>NC_142762.1:17507500-18757500 GCF_054948205.1 Urtica dioica subsp. dioica
TTCTTGTGTTGTAGCGGTGATTGCGGGATGTTCGCTGTGAAGTATGTCGAGCACATAGTACTGAACGAATCATTTGACACTCTTCAAAGTGTCAATATGAGAACGTTCAGGAAGAAATGGTGCGTGGACTTATTCGACAACCACCTTATCCCGTGATTTTGTATTTTCGGATGTTTATTTTTTATCTTTTTGGTTTTGGTTTTCTATGTAATAGTACCTTATAAACATATTATCGAGATGGTTTGTTGACTATTGATTGAATATGTTTTTTATTGTACCTTATAAACATGTAATTCAATGAAAGAGATTCACACAAAAAAAAACATAAAAAATTCACACATTCACAAAGGGTAACTCAAATAAACGTTAAAGTTTTAAACTTACAAATAAAAATAACACAAAGTCTAAAGTTTTAATCCCTCCAAGTGCATGTTTTTCTGTTATGTCCCCTACCACCACATTTCCCACATTTTCGCTGGACGACAATCTTTTCGCCTTGAGATGGGTATCGATTAATTCTTCTTCTTCCTTGTTTACTTTTCTTCGGTCGACCGGCTTGCTTCTTTTCAACGGGTTCCGAAACTTTCATGTTTTTTATCTCATCCGGGACATCCCATTGATCTTCATCGCCAACCGGATATATGGCTTCCTTGTACATCTCAATCCACGTCTCCTTCAAATAAAAGCCACTGCATAACGAGTACACGTCCACGCTTCGATGTTGGGCTGCTGCGATAGAATGCTCGCACGGGATATTCTATTGTTGTGGTAGTCCGCAAGTGCATGTCTTCGCCATAAGGTCTACATCGAAATCACCTCTTGCGTCTTTGACATGACATTCATATAGAATAAGCCCGTACGCATTGACGAACTGTGCCTTATTATTTAGTTGTGCGAGATCATTTTGCCACGTTGGTGTCAATTTTGTGTTCAACTTGTTCGCTATCTCTTCTCGTTCAAAAAACCAAGTTTGGAGTGTGAATCGAATAAACTCGAGCAACGTCGTAATGGGAAACGTCCTAGCATTCCTTGTTTTGTTGTTGAAGCTTTCTCCCTGGATCTCCAAGCTTTCAAATACGATATGTTCACACCCCATCTTGTCTTCACTTCTTCCCTGACGTTATGCGCCGACTACTCCGCCATAGAGTTAATTGAGTACTTGTCTTTAAATACGTGACCGATGACCCATGGTGCCGCTCCTCGATGGCCCTCTGTTCGAACAACACGCCCACATGAGTGTTTACCCTCGTACGACGTAATCTCCCACATCTCAGACCACTGCACGACACCCCTCAACCTCCACGTGCATCTCTCGTCTTTGCATAGAACATACCATCTCTTTTTCGAAGAAGATTTCACTCTAAATTCGAAATTATGTTTCAACGCGTACAGGTGGATATGTTTCTTCAGTTCATGCTTGTTTTCAAATTGCTGCCCAATATATATTTCTTCTGAGCTACCTGTTAGTTTCAAAGGTTAGTTAAACAATAGGTGGTTTCATATTATACTTGAATATCATTTGAATCCACTTAAATTACCTGTAGAAGAATGACTTGGATAATGACTCGGGTTTTCCTTCACAACACCATCGGCGGTGAACTCGGGTGCTTTCCATGAATAAGGAACGATAGGTGATCCGATCATTGGAGGCTCACGCTGACATTGACCCGATGTTTCACAATGACCCGTTGGTACTGTAAACGTTTCCACAAATTCTTCATATTCTTCGGGATTGGCGAATTCTTCAAATTCTTCACCTTCGCCACCGTCGTTTTCATCACTTTCGCCACCTTCGTTTTCATCACCTTCGCCATCTTCGTATTCATCACCATTGTGTCCATCATATTCGTCACTGTTGTGATTAGAATCTCTATCACGCCTATATACTTCGTCACCGTTTCCGGCACCCTTGTACTCATTAAACAAGTCATCGTCACAGCCACCATCTTTGTTTTCAATTATAGGATCATTTTGTCGATCCTCGATAACAAGAGTATTCCGTCTCTTCTTCGGTTCATTGCGAGACACCATTCCAACTTCCACATCTTTCCCTTTACATACTCCTCGATACGCAATAGGTGCAATGACCTCGATCTGTTTTGGTACCAAACTTACACAGAGTGGAAATCTATTACGATATTTGTGCTTCATAAAATGCGAAACATCACCATTGTCCTTCAATACGGCAGGACCTAATGGAATTGTACCGACTGCGTATGGGACTTCGAGTTTTAAGTCGAACGCAAATCTGTCTAACTCGAACTTCTCGTATAAGAAATCTACTAACTCCGTGTACGTTAACTCTTTCGGAATTACGAATGCACGAAATTTTGCATTGGTGAAAACCCATTGGTGTCCTTCCTTCTCCCAAGTGCCGTTAATCATGACAAAAACTGCAAAAAACAGTCAAACTATGCAAAATAAGCTTCTATATCGTACATCATCGTACAGAATCGTACAGAATCGTATATCATCGTACACCATCGTACAACATCGTACATCATCTTACAGAGAGGCATCGTACGACATCGTACAGCATCGTACAGCATCGTACAACATCGTACAGAACGCAATTTTTATTCTAAATTTCATCGTACAAAAATTTAAATTTCATCGTACATCATCGTATACCATCGTACAAACAAGTTAAACCCAGATTTTGGACTTTGTTTCAGATCTGATCGATTTTTTTTGCTACATTCTATCATATACAATCATAAACTTTGTAAAAATAATTAAGTTAGTAATCTTACCCATGATTCTTTTGAAACCCGCTTAAGTAGAGAGGATTTGAGTGTGATTGAAATGATAAAAATGAAGTGTGAGAGATGTATAGGGTTCAGAGGGGTATTTTTGTCCGATTTTGGGTCAAAAGTCCATACTTAGATATTTTTAAACATTAGGGTCTAATCTTGATATTTAATGGCTTATTAAGCCCACTTAATGAAATTTCTCGACCTTTATTTGTCGCATACAGTATTTATATTTGCTGCATACAATATCTATAATTTTTTGAATACGATATAGTTATTTCATGCATTATACAATATCTATTATCTTGGATACAATATCTTTGTTTGCCATATACAATATCTTTATTATTAAAGAAGGAATAGTCATATTTTTTTTGCATGAAATGAAATGAAGAGTTTGTATATACATCATTACTTTTTTTTTTCAAACAACTTGTTAAGGTGTCCTTTTTTGGTGCCGAAAAATGACCATTCCAAAAGCAAAAATAACTCGCCACGCACTCGACTCACCTTTCCTTGCCCTTGTCATGCATTGCGGGCCATGCATCTCCATGAGCCTTATCATGCACGACTAAGGGTCGTGCATCGCCGTGAGCCTTACCGTGCATCGCCACGGGCTATGCATCACTGTGAGCCTTACCGTGCATCGCCATGAGCACTTGGTTCGCCTCGCCAAGAACTTGACTCGCTTCGCCTAACCAAATAAATTACTCTCCATGCCCTTTACTCCCCACGCCGTATAGGCGACTTGTCGTGCCCTTGACAAGCCCCGACGCGCTTGCCAAACCTTGTCATGACCATACGGCCATCAAAACTTGTCGTACGGTCAAAATGGCCATTTTCCATGGCTGTACGGCCATTTCCCGCCTTCAAACTCACCTACGGCCAATTTCTCGTCTCCAAACTTGCCGTACTACCACCAAAAGTTAGGCATGTGTACGGTCCGGTCCGGTCCAAAACCGGCCAAAAAACCGGACCGGACTGCTCAAAACAGTCCAAAAAAACCCAAACCAGACCGGACCAAAAAACTGTAAAAACTGGACCGGACCGGACCTTTTTGAATCGTTTAGACCAGACCGGACCGTTTTGAACCGTTTAGACGGACCGGACCATTTAGACCGGACCGTTCTAGACCGTTTGGAACGTTTTGAACCGTTTTACATAATTAAAGAAAAACCATTAATTTTCCACCAAAACAAAAACATATAGTCATGTATAGGAGGGACATACATGCACAAATGCCTAGTTTGGCTAATTGGACATTAATTTATTTTTTTATTTTATTTTTTATTTATAAATAAATCGGTCCGGTTTAACGGTTTTTGAAAAAAAAATCGGACCGGACCGGATAAAAAAAAATCGTTTAAACCGGACTGGCGGTCTAAAAATTAACGGTCCGGTCCGGTTTACGATTATTACGGTTTTTTTGCGCCGCCCTACCAAAAGTGTTGTACGGCCACTCTATGACTCAAAACTTACCGTATGGCCACCAAAAGTGCTGTACGACCACGGTAAGTGCCGTACGGCCACCCTGCGACTCAAACTTGCTGTAAGGCCACATACCGTGTTGTACGACCACCCTATGACACTACAAGAAATAACACATTTAGCGACGATACTATTAGCGACGATTTAGTCGTCGCTAATATATCGTCGCTAATAACCCTTTTAGCGACGATAATATCGTCGCTAATTCTTTGGTGCGAGAAATATTAAAGTTTGGCGGCAAAGATAATTAGCGACGAGTTTATCGTCGCTAATTCTTTTTTGTCGTCGCTAAGTTCGCGGAAAAATAATTAGCGACGATAAATTGGTCGCTAATTATTTCAAAATACATTTAGCGACGATATTTTCGTCGCTAAAAATGTTGAATTAATTTCGAATTTTAAAGAGGGAAAAATCCCTCCAATTTAATTAAGACGAAAACATTTAGCGACGATTTTATCGTTGCTAAAGATTGTTTTATCGTCGCTATACAATTAGCGACGAAATAATCGTCGCTGAATGTTATCAAATTTTGACGAATTTTAAAGAGGGAAAAATCCCTCCCATTAAATTAAAGCGAAATGATTTAGCGACGATTTAATCGTCGCTAAATGTGTGAAATTTACTAATAGCGACGATTTAATCGTCGCTAAATGTCTGGTTAACGTAAGTTCATTTAGCGACGAACCGAAATCATTTAGCGACGATAAAATCGTCGGTAAATGTCTTTAAATACCAGAACGCGACCCAGCTTCCCCATTCGCTCAGAAACCCTAACTTCCATTTCTCTCTCTACTTTCTCCCTCCTCCGCTGTGTGCCTCGTCCGCCGTGTGCCGCCGACGCTCCTCCGCCGTGTGCCTCGCCGGTAAGTCTCTCTCCTCACTACTTCTCTCTCTCTCCTCACATCTCTCTCCTAAAGTCTCTCTCTCCCATTACAGCTCCTCCTCCGCCGCTCCTCCGCCGCTCCGCCGCCGACGCCGACGCCGCTCCACCACCGACGCCGCTCCGCTCCCCTTCTCTGGCCGCGCGCGCTCTTCCTCTTTGTCCGATCGGTAAGTTTTTTTTTTTAAAAAACTATATATATATATATATATATATATATATATTAGTTAGTTATAGGATTAATATATATATTAGTTATAAATTTATGTATATATTAGTTATATATTAGTTATATATGATTAATATATATAGGATTATAAACTTTAGTTATAAATTTATTTTAATTAGTTATAGGATTATAAACTTTTGTTATATATTTGTTATAAATTAGTTATAAATGAATTATATATTTTTAGTTATAAATGTTTGTTATATATAACTAATATAATTTATTTAGTTATATAAGTATAAATTAGTTATAAATGAATTATATATTTTTAGTTTATAAATTTGTTATAATTTATATTTTTAGAATTATATATTTGTTATACCAAATATAAATTTTATAAATTATAAATGAATTATAAATATTTGTTATAAATTTTATAAATTATAAATGAATTATATATTTGTTATAAATTTTATATTTGGTAAAATTATGTAAAAACAATTAGTTAGTTTATGTAAATTAAATGGAATTGTATTTAATTGTTGTTAGAAATGATTAAAAATGTGATGGATTATGAATTTTAATAATCGAACCACTGAGATTGGATTTATTGTTAGTTTTAGGATGTTTCTATGCAGGTTTTAAAGTTAAAGGCTTGATGCCGGGTTGTTAAGTTTATAGGGGAGGTTCTGCCGAAATTTCGGTAGGATCGATCGTGAAATTATAAAATAAAATCCGAAAACTACTAAATTTTGAAATGTTAAATCTATAGGTAAAATGAGTTATCCAAATAGGAATTGGATAATGGAGGACCAACGTTTAAGCGTTGAGTTTGCGGCTGGCATGACAGAGTTCATGGCAATGGCCCGACAACACGTAAATGTCGAAGGACGAGTTAAGTGTCCATGCAAGAGGTGTAACAACGTGTTGATGCAAAAATTCCTGATATAGAGAATCATCTCTTTATCAGAGGATTTAAGAGGAATTACACGAGGTGGAACTTTCACGGGGAGGAAGAAGATGACGTAATGCAGTATCAGACGGAGTACAGAGGAGGAGGGATGTTTGATGTTGTACACAATATCTTAGATCACAACGACGTAGACGGTGACGATGACAGTATTGACCCGAATGCAGAATACCAGAGTGGACAGTTCGATGACCTTTTCAGCGACCTGAACACAGAATTATGGCCGGGTTGTACGGAGTATTCGTCACTCTCATTTGTTGTCACGTTGATGCATTTGAAAGTGATGAACAAGTGGACGAATAAGTCGTTTGATCAGCTTCTGAAAGTACTAAAAAAATCTCATCCGATCGGCAACACGATTCCAGAATCACATTATGAAGCAAAGGCGAAATTGCGTCGATTTGGTATGGGTTACGAGTCGATTCACGTTTGCAAACACGATTGCGCGTTGTTTTGGAAGGACAACGCCAATCTAGACGAGTGTCCAGTTTGTAATGAGAGCCGGTGGCTGATCAAAGACGGTGGAAAAAAAGTAGCGCATAAAGTGTTGCGCTACTTTCCACTGAAAGATCGACTTAAGCGACTGTACGCGAGTCGGCACACAACTCTAGAGATGCAGTGGCACGAGAATGAACGCATTAAAGAGGATGGTGTACTGCGACATCCTGCTGACGGAGCAACGTGGAAGGAGATCGACCGAAAATATCCCATGTTTGCGGCAGAACCGAGGAACGTCCGGCTTGGACTTGCCGCCGATGGTTTCAACCCATTTGGTGACATGAGTTTATCGTACAGTATGGGGCCGGTAGTCTTGACTGCGTACAATTTACCGCCGTGGTTGTGCATGAAAACATCGTACTTGATGTTAACATTGCTTATACCAGGTCGTAGTGCGCCGGGTAAAGACGTGGATGTTTTCTTACGACCGCTGATTGATGAGCTGAAGGAATTGTGGGAAACCGGTGTTGTGTTGAGAGATGGTTCGACCGGTGAGCTATTCAGGTGGTTTTCCGTACTTCTACGGACGGTGAATGATTTTCCAGCGAGAAGCAGTTTGTCGGGATGGAGTGGTCAAGGGTACCTTGCTTGTCCGACGTGTAACAACGACACACCATCTTTCAAGGCTCGAAACAAGATTGTTTACTGCGATCATCGTCGATTCTTGCCGTTGTTACACCCGATGAGGAAGAGCAAACTGTACAAGGTACGAAATGAGAAACGACCACCACCAGTGAGAAAATCAGCGAGCGATATACTTCGACAATTGCGATTAGTGAGAGATGCAACCCCGGGGAAGCACCCTGACTTCGGCGGGAAGAAACGAAAGCGCGATGCGAGTGAGCTGAATTGGACAAAGAAAAGTATTTTCTTCGAGTTGCCGTATTGGTCGAGTCTTACGCTGAAGCATAACCTCGATGTAATGCATATAGAAAAGAATGTATGCGACAATCTTCTGGGTACCTTGCTGAACATCGAGGGGAAGACGAAAGACACAGATAAGGCGCGGTTGACTTTGGCGGACTGGAACATAAGGCACGAGCTTCATTTGTACCAAGAAGGAGATAGATGGATGAAACCGCCTTCGTCATACACTCTGACACCTTCAGAACGAAAGCGGTTTACTGAGTTCTTGAGATCTGTCAGATTTCCCGATGGTTTTGCGGGGAATTTGAAGAAGAATGTTACCGCGCATGGGAGGTTGACGGGTTTGAAGTCTCACGATTGTCACGTGATTATACAGCGCCTATTGGCTCCTGCTATTCGTCCTTTTCTGGATCGAACAATTCGAGATGCCATAATAGAGCTCTGCAACTTCTTCAGACTTATTTGCTCTAGAACACTGGTAATTTCAGACATTGAGAAGGCGCAAGAGGATGTGAAGCTTATATTGTGTAAGTTGGAACGAATTTTCCCGCCTGATTTCTTCACAATCATGGTTCATTTGGTAATGCATCTACCGGAGGAGGCAATTAACGGAGGTCCAGTTCATATGCGGTGGATCTACCCATTTGAGAGATACCTTGGAACGCTCAAGAACTTTGTGCGTAATCGAGCTAGACCAGAGGGTTCAATTGCTGAAGCCTATGTTGTAGATGAAGCATTGACATTCTGCTCAAGGTATCTAGAAGGCGTTGAGAATCGTTTCAACATGCTCCAACGAACAGACGTCGCGTCTAACTTCGAAGGTGTCGAACGGGAGTTATCGGTGTTTCAGTCATCAAGTTGTCGGCCTTACGGGAAGATGACCACGATACGCTTAGATGAGAATATACGATTGCTCGCTGAGTGGTACATTTTACGAAATTGTCCTGAAATTGACGATTTCATGAGGTAAATGAGTGAAATAAATGAACTTGAATTATATTTATACGAAGTGATGTATTAAATGAACATGAATTTTATTTCAGTGAACACATAGATCTCATGGAATTAGAAGGTCGGCCAGATGTTGAAGAAGCGCATCGACTTGAGTTCCCAAAGTGGTTTTGGGAAAAGGTATTTGACTACCAAACTCAAAGAATATGAGATAATTAATAACCGACTCGTTAATGGTTGTATGTAGGTATTTCGCATGAGCCAAGACGGATTATCCGTTACCTCCGAATTATATGCATTGACATTGGGACCACATTTCGCACCACAGACGTATCCGTGTTGTGTAGTGAACGGGTTTAAATTTATCTCCCGTCAACGTGATAGCAGAAGAACGACTCAGAATAGCGGGGTATGTGTACCAAGTGAAGGAGGTCACGACTTCTACGGTCAAGTAGAAAACGTCATTGTCTTGACGTATCAGAACAATTGTCGCGTCGTCTTATTTCAATGTTGTTGGTTCGGTGATCAAGATCCGAGGAAAAGGACACGCAACGACAATAACTTGACAAGCGTGTATGTGGCAAAAGAATGGTACAAAGACGAGCCATTTATTTTGGCAACTCAAGCGAAACAAGTTTTCTACTTGGAAGATAACTTGAATGGTCCTGATTGGCGAATCGTCGAAGAGTGTAATCATCGAAATGTGTGGGATCTTCCTGATATTGACCTCATTCTTGGTCAATCTTCGTCTTCAGTTCAGTTGTCAGTAGAACCGTTAGATTTAGATTCACTGTCAACGCGTCATCAGTCTGCGATACCAGAGCCCGTGAGCAACGACGCAGTGAACTTGTTGGAAAATATTGAAGAAGAAGAGTTTATCGATGATGAAGAAACTGAGGACGAAGATTTGATGGAAGAAGATGATTTGTCAGACGACGATGATTGATAGTATATAACGTTTTTTATTTACTTACTAAATTAACTGATTTAAATCATTAAGAATGCATAACTAAATAATTTTTTTTTTGAATTTCAGATGGCTGCGGCTACAGGAGCTGGAGGCAGCGGAGGCGGGGATGACTTCTTAGCCCGTCTCCCGAATTATTGCCAGTCGGCGCCCGTACGTGATGGCGTCGAAGAAGAAGACGAGGATATCGAACCGACCGTGCGTGGGCCGACAGTCGAGCTTCGATCTGAGCGTGCACGGTGCCCCGGGATGAAGGAAGTCGTCGTTTATAACGAGGACTTTCAGTCGTTCTTGCAGCCAGAGCGCGAGATGGATCCGGATCTCGCGACGTTCGCGAACACGCTCGGGTTGGTCGTCCGAGACAAGATCTCGCCTACGGTCCCAAGGTGGACAAATGCGAACGTGGGGCCGGCGAAGGAGGCCGAGATCCGAGCAGCGATTCGAGACAAGTACGACATTCGAGTCGATGGTGATGCAACCGGGAAGAAGAAGGCGATTGTCGATGCAGCAATCATTCGAGACGCGAAGACTCGTCTTCGCGATTGGAGGCATACATTGCGGTCGTGGTTCGACATCGACTGCAAGAGCAGCGTACAGGTGGCGCGGTCGCTGAAACCGAAGACCGTTAAGCTCGATACCGAATGAGAGACGCTGATACAACGATATACGAGCGATGAATTTAAGGTAATATCGAATCATTTACGTTACTCGAATGTTTATTAAACGATTTGTTATTTACGTGTACGTTTACTTATATTACAACAGGCTATACAAGCGAAGAATAAGGCGAATCGCGCGAAGAAGAAGACGAAGACTCGATAGGGGACGATTGGGTTCTCGACCCACCGCATGAAAAACGTAAGTTTTATGTTTATATGATACATCAAATCGTTAAAATTATCTAACACTTCAAGTTATGTTTACATGCAGAGCGTCGAGACAGGCGCATTCGAGAGCTTGTTTGCGAACTACAAGCGCCAACATCAGTCCGACAAGTCTGAATGGCTGACTCCTGAAGCCTCCGCACGTTATGTAAGTTTACATTTATTTTTCTTATTTTTCGATTAATATATACTAACTAGTTAATTATATCAGGATCGACTGGTCGCTAGGTTCAACACGTTGCGAGCGGAGGCTGAGCACCAAGGAGCGGACGTTGATATTTCCGTTCTAGAGCAGCAGGCGATCCGCGATATTATGGGTTCGCGGACTGATCACTTGACCGACGTCGGACGTTTGGTGCCACAGGGAGCACGCATGGCGGCTGAAGTCGCCGAAGTCTACGGTTCGGAGGCTGGGACGTCCCAACCAGGATATGTCTCGCAGGAGGTGTTGGCATCGACCCTCGCCGCGTTCGCCGAGACAATACAGAGTCAGGTTCCCGGCCTCAACCTTAGCTCGTTCATGTCCCAATTTCCGCAGAGTTCGCAGTAGGCTCCGTCATCCCACAGCCAGCAGACTCCGACGGCCGGCGTCCACACTCCGACGCCCGACGTCCGCACTCCGACGGCCGGCGTCCACACTCCGACGCCCGACGTCCGCACTCCGACGGGCGGCCAGCAGAGGACTCCCGACGCCAGCCAGCAGACGACGCCCGGCGGACCAAGTCAGTCTACTCCGACGCCGCAGCCTGCAGAACTTCAGCGCCAGCAGAAGAGCGTTTCTCGTCAAGGAGGGGGAAAACGAGTGGCGGGACGACAAAGCAAACGTCGCGACTAGGGTTTATTAGTTGTTTTGTGTATTTATTATTTACATATTTCTCGATAACCGAAAACGTACGTAACCGGATTTTATATAGTTGTTGATTTGGATAATATAATTTAGTTTTTATTTGATTTTTCATTTTAGAATTTCACAACCAAAAAACCGTAAAAAATAAATAATTAACGACGAAAAAAAAAATTATAATAATAATAATTAGCGACGATAAAATCGTTGCTAAATATTATCCCACACAACGTTTTAGCGACGACTTTGTCGTCGCTAATTGGCGAGGGAAAAATTCCCGCGTGAATTAGCGACGACAAAGTCGTCGCTAATTATCTGTTTCACAACGAAAAAAACTTCTCGTCACAACATTTAGCGACGACTTTGTCGTCGCTAATTGACGCGGGATTTTTTCCCGCGGTAATTAGTGACGAGAAATTCGTCGCTAATTGTCTGTTTCAAAATGAAAAAAAAATTCTCGTCACAACATTTAGGGACGATTTTATCGTCGCTAATATCGTCGCTAAATATTTACCGACGATTAAATCGTCGCTAAATATATTTAGGCACGGCGAATTAGCGACGATTTTTATCGTCGCTAAGATCGTCGCTAAATACATTTAGCGACGATTTTAGGGTTATTACCGACGAAAAAAATCGTCGGTAAATGTCGTAAATGTTGTAGTGTGACCTCAACATAGCCGTACGGCAACAGAACTTGACCATACGGTCACCCTTTGATGCCAATATGGTACGGCTGCCAAATAGGTCGTGCAGCAATCTTACCTTGCCCAACTTCTTGTTGTCCTTTAACCACACATCCCAACCCTTCCACCTCACCTATTTAGCGTCAAACTTATTCTCAAACCCCTAAAGGACCTTCCGACCGCTCAAGGGAGTCTTAGCATCTTCCTTACACCCCAACACCTTGAAAATTTTATAAGAGTAAGACTCTTCATTTCACCACATTAAGGGGAGACCCAACTTTCCCAACCAAAACTCTACATAGATTCCTTATCACCATTCTCCCTCAACCTCGAGTAAAACTCCCTAGAAAGATACTTGAAAGGACACTATAAAAACCTTTCATGTTCCATCTTTCTTCTCCTACACAAATTCCTTATTACATCAATCATTCTCACCCTTTGTCATCTTTCTCACATCATCAAACCTTCATACACGTCCAAACCCCTATGAGCACTCTATTTGGTACTATTTTGACATTTTTCGTACAACTTCTCTACATCTCCTCTACATCTCTTTTACATCTCTCTCCCTCCATCTCACCACTACTAAAAGAGAATCTCTCTCATTTCTTTCTCTTTATAAATGGAGGAGAGTCTATGTAAACTTCATCTTCTCCACATAATTCATCACACACATTGTTCTAATGCCATATTATATGTCCTCTCACGGTGACTACGGGATCGTAGAAATCAATTCCTAGTTCTTCACCTATTTGATAGGCACATCTTTATTTCTTTTGTCTAACCCTCTCGATATATGAAAGAAGGAGTCCATTTACCATCCACATAAGCAAAACGGAGGTTCGTCGCTCAAGGGATGGCCGATTGTAGCGCTCCTTGGAAGTCATGACCCTTATCGAGCTTATATCCATAGTCGATATTTACTCGCGACTTTGAACTCGACCACCTCCATTTCTATGGTTGATCATTCCGAAGGAATCATCGGAATTTGTTGCCTTTATCGGGTTTTGAGCTTATAGCGACATCTCCTTCGAAACTAAGGAATATCCAATCGCCCCCGGAGTCACGGCATACATACTCGAACTCCTCTGTCACGTGCATCGCAATTGTGATGCAAAATATCGCATCAACATTTGGCCGCTAGAATGAGGGGGTCTCGAGTAACAAACATGAGATTCCTACAAACATCAATTTCTTTTCATATCAATCAATATACAAACATGTCTACTAACATCCCGCCAACAATCGAAGCATTGAAGCCGCAACAACTAGCCAAAACCCTTGAGTGACGTGCTCAAGGTACAATTTATGGGTATAAGAATTACCCATTCCTCTAAAACACTTCCACGAAGTCAAAGCCCAATAAGCTCGACACTAAAAAGAGAGATCATCCCGACCATGGGATCAGGCCATCACCCCGTCTTGTGCCCGAGCCTAGTTCGCTTAAGCCCAGTCCACCTAGGAAGTATTGGTTACGTGCCAAGACCAAGTCTGCACTTTCAAATTGTCAGCCCAGAAGAAGCGATCCTCTCCCTATTTTCTCACCATCCCAGCTCACGCAGTACACATATGACATCTCGAACTCCTCTAGGCCGACCATGTGTCATTCAGATCGACAACAGAGCTTGATCGACCTCAGCTATAAGTAAACAAAGACCATGACTTCACGGGCACGTGAGACACCTGATTTGATCTCTATTCTCTTGAATTATTGTTTCCCTTATTTTTGTTGAATTCACCACTTCATAGTCCGAGCTCGACCAATTCTGTAGCTTGCTAATTCATTCTATAATAAAATCTCTTGCTTCATTTGTATCTTTAAATTTAGTCATCATTCTCGTTATCAAGGCTTATTCAGTTCGCATACGACAAATTCTTGATATCCACATAAATATAAATAAATACGATACATAAATATATTATATAGTTTCGTGATTGTTGAGGGATCGAATCCGATATCGACAACTTGGCGTTGTCTTTGGGAAATTCTCTATCAAGAATCCTAACCTCGAAAGAATTGAGTAAAGCTCAATTTCAATAGAATGACTAACGAAAACCAACAAGTTGAGCTGAACCCGGGGGTCACTAGCGAGATTTAAGCTCTTCTAGAAACTGTGGTCGCTAGATCGGTAGAGAACCGAGAATTTCAGTAGTCCACATGGACTGCCTTGGAATCTTTGACCGCCAAACAAGCCGCGCTTAGGGCCGCGTACGATGCTGAAAAAGCCGCGGCCGCTGCTGCGGGCTCGTCAGTTCTTCCGATCGGAGAGAGAGGTGAGGAATGAGCTATCTCGACTGTGACCAAGTTGGATATCTCCAGTGTTGTCAATGGTGCCCACAAGAAGAGTAGTAGTGTCGATTTATGTACATTTGCGGTAATATAGTCTAACGAAGACTCTTGCTTGTAAATGCTGAATCATTAATAAAAGTTGAAACATTCATTCATTTTTCCTTGACTGTTGAAGCTTTATGATAATCTATAGTCTTTACTCCTTAAACAAACCTAACAACAGATGAAGAGACAAATGTAGATTTGTATGAACAAACTCTTCATGGTTTGCTTAAAACTGCATATTCACAATCTAAGGATCAAAGGACTATTGATCTCAGTACGATTGTTAGGAGAGTCTACGATGTCTGGTTATGGGACATTGAGAGTTGGAGACTCTATACTTCTTCTAGGTATCTTCTGAAGGTACTGAATTGACCAGTGCACTTCTAGAGACAGAATAAGAACAAAACATTTAGCCTCTTATATCTCGAAGTCACTACGTATAAATTGCATCATGCTTACCTCAATCCTGAAATGAGACATGTCATTTCATACCTATTGGTGAAGTACTAAGTTATGAATATGTCATGAGTAACTTTGTGAAGATATCATAGATATGGAATTCATGTACAAGATTGTTGAAATGCAATGTATATCATCTCATGCTTTGTTCCTTGGAATGTGAATGAATGAACTGGCCAGTGTCCAAATTGAGTCATGACTCTTTTTGATGAATCAATGTGACTTGCTAGCTCCTCGTCAATACATTGTTTCTAACTTATTCACAAGCGACAAAGGAGTTGAGGAAATAACAGCTAGAAGGGTAAAATGGTAATTTTTTAAATCCCGACTAGCTGATGATATTCATGAAGGGTAAACATAGATAATTTTCAGTGAATCCTCTCATCATAATTAAGTTGAATTCTTGAGTAGAAAATAAGTTCATTTGAACTGAGAAATTCTCAGTGTCAACTCTTTAGTGGAGTCAGTTGACATTAAGCTAAACTTGGAAAAGGATTGTGAACTTTTGAGTCCAAGTATGTTAGCTCAAGCTTTGTTCATTTGGATCCATGAGGTCACTGTCACAGATCATATCGAGTAGGATTAGTTAAACTTGAAGCTAAGTCAAAACTACAACGAGACAAGTTTTACGAAAATTGTCTAAAGGGTATTTTGTCTTTTTCGAGATAGAATGAAATGAATGTCACTAAATAATTTTTTTGACATTGTCATATGATGACAAATGATTTAGACCACTCGGCTGTATTGATGAATTTGGGCATTAAGGATTAATTTCATTTCATGGAATTTTACTTGAAAATTCTTAATGGGCTTTTCTTATGTTGTCATGAACAAACGAAGAAACATCTAGAAGCATGTTCTAGAGCCTTTGTTGTCGCAGTTTTTTTGGACAACGATTTAGGAGTCAAAGGCGGTTACACCCGAGGCCGGACCAAGTGGTCTCGTCTTGACTCGAGCGTGTCGGACTTGATATCTCAAGTCATCCCTCAGCTGTGGCAGAAGTTCACCTCGTCTCGGTACCTGAAAAGCAATAGAGAATATGTGAACTACAAAGGGGAAACAGAGGGGTTGCCTCTGTTTACCTCTCCGACGCTCAACATTAGTAGGATTGAGGTGGTTTGTAGAGTGTTTAAGTGTTTAGGGGCCGAGACTTGAGAGAAACGAGCGAGGTACGAGTTCGACAACGTTTCTGTACTCAAGAATGGATTACCTGGACTAGGGGAGGGATCCCGGTACTTATAGGCGACCAAGGGGCATTTTGGGCAACCCCTTGACCGAGGATAGCCTTGGCTCGGCCATTGGCCGAGGCTGACCCTTGGGCCGGCCACTGGCCGAGACTATTTGAGCCAGCCATTGGCCGAGGCTGGCTCTAGGGCCGGCCAATGGCCGAGGCTATTTGAGCCGGCCATTGGCCGAGGCTGGCTCTAAGGCCGGCCAATGGCCGGGGGTAGCTTGACTCGGCCGTTGGCGGAGGCTGGCCCTTGGGCCGGCCAATGGCCGAGGCAGTTTGGGCCGACCATTGGCCAAGGCTGGCCCTAGGGCCGGCCAATGGCCGGGGCAAGCTGCCGAAGCGCGTTTTTCGTCGATTTGCCTTTGATCGGCCGCGATTGGGGTCGGGCCGATAACATTAGCCCCCCGAGTTTATGGCCGAGTGAGTCTCGTGCGATAAACTCAAGATTCTCGCCGTCGTTGGCCCACCGGTGCAGCCCGTCGTGAAAAGGTTTGGCTCGACCCCTTTAATTATTTTTTTTTTCTTTTCTCTGGTCACTTTTTGCCCTGTCTCGTTGCACGCGCCAATGGACCCTACCAACCACCTGTCGGGGTGTGGGTCCATCGAGGACGATCTTTCCAATTTGCTCGGTAACAAAGATGCAAATCTAGACGACTTTTGGGCGCAATTCTCGTCCCCTTTGGTTGCCACGACACAATGCCTTCATTCTCTTCGAGCAACAGAGTGGTTGAGATGGCCGGAGACGATTTTCACTCGATCGAAGCATGGCTGGCCGACGAGGAGGGGGGCACGCGCACCAGGGACGGACCCTGCCGTCAGGGGACGCCGGCCAAGGAGCGTCAGGCGCCGGGAGAGCTGGGCTGACCATGTTGTCAATGGTGCCCACAAGAAGAGTTGTAGTGTGTATTTATGTACATTTGATGTCATATATTCTTACGAAGACTCTTGCTTGTAACTGCTTATTTATTAATAAAAGTTGAAACGTTCATTCAATCTTCCTTGTCTGAAGCTTTATGATAAAACATTACTCTTTAGTCCATAAACAAACTAAACAACTTACGAAGAGACAAATGTAGATTTGCATGAACAAACTCTTCGTAGTTTGCTTAAAACGATATATTCGCAATCTAAGGGTCAAACGACTATTGACCTCAGTATGATTGTTAGAAGAATCTATGATGTCTGGTTATGAGGCATTGAGAGTTGGAGACTCTATAGTTCTTCTAGGTATCTTCCGAAGGTACTGAATTGACTAGTGCACTTCTAGAGACAAGATAAGAACAAACCATTTAACCTCTTATGTCTCGAAGTCACTATGTATGAATTGCATCATGCTTACCTTAATCCTGAAATGAGACATGCCATTTCACAGCTTACGTATTCTCATTTGAGAAAGTCGGAGTTCGGACTCACTATGTGATTCCGAACATGGCCTATTGGTGAAGTACTAAGTTGTGAGAATGTCATGAGTAACTTTGTGAAGTTCTCATAGATATGGAATTCATGTTCAAGATTGCTGAAATGCAATGTATGTCACCTCATGCTTTGTTCCTTGGAGTGTGAATAAATGAACTGGCCAGTGTCCAAATTGAGTCCTGACTCTTTTAGATGAAACAATGTGACTTGTTAGCTCCTCGTCAATACATTGTTTCTAACTTATTCACAAGCGACAACGGAGTTGAGGAAATAACAGCTAGAAGGGTAAAATGGTAATTTAGTAAATCCCGACTAGCTGATGACATTCATGAAGGGTAAACATAGATAATATTCTGTGGATCCGTTCATCATAATTAGGTAGAATTCTTGAGTAGAAAATAAATTCATTTGAACCGAGAGATTTTCAGTGTCAACTCTTTAGTGAAGTCAGTTGACATTAAGCTAAACTTGGAAAAGGTTTGTGAACTTTTGAGTCCAAGTATTTTAGCTCAAGCTTTGTTCATTTGGATCCATGAGGTCACTGTCACGAATCGTATCGATTAGGAATAGTTAAACTGGAAGCTAAGTCAAAACAAAAACGAAAATTGTCAAAAGGGTATTTTTGTCTTTTGAGACATAGCATGAAATGAATGTCAATAAATTTTTTGACATTGTCATATGATGACAAATGAAGTTAAAACCTCACAGCCAAGTTAAAGAATTTGGGCCTAGAAGATTAATTTCATTTCATGGAATTTTATGTGAAAATTCTTAATGGGCTTTTCCTATTTTGTCATGAACAAATAAAGAAACATCTAGAAGCATGTTCTAGACTCAAAATTTCGTGCATACCATAGAGAGAAAGAGGAAATTATTTTGTGCATAAATGTATCAAGATACTTGCCAAAAGAAAAAAGAGGAAACAAATTTCCCCTAAGAGGAAACATGTGGGCGCCCAAATAAGGTCAAGGGAGAAGCAAACAAAAGAGGAAACAAATCCAAGTACTCACTTGTTTTGTCTTGGCCGTGCACCTCTATGAAGGAAAAGGGAAATTGGCTCATGAATATGTGATATTCTATAGAAGAGGAAACTACCTTATTGAAGGTGAGACCTCTCCTATAAATAGGAGCCTCATTCTTCTCATTTTTCTCATTCCACATAAGTTAGAGATTGTGAGTCTCTCTCTCTAGAACTTGTGGCCGCCCCTCTCCTCTCTCTCTCTAGTCAATTTCGTTTTATTGTTTTGGCACCTAGGTCCTCATTTGACCTAGAGTTTAGCTCTGCGACTTCAAGACTCGTTCTTAAGTCGTAGTGTTTAAAAGTGCCCACTCACTGATTCCTTTATTTCGAGTGATTTAGTGATAGAAACTTTCGTGGTTGCTCGAGGTGCCGAGGAAAGAAAGAGAGACGTGCTGCGAGGGGAGACGAGCGTTGCAAACTTTCCAAAAGCTTCTCAAAGTTCAAGCTTCAAGAAAGGTTAGTAAACTTCTTAGCTCATAATAGTTTTTATTTATATGTACTTGCTCTTTGTCTAGGTTAGTAAAAACCCGTTTTTACTTGAAAAGAAATTTTTTAAAATTCCGCCGCTTTGCGAAGCGTTAAACTTTTTCTTAAACCCTAGATCGATTCCAACAAATGGTATCAGAGCTATGGTCAAAGATATGCATGTACATGTATTTAAAAATATGAGCTTGAAAATCGTTTTCGAAAGTTTACTAATTTTGTGACAAGTTAGAATTGTTATCTTAGATTTTTTTTAATTTATTGCTCTTGCCTTTAAATTAAAAATCATGTTGATTTTCTATGAGTTTGGGATGTTATTAAAACACATTAGAATCAGTTCTAAAAGTTTTTTATTTTTTATATTGAAAAACGTGTTTTAAAGGTTTGAGAAATTTCGAGTAAAATTTTGTGACTAGTTTTCTTGTCTTAGTAGTTTCTAATTTTTACTTGAATCGTTTTATGCTTGTTGTTATTTCTTTTATGCCTTGTTATTACCTTGCTAATAAAACACAAATAAAAACTTTAACAACCTTCATAAAACGTTCCGTTACACTCGATTCTTTTTCGCACCTAAAAAGGACCAAGCTTTAATTATTTCTTTTTCTTCGAGCTGGAGTAAAACCCGCAGTAAAAGTGGCATAACTCTCTGCTCAGAAATCGAAATTTAATGATTCTTGAATCAAATTAAAGCTCTGTCTGTCCTCTATCCAATACTAGTGGTGTCAGGTCAAAAGGACATCGGAGCCACCAGTTATGGCGATTTTACTCCAAGGTGCGCGGCTGTTCCGAAACTCCAGTTTTTTAGAATTCCGGATTTTCAGCCCCACTACCATGAGTTATAGAACTCTAATGAGAAAAATTTCTTGAGCAAAAATGTTTTTCATAAGATTATAAACATGATGTGTAAGATTAAAATGTTTTGATTTTTGAAAGTTTAATTGAAATTGAATTTTTACAAAACTAGTTTGAATTTTGAAAAACCGTTTTCACTTTCAAACTTGAAAAATATTTTGTCATCCAAATCAAATAAATTTTCAAAATGTTTTCAAAACTATATCTATATCACATATGTTCAAAATCTATATGCTCTTGAAAATTTGAGTGGGAGGTCTCTTTGTAGACAAGCCGAAAAATAAAAAGATGTGTAATCTCAAACTTTCAAGTGTTCGAGTGAGTTGAAGTTCACACTTCCCTCATGCACTTTCCCGAGATAGAAAATAGGAAAAGATCGAGTATGTACCTTGTGCCTTTATGCACTAACACTGCTCTGAACATGTCGATCTAGGATTCTCTTCTAGTTGTCCGCTCTGTCGCTCTCTAACTAGGAAATCTGTTTCCGAACTTATAAGAGTCGATGAACCAACTCCAAAAACTAAGTGGGAGGGTTATACTTGTTGTTTGTAACCCACGATCCCCAACACTAATGAAAGAAGCAATTAACGTGGGACTAAGAGCCGCTCTTGCGACCCTCTCTTAAATGGGAGTACTCCAAGGCGTTTTTGCTTCGATCATTGCTCAATGAGCTACGTCCGAGAGTGAGACGATGATGGCAAGGCCTCCCCTTGGGGGATTGTTTTTCAAAGTTGACCTTTTGGACTAAGTGGTTGGTTGCACACTTAGGCTCAATCCCTAGTAATCCTCCCTCGAGGCCCTGCGAATGGATGTGAGTGATCAAACCAATTTACAAGGTGGCTAGTCAAAATTTGGTGTATTGACACCTTGGCTAAGCATTAATGATGTGTCATTTACTTATAAATGGAGATTTTTTGCGGCCTTCTCTTGAGGGAGTAAATTATCGTTTGGTTTATAACACCTTTGGATTTTATAAAGTCTTAAACAAACTTAAATCCTAAATCAAAGACTAATCATAAACTTGTTTCAACTTATATAGGCAATATGTCTCTCAACCTTCTCTCGTTCATCCTTTCCTCGAACAAACTCGAAAACGAAAACTACGAAGATTCGAAACATAACCTCGATATCATCCTTACCGTTAACAAGCACAAAAGGGTACTCACCACCCCGTGTCCTCCTCTGACGAATAATGATTCAACTCAAGAGGACAAAGACGCCTTGGCGGCCTGGCTCTGCTCCGATGAGATTGTGAGGTGCTATATCTTAGCATCAATGAACAATGTGTTGCAACAACAACATCGTGACATCGAGACTGCCGCCGACATGCTCACCAATCTCCATGAGATGTTTGGAGGGCAAAGGCGTCAAGCAAGGCAAAAAAAGCAGTCCGACAGTTTATGAACTGTCGCATGAAGGCTAGGACTCCTGTTGGAGACTTTATGATATTGATCATTAGTCATCTGAGTAAAATAGAAATCCTAGGATCTGAGATTGATGGGAAGAATGTCATAGATATGATCTTAGAAACTCTCCCCGCATCTCTTGATACCTCCAAGATGAACTACTCCATTAACAAGCTAGAGTACACTGTTACCAAGCTTATGGAGGAACTTCACACTGCTGTAGGTCTCACTAAGAGAAAGAGGAATCAAGGAGAGGCACATACTACTGAGCACAAAGCCTCCGCCTCTAGAACTGAGAAGGGACCTTACAAGGCTGATAAGAAGAACTGTCCCGCCTATCTCAAAGCAAAGGAACATAGTATTGTACTAGTTACCGAAGCATGCTTAGTAGCTGATAATGTATCAACGTGGATTCTTGACTCCGCTGCTACTAACCATATTTGTTGTTCCTTGAATGGTTTCAAGAAAACCAAAAGCTCAGAGGAAGGCGAGTTCTGTTTCAAATGGGGTGATGGGAGCCTGGTGTCTGCGAAGGCTGTGGGATCCGTGACGCTGTCTTTTGAAGACCGCACTTTAAACTTGAATAATGTTTATTTTTGTTCCTACCTTTGGGAAGAACTTAATATCCGTTGCTCGTCTTCTTGAGCAAGATTATTGTTTAAATTTCATTAAGAATGGAATTCGTATTTCGTTTCCTGATAATTCTTTTGTCACTGATGCATGTATGAAGAATGCTCTTTTCTACATCTATCCCACTCAACCTTCTCCTTTAGACACCGAAATAGATAATGATCTAATTAGGGAGCCAAAGAGTATCAAACTTTCTGAATCCTCCGATCTAACAAAATCTATATACCTATGGCACTTAAGACTTGGTCATATCAGTCTAGATAGGATTAAGAGACTTGTGAGGGACGGTCCACTCCAAGACTCTGCAATAGGTTCGCTACCTACTTGTGAATCCTGCATAGAAGGAAAAATGACTAAGCGACCTTTCTCTAATAAGGGTCGAAGAGCCACTAGGTTGCTGGAACTAATACATTCTGATGTATGTGTTCCGCTCAGCCAACAGGCACGTGGGGGATACGAATAATTCGTTACCTTCACCGATGATTACTCGCGATATGGTTTTGTCTATTTGCTCAAACACAAATCCGAGACCTTTAACGTATTTAAGGTCTTTAGGGCTTTAGTGGAAAAGCAAACTGGCCAAGTGATCAAAACACTTCGATCCGATCGAGGTGGTGAGTATATGTCTGGAGAGTTCGATGACTTTCTTAAAGAAGAAGGTATCGCTTCTCAGCTTACCGCACCTGGCACACCTCAACAAAACGGAGTGTCAGAGAGAAGGAACCGAACTCTTATGGAAATGGTTAGATCAATGATGAGTTACTCATCACTCCCTCTTTCCTTTTGGGGATATGCCATCGAAACAGCCGCTTACATTCTGAACCAAGTTCCATCTAAAACGGTTCCTGGTACTCCTTATGAAAGATGGACTGGCCGTAAAGTAAGTTTGGGCCACATCCGAATTTAGGGTTGCCCTGCACATGTGCTAAGGCAAAAGACTAGCAAGTTGGCTAGTAGGTCAGAATTGTGCTTGTTTGTGGGATATCCAGAGGAAACCAAGGGTTTCATCTTCTATAGTCCCGAGGACGATAAGACTTTCGTTAGCACGAATGCTCGTTTCCTTGAGGAGGACTTTATGAAAGATGCAAAACCTAGAAGCAAAATTGTGCTTGAAGAAAAGTTGGGTGAGGAAGCTTCTACCTCATCTGTAAGAACTGTTCTTACCCCAACTGAAACACAACCTAACTCATCAGAATGTCGTCAAGTAGTACTTCGACGTAGTGGGAGGGCTACTCAAAAGCCTGACAGGTACATGTCTTATGGAGACTCTCTCGTAGTCGTCTCTGACATGGATGATCCTGTTTCCTATAGCCAAGCGATGGCTTGTTCTGAATCAAACCTTTGGCTTGACGCCATGAAAGTTGAGATGCACTCGATGTATGTCAACAAAGTCTGGAAACTTGTAGACCTTTCTGAAGGGATTAAACCCGTAGGGTGTAAGTGGATATACAAGAAGAAAATGGGTCCTGATGGGAACGTCGAGACGTTCAAAGCACGACTTTTGGCGAAGGGTTATACCCAACAAGAAGGGATTGACTATGAAGAAACCTTCTCGCCAGTCGCGATGCTTAAATCCATCCGAATACTCCTATCCATAGCTGCAGCTCTCGACTATGAGATCTGGCAAATGGATGTCAAGACAGCCTTTCTGAATGGCAATCTTGACGAGCGCATTTACATGGCTCAACCAGACGGTTTCGTGGAAGAAGGTCAAGAGACCAAGGTTTGTGAGTTGCTTAAGTCCATTTATGGATTAAAGCAAGCGTCTAGGTCATGGAATATTAGATTCGATGAAACTGTAAAGAGCTTCGACTTTGAACAGTCAATAGATGAGCCTTGTGTTTACAAGTTAATACACGAAGGCAAAGTTGTGTTTTTGGTACTATATGTCGATGATATACTACTCATTGGTAATGACGTGGGTAAGTTATCTGAGGTTAAGGTCTGGCTGGCAAAGCAATTCGATATGAAGGATCTAGGAGAAGCCGCGTACATTCTGGGGATCCAAATCTTTCGAGATAGGAAAAACCGGACCCTGTCGCTCTCTCAAGCATCTTATATTGATAAGGTGATGGATCGCTTCTCGATGCAAGACTCCAAGAAGGGTCAAACACCCTTTTGGCATGGAGTTTCACTCTCTAAGGACCAGTCTCCCAAGACTGCACAAGAGATTGAAGACATGAGGAAGATTCCTTATGCCTCTGCCGTAGGAAGCCTCATGTATGCTATGCTTTGCACTAGACCTAACATCTGTTTCGTCGTTGCAGTAGTTAGCCGTTTCCAATCCAACCCTGGACCCGAGCACTGGATTGCTGTTAAGCATGTTCTTAAGTATCTTCGAAGAACTAGGAACTTGATGCTTACATACTCAGGTACTGACCTGACTATGACGGGATATACCGACTCCGATTTTCAAGCGGATAAGGATTCCAGGAAATCCACTTCAGGATCTGTGTTCATCCTTAATGGTGGAGCTGTTGTGTGGAGAAGTATTAAGCAATCTTGCATTGCTGACTCCACAATTGAAGCAGAATATGTGGCTGCTCGTGAAGCATCCAAAGAGCCTGTATGGCTTAGAAAATTCCTTAAGTATTTGGAAGTTGTTCCAAACGTCGACGAGCCCATGACCCTTTATTTTGATAATAGTGGGGCTGTCGCTAACTCAAAGGAACCTCGAAGCCATAAGCGCTCTAAGCATATTGAGAGGAAATACCATTTGATTCGAGAGATCGCGCAGCACTGAGACGTTGAGGTGAAGTAGATCTCTGGCAGATCCATTCACCAAGGCCCTAGCGAACAAGGTCTTCGACTAACATCGAGAGGGATTAGGCATGAACGACTACACACATCTTCTTTGAGTCAAGTGGGAGTTTGTTGTCAATGGTGCCCACAAGAAGAGTTGTAGTGTGTATTTATGTACATTTGATGTCATATAGTATTACGAAGACTCTTGCTTGTAACTGCTTATTTATTAATAAAAGTTGAAACGTTCATTCAATCTTCCTTGTCTGAAGCTTTATGATAAAACATTAGTCTTTAGTCCATAAACAAACTAAACAACTTACGAAGAGATAAATGTAGATTTGCATGAACAAACTCTTTGTAGTTTGCTTAAAACGATATATTCGCAATCTAAGGGTCAAAGGACTATTGACCTCAGTATGATTGTTAGAAGAATCTATGATGTCTGGTTATGAGGCATTGAGAGTTGGAGACTCTATAGTTCTTCTAGGTATCTTCCGAAGGTACTGAATTGACCAGTGCACTTCTAGAGACAAGATAAGAACAAACCATTTAACCTCTTATATCTTGAAGTCACTATGTATGAATTGCATCATGCTTACCTTAATCCTGAAATGTGACATGCCATTTCACAGCTTACGTATTCTCATTTGAGAAAGTCAGAGTTTGGACTCACTATGTGATTTCGAACAGGGCCTATTGGTGAAGTACTAAGTTGTGAGAATGTCATGAGTAACTTTGTGAAGTTCTCATAGATATGGAATTCATGTACAAGATTGCTGAAATGCAATGTATGTCACCTCATGCTTTGTTCCTTGGAGTGTGAATAAATGAACTGGCCAGTGTCCAAATTGAGTCCTGACTCTTTTGGATGAAACAATGTGACTTGTTAGCTCCTCATCAATACATTGTTTCTAACTTATTCACAAGCGACAAAGGAGTTGAGGAAATAACAGCTAGAAGGGTAAAATGGTAATTTAGTAAATCCCGACTAGCTGATGACATTCATGAAGGGTAAACATAGATAATATTCTATGGATTCACTCATTACAATTAGGTTGAATTCTTGAGTAGAAAATAAATTCATTTGAACCGAGAGATTTTCAGTGTCAACTCTTTAGTGGAGTCAGTTGACATTAAGCTAAACTTGGAAAAGGTTTGTGAACTTTTGAGTCCAAGTATTTTAGCTCAAGCTTTGTTCATTTGGATCCATGAGGTCACTGTCACGAATCGCATCGATTAGGAATAGTTAAACTGGAAGCTAAGTCAAAACAAAAACGAAAATTGTCAAAAGGGTATTTTTGTCTTTTGAGACATAGCATGAAATGAATGCCAATAAATTTTTTGACATTGTCATATGATGACAAATGAAGTTAAAACCTCACGGCCAAGTTAAAGAATTTGGGCCTTGAAGATTAATTTCATTTCATGGAATTTTATGTGAAAATTCTTAATGGGCTTTTCTTATTTTGTCATGAACAAATAAAGAAACATCTAGAAGCATGTTCTAGACTCAAAATTTCGTGCATACTGTTGTCGGCCCGTCTAGGGCCAACGAGGACAAAGGCATTTCTTCGACCCTCGTGGCCGGTACGAGGTCTTGAACGGCGAGGCCCTGACCCAACCAGGGGCCGGCCCAAACCAAGGGCCAAGTCAAATGCCCACGCAGTCGGCCCAAGGTTTGCCTCGGCCATTTGCCGGCCCAAGGCTTGCTTCGGCCAATGGCCGGCCCAAGGCTTGCCTCGGCCATTGGCCGGCTCAAGGCTTGCCTCGGCCATTGGCCGGCTCTAAGGCTTGCCTCGGCCAATGGCCGGCCCAAGGCTTACCTCGGCCATTGGCCGGCCCTAAGGCTTGCCTCGGCCAATGGCCGGCCCAAGGCTTGCCTCGGCCATTGGCCGACCCAAGGCTTGCCTCGGCCAATGGCCGGCCCAAGGCTTGCCTCGGCCATTGGACGGCCCAAGGCTTGCCTCGGCCATTGGCCGGCTCAAGGCTTGCCTCGGCCAATGGCCGGCTCTAGAGCCTTCCCTCGGCCATTGGCCGGCTCTAGAGCCTTCCCTCGGCCAATGGCCGGCTCTAGAGCCTTCCCTCGGCCAATGGCCGGCTCTAGAGCCTTCCCTCGGCCATTGGCCGACCCAAACTTGTTCACTCTGCCAAGGGGTCTTCAAACCACCCTTTGGCTGCCTATAAATGTAGGGGCCGCACCCCTAGTCCAGGTAATCGGAATTTGAGTACTGAAACGCTGTCGAACTCGTACCTCGCTCGTTTCTCTCAAGTCTCGACCCCTAAACACTAAACCCTCTACAAACCACCTCAATCCTACTAATGTTGAGCGTCGGAGAGGTAAATAGAGGCAACCCCTCTGTTTCCCCTTTGTAGTTCACACCTTTTCTGCTTGCTTTTCAGGTGCCTGGACGAGACAGATACCACAGACAGCTAAGGGACGACTTGGGATACCAAGTCCGACACGCTCGAGTCGAGACGAGACCATTTGGTCCGGCCTTGGGTCTGACCGTCTGCGACTCCTAAATCGTTGTCCGAAAAACTGCGACAACATTTTGGCGCTAGAAGGAGGGGACCTCCGACCTTGGCACGCTCTCCCTTCCATTCCACATTTTCACCACTCCTGCGACTCTCGAGAGATGAGTCACTTACCCACTACCTCCGCGGCTACACGAGCGACGAGCTCGAGGTACGGTCTCCGACTCCTCGCACACCGTCTTGGAGGGCAACCTCGCGATAGCGAGAGCCAGCCCCAAGACCCGGTGAACGACCCCGAGGCCGAGCTCCGAGAGGACACGGCGCGGCGGCTCGCGGAGCTCCTTGACCGTCCCGGCGTTGACGGCTCTCTCATCGCCAATCTCCTTGGCTACGACGTCGAGGATCGATCCGCTCAGGACGACTCCGACCCCGAATACTTGGGGGAGTCAAGGACCAACGAGGCCACCCCTAGTCTCGCTCAAGCATGACCCGAGAGGGCCAATGGTGCGTTGGCCGATCCTTTGCACCCGGCGCGACGACAGGCACGGTCACAATCCCGGGGACTCACCCCCTCGGTTTCAAGAGGAGGCCGGACACGGCCCCTCGCCGAGGAGAGAGCGACTCTGGTTGACGATGGGGCCAATAGCCGAAGCGCTCGCCGGACGGCCCGACCAAGGGCGACCTCGCCTCGCCACGCACCTAGGGCGGACCTTAGAGAACACTTGACGGCGCAAAGAAACTCCCGAAGGGAGGATCTCCGCCAAAGGCTCAATTCTCGGCGGGATGCGCTGCCCGCCGCAACTCTTAGTCGACCTCAGGCCAATGTCGTGGACCAAGCGTCCAACGAACGCCGACCGGTGACCCCCGTGGCCCCGACAGTCGGCCCTGCCAACGGGCTTGATATGGTCACAATGATTCAGAGCCTCCAAAACCAAATCGTCGAGATGAGGGAATCGGGGAGGCAGAGATCATATGGAGGGATCGAGGAATCATACTCTCCCTTCGCCGCACAAATCCTCGCGCAGCCTTGCGTGGGGAACTTCAAATTGCCGTCCATCCCTCCCTATGATGGACGGACTGACCCAAACTTCCACATCCAACACTACGAGACGTGGATGACAATGCAAGGACAGTCGGATGCGACCCTCTGTCAAGCCTTCAGCCTGACCCTCACAGGGTCGGGCTTTGAATGGTTCCGAAGTTTGAGGCCCGGAAGCATCCCATCCTTCTGGGCCTTGCGAGAGGCTTTCCTCGCCCGCTTCGCCACGCTTGTGGCACAAAAGAAGTCGAAGACCCACCTCCTCTCCATTCGGCAAGGGAGAGATGAGACATTGAGACAATACCTCGCTCGCTTCACCGAGGAGTCTCACAAAGTCGAGGGCTTCGACGACAAGGACGCCATCACAGCGATCATCGAGGGAGTTCGCACGAGCGACTTCCTCAAGTCCATTGTCGGGCAAGTCCCGCGAGACATGGCGGAGCTGATGACGAGAGCCCGCACACATATGGGAATCGAGGACTATCTCGATGGCCGAGATGGCCGGAAGTCGGGAGGACAAGGTAGTCGCCACCGCGACGACCACGACGAAGATCGTCCCGACCCTCAGAGGAAGAGGAGCAAGGGAGGCTGGGCCCCTAACGGTCGCCCCCTCTCCGGTCCAAGATCGTCACATGTTGATAGCTTCCGAGCATTATCGACGTATACCCCTCTGAACGCCCCGCAAGAGCGGATCCTAGCTCTGCACCGCGACAAGCTAGGAAGTCCAGCTCCTCTTGCGAAGGATCCCGCGAAGGGGGATCGAAACAAGTTCTGTGAGTACCACCAGGATCACGGGCATCTGAAGTCCGAGTGTTATCATCTCAGGCGTCAGATCGAGGCCCTGATTCAAGACGGGAAATTAAAAGAGTATGTCCTGAGAACGGTCGGGACGGCCGCGGTGCACGGAGAGCGCCCACGGCAAGAAAGGAATGGTCCGGCGACGGCGACCGTCACAGACCAAATGGTGAACCAAGGACTGGAGAGCTCGCAACTTCACGTCGTGGGCGCAATCTTGGGCGGCCCGGAGTTCGGAGACTCGGCCACGCAAAGGAAGAAGTACGTGCGCGAAGTTTCCCAAGGGAAAATAGCACACTACATCAACCACACGTACGAGGCTCCTCCTCCAGCCCCGTTCGAGTCCATGTTCTTCACCGGCCAAGAGGCAGCGCGCGTGCTCCACCCGCACAATGACGCGATAGTCGTCTCCGCACCGGTCGCCAACAACCTCGTCCGAAGGATCCTAATCGATAATGGAAGCTCCGCAGACATAATCTTCAAATCGGCGCTGGACAGAATGAAGCTATCCGGAGTAGGACCGACCCCGGTCTCGACCCCACTCTTCGGCTTCTCCGGGGAGAGGGTCATGACGGAGGGAATCATCGACCTCCCGGTCACCTTCGGAGCGCCAGGAGGGCTCGAGGACACTCGCATCGTATCCTTCCTAGTGGTGAACCAGCCCTCAGCGTACAACATCATCATCGGCCGCCCGACTCTCAACCGGTTGAAGGCTATAACGTCCACCTATCACCTGATGATGAAGTTCCCGACTGAAAAGGGGATTGCCATCATGTTGGGAGACCAGTCGATGGCGAGGATGTGCTACATCCAAGGCGAGGACGGGAAAGGGAAGGAAAAAATGGTGAGCGCCATCCTCTAGCTCGGTCAAGCTACAGAAGCTGGCACTGCGGTGGAAGCCCGTCCCCGTTTCTCATTATGTCATTTTATTTCCAGTTTTAAGACAATCTCGAATTTCAATAAGGCCAATGGCCCAGGGATGTAATTTTTGACTATTTCTACATGGTAATTATATTACATTTCACCTAGAAGTCTTTATCTTGTTGCGTTATAATTTCTAGTCTCCTCTACGAGTACACGAGAAACTCGGGGGGGCTAATGGGAAACAATGCTCAACGAAACTAGAGCTCGCTCGCTCAACACAAAAAAAAAAACAAAAACTAAAGTATAACAAAGTCTCAAGGGGCCGATGGTTAGGCCGGAGGTCCCAAGGAAAGACTTATCACGTAACTCCTCGTGCAGGCTCTACACGAGTCCTCGAGTTGAGTCCCGAGCCCGCGCTTGCCACCCAGCTCGTGAGCCGAAGGGCAGCAAGTCCCAAATGGGTTTCAAAGGCTCGCGCCCACCGGACGTACCTGGTCTAGCCAGCGTCCACGGAAAACCCGATCACACAAACGTGACACCAAGGCCCCCCTCGAGGCCTAAGTCGTGCTAGTCGATCACGCCTTCATTGGTGGGTCGAGAAAATAAGACACGCGCAACAAAGTCGTGCTAATCGATCACGCCTTCATTGGTGGGTCATGCTAATTGATCACGCCTTCAATGGTAAGTCGAGAAAATAAGCCACGCGCAATAAAGTCGTGCTAATCGATCACGCCTTCATTGGTGGGTCAAAAAAATAAGACACGCACAATAAAGTCGTGCTAATCGATCACGCCTTCATTGGTGGGTCGAGAAAATAAGACACGCGCAACAAAGTCGTGCTAATCGATCACGCCTTCATTGGTGGGTCGAGAAAATAAGACACGCGCAATAAAGTCGTGCTAATCGATCACGCCTTCAATGGTAAGTCGAGAAAATAAGACACACGCAATAAAGTCGTGCTAATCGATCACGCCTTCATTGGTGGGTCAAAAAAATAAGACACGCACAATAAAGTCGTGCTAATCGATCACGCCTTCAATGGTGAGTCGAGAAAATAAGACACGCGCAATAAAGTCGTGCTAATCGATCACGCCTTCAATGGTAAGTCGAGAAAATAAGACACGCGCAATAAAGTCGTGCTAATCGATCACGCCTTCATTGGTAAGTCGAGAAAATAAGACACGCGCAATAAAGTCGTGCTAATCGATCACGCCTTCATTGGTGGGTCGAGAAAATAAGACACACGCAATAAAGTCGTGCTAATCGATCACGCCTTCATTGGTGGGTCGAGAAAATAAGACACGCGCAATAAAGTCGTGCTAATCAATCACGCCTTCATTGGTGGGTCGAGAAAATAAGACACGCGCAATGAAGTCGTGCTAATCGATCACGCCTTCATTGGTAAGTCGAGAAAATAAGCCACGCGCAACAAGAGCCGTCCCTCGCGATGCACAAAAGCCGTCCCTCGTGACGCATAAAAGCCGTCCCTCGTGACACACAAAGGCCGTCCCTCGTGGCGCACAAAGGCCGTCACTCGCGACGCACAAAGGCCGTTCCTTGTGACGCAATCCCGAGAGCGTTCACCCCGCATCCACATAAAAGCGTAGGTTTTGAGTTTCCACTCGACCTACGCTCGACCGGAAACTCGGGGGGCTAATGTTGTCGGCCCGTCTAGGGCTGACGAGGACAAAGGCATTTCTTCGACCCTCGTGGCCGGTACGAGGTCTTGAACGGCGAGGCCCTGACCCAACCAGGGGCCGGCCCAAACCAAGGGCCAAGTCAAATGCCCATGCAGCCGGCCCAAGGTTTGCCTCGGCCATTTGCCGGCCCAAGGCTTGCCTCGGCCAATGGCCGGCCCAAGGCTTGGCTCGGCCATTGGCCGGCCCTAAGGCTTGCCTCGGCCAATGGCCGGCCCAAGGCTTGCCTCGGCCATTGGCCGGCTCAAGGCTTGCCTCGGCCATTGGCCGGCCCTAAGGCTTGCCTCGGCCAATGGCCGGCCCAAGGCTTACCTCGGCCATTGGCCGGCCCTAAGGCTTGCCTCGGCTATTGGCCGGCCCAAGGCTTGCCTCGGCCATTGGCCGACCCAAGGCTTGCCTCGGCCAATGGCCGGCCCAAGGCTTGCCTCGGCCATTGGACGGCCCAAGGCTTGCCTCGGCCATTGGCCGGCTCAAGGCTTGCCTCGGCCAATGGCCGGCTCTAGAGCCTTCCCTCGGCCATTGGCCGGCTCTAGAGCCTTCCCTCGGCCAATGGCCGGCTCTAGAGCCTTCCCTCGGCCAATGGCCGGCTCTAGAGCCTTCCCTCGGCCATTGGCCGGCTCTAGAGCCTTCCCTCGGCCAATGGCCGGCTCTAGAGCCTTCCCTCGGCCATTGGCCGACCCAAACTTGTTCACTCGGCCAAGGGGTCTTCAAACCACCCCTTGGCTGCCTATAAATGCAGGGGCCGCCCCCCTAGTCCAGGTAATCGAAATTTGAGTACTGAAACGCTGTCGAACTCGTACCTCGCTCGTTTCTCTCAAGTCTCGACCCCTAAACACTAAACCCTCTACAAACCACCTCAATCCTACTAATGTTGAGCGTCGGAGAGGTAAACAGAGGCAACCCCTCTGTTTCCCCTTTGTAGTTCACACCTTTTCTGCTTGCTTTTCAGGTGCCTGGACGAGACAGATACCACAGATAGCTAAGGGACGACTTGGGATACCAAGTCCGACACGCTCGAGTCGAGACGAGACCACTTGGTTCGGCCTTGGGTCTGACCGTCTGCGACTCCTAAATCGTTGTCCGAAAAACTGCGACCATAGAGAGAAAGAGGAAATTATTTTGTGCATAAATGTATTAAGATACTTGCCAAAAGAAAAAAGAGGAAACAAATTTCCCCTAAGAGGAAACATGTGGGCGCTCAAATAAGGTCAAGGGAGAAGCAAACAAAAGAGGAAACAAATCCAAGGACTTACTTGTTTTGTCTTGGCCGTGCACCTCTATGAAGGAAAAGGGAAATTGGCTCATGAATATGTGATATTCTATAGAAGAGGAAACTACCTTATTGAAGGTGAGACCTCTCCTATAAATAGGAGCCTCATTCTTCTCATTTTTCTCATTCCACATAAGTTAGAGATTGAGAGTCTCTCTCTCTAGAACTTGTGGCCGCCCCTCTCCTCTCTCTCTCTAGTCAATTTCGTTTTATTGTTTTGGCACCTAGGTCCTCATTTGACCTAGAGTTTAGCTCTGCGACTTCAAGACTCGTTCTTAAGTCGTAGTGTTTAATAGTGCCCACTTACTGATTCCTTTATTTCGAGTGATTTAGTGATAGAAACTTTCGTGGTTGCTCGAGGTGCCGAGGAAAGAAAGAGAGACGTGCTGCGAGGGGAGACGAGCGTTGCAAACTTTCCAAAAGCTTCTCAAAGTTCAAGCTTCAAGAAAGGTTAGTAAACTTCTTAGCTCATAATAGTTTTTATTTATATGTACTTGCTCTTTGTCTAGGTTAGTAAAAACCCGTTTTTACTTGAAAAGAAATTTTTTAAAATTCCGTCGCTTTGCGAAGCGTTAAACTTTTTCTTAAACCCTAGATCGATTCCAACAAATGGTATCAGAGCTATGGTCAAAGATATGCATGTACATGTATTTAAAAATATGAGCTTGAAAATCGTTTTTGAAAGTTTACTAAATTTGTGACAAGTTAGAATTGTTATCTTAGATTTTTTTTAATTTATTGCTCTTGCCTTTAAATTAAAAATCATGTTGATTTTCTATGAGTTTGGGATGTTATTAAAACACATTAGAATCAGTTCTAAATTTTTTTTATTTTTTATATTGAAAAACGTGTTTTAAAGGTTTGAGAAATTTCGATTAAAATTTTGTGACTAGTTTTCTTGTCTTAGTAGTTTCTTATTTTTACTTGAATCGTTTTATGCTTGTTGTTATTTCTTTTATGCCTTGTTATTACCTTGCTAATAAAACACAAATAAAAACTTTAACAACCTTCATAAAACGTTTCGTTACACTCGATTCTTTTTCGCACCTAAAAAGGACCAAGCTTTAATTATTTCTTTTTCTTCGAGCTGGAGTAAAACCCGCAGTAAAAGTGGCATAACTCTCTACTCATAAATCTAAATTTAATGATTCTTGATTCAACTTAAAGCTCTGTCTGTCCTCTATCCAATGCCACTGGTTTCAGGTCAAAAGGACATCGGAGCCGCCAGTTATGGCGATTTTACTCCAAGGTGCGCGGCTGTTCCGAAACTCCAATTTTTTAGAATTCCGGATTTTCAGCCCCACTAACATGAGTTATAGAACTCTAATAAGAAATATTTCTTGAGCAAAAATGTTTTTCATAAGATTATAAACATGATGTGTAAGATTAAAATGTTTTGATTTTTGAAAGTTTAATAGAAATTGAATTTTTACAAAACTAGTTTGAATTTTGAAAAACCGTTTTCGCTTTCAAACTTGAAAAATATTTTGTCATCCAAATCAAATAAGTTTTCAAAATGTTTTCAAAACTATATCTATATCACATATGTTCAAAATCTATATGCTCTTGAAAATTTGAGTGGGAGGTCTCCTTGTAGACAAGCCGAAAAATAAAAAGATGTGTAATCTCAAACTTTCAAGTGTTCGAGTGAGTTGAAGTTCACACTTCCCTCATGCACTTTCCCGAGATAGAAAGTAGGAAAAGATCGAGTATGTACCTTGTGCCTTTATGCACTAACACTGCTCTGAACATGTCGATCTAGGATTCTCTTCTAGTTGTCCGCTCTGTCGCTCTCTAACTAGGAAATCTGTTTCTGAACTTATAAGAGTCGATGAACCAACTCCAAAAACTAAGTGGGAGGGTTATACTTGTTGTTTGTAACCCACGATCCCCAACACTAATGAAAGAAGCAATTAACGTGGGACTAAGAGCCGCTCTTGCGACCCTCTCTTAAATGGGAGTACTCCAAGGCGTTTTTGCTTTGATCATTGCTCAATGAGCTACGTCCGAGAGTGAGACGATGATGGCAAGGCCTCCCCTTGGGGGATTGTTTTTCAAAGTTGACCTTTTGGACTAAGTGGTTGGTTGCACACTTAGGCTCAATCCCTAGTAATCCTCCCTCGAGGCCCTGCGAAAGGATGTGAGTGATCAAACCAATTTACAAGGTGGCTAGTCAAAATTTGGTGTATTGACACCTTGGCTAAGCATTAATGATGTGTCATTTACTTATAAATGGAGATTTTTTGCGGCCTTCTCTTGAGGGAGTAAATTATCGTTTGGTTTATAACACCTTTGGATTTTATAAAGTCTTAAACAAACTTAAATCCTAAACCAAAGACTAATCATAAACTTGTTTCAACTTATATAGGCAATATGTCTCTCAACCTTCTCTCGTTCATCCTTTCCTCGAACAAACTCGAAAACGAAAACTACGAAGATTCGAAACATAACCTCGATATCATCCTTACCGTTAACAAGCACAAAAGGGTACTCACCACCCCGTGTCCTCCTCTGACGAATAATGATTCAACTCAAGAGGACAAAGACGCCTTGGCGGCCTGGCTCTGCTCCGATGAGATTGTGAGGTGCTATATCTTAGCATCAATGAAAAATGTGTTGCAACAACAACATCGTGACATCGAGACTGCCGCCGACATGCTCACCAATCTCCATGAGATGTTTGGAGGGCAAAGGCGTCAAGCAAGGCAAAAAAAGCAGTCCGACAGTTTACGAACTGTCGCATGAAGGCTAGGACTCCTGTTGGAGACTTTATGATATTGATCATTAGTCATCTGAGTAAAATAGAAATCCTAGGATCTGAGATTGATGGGAAGAATGTCATAGATATGATCTTAGAAACTCTCCCCGCATCTCTTGATACCTCCAAGATGAACTACTCCATTAACAAGCTAGAGTACACTGTTACCAAGCTTATGGAGGAACTTCACACTGCTGTAGGTCTCACTAAGAGAAAGAGGAATCAAGGAGAGGCACATACTACTGAGCACAAAGCCTCCGCCTCTAGAACTGAGAAGGGACCTTACAAGGCTGATAAGAAGAACTGTCCCGCCTATCTCAAAGCAAAGGAACATAGTATTGTACTAGTTACCGAAGCATGCTTAGTAGCTGATAATGTATCAACGTGGATTCTTGACTCCGCTGCTACTAACCATATTTGTTGTTCCTTGAATGGTTTCAAGAAAATCAAAAGCTCAGAGGAAGGCGAGTTCTGTTTCAAATGGGGTGATGGGAGCCTGGTGTCTGCGAAGGCTGTGGGATCCGTGACGCTGTCTTTTGAAGACCGCACTTTAAACTTGAATAATGTTTATTTTTGTTCCTACCTTTGGGAAGAACTTAATATCCGTTGCTCGTCTTCTTGAGCAAGATTATTGTTTAAATTTCATTAAGAATGGAATTCGTATTTCGTTTCCTGATAATTCTTTTGTCACTGATGCATGTATGAAGAATGCTCTTTTCTACATCTATCCCACTCAACCTTCTCTTTTAGACACCGAAATAGATAATGATCTAATTAGGGAGCCAAAGAGTATCAAACTTTCTGAATCCTCCGATCTAACAAAATCTACATACCTATGGCACTTAAGACTTTGTCATATCAGTCTAGATAGGATTAAGAGACTTGTGAGGGACGGTCCACTCCAAGACTCTGCAATAGGTTCACTAGCTACTTGTGAATCCTGCATAGAAGGAAAAATGACTAAGCGACCTTTCTCTGATAAGGGTCGAAGAGCCACTAGGTTGCTGGAACTAATACATTCTGATGTATGTGGTCCGCTCAGCCAACAGGCACGTGGGGGATACGAATAATTCGTTACCTTCACCGATGATTACTCGCGATATGGTTTTGTCTATTTGCTCAAACACAAATCCGAGACCTTTAACGTATTTAAGGTCTTTAGGGCTTTAGTGGAAAAGCAAACTGGCCAAGTGATCAAAACACTTCGATCCGATCGAGGTGGTGAGTATATATCTGGAGAGTTCGATGACTTTCTTAAAGAAGAATGTATCGCTTCTCAGCTTACCGCACATGGCACACCTCAACAAAACGGAGTGTCAGAGAGAAGGAACCGAACTCTTATGGAAATGGTTAGATCAATGATGAGTTACTCATCACTCCCTCTTTCCTTTTGGGGATATGCCCTCGAAACAGCCGCTTACATTCTGAACCAAATTCCGTCTAAAACGGTTCCTGGTACTCCTTATGAAAGATGGACTGGCCGTAAAGTAAGTTTGGGCCACATCCGAATTTAGGGTTGCCCTGCACATGTGCTAAGGCAAAAGACTAGCAAGTTGGCTAGTAGGTCAGAATTGTGCTTGTTTGTGGGATATCCAAAGGAAACCAAGGGTTTCATCTTCTATAGTCCCGAGGACGATAAGACTTTCGTTAGCACGAATGCTCGTTTCCTTGAGGAGGACATTATGAAAGATGCAAAATCTAGAAGCAAAATTGTGCTTGAAGAAAAGTTGGGTGAGGAAGCTTCTACCTCATCTGTAAGAACTGTTCTTACCCCAACTGAAACACAACCTAACTCATCAGAATGTCGTCAAGTAGTACTTCGACGTAGTGGGAGGGCTACTCAAAAGCCTGACAGGTACATGTCTTATGGAGACTCTCTCGTAGTCGTCTCTGACATGGATGATCCTGTTTCCTATAGCCAAGCGATGGCTTGTTCTGAATCAAACCTTTGGCTTGACGCCATGAAAGTTGAGATGCACTCGATGTATGTCAACAAAGTCTGGAAACTTGTAGACCTTCCTGAAGGGATTAAACCCGTAGGGTGTAAGTGGATATACAAGAAGAAAAGGGTTCTGATGGGAACGTCGAGACGTTCAAAGCACGACTTTTGGCGAAGGGTTATACCCAACAAGAAGGGATTGACTATGAAGAAACCTTCTCGCCAGTCGCGATGCTTAAATCCATCCGAATACTCCTATCCATAGCTGCAGCTCTCGACTATGAGATCTGACAAATGGATGTCAAGACAGCCTTTCTGAATGGCAATCTTGACGAGCGCATTTACATGGCTCAACCAGACGGTTTCGTGAAAGAAGGTCAAGAGACCAAGGTTTGTGAGTTGCTTAAGTCCATTTATGGAGAAACTACTCCATTAACAAGCTAGAGTACACTGTTACCCAGCTTATGGAGGAACTTCACACTGCTGTAGGTCTCACTAAGAGAAAGAGGAATCAAGGAGAGGCACATACTACTGAGCACAAAGCCTTCGCCTCTAGAACTGAGAAGGGACCTTACAAGGCCGATAAGAAGAATTGTCCCGCCTATCTCAAAGCAAAGGAACATAGTATTGTACTAGTTACCGAAGCATGCTTAGTAGCTGATAATGTATCAACGTGGATTCTTGACTCCGCTGCTACTAACCATATTTGTTGTTCCTTGAATGGTTTCAAGAAAACCAAAAGCTTAGAGGAAGGCGAGTTCTGTTTCAAATGGGGTGATGGGAGCCTGGTGTCTGCGAAGGCTGTGGGATCCGTGACGCTGTCTTTTGAAGACCGCACTTTAAACTTGAATAATGTTTATTTTTGTTCCTACCTTTGGGAAGAACTTAATATCCGTTGCTCGTCTTCTTGAGCAAGATTATTGTTTAAATTTCATTAAGAATGGAATTCGTATTTCGTTTCCTGATAATTCTTTTGTCACTGATGCATGTATGAAGTATGCTCTTTTCTACATCTATCCCACTCAACCTTCTCTTTTAGACACCGAAATAGATAATGATCTAATTAGGGAGCCAAATAGTATCAAACTTTCTGAATCCTCCGATCTAACAAAATCTACATACCTATGGCACTTAAGACTTGGTCATATCAGTCTAGATAGGATTAAGAGACTTGTGAGGGACGGTCCACTCCAAGACTCTGCAATAGGTTCACTACCTACTTGTGAATCCTGCATAGAAGGAAAAATGACTAAGCGACCTTTCTCTGATAAGGGTCGAAGAGCCACTAGGTTGCTGGAACTAATACATTCTGATGTATGTGGTCCGCTCAGCCAACAGGCACGTGGGGGATACGAATACTTCGTTACCTTCACCGATGATTACTCGCGATATGGTTTTGTCTATTTGCTCAAACACAAATCCGAGACCTTTAACGTATTTAAGGTCTTTAGGGCTTTAGTGGAAAAGCAAACTGGCCAAGTGATCAAAACACTTCGATCCGATCGAGGTGGTGAGTATATGTCTGGAGAGTTTGATGACTTTCTTAAAGAAGAAGGTATCGCTTCTCAGCTTACCGCACCTGGCACACCTCAACAAAACGGAGTGTCGGAGAGAAGGAACCGAACTCTTATGGAAATGGTTAGATCAATGATGAGTTACTCATCACTCCCTCTTTCCTTTTGGGGATATGCCATCGAAACAGCCGCTTACATTCTGAACCAAGTTCCATCTAAAACGGTTCCTGGTACTCCTTATGAAAGATGGACTGGCCGTAAAGTAAGTTTGGGCCACATCCGAATTTAGGGTTGCCCTGCACATGTGCTAAGGCAAAAGACTAGCAAGTTGGCTAGTAGGTCAGAATTGTGCTTGTTTGTGGGATATCCAGAGGAAACCAAGGGTTTCATCTTCTATAGTCCCGAGGACGATAAGACTTTCGTTAGCACGAATGCTCGTTTCCTTGAGGAGGACTTTATGAAAGATGCAAAACCTAGAAGCAAAATTGTGCTTGAAGAAAAGTTGGGTGAGGAAGCTTCTACCTCATCTGTAAGAACTGTTCTTACCCCAACTGAAACACAACCTAACTCATCAGAATGTCGTCAAGTAGTACTTCGACGTAGTGGGAGGGCTACTCAAAAGCCTGACAGGTACATGTCTTATGGAGACTCTCTCGTAGCCGTCTCTGACATGGATGATCCTGTTTCCTATAGCCAAGCGATGGCTTGTTCTGAATCAAACCTTTGGATTGACGCCATGAAAGTTGAGATGCACTCGATGTATGTCAACAAAGTCTGGAAACTTGTAGACCTTCCTGAAGGGATTAAACCCGTTGGGTGTAAGTGGATATACAAGAAGAAAAGGGGTCCTGATGGGAACGTCGAGACGTTCAAAGCACGACTTTTGGCGAAGGGTTATACCCAACAAGAAGGGATTGACTATGAAGAAACCTTCTCGCCAGTCGCGATGCTTAAATCCATCCGAATACTCCTATCCATAGCTGCAGCTCTCGACTATGAGATCAGGCAAATGGATGTCAAGACAGCCTTTCTGAATGGCAATCTTGACGAGCGCATTTACATGGCTCAACGAGACGGTTTCGTGGAAGAAGGTCAAGAGACCAAGGTTTGTGAGTTGCTTAAGTCCATTTATGGATTAAAGCAAGCATCTAGGTCATGGAATATTAGATTCGACGAAACTGTAAAGAGCTTCGGCTTTGAACAGTCAATAGATGAGCCTTGTGTTTACAAGTTAATACACGAAGGCAAAGTTGTGTTTCTGGTACTATATGTCGATGATATACTACTCATTGGTAATGATGTGGGTTAGTTATCTGAGGTTAAGGTCTGGCTGGCAAAGCAATTCGATATGAAGGATCTAGGAGAAGCCGCGTACATTTTGGGGATCCAAATCTTTCGAGATAGGAAAAACCGGACCCTGTCGCTCTCTCAAGCATCTTATATTGATAAGGTGATGGATCACTTCTCGATGCAAGACTCCAAGAAGGGTCAAACACCCTTTCGGCATGGAGTTTCACTCTCTAAGGACCAGTTTCCCAAGACTGCACAAGAGATTGAAGACATGAGGAAAATTCCTTACGCCTCTGCCGTAGGAAGCCTCATGTATGCTATGCTTTGCACTAGACCTGACATCTGTTTCGCCGTTGGCGTAGTTAGCCGTTTCCAATCCAACCCTGGACCCGAGCACTGGATTGCTGTTAAGCATGTTCTTAAGTATCTTCGAAGAACTAGGAACTTGATGCTTACATACTCAGGTACTGACCTGACTATGACGGGATATACCGACTCCGATTTTCAAGCGGATAAGGATTCCAGGAAATCCACTTCAGGATCTGTGTTCATCCTTAATGGTGGAGCTGTTGTGTGGAGAAGTATTAAGCAATCTTGCATTGCTGACTCCACAATGGAAGCAGAATATGTGGCTGCTTGTGAAGCATCCAAAGAGCCTGTATGGCTTCGAAAATTCCTTAAGTATTTGGAAGTTGTTCCAAACGTCGACGAGCCCATGACCCTTTATTGTGATAATAGTGGGGCTGTCGCTAACTCAAAGGAACCTCGAAGCCATAAGCGCTCTAAGCATATTGAGAGGAAATACCATTTGATTCGAGAGATCGCGCAGCGCGGAGATGTTGAGGTGAAGTAGATCTCTGGCAGATCCATTCACCAAGGCCCTAGCGAACAAGGTCTTCGACCAACATCGAGAGGTATTAGTCATGAACGACTACACACATCTTCTTTGAGTCAAGTGGGAGTTTGTTGTCAATGGTGCCCACAAGAAGAGTTGTAGTGTGTATTTATGTACATTTGATGTCATATAGTCTTACGAAGACTCTTGCTTGTAACTGCTTATTTATTAATAAAAGTTGAAATGTTCATTCAATCTTCCTTGTCTGAAGCTTTATGATAAAACATTAGTCTTTAGTCCATAAACAAACTAAACAACTTACGAAGAGACAAATGTAGATTTGCATGAACAAACTCTTTGTAGTTTGCTTAAAACGATATATTCGCAATCTAAGGGTCAAAGGACTATTGACCTCAGTATGATTGTTAGAAGAATCTATGATGTCTGGTTATGAGGCATTGAGAGTTGTTGACTCTATAGTTCTTCTAGGTATCTTCCGAAGGTACTGAATTGACCAGTGCACTTCTAGAGACAAGATAAGAACAAACCATTCAACCTCTTATGTCTCGAAGTCACTATGTATGAATTGCATCATGCTTACCTTAATCCTGAAATGTGACATGCCATTTCACAGCTTACGTATTCTCATTTGAGAAATTCAGAAATTTCATTTTCTAGACCTAAAAGTTATGGAAATATCTCAATTATACCCGTTAATTAAAAAATATCCAAAATTGGACTTTTGTACCTATTTTGGACAAAAATACCCTTGAAATATCTCAAGGGTATTTTCGTCCAAAATTGGTACAAAAGTCCAATTTTGGATATTTTTTAACTAACGGGTCTAATTGAGATATTTCCATAACTTTTGGGTCTACAAAATGAAATTTCTCTTTTCAAACCCCACTACCATGAGTTATAGAACTCTAATGAGAAAATTTTCTTGAGCAAAGATGTTTTTTTATAAGATTATAAACATGATGTGTAAGATTAAAAGTTTTGATTTTTGAAAGTTTAATTGAAATTGAGTTTTTACAAAACTAGTTTGAATTTTGAAAAACCGTTTTCACTTTCAAACTTGAAAATATTTTGTCATCCAAATCAAATAATGTTCAAAATGTTTTCAAAACTATATCTATAATCACATATGTTCAAAATCTATATGCTCTTCAAAATTTGAGTGGGAGGTCTCTTTGTAGACAAGCCGAAAAATAAAAAGATGTGTCATCTCAAACTTTCAAGTGTTCGAGTGAGTTGAAGTTCACACTTCCCTCACGCACTTTCCCGAAATAGAAAATAGGAAAAGATCGAGTATGTATCTTGTGCCTTTATGCACTAATACTACTCTGAACATGTCGATCTAGGATTCTCTTCTAGTTGTCCGCTCTGTCGCTCTCTAACTAGGAAATCCGTTTCCGAACTTATAAGAGTCGATGAACCAACTCCAAAAACTAAGTGGGAGGGTTATACTTGTTGTTTGTAACCCACGATCCCCAACACTAATGAAAAGTGCAAGTGTCGCCGGACTAAGAGTCACCCTCGTGGCCCTCTCTTAAATGAGAGTACTCAAGGGCGCTTTGCTCTGATCATTGCTGAATGAGCTACGTCCGAGAGTGAGACGATGATGACAAGGCCTCCCCTTGGGGGATTGTTTTTCAAAGTTGACCTTTTGGACTAAGTGGTTGGTTGCACACTTAGACTCAATCCCTAGTAATCCTCCCTCGAGGCCCTGCGAAAGGATGTGAGTGATCAAACCAATTTACATGGTGGCTAGTCAAAATGATGTACTGACATCTTGGCTAAGCATTAATGATGTGTCATTTACTTATAAATGGAGATTTTTTGCGGCCTTCTCTTGAGGGAGTAAATTATCTTTTAGTTTATAACACCTTTGGATTTTATCAAAAGTCTTAATCAAACTTAAATCCTAAACCAAAGACTAATCATAAACTTGTTTCAACTTATATAGGCAATTTGTCTCTCAACCATCTCTCAATCTTTCTTTCCTCGATCAAACTCGAAAACGAAAACTACGTAGATTCGAAACATAACCTCGACATAATCCTTACCAAGCACAAATGCGTACTCACCACCCCGTGTCCTCCCCTGACGAATAATGATTCAACTCAAGAGGACAAAGACGCCTTGGCGGCCTGGCTCTGCTCCGATGAGATTGTGAGGTGCTATATCTTAGCATCAATGAACAATGTGTTGCAACAACAACATCATGACATCGAGACTGCCGCCGACATGCTCACCAATCTCCATGAGATGTTTGGAGGGCAAAGGCGTCAAGCAAGGCAAAAAGCAGTCCGACAATTTATGAACTGTCGCATGAAGGCTAGGACTCCTGTTGGAGACTTTATGATATTGATCATTAGTCATCTGAGTAAGATGGAAATCCTAGGATCTGAGATTGATGGGAAGAATGTCATAGATATGATCTTAGACACTCTTCCCGCATCTCTTGATACTTCCAAGATGAACTACTCCATACACAAGCTAGAGTACATTGTTACCAAGCTTATGATGGAACTTCACACTGCTGTAGGTCTCACTAAGAGAAAGAGGAATCAAGGAGAGGCACATGCTATTGAGCACAAAGCCTCCGCCTCTAGAACTGAGAAGGGACCTTACAAGGCCGATAAAAAGAACTGTCCCGCCTATCTCAAAGCAAAGGAACATAGTATTGTACTAGTTACCGAAGCATGCTTAGTAGCTGATAATGTATCAACGTGGATTCTTGACTCCGCTGCTACTAACCATATTTGTTGTTCCTTGAATGGTTTCAAGAAAACCAAAAGCTTAGAGGAAGACGAGTTCTTTTTCAAATGGGGTGATGGGAGCCTGGTGTCCGCGAAGGCTGTGGGATCCGTGACGCTGTCTTTTGAAGACCGCACTTTAAACTTGAATAATGTTTATTTTGTTCCTACCTTTGGGAAGAACTTAATATCCGTTGCTCGTCTTCGTGAGCAAGATTATTGTTTAAAGTTCATTAAGAATGGAATTCGTATTTCGTTTCCTGATAATTCTTTTGTCACTGATGCATGTATGAAGAATGCTCTTTTCTACATCTATCCCACTAAACCTTCTCTTTTAGACACCGAAATAGATAATGATCTAATTAGGGAGCCAAAGAGGATCAAACTTTCTGAATCCTCCGATCTAACAAAATCAACATACCTTTGCCACTTAAAACTTGGTCATATCAGTCTAGATAGGATTAAGAGACTTGTGGGGGATGGTCCACTCCAAGCCTCTGCAATAGGTTCACTACCTACTTGTGAATCCTGCATAGAAGGAAAAATGACTAAGCGACCTTTCTCCGATAAGGGTCGAAGAGCCACTGAGTTGCGTGAGCTAGTACATTATGATGTATGTGGTCCGCTCAGCCAACAGGCACGTGGAGGATACGAATACTTCGTTACCTTCACCGATGATTACTCACGATATGGTTTTGTCTATTTGCTGAAACACAAATCCGAGACCTTTAACGTATTTAAGGTCTTTAGGGCTTTAGTGGAAAAGCAAACTGGCAAAGTGATCAAAACACTTCGATCTGATCGAGGTGGTGAGTATATGTCTGGAGAGTTCGATGACTTTCTTAAAGAAGAAGGTATTTCTTCTCAGCTTACCGCACCTGGCACACCTCAACAAAACGGAGTGTCAGAGAGAAGAAACCGAACTCTTATGGAGATGGTTAGATCAATGATGAGTTACTCATCACTCCCTCTTTCCTTTTGGGGATATGCCCTCGAAATAGCCGCTTATATTCTGAACCAAGTTCCGTCCAAAACGGTTCCTGCTACTCCTTATGAACGATGGATTGGCCGTAAAGTGAATCTTGGCCGGATCAGAATTTGGGGTTGCCCTGAACACGTGCTAAGGCAAAAGACTAGCAAGTTGGCTAGTAGGTCAGAATTGTGCTTGTTTGTGGGATATCCAAAGGAAACCAAAGGTTTTACTTTCTATAGTCCCGAGGACGATAAGACTTTCGTTAGCACGAATGCTCGTTTCCTTGAGGAGGACTTTATGAAAGATGCAAAATCTAGAAGCAAAATTGTGCTTGAAGAAAATTTGGGTGAGGAAGCTTCTACCTCATCTGTAAGAACTGTTCTTACCCCAACTGAAACACAACCTAACTCATCAGAATCTCGTCAAGTAGTACTTAGACGTAGAGGGAAGGCTACTTAAATGCCTGACAGGTACATGTCTTATGGAGACTCTCTTGTAGCCGTCTCGGACATGGATGATCCTGTTTCCTATAGCCAAGCGATGGCTTGTTTTGAATCAAACCTTTGGCTTGACGCCATGAAAGTTGAAATGCACTCGATGTATGTCAACAAAGTCTGGAAACTTGTAGACCTTCCTGAAGGGATTAAACCCGTAGGGTGTAAGTGGATATACAAGAAGAAAAGGGGTCCTGATGGGAACGTCGAGACGTTCAAAGCACGACTTTTGGCGAAGGGTTATACCCAACAAGAAGGGATTGACTATGAAGAAACCTTCTCGCCAGTCGCGATGCTTAAATCCATCCGAATACTCCTATCCATAGCTGCAGCTCTCGACTATGAGATCTGGCAAATGGATGTCAAGACAGCCTTTCTGAATGGCAATCTTGACGAGCGCATTTACATGGCTCAACCAGACGGTTTCGTGGAAGAAGGTCAAGAGACCAAGGTTTGTGAGTTGCTTAAGTCCATTTATGGATTAAAGCAAGCATCTAGGTCATGGAATATTAGATTCGATGAAACTGTAAAGAGCTTTGGCTTTGAACAGTCAATAGATGAGCCTTGTGTTTACAAGTTAATACACGAAGGCAAAGTTGTGTGTCTGGTACTATATGTCGATGATATACTACTCATTGGTAATGACGTGGGTAAGTTATCTGAGGTTAAGGTTTGGCTGGCAAAGTAATTCGATATGAAGGATCTAGGAGAAGCCGCGTACATTCTGGGAATCCAAATCTTTCGAGATAGGAAAAACCGGACCCTGTCGCTCTCTCAAGCATCTTATATTGATAAGGTGATGGATCGCTTCTCGATGCAAGACTCCAAGAAGGGTCAAACACCCTTTAGGCATGGAGTTTCACTCTCTAAGGACCAGTCTCCCAAGACTGCACAAGAGATTTAAGACATGAGGAAAATTCCTTACGCCTCTGCCATAGGAAGCCTCATGTATGCTATGCTTTGCACTAGACCTGACATCTGTTTCGCCGTTGGCGTAGTTAGCCGTTTCCAATCCAACCCTGGACCCAAGCACTGGATTGCTGTTAAGCATGTTCTTAAGTATCTTCGAAGAACTAGGAACTTGATGCTTACATACTCAGGTACTGACCTGACTATGACGGGATATACTAACTCCGATTTTCAAGCGGATAAGGATCCCAGGAAATCCACTTCGGGATCTGTGTTCATCCTTAATGGTGGAGCTGTTGTGTGGAGGAGTATTAAGCAATCTTGCATTGCTGACTCAATAATGGAAGCAGAATATGTGGCTGCTTGTGAAGCATCCAAAGAGGCTGTATGGCTTAGAAAATTCCTTAAGTATTTGGAAATTGTTCCAAACGTCGACGAGCCCATGACCCTTTATTGTGATAATAGTGGGGATGTCGCTAACTCAAAGGAACCTCGAAGCCATAAGCTCTCTAAGCATATCGAGAGGAAATACCATTTGATTCGAGAGATCGTGCAGCGCGGAGACGTGGAAGTGAAGAAGATCTCAACGGTGGACAACCTCGCAGATCCATTCACCAAGGCCCTAGCGAACAAGGTCTTCGACCAACATCGTGAGGGATTAGGCATGAAGGACTACACACATCTTCTTTGAGTCAAGTGGGAGTTTGTTGTTAATGGTGCCCACAAGAAGAGTTGTAGTCTTTATTTTGTACATTTGATGTAATAAAGTCTCATGAAGACTCTTGCTTGTAATTGCCTATTCATTTAATAATAAAGTTGAAACGTTCATTCATTCTTTCTTTGTTTGAAGCTTTATGATAAAACCTTAATCTTTTAGTCCATAAACAAACTTAACAACTTACGAAGAGACAAATGTAGATTTGCATGAACAAACTCTTCGTAGTTTGCTTAAAACGATATATTCGCAATCTAAGGGTCAAAGGACTATTGACCTTAGTATGATTGTTAGAAGAATCTAATGATGTCTGGTTATGAGGCATTGAGAGTTGGAGACTCTATAGTTCTTCTAGGTATCTTCCGAAGGTACTGAATTGACCAGTGCACTTCTAGAGACAAGATAAGAACAAACCATTTAACCTCTTATGTCTCGAAGTCACTACGTATGAATTGCATCGTGCTTACCTTAATCCTGAAATGAGACATGTCATTTCACACCTTAGTATTCTCATTTGAGAAAGTCAGAGTTCGGACTCTTTATGTGATTCCGAACAGGGCCTATTGGTGAAGTACTAAGTTGTGAGAATGTCATGAGTAACTTTGTGAAGTTCTCATAGATATGGAATTCATGTACAAGATTGCTGAAATGCAATGTATGTCACCTCATGCTTTGTTCCTTGGAGTTGTTAGCTCCTCGTCAATACATAATAGCTAGAAGGGTAAAATGGTAATTTAGTAAATCCCGACTAGCTGATGACATTCATGAAGGGTAAACATAGATAATATTCAGTGGATCCGCTCATCATAATTAGGTTGAATTCTTGAGTAGAAAATAAATTCATTTTAACGAGAGATTTTCAGTGTCAACTCTTTAGTGGAGTCAGTTGGCATTAAGCTAAACTTGGAAAAGGTTTGTGAACTTTTGAGTCCAAGTGTTTAGCTCAAGGTTTGTTCATTTGTGTCCATAAGGTCACTTTCACGAATCACATCGAGTAGGAATAGTTAAACTGGAAGCTAAGTCAAAACAAGAACGAAAATTGTCAAAATGGTATTTTTGTCTTTTGAAACATATGATGAAATGAATGTCAATAAATTTTTTGACAAGTTCATTTGATGACTTAATGTCACTCGGCCATAACTTGATTATTGGGCCTTGTGAATTAATTTCATTTCATAAGAATTTTATTGAAAATTCTTAATGGGCCTTTCTCATGTTGTCATGAACAAATGAATAAGCTTCTAGAAGCTCTTTCTAGATGTGAAATGGGCGCCCAAATACCCAAGGGAAAGAGAGATTATTTTGTGCATAAATGTATCAAGATACTTGCCAAAAGAAAAAGAGGAAACAAATTTCCTCTACGAGGAAAGCATAAGTTCGGCCAACACAAGGGAAAGAGAGAGACAAAGTAAATGAGGAAACAAATCCAAGGCTTATTGAAGCACATGTTGGACGTGCAAAGCAAGGGAAAAATAGGAAATAAGATTTCCTCATAAAGGCTTGGAAAATAAGAGGAAACTACTTCTTTCCAAGGCCAACCCTTCTCCTATAAATAGGACCCTCATTTCTCTCATTCTATTCATTCCACACAAGTTAGAGATTGAGAGACTCTCTCTCTAGACATTGTGGCCGATCCTCTCTCTCCCTCTCTCTTCATTTTTGATTTTTTGTTTTGGCACCTAGGTCCTCATTTGACCTAGTGTTTAGCTCTGCGACTTCAAGACTCGTTCTTAAGTCGTAGTGTTTAAAAGTGCCCACTCACTAATTCCTTTTCTCTCGAGTGATTTAGTGATAGAAACTTTCGTGGTTGCTCGAGGTGCCGAGGAAAGAAAGAGGGACGTGCTGCGAGGGGAGACGAGCGTTGCAACTTTCTAAGAGCTTCTCAAAGATCAAGCTTCAAGAAAGGTTAGTAAACTTCTTAGCTCATAATAGTTTTTAATTACGTGTACTTGCTCTTTTGTCTAGGTTAGTAAAAAACCGTTTTTACTTGTAAAAGAAAATTTTTTAAAATTCCGCCGCTTACCGAAGCGTTAATTATTTTTGTTGTCGGTCCGTCTCGGACCGACGAGAACTAAGGCATCGCTTAGATCCACGTGACCGGTGCGAGGCCCGCACAGCGGCTCCCGGCCGACCATGTGCCGTCCGGCCAGCTCCCGGCCGGCGGCCGCCCGGCGTATGACCGGCCCAAGGCCGGCGCTGGCCAAGGCCGGCTTTCCAAGGCCGGCCCTCCTCGGCCGACGCTCCAAGGCCGGCCCTCCTCGGCCGGCGCTCCAAGGCCGGCCCTCCTCGGCCGGCGCTCCAAGGCCGGCCCTCCTCCATGGCCGGCCGGCACTCCAAGGCCGGCACTCCAAGACCGGCCTTCCTCCATGGCCGGCGCTCCAAGGCCGGCCCTCCTCCATGGCCGGCCGGCACTCCAAGGCCGGCCTTCCTCCATGGCCGGCCCTCCATGGCCGGCACTCCAAGGCCGGCCTTCCTCCATGGCCGGCGCTCCAAGGCCGGCCCTCCTCCATGGCCGGCCGGCACTCCAAGGCCGGCCCTCCATGGCCGGCACTCCAAGGCCGGCCTTCCTCCATGGCCGGCGCTCCAAGGCCGGCCCTCCTCCATGGCCGGCCGGCACTCCAAGGCCGGCCTTCCTCCATGGCCGGCCCTCCATGGCCGGCCCTCCATGGCCGGCACTCCAAGGCCGGCCTTCCTCCATGGCCGGCCCTCCATGGCCGGCACTCCAAGGCCGGCCTTCCTCCATGGCCGGCGCTCCAAGGCCGGCCCTCCTCCATGGCCGGCCGGCACTCCAAGGCCGGCCTTCCTCCATGGCCGGCCCTCCATGGCCGGCCCTCCAAGGCCGGTCCTCCTCCATGGCCGGCCGGCACTCCTAGGCCGGCCCTCCTCCAAGGCCGGCCCAACCTTGCTCACTCGGCCAAGGGGTCTTCAAACCACCCCTTGGCTGCCTATAAATACAAGGGTCCTTCCCTTGACCCAGGTAATCCATTCTTGAGTACTGAAACGCTGCCGAACTCGTACCTCGCTCGTTTCTCTCAAAGCTTTGGCCTCTAAACACCTAAAAAATCTCTATACTCCACCTCAATCACACTAATGTTGAGCGTCGGAGAGGTAAACAGGGGCACCCCCCCTGTTTCCCCTTTGTAGTTCACATGTTCTCTACTCCTTTTCAGGTACTCTGACGAACTCAAGGGACATCCACAGCTAAGGGACGACTCGGGACACCGGGTCCGACACGCTCGAGTCAAGACGAGACCACTTGGTCCGGCCTTGGGTCTAACCGTCTTTGGCTCCTAAATAGTTGTCCGAAAAACAGCGACAACATTTTGGCGCTAGAAGGAGGGGATCTCTCGACCTTGGCAACACATCCCCTCTACCAGTCTTCTTCTCACTTCTACGACTCTCGAGAGATGAGTCGTAGCCCCGCCACCTCCGTGGGCGCCCGAGCGACTAGCTCGAGGCGCGACCTCCAAAGCTCCGCGCACCGTCTCGAAGGGCAACCTCATGATAATGAGAGCCAGCCCCGAGACCCGGCGAATGACCTCGAGGCCGCAGTCCGAGAGGACACGGCTCGAAGGCTCGCCGAACTCCTAGACCGCCCCGGCGTCACCGGCGCGCTCATCGCCGACCTCCTCGACTCCAACAACGTCGGCGACATCAACCACGAGACCAACCTCGACCTCGCTATTCACGAAAGTGGACACGCGCGCACGCCTCCATGGGGACACCCTCGGGCGGCCGCGTCAAAACGTCAACTTTCTGGTGAGCACGCACACACGCCCTCGAGGGGACACCCTCGGGCGACCACGTCAAGGCATCAAAGCTCGCACAACGCCCGAGGACGCTCGACCTCGAGGTCCCGAAAGGGACGCTCCAAGCTCACCGTCCGCGTCCAAAACCCTTGTGAAGGTGACGACGTCGATGGTCTCGGCCTCCGCCAAAGGCGTCGCCTGAGTGATGCGCCCTTAACAAGGGTGATAGGGACGGCCTCCGGAGACTTGAGAGACCGCCTCAACTCTCAAAGAAAGGATCCCGAGTTCGACTTGAGAGAAAAGCTCAACGCCCGACGCGAGACCACGATCATCTTGCGGCAGCAACCACCCAACATTGATCGAGCACTCGATCAAGAGCGCGCAGCCACGCTTGTGATGCCGGCCGTTGGTCCCGAGTCACGAAGGAAAAGGCACCGGAAAGGTCAAGTCCCTAACGACCACCCTTCTCCAGCCCCGAAGCGATCCTTCGTCCCGCTCAACACAACGCCCGACCGGATCCTGCGCTTACGCCGCGATGAGCTGGGAAGCCCCGCTCTACTCACAAAGGACCCCGCGAAGCGAGATCGAAGTCGGTTCTGCGAATACCACAAAGATCACGGGCACGCGACGGTCGAATGCGAGCAGCTCAAGAAGCGAATTGATTCCCTAATTCGAGTTGGGAATCTCAGGGAATTCGTCGCGTCTACTAGCAAGCCATGATGGTCGCGACTTCGACATTCACGCCCGAACTCGATCGGCTTCGTGGTCACTTTCATTTCAAAAGTGTAATTTCCTTTTTTCAAAGAAGGCCAAGTGCCATGACAAGCTGTAATGACCCCCTTATTGCAATAAAGAGTTATTTCACACATGAAAAAAAATGCTATTGTATACCTCTAACGCGAGAGTTTCTCAACCTTTGTCTCACAAACGCAAGAAACTCGGGGGGCTAACAGGGACCAACGCTCAATCAAAACGCTCAATCAAAAAACAATTCAACAACAACTCAAAAAATAAAAATAAGAGAGACTCTTCACATGTCTCCTCGAGATGAATTCATTCCTCGAGTCGAGCTACGAGTCCGCGCGTCGACCGATACTCCTCGCGCCGACTCTTCACAAAACTCCTCGTGCAAGCTCTACGCGAGTCCTTGAGTCGAGTTCGAGTCCACGAGTCGACCAATACTCCTCGTGCTAACTCTTCACATGCCTCCTCGAGATGAATTCGTTCCTCGAGTCGAGCTACGAGTCCACACGTCGACCGATACTCCTCGCGCCGACTCTTCACAAAACTCCTCATGCCAACTCTTCGCATGTCTCCTCGAGATGAACTCATTCCTCGAGTCGAGCTCCGAGTCCGCGAGTCGACCGATACTCCTCGCGCCGACTCTTCACAAAACTCCTCGTGCAAGCTCTACGTGAGTCCTCGAGTCGAGTTCGAGTCCACGAGTCGACCAATACTCCTCGTGCTAACTCTTCACATGTCTCCTCGAGATGAATTCGTTCCTCGAGTCGAGTTCGAGTCCACGAGTCGACCAATACTCCTCGTGCTAACTCTTCACATGTCTCCTCGAGATGAATTCGTTCCTCGAGTCGAGTTCGAGTCCACGAGTCGACCAATGCTCCTCGTGCCGACTCTTCGCATCTCCCCTCGAGATGAACTCATTCCTCGAGTCGAGCTCCGAGTCCGCGAGTCGACCGATACTCCTCGCGCCGACTCTTCACAAAACTCCTCGTGCAAGCTCTACGTGAGTCCTCGAGTCGAGTTCGAGTCCACGAGTCGACCAATACTCCTCGTGCTAACTCTTCACATGTCTCCTCGAGATGAATTCGTTCCTCGAGTCGAGCTACGAGTCCGCGAGTCGACCGATACTCCTCGCGACAACTCTTCACGAAACTCCTCGTGCAGACTCTACAAGAGCCCTCGAGTTGAGTCCCAAGTCCACAAGTCAACTAACTATTCCTCGTGCAGGCTCTACATGAGCCCTCGAGTTGAGTCTTGAGACCGCGCTCGCCGCCCAGCTCGTCGGCCGAAAGGCAACGAGTTACAAATGGGTTCAAGGCTTGCGTCCGCCAGGGCGTATCTGGTCAAGCCAGCGTCCACGGGAAACCTCGCCACGCAAATGTGGCATCGCGCTCGCCGCCCAGCTCGTCGGCCGATAGGCAACGAGTTACAAATGGGTTCAAGGCTTGCGTCCGCCAGGGCGTATCTGGTCAAGCCAGCGTCCACGGGAAACCTCGCCACACAAATGTGGCATCGCGCTCGCCGCCCAGCTCGTCGGTCGAAAGGCAACGAGTTACAAATGGGTTCAAGGCTTGCGTCCGCCAGGGCGTATCTGGTCAAGCCAGCGTCCACGGGAAACCTCGCCACACAAATGTGGCATCGCGCTCGCCGCCCAGCTCGTCGGCCGAAAGGCAACGAGTTACAAATGGGTTCAAGGCTTGCGTCCGCCAGGGCGTATCTGGTCAAGCCAGCGTCCACGGGAAACCTCGCCACACAAATGTGGCATCGCGCTCGCCGCCCAGCTCGTCGGCCGATAGGCAACGAGTTACAAATGGGTTCAAGGCTTGCGTCCGCCAGGGCGTATCTGGTCAAGCCAGCGCCCACGGGAAACCTCGCCACACAAATGTGGCATCGCGCTCGCCGCCCAGCTCGTCGGCCGACAGGCAACGAGTTACAAATGGGTTCAAGGTCTGCGTCCTAACAAAAAAGACGTGCAAATCGATTATGCCTTCGTTGGCAAATCGAGAACATAAGACGCGCACCAAACAAAAAAGACGTGCAAATCGGTTATGCCTTCGTTGGCAAATCGAGAAAAGTAAGACGCGCACATTACAAAAAAGACGTGCTAATCGATTATGCCTCCGTTGGCAAATCGAGAACATAAGACGCGCACCAAACAAAAAAGACGTGCAAATCGGTTATGCCTTCGTTGGCAAATCGAGAAAAGTAAGACGCGCACAAAACAACAAAGACGTGCAAATCGATTATGCCTTTGTTGGCAAATCGAGAAAAGTAAGACGCGCACAAAACGACAAAGACGCGCAAATCGATTATGCCTTCGTTGGCAAATCGAGAAAACAAGACGCGCACATACAAAAAAGACGTGCTAATCGATTATGCCTCCGTTGGCAAATCGAGAACATAAGACGCGCACCAAACAAAAAAGACGTGCAAATCGGTTATGCCTTCGTTGGCAAATCGAGAAAAGTAAGACGCGCACAAAACAACAAAGACGTGCAAATCGGTTATGCCTTCGTTGGCAAATCGAGAAAAGTAAGACGCGCACAAAACAACAAAGACGTGCAAATCGGTTATGCCTTCGTTGGCGAGTCGAGAAAATAAGACGCGCACGACACAATAAAGTCGTGCTAATCGATCACGCCCTCATTGGCAGATCGAGAAAATAAGCCACGCACGATCAACCCGAAACAAAGGCCGTCCCTTGAGACGCACAAAGGCCGTCCCTCGCGACGCACAAAGGCCGTCCCTCGCGACGCGCGAAGGCCATTCCTCATGACACGAACCCGAGAGCGTTCGTCCCGCATCCGTATAAACGTGTAGATTTTGAGTTTCCACTCGATCTACGCTCGACCGGAAACTCGGGGGGCTAATGTTGTCGGTCCGTCTCGGACCGAGGAGAACTAAGGCATCGCTTAGATCCACGTGACCGGTGCGAGGCCCGCACAGCGGCTCCCGGCCGGCCAAGTGCCGTCCGGCCAGCTCCCGGCCGGCGGCCGCCCGGTGTATGACCGGCCCAAGGCCGGCGCTGGCCAAGGCCGGCTTTCCAAGGCCGGCCCTCCTCGGCCGGCGCTCCAAGGCCGGCCCTCCTCGGCCGGCGCTCCAAGGCCGGCCCTCCTCGGCCGGTGCTCCAAGGCCGGCCTTCCTCCATGGCCGGCGCTCCAAGGCCGGCCCTCCTCCATGGCCGGCCGGCACTCCAAGGCCGGCCTTCCTCCATGGCCGGCGCTCCAAGGCCGGCCCTCATCCATGGCCGGCCGGCACTCCAAGGCCGGCACTCCAAGGCCGGCCTTCCTCCATGGCCGGCCCTCCATGGCCGGCCCTCCATGGCCGGCACTCCAAGGCCGGCCTTCCTCCATGGCCGGCGCTCCAAGGCCGGCCCTCCTCCATGGCCGGCCGGCACTCCAAGGCCGGCACTCCAAGGCCGGCCTTCCTCCATGGCCGGCCCTCCATGGCCGGCACTCCAAGGCCGGCCTTCCTCCATGGCCGGCGCTCCAAGGCCGGCCCTCCTCCATGGCCGGCCGGCACTCCAAGGCCGGCACTCCAAGGCCGGCCTTCCTCCATGGCCGGCCCTCCATGGCCGGCACTCCAAGGCCGGCCTTCCTCCATGGCCGGCCCTCCATGGCCGGCCCTCCATGGCCGGCACTCCAAGGCTGGCCTTCCTCCATGGCCGGCGCTCCAAGGCCGGCCCTCCTCCATGGCCGGCCGGCACTCCAAGGCCGGCACTCCAAGGCCGGCCTTCCTCCATGGCCGGCCCTCCATGGCCGGCGCTCCAAGGCCGGCCCTCCTCCATGGCCGGCCGGCACTCCAAGGCCGGCCCTCCTCCAAGGCCAGCCCAACCTTGCTCACTCGGCCAAGGGGTCTTCAAACCACCCCTTGGCTGCCTATAAATACAAGGGTCCTTCCCTTGACCCAGGTAATCCATTCTTGAGTACTGAAACGCTGCCGAACTCGTACCTCGCTCGTTTCTCTCAAAGCTTTGGCCTCTAAACACCCCAAAAACTTCTATACTCCACCTCAATCACACTAATGTTGAGCGTCGGAGAGGTAAACATGGGCACCCCCCCTGTTTCCCCTTTGTAGTTCACATGTTCTCTACTCCTTTTCAGGTACTCTGACGAACTCAAGGGACATCCACAGCTAAGGGACGACTCGGGACACCGGGTCCGACACGCTCGAGTCAAGACGAGACCACTTGGTCCGGCCTTGGGTCTAACCGTCTTTGGCTCCTAAATAGTTGTCCGAAAAACAGCGACAACAATTTTCTTAAACCCTAGATCGATTCCATCACTAAAGACTAAGGTTTTATCATAAAGCTTCAAACAAGGAAGATTGAATGAACGTTTCAACTTTTTATTAATAAATAAGCAGTTACAAGCAAGAGTCCTCGTAAGACTATATGACATCAAATGTACATAAATACACACTACAACTCTTCTTGTGGGCACCATTGACAACAAACTCCCACTTGACTCAAAGAAGATGTGTGTAGTCGTTTATGCCTAATCCCTCTCGATGTTGGTCTCAAGAGATGCGGGGAGAGTTGCTAAGATCATATCTATGACATTCTTCCCATCAATCTCAGATCCTAGGATTTCCATTTTACTCAGATGACTAATGATCAATATCATAAAGTCTCCAACAGGAGTCCTAGCCTTCATGCGACAGTTCATAAACTGTCGGACTGCTTTTTGCCTTGCTTGACGCCTTTGCCCTCCAAACATCTCATGGAGATTGGTGAGCATGTCGGCGGCAGTCTCGATGTCACGATGTTGTTGTTCCAACACATTGTTCATTGATGCTAAGATATAGCACCTCACAATCTCATCGGAGCAGAGCCAGGCCGCCAAGGCGTCTTTGTCCTCTTGAGTTGAATCATTATTCATCAGAGGAGGACACGGGGTGGTGAGTACCCTTTTGTGCTTGTTAACGGTAAGGATGATATCGAGGTTATGTTTCGAATCTTCGTAGTTTTCGTTTTCGAGTTTGTTCGAGGAAAGGATGAACGAGAGAAGGTTGAGAGACATATTGCCTATATAAGTTGAATAAAGTTTTTGATTAGTCTTTGGTTTAGGATTTAAGTTTGTTTAAGACTTTATAAAATCCAAAGGTGTTATAAACCAAACGATAATTTACTCCTTCGAGGGAAGGCCGCAAAAAATCTCCATTTATAAGTAAATGACACATCATTAATGCTTGGCCAAGATGTCAATATACCAATTTTGACCAGCCACCTTGTAAATTGGTTTGATCACTCACATCCTTTCGCAGGGCCTCGAGGGAGGATTACTAGGGATTGAGTCTAAGTGTGTAACCAACCACTTAGTCCAAAAGATTGACTTTGAAAAACAATCCGCCGAGGGGAGGTCTTGTCTCATTGTCTCACTTTCGGATTTAGCTCATTGAGCAATGATCAGTGCAAAGCGCCCTTGAGTACTCTCATTTAAGAGAGGGCCACGAGGGTGACTCTTAGTCTGGCGACACTTGCACTTTTCATTAGTGTTGGAGATCGTGGGTTACAAACAACAAGTATAACCCCCCCCCACTTAGTTTTTGGAGTTGGTTCATCGACTCTTATAAGTTCGGAAACAGATTTCCTAGTTAGAGAGCGACAGAGCGGACAACTAGAAGAGAATCCTAGATCGACATGTTCAGAGCAGTATTAGTGCATAAAGGCACAAGGTACATACTTGATCTTTTCTTATTTTCTATTTCCGGAAAGTGCATGAGGGAAGTGTGAACTTCAACTCACTCGAACACTTGAAAGTTTGAGATTACACATCTTTTTATTTTTCGGCTTGTCTACAAGGAGACCTCCCACTCAAATTTTTCAAGAGCATATAGATTTTGTACATATGTGATATAGATATAGTTTTGAAAACATTTTGAAAATTTATTTGATTTGGATGACAAAATATTTTTCAAGTTTGAAAGTGAAAGCGGTTTTTCAAAATTCAAACTAGTTTTGTAAAAACTCAATTTCAATTAATCTTTCAAAAATAAAAACTTTTTAATCTTACAAATCATGTTCATAATCTTATAAAAAAAAATTTTGCTCAAGAAAATTTTCTCATTAGAGTTCTATAACTCATGGTAGTGGGGCTGAAAATCCGGAATTCTAAAAAACTGGAGTTTCGGAACAGTCGCGCACCTCGGAGTAAAATCACCATAACTGGCGGCTCCAATATTGTTTTGACCTGAAACCGATGGCATTGGACAGAGGACAGAGCTTTAATTTGATTCAAGAGTCATTAAATTTCGATTTCTGAGCAGAGAGTTATGCCACTTTTAATGCGGGTTTACTCAAGCTCGAAGAAAAAGAAATAATTAAAGCTTGGTCCTTTTTTAGGTGCGAAAAAGAATCGAGTGTAACGGAACGTTTTATGAAGGTTGTTAAAGCTTTTATTTGTGTTTTACTCGAAATTTCTCAAACCTTTAAAACACGTTTTTCAATATAAAAAATTAAAAACTTTTAGAACTGATTCTAATGTGTTTTAAAAACATCCCAAACTCATAGAAAATCAACATGATATTTAATTTAAACGCAAGAGCAATAAATTAAAAAAAAATCTAAGAAAACAATTCTAACTTGTCACAAAATTAGTAAACTTTCGAAAACGATTTTCAAGCTCATAATTTTTAAATACATGTACATGCATATCTTTGACCATAGCTCTGATACCATTTGTTGGAATCGATCTAGGGTTTAAGAAAATAATTAACGCTTCGGTAAGCGGCGGAATTTTAAAAATTTTCTTTTACAAGTAAAAACAGTTTTTTACTAACCTAGACAAAGAGCAAGTACATATAATTAAAACTAATATGAGCTAAGAAGTTTACTAACCTTTCTTGAAGCTTGAACTTTGAGAAGCTTTTGGAAAGTTGCAACGTTCGTCCCCTCGCAGCACGTCTCTCTTTCTTTCCTCGGCACCTCGAGCAACCACGATAGTTTCTATCTCTAAATCACTCGAAAATAAAAGAATCAATGAGTGGGCACTTTTAAACACTACGACTTAAGAACGAGTCTTGAAGTCGCAGAGCTAAACACTAGGTCAAATGAGGACCTAGGTGCCAAAACAAAGAAATCTAAAATGAAGAGAGAGAGAGAGAGAGGATCGGCCAAGGTTCTAGAGAGAGAGAGTCTCTCAAATCTCTAAAACTTGGAATTAATAAAATGAAGGGAATGAGGGTCCTATTTATAGGAGAGGGGTTGGCCTTGGAAAGAAGTAGTTTCCTCTTATTTTCCAAGCCTTTATGAGCAATCTTTTATTATCCATTCCTATCAACATAGGCGCCCACCTCATTCAATCCACAAGGGATTAGTTTCCTCTTTTGTTTCCCTTCTTGGTTGCCTTGGCCGATTCTCCTTGTTTCCTCATAGAGGAAATTTGTTTCCTCTTTTTCTTTTGGCAAGTATCTTGATACATTTATGCACAAAATATTCTCTCTACCTATGGGTATGTGCGCCCAAACTCATTCTAGAAGGAGCTTCTAGAAGCTTCTTCATTTGTTCATGACAACATGAGAAAAGCCCATTAAGAATTTTCAATAAAATTCTTATGAAATGAAATTAATCCACAAGGCCCAATAAGACTAGTATTGGCCGAGTGATGCATGTCATCAAATGACCTTGTCAAAAAATTTATTGACATTCATTTCATCCTTTGTCTCAAAAGACAAAAATACCCTTTTGACTATTTTCGTTCTTGTTTTGACTTAGCTTCCAGTTTAACTATTCCTATTCGACGTGATTCGTGAGAGTGACCTCATGGATCCAAATGAACAAAGCTTGAGCTAAATACTTGGACTCAAAAGTTCACAAACCTTTTCCAAGTTTAGCTTAATGTCAACTGACTCCACTAAAGAGTTGACACCGAAAATGTCTCGGTTCAAATGAATTTATTTTCTACTCAAGAATTCCACCTAATTATGATGAGCGGATCCACTGAATATTATCTATGTTTACCCTTCATGAATGTCATCAGCTAGTCGGGATTTACTAAATTACCATTTTACCCTTCTAGCTGTTATTTCCTCAACTCCTTTGTCGCTTGTGAATAAGTTAGAAACAATGTATTGACGAGGAGCTAACAAGTCACATTGTTTCATCCAAAAGAGTCGGGACTCAATTTGGACACTAGCCAGTTCATTTATTCACACTCCAAGGAACAAAGCATGAGGTGACATACATTGCATTTCAGCATTCTTGTACATGAATTCCATATGTATGAGAACTTCACAAAGTTACTCATGACATTCTCACAACTTAGTACTTCACCAATAGGCCCTGTTCGGAATCACATAGTGAGTCCGAACTCTGACTTTCTCAAATGAGAATACGTAAGCTGTGAAATGGCATGTCTCATTTCAGGATTAAGGTAAGCATGATGCAATTCATACATAGTGACTTCGAGACATAAGAGGTTAAATGGTTTGTTCTTATCTTGTCTCTAGAAATGCACTGGTCAATTCAGTACCTTCGGAAGATACCTAGAAGAACTATAGAGTCTCCAACTCTCAATGCCTCATAACCAGACATCATAGATTATTCTAACAATCATACTGAGGTCAATAGTTCTTTGACCCTTAGATTGCGAATATATCGTTTTAAGCAAACTACGAAGAGTTTGTTCATGCAAATCTACATTTGTCTCTTCATAAGTTGTTTAGTTTGTTTATGGACTAAAGACTAAGGTTTTATCATAAAGCTTCAAACAAGGAAGATTGAATGAACGTTTCAACTTTTTATTAATAAATAAGCAGTTACAAGCAAGAGTCTTCGTAAGACTATATGACATCAAATGTACATAAATACACACTACAACTCTTCTTGTGGGCACCATTGACAACAGTCTGCCGCTTCGGGATCCCCGCGTCAATTGTGACCGACAACGGAAAGCAATTTAACAACGCGCGCCTCCGAGACATGTGCGAGCATTTGGGCATTAGCAAGACTTTCTCTTTTCCCCGCCATCCACAAGCCAACGGCCAAGTCGAGGCGGTCAATAAGACGATCAAAGAAAACTTGAAGAAGAAGCTGGAAGAAAGAAAGGGGGCATGGGCCGACGAGCTTCCCATGGTCTTGTGGGCATACTGAACCACTGTCCGAAATGCGACCCGCGAAACCCCTTTTGCTCTCGCGTTCGGCGTCAAGGCCGTGGTACCCGTCGAGACCAAACTGACGACCTTGCGCATCGAGGAGTACGAAGAAGCCGCCAACGACGACGCAATCAGGCTCGAGCTAGACCTCATAGACGAGAAGAGGACAGATGCACTCACCCGCCTTGCCGCGCAAAAGAGGAAGGTCGAGAAGTACTACAACTCCAAGATCAAGCTGCGAAAGTTCGCCGATGGAAGCCTCGTCCTCAGAAGGGTGTTCCAAAACACCAAGGTGCAAGGAGCGGGAGTTCTGTGTCCCACCTGGGAAGGCCCGTATCGTGTGCGCCGAGCCATTCACAACGGCACGTACGAGCTCGAGAACCTAGACGGACTCGTGTTCACGCACCCGTGGAACGCGGAGTACTTGCGGCAATACTATCAATAGAGGCACCACATCCCTGACGTGCAATTATTTTCATTTTATTTTCGATTTTTGCAAAGACAATTTTAAATTTCAAGTATGGCCAACGGCCTGGGAATGTAATTTTCTACCTATTTCAACATTATAATCGAATTACATTTCGCTTCGAAACCTTTACCTTATTTTATAACAATTTCTCGTCTTCTCTATGAGTATCCGAGAAACTCGGGCGGCTAACGGATTGTTGGGTTTTTGACCTCGTCACCTCGTCTAGTCGATCTCGTCACTTCGTCTAGTCGAGCTTGTCACTTCGCCTAGTCGAGCTCGCCACGTCGTCTGGTCGAGCTCGTCACTTTGTCTGGTCGAGCGCGCCACGTCGTCTGGTCGAGCTCGTCACTTCGTCTGGTCGAGCTCGTCACTTCGTTTAGTCGAGCTCGTCACTTCGTCTGGTCGAGCTCGCCACGTCGTCTGGTCGAGCTCGCCACGTCGTCTGGTCGAGCTCGTCACTTCGTCTGATCGAGCTCGTCACTTCGTTTAGTCGAGTTCGTCACTTCGCCTAGTCAAGCTTGCCACGTCGCCTAGTCGGGCTCGCAAAACTAGCAATCGAGGCGAACTCGGAATGTCAACACCCGAGCAATCGAGGCCGTCACGTATAGCCGATTCTCCGGTCGGGAAGGACAGGGCCCGTGCTTCCTCCCACGCGGTTAAAGAAAGCATCGTTGCAGGTGTGGCGCGGCGATCCGACGATTCGCTCGAGCGCTCGACGCCAGAGGCGATTCTAGGCTCGGCGAGTCCCTCGTGGCGATCGCCCGAGCCGGCCAATCGGTCCATAGCACGTGTGCCCGGCCCGGTGGGCCTTGTCTCCCCCGTGGTTGGCCCGGTAACGGGCCCGTCACCGGCGCTTGACCCTAAACACGGCGGGCAACCCTCGGCAAGGGTCGTCTCGCCCGGGCCCCCACGATGGGCGCCCAAGGCTATTGGGCCGGCGCCTCCAGCTTCTGGACCAGATAGGTGGCCCCCTCGCACGTCCAAGCCTCCGGGCCGGGCACCCAAGGCAGTTGGGCCGGCCTCACCAGCACCCGCCCCAAGCAGTAAGCCTCCCCGCGCGCCCAAGTCGTCCGGGCCCCTCGGGCTCTCTCCCGGCCCAGCGATGCGCGCACCTGGACCGGCACAACAGCCCGGCCCGCTAGGTGGGCTCCCCTCACGCAGCCCTAGCCCACCGGCTCCTAGGGCTAGGGCGACCAGCACCTCGGCCGCCGCCCCCCGGCCGGTGCTGTCCGGCCGGCTTTCCTCATCACCGGCGCCGGCGCTCTCGCCAGCGGCGCCGCCCGTCTCCAGCGGCCCCCCATCGGTGCGCCTCTCCTCGGGAAAGGTCGGGCCCAAACTGCCCGGGCCTCCTTCGCTGCCGCTCGCCGGCCAAACAGGCTCGGCGTCACCGCCTAGGGCCGACGCGACGCTCCCAGCGGTCAACTCGACCGGTGCGACTCCTCCCGGGGCGGGCGTTCCACCAGCGCTGCTTGGGTCTTCCCCGGCGACGCCCCTAGCGCAGACAACACCGACGAGGGCCGACGCCCCCTCGCCCGGGCCCGCCTCGTCCGACGCACCTCCTTCCGGGCCGCGCGAATCCCTGACGCCGCCTGAGTCTCCTCCGGCGACGCCTCCGGCGCAGACAAGGCTGACAGAGGTCGGCACACCTTCACCCGGGCTCACCTCGCTGAGTGCGCCTCCACCCAGGCTGCGCGCGTCCCCTGCGCCGTCTGGATATTCCCCGGCGACGCTTCCGGCCTAGACAGCGCGACGGGAGCCGGCGCACCTCTGCCTAGGCCCGCCTCGCCGGGCGCGCCCCTACACTGGTCAGCCCAGCTCTCCCCGGTGCCTGACGCTCCTTGGCCGGCGTCCCCCTGACGGCAGGGCCGTCCCTGGTGCGTGTGCCCCCCTCCTCGTCGGCCAGCCATGCTTCGATCGAGTGAAAATCGTCTCCGGCCATCTCAACCACTCTGTTGCTCGAAGAGAATGAAGGCATTGTGTCGTGGGCAACCAAAGGGGACAAGAATTGCGCCCAAAAGTCGTCTAGATTTGCATCTTGGTTACCGAGCAAATTGGAAAGATCGTCCTCGATGGACCCACACCCCGACAGGTGGTTGGTAGGGTCCATTGGCGCGTGCAACGAGACAGGGCAAAAAGTGACCGGAGAAAAGAAAAAAAATAATAATTAAAGGGGTCGAGCCAAACCTTTTCACGACGGGCTGCTCCGGTGGGCCAACGACGGCGAGAATCTTGAGTTTATCGCACGAGACTCACTCGGCCATAAACTCGGGGGGCTAATGTTATCGGCCCGACCCCGATCGCGGCCGATCAAAGGCGAATCTACGAAAAACGCACTTCGGCAGCTCGCCCTGGCCATTGGCTGGCCCTAGGGCCAGCCTCGGCCAATGGCTGGCCCAAACAGCCTCGGCCATTAGCCGGCCCAAGGGCCAGCCTCGGCCAACGGCCGAGTCAAGCTACCCCCGGCCATTGGCCGGCCCTAGAGCCAGCCTCGGCCAATGGCCGGCTCAAATAGCCTCGGCCATTGGCCGGCCCTAGAGCCAGCCTCGGCCAATGGCTGGCTCAAATAGCCTCGGCCATTGGCTGGCCCTAGGGCCAGCCTCGGCCAATGGCCGGCTCAAATAGCCTCGGCCAGTGGCCGGCCCAAGGGTCAGCCTCGGCCAATGGCCGAGCCAAGGCTATCCTCAGCCAATGGGTTGCCCGAAATGCCGCTTGGTCGCCTATAAGTACCGGGATCCCTCCCCTGGTCCAGGTAATCCATTCTTGAGTACTGACACGCTGTCGAACTCGTACCTCGCTCGTTTCTCTCAAGTCTCGGCCCCTAAACACTTAAACCCTCTACAAACCACCTCAATTCGACTAATGTTGAGCGTCGGAGAGGTAAACAGAGGCAACCCCTCTGTTTCCCCTTTGTAGTTCACATATTCTCTATTGCTTTTCAGGTACCGAGACGAGGTGAACTTCTACCACAGCTGAGGGACGACTTGAGATATCAAGTCCGATACGCCCGAGTCAAGACGATACCACTTGGGCCGGCCTCGGGTCTAACCGCCTTTGACTCCTAAATCGTTGTCCGAAAAAACTGCGACAACAGCCTTAATTTCGTCCATAGCATAGAGAGAAATAGATTTTATTTTGTGCATTAATGTATGAAGATACTTACCAAAAGAAAAAGAGGACACAAATTTGCTTCAAGAAGCAAGTGTATTTTCGGCCAAGAGAGAGCAAGCTAAATGAGAAAACAAATCCAAAGCCTTAATTGGCTCATGTTGGATGTCCATATAGGTGAGAAAAGAGGAAATAATGTTTGCTCATGAATATGTGATATTCTATAGAGAAAAAGAAACTACCTTTTGAAATTAATCATTCCCCTATAAATAGGGCCCTCATTCTCATTGTTTCTCATCCCACATAAGTTAGAGATTGAGAGCTTCTCTCTCTAGACCTTGTGGCCGCCCCCTATCCCTCTCTCTCTCTCTAAGTTCTTTTCATTTTTGTTTTGGCACCTAGGCCACATTTGACCTTATATTTTAGCTCTTCGACTTTAAGACTTGTTCTTGAGTCGTCATGTTTAAAAGTGCCCACACACTAATTCCTTTCTTTCTCGAGTGATTCATGTGATAGAAACTTTCGTGGTTGCTCGAGTTTCCCGAAGAACGAAGAAAGACGAGCTGCGTGGGGAGACGAACGTTTCAACCTTCCTAAGGCTTCTCAACGTTCAAGCTTCACAAAGGTTAGAAAACGAGTAATGCTCTCTAATAGTTTTAATTTATATATAAACATGTGCTTGCTCTTTGTCTAGGTTAGTAAAATCGTTTTACTCGTTTGAAAGAAAATTTTAAAATTCCGCCGCTTGCTTGAAGCGTTAAATCTTTTCTTAACCCTAGATCAATTCCAACATCCAGAATCCCGATCACTCTATTTGGAGCATGGTCGTCCTATCCACTATTCTAGCCCGGAATGTATTCGCAGTTCGGGCACGTTACTCTGACATCACTATCGAGCTCAAGCAGATTTCATCCTCCTCCTCCTGGGGAACCGGGAGCTCGACCCGGGGTGGAACAGTTTCTACCAGGGACTGTAATTCCTAGTGAAATGAATGCGGTGGGCATCGCAAGAATGTCAGTTTGCCCTGAACGACCCCCGGTGTCCGCCGCCTTTTGTGCGAACTCGATGGGCATGCCATCAGGGAATCAGCCTGTCAACGATGGAGGCATGGTGTTCACCAGACGGCCTCGAGATGGGTTGAGGACATGACCAGTAGGTCTGAGCTGACTGAAGTGGAAGTCTTTCGCAGAATGGCGGATGATTGCTTCCGAGCCGTTCACTCCAAGATGCATTCGGCCACAAATTCAGCCCTTGATATTGACCGCTTGGTAACAGAGACGGGTCGGACCCCCTTCGCTCCCAGCATAAGCAGGGTTAAGATTGGAGACGTTGGGAAGTTTAGACTCCCAAACTATTCTGGGACAACCAACCCAAAATCTAATATGACATCTTTCTGCATCGCGATGGGCCGAGCTCATCTCCACTAGCACAAATCGGAAGCGGTCTATTGTCACTTGTTCGTCGAGAACTTAACCGGTGTTGAAGTGAATTGGTTCTCGAGACTCGAAGAGAGTTCGATTGGAAACTTTCAAAAGTTGTCCACCAAATTCATCAAGCATTACTCTACGCTCGTTGAAGACGAGGCCACTGTTGTCAATGGTGCCCACAAGAAGAGTTGTAGTCTTTATTTTGTACATTTGATGTAATAAAGTCTCACGAAGACTCTTGCTTGTAATTGCTTATTCATTAATAAAAAAGTTGAAACGTTCATTCATTCTTCTTTGTCTGTTTGAAGCTTTATGATAAAACATTAGTCTTTAGTCCATAAACAAACTTAACAACTTACGAAGAGACAAATGTAGATTTGCATGAACAAACTCTTCGTAGTTTGCTTAAAACGATATATTCGCAATCTAAGGGTCAAAGGACTATTGACCTCAGTACGATTGTTAGGAGAATCTATGATGTCTGGTTATGCGGCATTGAGAGTTGGAGACTCTATAGTTCTTCTAGGTATCTTGCGAAGGTACTGAACTGACATGTGCACTTCTAGAGACAAAATAAGAACAAACCATTTAACCTCTTTTGTCTCGAAGTCACTACGTATGAACTGCATCGTGCTTACCTTAATCCTGAAATGAGACATGCCATTTCACAGCTTACGTATTCTCATTTGAGAAAGTCAGAGTTCGGACTCACTATGTGATTCTGAACAGGACCTATTGGTGGAGTACTAAGTTGTGAAGACGTCATGTGTAACTTTGTGAAGTTCTCATAGATATGGAATTCATGTACAAGATTGCTGAAATGCAATGTATATCACCTCATGCTTTGTTCCTTGGAATGTGAATAAATGAACTGGCCAGTGTCCAAATTGAGTCTTGACTCTTTTGGATGAAACAATGTGACTTTTTAGCTCCTCGTCAATACATTGTTTCTAACTTATTCACAAGCGACAAAGGAGTTGAGGAAATAACAGCTAGAAGGGTAAAATAGTAATTTTGTAAATCCCGACTAGCTGATGATATTCATGAAGGGTAAACATAGATAATATTCAGTGGATCCACTCATTACAATTAGGTTGAATTCTTGAGTTAAAAATAAATTCATTTGAACCGAGTGATTTTCAGTGTCAACTCTTTGGTGGAGTCAGTTAACATTAAGCTAAATTTGGAAAAGGTTTGTGAACTTTTGAGTTCAAGTATTTAGCTCAAGATTTGTTCATTTGGATCCATGAGGTCACTGTCACAAATCACATCGAGTAGGAATAGTTAAACTAGAAGCTAAGTCAAAACAAGAACGAGACAACTTTTACGAAAATTGTCTAAAGGGTATTTTTGTCTTTTAGGACATAGGACGAAATGAATGTCAATAAATTTGTTGACATTGTCATATGATGACAAATAATTTAAAAACCACTCGGCCATATTATTGAATTTGGGCCTTGCGGATTAATTTCATTTCATGTAATTTTAATTGAAAATTCTTAAGGAGCTTTTCTTATGTTGTCATGAACAAATGAAGAAACATCTAGAAGCCTGTTCTGATGCCTAAATTTCGTCCAACCCAATAGAGAAAAAGAGAGTTTATTTTGTGCATAAATGTATGAAGATACTTGCCAAAAGAAAAAGAGGAAACAAATTTCCTCTACAAGGAAACAAGGTGGGCGCCAACAACTCAAGGAGAGAACAAAAGAGGAAACAAATCCAAGGCTTCTAGAAGCCTACGTTGGACGTGTGACTCTTAGGGAAAAAGGGAAATTTTGCTCACGAACATGTGATATTCTATAGAAGAGGAAACTACCTTATTGAAGGTAATCCCTCCCCTATAAATAGAGGCCTCATTCTCATATTTTATTCATTCCATATAAGTTAGAGATTGAGAGCTTCTCTCTCTAGAACTTGTGGTTGCCGCCCCCTTTCTCTCTCTCTCTCTCTAGTTATTTTTGGTTTTTGTTTTGGCACCTAGGTCCACATTTGACATAGTGTTTTAGCTCTTCGACTTTGAGACTTGTTTTCGAGTCGTCGTGTTTAAAAGTGCCCACTCACTAATCCTTTTCTCTCGAGTGATTCTTGTGATAGAAACTGTCGTGGTTGCTCGTGTTGCCGAGGAAAGAAGAGATACGTGCTGCGAGGGGAGACGAACGTTACAACTTTCCAGAAGCTTCTCAACGTTCAAGCTTCTAAAAGGTTAGTAAATTTATAATGCCCATAATAGTTTTTATTTACATGTGCTTGCTCTTTGTCTAGGTTAGTAAAATTGTTTTACTTGTCAAAAGAAATTTTTTAAAATTCCGCCGCTTACCCGAAGCGTTAAACTTTTTCTTAAACCCTAGATCCATTCCAACAAATGGTATCAGAGCTATGGTCAAAGATATGCATGTACATGTAATTAAAATTATGAGCTTCAAAATCGTTTTGGAAAGTTTACTAATTTTGTGACAAGTTAGAATTGTTTTCTTAGACTTTTTTTTAATTTATTGCTCTTGCCTTTAAATTAAAAATCATGTTCATTTTCTATGAGTTTGGGATGTTATTAAAACATATTAGAATCAGTTCTAAAAGATTTTAATTTTTTATATTAAAAAACGTGTTTTTAAGTTTGAGAAAATTTCGAGTAAATTTTGTGACTAGTTTTCTTGTCTTACTAGTTTCTTTTATTTGCTTGAATCGTTTTATGCTAGTTGTTATTTATTTTATACCATGTTATTACCATGTTAATAAAACACAAATAAAAGTCTTAACAACTTCCTAAAACATTCCGTTACACTTGATTCTTTTTACGCACTAAAAGACCGAACTTTAATTATTTATGTTTTCTTCGAGCTGGAGTAAAATTCGCAGAATTCAAAATTAATGATTCTTGAATCAAATTAAAGTTCTGTCTGTCCTCTTTCCAATGCCACTGGTTTTGGGTCAAAAGGACATCGGAGCCGCCAGTTATGGTGATTTTACTCCGAGGTGCGCGGCTGTTCCGAAAGTCCAGTTTTTTAGAAATCCAGATTTTCAGCCCCACTACCATGAGTTATAGAACTCTAATGAGAAATTTTTCTTGAGCAAAAATGGTTTTTTTAATATTATAAACATAATGTGAAAGATTAAAATGTTTTGATTTTTGAAAGGTTAATTGAAATTGAATTTTTACAAAACTAGTTTGAATTTTGAAAAACCGTTTTCGTTTTCAAACATGAAAATATTTTGTCATCCAAATCAAATAAGTTTTTAAAATGTTTTCAAAACTATATCTATATCACATATGTTCAAAATCTATATGCTCTTGAAAATTTGAGTGGGAGGTCTCTTCGTAGACAAGCCGAAAAATTAAAAGATGTGTAATCTCAAATTTTCAAGTGTTCGAGTGAGTTGAAGTTCACACTTCCCTCATGCACTTTCCCCGAATAGAAAATAAGAAAAGATCCGAGTATGTACCTTGTGCCTTTATGCACTAACACTGCTCTGAACATGAACCTCTAGGATTCTTTTCTAGTTGTCCGCTCTATCGCTCTTTAACTAGGAAATCTGTTTCCAAACTTATAAGAGTCGATGTACCAACTCCAAAAACTAAGTGGGAAGGTTATACTCGTTGTTTGTAACCAACGATCCTCAACACTAATGAAAGAAGCAATTAACGTGAGAATAAGAGCCGCTCTTGTGGCCCTCTCTTAAATGGGAGTACTCTAAGGCATTTTGGCTTCGATCATTGCTCAATGAGCTACGTCCGAGAGTGAAACGATGAAGGCAAGGCCTCCCCTTGGGGGATTGTTTTTCAAAGTTGACCTTTTGGACTAAGTGGTTGGTTGCACACTTAGGCTCAATCCCTAGTAGTCCTCCCTTGAGGCTCTGCGAAAGGATGTGAGTGATCAAACCAATTTAAAATGTGGCTAGTCAAAATTGGTGTATTGACATCTTGGGTAAGCATTAATGATGTGTCATTTACTTATAAATGGAGATTTTTTGCGGCCTTCTCTTGAGGAAGTAAATTATCGTTTGGTTTATAACACCTTTTGATTTTATCAAATGTTAAAAACTTAAATCCTAAACCAAAGACTAATCATAAACTTGTTTCAACTTTATTGGCAAAATGTCTCTCAACCCTCTCTCAACCATTCTTTCCTCGAATAAACTCGAAGGCGACAATTACGTCGACTGGAAACGTAACCTCGACATAGTCCTTACTATCGACAAGCACAAATGGGTTCTCACCACCCCGTGTCCTCAAACGAATGACGATTCGACACAAGAGGAAAAAGACGCCCTGGCGGCTTGGCTCCGATCCGATGAGATTGCGAGGTGCTATATTTTAGCATCAATGAACAATGTGTTGCAAAAACAACATCGTGACATCGAGACTACCACCGATATGCTCGACAATCTCCATGAGATGTTCGGAGGGCAAGGACGTCAAGCTAGGCAACAAGCGGTCCGATAGTTTATGAATTGTCGCATGAAGGCTGGAACTCCCATTAGAGATCATATGATGCTGATCATTAGCTATCTAAACGAAATGGAGATCCTTGGATCTGAGATTGATGGGGAGACTAAAATAGACATGATCTTGGAAACTCTCCCCGAGTCTTTTGATACCTTCAAGCTGAATTACTCCATGAACAAGCTAGAGTACACTGTTACCGAGCTTATGAAGGAGCTTCAAACCGCTGAGGGACTCACTAAGAAAAAGAGGACTCAAGGAGAGGCACATGCTACTGCCTCCACCTCTGGATCTAAGAAGAGACCTCGAAAAGCCGAGAAGAAAAGAACCAACCGAAGGTTCAAAAGAAGAAGAAGGCGCCAAAGGCTCCAAAGGTGGATAAGTCTAACGACAAGTGCCACCACTGCAATGAGCCTGGTCACTGGCGTAGGAATTGTCCTGCCTACCTCAAGACTAAGGAAAAAGGTATTGTACTTATAACCGAAGCTTGTTTAGTAGCTGATAATGTATCATCGTGGATTATTGACTCCGCTGCTACTAACCATATTTGCTGCTCCTTAACTGGTTTTAGGAAAAGAAAAAGCTTAGAGGATGACGACTTCTGCTTCAAGTGGAGTGATGGGAGCATGGTCTCTACGAAGGCTGTGGGATCCATGACGCTGTCTTTTGAAGATCACACTTTAAATTTGAATAATGTTTATTATGTTCCTTCCTTTTGGAAAAACCTAATATCTGTTGCTCAACTTTTCGAGCAAGATTATTATTTAAAGTTTATAAAGAATGGAATTCGTATTTCTTTTTTCAAATTCTTTTGTCACTGATGCATGTATGAAAAATGGTCTTTTTTACATTTATCCCACTCAACCTTCTCTTTTAGACACCGAAATAGATAACGATCTAATTAGGGAGCCAAAGAGGATCAAACTTTCTGAATCCTTCGATCTAACAAAATCAACATACCTATGGCACTTAAGACTTGGTCATGTCAGCCTAGATAGGATTAAGAGACTTGTGAGGGATGGTCCACTCCAAGCCTCTGCAATAGGTTTACTACCTACTTGTGAATCATGCATAGAAGGAAAAATTACTAAGCGACCTTTCTCCGATAAGGGTTGAAGAGCCACTGAGTTGCTGGAACTAGTACATTCTGATGTATGTGGTCCGCTCAGTCAATAGGCATGTGGTGGATACGAATACTTCGTTACCTTCACCAATGATTACACAAGATATGGTTTTGTCTATTTGGTGAAACACAAATCCGAGACCTTTAACGTATTTAAGGTCTTTAGGGCTTTAGTGAAAAAGCAAACTGGCAAAGTGATCAAAACCCTTCGATCCGATTGAGGTGGTGAGTTTATGTCTGGAGAGTTCGATGACTTTCTTAAAGAAGAAGGTATCGCTTCTCAGCTTACCGCGCCTGGCACACCTCAACAAAACGGAGTGTCAGAGAGAAGAAACCGAACTCTTATGGAGATGGTTAGATCGATGATGAGTTACTCATCACTCCCGCTTTCCTTTTGGGGATATGCCCTCGAAACAGCCGCCTACATTCTGAACCAAGTTCCGTCCAAAACGGTTCCTGGTACTCCTTATGAACGATGGACTGGCCGTAATGTAAATCTTGGCTGCATCAAAATTTGGGGTTCCCTTGCACACGTGCTGAGGCAAAAAACTAGCAAGTTGGCTAGTAGGTTAAAATTATGTCTGTTCGTTGGATATCCAAAGGAAACCAAAGGTTTCAAATTCTATAGTCCCGAGGACGATAAGACTTTCATTAACACGAATGTTAGTTTCCTTAAGGAGGACTCTATGAAGGATGCAAAACCTAGAAGTGAAATTGTGCTTGAAGAAAAGTTGGGTGAGGAAGCTTCTACCTCATCTGTAAGAACTGTTCTTAGTCCAACTGAAACACAACCTAACTCTTTAGAATCTCGTTAAGTGGTACTTCGACGTAGTGTGAGGCTAATCAAAAGCCCTGCTTATACATGTCCTATAGAGACTCTCTCGTAGCTGTCTCCGACATGGATGACCCTGTTTCCTATACCCAAGCGATGGCTTGTTCTAAATCAAACCTTTGGCTTGACGCCATGAAAGTTGAAATGCACTCGATGTATGTCAACAAAGTTTGGAAACTTGTAGACCTTCCTGAAGGGATTAAACCCGTAGGGTGTAAGTGGATATACAAGAAGAGAAGGGGTCTTGATGGGAACGTCGAGACATTTAAAGCACGACTTGTGGCTAAGGGTTATACCCAACAAGAAGGGATTGACTATGAAGAAACCTTCTCGCCACTCGCGATGCTTAAATTCATCCGCATACTTCTATCCATAGCTGCAGCTCTCGATTATGAGATCTGGCAAATGGATTTCAAGACTGCTTTCCTGAATGGCAATCTTGACGAGCGCATTTATATGGCTCAACCAGACGGTTTCGTGGATAAAGGTCAAGAGACCAAGGTTTGTGAGTTATGTTGTCAGCCCGTCTCGGACCGATGAGGACAAAGGCGTCACTTCGACCCGCGCGACCGGCGGTAGGCCTCGAACGGCGAAACCTTGCCTAGGCCATAGGCCGGCCCAAACCAATGGCCCAGTGAAACCTTCAGCCGGCCAGGCTATTCACTCGGCCGCCAGGCTGTTCACTCGGCCAATGGCCGAGAGAAGCCTTCAGCCGGCTAGGGTGTTCACTCGGCCAATGGCCTAGTGAAACCTTCAGCCGGCCAGGCTGTTCACTCAGCCAATGGCGGAGTGAAACCTTCAGTCGGCCAGGCTATTCACTCGGCCAATGGCTGAGTGAAACCTTCAGCCGGCCAGGCACTTCACTCGGCCGAGGGCCGAGTCAACTTCATATGTTCAGCCGGCCATTGGCCGGCCCAAGCTTTCAGCCGGCCAATGGCCGACCCAAAAAGGCTCACTCGGCCAAGGGGTTCCCCAAACACCCCTTGGTCGCCTATAAATAGGTAAAACGTTTTGAGTCCCGAAACACTGTCGAACTCATACTTCACTCGTTTCGCTCATATTTGGCCTCTAACCCTCTAAAACCTCTATACTGCACCTCAATCCCACTAATGTTGAGCGTCGGAGAGGTAAACAAAGGCACCCCTTCTGTTTCCCCTTCGTAGTTCACGTGTTCTTTCTTCCTTTTCAGGTGTTTGGACGAAATCAAGGGACATTGACAGCTAAGGGACGACTTGGGATACCAAGTCCGACACGCTCGAGCCTGAATGCGACCACTTGGTCCGTCCTTGGGTCGAACCGTTTGGGGCTCCTAAATCGTTGTCCGAAAACTAGCGACAATATTTTGGCGCTAGAAGGTGGAGATCTCCCGACCTTGGCGACGCTCTCCCTTCCAACTTCTTTTCTCGCATTCCGCATGACTCTCGAGTGATGAGTCACCTGCCGGCCACCTTCGTGGGCACCCGAGCGACTAGCTCAAGGTACGGCCTCAGGAACGTAGCGCATCGTCTAGGAGGGCAACCTCGTGACAACGAGAGCCAGCCCCAAGACCCGGCGAATGACCCGGAGGCCACGCTCCGAGAGGACATGGCTCAGTGGCACGCCGAGCTCTTAGACCGCCCCGGCGTCGACGGCGCGCTTATCACCGACCTCCTCGGCTACGGCGTCAAGGATCACGTCAACCACAACCAGAGAGACCCCAACAATGTGGCAAGATCAAAAATCGACGAGGCCAACCTCGACTGCGCTATTCACGAAAGTGAACGCGCACGCACGCCTTCGAGGAGACTCCTTTAGGCAACCACGTCGAGACATCAATCGTCGAGCGAACAAACACGTGCACCCTCGAGGGGACACCCTCGAGAAACCACATCAAGACAAAGATCGAGCAATATACAAGGATGCTCAATCTCAAGGTCCCGAAAGGGACGCTCCAAGCTCACCATTTGCGTCCAAAACCCTCGTAGAGACGACGACGTCGATGATTGCGGCCTCCGTCAAGGGCGTCGCCTGAATGACATACCCTTGCCAAGGGTGATAGGAACGACCAGAGGAGACTTGAGAGACCGCCTCAATTCGGCGAACTGAGACTTGAGAGACCGTCTCAATTCTCGAAGGGAATCTCATGGGAGTGACTTGAGGGATAAACTCAGCGCCCGACGCGAGATAGCGAGAGAGGTCATCTTGGGACGCCAACCACCCAACGTTGCTAACCGCAAATCCAACAAGAAGCGCGCCGCCACACTTGTGGCACCAGCCGTCGGTCCCGACACGCGAAGGAAAAGACGTAGAAATGGTCAGGTCCCAAATGACCTTCCTTCTCCGACCCCGAAGCAATCCTTCGTCCCTCTCAACACGACACCCGAACGGATCTTGAGCTTACATAGAGAAAAGCTAGGATCCCCGGCCCCGTTGAAGATGGACCCCGCAACGCGGGACAAAAGCAAGCAACGCGAATATCAACAAGACCACGGACACAAAAGGACCGAATGCTACCAGCATAGGAAGCAGATTGATTCCCTGATTCGAGGCGGGCATCTCAAAGAGTTCATCACATTCGCTGGCGAGGTGTCAACCCCTACCGAGCGCCCGACTTGTCAAAGGGAAGAATCCTCGAGCACAAAGACGATGAGACGATGAACACTGTCTAACAAGCGCCCACCACTTGCGGCCACAACTGACATGGCTGTCGCCATTAAATTTATGACTGAACTTACCCGACTCTAGGCCCACTTCGTTTCGAACATGTAATTTTCTTTTTCCTAAAAAGGCCAAGTGCCAAGGCAAGCTGTAAAAACTTCTTCATTGCAATAAAAGTTGTTCTACCCATTGTAACGTACTATTGTATACCTCCAACACGAGAGTTTCTTGGTCTTCGTCTCACAAACACAAGAAAATCGGGGGGCTAATGGGGAACAATACTCAATGAAACCCTCAAAAGTCAAAAAAAAAAAAATAATAATAATAAAAGTATAACGAAGTCTCAAGGGGCCGATGGTTAGGCCGGAGGTCCCGAAGAAAAACAATCTACACACGACCCCTCGAGTTGAGTTCACTCCTCGAGTTGAGCCCCGAGTCCACTAGTCGACTGATAAGTCCTCGTGTCGACTCTAGACATGACTCCTCAAGTTGAGTTCATTCCTCGAGTTGAGTCCCGAGCCCATGAGTCGACTAACTAGTCCTCGTGTCGACTTTGCGTACAACTCCTTGAGTTGAGTTCGCTCCTCGAGTCGAGTCCCGACCCACGAGTCGACTAACTAGTCCTTGTGTCGACTTTGCACATGACTCCTCGAATTAAGTTCACTCCTCGAGTTGAGTCCTGAGTCCACGAGTCTACTGATAAGTCCTCGTGTACAGACTCCACGCATGACTCCTCGAGTTGAGTTCACTCCTCGAGTTGAGTCCCGAGGCCACGAGTCGACTGATAAGTCCTCGTGTCGACTCTACACATGACTTCTTGAGTTGAGTTCACTCCTCGAGTTGAGTCCCGAGTCCACGAGTCGACTGATAAGTCCTCGTGTCGACTCTACACATGACTCCTCGAGTTGAGTAAACTCCTCGAGTTGAGTCCCGAGTCCAAGAGTCGAATGATAAATCCTCGTGTCGACTCTACACATGACTCATCGAGATTGAGTTCACTCCTCGAGTTGAGTCCCGAGTCCACGAGTCGACCGATAAGTCCTCGTGCCGACTCTACACATGACTCCTCGAGTAGAGTTCGCTCCTCGAGTTGAGTTCCGAGTCCAACGGACGACTTATGACTCCTCGAGTTGAGTTCGCTCCTCGAGTCGAGTCCTGAGCCCACGAACTGAGGTGACAAGCCCTCGTGTCAACTCTACAAGTAACTCCTTGTGCTGAGTTCCGAGTCGACGAGTCGACTGATGACTCCTCGTATTGACTGTACACATGACTCCTCGAGTTGAGGTCACTCCTCGAGTTGAGTCCCGAGTCCACGAGTCGACTGATAAGTGCTCGTGCCGACTCTACACATGACCAACCCTCGATTCAACCTCACACGTAGCCCCTCAGGTCGGGTCTATTCCTCGAAAGTCCTCATGTCAGACATGCACGACTTCTTGACTCACTAATAACCGATAGACTTGCAAGTTTTGATGACAAATTTGCGTGCTCTCATATGAGCAACACAAAAACCGTCCTTAACGACGTGTTTATGTCGCCCATAACGGCGCAACAAATTCGCTCCACGACGCTCTCGTGAGAGAAAGAACGGGCCAATTGAGTCCCTAAACGTGACGCGCGCGCCATGGCGTCACGTTCACAAGGGCACAAGACTCGACCCAAGAGAGTCAACCCGAAAACGCGACCAGTGCACTAAGGTGCCACACTCGCCAGGGGATCAAGTCTACACCTAACCCCGCCTATCACATGACACGCGCACCCAAGGGTGCCACGCTCATAATGTGGTATGGTCGCGCTCGCTGCCCAGCTCGTGCACCGACAGGCAGTGAGTCACATATGGGTTTCAAAGGCATGCGCCCGCCAGACGAAACTGGTCTAGCCAACGTCCACGGAAAACCTGGTCACGCAATGTGGCACCGACGCCCTTCAAGGCTCAAGCTGTGCAAATCGATCACGCCTTCATTGGTAGGTCGAGAAAATAAGCCGCGCACAATAAAGCCGTGCAAATCGATCACGCCTTCATTGGTAGGTCGAGAAAATAAGCCGCGCACAATAAAGCCGTGCAAATCGATCACGCCTTCATTGGTAGGTCGAGAAAATAAGCCGCGCACAACAAAGCCGTGCAAATCGATCACGCCTTCATTGGTAGGTCGCGAAAATAAGCCGCGCACAATAAAGCCGTGCAAATCGATCACGCCTTCATTGGTAGGTCGAGAAAATAAGCCGCACACAATAAAGCCGTGCAAATCGATCACGCCTTCATTGGTAGGTCGAGAAAATAAGCCACGCACCATCAAGACGTGCGAATCGATTACGCCTTCATTGGTAAATCTATAAAATAAGCGGCGCACCACCAACAAAGCCGTGCAAATTGATTACGCCTTCGTTGGTAATTTGAGAAAATAAGCCACGCATCGCCAAGCCACGCGAATCGATTACGCCCTTGTCGGCAAATCGAGAAAATAAGACGCGCATCAACAAAACCGTGCGAATCGACTACGATAGTGTATCAAGAACATAAGACACGTAAAACAAAAGCCGTCCCTCGCGACGCACAAAAGCCATCCCTCACGGCACATAAAGGTCGTCCCTCGCGACGCACCAAGGCTATCCCTCGCGATGCATTAAAAGCCCTTCTACGGTGCGATCACAAACTTGAGAGTGTTTATCCCGCGTTCGCACGTCAGCTCACGTATTGAGTTTCCACTCGATCCACGCTCGAACGGAAACTCGGGGGGCTAATGTTGTCAGCCCGTCTCAGATCGACGAGGAATAGACTTCGACCCGCGCGACCGGCGGTAGGCCTCGGACGGCAAAACCTTGCGCTCGTGCCGGGGGAGGCCGCGCCGGGAGCGGCCAGCGCTGGAGGCGACGTGCCGGACGGGAACGACGCCGAGGAGGACGCCCTGCCCAGGGGCGACGCGATCTGGGTCGGCCCCAGCGCCGAGGGAGGCCCCACCCGACTGGGTGGGGCCGTCTGGATAGCCACCAGGCACGCCGGTGAGGAGGAGCGCTCGGGCGGAGCGAGCGAGCCCGGGGCAGCCGCGCCCGGCGAGGCCGGCGCCGGGAGGGGTGCACCGGCCGGCGTCGACGGCTTCTGGACCGGTCCTGACGCGGAGGAGACGTTCGCTCAGCCAGGTGAGGCCGCCGGGTGGCCTGCAGATCACGCCCAGGACGTGAGCGCTCCAGGTCTGGTCGCACCGGCTATGATGCGCGCCGCTGGAGGACCGCCGGTGCCGGGCGACACCGCCCAGGGAGGGGCCGACGCCGGGCAGGAGGCGGCCCGGCCAGGTGGCGCCGGCCAGGGGGCGGCGGCCCGCCTAGCCCCTGGGCAAACCCTAGGCCCAACTGGGCCGGGCCTGTGCGGTGAGGGCCCAGCCGGCCAGGAACCGGGCTGGGCCACTGGTTTAGGGGCGCGCGAGGAAGGCCTAATCGGGCAGGGGCCGGACGGGGCCGCTGGGTCGGGCGCGCACGAGGAGGACCCAACCGGACAGGGGCCGGACGGGGCCGCTGGGCCGGGCGCGCACGAGGAGGGCCCAACCGGGCAGGGGCCTGACGGGGCCGCTGGGCCGGGCGCGCGCGAGGAGGGCCTTGCCGGCCGGGAGCCGGGCCGGGCCGTTGGGCCGGACGCGCTGGGGCGAGCGCTGGGTTGCCCAGGCAAGGCTCGCGGGCCGGAGACCCTGCTGGCCGAGAGCTGGGCCGAGCAGACGGGCCGGATGCGTGCGCCGAAGGCCGGGAGACGTCCGGGCCGGACCTGCGCGTGGAGGTATCACCCAGCCAGGAGACGGGCTGGGTCCTTGGGCTGGACGCGCGCACAGGAAGGGGCATGGCCGGCCACGGGCTGGGCCGGCCTGACGGCGGCGGCCCGGCCGGCCGGCAGCCGGGTGCGTGCTCGAGCAACCATGTCGAGGTCGAGAGGAGCCGCCCGACTCGAGTGGGCGGCCGGGAGGGGGTCTCCCCCTTCCCGAGCAACACTTCAGACGCCGACTGCTCAGGCGATTCATCGAGCCACCACGTCACACCTGCGGCGACACTTTCCTCAACCGCGCGGGAGGAAACGCGGGCCTTAACCTTCGTGATTGGAGAATCTGCCATACGGGGCGACCTTGATTGCTCGGGTGTCGACGTCCCAAGTTCACTCTCGATTATCAGCTTTAAGAGCCTGAGGAAATGCTACAACATCCCGGAGTCCGTGTCGATCCTACGGCCATTACCCGACGACCTTCCGGCTCGCCCGCGAAGGGGGTATGCCGCAGTCCACGAGGTGAGTCTTCATGGAGGACTGAGGTTGCCCTTCCAGCCGGTCATCCAGGAGTTGCTGACTCGATTAGGGGTACATGCTTCGCAGATGTTCCCGTTCTTTTATCGAGTGGTCGCGGCGTGCCATATGATGCTCTATCGAGTAAAGAAGAGGGCCGTCACCACGGATGACATTCAGGACCTCATAACGGTGCGAGGGGTCCCCGGGAGGCCGGGCTCCTACCTAGTATCACATCGGAAGCGCCTAGCCATCGTCACCAGGGTCACTTCAAAGCACAGGTACCCCTGGGTGTGGGTGTCCGAGTCAGCTTTCGGGGCGGCGCCCCGCACCTTTGGTCCCGCGGCCAATTTTCCACCGGTAAGCGAAGTCGAGGACTCCGAGCTCGACTCGGTGATCAGGGCGGTCCCGGAGTCGAGACGGCAAGGACCACTCTTCGAATCCCCAGACCTTATGGCGAGGACTGGGTGGGTCGTGCCCGGCGACGAGGCTCCTCCACGCTCTGGTCTCGGCGCGGAGGTTGCGGAGGATCCTGAATCCGAGACGGGGGGTTCATCCGCCCCTTCCCCTGACGCGGGGGGTACTAGCCACGCATATGCCTTCGTTATCGTAGTTTTCGTTGTATTATGCTTATTGTTGCGCTCTAACCGACTGACGTCCTTTCTCTTTTGTGGATACCATGACCCGACATCGATCACGCGCATGAGTGCCGAGAGGGGCACCCACCGCCGAAGCTACGATCGCGTCTCGTCCCCAAGTTGAGGCTCACCGTGAGGGGTCGCCATTGCGGGCGAGGAACGAGGCGATCTCTTCCACCAAGCGACCGTTGTCGTCGACCTCCTTCGGGTCACCCTCCGGCCACAAGCGCGCCCACACATCGGCGGTGCCGGATAGCATGGATTCGATGCTCCTAGCGGAGGCGGCGGAGCTGAGGGATCAATGCTCCCGATGGATCCTTGAAACCTCTCTGCGGGACTTCAAGGGTTTGCTGACGACAAGCGATCTTGAGCATTTCCAGAATGGGATCGGCGACGCCTGAAAGGTACGATTTGTCTGCTTGTCTTATGCGTAATCATTATGTTTATTCCGATTATGTGTATATCACCTGTTCCCACAGATGCTCGCACGCCAAGAGCGAAGTGACCGCATTCTCCGGGACCTATTGCGGCGCATGCAGATCATGGAATAGGACAAGGAGAGTGCGGCGGTCGCTCATGCTGTCGCTCTAGCGGGGGTCCACACCGCCTGAGAGTTCCAAGCACTCGAGGAGGAGCTGAAGCGAGCTCGTGAGGAGTCGGCAGCCGAGAAATCACTCCGCTGGCAGAGCAGGCGTCTCGGGAGAAGGCGGAGCAGGCGGCCGACACCTTCTTGGGGGAGACGAAGAAGCTCCAAGCGGCGCTTTCGAGCCGTGACGAGGAATTGAGCATCGTCCATGCTCGACTATCGGCGAGCGAGATTTCCCGGGTCAAGGCCGAGAGGGAGAGGGACACTTTGCGGGCGGAGGTGCAGACCCTCGTCGAGGAGAAAGACGACGCCGTGCGATCTAAGACGGACTTGGAGGATGACTGGGACCTCGCGTTGGAGGTGGCTCGCTACGAGGCGGCCATACGGGTCCGAGACGCGACCGCGAAGGAGAATGTGTCTCGCGGAACCACCTTTTCCTTCTTTGACGCCATGTTCCCCCCTCTGGATGACGAGCCGCCGGAGGACGACCCGCGTCCTCAAGTCCCTGTAGAGGCCGCTCAGTCGACAAACCGACAGTTTAATGGAGAAGCCATCGGCGGGTCCGGCGCCCCCCGTCCCGAGGAGGATGAGGAGCAGATCGACTTTGGCTCGTTATAGCCAATTTTATTTTATTTTCCGCACACTTGTTTAGCGCTCGCGTTATGCTGTCTTTCGGATATCTGTTATGCTTTTCTTTCGTTTGACATTTGTCGTACTCTCGTACATTACTCGACATTGTTTGCTTTGGTTAAAGCCTTTCGTATTGATTATGTGTCTTATTTTCTCGACTGGCGATGTTTAGCGTAGTCGATTTACGCAACCTGTTTAGTGCGTGTCTTACGAACCTGATTTACTATATCTAGCGTAACCGGCTTGCACGGTTTACAGCCACATTTGGCGGCGAAGTTTCCCGCGGACGCTGGCTAGACCAGTTTCGTCCGGCGGGTGCGACCCTCTGCCATCCATTCGTTACTCGCTGCCTATCGGCGGGTGCGAACTGGGTGGCTGTCGCGCCCATCTTCCGACGAGCACGCTACCCATCGGTGTGCGCACTATGCATCGGGACGGGCCTGTTGTAGATGCAGTTCCCAGTGAGCGTGGTACCTGTTGGTATGCGTGTCACGTTTTGGCGGTCCGGTGCACGGACGCGATCTACCGACGCCCCGTTGCCTATCGGTGTGCGGGGCGTGGAATCGTGAGAGAAGGTCGCGCGAGGGTCGGAGGTCCGGTGCGCGGATCCGACTTGTTGATGTTTCGCTACCTTTCGGCGCGTGAAACGTGGCATCGCGCGGGTGCGTCGCGCGAAAAATGAGCCTGTACCCTTATTTTATCTTTATTAGCCCCCCGAGTTTCTTGTGTACTCGTAGAGGAGACTAGAAATTATAATACAGTAGGGCAAAGGTTTCGAAGCGAAATGTAACTCAATTATAATGTTGAAATAGTTAAAAAATTACATTCCCAGGCCGTTGGCCGTACTTGAAATTTGAAATTGTCTTTTGCTAAGATTGAAAACAAGAAGAAGATAACAAGACATAGGGCGAGCGAGAATGGGAATCTATTGATAGTATTGTCGAAGGTGCTCCGCATTCCACGGGTGCGTGAACACGAGTCCCTCCAGGTTCTCGAGCTCGTAAGTGCCGTTGTGGATGGCTCGGCGCACACGGTACGGGCATTTCCAGGTGGGGCCCAGAACTCCTGTGCCTTGCACCTTGGTGTTTTGGAACACCCTTCTAAGGACGAGGCTCCCGTCGGCGAACTTCCGCAGCTTGATCTTGGAGTTGTAGTACTTCTCGACCTTTCTTTTTTGTGCGGCGAGGAGGGAGAGTGCGTCCACCCTTTTCTCGTCTATGAGGTCCAGCTCGAGCCTGATTGCGTCGTCATTGGCGGCTTCTTCATACTCCTCGATTCGCAGGGTCGGTAGCTTGGTATCGACAGGTACCACGGCCTCGACGCCGAACGCGAGAACGAAAGGGGTTTCGCCGGTCGCGTTTCGTGCGGTGGTCTGGTACGCCCACAAGACCATGGGAAGCTCGTCGGCCCAACCCCCCTTTCTTTCTTCCAGCTTCTTCTTCAGGTTTTCCTTGATCGTTTTGTTGACCGCGTCGACTTGACCGTTGGCCTGTGGATGACAGGGAGAAGAGAAGGTCTTGCTAATGCCCAACTGCCCGCACATGTCTCGGAGGCGCGCGTTGTCGAATTGTTTTCCGTTGTCGGTTACAATCGACGCGGGGATCCCGAAGCGGCAGACGATGTTCTTCCGGATGAAGCTCGTCGTGTTTGCCTCGGTGATCTTTGCCAGTGGTTTGGCCTCTACCCACTTCGTGAAATAATCGATTGTCACGATCGCATGCTTGTATTGCCTTGGGGCCATGGGCAGCTCACTGATGAGGTCGATTCCCCATTTCGCGAAGGGTCGTGGCACAACGATCGGGCATAACAGGGCCGGCGCTTGGCGCAGGATGTGGGCGAATCTTTGACATTTGTCGCATTTTTTGGACCACTCGTGGGAGTCCTTTTTCAAGGTTGGCCAAAAATATCCGAGGCTTAGGAGCTTCAATGCCAAAGATTGTCCGGCGGCATGGTTTCCGCACACCCCTTCGTGCACTTCGCGGAGTGCCTTTTTCGCCTCGACTTCGGTCAAGCAACGGAGGAGTGGCATGGAGTAACCTCTCTTGAACAAGATGTCTTCCCTCATTGTGTATTTCGGCGCCAAGCTTCTCAGCTTTTTGGCCTCTTCTTTGTCTTCGGGGACGACTCCTCGCTTTAGGAATTCCACGAGCGGCGTCATCCACGAGGGGGGCTCCGCCCCGTCTACTACCCCTACGTCGCCTCTCGAGACATAGGGTCGGGTCAACACTTCTATTGGGACGCTGCCTTCTCCCTTCTCGTCTATCCCGGACGCGAGGCGTGCCAGGGCGTCAGTGTCGATGTTCCCTTCTTGGGGAACTTGGACGATCTCGAACCATGACAGGGCCTCTAGGTTCTTTTGGGCCTTGGACAAGTACGCGATCATGTTTGGCTCTTTAGCGGCGTAGTCGCCCTTAACCTGGTTCACGATCAACTGCGAGTCGCAGTGGATGCACAGGTTTCGGACGCCTAGCTTGTTCGCCAGCTCCAAGCCAACGATCAGAGCCTCGTACTCCGCCTTGTTGTTGGAAGCCTTGAACTCGAACCGCAAGGCGTATCTCAATTTTTCCCTATCGGGATTTGTGAGCACAACGCCGGCGCCAGCCCCCCGGGCGTTTGACGTGCCATCTACGTGCAAGTCCCAGACCGGCCCTATCGGGCTGTTGGTCCTCTTCTTCGACGACTCGTTGTGGTCGTTCTCCTTGTCTTCCTTGTTCTCGTTGCTCTTGCCTCCCTCGTCAGTTGAGGGTGCACCTGTGAATTCGGCTATGAAGTCGGCGAGGGCTTGGCCTTTAATGGCGGTTCTCCGTTGGAACTCGCCTCCGTACTCGCCCAACTCCTGGGACCATATGGCCATTCGAGATGAGGTCCCTTTTTGAAGGGCCTTCTCGATGGGATGTCCCGTGCGTACCACGATGAGGTGCGCTTGGAAGTAGGGTCGGAGTTTTCTCGCGCTCATGACCAGGGCGAGGGACAATCTCTCGATTTCCGGGTATCGGGTCTCGGCGTCGAGGAGTGCCTTGCTAACATAATAGACCGGCCACTGCACCTTGTCTTCTTCGCGTATGAGAATCGCGCTCACGGCTCTATCGGAAACCGCAAGGTAAATGTACAAGGTCTCGCCATTCTTCGGCTTCGCGAGGAACGGGGGAGGTGAAATAAGCTTTCATTTCGCAGAACGCTTCCTCGCACTCCTCCGTCCACACAAACCCATCGGTCTTCTTCAACGCCTTGAAAAATGGTTGGCACCTATCGGTTGCCTTGGAGACGAATCGCTTCAGGGCGGCGATTCTCCCGGTCAAACTCTGCACTTCTTTCACCTTTTGTGGCGACCTCATCTCTATGATCGCCCTAATCTTCTCAGGATTGGCCTCAATCCCGCGACGACTCACCATGTAGCCCAAGAATTTTCCGGACTCAACCCCAAAGGCGCACTTGTTGGGGTTAAGCTTCATCTTGTAGCGTCGCAGGATCGTGAACATATCTCTAAGGTCCCGAACATGGTTATGGGCCTTGAGGCTTTTGACAAGCTTACCGTCCACGTAGACCTCCATAGTTTTGCCAATTTGATTGGCGAACATTCGGTTCACCAACCTTTGATATGTTGCTCCCGCGTTCTTGAGGCCAAAGGGCATGACCTTGTAACAGTAGAGCCCGCGGTTCGTAACAAAGGTGGTCTTTATCTGATCTGGCTCGTGCATGCGGATCTGATTGTAGCCCGAGTAGTCGTCCATGAAGCTCAACAACTCGTGGCCCGCCGTGGTGTCGACAAGTTGCTCGATCCTCGGGAGAGGGAAGCTGTCTTTCAGGCAGGCTTTGTTGAGATCTTTCTAGTCGATACAGATCCGCCACTTCCCGTTTGGCTTCTTGACCATCACCACATTGGACACCCATTTGGGGTGCTCTGCCTCCCTGATGAAGTCGGCGGCGAGAAGTTTGTCAACCTCTTCGCCAATGGCTTGGTACCTCTCTCCGCTGAACGCCCGTCGCGGCTGGACGCGCTCAACCACTCTCTTGTCGTCGTTGAGACGGTGAACCATTGTCTCGGGGTCGATCCCCGGCATGTCAGCGTGTGTCCACGCAAAGACATCTTTGAACTCGCGGAGGAAGGCGGCGAGTTATGTTCGGACCTCGGACGGGAGTTGGGCGCCTACCTTGACTACTTGGTCAGGCTTGGCGTCGTCCAACACGACGGGAACGAGGTCGTCCGGTGTCTCCACCTTTCGACGCTCGACATCGTCCCTTTGGTCCAGCTCTCCGAAGGTGTCTCCTTCCTCTATCTTGCATGGGAGCTTACCCCCGAGTTGGAAGACGGTGTTCACCATCTTCCCCTTCTCTTTCCCGTCCACGCCTTGAATGTAGCACATTCTTGCCATCGATTGGTCTCCCAACTTCAGGGCTATTCCCTTGTCAGTTGGGAATTTCATCATCAGGTGGTAAGTGGACGTAATGGCCTTCAATCGGTTGACGGTCGGGCGGCCGATTATGATGTTGTAAGCCGAGGGCTGGTCCACGACCAGGAACGACACGATGTGGGTGACCTCGAGCCCCCCCGGTGTCCCGAAGGTTACCGGGAGGTCGATGGTTCCCTCTGTCATGACCCTCTCCCCGGAGAAGCCGAAGAGGGGAGTCGAGATCGGGGTCGGTCTCATTCCGGATAGCTTCATCCTGTCCAGCGCCGACTTGAAGATTATATAAGCGGAGCTTCCATTGTCGATTAGGATACTCCGGACTAGGTTGTTGGCGACCGGGGCTGAGACGAGGATCGCGTCGTTGTGCGGGTGGAGGACTCGCGCTGCCTCTTGGCCAGTGAAGAACATGGACTCGAATGGGGTCGGAGGAGGAGCCTCGTATGTGTGGTTAATGTAGTGTGCTATTTTCCCTTGGGAAACTTCACGCACGTACTTCTTCCTTTGCGTGGCCGAGTCTCCGAACTCCGGACCGCCCATGATCGAGCCCACAAATATGCAGTTGTGAGCTCTCTGGTTCTTCAATTGCCGCCCGGTCCGTGACGTCACCGTCGCCGGACCCTTCCTATCTTGCCGCGGGCGCTCTTCGTGTGCCGCGGCCGTCCCGACCGTTCTCATGACATATTCTTTCAACTTCCCATCTTGAATCAGGACCTCGATCTGACGCTTGAGTTGGTAACATTCGGATGTCAGATGCCCGTGATCTTGATGGTATTCACAGTACTTGCTTCGATCCCGCTTCGCGGGATCCTTCATGAGAGGAGTTGGACTTCCTAGCTTATCACAGTGCAGAGTCAGGTTCCGCTCTTGCGGAGTATTCAGGGTGGTGAATGTCGAGAACTTTCGGAAGCTATCGACATGCGATGGTCTCGGCCCGGGGAGAGAGCGACCGTTAGGGGCCTGGCCTCCCTTGTTCCTCCTCTTTCGAGGGTCGGGGCGATCTCCATCTTGGTCGTCGCGGCGGCGACTACTCTGTCCCCCTGACTTTCGGCCGTCTCGGTCATCGAGGTAGTCCTTACCAACAATAGACTTGAGGAAGTCGCTCGTGCGAACCCCCTCGGTGATTTCCGTGATGGCATCTTTGTCGTCGAAACCTTCGACCTTGTGAGATTCCTCGGTGAAGCGAGTGAGGTATTGTCTCAACGTCTCATCTCTCCCTTGCCGGATGGAGAGGAGGTGGATCTTCGATTTCTTTTGCGCCACGAGAGTGGCGAATCGCGCGAGGAAAGCCTCTCACAGAGCCCGAAAGGATGAGATGCTCCCTGGTCTCAAACTTCGGAATCATTCGAATCCCGACCATGTAAGGGTCAGGCTGAAGGCTTGACAGAGAGTCGTGTCCGACTATCCTTGCATTGTTATCCACGTCTCATAGTGCTGGATGTGGAAGTTCGGGTCCGTCCGCCCATCATAGGGGGGAATGGAGGGTAGCTTGAAGTTCCCCACGCAAGGCTGCGCGAGGATTTGAGCGGCGAAGGGAGAGTCTGACTCCTCAATCCCTCCGTACGGCGAAGAGACAAATGTAGATTTGCATGAACAAACTCTTCGTAGTTTGCTTAAAACGATATATTCGCAATCTAAGGGTCAAAGGACTATTGACCTCAGTATGATTGTTAGAAGAATCTATGATGTCTGGTTATGAGACATTGAGAGTTGGAGACTCTATAGTTCTTCTAGGTATCTTCCGAAGGTACTAAATTAACCAGTGCACTTCTAGAGACAAGATAAGAACAAACCATTTAACCTCTAATGTCTCGAAGTCACTACGTATGCATTGCATCGTGCTTACCTTAATCCTGAAATGAGACATGTCATTTCACACCTTAGTATTCTCATTTGAGAAAGTCAGAGTTCGGACTCACTATGTGATTCCGAACAAGGCCTATTGGTGAAGTACTAAGTTGTGAGAATGCCAATGTATATCACCTCATGCTTTGTTCCTTGGAGTGTGAATAAATGAACTGGCCAGTGTCCAAATTGAGTCCTGACTCTTTTGGATAAAACAATGTGACTTGTTAGCTCCTCGTCAATACATTGTTTCTAACTTATTCACAAGCGACAAAGGAGTTGAGGAAATAACAGCTAGAAGGGTAAAATGGTAATTTTGTAAATCCCGACTAGCTGATGATATTCATGAAGGGTAAACACTGATAATATTCTTTGGATCCACTCATTACAATTAGGTTGAATTCTTGAGTTGAAAATAAATTCATTTGAACCGAGAGATTTTCGGTGTCAACTCTTTAGTGGAGTCAGTTGGCATTAAGCTAAACTTGGAAAAGGTTTGTGAACTTTTGAGTCCAAGTGTTTAGCTCAAGCTTTGTTCATTTGGGTCCATGAGGTCACCGTCACGAATCACATCGAGTAGGAATAGTTAAACTGGAAGCTAAGTCAAAACAAGAACAAAAATTGTCTAAAGGGTATTTTTGTCTTTTCAGACTTAGGATGAAATGAATGTCAATAAATTTTTTGACAATGTCATTTGATGACATGTTTCACTCGGCCAAAATTAGATTTATTGGGCCTTGTGGATTAATTTCATTTCATGAGAATTTTATTGAAAATTCTTAATGGGCCTTTCTCATGTTGTCATGAACAAATGAAGAAGCTTCTAGAAGCTCCTTCTAGAATGAGTTTGGGCGCCTACCCTATAGAGAAATAGGAGAGATTATTTTTTGCATAAATGTATCAAGATACTTGCCAAAAGAAAAAGAGGAAACAAATTTGCATATGGATGCATTAGGGGAATCGGCCAAGGCTAGAAAGGAACAAAAAAGGAAACAAATCAAGGCCTCTAGAAGGCTTGTAATGGCCGAGTATCTCAAAGGGAAAAAGAGGAAATTGGCTCATGAATATGTGATATTCTATAGAAGAGGAAACTACCTTATTGAAGGTGAGACCTCTCCTATAAATATGAGCCTCATTCCACACTTTTCATTCCATCCAAGTTTAAGAGATTTGAGAGACTCTCTCTCTAGAACTTTGGCCAAACTCCTCTCTCTCTGTAGTTTATTTTCGATTTTTGTTTTGGCACCTAGGTACTCATTTGACCTAGAGTTTAGCTCTGCGACTTCAAGACTCATTCTTAAGTCGTAGTGTTTAAAAGTGCCCACTCACAAATTCCTTTTCTCTCGAGTGATTTAGTGATAGAAACTTTCGTGGTTGCTCGAGGTGCCGAGGAAAGAAAGAGACACGTGCTGCGAGGGGAGACGAGCGTTGCAAACTTTCCAAAAGCTTCTCAAAGTTCAAGTTTCAAGAAAGGTTAGTTGTTGTCAATGGTGCCCACAAGAAGAGTTGTAGTCTTTATTTTGAACATTTGATGTAATAAAGTCTCATGAAGACTCTTGCTTGTAATTGCCTATTCATTCATTAATAAAGTTGAAACGTTCATTCAATCTTCCTTGTCTGAAGCTTTATGATAAAACCATAGTCTTTTAGTCCATAAACAAACTTAACAACTTACGAAGAGACAAATGTAGATTTGCATGAACAAACTCTTCGTAGTTTGCGTAAAACGATATATTCGCAATCTTAGGGTCAAAGGACTATTGACCTCAGTATGATTGTTAGAAGAATCTATGATGTCTGGTTATGAGGCATTGAGAGTTAGGAACTCTATAGTTCTTCTAGGTATCTTCCGAAGGTACTGAATTGACCAGTGCACTTCTAGAGACAAGATAAGAACAAACCATTTAACCTCTTATGTCTCGAAGTCACTACGTATGAATTGCATCGTGCTTACCTTAATCCTGAAATGAGACATGCCATTTCACAGCTTTGTTCATTTGGATCCATGAGGTCACTGTCACGAATCGCATCGATTAGTAATAGTTAAACTGGAAGCTAAGTCAAAACAAGAACGAAAATTGTCAAAAGGGTATTTTTGTCTTTTGAGACATAGCATGAAATGAATGTCTATAAATTTTTTGACAAGTTCATTTGATGACTTAATGTCACTCGGCCATATTAAAATAATTGGGCCTTGTGAATTAATTTCATTTCATAAGAATTTTATTGAAAATTCTTAATGGGTCTTTTTCATGTTGTCGTGAACAAATGGAAAAGCTTCTAGAAGCTCCTTCTAGAGACAATATAGGCGCCCATAATACCCAAAGAAAGAGAGAATATTTTGTACATAAATGTATCAAGATACTTGCCAAAAGAAAAAGAGGAAACAAATTTGCATGAGGATGCTTAAGGGAATTCGGCCAAGAGAGAGACAAAGGCAAGGCATGGAACAAAATAGGAAACAAATCCAAGGCTTAATGAAGCATATGTTTGCCGAGCATCTCAAGAGAAAAAAGAGGAAATTGGCACATTCTATAGAAGAGGAAACTACCTTATTGAAGGTGAGACCTCTCCTATAAATAGGAGTTATACGTAGACGGAGCATCTAATGCTCGGGGGGCTGGCGCCGGAATAATCCTGATTAATCCCGACGGGGAAAAGCTGCGATACGCCCTTCACTACGGCTTCCAAGCCTCCAACAATGAAGCTGAATACGAGGCGCTCATTGTAGGGATAGAGCTGGCACAGAAACTCGGCTCCCATAACCTGCGAATACACTGCGACTCGCAGTTGATCGTAAACCAGGTTAGAGGAGATTACACCGCCAAGGAACCCAACATGATCGCGTACCTGGCTAAGACAAACTCCAAACTCGAGGCCTTCTCTTGGTTCGAGATTCACCAAATCCCGAGAGAACAAAATTCGGATGCTGACGCGCTTGCTCGCCTCGGATCTGGCATCGACGAAGACGGATTGGGGACCGTACCCATTGAATCACTCCCACGACCATCCGTCTCCCGAGACGAAGTTGGGACCATAGAGATGGCATCTCAGCCCACTTGGATGGACTCAATTGTCGTGTTTTTGCGAAGAGGGGAACTCCCCGAAGACCGCAAGGAAGCCGATAAACTGAGGGCCTTAGCATCCAAATACACGCTCCGTGAGGGCACACTCTATAAGCGCGGTTACTCGACACCGCTGCTCCGATGCCTCGATAGCGTTGAGTCGACCAAGGTCCTCCGTGAAATCCATGAGGGCATCTGCGGGAACCAGGCCGCTGGAACTTCCCTTGCGCTCAAAGCGCTTAAGCAAGGCTATTTCTGGCCTACCATGAAGCGAGATGCTTGCGAATGGGCAAGGCGTTGCGATAAATGCCAGCGCTTCGCGGAAATTCCGCGATAGCCCCTGACCCCATTAAGCAGCATCGTTGTCCCACGTCCCTTTGCTAAGTGGGGCGTGGACATCATTGGCAAGCTCCCTAGAGCGCCAAGGCAATACGAGTACGCCATTATCGCCATCGACTACTTCACTAAATGGGTAGAGGCCGAGCCGCTTGCCAGAATAACTGAAGCAAACACGACAAACTTCATTTGGAAGAACATCATATGCAGGCACGGTATCCCCGCCTCGATTGTGACCGACAACGGAGCACAATTCGACAACGCCCGTGTAAGAGATATCTGCGATCAACTAAAGATCAGCAAGACCTTCTCCTCGCTGCGTCATCCTCAGGCCAACGGCCAAGTCGAGGCAGTCAACAAGACAATCAAAAGCAACCTGAAAAAGAAGCTCGAAGACAAGAAAGGCGCCTGGGCCGAGGAATTGCCATTTGTACTATGGGCATATAGGACAACCGCGCGAAACGCCACCGGCGAGACGCCATTCTCCCTTGCATATGGGGTCGAGGCCGTGGTTCCAATTGAAACCGAGGTACCCACGTTCCGAGTTAATACATTCGACGAAGCGGACAACGATGAGGCCATGCGCCTTGAGTTGGACCTGATCGATGAAAAGAGAGCGTAAGCATTCAAACGCCTCGCCGCACAGAAGCGTAAGGTCGAAAGGTACTACAACTCCAAGATCAAAAGGCGAACCTTTGCCGTCGGAAGCCTCGTCCTCAGACGAGTGTTCCAGAACACACAAGTCCAAGGCGTCGGCGTCCTAGGCCCGAACTGGGAAGGCCCTTACAGAGTCCGCAAAGTCATTCACGACGGGACATACTACATCGAGCACACGGACGGAACTCCGATTCGCCACCCGTGGAACGCGGAGCACTTGAGGCAGTACTATCAGTAGCTAGCGTCCCCCGCATTTTTATCGCTTTTATTTCCCATTTTCAATAAGGCCTACGAGCCAATGTCTTAGGATTTTAATTTTCTCGCAAGTTTTTTCGCAAAAGTAATAAAACTCAAAATTTTCCGTTTCAAATTTTGTTTTATGCAAGTTTTCTGGTTATCAAACAATTAATTTATAACCCAAAATCTTGAGGGGGCTAGCTATGGTAAGGAAACTCTCGAAAGAACACGCTCCACCAAAAAACGTAAGACGCCTACATGGCGCAACTTAAGACGCCTACATGGCGCACGTAAGACGCGTAAAGGCGCAGCCCGTAAGACGCCTACATGGCGCAACCTAAGACGCCTACATGGCGCACGTAAGACGCGTAAAGGCGCAGCCTGTAAGACGCCTACATGGTGCAATTTAAGACGCCTACATGGCGCAACTTAAGACGCCTACATGGCGCAACCTAAGACGCCCACATGGCGCATTTAAGACGCCTACACGGCGCAACGTAAGACGCCTACATGGCGCACTTAAGACGCCTACATGGCGCAACCTAACACGCCTACATGGCGCAATCCAAGACGCCTGCATGGTGCGCTTAAAACGCCTACCTAGCGCGGCCTGATGCGTCCACTTGACGCAATCCGGCAAACGTAAGGCGCCTACGTAGCATGGCTGACCCGCAGTTGAAAATACTTAAGAACGCGAACCATCCAAGTGACTGGCGTGTTTGAAAAGGTACCCTGCTGAGGTAAAACGATAGGCAAAACCATTGACACAAACAAATCGACCATCCAAGCATGCCATAAAAGATGAATGTAAGAATAAATAAAAAAAACTTTTCATAAAAGAAAGAGGCAATTGCCTCAAATCCTAGAAAGCATGCGCTAAGACAAGTGTGCTAAAGGGAAAAATCCTAGTAAGCAAGCGCTAAGACAGGTGCGCTGAATGGAAAAACCTAAAAAGCATGCGCTAAACACTTGCGCGAGAAAAATAAATAAAGGAAAAGGTCACTCGGCGGGGACATCGCCTACAGTATCGGCCCCGTCGAGTGGTGGGAATAGCGAGTCGAAGAAGTCGAAGGTGACCCCCCGAGAAACATTCTCGGTAGCTGTGGCATCCCGACACTCCACCGCCGCTGCATGCCTTGCCTCCTCGACTCCGACATCAAAGTCGTCTTGAAGGTCGGACGCAACCTGTTCCGCCGCGGCTTTCTCCTCTGTGACCCGAACCACCTCCTCCGCCAAGGAGTCGCGCTTACGCTCCGTACGAACACGGGCAGCCTCACTCGATGTAAGCTGGCCCTGAAGAATGCCAACTTCTTCTGTGCGCGATTCCAACTGACGTCGAAGGTCCCGCGCTTCGCTCCGGAAGACCTCCGTCGATCGAGTCGCCACTTCAAGGGCTTGACGTTCCGTCGTTAGCTCCTCAGCCATCTTCGCCACCGCCGCCTGAGCACGGTCGCACTTGCTGCGGGTAACTCCCAATTCCACGCGAGCCTCCTGAAGCTGCTCGCGGAGACTCGCAAACTCCGCCTTTGAGTGAGAGCCTTGCTCGGCGTGGGCCAGCTGAGACTTCGCTTGAGCAAGCTCTTCCTGGGCACGGCTCATCCGCCAGATGAGATCGTGAAGGATCTTCTCGCCCCGGGTCGCTCGAGCAAGCACCTGAGAAGGCAAAAAGATAATTTAGCAAAAGAAAGGTTCATCACAAACGAGGCAAGGGAAACTTACTCTCTCTGCATCGGAAACGCCGTGATGAAAGAACTCCACGTCGCTGCTGGCCACGACGCTCTTCTACATCTTCATCGAAGATTGAGCGAGGCCAAGGGAACATTCCCCCCTACCCTCCGCAGCCTCCACGTCAACCATCGAGTTTACGCGCTTGGAGTCCGAAGACGTGTCGGGTAAAGCCGAGAAGGAGGGTCGCTTCAAAGAAGCGCGAGGACCACTCCCCGTCCGATGATCGGTATCGGGTTTCTCCCGACCGTTCCGAGGAGTAATCCGGCAACGGACCGCCGCCAACGACTTCGGGTCCCGAGAAGCCTTCGCTAGGCGCGCTCGAGCCCTTGCCCTAGCCGAAGAGACTACAAAAGCAACAAAAGTCAAAAACCTAAGCTAAAAACAAGAAGCGAGAAGTGTGAAACATCGACATACCTTGCGGATCGCCACTCGAGAGAGATGAAGCGGCACTGGGGGCACTCTCGGTCCGCTGGCTAGGTGGAAATGGTGGGAACCACCCGGTAGAATCCATCAGCTCAGGGGAATGAAATCGTTCGACGGCTTTCCGAGCCTCCGACATTCCCCGGATCTCCTTCACAAAGTCGAGGTCATCGGCCCCTACGTTAGCAGAAAACTCGGCCAAGGGGCCAAACCGGAGCGGCGCATCGCCAAAAGCCTCCGCCGAGACCCACACCCATGGTCGTCGATTATACTTCTCTGAATCGACGATCAGCTTAGTATTCCGGTGATCGCGGGCCACAAAGAAACTAGGTTGCCCGGGCGCAGGGAAGACCGCGATGAGGTTGCGAAAATCACTCACGGTCATTACCCGCTCAGTCTGGCAATGCCACTCCATGTGGCACATCGCCACTATACGGTAGAATGCCGGGCTCATCTGACATGCGTGCACCCCCAGACAGGCGAGAAGCTGCTGAACAATGGGTTGAAACGGCAGCCGTAACCCGCAGTTGAGACTTGCAACTGAAACAACGGCCAATCCACGACGAGGCCGGAAAGGACGGTCGTCCTGTAAGGGACGGAGAAGCACCACGGACGACAGAATGGCGAATGCCTCCCGGAGACCAACGAATGTCCGGTAGGTGAGCGAGCTCGAAGCATCGACCCCCGAACAATCGAAGTCCTCGGGAGCAGCAAGGCCCTCCTCGGGATACCACTCCGTCCTAGCAAGCGACCTCTCCGATACTAACGCCTCTGCGTCAGGGGTCTCGGGCTGAGAACCCCCTGGCTCCACGGAAGGGTCCCTGCCCTCCGACACGACCGCGGCAGCTACCGACGGTACCTCGGGACGCTCCGATGCGAGGCCTTCGGCCCCCGGACATGTCTCTGACTCACCTCCGGGATCTTCAGACTCGGGATCAAAGTCGTCCACGCAGTCTATCTCGTCGAGAACCGACTCTAGCGGAGTCACTGCGTCCGCGTCCGTAACATCTCCCGGCACGCCTTGAAAGTCCAAATCGGACTGCGGCACGTCGAGGCGGACTTTGTCGCGAACCCCCTCGCCAACTAAGTTGATCACGAGGCGAGGGGCAGGCTCCCCGGACGCGGGATGATCAAACTCCCCACCTGTATCGCGCCCAGTTGGCGCGCACTCTTCAAGAGGCTGAGCAGCGGGCACGGTCGCGCCCAGCTCGCCTTCCTCCAGCCACTGCTCTACTCCGCTTGGATTTTCTTCCACGTGCAGAGGAACTTCCCTTAATCCCGTGAAGAGATCATCCTCTGCGTGTTCAGATCCCTGAAACAAGAGAGAGAAATCAATCTCGGGACTCTCAGCTGAGAAAAGGGGAGGGACACCCATAATGCAAGCGTAAAAAAAGAAAACAAGCGTAGAGAAAAGAGAAAAAATAAAGTGAGGAATAAGGGGAAGGGGGGATGTCTATTTATAGACTTCTAAGGGGGTAGGAGTCGAAATCCTACTCCCACAAGGAGCAAAATCGGAGTAAAAACTCTAAAAAGTCGGAGTTCTCCCGCGCGAGGCGAACCAGCCCCGCGCACGGGGCGCGCCGCGCGCCAAGCCCGCGCGCCGCGCGGGTCATGCAGCATAGACGGCGCGCCGCGCCGTCCAGGGCGCGCGCCGCGTGGCCCTCCAAAAAAAGAAAAAAAAGAAGAAAAGAAGAGGAAAAGACTTTTCCTCGGGGTCACAAGACACGGGAAATATTTTACTCAAACACCCAACTGGAAGAACAAAAAGCTCATCGCTGGGACGCCTCCCGAGCGACGAACTTGGGGGGCTAATGTTGTCGGTCGTTTTCGGAAAACCCGAGACGCCAAGAAGCACGTCGCTCAATGGGCCGATGGTCAGGCCGGAGGTCCTGAAGAGCGACAGGCCTTCAAGCCCTCGCCTAAAGTCTTGACTCCTCGAGTCGAGCTTCGCTCCTTGAGTCGAGCCTTGAGTTAATCTCCTCGAGTAGAGCATCGCACCTCGAGTCGAGCCTTGAGTCAATCTCCTCGAATCGAGCTTCTCCCCTCGAGTCGAGCCTTGAATTGTTCCTCGAGTCATTCTCGAGTCCCTTCTCGAGTTAAGTCGCTAGTCGCTCTCGTCGAGTTGAGACTTGCTCCTCGAATCAAGTCACTCTCGTCAAGTGGAAATCTTCATATTTCACGCGGGAAGAATGATATTCGAAGGCCCGCAAGAGCCCGGCAAGACGAGCCGTTCATCACGCACACAACACGCTACGCCGGCCGGCCGTTCAGCAGACGGCGCGCGCCGCGCGCCCCATACGCCGCGCGACCTGCGCCGCGCCCGGTGACCCTCGCGCCGCGCCCGGTGACCCGCGCGCCGCGCCCCCTGCGCCGCGCGCCGTGCGCCGCGCGTTGTGCGCCGCGCTTTGTGCGCCGCGCGCGCCGTGCGCCTCCACTTTATGGCATGCGCGTTCCTAGTCCCACATGGACGAAAAAGGGACCTTCTAAGGCTCCCAAACACCTATATAAACCCCCTTCCATTGAGGGGAAAGCCATCCCATTGATCCTATTCAATACTCAATAATTTATATTCATCTCTGATCAACACGCTCGATTTCTTACTCTTCTCTGCTTCTCTGGATGCCATATTTGGCCTGAAGCAGACTCTCTTCTCCCTCCCTCGTTCTCAAAGGTTCCGAAGCACTCACGGGGACTTCCCGGACGTCGCTCCCTTTGACCGAACGTTCTCCGGTGCTCAAGCACGCCCCTAGGGTTCTCGACTAGAGTTCCCCTCGCGCGTCTAACACGCTAGATGCCTACGCGATCTCCGAAGTTCTGAGACGCCGCCGAGGACTCCTCGCGCCCCGTCTCCTGTTGGAATCGATCTAGGGTTTGAGAAAAAGTTTAACGCTTCGTTAAGCGGCGGAATTTTAAAAATTTTCTTTTTAAGTAAAACTAGTTTTTACTAACCTAGACAAGAGCATGTACATGTAAATAAAAACTAATATGAGCTATTAAAGTTACTAACCTTTCTTGAAGCTTGAACCTTGTAGAAGCTTTTGGAAAGTTGCAACGCTCGTCTCCCCTTGCAGCACATCTCTCTTTCTTTCCTCGGCACCTCGAGCAACCACGAAAGTTTCTATCACTAAATCACTCGAAAAGAAGGAATCAGTGAGTGGGCACTTTTAAACACTACGACTTAAGAACGAGTCTCAAAGTCGCAGAGCTAAACACTAGGTCGAGTGAGGACCTAGGTGCCAAAACAAGAAAAATCGAAAATAAAATAGAAAGAGAGAGAAGAGGGGCGGCCAACAATGTCTAGAGAGAGAGTCTCTCAATCTCTAACTTATGTTGAATGAGTGGAATGAGAGGAATGAGGGTCCTATTTATAGGAGAAGGGTTGGCCTTGGAAAGAAGTAGTTTCCTCTTATTTTCCAAGCCTTTATGAGGAAATCTTATTTCCTCTTTTTCCCTTGCTTTGCACGTCCAACATGTGCTTCAATAAGCCTTGGATTTGTTTCCTCATTTAGTTTGTCTCTCTCTTTCCCTTGTGTTGGCCGAACTTATGCTTTCCTCATAGAGGAAATTTGTTTCCTCTTTTTGTTTTGGCAAGTATCTTGATACATTTATGCACAAAATAATTTCTCTTTCCCTTGGGTATTTGGGCGCCCATTTCACATCTAGAAGGAGCTTCTAGAAGCTTCTTCATTTGTTCATGACAACATGTGAAAGGCCCATTAAGAATTTTTAATAAAATTCTTATGAAATGAAATTAATTCACAAGGCCCAATTAATCATATTATGGCCGAGTGACATTAAGTCATCAAATGAACTTGTCAAAATTTATTGACATCCATTTCATCCTTATGTCTCAAAAGACAAAAATACCCTTTTCACTATTTTCGTTCTTGTTTTGACTTAGCTTCCAGTTTAACTATTCCTATCGATGTGATTCGTGACAGTGACCTCATGGACCCAAATGAACAAAGCTTTAGCTAAACACTTGGACTCAAAAGTTCACAAACCTTTTCCAAGTTTAGCTTAATGCCAACTGACTCCACTAAAGAGCTGACACTGAAAATCTCTCGGTTCAAATGAATTTATTTTCTACTCAAGAATTCGACCTAATTATGATGAGCGGATCCACTGAATATTATCTATGTTTACCCTTCATGAATGTCATCAGCTAGTCGGGATTTACTAAATTACCATTTTACCCTTCTAGCTGTTATTTCCTCAACTCCTTTGTCGCTTGTGAATAAGTTAGAAACAATGTATTGACGAGGAGCTAACAAGTCACATTGTTTCATCCAAAAGAGTCAGGACTCAATTTGGACACTGGCCAGTTCATTTATTCACACTCCAAGGAACAAAGCATGAGGTGACATACATTGCATTTCAGCAATCTTGTACATGAATTCCATATCTATGAGAACTTCACAAAGTTACTCATGACAGACTCACAACTTAGTACTTCACCAATAGGCCTTGTTCGGAATCACATAGTGAGTCCGAACTTTGACTTTCTCAAATGAGAATACTAAGGTGTGAAATGGCATGTCTCATTTCAGGATTAAGGTAAGCATGATGCAATTCATACATAGTGACTTCGAGACATAAGAGGTTAAATGGTTTGTTCTTATATTGTCTCTAGAAGTGCACTGGTCAATTCAGTATCTTCGGAAGATAGCTAGAAGAACTATAGAGTCCCAAACTCTCAATGCCTCATAACCAGACATCATAGATTCTTCTAACAATCATACTGAGGTCAATAGTCCTTTGACCCTAAGATTGCGAATATATCGTTTTAAGCAAACTACGAAGAGTTTGTTCATGCAAATCTACATTTGTCTCTTCGTAAGTTGTTAAGTTTGTTTATGGACTAAAAGACTAAGGTTTTATCATAAAGCTTCAAACAAAGAAGATTGAATGAACGTTTCAACTTTTTATTAATGAATAAGCAATTACAAGCAAGAGTCTTCGTAAGACTATATGACATCAAATGTACATAAATAGACACTACTACTCTTCTTGTGGGCACCACTGACAACATCTCCTTCGTCAAGCACGCCTCTCCGCCAAGGCTCCGCGCCTCATACTGCGTCCTACACGCTTGAACTACGTTCTGACCTGATCCCACGCACGGGTACGTAGGCAGCCGACAACCAAGGCACGGTCACTCCTCCTCCTTACCCCCTACCTCTCCCGAGAGGCGGGTTGATCGGAGAAAACCCTAGCTCGAGACAATCGAGTTCCCACTCTTGGCCCGGGTGCGATCACTTGGTCCGGCCTTGGATCGAACCGCCCGAGGTTTTAAATAGTTGTTCATTTTCGTACGACAACATATAGTACCAGAAACACAACTTTGCCTTCGTGTATTAACTTGTAAACACAAGGCTCATCTATTGACTGTTCAAAGCCGAAGCTTTTCACAGTTTCATCGAATCTGATATTCCATGACCTAGATGCTTGCTTTAATCCATAAACGGACTTAAGCAACTCACAAACCCTGGTCTCTTGACCTTCTTCCACGAAACCGTCTGGTTGAGCCATGTAAATGCGCTCGTCAAGATTGCCATTCAGAAAGGCTGTCTTGAAATCCATTTGCCAGATCTCATAGTCCAGAGCTGCAGCTATGGATAGGAGTATGCGGATGGATTTAAGCATCGCGACTGGCGAGAAGGTTTCTTCATAGTCAATCCCTTCTTGTTGGGTATAACCCTTCGCCACAAGTCGTGCTTTGAACGTCTCGACGTTCCCATCAGGACCCCTTTTCTTCTTGTATATCCACTTACACCCTACGAGTTTAATCCCGTCAGGAAGGTCTACAAGTTTCCAGAATTTGTTGACATACATCGAGTGCATTTCAACTTTCATGGCGTCAAGCCAAAGGTTTGATTAAGAACAAGCCATCGCTTGGCTATAGGAAACAGGATCATCCATGTCAGAGACGGCTACAAGAGAGTCTCCATAAGACATGTACCTGTCAGGCTTTTGAGTAGCCCTCCCTCTACGTCGAAGTACTACTTGACGATTTTTTCTAATGAGTTAGGTTGTGTTTCAGTTGGGGTAAGAACAGTTCTTACAGATGAGGTAGAAGCTTCCTCACCCAACTTTTCTTCAAGCACAATTTTGCTTCTAGGTTTTGCATCCTTCATAAAGTCCTCCTCAAGGAAACGAGCATTCGTGCTATCGAAAGTCTTATCGTCCTCCGGACTATAGAAGATGAAACCCTTGGTTTCCTTTGGATATCCCACAAACAAGCACAATTCTGACCTACTAGCCAACTTGCTAGTATTTTGCCTTAGCACGTGTGCAGGGCAACCCCAAATTCGGATGTGGCCCAAACTTACTTTACGGCCAGTCCATCGTTCATAAGGAGTACCAGGAACCGTCTTGGACGGAACTTGGTTCAGAATATAAGTGGCTGTTTCGAGGGCATATCCCCAAAAGGAAGGAGGGAGTGATGAGTAACTCATCATTGATCTAACCATCTCCATAAGAGTTCGGTTTCTTCTCTCTGACACTCCGTTTTGTTGAGGTGTGCCAGGTGCGGTAAGCTGAGAAGCGATACCTTCTTCTTTAAGGAAGTCATCGAACTCTCCAGACATATACTCACCACCTCGATCAGATCGAAGGGTTTTGATCACTTTGCCAGTTTGCTTTTCCACTAAAGCCCTAAAGACCTTAAATACGTTAAAGGTCTCGGATTTGTGTTTGAGAAAATAGACAAAACCATATCGCGAGTAATCATCGGTGAAAGTAACGAAGTATTCGTATCCTCCACGTGCCTGTTGGCTGAGCGGACCACATACATCAGAATGTACTAGTTCCAGCAACTCAGTGGCTCTTCGACCCTTATTGGAGAAAGGTCGCTTAGTCATTTTTCCTTCTATGCAGGATTCACAAGTAGGTAGTGAACCTATTGCAGAGGCTTGGAGTGGACCATCCCTCACAAGTCTCTTAATCCTATCTAGACTGATATGACCAAGTCTTAAGTGCCATAGGTATGTTGATTTTGTTAGATCGGAGGATTCAGAAAGTTTGATCCTCTTTGGCTCCCTAATTAGATCATTATCTATTTCGGTGTCTAAAAGAGAAGGTTGAGTGGGATAGATGTAAAAAAAAGACCATTCTTCATACATGCATCAGTGACAAAAGAATTAGAAAAAGAAATACGAATTCCATTCTTTATAAACTTTAAATAATAATTTTGCTCTAAAAGATGAGCAACAGATATTAAGTTTTTCCCAAAGGAAGGAACATAATAAACATTATTCAAATTTAAAGTGCGATCTTCAAAAGATAGCGTCACGGATCCCACAGCCTTCGCAGACACCACGCTCCCATCACCCCACTTGAAGCAGAAGTCGCCATCCTCTAAGCTTTTGCTTTTCCTAAAACCAGTTAAGGAGCAGCAAATATGGTTAGTAGCAGCGTAGTCAATAATCCACGATGATACATTATCAGCTACTAAACAAGCTTCAGTAATAAGTACAATACCTTTTACTTTAGTTTTGACGTAGGCAGGACAGTTCATACGCCAGTGACCAGGCTCATTGCAGTGGTGGCATTTGTCGTTAGACTTATCCACCTTCGGAGCCTTCGGCGCCTTCTTCTTTGTTTGAACCTTAGGTTGGTTCTTCTTCTCGGCCTTGTGAGGTCTCTTCTTAGATCCAGAGGTGGAGGCAGTAGCATGTACCTCTCCTAGAGCCCTCTTTTTCTTAGTGAGTGCCTCAGCGGTTTGAAGCTCCTTCATGAGCTCGGTAACAGTGTACTCTAGCTTGTTCATGGAATAATTCAACTTGAAGGTATCAAAGGTTTTGGGGAGAGTTTCCAAGATCATATCTATTTTAGTCTCCCCATCAATCTCAGATCCAAGGATCTCCATTTCTTTTAGATAGCTAATGATCAGCATCATATGATCTCTAACGGGAGTTCCAGCCTTCATACGACAGTTCATGAATTGTCGGACCGCTTGTTGCCTAGCTTGACGTCCTTGCCCTCCAAACATCTCATGGAGATTGTAGAGCATATCGGTGGCAGTTTCGTAATCACAATGTTGTTGTTGCAACACATTGTTCATCGATGCCAAAATATAGCACCTCGCAATCTCATCGGATCGAAGCTAGGCCGCCAGGGCATCTTTTTCTTCTTGCGTCGAATCTTCATTCGTTTGAGGACAGGGGGTGGTGAGAACCCATTTGTGCTTGTCGACAGTAAGGACTATGTCGAGGTTACGTTTCCAGTCGACGTAATTGTGGCCTTCGAGTTTATTCGAGGAAAGAATGGTTGAGAGAGGGTTGAGAGACATATTGCCTATAAAAGTTGAAACAAGTTTATGATTAGTCTTTGGTTTAGGATTTAAGTTTTATTAAGACTTTTATAAAATCCAAAGGTGTTATAAACCAAACGATAATTTACTCCCTCAAGAGAAGGCCGCAAAAAATCTCCATTTATAAGTAAATGACAAATCATTAATGCTAAGCCAAGATGTCAATACATCAATTTTGACTAGCCACCTTTTAAATTGGTTTGATCACTCACATCCTTTCGCAGAGCCTCAAGGGAGGATTACTAGGGATTGAGCCTAAGTGTGCAACCAACCACTTAGTCCAAAAGGTCTGTTGTCGCACGAAAATGAACAACTATTGTAAACCTCGGGCGGTTCGATCCAAGGCCGGACCAAGTGATCGCACTCGGGCCAAGAGTGTGAACTCGATAGTCTCGAGCTAGGTTTTCTCCGATCAACCCGCCTCTCGGGAGAGGTAGGGGGTGAGGAGGAGGAGTGACCGTGCCTTGGGTGTCGGCTGCCTACGTACCCGTGTGTGGGATCAGGTCAGAATGTAGTTCAAGCGTATGTAACGCAGTGTGAGGCGCGGAGCCTTGGTGGAGAAGCGTGCTCGACGAAGGAGACGAGCCGCGTAGGAGTCCTCGGCGACGTCTCAGAACTTTGGAGATCGCGTATGCGAGAGAGAATGTGTGTTTTCTCTCTTTTGGAGACGTGGAAGACTCTAAGTCAAGAGTTCCTTCTTGTGGCGGAGATTCCGGACGCGTAGGCGATTCCTAGTTAGAAATGCCAGACGCGTAGGCGATTTCTTGTCAGAAATGGTGGACGCGTAGGGTGCTAGACGCGTAGGCGATTTTCATTCGAAAACTGTTAGAGCACTCGTGGGCTCAAGATTAATCGTTGGATCAAGAGAGGCGGCACTCGAGAGTCCCCGGAAAGCGCTTCAGAATCTCTGAGAACGAGAAATCGAGGAGAATCTGCTTCAGGCCAAGGATGGCATCCAGAGAAGCAGAGAGAAGTCTCAAGTTCCTTGAGAATAAAATGGGATGATTTTCCTCTAAATGAGAGGGGGTATTTATAGGTGTTTGAGGGCCTTAGAAGGTCCCTTTTTCGTCCATGTGGGACTAGGGGCGCGCGCGCCGTCAAGTGGAGGCGCACGGCGCGCGCGGCGCACAAAGCGCGGCCCAAAACGCGCGGCGCGGGACGTGCGGCACGCACGCGGCGCGCGGCGCGGGACGTTTGGCGCGGCGCGCCGCCTGTCCGGAGCGGCGCGCGGCTTGCTGTGCGTTGCTGGCCGGCGCGGCTGCGCGCGCGGTGCATGGCCCGTCTCGTCGGACTCTTGCGGGCCTTTAAGGGTCTTTGGATACCACTCTTGTCACGCAAAATATGAAGGTTTCTACTTGACGAGAGTGACTCGATTTGAGGAGCAACTCGAGGCTCGACTCGAGGAGGACGACTCGAGGCTCGCCTCGAGGAGGATGACTCGAGGCTCGGCTCGAGGAGGACGACTCGAGGCTCGACTCGAGGAGGACGACTCGAGGCTCGACTCAAGGAGGACGACTCGAGGCTCGACTCAAGGAGAACCTCGACGCTCGACTCGAGGAATGACTCGAGGCTCGATTCAAGGAGGATGACTCGAGGCTCGACTCGAGGAGCGACTCGAGGCTCGACTCTAGGAAGGACTCGAGGCTCGACTCGAGGAGAACGACTCGAGGCTTAACTCAAGGAACGACTCGAGGCCCAACTCGAGGAACGACTCGAGGCTCGACTCGAGGAGGGGCATGAGGATTTGGCACGAGGACTTGCCAGTCGACTCGTGACAGAAGGCTTGCCGCTCTTCAGGACCTCCGGCCTGACCATCGGCCCTTTGAACGGCGTGTCTTCTTGGCGTCTCGGGTTTTCCGAAAACGACCGATAACATTAGCCCCCCAAGTTTATCGCTCGGGCGACCTCGGGCGGTGAACTTTTAGTTGTTTCCGCCGGGTGTTTGAGGAAAATTTATCTCCCAGGGCTTTGCCGTCGCGAAGCTTTTGTGATTTATATAGAGCGTTCTCACAATTGTAAGTGATGTCTCTCACTTTTCCATCTCTCTCAACACGAGTGTGCGATCAACATGTGGAGGAGGATCCAAGCGGATGAGAGGCATAGCTCAACGTGGGCGAGGCGGACACGTTCGCATCCATCGCTCTAGCCCCGGAGCAACGGGGACATGCGCAGGCATGTAGGGCAGGCACTTGTGCAGAGGTGTACCGGCATGTCGCGGCTTGTTGATCTATTGGCGAAGTCACATCCAAGTCTTTCTTCGATGGCGTTTTGTTTGATGATATCTTCAACCCGGAGTCAATGCAACTCGACGGTGATTAGCATGGCAATTATTTTCTAATTGCGACATGTTAGGGGAAGATCATGGCATCCGTCTCGGCCAGCTTGGAAGGCAACTGCACTTTTGCGTTTTGCAGAGGCGTGCTCATTCCGAGGTCTCGAAGACAGAGGTTGATGCTGCGGGCCGATGCTTTGAGAAGACGGAGTGGCACCTGGTGAAAGGCTCTGCCGCACCGGAGGGCTTCGACTGCTCGGGGATCAACACTAAAAGTTTGACCATGCATCAAGCATAAGTGGGTCTCACGGGGCATCCACCATTCCCGCCCTGGTGACGCTTCTTCGTCTGCGTTCGGAAGATCGGCCCTTATTCCCCAGACGCGAGCGCGGGTCTCTACTTTGGCTGACCTGTTCTTCAGGTCGCTCCGAGTGTTTGTTTGAGGAGCGGAACTCGACTTGAGGAGAATGGCTCGACTCAAGGAGCAAGGATCGACTTTAAGAAGGATGACTTGACTCAAGGAGCGAAGCTCGACTCGAGGAGAATGACTCGACTCGAGGAGCAAAGCTCGACTTGAAGAGAATGACTCGACTCGAGGACAGTGATTTGACTCGAGTAGCGAAGCTCGACTTGAGGAGGATGACTCGACTCAAGGAGCGAAGCTCGACTTGAGGAGAATGACTCGACTCGAGGAGCGAGGCTCGACTTCGAGGAGAATGACTCGACTCAAGGAGCGAAGCTTGACTTCGAGGAGAATGACTCGACTCAAGGAGCGAAGCTCGACTCGAGGAGAATGACTCGACTCGAGGAGCAAAGCTCGACTTGAGGAGAATGACTCGACTCGAGGAGCGGGGCTCGACTCGAGGAGAATGGTTCGGTTCGAGGAGAATGACTCGACTCGAGGAGAGAAGCTCGACTCGAGGAGAATGACTCAACTCCAGGCTCGATTCGAGGAGAATGACTCGACTCGAGGAGGATGAATTGGCTCGAGGAGCGATGCTCGACTTTGAGGAGAATGACTCGACTTGAGGAGCGAGGCTCGACTTCGAGGAGAATGACTAGACTCAAGGAGCGAAGCTCGACTCAAGAAGAATAACCTGACTCGAGGAGCGAGGCTCAACTTCGAGGAGAATGAATCGACTCAAGGAGCGAAGCTCGACTTCGAGGAGAATGACTCGACTCAAGGAGCGAAGCTCGATTCGAGGAAAATGACTCATCTCGAAGAGCAAGGCTCGACTCGAGGACAGTGATTTGACTCGAGGAGCGAAGCTTGACTTCGAGGAGAATGACTCGACTCAAGGAGTGAAGCTCGACTCGAGGAGCAAAGCTCGACTTGAGGAGATTCTACACGACCTCATTCGTTGTCTGGGACTCTTCCAGGCGGTGCTTGCTCGAGCAAAGTCTCAGCTAGCCCGGGCCGAGCGAGGTTCTTGCTCAGAGGCGGAGTTCGCGAGTCTTTGCGAGCAGCTTCCGTTAGTTCGCATGGAATGGGGAGTCTCCCAAGGCGAGCGTGATCGTGCCCGGTTGGCGGTGGCGAAGATGGCAAGACCTATGCCTTGTACGACGGTTTAGGTGCGCCTTGTGGCGGCTCCAAGTGCGTTGCGATTGGTCATCGTACGCAATGCCTCGCGGCGACTAAGAGCGCGTCGTGAGAGTAGGTTCTGTGCGTCGTTTAGCCGTCTAGGCAAGTCACGAGGGATGGCCTAGATATGCCATGTAGGCTTCTTAGGTGCGTCGCGAAGGACGACGTTGTTGCGCCATGTAGGCGTCTTACGTGTGCCATGTAGGCGTCTTAGGTGTGTCACGAGGGACGACGTGGTAGCGCCATGTAGGCGTCTTACGTGCGCCATGTAGGCGTCTTTGGTGCGCCATGTAGGCGTCTTAAGTGCGTCGCGAGGGACGACTTGGTCGCGCCATGTAGGCGTCTTACGTGTCCCATGTAGGCGTCTTAGGTGCGCCATGTAGGCATCTTTAGTGCGTCGCGAGGGACGGCTTTGGTGCACCATGTAGACGTCTTAGGTGCGTCGTGAGGGACGACTTCAGCCTACATCTCTGGGATGTCTTATGGCACGCCGCGGAGGCGTCTTAGCCTGCATCTCTGGGATGTCTTATGGCGCACCGCGGAGGCGTCTTAGCCTGCATCGCGGGGATGTCTTACGGCGCGCCGCGGAGGCGTCTTAGCCTGCATCTCTGGGATGTCTTATGGCGCGCCACGGAGGCGTCTTAGCCTGCATCGCGGGGATGTCTTACGGCACGCCGCGGAGGCGTTTTCAGCCTGCACCTCTGGGATGTCTTATGGCGCGCCGCAGAGCCGCCTTAGCCTGCATCTCAGGGATGTCTTATGGCGCGCCGCGGAGGCGTCTTCAGCCTGCATCTCTGGGATGTCTTATGGCACGCCGCGGAGGCGTCTTAGCCTGCATCTCTGGGATGTCTTATGGCGCGCCGCGGAGGCGTCTTCAGCCTGCATCTCTGGGATGTATTATGGCGCGCCGCGGAGGCGTCTTAGCCTGCATCTCTAGGATGTCTTATGGCGCGCCGCGGAGGCGTCTTCAGCCTGCATCTCTGGGATGTCTTATGGCGCGCAGCGGAGGCGTCTTAGTTGAACGCTCGTTCCCGTTTATGTTCGGGTGTTTTGTTTTGGTGGAGCGTTCTTTCTTTGGGTGGAGCGTACTTTCTTGAGGATTTTGAGTGTACTTGTCGTTGCCTATGTCACTAGAGCCCCTAGTTTTTGGGTTTACGATCGTATTTTGATGACTGAAAATCTTTGATAAAGTGGATTTTGAAAGAAAAACCTCGAACTTTATTAATATTGCAAAAATTTGAAATCCTAAAACATTGGCTCGTAGGCCTTATTGAATGTTGGAAAGCAAAGAAATAAAGTGGGGGGAAGCGCTGGCTACTGGTAGTACTGCCTTAAGTGTTCCGCATTCCACAGGGGACGGATCGGTGTCTCATCCGTGTTGTATGTCCCGTCATGTATGACTTGGCAGACGTTGTGGGGTCCCTCCCTGTTTGGGATGAGGACGTCAGCACCTTGCACTTGGGTGTCATGCAGATGTCTTCGTGGATTTTGCGGAGGATCTTGGTCGACTCGACGCTATCTCTAAGCTGGGAGATCGTGTTAACCGTCTTTCTAGCGGTCTTTCCATCGATTCCTTGGATGTAGCATATTCTGGCTTGGGATTGGTCTTCAGCCATGATGCCGATTCCATCTTCGGTGGGGAACTTCACCAGTAGGTGGTATGTTGAAGTAATGGCCCTTAGTCGGTTCAGCGTGGGTCGCCCAATGATTACATTGTAGGGCGACTCTTGATCGACCACTAGGAATGGGACCATGTGAACGACTTCAATGCCTCCGGGAGTTCCGAAGGTGACCGGCAAATCGATGATGCCTTCGGTCATGACTTTCTCCCCAGTGAACCCGAATAGAGGCGTTTGGGTCGGAGTCGGGCGCAGCCCCCCGAGCTTCATGCGCTCTAGGGTGGACTTGAAAATTATGTCGGCAGCGCTGCCGTTATTGATGAGAACCCTTTTCACCAAGTTATTTGCCACTTGGGCTTTGAGCACAATTGCGTCATTATGCGGATGCACAACTCGCTTGGCCTCTTCGTTGGTGAAGTACATCGTCTCGTGAGGCACGGTCGGAGGTTCTTCATAGGTGAGGTTGACGTGCATAGCAGCGTCTTCTTGAGCTACGGCCCTTAGGAATCTTTTCCGTTGTCGGACTGAATCTCCATCTTGTGGGCCACCTAGTATGGTGGTTACAACGTGGAGTCGCGGATTGGCATTGGCAGTAGCCGTGGTTCGGTCGGCAGAAGCGGCTGTTCCTCCTCCTATACCAGATTGTGGTCTGTTTGTGGTGGGGCCCGCAGCGCTGATCATGCGTAACACGAACTCTTTCAGCTCACCCCGTTGGATCAATGCCTCGATCTGCCTTTTAAGACTGTAGCATTCGGAGGTTAAGTGACCGTATTCCTGATGGAACTCGCAATATTTAGATCGATCGCGAGTCGCGGGATCTTTGCTTATTGGAGCCGGGGAAGTGAACTTGTCACGCGCCAAAGCCAGGATTTGATCCGGCGTCGTGTTCAATGGCGTGAACGACGAGTAGCCCTTAAAGTCTTCCGCAAGTCGCGACTTTTGGGGCATCGGAAGTCGGCTATTAGAAGTCTGACCCCCTCTGTTTCGTCTTTTACGGGAGTTGCCTTGCTCGTTGCTAGGCTCATCTCGGTGGTGAGGGCTTTGATTATTGCCCTTGCGGCCATCGAGGTAATCTTCGACTCCCATGAAGGTCTTGGCTCGAGTCATTAACTCGGCCATGGTAGAAGGGACACGGCCGACGATGGACTTAAGGAAGTCACTTGTGCGCAAGCCTTCAATGATGGCAGTGATTGCGTCTTTGTCGTCAAAGCGGTCGACCTTATTCGATTCTTCAGTGAATCGGGCGAGGTATCGTCTAAGAGACTCGCCATTCTCTTGCTTGATTGACCACAGGTACATCCTGGTCTTCTTTTGGACCATAGATGTAGCGAAGCGTGCCAGGAACATGTCCTTCAGGTCTTTGAACGATCGGATGCTTCCCGGCCTTAAGTTCTTGAACCACTCGAAGCCGGGTCCGGCGAGGGTAAGACTAAAAGCTTGGCACATGGCGCCGGGAGCGACACCCTGCATCGTCATCCAGGTTTCATAGTGGTGGATATGGTAAGCGGGATCCGCTTTTCCATCATAGGGAGCGAGGTTTGGGAGTTTGAAATTTCCCGTGCATACCTCGGCCAATATCTGAGCCGTGAATGGCGATGGATTCTCCTCGACGACCCCATAGGCACTTCCGCCTATTCCGTGTTCTCGGAGATCTCGTACTTCATTTCGAAGATTGTGGATCATTGTGATCACATCGAGACCAGTAGTCGGAGTAACTCCCTGTTCGGGAGGAGTCACCTGTCGTCTTTCATTTGACCCTTGACCCGTGCGGCGGTTCCCGTTAGTTGGGGCTGCCACGAGGATGTTTGGCCGAGAACTTAGTCGCTCTCTTAGGTCATCGCCACGCTCAAAGCGTTGGGCGGTGAGGTGATCCCTAAGATCAGGGTTGGTCGTACGGAGGCGCAGGTTTCGTCTGCGACGGCGCGCTCTCCGCGTGCCCTGACTCTCCGCAACATTCTTCCTTTGACCAAGTCGGTCGTGGGCCGAACGTCGAGAATTTCCCTCTTGAGAAGCAGCCGGCGCGTCGCCTGTCCGGGGTAGGGGATTCGAAGGACCGGCTTCAAACACGGCGGGGTGTTCCCCGTCCTTCGTGAGAGAAGTCTCGATATCCTCCGAATTGCCAGTACCCTCATAATCAGGGTCGCGATCGTAGCTTTCCTCGTTGAGGTTCTCAGGATTCCCGTTCTTCACCTTTAGTTGGCGGATATTCTCCTCCAGCTCCATGATGCGGTCGTCCCTGCTATCTGGAGATGGAGATCGTGAGCGGGTCGAGCTCTCTTCGTGGAGCGACTCTTCGTCACCATGCGCTCGGGAGCGCAAGAAGTACTTTTTGGTCCCCGTGACGTTATCGGGGTTGTTAACGCTCTCAGAACGTACGGGTGGTTGACTACTCATCTTTTCTCAAGTTCGAGAAAGTTGAGTTTGTAGAAGAAAAGAAGAAGATGATCAGAAGGGATTTCGGGCTGAACAGGTCGGGAAGTCCCCTCCTTCTTGCGCCAAAATGCTGTCGCACGAAAATGAACAACTATTGTAAACCTCGGGCGGTTCGATCCAAGGCCGGACCAAGTGATCGCACCCGGGCCAAGAGTGTGAACTCGATAGTCTCGAGATAGGTTTTCTCCGATCAGGAGAGGTAGGGGGTGAGGAGGAGGAGTGACCGTGCCTTGGGTGTCGGCTGCCTACGTACTCGTGTGTGGGATCAGGTCAGAACGTAGTTCAAGAGTATGTAACGCAGTGTGAGGTGCGGAGCCTTGGTGGAGAAGCGTGCTCGACGAAGGAGACGAGGTGCGGAGGAGTCCTCGGCGACGTCTCAAAACTTCGGAGATCGCGTACGCGAGAGAGAATGTGTGTTTTCTCTCTTTTGGAGACGTGGAAGACTCTAAGTCAAGAGTTCCTTGTTGTGGCGGAGATTCCGGACGCGTAGGCAATTCCTAGTTGGAAATGCCGGACGCGTAGGCGATTTCTTGTCAGAAATGGTGGACGCGTCTAGGGTGCTAGACGCGTAGGCGATTTTCGGTAAAAAACCGTTAGAGCACTCGTGGGCTCAGGATTAATCGTTCGATCAAGGGAGCCGGCACTCGGGAGTCCCCGGAAAGCGCTTCAGAATCTCTGAGAACGAGAAATCGAGGAGAATCTGCTTCAGGCCAAGGATGGCATCCAGAGAAGCAGAGAGAAGTCTCAAGTTCCTTGAGAATAAAATGGGATGATTTTCCCCTAAATGAGAGGGCGTATTTATAGATGTTTGAGGGCCTTAGAAGGTCCCTTTTTCGTCCATGTGGGACTAAGGGCGCGCAAGCCGTCAAGTGGAGGCGCACGGCACGCGCGGCGCAAAACGCGCGGCGCGGGACGTGCGGCGCGGGATGCGCGGCGCACGCGGCGCGAGACGTTTGTAGCGGCGCGCGGCTTGCTGGGCGTTGCTGGCCGGCGCGGCTGCGCGCGCGGTGCATGGCCCGTCTCGTCGGACTCTTGCGGGCCTTTAAGGGTCTTCCGATACCACTCTTGTCACGCAAAATATGAAGGTTTCTACTTGACGAGAGTGACTCGATTTGAGGAGCAACTCGAGACTCGACTCGAGGAGGACGACTCGAGGAGGACGACTCGAGGCTCGGCTCGAGGAGGACGACTCGAGGAGGACGACTCGAGGCTCGACTCGAGGAGAACGACTCGAGGAGCGACTCGAGGCTCGACTCGAGGAACGACTCGAGGCTCGACTCGAGGAGAACGACTCGAGGCTCAACTCGAGGAACGACTCGCGGCTCGACTCGAGGCTCGACTCGAGGAGGGGCATGAGGATTTGGCACGAGGACTTGCCAGTCGACTCGTGACAGAAGGCTTGCCACTCTTCAGGACCTCCGGCCTGACCATCGGCCCTTTGAACGGCGTGTCTTCTTGGCGTCTCGGTTTTTCCGAAAACGACCGACAACAAGGTAAACTTTGAAAAACAATCCCCCAAGGGAGACCTTGTCATCATCGTCTCACTCTCAGACGTAGCTGATTGAGCAATGATCGAAGCAAAAACGCCTTGGAGTACTCCCATTTAAGAGAGGGTCGCAAGAGCGGCTCTTAGTCCCACGTTAATTTCTTCTTTCATTAGTGTTGGGGATCGTGGGTTACAAACCACAAATATAACCCTCCCACTTAGTTTTTGGAGTTGGTTCATCGACTCTTGTAAGTTCGGAAACGGATTTCCTAGTTAGAGAGCGACAGAGCGGACAACTAGAAGAGAATCCTAGATCATCATGTTCAGAGCAGTGTTAGTGCATAAAGGCACAAGGTACATACTCGATCTTTTCCTATTTTCTATTTCGGGAAAGTGCATGAGGGAAGTGTGAACTTCAACTCACTCGAACACTTGAAAGTTTGACATTACACATCTTTTTATTTTTCGGCTTGTCTACAAGGAGACCCCCACTCAAATTTTCAAGATCATATAGATTTTGAACATATGTGATATAGATATAGTTTTGAAAACATTTTGAAAATTTATTTGATTTGGATGACAAAATATTTTTCAAGTTTAAAAGTGAAAACGGTTTTTCAAAATTCAAACTAGTTTTGTAAAAATTCAATTTCAATTAAACTATCAAAAATCAAAAAATTTTAATCTTACACATCATGTTTATAATCTTATGAAAAACATTTTTGCTCAAGAAATTTTTCTCATTAGTGTTCTATAACTCATGGTAGTGGGGCTGAAAATCCGGAATTCTAAAAAACTGGAGTTTCGGAACAGCCGCGCACCTCGGAGTAAAATCACCATAACTGGCGGCTCCGATGTCCTTTTGACCTGTAACCGGTGGCATTGGACAGAGGACAGACAGAGCTTTAATTTTATTAAGAATCATTAAATTTAGATTTCTGAGCAGAGATTTATTCCACTTTTACTGCGGGTTTTACTCCAGCTCGAAGAAAAAGAAATAATTAAAGCTTGCTCCTTTTTAGGTACGAAAAAGAATCGAGTGTAACGGAACGTTTTATGAAGGTTGTTAAAGCTTTTATTTGTGTTTTATTAGCAAGGTAATAACATGATATAAAAGAAATAACAACATGCATAAAACGATTCAAGTAAATAAAAGAAACTAGTAAGACAAGAAAACTAGTCACAAAAATTTACTCGAAATTTCTCAAACCTTTAAAACACGTTTTTCAATATAAAAAAATAAAAACTTTTAGAACTGATTCTAATCTGTTTTAAAAACATCCCAAACTCATAGAAAATCAACATGATATTTAATTTAAAGGCAAGAGCAATAAATTAAAAAAAAATCTAAGAAAACTATTCTAACTTGTCACAAAATTAGTAAACTTTCGAAAACTATTTTCAAGCTCATATTTTAAATACATGTACATGCTAATCTTTGACCATAGCTCTGATACCATTTGTTGGAATTGATCTAGGCTTTAAGAAAAAGTTTAACGCTTCGTTAAGCGGCGGAATTTTAAAAATTTTCTTTTCAAGTAAAAACGGTTTTTACTAACCTAGACAAAGAGCAAGTACATATAAATAAAAACTTAATATGAGCATAGAAGTTTACTAACCTTTCTTGAAGCTTGAACTTTGAGAAGCTTTTGGAAAGTTGCAACGCTCGTCTCCCTCGCAGCACGTCTCTCTTTCTTTCCTCGGCACCTCGAGCAACCACGATAGTTTCTATCACTAAATCACTCGAAATAAAAGGAATCAGTGAGTGGGCACTTTTAAACACTACGACTTAAGAACGAGTCTTGAAGTCGCAGAGCTAAACTCTAGGTCAAATGAGGACCTAGGTGCCAAAACAATAAAATGAAATTGACTAGAGAGAGAGAGGAGAGGGGCGGCCAAGGTTCAAGAGAGAGAGTCTCTCAAATCTCTAAAACTTTGGAATGAATGAAAAAGTGTGGAATGAGGCTCCTATTTATAGGAGAGGTCTCACCTTCAATAAGGTAGTTTCCTCTTCTATAGAATATCACATATTCATGAGCCAATTTCCTTTTTCCTTTAAAGAGTCACACGGCCAAGACTTGCCAAGCAAGTCCTTGGATTTGTTTCCTCTTTTATTTGCTTCTCTCTTGACGCTTTTGCGCGCCCACCTTGGTTTCCCCTTAGGGGAAATTTGTTTCCTCTTTTTCTTTTGGCAAGTATCTTCATACATTCATGCACAAAATATTCTCTCTTTATTTGGGTAGGTTGGGCGCCTATACCATCTAGAAAAGGCTTCTAGAAGCTTTTCCATTTGTTCATGACAACATGAAAAAGGCCCATTAAGAATTTTCAATAAAATTCTTATGAAATGAAATTAATCCACAAGGCCCAATTAATCATATTATGGCCGAGTGTTACTTGTCATCAAATGACCATGTCAAAAAATTTATTGACATTCATTTCATCCTATGTCTCAAAAGACAAAAATACCCTATTGACAATTTTCGTTCTTGTTTTGACTTAGCTTCCAGTTTAACTATTCCTAATCGATGTGATTCGTGACAGTGACCTCATGGATCCAAATGAACAAAGCTTGAGCTAAAATTCTTGGACTAAAAAGTTCACAAACCTTTTCCAAGTTTAGCTTAATGTCAACTGACTACACTAAAGAGTTGACACTGAAAATCTCTCGGTTCAAATGAATTTATTTTCTACTCAAGAATTCAACCTAATTGTAATGAGCGGATCCACATAATATTATCAGTGTTTACACTTCATGAATATCATCAGCTAGTTGGGATTTACAAAATTACCATTTTACCCTTCTAGCTGTTATTTCTTCAACTCCTTTGTCGCTTGTGAATAAGTTAGAAACAATGCATTGACAAGGAGCTAACAAGTCACATTGTTTCATCCAAAAGAGTCAGGACTCAATTTGGACACTGGCCAGTTCATTTATTCACACTCCAAGGAACAAAGCATGAGGTGATATACATTGCATTTCAGCAATCTTGTACATGAATTCCATATCTATGAGAACTTCACAAAGTTTACTCATGACATTCTCACAACTTAGTACTTCACCAATAGGCCCTGTTCGGAATCACATAGTGAGTCCGAACTCTGACTTTCTCAAATGAGAATACTAAGGTGTGAAATGACATGTCTCATTTCAGGATTAAGGTAAGCACGATGCAATTCATACGTAGTGACTTCGAGACATAAGAGGTTAAATGGTTTGTTCTTATCTTGTCTCTAGAAGTGCACTGGTCAATTCAGTACCTTCGGAAGATACCTAGAAGAACTATAGAGTCTCCAACTCTCAATGTCTCATGACCACACATCATATAAATGTTGTCGTGAACAAATTGAAAAGCTTCTAGAAGCTCCTTCTAGAGACAATATGGGCGCCCATAATACCCAAAGAAAGAGAGAATATTTTGTGCATAAATGTATCAAGATACTTGCCAAAAGAAAAATATGAAACAAATTTGCATGAGGATGCTTAAGGGAATTCGGCCAAGAGAGAGACAATTGCAAGGCATGGAACAAAATAGGAAACAAATCCAAGGCTTAATGAAGCCTATGTTGGCCGAGCATCTCAAGAGAAAAAAGAGGAAATAGGCTCATTCTATGGACGAGGAAACTACCTTATTGAAGGGTAGACCTATCCTATAAATAGGAGCCTCATTCTTCTCATTTTCCTCATTCCAAAGGCTTTAGAGATTGAGAGCTTCTCTCTCTAGACTTGGCCGATTCTCTCTCTCCCTCTCTCTTCAATTTCGTTTTATTATTTTGGCACCTAGGTCCTCATTTGACCTAGCGTTTTGCTCTGCGACTTCAAGACTCGTTCTTAATTCGTAGTGTTTAAAAGTGCCCACTCACTGATTCCTTTTATTTCGAGTGATTTAGTGATAGAAACTTTCGTGGTTGCTTGAGTTGCCGAGGAAAGGAATAGAGACGTGCTGCGAGGAGACGAACGTTATCAACCTTCCGAAGGCTCATCAAATTTCAAGCTTCTAAAGAGGTTAGTAAATTTATTATGCTCATTTTAGTTTTATTTACATGTGCTTGCTCTTTGTCTAGATTAGTAAAAACCGTTTTACTTGAAAAAGAAAATTTTTAAAATTCCGCCGCTTAACGAAGCGTTAAACTTTTTCTTAAACCCTAGATCAATTCTAACATAACCCTCTAAAACCTCTATACTCCACCTCAATTCCACTAATGTTGAGCGTCGGAGAGGTAAACAGAGGCACCCCCTCTGTTTCCCCTTCGTATTTCACGTGTTCTTTCTTCCTTTTCAGGTGTTTGGACGAACTCAAGGGACATTGACAACTAAGGGAAGACTTGGGATACCAAGTCCGACACGCTCGAGCCCGAACGCGACCACTTGGTCCGGCCTTGGGTCGAACCGCTTGGGGCTCCTAAATTGTTGTCCAAAAACGAGCGACAACAAGTTACTTAAGTCCATTTATGGACTAAAGCAAGCATCTAGGTCATGGAATATTAGATTCGATGAAACTGTGAAAAGCTTCGGCTTTGAACAGTCAATAGATGAGCCTTGTGTTTACAAGTTAATACACGAATACAAGTTGATGATATATTACTCATAGGTAATGATGTGGGTAAGTTATCTGAGGTTAAGGTCTGGCTGGCAAAGCAATTGGATATGTAGGATCTGGGGATCCAAATCTTTCGAGATAGGAAGAACCGGACTCTATCGCTCTCTCAAGCATCTTATATTGGTAAGGTGATGGATCGCTTCTAGATGCAAGAATCCAAGAAGGGCCAAACACCCTTTAGGCATGAAGTCTCACTCTCTAAGGACCAATCTCCCAAGACTGCACAAGAGATTGAAGACATGAGAAAAATTCCTTATGCCTCAGCCGTAGGAAGTCTCATGTATGCTATGCTTTGCACTAGACTTGACATCTGTTTCTCCGTTGCCGTAGTTAGCCGCTTCAAATCCAACCCTGGACCCGAGCACTGGATTGCTGTTAAGCATGTTCTTAAGTATCTTCGAAGAACTAGGAACTTGATGCTTACATACTCAGGTACTGACCTGACTATGACGGGATATACCGACTCCGATTTTCAAGCGGATAAGGATTCCAGGAAATCCACTTCGGGATCTATGTTCATCCTTAATGGTGGAGCTGTTGTGTGGAGGAGTATTAAGCAATCTTGCATTGCTGACTCCACAATGGAAGCAGAATATGTGGCTGCTTGTGAAGCATCCAAAGAGGCTGTATGGAAGTACCTATCGAGAGGAAATACCATTTGATTCGAGAGATCGTGCAGCGCGGAGACGTGGAAGTGAAGAAGATCTCAACGGTGGACAACCTGGCAGATCCATTCACCAAGGCCCTAGCGAACAAGGTCTTCAACCAACATCGAGAGGGAGTAGGCATGAAGGACTACGCACATCTTCTTTGAGTCAAGTGGGAGTTTGTTGTCAATGGTGCCCACAAGAAGAGTTGTAGTCTTTATTTTGTACATTTGATGTAATAAAGTCTCACGAAGACTCTTGCTTGTAATTGCTTATTCATTAATAAAAAGTTGAAACGTTAATTAGTTCTTCTTTGTCTGTTTGAAGCTTTATGATAAAATATTAGTCTTTAGTCCATAAACAAACTTAACAACTTACGAAGAGACAAATGTAGATTTGCATGAATAAACTCTTCGTAGTTTGCTTAAAATGATATATTCGCAATCTAAGGGTCAAAGGACTATTGACCTCAGCACGATTGTTAGGAGAATCTATGATGTTTGGTTATGGGGCATTGAGAGTTGGAGACTCTATAGTTCTTCTCGGTATCTTCTGAAGGTACTGAATTGACCAGTGCATTTCTAGAGACAAAATAAGAACAAACCATTTAACCTCTAATCTCTCGAAGTCACTACGTATGAATTGCATCGTGCTTACCTTAATCCTGAAATGAGACATGCCATTTCACAGCTTACGTATTCTCATTTGAGAAAGTCAGAGTTCAGACTCACTATGTGATTCTGAACAGGCCCTATTGGTGAAGTACTAAGTTGTTAAGATGTCATGTGTAACTTTGTTAAGTTCTCATAGATATGGAATACATGTACAAGATTGCTGAAATGCAATATATATCACCTCATGCTTTGTTCCTTGGAATGTGAATAAATGAACTGGCCAGTGTCCAAATTGAGTCTTGACTCTTTTGGATGAAACAATGTGACTTGTTAGCTCCTCGTCAATACATTGTTTCTAACTTATTCACAACCGACAAAGGAGTTGAGGAAATAACAGCTAGAAGGGTAAAATAGTAATTTTGTAAATCCCGACTATCTGATGATATTCATGAAGGGTAAACATAGATAATATTCAGTGGATCCACTCATTACAATTAGGTTGAATTCTTGAGTTAAAAATAAATTCATTTGAACCGAGTGATTTTCAATGTCAACTCTTTAGTGGAGTCAGTTGACATTTTTGAGTCCAAGTATTTAGCTCAAGCTTTGTTCATTTGGACCCATGAGGTCACTGTCACAAATCACATCGAGTAGGAATAGTTAAACTAGAAGCTAAGTCAAAACAAGAACGAGACAAGTTTTACGAAAATTGTCTAAAGGGTATTTTTGTCTTTTAGGACATAGGACGAAATGAATGTCAATAAATTTGTTGACATTGTCATATGATGACAAATAATTCAAAAACCACTTGGCCATATTAACGAATTTGGGCCTTGCGGATTAATTTCATTTCATGGAATTTTAATTGAAAATTCTTAATGGGCTTTTCTTATGTTGTCATGAACAAATGAAGAAACATTTAGAAGCATGTTCTGATGCCTAAATTTCGTCCAACCCAATAGAGAAAAAGAGATTTTATTTTGTGCATAAATGTATGAAGATACTTGCCAACAGAAAAAGAGGAAACAAATTTCCTCTACAAGTAAACAAGGTGGGCGCCAACAAGGCAAGGAGAGAACAAAAGAGGAAACAAATCCAAGGCTTCTAGAAGCCTATGTTGGACGTGTGACTCTTAGGGAAAAAGGGAAATTTTGCTCATGAATATGGGATATTCTATAGAAGAGGAAACTACCTTATTGAAGGTAATCCCTCCCCTATAAATAGAGGCCTCATTCTCACATTTTATTCATTCCACAAAAGTTAGAGATTGAGAGCTTATCTCTCTAGAACTTGTGGTTGCCGCCCCCTTTCTCTCTCTCTCTAGTTATTTTCGGTTTTTGTTTTGGCACCTAGGTCCACATTTGACCTAGTGTTTTAGCTCTTCGAATTTGAGACTTGTTCTCGAGTCGTCGTGTTTAAAAGTGCCCACTCAATAATTCCTTTTCTCTCGAGGGATTCTTGTGATAGAAACTATCGTGGTTGCTCGTGTTGCCGAGGAAAGAAGAGAGACGTGCTACGAGGGGAGACGAACGTTGCAACTTTTCAAAAGCTTCTAAACGTTCAAGCTTCTAAAAGGTTAGTAAATTTATAATGCCCATAATAGTTTTTATTTACATGTGCTTGCTCTTTGTCTAGGTTAGTAAAATTGTTTTACTTGTCCAAAGAAAATTTTTAAAATTCCGCCGCTTACCCGAAGCGTTAAACTTTTTCTTAATCCTTAGATCAATTCCAACAGCCACCATGGCACCTGTGGAAAACACAGCAAGCCGATTCCGAGACCCTCAAAAGCTACATGGTCCACTTCAAAAGCGTAATGGCAAAGATACCGAACATCGATAACGATTCGGCTTTGACCGCCTTTGAAAAATGGTATGTGGCATGATTCTCGTTTTCGTGAGGAAATGACTGTGAACAGGCCATCCACTATCGAAGAAGCGATTCATCGTGCATCGAATTTCGCAAGGGCCGAATAAGAAATGAGAATTCTAGCGAAGAATAATAGTGTCAGAAGAGTCCCTCGTGTCAATTCCAATCCTGGAAAATCTCAACCCCAAGAAGGTATATGCTCCACCTGGTTTCGCGTTCAACTTAAACGACGGGGACCGCGCTGGAATTTCCAACAAAAAATGGACCCGAGACCCCGACGCTTATTGTGACTTCCACAAAAGCAATGACCACGCCACCTTCAACTGTGAAACAATGAGAAAGGGCATGGCCGAAAAATTTGCTAAAGGCGAATTGAAAGGAATTGACTTGGGACCCCCTCCTAAGAAAAAGAATTTCACCTCACAACTCAGAGGAATTCCATCACCTGGGGAAAAGGGTAGGAACGATGAAGAGGGAACTTAATTCAACCCTCAAACAAAGCCAAGGATCGACTGTATCTTAGGAGACTCGAAGCTTTGCGAAGAGTCGATCAATTTCATTAAAGCACATCAGCGCAAGATGAAAAATACTCCTAAAGCGCATGATTCAAGAGATTAGGACGAGGTATTGATCTCCTTTAAAGGCAGCGAAACGAGGAATTTGAGGATGCCCTGATAATTGAATTGGAGGTATCTAACTACAGTGTGGCACGAATCCTAATCGATGAAGGAATTTCTAGTAGACGCCATGTTCAGAAATACTCTTAAGAAAATGAACATCAATGAATCAAACATCGAGAGGGAACCCACAGAGCTGACTGATTTTAACAGAGTGGTCACACCATCCATGGGGTTGATTAAACTCCCTGTCAGTGCTTCTGGACCTAATAGGGTTGATTAAACTCCCTGTTAGTGCATCTGGACCTTGATCCATGGCATGAAATACATACCATCCACTTACCACCAATGCATATGTTTCCCAACCCCACAATGGGTCAAGGAAATCCGCGGAAGCCAAGAGGCATCAAGGATATGCTACATGAGCAACCACAAGATGAAAATGGAAAAAGATGATGACATCCAATAACAATTAAAGACCATCGCCGACACTGCCTATCCTCCAAACACAATGGCAGAAAAAGAATGTTTGGAAGAACAAGACTCTCCCTACCTCGAATTAACCACCCAAGTCGAGCTCGATGGCACTGGTCCCGAACATTGCGTGGGAATCGGAGCCGAGCTAAAAGGGAGCATAAGAAGGGAAATCATAACCTTCTTAAAAAGAAACAAAAGAACATTCGCATGGACGATAGAAGACATGCCAGGCATAAGCCTCGATGTCGCGTCCCATCAATTCAACGTCGATCCGAGCTTTAAGCCCGTGAAAGAAAAAAGAAGAAATCTAGGTCCAGACAGGGCCAAAGTTATAAACGATGATGTAAAACGACTACTAAAGGCAGGATCAACCCGGGAGGTGAAATATCCGGACTAGCTAGCCATTACAGTTGTGGTAAAGAAAAGAATGGTAAGTGGCGCGTTTGCATCGATTTGAACAAAGCTTGTCCCAAGGACAGCTTCCCCTTACCTCATACCGATCAGCTCGTCCAGGCCACGATAGAGCACAAAATGCTCTCATTCATAGACGCATTCTTAGGATATAACCAAATCTTGATGTACTTTAAGGACCAAGAAAAAATGGCTTTCATGACGGATCGGGGGATTTATTGTTACAAAGTAATGTCCTTCAGTCTAAAATATGCTGGCGCAACATACCAGCGAATACCTAGTCGATGCCGAAACAAGGTATCCCGCTGTGGAAAAACTAGCACTAGCCGTTGTCACTTTTGCTTGGAAATTAAGACCGTATTTCCGATCAAACACCGTCATCGTAATGACAACACAACCACTGCGAACTTTCCTCCACAGCCTAAATCAGTCTGGGAGACTAACCAAGTGAGCAATGGAACCGAGTACAGAATCGAGTTCCGAGCAAGAACCTGTGCAAAATCACAAGTCCTAGCTGACTTCCTGTTAGAATTGCCGAGACATACCTGAGACTGTTGTCAGCCCGTCCCTAACCGGCAAGGGCAAAACTGTCACGACGACGCGCACGGCCGCCACTAGGCCATGGGCTCAGTCAGCCGACCATCCAGTCGGCCATCCAGGTGCTGGAATTGATCTAGGGTTAAGAAAAGATTTAACGCTTCGAGCAAGCGATGAAAATTAAAAATTTTCTTTAAAACAAGTAAAATGTTTTTACTAACCTAGACAAAGAGCAAGTACATATAAATTAAAACTATAAATGATCATTATAGCTAGACAAAGAGCAAGTACATATAAATTAAAACTATAAATGAGCATTATAGGTTTACTAACCTTTGAGAAGATTGAACATTGAGAAGCCTTTGGATGGTTGAAACGTTCGTCTCCCCTCGCAACATGTGTCTCTTCTTTCTTCGGGAACTCAACCAACCACGAAAGTTTCTATCACAAGAATCACTCGAGAAATAAAAGAATTAGTGTGGGCAATTTTAAACACGATGACTCAAGAACAAGTCTCAAAGTCGAAGAGCTAAAACACTACGTCAAATGTGGACCTAGGTGCCAAAACAAAAACGAAAGAAAACTAGAGAGAGAGAGTGAGAGGGGCGGCCACCACAAGGTCTAGAGAGAGAAGCTCTCAATCTCTAACTTATGTGGAATGAAAAAAATGAGAAGAAGAAGGGCTCTCAATCTCTTCAATTAGGTAGTTTCCTCTTCTATAGAATATTACATATTCATGAGCAAATATTATTTCCTCATTTTCTACCTCATGGACGTCCAAGCTAGTCTTCTAGTAGACCTTGGATTCGTTTCCTCTTTTGCATGCGTCCCGGGAGACATCTTTCACCTGCGCTTTTACGCGTCTTACGGCACGTCGGGAAGGCCGACGTTTTACTCGAACCCGTATGCGCGAAGGGCCGTCGGGCTCCGAGCTTCCTAAGTCTGTATCCCCATGGGGGACATAGGCCTGGGTAAAAGTGTTCGTGCTGTTGAGTGACCGAACTCATGTGTTGCGCCCGAATCGGGAAGGACCGTATAGAGTTCGACAAGACATACACGATGGAACCTACTACATCGAACACACGGACAGAACTCTAATCTGGCACCCGTGGAACGCCGAACACTTGAGGCAGTACCACCAGTGACTGAGTCCCCCCTTATTTCTCTGATTTCCCTTATTCAAAAAGGCCTATGTGCAACTGTTTGAGGATGTTCCCTGTTAGCAAAAAAATAAATAAAAAATAAAGTTTGCGTTCTTTTTACCCACTTTATTAAAGTTTTTAGTCATCACGGCACGACCTCTAAACTTGGGGGGCTATGGGTCCTGCGACATACACTCAAGAATTCACGGCCCAACAAAAAAAAACCTTAAGCCCCCCACTCATGAGATACAGAGGCTTAAGAAGCTCGAACCCCGACGGCTCATCAAGCATACGGGTTTGAGAAAAGACGTCGGCCTAACCCGGCGCAACACATATGCTCGGTCGCTCAACAGCACGAGCTCAAAGACGCCGCTCAGCCCGGCGCAGCACATAAGTTTGGTCGCTCAACAGCACGAACACTTTTACCCAGGCCTAAGTCCCCCATGGGGATTTAGACTTAGGAAGCTCGGACCCCGACGGCCCTTCGCGCATACGGGTTCGAGTAAAACGTCGGCCTTCCCGGCGTGCCGTAAGACGCGTAAAGGCGCAGGTGAAAGATGTCTCCCGGGATGCATGTAAGTCACGTAAAGGCGCTGCCTCAAACCCTAAAAACGGCCAAATTTGAGCCAAACAAATGTTCGCTAGCCTAAGGGCACGAGCACCGAAGACGCCGGCCTAACCCGGCGCAAGCGCGTTCACTTGCTCCAGGGCACGAACCCAAAAAACGTCGGCCTAACCCGACGCAACCGTGTTCGCTTGCTCCAGGGCACGAACCCAAAAGACGTCGACATAACCCGACGTAACCGCGTTTGCTTGCTCTAGGGCACAAAGTCAAAAAGATGCCCGCCTAACCCGGCTCAATTTACGTTCAGACGCTCCAGTGTGCGAATGCCAAAAAGGCGCCGGCCTAACCCAGCGCAATCTACGTTCAGACGCTCCAGGGCGCGAACGCCAAAAAGACGCCGGCCTAACCCGGCACAATCTACGTTCAGACACTCCAGGCCGCTAATGCCAAAAGACGTCGGAACAGCCGACGCACCATATATGCTCGGTCGCCCAAAAGGACGAGCTCCAAAGACACCGGCCTAACCCGGCGCGATCTACATTCGCTTGCTCCAGGGCGCGAACTCAAAAGACGCCGGCGCAACATGCACGTCCAGTCGCCGATGGCACGGACGCAAAGCCTCCGGGAACTACCCGGTGCGACTTCTTCGATCGCCGAATTGCACGAAGCGAAGTCACTGGGCCACAGCCACATTAGGCACACTGAATCGTCGCCCTAACCCGACAGGCCGATATCACCGTTCGACACGGGTCGGCCCATCACCTAACCGGGCACAAACGCCCCCTCATCTCAAACGTTAAACGACGACAAGTCGTAACGATAGAATGAGCAGAGGACAAATCCAAGCTAGGGACGCAAAACCTGCCAAAACTATTGGTAAGGATACAAGCCCTTCGGGCCACGTTAGCCCGCAAAGAAGGCATATGCGAGCAAAACTGCTCAAAAATGGGATAAGCATTCAACATGAAAGCAACAAAGTATCTCATAAATAAAAAGAGCCACTGTTCTAAATTCAATGAACACGTGCTGAATAAAAAAGTACGTGGGAAATAAATAAATTCCTGAAGAAAGGAAAAGAAAGCAAATCGCCAAACATATGGCTCACGCAGCACCCTCATCTAGTAGGCGAAACATGGTGTCGAAGAAGTCAAAAGTGATCCCACGGGCCTCGTTCTCGTTCTCGGTCGCGGTCATTGCAAATGACATTCAAGATCTCGTGGTCGTTCGCGGGGTCTCGAGTAAACCGGGCTTCTACATGGCGACCCCTCAAAAACGCATCTCCATCATTACCAAGGTTACCTCGAAGCATCGGTACCCTTGGGTGTGGGTGTCCAAGTCGGCCTTCGGGGCAGCGCCCCTAACGTTTGGACCCGCGGCCGATTTTCCATCCGTCGGGGATGTTGAGGACTCCGAACTCGTAGCTGTGATCAAGGCGATTCCGGACTCGAGGCGGCAAGGGTCGTTGTTTGAGTCTCCGGATCTAATGGGGATGACCGGGTGGTTTGTGCCCAAGGACGAGGCTTGTCGTCGTCCCATCTCTGGCACGGAGGCCATGGAGGACCCCGAATCCGAGGCCGGGGGTTCGTCCGCTCCCCTCCCCGATGTGGGGGGTACTAACCACATATGCACTTTTATTTTATCGCAGTTTTCCGTTGTGTATGCTTATTGTTGCGTTCTAACTGACTGATGCCTTTTCTTTTTTGTAGATACCATGGTTCGGCATCGGTCGCGTGCGCGAGTACCGAGGGTAGAACCTACTGCTGAAGCTCTGGCCGCGGCTCGTTCTTGGGTTGAGGCTCGTCGTGGAGGATCGCCATCGCGGGCCAGGAACGAGGCGATTTCTCCGAACAAGTGACCGTCGTCGTCAATTTCCCTCGGCTCGGCCCCCGGTCACAAGCGCGCTCATACGTCGACGGTGTCAGATGGCATTGATTCGATGCTCCTAGCGGATGCGGCGGAGCTGCGAGGCCAATGTTCCCAGGGAATCCTCGAGACCCCTCTGAGAGACTTCAAGGTTCTGCTGATGACGAGCGACCTCGATTACTTCCAAAATAGAGTCCGCAACGCTCGAAAGGTATTGCCTGTTTGTTCGACCTACATGAGATCCTTGTACTCGTTATGATAGTACGTGCATCACCATTTTTTGTAGATGCTCGCGTGTCAATAACGAGGTGAACGCATCCTCCGGGACTTACTTCGGAGAATGCAAATCATGAAGAGAGGCATGGAGAGCACGGCGGCTGACCACGCTACCGCTCTAGTGGGGGTTCGGACTGTCCAAGAGTTTCAGGCGCTCGAGGAAGAGTCGAGGCAGACCCGCGAGGAACTGGCGGCCGAGAGATCACATCGCATGACGGCATGGGCGTCTCTTGAGAAGGCGGAGCAGGCTGCCGACACTTTCTTGGGGGAGACGAAGAAACTCCAGGCGGCGCTCTCTAGCCGAGACGAGGAGCTGAACATCGTCCATGCTCGGCTATCGGCGAGCGAGATCTCTCCAGTCAAGGCCGAGAGGGAGAGGGATTCCCTGCTAATGGAGATGCAGACCCTCATCAAGGAGTAGGACGACGCCGTGCGATCCAAGGCGGACCTAGAGGACGATTGGGACCTCGCGTTGGAGGTGGCTCGTTACGAAGTGGCCATACGGGTTCGAGATGCGACCGCGAAGGAGAACGCGTATCGTGGGACCACCTTTTCCTTCTTTGACGCCATGTTCCCTCCTCTGGACGACGAGCCACAGGTGGACGACCTGCGTCCCCAAGTCCCTGCGGAGATTGCTCAGTCGACGAACCGCCTGCTTGATGGAGAGGCTACCGACGGGTCAGGCGCCCCTCACCACGAGGACGATGAGGAGCAGATCGACTTCGGCTCAGAGTAGCCAACTTTATTTTGATCTTCCGCGCACTTGGTTAGCCCTTGCATTGCGTTTCCTTTCGGATACTTGTTATGTTTTTCCTTGTTGGATATTTGTCGTACTTTCATATTTTTCTTCTTGGGTTGTTTATGTGACATTGTTTGTTTTAGTTGAAGCTTCTTCTGGTTTACCATGCGTCTTATTTTCTCGATTTACTATGCTTAGCGTAATCGATTTGCGCAATCCGATTAGTGCGTGTCTTACGACCCTCTGTTTACTATACCTAGCGTAACCGGTTTGCACGGCTTACTGCCACACCAGGCGGCGAAGTTTCCCGCGGACGCTGGCTAGACCAGTTTCGTCCGGCGGGTGCGAATCTCTGCCATCCATTCGTGACTCGCTGCCTATTGGTGTGTGCGAGCTGGGCGGCCGTCGCGCCCATCTTTCGGTTAGTACGCTACCTATCAGCGTGCGCATTGTGCACCAGGATGAGCTTGATGTCAACGCAGTTCCCAGTGAGCGTGGTACCTATCGGTACGCGTGTCACGTTCTGGGTTTTGACTTCCGGGATCGACAGTCCGGTGCGTGGATGCGATCCATCGACGCCCCGCTGCTTATCGGTGTGCGAGGCGTGGAATCGTGCGAGAGCATTGCGCGAAAGACGTGTGGGGTCAGAGGTCCGGTGTGTGGATCCGACTCGTTGGCGTTTCGCTACCTCTAGGTGCGCAAAGCGTTGAATCGTGCGAGAGCGTCGCACGAGGGATGTATAGGGTCAGAGGTCCGGTGCGGGGACCCGACCCGTTGATGTTTCGCTACCTTTCGGTGCGCGAAGCGTTGGATCGTGCGAGAGGGTCCGTACGGATGATGTGTACCTGTTACCCTCATTAGCCCCCCGAGTTTCTTGTGTACTCGTAGAGGAGACTAGAAATTATAATACTATAGGATAAAGGTTTCGAAGTGAAACGTAATTCAATTATCATGTCGAAATAGTTAAAAATTACATTCTCAGGCCGTTGGCCTTACTTGAAATTTGAAATTGTCTTTGCTAAAACCGGAAATAAGATGAAAACAACAAGACATAGGGCAATGAGAGCGGGCTTCTTATTGGTATATTACCGTAGGTGTTCCACGGGTGTGTGAACACGAGTCCCTCCAGGTTCTCGAGCTCGTACGTGCCGTTGTGAATGGCTCCGCGCATGCGATATGGGCCTTCTCAGGTGGGGCCCAGGACTCCCGCTCCTTGCACCTTGGTGTTTTGGAACATTCTTCTAAGGACGAGGCTTCCGTCGGCGAACTTCAACAGCTTGATCTTGGAATTGTAGTTGTTGTCGCACGAAAATGAACAACTATTTAAAACCTCGGGCGGTTCGATCCAAGGCCGGACCAAGTGATCGCACCCGGGCCAAGAGTGGGAACTCGATAGTCTCGAGCTAGGGTTTTCTCCGATCAACCCGCCTCTCGGGAGAGGTAGGGGATGAGGAGGAGGAGTGACCGTGCCTTGGTTGTCGGCTGCCTACGTACCCGTGCGTGGGATCAGGTCAGAACGTAGTTCAAGCGTGAAAGACGCAGTATGAGGCGCGGAGCCTTGGTGGAGAGGCGTGCTCGACGAAGGAAACGGGGCGCGAGGAGTCCTCGGCGGCGTCTCAGAACTTCGGAGATCGCGTACGCGTCTAGCGTGTTAGACGCGCGAGGGTAGCTCTAGTTGAGAACCCTAGGGGCGTGCTTGAGCACCGGAGAACGTTCGGTCAAAGGGAGCGACGTCCGGGAAGTCCCCGTGAGTGCTTCGGAACCTTTGAGAACGAGGGAGGGAGAAGAGAGTCTGCTTCAGGCCAAATGTGGCATCCAGAGGAGCAGAGAAATCGAGCGTGTCGATGAGAGATGAAGAGAATTATTGGATATTTTTGGGATGGCTTTTCCCCTCAATAAGAGAGGGTATTTATAGGTGTTTGGGGGCATTAGAAGGCCTCTTTTTCGTCCATGTGGGACTAGGAACGCATGTGGCATCAAGTGGAGGCGCACGGCGCGCGCGGCGCACGACGCGCGGCGCGCGGCGTGCGGCGCAGGGGGAGCGGCGCGCGGGTCACCAGGCGCGGCGCGCGATGCGCGGCGCTAGATGTGCGGCACGGGATGTGCGGCGCGGGCGTGTCATCGCGCGGCGCGCGGTCTGCCTGGCGCGGCGCGCGGCCTGTCCCGGGCGCGGCGCGCGGGCTGCTGCGCTTGGCTGGCCGGCGCGGCTGCGCGCGCGGCGCATGGCCCGTCTCGTCGGGCTCTTGCGGGCCTTCGAATACCATTCTTGCCACATGAAATATGAAGGTTTCCACTTGACGAGAGTGACTCGATTCGAGGAGCGACTCGAGGCTCGACTTGAGGAGTGAAGCTCGACTCGAGGAGACCGACTCGAGGCTCGACTCGAGGAACAACTCAAGGCTCGACTCGAGGAACGACTCGGGGCTCGACTCGAGGGGCATGAGGATTTGGCACGAGGACTTGTCAGTCGACTCGTGAGAGAAGGCTCGCCGCTCTTCAGGACCTCCGGCCTGACCATCGGCCCTTTGAACGGCGTGTCTTCTTGGTGTCTCGGGTTTTCCGAAAACGACCGACAACATTAGCCCCCCAAGTTCGTCGCTCGGGAGGTTCCCAGCGATGAACTTTTTGTCCTTCTACTTGGGTGTTTGAGGAAAATATTTTCCAAGTCCCGTCATCCAAGGAAATTTTTTTTTTTTTTTTGGCGCTGCCGCGTGGCGCGCTCCATGGACGGCGCGGCGCGCGGTTTGTACCCGTGCGCAGGGGAACTCCGACTTTTTGGAGTTTTTTCTCCGTTTTTTCTCGTTGTGGGAGTAGGATTTCGACTTCTACCCCCCCCCCCCCCAGGAGTCTATAAATAGACTCCCCCCTCTCTCTTATTCCTCCACTTTATTTTTTCTCTCTTTCTCTACTCTTGCTTCCTTTTTTTTTACGCTTGCATTATGGGTGTCCCTCCCCTTTTCTCAACTGAGAGTTCCGAGATTGATTTGTCTCTCTTGTTTCAGGGTTCTGAACATGCAGAGGATGATCTCTTCGCGGGATTAGGGGAAGTTCCGCTGCACATGGAAGAGAATCCAAGCGGAGTAGAGCAGTGGCTTGAGGAAGGCAAGCTGGGCGTGACCGTGCCTGTTGCTCAGCCTCGAGAAGAGTGCGTGCCGGCTGGGTGCGACACAGGTGGGGAGTTTGATCATCCCACGTCAGTGGGACCTGCCCCTCGCCTCGTGATCAACTTGGTTGGCGAGGGGGTTCGCGACAAAGCCTGCCTCGACGTACCGCAGTCCAACTTGGACCTTCATGGCGCGCTGGGAGATATCACGAGCGTGGATGCAGTGACTCCACTAGAGTCGGTCCTCGACGAGATTGACTGCGTGGATGACTTTGGTCCCGAGTCTGAAGATCCCGGAGGTGATTTGGAGACATGTACGGGGGCCGAAGGCCTCGCATCGGAGTGTCCCGAGGCGCCGTCGGCGGCTGCCGCGGCCGTGCCGGAGGGCAGGGGCCCTTCCATGGAGCCAGGGGGTTCTCAGCCCGAGACTCCTAACGCGGTGGCGATAGTATCGGCGAAGTCGCTTGCTAGGACGGAGTGGTATCCCGAGGAGGGCTTTGCTGCTCCCGAGGGCTTCGATTGTTCGGGGGTCGATGCTTCGAGCTCACTCACCTACCGAACATTTGTCGGCCTTAGGGAGGCATTCTCCATTCCATCGTCTGTGGCGCTTCTCCGTCCCTTACAGGGCGACCGTCCTTTCCGCCCTCGTTGTGGGTTTGCCGCAGTTTCCGTTGCGAGTCTCAACTGCGGGTTGCGGTTGCCATTTCAACCCATCGTTCAGCAGCTTCTCGCCCGTCTGGGGGTGCATGCGTGTCAGGTGAGTCCGGCGTTCTATCGCATCGTGGCGATGTGTCACATGGAGTGGTATTGCCACACTGAGCGGGTGATGACCGTGAGCGACTTTCGTAATCTCATCGCGATCTTTCCTACGCCCGGGCAGCCTAGTTTCTTCATGGCCCGCGATCGCCGGAACACTAAGCTGATCATGGATTCAGAGAAGTATAACCGACGACCATGGGTGTGGGTCTCGGCGGAGGCCTTTGGTGACGCGCCGCTCCGGTTCGGCCCCTTGACCGAGTTTTCTGCTGACGCGGGGGCCGATGACCTCGACTTCCTGAAGGAGATCCGGGGAATGTCGGAGGCTCGGAACGTCGTCGAACGATTTCGTTCCCCTGAGATGATGGCTTCCACTGGGTGGTTCCCGCCGTTTCCACCTAGCCGGGGCGACAGTCAGCGGACCGAGAGTGCTCCCAGCGCCGCATCATCTCTCTCGAGCGGCGGTTTTCAAGGTACGTCGAAGTTTCGCATTTTTTGTTTTTGTTCTTAGCTTAGGGTTTTGACTTTGTTGCTTTTGTAGTCTCTTCGGCTAGGGCGAGGGCTCGAGCGTGTTTGGCGAAGGCTTCTCGAGACCCGAAGTCGTTGGCGGCGATCCGTTGTCGGATTGCTGCGCGGAACGGTCGGGAGAAACCCGATACCGATTATCGGACGGAGAGTGGTCCTCGCGCTTCTTTGAAGCGACCCTCCTCCTCGGCTCTACCAGACACGTCCTCGGACTCCAAGCGTGTGAACTCGATGGTCGACGTGGAGGCCGCGGAGGTTAGGGGAGAATGTTCCCTGGGTCTCTCTGAATCCTCTATGAAGATGTGGAAGAGCGTCATGGCTAGCAGCGACGTGGATTTCTTCCGTCACGGCGTTTCTGATGCACATAGAGTAAGTTTCTCTTGCTTTGTTCGTTAGGAACCTATCTTTTGCTGAATGGTCTTTTTGCCTTCTCAGGTGCTTGCTCGAGCGACCCGGGGCGAGAAGATCCTTCACGACCTCATCAGGCGGATGAGCCGTGCCCAGGAGGAGCTTGCTCAAGTGAAGTCTCAACTGGCCCACGCCGAGCGAGGTTCTCACTCAAAGGCGGAGTTTGCGAGTCTCCGCGAGCAGCTTCAAGAGACTCGCGTGGAATTGGGAGTTACCCGCGGCAAGTGCGACCGTGCTCAGGCGGCGGTGGCGAAGATGGCTGAGGAGCTAACGACGGAACGTCAAGCTCTCGAAGTGACGACTCGATCGACGGAGGTCTGCCGAAGCGAGGCGCAGGACCTTCGACGCACAGAAGAAGTTGGCATTCTCCGGGGCCAGCTTACATCGAGCGAGGCTGCCCGTGTTCGAGCGGAGCGCGAGCGTGACTCCTTGGCGGAGGAGGTGGTTCGGGTCACCGTGGAGAAGGCCGCGGCAGAACAGCTCGCGTCCGACCTTCAAGACAACTTTTATGTCGGAGTCGAGGAGGCAAGACAAGTGGCGGCGGTGGAGTGTCGGGACGCCACAGCTACCAAGAATGTTTCTCGGGGGGTCACCTTCCACTTCTTCGACTCGTTGTTCCCACCACTCGACAGAGCCGATCCCGTAGGCGACGATCCCGCCGAGTGACATTTTTTTCTTTATTTTTCTCGCGCAAATGTTTAGCGCATGCTTTCTTTTAGGTTTTCCTTCAGCGCACTTGTTTTAGCGCTTGCTTACTAGGATTTTTTCCCTTTAGCGCACTTGTCTTAGCGCATGCTTTCTAGGGTTTTGGGGCAGTTGCCCTTTTCTTTGTGAGATATTATTTATTTTTATGAACGTTTTCGTACATTCATCTTTTATGGTGTGTTTAGATAGGCAAGTGTTTGTGTCAATGGTCTTGCCGATTCTTTTACCTCAGCAGGATACCTTTTCGGACGCGCCATTCACTTGGATGGTTTGCGTTCTTAAGTTTTTTCAACTGTGAGTCAGCCATGCTACGTAGGCGCCTTGCGTGCGCCGGATTGTGCCACGTAGATGTCTCAGGTCATGCTAGGTAGGCATCCTGGTTGCGCCACGTAGATGTCTTAGGTGCGCCATGTAGGCGTCTTAAGTGCGCCATGTAGGCGTCTTAGGTGTGCCATGTAGGCGTCTTAGGTTGCGCCATATAGGCATCTTAGGTTGCGCCATGTAGGCGCCTTAATGCGCCATGTGGGCGTCTTAGGTGCGCCATGTAGGCGTCTTAGGTTGCGCCATGTAGGCGTCTTACGTGCGCCATGTAGGCGTCTTAAGTTGCGCGATGTAGGCGTCTTACGTGCGCCATGTGGGCGTCTTAGTTGCACCACGTAGGCGTCTTAGGTTGCGCCATGTAGGCGTCTTACGTGCGCAATGTAGGCGTCTTAGTTATGCCATGTAGGCGTCTTAGGTTGCGCCATGTAGGCATCTTAGTTGCGCCACGTAGGCGTCTTAGGTTGCGCCATTTAGGCGTCTTACGTGCGCCGTGTAGGCGTCTTAGTTGCGCCATGTAGGCGTCTTAGGTTGCGCCATGTAGGCGTCTTACGTGCGCCATGTAGGCGTCTTAGGTTGCGCCATGTAGGCGTCTTACGTGCGCCATGTAAGCGTCTTAGGTTGCGCCATGTAGGCGTCTTACGTGCGCCATATAGGTGTCTTAGGTTGCGCCATGTAGGCGTCTTACGTGCGCCATGTAGGCAGCTTAGTTGCGCCACGTAGTCGTCTTAGGTTGCGCCATGTAGGCTCTTACGTGCGCCATGTAGGCATCTTAGTTGCGCCATGTAGGCGTCTTAGGTTGCGCCATGTAGGCGTCTTAGTTGCGCCACGTAGGCGTCTTAGGTTGCGCCATGTAGGCGTCATACGTGCGCCGTGTAGGCGTCTTAGTTGCGCCATGTAGGCGTCTTAGGTTGCGCGATGTAGGCGTCTTACGTGCGCCATGTAGGCGTCTTAGCTGCGCCATGTAGGCGTCTTAGTTTGCGCCATGTAGGCGTCTTACGTTTTTTGGTCGAGAGTGTTCTTTTGAGGGTTTCCTTACCATTGCTAGCTCCCCCTCCCCCCCCCCCCCCCCCCAAGTTTTTGGGTTATAAGTTAATTTTTGATAACCAGAAAACTTGCACAAAACGGAATTTGAAACGGAAAACTCGATTTTTATTACTTTTGCGAAAAACTTGCGAGAAATTTAAAATCCTAAAACATTGGCTCGTAGGCTGTTACCGGTCCGTCTCGGTCCGGTAGATCGACGACGGCCACGCTGGCGGCCCTCCTGAGCCCGGCACTCGTCCGGGGCCGGCACTCGCCGTGGCCGGCGCTCCAAGGCCGGCCCTCCTCGGCCGGCGCTCCAAGACCGGCCCTCCTCGGCCGGCGCTCCAAGGCCGGCCCCCCTCGGCCGGCGCTCCAAGACCGGCCCTCCTCGGCCGGCGCTCCAAGGCCGGCCCTCCTCGGCCGGCGCTCCAAGGCCGGCCCTCCTCGGCCGGCGCTCCAAGGCCGGCCCTCCTCGGCCGGCGCTCCAGGACCGGCCCTCCCCGGCCAGCGCTCCAGGACCGGCCGTCCATGGCCGGCGCTCCAAGGCCGGCCTTCCAAGGCCGGCCCTCGGCCAAGGGGTTCCTCAAACACCTCTTGGCCGCCTATAAATATGAGGGTCTCTCCCTCGACCCAGGTAATCCGAAATTTGAGTACTGAAACGCTGCCGAACTCATAACTCGCTCGTTTCTCTCAACTCTCGACCTCTAAACACTAAACCCTCTATCAACCACCTCAATCCCACTAATGTTGAGCGTCGGAGAGGTAAACAGAGACAACCCCTCTGTTTCCCCTTTGTAGTTCACACCTCTTCGCTTGTGTTTCAGGTGCTTGGACGAGATAGACATTACAGACAGCTAAGGGACGACTTGAGATATCAAGTCCGACACGCTCGAGCCGGAGTGAGACCACTTGGTCCGGCCTTGGGTCTAACCATTTCCGGTTCCTAAATCGTTGTCCGAAAAACTGCGACAACATTTTGGCGCTAGAAGGAGGGGATCTCTCGACCTTGACGACGCATTCCCTCTACCAGTTTTCTCCCTTTGTTCTCACGACTCTCGAGAGATGAGTCACATTCCCACTACCTCCGCGGGTACCCGAGCGACAGGCTCGAGGTACGGTCTTCGGCACCTCGCACATCGTCTTGAAGGGCAACCTCGCGATAGCGAGAGCCAGCCCCAAGACCCGATGGTTGACACCGAGGCCGCGCTCCGAGAGGACACGGCCCGGCGGCTTGCGGAGCTCCTTGACCGCCCCGGTGTCGACGGTTCGCTCATAGCCGAGCTCCTCGGCTATGACGTTGAGGATAGGTCCGCCAAATACTACTCCGACTCCTAATATGTGGGAGAGTCGAGGACCAACGAGGCAACGCCTAGCCTCGCCCCTTCGCGGCCCGAGAGGCCCAACGACGCTTTGGTCGGACCGTCGCACATAGTGCGACAGCAGGCACGGTCACATTCACGGGGACTCGCCCCCTCGGTTTCAAGAGGTGGCCGGACACGGCCCCTCGCCGAGGAGAGAGCGACTCTGGTAGATGATGGGGCCGACAGCCGAAGCGCCCGCCGGACGGCCCGACCAAGGGCGACCTCACCTCGCCCCGCACCGAGTGCGGACCTTAGAGAGCGCTTGACGGCGCAGAGAAACTCCCGAGGGGAGGATCTCCGCCAAAGGCTAAACTCTCGAAGGGACGCGCTCCCCGCCGCAACTCTCGGCCGGCCGCAGGCCAATGTCGTGGACCAGGCGTCCAACGAACGCCAACCGGTGACTCCCGTGGCCCCGACGGTCGGTCCCGCTAACGGGCTCGACATGGTCACGATGATTCAAAGCCTCCAGAATCAAATCATCGAAATGAGGGAGTCGGGGAGGCAAAGGCCGTACGGAGGGATCGAGGAATCATACTCTCCCTTCGCCGCGCAAATCCTCGCGCAACCATGCGTGGGGAACTTCAAGTTACCGTCCATTCCTCCCTACGATGGACGTACGGACCCCCACTTCCACGTCCAACACTATGAGACGTGGATGACTATGCAGGGGCAGGCGGAAGCCACCCTCTGCCAAGCCTTCAGCCTGACCCTCACAGGCTCGGGGTTTGAGTGGTTCCGAAGCTTGAGGCCGGGAAGCATCCCGTCTTTCCGGGCCTTGCGAGAGGCTTTCCTCGCCCGATTCGCCACCCTCGTGGCGCAAAAGAAGCCGAAGACCCACCTCCTCTCTATCCGACAAGGAAGAGACGAGACGTTGAGACAATACCTCGCTCGCTTCACCGAGGAGTCTCACAAGGTCGAAGGGTTCGACGACAGGGACGCCATCACGGCGATCACCGAGGGAGTGCGCACGAGCGACTTCCTCAAATCTATTGTTGGCCAAGTCCCGCGTGACATGGCGGAGCTGATGACAAGAGCCCGCACATACATGGGAGTCGAGGACTATCTCGATGGCCGAAAGGCAGGAGGACAGGGGAGCCGCCGCCGCGACGATCGAGACGAAGATCGTCCCGACCCCCGAAAGAGGAGGAATAAGGGAAGCCAGGCCCCTAACGGCCGTTCCCTCCCCGGGCCGAAGCCGTCGCAGGTCGACAGCTTCCGGAGGTTCTCGCCATTCACTCCTCTGAACACTCCGCCGGAGCAAATCCTAGCTCTGCACCGTGACAAGTTGGGGAGCCCGACCCCGCTCACGAAGGATCCCGCCAAGAGGGATCAAAGCAAGTACTGTGACTACCATCAAGATCATGGGCACCTGACATCCGAATGCTATCAACTTAAGCGTCAGATTGAGGCCCTGATTCAAGATGGGAAGCTGAAGGAGTATGTCCTGAGAACTATCGGGACGGCCGCGGCGCACGGAGGTCGCCCGCGGCAAGGGAAGAAAGGTCCGGCGACGGTGACTGTCACGGACCGCGCGACAAACGAAGAGCCGGAGAGCTCGCAACTTCACGTCGTGGGTGCAATCTTGGGTGGCCCGGAGTTCGGGGACTCGGCTACGCAAAGGAAGAAGTACGTGCGCGAAGTTTCCCAAGGGAAAATAGCGCACTACATGAACCATACGTACGAGGTCCCTCCTCCGGCCCCCTTCGAGTCCATGTTCTTCACCGGACAAGAAGCAACGCGAGTTCTCCATCCACACAACGACGCGATAGTCGTCTCCGCCCCGGTCGCCAACGACCTCGTCCGGAGAATCCTGATCGACAATGGGAGCTCCGCCGGCATAATCTTCAAATCTGCGTTGGACAGGATGAAGCTCTCCGGGGTAAGACCGACCCCGATCTCAACCCCGCTCTTCGGCTTCTCCGGGGAGAGGGTTATGACGGAGGGAACTATCGACCTCCCGGTTACCTTCGGTACGCCGGGGGGGCTCGAGGTTACCCACATCGTGTCATTCCTGGTGGTGGATCAGCCCTCGGCTTACAACATCATCGTCGGCCGCCCGACTCTCAATCGGTTGAAGGCCATAACATCCACGTACCACCTGATGATGAAGTTCCCGACCGAATAAGGGATCGCCGTGATGTTGGGAGACCAATCCATGGCGAGGATGTGCTACATCCAGGGCGTGGACGGAAAAGGGAAAGCGAAGGTGGTGAGCACCGTCTTCCAACTCGGAGACAAATTCCCGTGCAAGTTAGAGGAAGGGGGCACCTTCGGAGAGCTAGACCAAAGGGACGAAGTCGAGCGTCGAAAGGTGGAGACACCGGACGACCTCGTTCCCGTCGTGTTGGACGACGCCAAACCTGACCAAGTGGTCAAGATAGGCGCCCAACTCCCGTCTGAGACCCGAATCGAGCTCGCCGCTTTCCTCCGAGAACACAAAGATGTCTTTGCGTGGACACACGCCGACATGCCGGGGATCGACCCCGAGATCATGGTTCATCGTCTCAACGACGACAAGAGAGTGGCCGAGCGCGTTCAACCGCGACGGGCGTTCAGTGGGGAGAGGTACCAAGCCATTGGTGAAGAAGTTGACAAACTTCTCGCCGCCGACTTCATCAGGGAGGCGGAGCACCCCAAGTGGGTGTCCAATGTGGTAATGGTCAAGAAGCCAAACGGGAAGTGGCGGATCGGTATCGACTACAAAGATCTCAACAAAGCCTGCCCGAAAGACAGTTTCCCTCTCCCGAGGATCGAGCAGCTCGTGGACGCCACTGCGGGCCACGAACTGCTAAGCTTCATGGACGCCTACTCAGGCTACAACCAGATCCGCATGCACGAGCCGGATCAAATTAAAACCACCTTTGTTACGAACCGCGGACTTTACTGTTACAAGGTCATGCCCTTTGGCCTCAAAAACGCGGGAGCAACGTATCAAAGGTTGGTGAACCGCATGTTCGCCAATCAAATTGGCAAAACTATGGAGGTCTACGTGGATGACATGCTTGTCAAAAGCCTCAAAGCCCACAACCACGTTCGAGACCTTAGGGAAATGTTCACGATCCTGCGGCGCTACAAGATGAAGCTTAACCCCAACAAGTGCGCTTTCGGGGTCGAGTCTGGAAAGTTTCTGGGCTACATGGTGAGCCGCCGCGGGATCAAGGCCAATCCTGAGAAGATTAAGGCGATCTTAGAGATGAGGTCGCCACAAAAGGTCAAAGAAGTTCAAAGCTTGACGGGAAGGATCGCCGCCCTGACGCGATTTGTTTCCAAAGCCACTGACAGGTGCCAACCATTCTTCAAGGCACTGAAGAAGACCGACGGGTTCGTGTGGACGGAGGAGTGCGAGGAAGCATTCCGCGATATGAAAGCCTATTTCACCTCTCCCCCGTTCCTCGCGAAGCCAAAGAACGGCGAAACCCTGTACCTCTACCTCGCGGTTTCCGATAGGGCCGTGAGCGCGGTCCTCATACGCGAAGAAGACAAGGTGCAATGGCCAGTCTACTACGTTAGCAAGGCGCTCCTCGACGCCGAAACCCGATACCCCGAGATCGAGAGACTGTCCCTCGCCCTCGTCATGAGCGCGAGAAAGCTCCGGCCCTACTTCCAGGCGCACCCCATCGTGGTCCGCTCGGGGCATCCCATCGAGAAGGCCCTTCAAAAAGGGACCTCCTCTCGAATGGCGATATGGTCCCAAGAGCTGGGCGAATACGGGGTCGAGTTCCAACCGAGAACCGCCATTAAGGGTCAGGCCCTCGCCGACTTCATCGCCGAGTTCACAAGCGCGCCCCCAACCAATGAGGCCGACGAAGGGAGTAAGACCGCAGAAGACAAGGAGGACGACCATAGCGAGTCATCAAGGAAGAGAACCAACGACCCGATAGGGCCGGTCTGGGATTTACACGTGGATGGCGCGTCAAACGCCCGGGGGGCTGGCGCCGGCGTTGTGCTCACAAATCCCGAAAGGGAAAAGCTGAGGTACGCCCTGCGGTTCGAGTTCAAGGCTTCCAACAACGAGGCAGAGTACGAGGCTCTGATTGTTGGCTTGGAGCTAGCGAACAAGTTGGGCGCCCAAAACCTGCGCATCCATTGCGACTCGCAATTGATCGTGAATCAGGTTAAGGGCGACTACGCCGCAAAGGAGCCACACATGATCGCCTACTTGTCCAAGGCCCAAAAGAACTTGGAGGCCTTATCGTGGTTCGAGATCATCCAGGTCCCTCGGAGGCGAACATTGACGCTGACGCCCTGGCCCGCCTCGCGTCTAGAATAGACGAGGAGGGCGAAGGCAGCGTCCCGATCGAGGTACTGACCCGACCCTACGTCTCGAGAGGCGACGTGGGGGTAGTTGACGAGACTCCGCCTCCCTCATGGATGACTCCGCTCGTGGAATTCCTTAGGCGAGGAGTCGTCCCCGAAGACAAAGAAGAGGCCAGAAAGCTGAGAAGCTTGGCGCCGAAGTACACAATGAGGGAGGGTAACCTGTTCAAGAGAGGCTACTCTATGCCCCTTCTTCGCTGCCTAACCGAAGTCGAGGCGAGAAAAGCGCTCGGCGAAGTGCACGAAGGGGTGTGCGGAAACCACGCCGCTGGGCAATCGTTGGCATTGAAGCTACTGAGACTTGGATATTTTTGGCCGACCTTGAAAAAGGACTCCCACGAGTGGGCCAAAAAGTGTGATAAGTGCCAAAGGTTCGCCCACATCCCGCGTCAAGCACCAGCCCCATTGTGTCCAATCATTGTGCCGCGACCTTTCGCGAAGTGGGGAATCGACCTCATTGGTGAGCTACCTACGGCCCCAAGGCAATACAAGCACGGAATCGTGGCCATCGATTACTTCACAAAGTGGGTAGAGGCTGAACCGCTAGCAAAGATCACTGAGGCGAACACGACGAGCTTCATTTGGAAAAGCATCATCTGCCGTTTCGGGATCCCCGCGTCAATTGTAACCGACAACGGAAACAATTCGACAACGCGCGCCTCCGAGAAATGTGCGAACAACTGGGCATTAGCAAGACTTTCTCCTCTCCCTGCCATCCTCAAGCCAACGGTCAAGTCGAGGCGGTTAACAAGACAATCAAAGAGAACTTGAAGAAGAAGCTGGAGGAAAGAAAGGGGGCTTGGGCCGACGAGCTCCCCATGGTCTTATGGGCGTACCGCACCACCGCTCGAAATGCGACCGGCGAAACCCCTTTCGCTCTCGCATTCGGCGTCGAGGCCGTGGTACCTGTCGAGACCAAGCTACCAACCTTGCGCATCGAGGAGTACGAAGAAGCCGCCAACGATGACGCAATCAGGCTCGAGCTAGACCTCATAGACGAGAGGAGGGCGGACGCACTCACCCGGCTTGCTGCGCAAAAGAGGAAAGTCGAGAAGTACTACAACTCAAAGATCAAGCTACGGAAGTTCTCCGACGGAAGCCTCGTTCTTCGAAGGGTGTTCCAAAACACCAAGGTGCAAGGTGCGGGAGTTCTAGGTCCCACATGGGAAGGCCCGTACCGTGTGCGCCGAGCCATCCACAACGGCACATACGAGCTCGAGAACATGGAGGGACTCGTGTTCACACACCCGTGGAACGCGGAGCACCTCCGGCAATATTACCAATGGATGTTTGTTCGTCCATTTTACGCTTTGTTGTTTTCATGTAATTTTCGACTCTAGCAAAGATAATTTAAAATTTCAAGTTTGGCCAACGGCCTGGGATGTAATTTTTGAACCATTTCAATAATTTAATGAATTACATTTCACTTCAAAACATTGTATCTTAGTTTCCAGCCTCCTCTCCGAGCACCCAAGAAACTCGGGGGGCTAAGGAGGATAAGGTGAGGGTAACAAGCCCGCCTACTCCACTTTTCACGCACCAAGCGGTAACAAAACACCCATAAATCGGATCCGCGCAACGGACCTCCGACTTCGTACCCCCCTCGTGCGACGCTCTCGCACGGGTGGAGGCCGTACGCCGAGATATAGCGAAACATCGCCAAGTTGGATCCGCGCACCGGACCTCCGGCCTCGCACGTCTTTCGCTGCGACCCTCTCGCGCAACGATGCACCTTGCACACCGATAGGCAGCAAGGCATCGATGGATCACGTCTGCGCACCGGATTGTCGATCCCGGCAGTCAAAACCCAAAATGTGACACGCGTACCAACAAGTACCACGCTCACTGGGAACTGCGAACTCGTCCCGATACGCACGCCAATAGGTAGCGTACTCACCGGAGGATGAGCGCGACGGCCACCAAGCTCGCGCACGCCGATAGGCAGCGAGTCACGAATGGATGGCCGAAAATCGCACCTCCCGGATGAAACTGGTCTAGCCAGCGTCCGCGGGAAACTTCGCCGCCAAATGCGGCAATAAGCCGTGCCAACCGGTTACGCTAAGCATAGTAATCCGGGCTCGTAAGACACGCACTATTCAAATTGCGCAAACCGATATACTGAGCATGATAGATCGAGAAAATAAGACGCATAACGAATGTAAAAACTTCAATCAAAGCAAGACAATGTCGCACAATCAAACCGGCGAGAAAAACAAAGAAAGTACGATGCATGCCGAACAAATGAGAATCCGAAAGCAAACGATACGTAAGCGCTAAACAATTGCGCGAAAAACTAAAGAAAAGTTGGCTACTCCGAGCCGAAATCGATCTGCTCCTCATCTTCTTCGGGGCAAGAAGCGCCGAACCCGCCAACGGCTTCTCCGTCCGGCTGATGGTCGTCGATTGCGCAGCCTCGGCGGGGATTCGTGGATGCGGGTCGTCCTCCGGCGGCTCGTCGTCGTAAGGAGGGAACATGGTGTTGAAAAAGGAAAACGTGGTCCCGCGAGACGCATTCTCCTTCGCGGTCGCTTCTCGAACTCGCCTGGCCGCCTCGTAACGAGCCGCCTCCAACGCCAAGTTCCAGTCGTCCTCCAAGTCAGTCTTGGATCGCACGGCGTCTTCCTTCTCCTCGGCAAGGGTCTGCATCTCCGTCCGAAGAGTATCCCTCTCCCTCTCGACCTTAACCCGAGCGATCTCGCTCGCCGATAGCCGAGCATGGACGATGCTAAGCTCCGCATCCCGGCTCGAGAGTGCCGCCTGGAGTTTCTTCGTTTCCCCCAGAAAGGTGTCAGCCGCTTGTTCCGCCTTCTCGCAAAGTGCTTTCTCGGCGGCCGATTCACCGCGAGTTCGCTCCAGCTCCCCCTCGAGCGCCTCAAACTCTTGGGCGGTGCGAGCCCCCGCTAGGGCGGCAGCATGCGCGGCCGCCATGCTCGTCTTCTCCTTCTCCATGATCTGCATCCGTCGTAGCATATCTCGGAGAATGCGATCGCTCCGCTCTTGGCGCACGAGTATCTGCGAACAGATGAAACGCGGATAATCACAATGAGCATGACAGCCATACATAACACAAGCAAACGAGTCATACCTTTCGGGCGTCGCCGATCCCATTCTGGAAGTGCTCAAGATCGCTCGTCGTCAGCAGACACTTGAAATCCCGCAAGGAGGTCTCAAGGATCCCTCGGGAGCACTGATCTCTCAACTCTGCCGCCTCCGCTAGGAGCATAGAGTCCAAGCTATCTGACACCATCGATGTGTGAGCGCGTTTGTGGCCGGACGGTGACCCGAGAGAAGCCGACGATGATGGTACCCCCCGCGTCGGGGGAAGGGGCTGACGCACCCCCCTCCTCGGTCTCGGGATCCTCCGTGGCCCCCGCGTCGAGGCCGGGGGGCGAAGGAACGTCGTCGCTAGGCACGAACCACCCGGTCCTCGCCATTAGGTCTGGGGACTCGAAGAGTGTTCCTTGCCGCCTTGATTCCGGGATCGCCCTAATCACCGCGACGAGCTCGGAGCCCTCGATATCGCCCACGGGTGGGAAGTCGGCCGCGGGGCCGAAGAAGAGAGGCGTGATCCCAAAGGCTGACTCGGACACCCACACCCAAGGGTATCGGTGCTTCGAGGTAACTTTGGTGACGACAGAGATGCGCTTCCGAGTGAACGCCGTGTAGAAGCCTGGTTTCCCCGGAACCCCGCGAACGAGCACTAGATCTTGGATGTCGTCCGCGGTGACCGCCCTTCTCTTTGCCCGATAAAGCATGATGTGGCACGCAGCGACTACCCGATAGAAGGTCGGCGACATTTGCGACGCGTGCACCCCCAACCGAATCAGTAACTCTTGGATCACCGGCTGGAAGGGTAACCGTAACCCTCCGCGAAGGCTCGCCTCGTGAATGGCGGCGTGTCCTTTCCGGGGGCGAGTCGGAAGATCGTCGGGCAACGGTCGCAAGATCGTCACGGAGTCCGGGATGCCGTATCGCCTCCTCAAGCTCGTAAAACTAGCGATCGAGAGCGAGCTCGGAGTGTCGACTCCCGAGCAATCCAGGCCGCCACGTATTGCCGATCCCCCGGTCGAAAAGGCTACGGCTCGTGCTTCCTCCCGCGTTGTTAAAGAAGACATCGCAGCGGGTGCGACATGACGGTCCGACGACTCGCTCGAGCACTCGACGCCGGAGGCGACCCCCGGCCCGACAGATCCTTCGTGGCGATCGCCCAGGGCGGCCGGCTGGACCGTGACGTGGGAGCCCGGCTCGGCGGGCCTTGTCTTCCCAATGGTCGGCCCGGCAGCGAACCCGTCATCGGTGCCCGGCCTCGAACCCGGCAAGCTTCCCTCGGCGAGGCCCGTCTCGCCCGGGCTCCCTTGGTGGATGCCCAAGGCCGTTGGGCCGGCTCCACCAGCCTCCGGCCCGGGTAGGAGGCCCCCTCGCGCGTCCAGGCCCCCGCGTTGTGCGCCCAAGGCCATTGGGCCGGCCCCACCAGCACCCGCCCCAGGGAGGCAGCCCTCTTGCGCGCCCAAGTCACCTGGGCCCCTGGGAGTCTCGCTCAGCCCAGTGGCGCGCGCACCTGGCCCGGCAGAGCGGCCCGGCCCGCTAGGTGGGCTCCCCCCTTGCAGCCCTAGCCCGCCGGCTCCTAGGGCTAGGGCGACCAATGCCTCGGCCGCCGCCCCCCAACCGGCGCTGTCCGGCCGGCCCTCCTCATCACCGGCGCCGGCGCTCCCTCCAGCAGCGCCGCCCACCTCCGGCGGCCCTCCAGCAGCGCCGCCCACCTCCGGCGACCCTTCATTGGCGCCGCCCGCCTCTAGTCGGCCTCCACCAGCGCGCCCCTCCTCGGGAAAGGCCGGGCCCGAGTTGCCCAGGCCTCCTTCGTCGCCGCCCGCCTGCCAAATAGGCCCAGCGTCGCCGCCCAGGGCCGGCGCGACGCTCCTGACGCCCGACTCGGCCGGCGCGGCCCCTCCCGGGGCGAGCGCTCCTCCTGCGCTGCTTGGATCTCCCCCGGCGGTGCCTCCAGCGCAGACAGCGCCGACGAAGACCGGCGCACCATCGCCCAGGCCCGCCTCGCCGAGTGCGACTTCACCCGGGCCGCGCGCGTCCCCAGCGCCGCCTGGGGCTCCTCCGGCGACGCTCCCAGCACAGACGGCGCCGACAGGGGCCGGCGCATCTTCTCCCGGGCCCAGTTCGCCAAGCGCGCCCCCGCGCTGGTCGGCCCAGCGCTCCCCGACGCCCAGCGCTCCTGGGCCGGCGTTCCCCTCGCGGCCGGGGCCGTCCCCAATGCACGTGTACTCCTCCCCGTTGGCCAGCCATGCTTCGACCGTGTGAAAGTCTCCCCCGGCCATCTCTGTCACGTGGTGGCTCAAAGGGCGTGAAGGCGGCACGGTGTTGGTAACCAAGGGAGATGAAAGTTGCGCCCACAATTCGTCTAAGTTCGCATCTTGATTCTCGAGCAAAGAGAAGAGGTCGTCATCAATGGACCCACTCCCAAACAGGTGGTTGGTAGGGTCCATTGACGCGTATAACGAGACAAGGCAAAAGTGACCGGAGAAAAGAAAAAATAATAATTAAAGGAGCCGAGCCAAACCTTGTCGCGACGGGTTGCTCCGGTGGGCCGGTGACGGCAAGAGTCTTGAGTTTACCGCACGAGTTTCACTCGGCCGTAAACTCGGAGGGCTAATGTTATCGGCCCGACCCCGATAGCGGCCGAACGGAGGCGAAGCGACGTCGAACGCGTCTCGGCAGCTCGCCCCGGCCATTGGCCGGCCCTAGGGCCAGCCTCGGCCAATGGCCGGCCCAAACAGCCTCAGCCATTGGCCAGCCCAAAGGCCAGCCTCGGCCAATGGCCGACTCGATCTACTCCCGGCCATTGGCCGGCCCTAGGGCCAGCCTCGGCCAATGGCCGGCCCAAACAGCCTCGGCCATTGGCCGGCCCAGAGGCCAGCCTCGGCCAATGGCCGACTCAAGATACTCCCGGCCATTGGCCGGCCCTAGGGCCAGCCTCGGTCAATGGCCGGCCCAAATAGCCTCGGCCATTGGCCGGCCCAAGGGCCAGTCTCGGCCAATGGCCGGGCCAAGGCAATTCTTGGCCAAGGGGTTGCCCGTAACGCCCCTTGGTCGCCTATAAATAGAGGGGCCGCTCCCCTAGTCCAGGTAATCTAGATTTGAGTACTGAAACGCTGTCGAACTCGTACCTCGCTCGTTTCTCTCAAGTCTCGGCCTCTAAACACTAAACCCTCTACAAACCACCTCAATCCTACTAATGTTGAGCGTCCGAGAGGTAAACAGAGGCAACCCCACTGTTTCCCCTTTGTAGTTCACACCTCTTTGTTCACATTTCAGGTGCTTGGACGAGATAGAGATCACGTACAGCTAAGGGACGGCTTGGGATACCAAGCCCGACACGCTCGAGTCGAGACGAGACCACTTGGTCCGGCCTTGGGTCTAACCGTCTGCGACTCCTAAATCGTTGTCCGAAAAACTGCGACAACAACGGCAATTCCTCGGCCCAGGCGCCTTTCTTGTCTTCGAGCTTCTTTTTAAGGTTGCCGTTGATAGTCTTGTTGACTGCTTCGACCTGGCCGTTGGCCTGAGGATGACGCGGCGAGGAGAAGGTCTTGCTGATCTTCTGTTGATCACAGATATCTCTTACTCGCGCGTTGTCGAATTGTGCTCCGTTGTCGGTCACAATCGAGGCGGGGATACCGTGCCTGCATATGATGCTTTTGCAGATGAAGTTTGTCGTGTTTGCTTCAGTTATTCTAGCGAGCGGCTCGGCCTCTACCCACTTAGTGAAGTAGTCAATGGCGATAATGGCATACTCGTATTGCCTTGGCGCTCTAGGGAGCTTACCAATGATGTCCACGCCCCACTTAGCAAAGGGACGTGGGACAACGATGCTGCTTAATGGGGTCGGGGGCTGTCGCGGAATTTCCGCAAAGCGCTGGCATTTATCGCAACGCCTTGCCCATTCGCAAGCATCTCGCTTCATGCTGGGCCATAAATAGCCTTGCTTAAGCGCTTTGAGCGCGAGGGAAGTTCCAGCGGCGTGGTTCCCACAGATGCCCTCATGAATTTCGCGGAGGACCTTGGTCGACTCAACGCTATCGAGGCATCGAAGCAGCGGCGTTGAGTAACCGCGCTTATAAAGTATGCCCTCACGGAGCGTGTATTTGGATGCTAAGGCCCTCAGCTTATCGGCTTCCTTGCGGTCTTCGGGGAGTTCCCCTCTTCGCAGAAACTCGACAATTGAGTCCATCCAAGTGGGCTGAGATGCCACCTCTATGGTCCCGACTTCGTCTCGGGAGACGGATGACCGTGGGAGAAATTCAATGGGTACGGTCCCCAATCCGTCTTCGTCGATGCCAGATCCGAGGCGAGCAAGCGCGTCAGCCTCTGAATTTTGTTCTCTTAGGATTTGGTGAATCTCGAACCAAGAGAAGGCATCGAGTTTGGAGTTTGTCTTAGCCAGGTACGCAACCATGTTAGGTTCCTTGGCGGTGTAATCTCCTTTTACCTGGTTTACGGTCAACTGCGAGTCGCAGTGTATTCGCAGGTTACGGGAGCCGAGCTTCTGCGCCAGCTCTATCCCTACAATGAGCGCCTCGTATTCAGCTTCATTGTTGAGGCCTGAAAGCCATAGTGGAGGGCGTATCGCAGCCTTTCCCCGTCGGGGTTAATCAAGACTATTCCGGCGCCAGCCCCCCGAGCATTAGATGCTCCGTCTACGTATAACTCCCAGATGGGACCCGTTGGGTCTATTTTCCTTTTCCGAGTTAACGCATCATCGTTTAGCTCAGTTTCTGCTCTTCCCATATCAGGAGTATAGGAGAATTCTGCCACGAAGTCGGCTAAGGCCTGCCTCTTTATAGCCGTTCTTGGGTGGAACTCAATCCCGTACTCGCTCAATTCTTGGGACCAGATCGCCATGCGAGTCGATGTTCCCTTTTGAAGAGCTTTACCGATCGGATGCTCGGTTCGCACCGCGATTGGGTGTGCTTGGAAGTACGGCCGTAGCTTTTTAGCTGCCGTCACGAGAGCCAGAGAAAGTTTCTCAATCTCGGTGTAGCGTGTTTCCGCGTCGAGTAAGGCTTTGTTCACGTAGTAGATCGGCTATTAGACCTTGTCTTCTTCGCGGACAAGGACAACACTTACAGCTCTTTCAGAGACGGCGAGATATACGTATAGCATCTCGCCCTCTCTTGGTTTAGAGAGGAATGGTGGGGACCCAAAGTAAGCCTTCATTTCCTGGAAGGCATTTTCGCATTCGTCCGTCCACTCAAAGCCGTCCGTCTTCTTTAGAGTTTGAAGAACGGTTGACACTTGTCGGTGGCTTTAGACACGAAGCGTGTCAGAGCGGCAATCCGACCGGTCAGGCTTTGCACCTCTTTGACTCGTCTTGGCGACTTCATGTCAAGGAGTGCCTTGATTTTTTCGGGATTCACTTCTATCCCTCGTCGGCTGACGATGTATACGAGGAATTTCCCGGATTCAACCCCGAACACGCATTTATTGGGGTTGAGCTTCATTTTATATCGGCGGAGGATCATGAACATCTCCCTTAGGTCGCGTACGTGATTGGTTGCCAGTAGGCTTTTGACGAGCATGTCGTCCACCTACACTTCCATTGTCTTGCCGATTTGATCGGCAAAGATCCGATTCACCAAGCGCTGGTATGTTGCTCCCGCGTTGTTAAGGCCGAAAGGCATGACCTTATAACAATAGAGACCTCGATCTGTGACAAAGGTCGTCTTAATTTGATCGGGCTCATGCATTCGAATTTGGTTGTAGCCTGAATAGGCGTCCATGAAGCTTAGAAGTTCATGGCCGGCCGTGGCGTCCACCAGTTGTTCGATGCGCGGGAGTGGAAAGCAGTCCTTAGGGCAGGCTTTGTTAAGATCTTTGTAGTCTATACAAATTCGCCACTTCCCATTAGGCTTTTTCACCATTACCACGATGGCGACCCACTTGGGATATTTAGCCTCTCGAATGAAGTTTGCGGTGAGGAGTTTCTCGACCTCTTCATTTATGGCCAGGTACCATTCTGGGTTGAACGTTCGTCTAGCCTGCACTTTTTCGGTGACCTTTGGGTCGTCGTTCAATCGGTGCACTATTACCTCGGGATCAATTCCGGGCATATCCGCATGAGTCCATGCAAAAACGTCCTTGAACTCCCTGAGGAAGGCAGTAAGCTGAGTTTTGATGGTGAGTGGAAGTCGGATGCCGACCTTTACAACCTGATCAGGCTTAGATTCGTCCAGGACGATTGGCACAAGATCATCGGAGGTTTCCACCTTGAGTCTTTCGATTTCATCCCGGGGGTCAAGTTCTCCGAACTTCCTTGCATCCCTTGGGTTGCATGGGTAATCGTCTCCCAGTTGGAAGATTGTGTTGACCGCTTTTCTCGCGGATTTGCCATCAACTCCTTGCACGTAGCATATTCTGGCTTGGGATTGGTCTCCAGCCATAATGCCAATTCCCTCTTCGGTGGGGAATTTCACCAGTAGGTGGTACGTGGAAGTGATTGCCCTTAGCCGGTTCAACGTGGGTCGCCCAATGATTAAGTTATAGGGCGACTCCTGATCGACCACTAGGAATGGGACCATGTGAACGGCCTCAATTCCTCCAGGGGTCCCAAAGGTGACCGGCAGGTTGATGATGCCATCGGTCATAACCTTTTCCCCAGTGAACCCAAACAATGGCGTTTGGGTCGGAGTCAGATGCAGCCCCCCGAGCTTCATGCGCTCTAGGGTGGATTTGAAAATTATGTCGGCAGCGCTGCCGTTATCGATGAGAACCCTTTTCACCAAGTTATTGGCCACTTGGGCTTTGAGCACAATTGCGTCGTTGTGTGGATGCACAATTCGCTTGGCCTCCTCATTAGTGAAATACATCGTCTCGTGAGGCACGGACGGAGGTTCTTCATATGTGAAGTTGACGTGCATAGCAGCGTCTTCCTGCGTCACGGCCCTAAGGAATTTCTTCCGTTGTCGGGCTGAATCTCCATCTTGTGGGCCTTTCAATATGGTGGTTACCACGTGGAGTTGTGGGTAGGCGTTGGCAGCAGCCGTGGTTCGGTCGGCAGCAGCGGCTGTTCCTCCTCCCTGACCAGACTGTTGTCTGTTCGTGGTGGGGCCCGCAGCGCTGATCATGCGTAACACGAACTCTTTCAGCTCACCCCGTTGGATCAAAGCCTCGATTTGTCTTTTAAGATTGTAGCATTCTGAGGTCAAATGACCGTATTCCCGATGGAACTCACAATATCTGGATCGATCGCGAGTTGCGGGATCCTTTTTCATTGGAGCCGGGGGCGTGAACTTGTCACGTGCCAGAGCCAAGATTCGTTCTGGCGCCGTGTTCAGCGGCGTGAACGACGAGTACCCTTTGAAGTTTTCCGCAAGTCGCGGCTTCTGGGGTACAGGGGGTTGGTTATTAGAAAATTGGTTCCCCTTGTTTCGCCTTTTACGAGGTTCGTTCTGCTCGTGGCTAGGTTCTTCTCGACGACGTGAGCTTTGATTAGTGCTCTTGCGGCCGTCGAGGTAATCTTCGACTCCCATGAAGGTCTTAGCTCGAGTCATTAACTCGGCCATGGTAGAAGGGACACGGCCAACGACGGACTTGAAGAAGTCACTCGTGCGCAAGCCTTCTATGATAGCGGCAATTGCGTCACTGTCGTCAAAGCGGTCGACCTTGTTCGACTCTTCAGTGAATTGGGCGAGGTATCGTCTAAGAGACTCGCCACTCTCTTGCCTGATTGACCACAGGTACATCTTGTTCTTCTTTTGGACCATAGATTTAGCGAACCGTGCTAGGAATATGTCCTTCAGGTCTTTGAACGAGTGGATGCTTCCTGGCCTTAAGTTCTTGAACCACTCAAAACCGGGTCCGGCGAGGGTTAAACTAAAAGCTTGGCACATGGCACCAGGAAAAACACCTTGCATTGTCATCCAGGTTTCATAGTGCTGGATGTGGTAAGCAGGATCTGCTTTCCCATCATAGGGAGTGAGGTTCGGGTGCTTGAAATTCCCCGTACAAACCTCAGCCAATATCTGAGCCGTGAAAGGCGATGAATTCTCCTCAACGACCCCATAGGTGCTTCCACCTATTCCGTATTCTCGGAGATCTCGTACCTCATTTCGAAGGTTGTGGATCATAGTGACCATATCGAGACAGGTCGTTGGAGTAACCCCTTGTTCAGGAGGAGTCACCTGCAGCCTCTCGTTAGACCCTTGACCTACGCGGCGGTTCCCGTTAGTTGGGGCTGCCGGCGGGATGATGGGTCTAGAGCTTAGCCGCTCTCTCAGATCATTGCCACGCCCAATGCGTTGAGCAGTGAGGCGGTCCCTAAGGTCAGGGCTGGTCGTACGGAGGCGCAGGCTTCATCTACGACGGCGCGCTCTCCGCGTGCCCTGACTTTCCGCAACATTCTCCCTCGGACCTAGTCGGTCGAGAGCTGAGCATCGGGACTTCCCCTTTTGAGAAGCTGTCGGCGCGTTGCCTGTCCGGGGTAAGGGATTCGATGGACCGGCTTCAAACACGGCGGGGAGTTCCCCGTCCTTCGTGAGAGAAGTCTCGATATCCTCCGACTCACCAGTACCCTCGTAATCAGGGTCGCGGTCGCGGCTTTCCTCGTTGAGGTTCTCAGGATCCCCGTTGGGGATTACCGTGTCACGCACAGGTTGCTTCGCAGCCAGTCGACTGTGGTACCTTGCGTTCCTCGCCTTTAGTCGGCGGATACTCTCCTCTAACTCCATGATGCGGTTGTCCCTGATATCAGGAGATGGAGATGGTGAGCGGGTCGAGCTCTCTTCGTACAGCGACTCTTCGTCACCATGCGCTTGGGAGCGCAAGAAGTACTTTTTGGTCCCGGTGATGTTATCAGGGTTGTTAACGCCCTCAGAACGTACGGGTGGTTGACCACTCATCTTTTCTCAAGTTCGAGAAAGTTGAGTTTGTAGAAGAAAAGAAGAAGATGAACAGAAAGGATTTCGGGCTGAACAGGTCGGGAACCCCCTCCTTCTAGCGCCAAAATGTTGTCGCACGAAAATGAACAACTATTTAAAACCTCGGGCGGTTCGATCCAGGGCCGGACCAAGTGATCGCACCCGAGCCAAGAGTGTGAACTCGATAGTCTCGAGCTAGGGTTTCTCCGATCAACCCGCCTCTCGGGAGAGGTAGGGGCTGAGGAGGAAGGAGTGACCGTGCCTTGGCTGTCGGCTGCCTACGTACCCGTGCGTGGGATCAGGTCAGAACGTAGTTCAAGCGTGAAAGACGAAGTATGAGGCGTAGAACCTTGATGGAGAAGCGTACTCGACGAAGGAGACGGGGCGCAAGGAGTCCTCGGCAGCATCTCAGAACCTCGGAGGTCGAATGCACGCCTAGCGTATTTAGGCGCGCGAAGGGAACTCTAGTCGAGAACCCCAGGGGCGTGCTTGAGCACCAGAGAACGTTCGGTCAGAGGGAGCGACGTCCGGGAAGTTCCCGTGAGTGCTTCGGAACCTCTGAGAACGGGAGAAGGACTAGAGAGAATGCTTCAGGCTAAATATGGCATCAAGAGAAGCAGAGAAGAGTGAGAAATCGAGCGTGTCGATAGAAGATGAAGGGATCACTTTCCCCTCAATGGGAGGGGGTTTATATAGGTGTTTGAGGACCCTAAGGGGGTCCTTTGGCGTCCATGTGGGACTAGGAACACGCCCCTTTTCGAGAGGAGGCGCACAAGAGGCAGCGGCGCACAACGCGCGGCGCGCGACCCGCGGCGCGCGGCGCACGGTCTGCTCCGCTCAGCGCGCGGCGCGGCCTTGGCCGGGCGCGGCGCACGGCCCCGCCGGCGCGGCGCGCGCTGGGCTTCATCTCTGCGGGCTTTTCACGATCGTCTCGCTTCCGGGCCCGTTGAGCTATTGTGGGCATGGTATTTTGGGTTTATGACAAAGATGTTTGTTCGACGGATTGGACTCGAGGGCAAAGCTCGACTCGATGAGACCGACTCGAGGCTCAACTCAAGGAGCGAAGCTCGACTCAAGGAGACCGACTCAAGGCTCAACCCGAAGAGCGAGGCTCGACTCGAGGAACCGACTCAAGTCTCAACTCGAGGGGCTAAGCTCGACTCAAGGAGTCAAGAGTTTGGGCGAGGGTTTGGAGGCTTGCTACTCTTCAGGACCTCCGGCCTGACCATCGGCCCTTTGAGCGACGTACCTTTCCGGTGTCTCGGCTTTTCCGAAAACGACCGACAACAGTTTCTGCACACGCCTTCATGCACCTCGCGGAGCGCTCTCTTTGCCTCGACTTCAGTCAAGCAACGGAGAAGGGGCATGGAGTATCCTATCTTGAACAAGTTGTCTTCCCTCATCGTATACTTCGGCGCCAAGCTTCTCAGCTTTATGGCCTCTTCTTTGTCTTTGGGGACGACTCCTCGCTTGAGATATTCTACGAGTGGCATCATCCATGAGGGGGGCGGAGTTGCGTCCACTACCCCTACGTCGCCTCTCGAGATGTAGGGTCGAGTTAGCACTTCTATTGGGATGCTACCTTCCCCCTCCTTGTCTATCCCGGACGCAAGGCATGCTAGGGCGTCGGCGTCAATGTTCGCCTCTCGGGGAACTTGGACTATCTCGAACCACGACAGGGCCTCCAGATTTTTCTGGGTCTTCAACAGATAGGCGATCATGTTAGGCTCTTTGGCTGCGTAGTCGCCCTTGACCTGGTTCATAATCAACTGCGAGTCGCAGTGGATGCGCAAGTTTTGGACGCCTAGCTTGTTTGCCAATTCCAATCCAACGATTAGAGCCTCGTACTCTGCTTCGTTGTAGGAAGCCTTGAACTCGAACCACACGGCGTATCTCAGTTTTTCCCTATCGGGATTTGTGAGCAGAACGCAGGCGCCAGCCCCCGGGCGTTTGACGCGCCATCCACGTGTATGTCCCAGACCGGCCCTATCGGGTCATTGGTCCTCTTCTTCGATGACCCGTCGTTGTCGTTCTCCTTGTCTTCCTCGTTCTTATTGCGTTTGTTGCCCTCGTCATTTAAGGGTGCGCTTGTGAATTCGGCTACGAAGTCGGCGAGGGCTTGGCCCTTGATGGCAGTTCTCGGCTGAAACTCGACCCCATACTCGCCCAACTCTTGGGACCATTTGGCCATTCGAGATGAGGTCCCTTTTTGTAGGGCCTTCTCGATGGGGTGTCCCGTACGCACCACGATCGAGAGCGCTTGAAAGTAGGGGCGAAGCTTCCTCGCGCTCGTGACGAGGGCGAGGGACAATTTCTCGATCTCCGGGTATCGAGTTTCGGCGTCGAGGATCGCCTTGCTGACATAATAAACTGGCCACTATACCTTGTCTTCCTCGCGTATCAGAACTGCGCTCACGGACCTGTCGGTCACCGCGAGGTAGATATACAAGGTCTCGCCATCCTTCAGTTTTGCGAGGAACAGGGGGGGGAGCTGAAGTAGGCCTTCATCTCGCGGAACGCCTCCTCGTATTCCTCAGTCCACACAAATCCGTCAGTCTTCTTTACTGCCTTGAAAAATGGTTGGCACCTATCGGTTGCCTTGGAAACGAATCGCGTCAGGGCGGCGATCCTTCCCGTCAGACTTTGTACTTCTTTCACTTTCTGTGGCGACCTCATCACTAAGATCGTCCTAACCTTCTCGGGATTAGCCTCAATCCTGTGGCGGTTCACCATGTAGCCCAGGAATTTTCCAGACTCAACCCCAAAAGCGCACTTATTGGGGTTGAGCTTCATCTTGTAGCGGCGCAAGATCGTAAACATCTCCCTAAGGTCTCGAACGTGGTCGCATGCCTTGAGGCTTTTGACAAGTATATCGTCCACGTAGACCTCCATAGTTTTGCCAATTTGATTGGCGAACATGTTGTCAATGGTGCCCACAAGAAGAGTTGTAATCTTTATTTTGTACATTTAATGTAATAAAGTCTCACGAAGACTCTTGCTTGTAATTGCTTATTCATTAATAAAAAGTTGAAACGTTCATTCAATCTTCCTTGTCTGAAGCTTTATGATAAAACATTAGTCTTTTAGTCCATTAACAAACCTAACAACACATGAAGAGACAAATGTAGATTTGCATGAACAAAATCTTCATGGTTTGCTTAAAACGATATATTCGCAATCTAAGGGTCAAAGGACTATTGACCCCAGTACGATTGTTAGGAGAATCTATGATGTCTGGTTATGGGGCATTGAGAGTTGGAGACTCTATTGTTCTTCTAAGTATCTTCCGAAGGTACTGAATTGACCAGTGCACTTCTAGAGACAAGATAAGAACAAACCATTTAACGTCTTACGTCTCGAAGTCACTACGTATGAATTGCATTGTGCTTACCTTAATCCTGAAATGAGACATGCCATTTCACACCTTACGTATTCTCATTTGAGAAACTCAGACTTCGGACTCACTATGTGATTCTGAACAAGGCCTATTGGTAAAGTACTAAGTTATGAGAATGTCATGAAGATCTCATAGATATGGAATTCATGTACAAGATTGCTGAAAGGCAATGTATATCACCTCATGCTTTGATCCTTGGAGTGTGAATAAATGAACTGGCCAATGTTTAAATTGAGTCTTGACTCTTTTGGATGAAACAATGTGACTTGTTAGCTCCTCGTCAATACATTGTTTCTAACTTATTCACAAGTGACAAAGGAGTTGAGGAAATAACAGCTAGAAGGGTAAAATGGTAATTTTGTAAATCCCGACTAGCTGATGATATTCATGAAGGGTAAACATAGATAATATTCAGTGGATCCGCTCATCATAATTTTGTTGAATTCTTGAGTAGAAAATAAATTCATTTGAACCGAGAGATTTTGAGTGTCAACTCTTTAGTGGAGTCAGTTGACATTAAGCTAAACTTGGAAAAGGTTTGTGAACTTTTGAGTCCAAGTGTTAAGCTCAAGCTTTGTTCATTTGGATCCATGAGGTCACTGTCACAAATCATATCGAGTAGGAATAGTTAAACTAGAAGCTAAGTGAAAACAAGAGCGAGACAAGTTTTACGAAAATTGTCAAAAGGGTAAATTTGTCTTTTTGGACATAGCATGAAATGAATGTCAATAAATTTTTTGACATGGTCATATGATGGCCTAGATCACTTCGCCATGATGTGTTCATTGGGCCTTGTGGATTAATTTCATTTCATAGAATTTTACTTGAAAATTCTCAATGGGCTTTTCTTATGTTGTCATGAACAAGTAAAGAAAAATCTAGAAAGGCTTTCTAGAAGCCCTTTGGCCGTCCAACCCAAGAGAATGGGAGACTAATTTCGTGCAGCCCAATAGAGAAAAAGAGAGTTTATTTTGTGCATTAATGTATGAAGATACTTGCCAAAAGAAAAAAGAGGAAACAAATTTCCTCTAGAAGGGAAGTGCAATTTCGTCCAACTAAGAGAGAAAGCAAATGAGGAAACAAATCGAAAGGCTTCTAGAAGCTCATTTGGACGTGCAAGAGGTATGAGGAAACTACCTTTTGAAGGTAATTCTCCTCCTATAAATACCCCACCTCATTCCTCTCATTTCATTCATTCCACATAAGTTAGAGATTGAGAGCCTCTCTCTCTAGACCTTGTGGCCGACTCCTCTCTCTCTCTCTAGTCAATTTCGTTTTATTGTTTTGGCACCTAGGTCCTCATTTGACCTAGTGTTTTAGCTCTTCGACTCTAAGACTAGTTCTTGAGTCGTCGTGTTTAAAAGTGCCCACACACTAATTCCTTTCTTTCTCGAGTGATTCTTGTGATAAAAACTTTCGTGGTTGCTCGAGTTGGCGAGGAAAGAAGAGAGTCGTCCTGTGAGGGGAGACGAACGTTGCAAATTTCCAAAAGCTTCTCAACGTTCAAGCTTCTAAAAGGTTAGTAATCTATAATGCTCATAATAGTTTTTATTTACATGTGCTTGCTCTTTGTCTAGGTTAGTAAAAACGTTTCACTAGTTAAAAGAAAATTTTAAAATTCCGCCGCTTACCGAAGCGTTAAACTTTTTCTTAAACCCTAAATCAATTCCAACAAATGGTATCAGAGCCATGGTCAAAGATATGAATGTACATGTAATTAAAATTATGAGCTTGAAAATCGTTTTCGAAACTTTACTAATTTTGTGATAAGTTAGAATTGTTTTCTTAGATTTTTTTTTAATTTATTGCTCTTGCCTTTAAATTAAAAATCATGTTGATTTTCTATGGTTTTGGGTTGTTATTAAAACACATTAGAATCAGTTCTAAAAGTTTTTAATTTTCTATATTGAAAAACGTGTTTTAAAGGTTTGAGAAATTTCGAGTAAATTTTGTGACTAGTTACATTGTCTTGCTAGTTTCTTTTATTTACTTGAATCGTTTTATGCATGTTGTTATTTCTTTTATACTATGTTATTACCTTGCTAATAAAACAAAAATAAAAGCTTTAACAACCTCCTAAAACGTTCCGTTACACTAGATTCTTTTTCGCACCTAAAAAGACCGAACTTTAAGTATTTCTTTTTCTTTGAGCTGGACTAAAACCCGCAGTAAAAGTGGCATAACTCTCTCCTCAAAAATTTAAATTTAATGATTCTTGAATCAAATTAAAGGTCTGTTTATTCTCTTTCCAATGCTATCGGTTTTGGGTCAAAAGAACATCGGATCCGCCAGTTATGGAGAATTCACTCCGAGATGCGCGGCTGTTCCGATAGTCCAGTTTTTTAGAATTCCGGATTTTCAGCCCCACTAGCATGAGTTATAGAACTCTAATGAGAAATATTTCTTGAGCAAAAATGTTTTTCATAAGATTATAAACATGATGTGTAAGATTAAAATATTTTGATTTTTGAAAGTTTAATAGAAATTGAATTTTTACAAAACTAGTTTGAATTTTGAAAAACCGTTTTCGCTTTCAAACTTGAAAAATATTTTGTCATCCAAATCAAATAAGTTTTCAAAATGTTTTCAAAACTATATCTATATCACATATGTTCAAAATCTATATCCTCTTGAAAATTTGAGTGGGAGCTCTCCTTGTTGACAAGCCGAAAAATAAAAAGATGTGTAATCTCAAACTCTCAAGTGTTCGAGTGAGTTGAAGTTCACACTTCCCTCATGCACTTTCCCGAAATAGAAAATAGGAAAACATTCGAGTATGTCCCTTGTGCCTTTATGCACTAACACTACTCTGAACATGAAGATCTAGGATTCTCTTCTATTTGTCCGCTCTGTCGCTCTCTAACTAGGAAATCTGTTTCCGAACTTATAAGAGTTGATGAACTAACTCCAAAAACTAAGTGGGAGGGTTATATTTGTTGTTTGTAACCCACGATCCCCAACACTAATGAAAGAAGCAATTAACGTGGGACTAAGAGCCGCTCTTGCGACCCTCTCTTAAATGGGAGTACTCCAAGGCGTTTTTGCTTCGATCATTGCTTAATGAGCTACGTCCGAGAGTGAGACGATGATGACAAGGCCTCCCCTTGGGGGATTGTTTTTCAAAGTTGATCTTTTGGACTAAGTGGTTGGTTGCACACTTAGGCTCAATCCCTAGTAATCCTCCCTTGAGGCTCTGCGAAAGGATGTGAGTGATCAAACCAATTTAAAAGGTGGCTAGTCAAAATTGATGTATTGACATCTTGGCTAAGCATTAATGATGTGTCATTTACTTATAAATGGAGATTTTTTGCGGCCTTCTCTTGAGGGAGTAAATTATCGTTTGGTTTATAACACCTTTGGATTTTATCAAGTCTTAAACAAACTTAAATCCTAAACCAAAGACAAATCATAAACTTGTTTCAACTTATATACGCAATATGTCTCTCAACATTCTCTCGTTTATCCTTTCCTCGAACAAACTCGAAAACGAAAACTACGTAGATTCGAAACATAATCTCGATATCATCATTACCATTTACAAGCACAAAAGGGTACTCACCACCCTGTGTCCTCCTCAAACGAATGATGATTCGACTCAAGAGGACAAAGACGCCTTGGCGGCCTGGCTCTGCTCCGATGAGATTGTGAGGTGCTATATATCTTAGCATCAATGAACAATGTGTTGCAAGAACAACATCGTGACTGTTGTCGCACGAAAATGAACAACGATTAAATACCTCGGGCGGTTCGATCCAAGGCCGGACCAAGTGATCGCGCCCGGGCAAAAAATGGGAGCTCGTAGACCAAGCTGCACCCTCCAAACCCTGAGGTGTGTTTTGGGGGGTGTAGCTCTGTCTACGAGCTCCCATTTTTGGCCCGGGAGCGATCACTTGGTCCGGCCTTGGATCGAACCGCCCGAGGTATTTAATCGTTGTTCATTTTCGTGCGACAACATTTTGGCGCTAGAAGGAGGGGACTTCCCGACTTACACAGCCCGAAATCCCTTCTTCTCGACTCGAGAAAGACTTGAGTGGTCAACCACCCGTTCGTTCTGAGGGCGTGAACAACCCCGAAAACGCAACCGCGGTGAAGAAATACTTCATGCGCTCCCGAGCGGAGGGCGATAAGGAGTCTCTCAACGACGAGAGCCCCACTCCCTCGCCCCCTCCTCTTCAGGACAGTCGGGACGACCGGATCCTTGAAATGGAGGAGAAAATCCGCCAGCTGAAAATAACCAATGCAAGGTACCACCGCCAACTGGCGGGCAAGGCACCTGCGCACGGCGCCCCCCCCGGGGAATCTGAGGACCTCATGGACGACGGACATGATTATGACCCCGACTATGAAGGCTTGGAAATTTTGGCGGACGTCGAGACTTCTCTCACCAAGGACGGGGGACTCCCTGTTGAGATCGAAGCCGGTCTGTCGAAAACGAAAGCAATACCGGTCTCCTCTCAAGAAGAGACCTCCCGACGTTCAGCCCATGACCGACTCGGTCAAAGAGGCAATGTCAGGGAAGGTACAACGACTCGGCGAGTAAGGCGCGTTGCTCGAAGCTCGCACCCCCATACCGCCGGGCCGGATCTTAGAGATCCACTTACCGCCCAACGGAACAACCGTGGAGAAGACGTCCGGGAGAGGCTGAGCGCTCGTAAGGGTCATAACCCTACGGCCCCAATCAATGGGGACCCTCGCACGGCTCAAGGGTCGAACGAAAGGCGACAGGTGACTCCTCCTGAACAAGGAGCGACCCCCAACACTGGCCTTGACGTCGTCACCATGATTCACAATATTCGTAACGAGGTGCGTGACCTGCGTGAAGGCGGCTTGGCCGGTGATACATACGGGGTCATGGAAGAACATTCCTCTCCCTTCACCGCCCAAATCCTTGCTGAGGTGTGCACATGAAACTTCAAACTCCCGAATCTCCCTCCATACAATGGGAAATCTGATCCCACGTATCACATCCAACATTACGAAACTTGGATGACGATGCAGGGCGTCTCACCTGGGGCTCTATGCCAAGCTTTTAGTCTTACCCTCATCGGACCCGGTTTCGAGTGGTTTAAGAATTTAAGGCCGGGAGGACATGTTCCTGGCACGATTTGCTACATCCATGGTCCAAAACAAGACCAAGATGTACTTATGGTCAATCAGGCAAGAGAATAACGAGTCCTTGAGACAGTATCTCACTCGATTCACCACAGAATCGAACAAGGTCGACCGCTTTTAACGAAAGTGACGCAATTACAGCCATCATCGAGGGCTTGAGCACTGGAGACTTCCTAAAGTCCGTCGTCGGCAGAGTCCCTTCTACGATGGCCGAGTTGATGAACCGAGCCAAAACCTTTATGGGGGTAGAAGATTACCTCGACGGCCGCAGGAGCAGCAACCAAAGCTCCCGCCGTCGGGACGAGTCCGGCAACGAGCCTGGCAATCCCCGTAAGAGGATAAACAAGGGAGGTCAAGCTTCCGATAGCCGACCCCCTACGTCTCAAAAGCCGCGTCTTGCGAGCAATTTTAGAGACTACTCGGGTTACACTCCCTTGAACGCCCCGGTAGAGCAAATCTACGCTGTGGCGCGTGACAAGTTCGTCGCTCCGGCTCCAATAAGGGGCAACCCCGCGTCTCGCGACCGGTCCCGCTATTGCGAGTTCCACCGGGATTATGGTCACACGATCGCTCAGTGCTTCCATCTTAGGAAACAAATTGAGACGTTAATCCAGAAGGGAGAACTCAAAGAGTTTGTCCGTCGCTTGGTAGGAGCGGCAGCCCCCACCGACAACAGGCCACAGCCTGAAAAAGGTGGGGGGACCAACCCATACACCGACCGCACGGCGGTCACAGCTCGACAAAGGAAAAAGCTCCTCAGAGCTGCCTCCCAAGAAGGCCTTGCCAGGCAGGTTAACCTCACCTACGAGGAACCTCCGTCCGTACCTCACGAGATGATACAATTCACCAATGAAGAGGCCAAGCGAGTTGTGCACCCGTACAATGACGCTATAGTCCTCAAGGCCCAGGTGGCCAACAACTTGGTGAAAAGAGTTCTTATTGATAACGGCAGCGCGGCCGATATAATCTTTAAGACCACCCTCGAGCGCATGAAACTCGGGGGGCTCCGCCCTGTCCCAACTCAGACACCCCTGTTTTGGTTCGCGGGAAAAAAGGTCATGACTGAAGGAATCATTGATTTACCAGTCACCTTCGGAACTGCCGGAGGCATCGAAGTCGTTCACATGGTCCCCTTTCTTGTGGTCGACCAGGAGTCGCCCTACAATGTTATCATTGGGCGACCCACGTTGAACAGACTAAGGGCTATCACGTCCACTTATCACCTACTAGTGAAATTCCCCGCCGAAGAGGGAATTGGCGTCATGGCCGGTGATCAGACCCAGGCGAGGATATGCTACGTCCAAGGCGTGGACGGCAAGCCCGCTGAAAAAAGGGTTAGCACGATCTACCAACTGGAAGACGACTACCCGTGTGATCAAAAAGACGCACGGCAACTCGGGGAGTTAGACCCCCGCGACGATATCGAGAGGTTGAAAGTTGACACCCCCGATGATCTCACTTCGATCGTCCTCGACGAAGCTAAACCTGACCAGGTAGTAAAGATCGGTGCACAACTCCCTCTCGCCATCAAAACTCAACTCGCATCCTTCCTTCGGGAGTTTAAGGATGTCTTTGCATGGACACATGCAGACATGCCCGGCATAGACCCCGATGTGATTGTGCACCGATTGAATGACGATAAAACCATCGCTGAAAAGGTACAAGCTAGACGTGCGTTCAACCCCGAACGGTATCTAGCAATAAACGAGGAAGTCGAAAAAACTTCTCTCCGCTGGTTTCATCCGAGAAGCCAAGTACCCAAAGTGGGTGGCCAATGTGGTCATGGTGAAAAAGCCCAACGGGAAGTGGCGCATTTGCATAGATTACAAAGATCTTAACAAAGCCTGCCCGAAAGATTGCTTTCCACTCCCACGCATCGAACAACTGGTCGACGCCACGGCAGGACATGAACTCCTAAGTTTCATGGACGCCTACTCGGGCTATAACCAAATACGGATGCACGAGCCCGATCAGATCAAGACAACCTTTGTCACTGATCGCGGCCTCTACTGCTACAAGGTCATGCCTTTCGGCCTTAAGAATGCAGGAGCTACTTACCAACGATTGGTAAACCGGATCTTTGCCGACCTAATCGGCAAGACCATGGAAGTATACGTGGACGACGTGCTCGTTAAAAGCCTGTTGGCCACCAACCATGTAGACAACCTGAGGGAGATGTTCTTAATCCTCCGCCGGTACAAAATGAAGCTCAACCCCAACAAATGTGTGTTCGGGGTCGAGTCCGGGAAGTTCCTTGGCTACATAGTTAGCCGTCGAGGTATCGAAGCGAACCCCGAGAAAATCAAGGCACTCCTTGACATGAAGTCCCCGCGACGTGTCAAGGAAGTCCAAAGTCTGACCGGTCAGATTGCCGCCCTAGCGCGTTTTGTGGCCAAAGCAACCGACAAGTGTCAACCGTTCTTCCAAGCAATTAAGAAGACGGACGGCTTTGAATGGACGGACGAGTGCGAAAAGGCCTTCCAAGAAATGAAGGCCTACTTCGAGAAACCTCCGTTTCTCTCCAAGCCAAAAGAAGGCGAGACGCTTTACATCTACCTCGCCGTCTCCGAACGAGCTGTGAGCGCTGTGCTGATCCGTGAAGAAGATAGGGCTCAATGGCCCATCTTCTACATAAGCAAAGCCCTACTTGACGCCGAAACGCGTTATACAGAGATAGAGAAGCTCTCTCTTGCTCTCCTCGTAGCCGCCAAAAAGCTACGCCCATACTTCCAGGCTCACCCAATCGTTGTCCGGACCGGACACCCAATCGGTAAGGCTCTTCAAAAGGGAACATCGGCTCGCATGACGATCTGGTCCCAAGAATTGAGCGAGTACGGGATTGAGTTTCATCTGAGGCCGGCAATAAAGGCTCAAGCCTTAGCTGATTTCGTGGCAGAATTCTCCTACACTCCCGACATGGGAAGAGCAGAAGACGGCTCGACCGACGACTTGTCGGCTCGAAAGAGAAAGGTCGACCCTACGGGTCCCATCTGGGAACTACACGTAGACGGAGCATCTAATGCCCAAGGAGCAGGCGCCGGCGTGATTTTGACAAACCCCGACCGGGAAAAGTTACGCTACGCCCTCCACTACGGTTTCCAGGCCTCCAACAATGAGGCCGAGTACGAAGCCCTCATCGTAGGGCTAGAGCTCGCTCAAAAGCTCAACGTACAAAATTTACGAATACACTGTGACTCACAGTTAATCGTAAATCAGGTTAAAGGCGACTACGTTGCCAAAGAACCTAACATGATCGCCTACTTGGCAAAGACAAACACCAAACTAGATGCCTTCTCCTGGTTCGAGATCATCCAGATCCCACGAGAAGAGAACTCCGAGGCTGATGCCCTAGCTCGCCTCGGATCCGATATCACCGAGGACGGGCTGGGAACTATCCCAATCGAGTCTCTCTCGCGACCATCCGTCTCATGTGTCGAGGTTGGAACGATTGAGAGCGCCGCTCATCCAACTTGGATGACCCCGCTTACGGACTTCTTACGAAGAGGGATACTTCCCGAAGACCGCAAAGAAGCCGAAAGGCTAAAAACCCTCGCGTCCAAATACGTGTTGAGAGGCGAAGCCTTATACAAGCACGGGTATTCAACCCCGCTGCTCCGATGTCTCAACAGCGTCGAGTCGACCAAGGTCCTCCGCGAGATCCACGAAGGCCTCTGCGGAAACCACGCCGCTGGAAGGTCCCTCGCGCTCAAAGCACTTCGACAAGGCTATTTCTGGCCAACGATGAAGAAAGACGCCTACGACTGGGCGAGAAAGTGCGACAAGTGTCAACGTTTCTCCAACGTTCCACGACAGCCGCCATCTCCCCTAAGTAGCATCGTTGTTCCACGCCCCTTCGCAAAGTGGGGCATAGACATTATCGGCAAGCTTCCCAAAGCTCCGAGACAATACGAATACGCCATCGTCGCTATCGACTACTTCACCAAGTGGGTCGAAGCCGAACCTCTGGCCAGGATCACTGAGGCCAACACTACGAACTTCATCTGGAAGTCCATAATATGTCGCCACGGCATCCCCGCGTCGATCGTGACCGATAACGGCGCGTAGTTCGACAACGCGAGGGTTAGAGAGATCTGCGCCCAACTAGGGATAAGCAAGACATTCTCATCCCCGCGACATCCACAGGCTAATGGCCAGGTGGAAGCCGTCAACAAGACGATTAAGAGCAAACTCAAGAAAAAGCTCGAAGCCAAAAAAGGCGCCTGGGCTGAAGAACTGCCTTTCATCCTATGGGCCTATCGAACGACCGTTCGAAACGCCACCGGAGAGACCCCCTTCTCCCTAGCTTTTGGGATTGAGGCGGTGGTCCCCGTGGAAATGGAAGTCCCCACCTATCGGGTTGACACTTTCGACGAAAAAGAAAATGAAGAAGCCATGCGCCTCGAACTGGATCCAATCGACGAGAAAAGATCCGAGGCTCTCACCAGACTCGCTGCACAAAAGCGAAAGGTCGAGAGATACTACAACGCCAAAGTCAAAAGGCGGATCTTCGCCGTCGGCAGCCTTGTACTCAGGCGCGTGTTCCAGAACACCCAAGTGCAAGGCGCCGGAGTCCTAGGCCCAAATTGGGAAGGACCGTATAGAGTCCAACAAGTCATACACGACGGGACCTACTACAGCGAACACACGGACGGAACTCCAATCCGGCACCCGTGGAACGCCGAACACTTGAGGCAGTACCACCAGTGATCAAGTCCCCTCATTATTGCTCTGATATCCCTTATTCAATAAAGGCCTATGAGCCACTGTTCAAGGATGTTCCCCGTTAGCAAAATCAATAAAAAAATATAGTTTGCAATCTTTCTTACCCACTTTATTATAAAAAAATAGTTTTTAGTCATCACGGCACGCCCTGTAAACTAAAAACTTGGGGGGCTAATGGGTCTGCGACATACACTCAAGAATTCACGGCCAAAAAAAAAAAGAGAGATAAAAACCTTAAGCTCCCCACTTCCGGGATGAGGCTTAGGTCGACCTAATTCGGCGAGCCCGGTCTCTCACCAGAGCAAGCTCAACGAGGCCGGCATCGAGTCGAGCTCGCTCCTCGAGCCCAGTTCGCTCCTTCAGTCAAGCTCAAGTTCGCTCTTCGAGTTGAGCTCGCTCCTCCAGTCGAGCTCGCTCCTCGAGCCCAGTTCGCTCCTCAAGTTGAGTTCGCTCCTTGAGTCGAGCTCAAGTTCGCTCTTCGAGTCGAGCTCGCTCCTCTAGTCGAGCTCGCTCCTCGAGCTCAAGTTCGCTCCTTAAGTCGAGTTCGCTCCTTGAGTCGAGCTCAAGTTCGCTCTTCAAGACGAGCTCGCTCCTCCAGTCGAGCTCGCTCCTCGAGCTCAAGTTCGCTCCTCAAGTCGAGTTCGCTCCTTGAGTCGAGCTCAAGTTCGCTCTTCGAGTCGAGCTCGCTCCTCGAACTCAAGTTCGCTCCTCAAGTCGAGTTCGCTCCTTGAGTCGAGCTCAAGTTCGCTCTTCGAGTCGAGCTCGCTCCTCCAGTCGAGCTCGCTCCTCGAGCTCAAGTTCGCTCCTAAAGTCGAGTTCGCTCCTTGAGTCGAGCTCAAGTTCGCTCTTCGAGTCGAGCTCGCTCCTCCAGTCGAGCTCGCTCCTCGAGCTCAAGTTCGATCCTTAAGTCGAGTTCGCTCCTTGAGTTGAGCTCAAGTTCGCTCTTCGAGTCGAGCTCGCTCCTCCAGTCGAGTTCGCTCCTCAAGCTCAAGTTCGCTCCTCCAGTCGAGTTCGCTCCTTGAGTCGAGCTCGCTCCTCCAATCGAGCTCGCTCCTCGAGCTCGAGTTCGCTCCTTGAGTCGAGCTCAAGTTCGCTCTTCGAGTCGAGCTCGCTCCTCAAGTCGAGCTCGCTCCTCGAGCCCAGTTCGCTCCTCAAGTCGAGTTCGCTCTTCAAGGCGAGCTCGCTCCTCCAGTCGAGCTCGTTCCTCGAGCCCAGTTCGCTCCTCAAGTCTAGTTCGCTCCTTGAGTCGAGCTCAAGTTCGCTCTTAGAGTCGAGCTCGCTCTTCCCGTCAAGCTCGCTCCTCGAGCCCAGTTCGCTCCTCAAGTCGAGTTCGGTCCTTGAGTCGAGCTCAAGTTCGCTCTTCGAGTCGAGCTCGCTCCTCGAGCTCAAGTTCGCTCCTCAAGTCGAATTCGCTCCTTGAGTCGAGCTCAAGTTCGCTCTTCAAGTCGAACTCGCTCCTCCAGTCGAGCTCGCTCCTCGAGCTCAAGTTCGCTCCTCAAGTCAAGTTCGCTCCTTGAGTCGAGCTCAAGTTCGCTCTTCGAGTCGAGCTCGCTCCTCTAGTCGAGCTCGCTCCTCGAGCGCAGTTCGCTCCTCAAGTCGAGTTCGCTCCTTGAGTCGAGCTCAAATTCGCTCTTCGAGTCGAGCTCGCTCCTCAAGTCGAGCTCGCTCCTCAAGTCGAGCTCGCTCCTCAAGACGAGCTCGCTCCTTGAGTCCAGTTCGCCCCTCAAGTCGAGCTCGCTCCTCAAGATGATCTCGCTTCTTGAGTCTAGTTCGCCCCTCGAGTCAAGCTCGCTCCTCGGGACGGGCTCCGAGTCCGCAAAGTTGGCTGGCACTCCTCGCGCCAAACCTACACATCTCCAGGAGTCGAGCTCGCTCCTCGAATCGAGCTCGCTCCTCGAGTCGAGCTCGCCCCTCAAATCGAGCTCGCTCCTTGAGTCTAGCTCTCTCCTCGAATCGAGCTCGCCCTTCGAGTCGAGTCCCGAGTCTACGAGTCGATTGATACTCCTCTTGCCGACTCTTCAAAAAAACAAAAGACGTCGGCCTAACCCGGCGCAACCGCGTTCGCTCGCCCCAGGGTGAGCGGGCCCAAAAGACGTCGGCCTAACCCGACGCACCCGCGTCCGCTCACTCCAGGGTGAGGGGGCCCAAAAGACGTCGGCCTAACCAGACGCACAAGGCCTAAGTCCCCCACGGGGGCACAAACTTAGGAAGCTCGGACCCCGTCGGCCCTTCGTGCATACGGGTTCGAGTAAAACGTCGGCCTTCCCGGCGTGCCGTAAGACGCGTAAAGGCGCAGGTGAAAGACGTCTTCGGAGATGCATGTAAGTCGCGTAAAGGCCCTGCCTCAAACCCGAAAAAAGGCCAAATTAGCCAAACTAAGATTCGCTACCCTCAGGGCACGAACACCAAAAGACGCCGGCCTAACCCGGCGCATGCGGTTTGAGTAAAAAGACGCCGGCCTAACCCGGCGCAACCGCGTTCGCTCACCGCAGGGTGAGCGAGCCCAAAAGACGTCGGCCTAACCCGACGCACCCACGATCGCTCACTCCAGGGTGAGCGAGCCTAAAAAGACGCCGGCCTAACCCGGCGCACCTATGTTCCAACGCTCAAGGGCGCGAACACCTAAAAAGACGCCGGCCTAACCCGGCGCGCCTATGTTCCGACGCTCAAGGGCGCGAACACCTAAAAAGACGCCGGCCAAACCCGGCGCACCTATGTTCTGACGCTCAAGGGCGCGAGCACCTAAAAGACGCCGGCCTAACCCGGCACATCTATGTTCCGACGCTCAAGGGCGCGAGCACCTAAAAGACGCCGGCCTAACCCGGCGCATCTATGTTCCGACGCTCCAGGGCGCGAACACTAAAAAGACGTCGGCCTAAACCCGACGCAAAGCGCGTTCGCTTGCTTCAGGGCACGATCCCAAAGATGCCGGCCTCACCCGGCGAGCTCGTTCGCTCAAGCAGCGTGAGCTCGAAAACGCCGGCCTAACCCGGCGAGCTCGGTCGCTCAAACAGCGCGAGCTCGAAAACGCTGGCCTAACCCTGCGGCCTAGGTCGCTTAAAAGCACGGGCTCCAAAAGACGCCGGCCCAACCCGGCACGACTTACACGTCCAGTCGCCAATGGCACGGATGCAAAGCCCCCGGGGACTACCCGGTACGACCTCTTCGATTGCCGAAAGGCACGAAGCGAAGTCACTGGGCCACGATAAGCCCACAAAGAAGGCACATGCGAGTAAAAAAGTGCTCGAAAAATGAGATATGCATTCAACATGAAAGCAACAAAAATGTCTCATAAAAAAAGAGCCACGGCTCTGATAAACACGTGTTGAACAAAAGTGCGTGAAAAGTAAATCCTAGAAAAAGAAAAGAAACAAAGCGCTAAACATACGCGCTGAAAAAGAAAGCCATCTCGGCTCAAGGAGCACCCTCGTCCAACAGAGGGAACAAGGTGTCGAAGAAGTCAAAAGTGACCCCCCGAGCCTCATTCTCGGCCGCGGTCGCGTCTCGACATTCCACTGCTCCGGCATGACGGGCTTCCTCGGTCCCTATGTCGTAGTCATCCTGCAAGTCGGACGCTCTCCGCTCCGCTTCGGCAATCTGGGACGAGAGTCGAGCGTTTTCCTCCGCCAGAGAGTCGCGCTCGCGCTCCGCCCTAACTCGCGCCGCCTCGCTCGAAGTAAGTTGGCCGTGCGACGTCTCCAAGGCGTCGGATCGAGAGTCCAGCTACCTCCGAAGGTCGGTAACCTCAGTGCAAAAAATCTCCGCTGATCGGGTCGCCACCTCGCAAGCTCGCCGCTCTTCGGTGAGCTCGCCCGCCATCTTGGCCACTGACAGTTGGGCTCCGTCGCCCTGGCCTTGTGCGATCTGTAGTTCCACCCGGGCCTCACGGAGCTGGTCTCGAAGCGTCTCGGTCTCCGCCCCCGGGTGCGAACCTCACTCGACGTGAGCCAACCTAGCCTTCGTCCGGGCGAGCTCCTCCTGGGATACCCCTAAGCGCCGGATGAAGTCATGCAAAATCATGTCGCTTCGCACGGCCCTTGCATACGCCTGCGACGACAAAGAAGCAAATGTTAAAACTAAAAAACCTACGCTTACAATAAAAACAGAAGTACCGACCCTCTGAGCGTCGGTAACACCCGCCTGGAAGAAGGCGATGTCGCCCTTCGACACCATGCCCTTCCACCAGGATAGTGGGGATCCGTCGAGGTGGCGAAAACAGTCCCCTCGGGCCTCTATCGCCTCTAGCTCCACCGCCGAGTTAACCCTCTTGGGTTCGGAACGCTCATCGGGAGGTGCCGATGTTGAAGCCCTCTACAAAGAAGCCCAAGACCCCGGTTCGACTAGACCGGCAGTCTCGACGAGCTCTCCCTTCGCCTTGCGGTCAGCGACCCTAGAGCGAATCTCCGCCATTGACTCGGGGTCCCGAGAAGCGAGGCCCTGCCTCCTAGCTCACCTCCTTGCAGCTACACAAAACAAAGCAACAAAGGTCAGGTTCCTGTCAAAACAACAAGTTTTACAAAACCATAAAGATACCTCGGGAAGCAGGAGCGACTGATTGAGCCTCGGGACTCGGGGTCCTGGTCGCCCGGAGCGCCTCCTCGGTGCCTGCAGCAAAGGGCGGGAACCACCCGGTGAACGCCATCAGCTCGGGGGAACTGAACCGCTCGCCAGCCTTGCGGGCTTCCGACATCCCGAATATTTCTCTCACAAAGGGGAGCTCCGCTGCCCCCTCGTCCGCTGGAAAGTCGGCCATGCGACCGAAGTGAAGGGGCGCCTCGCCGAAAGCGTCCGAGGTGACCCACACCCACGCCCGGCGGCTGGGCGGGTCACAATCTTCGACCAGGCTCACGTTGCCCCGAGCACGGGCCATATGAAATCCCGTTACGGAAGTCGTCCACGGTCATGGCACGCTGCGTCTGGCAGTGCCACTCCATGAAACATGTAGCCAACAGGCGATAGAACGCCGGGCTCATCTGACATGCATGGACCCCTAGTCGGGTCAGGATCTGCTGGACGATCGCGGGGAACGGGAGACGCAACCCGCAGACAAGACTCCCGATCGTCACGGCCGTATACCCGTCCCTGGGGCGGGAGGGCTTGTCCTCGGGAGCAGGTCTAAGCAACCCCACCAAGGGAGGGATGTTATACGCCTCCCAAAGCGTGCTGAAGACTCGGGAAGTGAGCGTGCTCGCAGCATCGATTCCCTTGCAGTCTAAGCCGATGGGGGCAACAGAGTCGCCTACTCCGTACATACGAGTCCTCTCCAGCGATCGGGCATAAGTGTAGCCCGAAGCCTCCGTGGACTCGAGGGCCGGCCATGCCATCGCCAACACCTCGCCATCATGTTTCTCCTTTCCCCTCGCGGGAGGAGCCTCCGAGTCCTCCTCAGGATCCTCCGAGCCCGACCCTTGGGGATCATCGGAGTAAATCTCGTCCAAGAAAGATTCGGACGGCACAATCGCAAGCCCGACACCCAAGGCATCCAAGTTAGACGCCCGGGGGAGCTCGGCATTCACCGCCGCTTCACCCCGCTGCTTGAGCAGGGGGCGTCAAAGGACGCCTCGCGGGAAACCAGGTTGATCACCAACCTTGACGAACGAGGCCCTCGGCCCCTCGTCCTCCCCTTCGGGGCCGCTCCTGGGCCCCGCCAGTTCGGCGATCACCGCGGCATCGGTCTCCAACTCCGCGAGCCATTGGTCGGCTGCGCCAGAGTCTTCCTCGACGAAGATGGGAATCCCGTCGAGTTCCTCAAAGGGACCCTTGGCCGCCCCCCCATAATTTCGGAGAGGGCAGGTAGGGTCAACCTCGGGATCATCAACATGGGAAACAAGCTCACTCCCCATCAAGAAAAAGAAAAGGAAAAAAGTCAACTGCCCGGGGGAAATTTCAAAGTCAAAAGAATTTTCCGATTACCCGCAGGCCGCCAGTGTGAATGAGAGAGAGCGGGAACTCTCCTATTAATGTAGAGGAAGGAACAAACCCTGCTCCTTCCCTCTGCGCGCGCGACACAAGGCCCGGTCCGCGGGCCGGCCTCGCGCACGCGCCAATCCCCCAGCGCCAGGCCGCGCGCGGGTCTTGCTGCCCGACCGGCCCGGTCCGGCCCCCAGGGGTCCGGCCACAAGAGATATACGTGCGGACGATCACACATGATCGAAGGTGAAAATACCTCAACACCCTTTTCATTTCTAAAGTTCACGACTTACGTCCCGTAATCCGTAAACTTGGGGGGCTAATATTACCGGTCGTTTTCGGGACACCGGAAATTCAAAAACGATTCAAGGTCGGCCGGCAAAGCCCGCCGGAAGGCCAACGGGCCCCGGCCCACCAGGCCCGAGCGCCCCGACGCACCCACGGCCCGGCACAGCCGGTGCGCGCGCACCTGCGCCCCCGGCCCTGAGGCCCCCGGCCCAATGGGCCTCAGCGCGCCCTATCGCGCCTGGCTCGCGCGCACTCTGCGCCCCGGCATCCCGGCCCGCGCGCGCACCTGCGCCCCCGGCCCTAAAGCCCCCGGCCCAATGGGCCTCAACTCGCGCCTGGCTCGCGCGCACTCTGCGCCCCGGCCTCCCGGCCCGCGCACGCACTCCTGCGCCCCGACCTCCCAGCCCGCGCGCGCGCCCCGGCCTCCCAGCCTGCGCGCACCTCGGCATACCGGCCGAGCGCCACTGCTGCCTCAGCCGGGTGTCCCTGCCACCTCGGCCACCTCGGTCGAGCGACTTCGCCAGCTCGGCCACCTCGGTCGAGCGCCTTCGCCAGCTCAGCCACCTCGGTCGAACGCCTTCGCCAGCACGACCACCTCGGCCGAGCCTCTTCGTCAGCTCGGCCACCCCGGTCGAGCGTCTTTGCCACCTCGGCCGAGCGTTCTTGCCACCTCGGCCGGGCTCACCGCGCCCGGCCAAGTCCCGCGCCTGGCACGCCCCGCGCCCGTCCAGGCGACATGTCCCATGCGCCCTGCGCCCACTTACAGAGTAGATCTTGAGAAAGAACTCAATGAGATCAAAGAGCTTGGAAGAGAGGACAACTTCTCAAGCCCGGTTCATATATAAGTTCGTTGATCAACTACAGGATTTAATGTTTGATTAAATCTTCATTTATGAATTCATTTTCATTATTATGTATTTCATACATTTATGTCGAACATATTTACTGTGTCAATATTTTTCTCATTTATTTCTGGATATTTTGGTCATTGGTGAACATATTTCAGTAATTGCATGAAATCATTTATTTAAAGCATTTGCTTGTCCCATATAGTAGTCATATGTTATTATATAAATTAATTATCGTATTTGATAATTATGCATGTTTAAAATTTTCTACTTATTACCTTTGTTAAATAACTTTAAACTGTTTAGTTATCGCTATTAATAGTATTCTTTATTAAATCATTATATGTCTATGAATTATTAGTAGTATCTATGAACAAGGATTAATAGAATGATCATCCCGAGTTAAACTTGTTTGACTTAGGGGAGGAGATCTAAATGAAGAGCATATACTTACTGTTATCGGTCGTTTTCAAAAACAATTCAAGGCCGGCCGGGCTTTGCCGGCCGGAAGCCCAACGGGCCCCGGCCCACCAGGCCCGAGCGCCCCGACGCACCCACGGCCCGGCACGGCCGGCGCGCGCGCACCTGCGCCCCCGGCCCTGAGGCCCCCGGCCCAATGGGCCTCAACGCGCCATATCGCGCCTGGCTCGCGCGCACCCTGCGCCCCGGCATCCCGGCCCGCGCGCGCACTCCTGCGCCTCGACCTCCCGGCCCACGCACACACTCCCGCGCACTCCGGCCTCCCGGCCTGCGCGTGCCTCGGTGCCCCGGCCGAGCGCCCCTGCTGCCTCGTGTTGTCAATGGTGCCCACAAGAAGAGTAGTAGTGTCTATTTATGTACATTTGATGTCATATAGTCTTACGAAGACTCTTGCTTGTAATTGCTTATTCATTAATAAAAAGTTGAAACGTTCATTCATTCTTTCTTTGTTTGAAGCTTTATGATAAAACCTTAGTCTTTTAGTCCATAAACAAACTTAACAACTTACGAAGAGACAAATGTAGATTTGCATGAACAAACTCTTCGTAGTTTGCTTAAAACGATATATTCGCAATCTTAGGGTCAAAGGACTATTGACCTCAGTATGATTGTTAGAAGAATCTATGATGTCTGGTTATGAGGCATTGAGAGTTAGGAACTCTATAGTTCTTCTAGGTATCTTCCGAAGGTACTGAAATGACCAGTGCACTTCTAGAGACAATATAAGAACAAACCATTTAACCTCTTGTGTCTCGAAGTCACTATGTATGAATTGCATCATGCTTACCTTAATCCTGAAATGAGACATGCCATTTCACACCTTAGTATTCTCATTTGAGAAAGTCAAAGTTCGGACTCACTATGTGATTCCGAACAAGGCCTATTGGTGAAGTACTAAGTTGTGAGTCTGTCATGAGTAACTTTGTGAAGTTCTCATAGATATGGAATTCATGTACAAGATTGCTGAAATGCAATGTATGTCACCTCATGCTTTGTTCCTTGGAGTGTGAATAAATGAACTGGCCAGTGTCCAAATTGAGTCCTGACTCTTTTGGATGAAACAATGTGACTTGTTAGCTCCTCGTCAATACATTGTTTCTAACTTATTCACAAGCGACAAAGGAGTTGAGGAAATAACAGCTAGAAGGGTAAAATGGTAATTTAGTAAATCCCGACTAGCTGATGACATTCATGAAGGGTAGCATAGATAATATTCAGTGGATCCGCTCATTATAATTAGGTCGAATTCTTGAGTAGAAAACAAATTCATTTGAACCAAGAGATTTTCAGTGTCAGCTCTTTAGTGGAGTCAGCTGGCATTAAGCTAAACTTGGAAAAGGTTTGTGAACTTTTGAGTCCAAGTGTTTAGCTAAAGCTTTGTTCATTTGGGTCCATGAGGTCACTGTCACGAATCACATCGATAGGAATAGTTAAACTGGAAGCTAAGTCAAAACAAGAACGAAAATTGTCAAAAGGGTAATTTTGTCTTTTGAGACATTTGATGAAATGAATGTCAATAAATTTTTTGACAAGTTCATTTGATGACTTAATGTCACTCGGCCATAACTTGATTATTGGGCCTTGTGAATTAATTTCATTTCATAAGAATTTTATTGAAAATTCTAAATGGGCCTTTTCTTATGTTGTCATGAACAAGTGAAGAAAATTCTAGAAGCCTTTTCTAGAAGATTATGGGCGCCTACCCTATAGAGAAATAGGAGAGTTTATTTTGTGCATAAATGTATTTAGATACTTGCCAAAAGAAAAAGAGGAAACAAATTTCCCACACATGCATGTGGAAATTCGGCCAAGTGAGAAAAGGGCAAGCCAAGGAACAAAAAAGGAAACAAATCCAAGCCTCTAGGAGGCAGCCTTGGGCGCCCAAGATAGAATGGGAAATAAAGGATTTTTGCTCATGAATATGTGATATTCTATAGAAGAGGAAACTACCTTATTGAAGGTAAAACCTCTCCTATAAATAGGAGCCCCATTCCTCACAATTGATTCATCCAAGTTTAAGAGATTTGAGAGACTCTCTCTCTAGAACTTTGGCCGAAAATCCTCTCTCTCTCTCTCTAGTTTATTTTCGATTATTTCTTGTCTTGGCACCTAGGTCCTCACTCGACCTAGTGTTTAGCTCTGCGACTTCGAGACTCGTTCTTAAGTCGTAGTGTTTAAAAGTGCCCACTCACTGATTCCTTCTTTTCGAGTGATTTAGTGATAGAAACTTTCGTGGTTGCTCGAGGTGCCGAGGAAAGGAAGAGAGACGTGCTGCGAGGGGAGACGAGCGTTGCAACTTTCCAAAAGCTTCTACAAGGTTCAAGCTTCAAGAAAGGTTAGTGAACTTCATAGCTCATATTGGTTTTTATTTACATACACATGCTCTTGTCTAGGTTAGTAAAAACTAGTTTTACTTAAAAAGAAAATTTTTAAAATTCCGCCGCTTAACGAAGCGTTAAACTTTTTCTCAAACCCTAGATCGATTCCAACACCTCGGCCGGGTGTCCCTGCCACCTCGGCCACCTCGGTCGAGCGCCTTCGCCAGCTCGGCCGCCCCGACCGAGCGTCTTCGCCAGCTCGGCCACCTCGGCCGAGCGTCTTCGCCAGGTCGGCCACCTCGGCCGAGTGCCTTCGTCAGCGCGGCTATTTAAAACTATTTAAAACCTCGGGCGGTTCGATCCAAGGTCGGACCAAGTGATCGCACCCGGGCCAAGAGTGTGAACTCGATAGTCTCGAGCTAGGGTTTTCTCCGATCAACCCGCCTCTCGGGAGAGGTAGGGGGTGAGGAGGAGGAGTGACCGTGCCTTGGTTGTCGGCTGCCTACGTACACGTGCGTGGGATCAGGTCAGAACGTAGTTCAAGCGTGTGTGACGCAGTATGAGACGTAGAACCTTGGTGGAGTGGCGTGCTCGACGAAGGAGACGGGGCGCGAGGGGTCCTCGGCAGCGTCTCAGAACTTTGGAGATCGCGTACACGTCTAGCGTCTTAGACGCGCGAGGGGAACTCTAGTCGAGAACCCTAGGGGCATGCTTGAGCACAGGACAACGTTCGGTCAGAGGGAGCGACGTCCGGGAAGTCCCCGTGAGTGCTTCGGAACCTCTGAGAACGGGGGAGAGAGAAGAGATACTGCTTCAGGCCAAATATGGCATCCAGAGAAGAGGAAGAAATCGAGCGTGTCGATAGGAGATGAAGAGAATTTATTCTATTGATTAGGATATTATTGGATCGCTTTCCCCTCAATGGGAGGGGGTTTATATAGGTGTTTGGGGGCCTTAGAAGGTCCCTTTTTCGTCCATGTGGGACTAGGAACGCGCGTGCCGTCAAGTGGAGGCGCACGGCGCGTGCGGCGCACAAAGCGCGGCGCACAACGCGCGGCGCACGGCGCGCGGCGCAGCGGGCGCGGCGCGCAGGTCACCGGGCACGGCGCATGGAGCGCACGGCGCTGGCGCGCTGCCTGCTGCACGGCTGGCCGGCGCAGCGTGCTGTGCGCGCGGCGAACGGCTCGTCTTGAAGGCTTCGAATACCATTCTTCCTACATGAAATATGAAGGTTTCCGCTTGACGAGAGTGACTTGACTCGAGGAGCAAGGCTCAACTCGACGAGAGTGACTAGTGGCTTGACTCGAGGAGCGACTCGAGGACGACTCGAGGCTCGACTCGAGGAACAACTCAAGGCTCGACTCGAGGAGCGACTCGGGGCTCGACTCGAGGGGCATGAGGACTTGGCATGAGCACTCGTCAATCGACTCATGAGAGAAGGGTTGCCGCTCTTCAGGACCTCCAGCCTGACCATCGGCCCTTTGAACGGCGTGTCTTCTTGGCGTCTCGGGTTTTCCGAAAACGACCGACAACAGCCACCTCGGCCGAGTGTCTTCGTCAGCTCGGCCACCTCGGCCGAACGTCTTTGCCACCTCGGCCACCTTGGCCGAGTATCCTTTCCACCTCGGCCACCTCGGCCGAGCGTCCTTGCCACCTCGGCCAAGCGTTCTTGCCACCTCGGCCGGACACGCCCGCTGCCAGGCACGCCGCGCCTGGCACGCCCCGCGCCCGTCCAGGCGACATGTCCCGCGCGCCCTGCGCCCTCTTGGGCGTGAGGCCTCGCGCGCCTCACTCCCGGCCACCCGGTGGGCCTCAAGGGGCCGGCCCAAGGCCTCCCCTCAAACACTATAAATACCCGCCCCCTAGGGGAGAAAAAACACACGCTGATTCAGCCCTGAGAATTGATACATTTTTTAAGAATACATACTTCTTCGAGAACAGTACCTCTCTCGTGCTCTTGTGACATTCCAAGAACATGCACTCCTCGTCCCTCGGCTCAGAAACAAGGACCCCCCCTCCACGAGAGGGAGCGCGATCCTCTTCTGTCACCTCAGCTCCTGCAGTACGCACTGCCCTCCAGCTTCTCGGCCCTTGAGCTAAAACTACGAGCTACGAGCACGCGACCCCTCTAAAGCCTTCACTAGAAGCTATGAGCCGGGTCCTATTCTAAAGCCTTGGATTCACAAAGCCTCCGAGCCCAAGATAGCCTCCCCACACAAATTGAACTACGTTCTGACCTGATCCCGACTAAAGGGTACGTAGGCAGCCAACCTTTGTCACGGTCACACCCCCTAAAACACACCTCAGGGTTTGGAGGGTGCAGCTCGGTCTACGAGCTCCCATTTTTGGCCCGGGCGCGATCACTTGGTCCGGCCTTGGATCGAACCGCCCGAGGTATTTAATCGTTGTTCATTTTCCTGTGACAACAGTGACATCGAGACTGCCGCCGACATGCTCAACAATCTCCATGAGATATTCGGAGGGCAAAGGCGTCAAAAAAGGCAACAAGCAGTCAGACAGTTTATGAACTGTCGCATGAAGGCTAGGACTCCTGTTGGAGACTTTATGATACTGATCATTAGTTATCTGAATAAAATGGAAATCCTAGGATCTGAGATTGATGGGAAGAATGTCATAGATATGATCTTAGAAACTCTCCCCGCATCTCTTGATACCTCCAAGATGAACTACTCCATAAACAAGCTAGAGTACACTGTTGCCAAGCTTATGATGGAACTTCACAATGCTTTAGGTCTCACTAAGAGAAAGAGGAATAAACGAGAGGCATATTCTACTGAGCACAAAGCCTCCGCCTCTGGAACTAAGAAGAGACCTCACAAGGCCGATAAGAAGAACTGTCCTGCCTATCTCAAAGCAAAGGAACATAGTATTGTACTAGTTACCGAAGCATGCTTAGTAGCTGATAATGTATCAACGTGGATTCTTGACTCCGCTGCTACTAACCATATTTGCTGTTCCTTGAATGGTTTCAAGAAAACCAAAAGCTTAGAGGAAGGCGAGTTCTGTTTCAAATGGGGTGATGGGAGCCTGGTGTCTGCGAAGGCTGTGGGATCCGTGACGCTGTCTTTTGAAGACCGCACTTTAAACTTGAATAATGTTTATTTTTGTTCCTACCTATGGGAAGAACTTAATATCGGTTTCTCGTCTTCTTGAGAAAGATTATAGGTTAAAGTTCATTAAGAATGGAATTCGTATTTCGTTTCCTGATAATTCTTTTGTCACTGATGCATGTATGAAGAATGCTCTTTTCTACATCTATCCCACTCAACCTTCTCTTTTAGACACCGAAATAGATAATGATCTAATTAGGGAGCCAAAGAGGATCAAACGTTCTGAATCCTCCGATCTAACAAAATCAACATACCTATGGCACTTAAGACTTGGTCATATCAGTCTAGATAGGATTAAGAGACTTGTGATGGACGGTCCACTCCAAGCCTCTGGAATAGGTTCACTACCTACTTGTGAATCCTACATAGAAGGAAAATTGACTAAGCGACCTTTCTCCAATAAGGGTCGAAGAGCCACTGAGTTGCTGGAACTAATACATTCTGATGTATGTGGTCCGCTCAACCAACAGGCACGTGGAGGATGCGAATACTTCGTTACCTTCACCGATGATTACTCGCGATATGGTTTTGTCTATTTGCTCAATTAAAAATCCGAGACCTTTAACGTATTTAAGGTCTTTAGGGCTTTAGTGGAAAAGCAAACTAGCAAAGTGATCAAAACCCTTCGATCTGATCGAGGTGGTGAGTATATGTCTGGAGAGTTCGATGACTTTCTTAAAGAAGAAGGTATCGCTTCTCAGCTTACCGCACCTGGGACACCTCAACAAAACGGAGTGTTAGAGAGAAGGAACCGAACTCTTATGGAGATGGTTAGATCAATGATGAGTTACTCATCACTCCCTCCTTCCTTTTGGGGATATGCCCTCGAAACAGCCGCCTATATTCTGAACCAAGTTCCATCCAAAACGGTCCCTGGTACTCCTTATGAACGATGGACTGGACGTAAAGTGGATCTTGGCCGCATCAAAATTTGGGGTTGCCCCGCACACGTGCTATGGCAAAAGACTAGCAAGTTGGCTAGTAGGTCAGAATTGTGTCTGATCGTTGGATATCCAAAGGAAACCAAAGGTTTTACTTTCTATAGTCCCGAGGACGATAAGACTTTTGTTAGCACGAATGCTTGTTTCCTTAAGGAGGACTTTATGAAGGATGCAAAACCTAGAAGCAAAATTGTGCTTGAAGAAAAGTTGGGTGAGGAAGCTTCTACCTCATCTGTAAGAACTGTTCTTACCCCAACTGAAACACAACCTAACTCATCAGAATCTCGTCAAGACGTACTTCGACGTAGTGGGAGGGCTACTCAAAAGCCTGACAGTTACATGTCCTATGGAGACTCTCTCGTAGCCGTCTCTGGCATGGATGATCCTGTTTCCAATAGCGAAGCGATGGCTTGTTCTGAATCAAACCTTTGGCTTGACACCATGAAAGTTGAGATGCACTCGATGTATGTTAACAAAGTCTGGAAACTTGTAGACCTTCCTGAAGGGATTAAACCCGTAGGGTGTAAGTGGATATACAAGAAGAAAAAGGGTCCTGATGGGAACATCGAGACGTTCAAAGCACGACTTGTGGCGAAGGGTTATACCCAACAAGAAGGGATTGACTATGAAGAAACCTTCTCGCCAGTCGCGATGCTTAAATCCATCCGCATACTCCTATCCATAGCTGCAGCTCTCGAGTATGAGATCTGGCAAATGGATGTCAAGATGGCCTTCCTTAATGGCAATCTTGACGAGCGCATTTACATGGCTCAACTAGACGGTTTCGTGAGTTGCGTAAGTCCATTTATGGATTAAAGCAAGCATCTAGGTCATGGAATATTAGATTCGATGAAACCGTAAAGAGCTTCAGCTTTGAATAGTCAATAGATGAGCCTTGTGTTTACAAGTTAATACACGAAGGCAAAGTTGTGTTTCTGGTACTATATGTCGATGATATATTACTCATAGGCAACGATGTGGGTAAATTATCTGAGGTTAAGGTCTGGCTAGCAAAGCAATTCGACATGAAGGATCTTGGAGAAGCCGCGTACATTCTGGGGATCCAAATCTTTCGAGATAGGAAAAACCGGACCTTGTCGCTCTCTCAAGCATCTTATATTGATAAGGTGATGGATCGCTTCTCGATGCAAGACTCCAAGAAGGGTCAAACACCCTTTAGGAATGGAGTCTCACTCTCTGAGGACCAGTCTCCCAAGACTGCACAAGAGATTGAAGACATGAGAAAAATTCCTTACGCCTCTACCGTAGGAAGCCTCATGTATGCTATGCTTTGCACTAGACCTGACATCTGTTTCGCCATTGGCGTAGTTAGCCGTTTCCAATCCAACCCTAGACCCGAGCACTGTATTGTTGTTAAGCATGTTCTTAAGTATCTTTGAAGAACTAGGAACTTGATGCTTACATACTCAGGTATTGACCTGACTATGACGGGATATACCGACTCCAATTTTCAAGCGGATAAGGATTCCAGGAAATCCACTTCAAGACATGTGTTCATCATTAATGGTGGAGCTGTTGTGTGGAGAAGTATTAAGCAATCTTGCATTGCTGACTCCACAATGGAAGCAGAATATGTGGCTGCTTGTGAAGCATCCAAAGAGGCTGTATGGCTTAGAAAATTCCTTAATTATTTGGAAATTGTTCCGAACGTCGACGAGCCCATGACCCTTTATTGTGATAATAGTGGGGCTGTCGCTAACTCAAAGGAACCTCGAAGCCATAAGCGCTCTAAGCATATTGAGAGGAAATGCCATTTGATTCGAGAGATCGTGCAGCGTGGAGACGTGGAAGTGAAGAAGATCTCAACGGTGGACAACCTAGCAGATCTATTCACAAAGGCCCTAGCGAACAAGGTCTTCGACCAACATCGAGAGAGATTAGGCATGAAGGACTACACACATCTTCTTTCAGTCAAGTGGGAGTTTGTTGTCAATGGTGCCCACAAGAAGAGTTGTAATCTTTATTTTGTACATTTGATGTAATAAAGTCTCACGAAGACTCTTCCTTGTAATTGCTTATTCATTAATAAAAAGTTGAAACGTTCATTCAATCTTCCTTGTCTGAAGCTTTATGATAAAACATTAGTCTTTTAGTCCATAAACAAACCTAACAACACATGAAGTGACAAATGTAGATTTGCATGAACAAACTCTTCATGGTTTACTTAAAACGATATATTCGCAATCTAAGGGTCAAAGGACTATTGACCTCAGTACGATTGTTAGGAGAATCTATGATGTCTGGTTATGGGGCATTGAGAGTTGGAGACTCTATAGTTCTTCTAGGTATGTTCCGAAGGTACTGAATTGACCAGTGCACTTCTATAGAAAAGATAAGAACAAACCATTTAACCTCTTATGTCTCGAAGTCACTACGTATGAATTGCATCGTGCTTACCTTAATCCTGAAATGAGACATGCCATTTCACACCTTACGTATTCTCATTTGAGAAAGTCAGAGTTCGGACTCACTATGTGATTCAGAACAAGGCCTATTGGTGAAGTACTAAGTTATGAGAATGTCATGAGTAACTTTGTGAAGATCTCATAGATATGGAATTCATGTACAAGATGGCTAGTGTCCAAATTGATTCTTGACTCTTTTGGATGAAACAATGTGACTTGTTAGCTCCTCGTCAATACATTGTTTCTAACTTATTCACAAGCGACAAAGGAGTTGAGGAAATAACAGCTAGAAGGGTAAAATGGTAATTTTGTAAATTCCGACTAGCTGATGATATTCATGAAGGGTAAACATAGATAATATTCAGTGGATCCACTCATCATAATTTGGTTGAATTCTTGAGTAGAAAATAAATTCATTTGAACCGAGAGATTTTCAGTGTCAACTCTTTAGTGGAGTCAGTTGACATTAAGCTAAACTTGGAAAAGGTTTGTGAACTTTTGAGTACAACTGTTTAGCTCAAGCTTTGTTCATTTGGATCCATGAGGTCACTGTCACAAATCATATCGAGTAGGAATAGTTAAACTAGAAGCTAAGTCAAAACAGGAACGAGACAAGTTTTACGAAAATTGTCAAAAGGGTAAATTTGTCTTTTTGGACATAGCATGAAATGAATGTCAATAAATTTTTTGACATGGTCATATGATGGCCTAGATCACTTCGCCATGATGTGTTCATTGGGCCTTGTGGATTAATTTCATTTTATATAATTTTACTTGAAAATTCTCAATGGGCTTTTCTTATGTTGTCATGAACAAGTAAAGAAAAATCTAGAAAGGCTTTCTAGAAGCCCTTTGGCCGTCCAACCCAAGAGAATGGGAGACTAATTTCATGCAGCCCAATAGAGAAAAAGAGAGTTTATTTTGTGCATCACTGTATGAAGATACTTGCCAAAAGAAAAAAGAGGAAACAAATTTCCTCTAGAAGGAAAGTGCAATTTCGGCCAACTAAGAGAGAAAGCAAATGAGGAAACAAATCCAAAGACTTCTAGAAGCTCATTTGGACGTGCAAGAGGCATGAGGAAACTACCTTTTGAAGGTAATTCTCCTCCTATAAATACCCAACCTCATTCCTCTCATTTCATTCATTCCACATAAATTAGAGATTGAGAGCCTCTCTCTCTAGACCTTGTGGCCGACTCCTCTCTCTCTCTCTAGTCAATTTCATTTTATTGTTTTGGCACCTAGGTCCTCATTTGACCTAGTGTTTTAGCTCTTCGACTCTAAGACTAGGTCTTGAGTCGTCGTGTTTAAAAGTGCCCACACACTAATTCCTTTCTTTCTCGAGTGATTCTTGTGATAGAAACTTTCGTGGTTGCTCGATCCTCGGGAGAGGGAAGCTGTCTTTCGGGCAGGCCTTGTTGAGATCTTTGTAATCGATACAAATCCGCCACTTCCCGTTCGGCTTCTTGACCATCACAACATTGGACACCCACTTGGGGTGTTCCGCCTGCCTGTTGAAGTTGGCGGCGAGAAGTTTGTCAACTTCTTCACCAATGGCTTGGTACCTCTCTCCACGTAAACTTCCATAGTCTTGCCGATTAGGTCGGTGAAGATCCGGTTTACCAATCGTTGGTAAGTAGCTCCTGTATTTTTAAGGCCGAAAGGCATGCCCTTGTAGCATTAGAGGCCGCGATTAGTGACGAAGGTCGTCTTGATCTGATCGGGCTCGTGCATTCGTATCTGGTTATAGCCCGAGTAGGCGTCCATGAAACTTAGCAGTTCATGTCCTACCGTGGCGTCGACCAGTTGTTCGATGCGTGGGAGTGGAAAGCAATCTTTTGGGCATGCTCTGTTAAGATCTTTGTAATCTATACAAATGCGCAACTTCCCATTAGGCTTTTTGACCATGACCACATTGGCCACCCATTTGGGGTACTTGGCTTGGCGGATGAAACCAGCGGAGAGAAGCTTTTCGACTTCTTCATTTATCGCTAGGTATCGTTCAGGGTTGAACGCGCGTCTAGCTTGTACCTTTTCAGCGATAGTTTTATCGTCATTCAATCGGTGCACAATCACATCGGGGTCTATACCAGGCATGTCTGCATGTGTCCACGCAAAGACATCCTTAAACTCCCGAAGGAAGGACGCGAGTTAAGTTTTTATGGCGAGAGGGAGTTATGCACATATCTTCACCACCTGGTCACGTTTAGCTTCGTCGAGGACGATCGAAGTGAGATCATCGGGGGTGTCAACTTTCAACCTCTCGATATCGTCGCAGGGGTCTAGTTCCCCGAGTTGTCATGCGTCATTTTGATCACACAGGTAGGCGTCTTCTAGTTGGTAGATCATGTTAACCCTTTTTTCAGCGGGCTTGCCGTCCACGCCCTGGACGTAGCATATCCTCCCTTGGGTCTGATCGCCAGCCATGACGCCAATCCCCTCCCCTGTGGGGAATTTCACCAGTAGGTGATATGTGGATGTGATGGCCCTTAGTCTGTTCAATGTGGGTCACCTGATGATAACATTGTAGGGCGACTCCTGGTCAACCACAAGAAAAGGGACCATGTGAACGACTTCGATACCTCCGGTAGTTCCGAAGGTGACTGGTAAATCAATGATTCCTTAAGTCATGACCTTTTCTCCCGTGAACCCAAACAGAGGTGTCTGAGTTGGGACACGGTGGAGCCCCCCGAGCTTCATGCGCTCTAGGGTGGTCCTAAAGATTATATCGGCTGCGCTGCCGTTATCAATAAGAACTCTTTTTACCAAGTTGTTGACCACCTGGGCCTTAAGGACTATAGCGTCATTATGCAGGTGCACAACTCGCTTGGCCTCTTCATTGGTGAATTGTATCATCTCGTGAGGTACGGACGGAGGTTCCTCATAGGTGAGGTTAACTTGCCCGACAATGCCTTCTTGAGAGGCAGCTCTGAGGAGCTTTTTCCTTTGCCGGGCCGAGTCCCCGTCTTGCAAGCCACCTAGGATGGTGGTGACGACGTGGAGTTGCGCATCAGCCATAGCCGCGACCACGGTGCGGTCGGTGTTGGCGTTGGTCCCTCCACCTTTCTCAGGCTGTGGCCTGTTGTCGGTGGGGGCTATAGCTCCTACCATGCGAAGGACAAACTCTTTGAGCTCTCCTTTTTGGATTAATGTCTCAATTTGCCTCCTAAGATGGAAGCATTGAGCGGTCGTGTGACCGTAATCCCGGTGGAACTCGCAATAACGGGACCGATCGTGAGATGCGAGGCCGCCTTTCCTTGGAGTTGGAGCGGTGAACTTGTCATGCGTCACAGCGTAGATTTGCTCTACCGGGGCGTTCAAAGGGGTGTAACTTGAGTAGTCTCTAAAATTGCTCGCAAGACGCAACTTTTGAGACTTGGAGGGTCGGCTATCGGAAGCTTGACCTCCCTTGTTTACCCTTTTGCGGGGGTTGCCTGGCTCGTTGCCGGACTCATCCCGACGGCGGGAGCTTTGGTTACTGTTGTCGGCCCGTCTAGGGCCAACGGGAACAAATGCATCTCTTCGACCCACATGGCTGGTACGAGGTCTTGGGCGGCGAAACCCTGACTCAACCAGGGGCCGGCCCAAACCAATGGCCAGGTCAAATGCCTTGCCCAGCCATGGGCCGAGTCAATGGCTCACCCGGCCATTGGCTGGGTCAATGGCTCGCTCGGCCATTGGGCAGTTCACTCGGCCAATGGCCGAGTGAACCCTCTAGCCACCAAGGCAGTTCACTCGGCCATTGGCCGAGTGAACCTTCCAGTAGTTCACTCGGCCAATGGCCGAGTGAACCCTCCAGCCACCAAGGCAGTTCACTCGGCCATTGGCCGAGTGAACCTTCCAGTAGTTCACTCGGCCAATGGCCGAGTGAACCCTTCAGCCGGCCATGCAGTTCACTCGGCCAATGGCCGAGTGAACCCTTCAGTCGGCCTTGCAGTTCACTCGGCCAATGGCCGAGTGAACCCTTCAGTCGGCCTTGCAGTTCACTCGGCCAATGGCCGAGTGAACCTTCCAGCAGTTCACTCGGCCAATGGCCGAGTGAACCTTCATCCGGCCAAGACTCCTCACTCGGCCATTGGCCGACCCAACCCTTCAGCCGGCCAATGGCCGACCCAAACTTGCTCACTCGGCCAAGGGGTCTTCAAACCACCCCTTGGCTGCCTATAAATACAGGGGCCGCTCCCCTAGTCCAGGTAATCCATTTTTTGAGTCCCGAAACGCTGCCAAACTCGTACTTCGCTCGTTTCGCTCATCTTTGGCCTCTCACCACCCCTAAAACCTCTATACTCCACCTCAATCCTACTAATGTTGAGCGTCGGAGAGGTAAACAGGGGCACCCCCCCTGTTTCCCCTTTGTAGTTCACAATCTCTTTCTTGCTTTTCAGGTATCGAGACAAGGTGAGCTTCACCCACAGCTAAGGGACGACTTGGGATACCAAGTCCGACACGCTCGAGCCGGAGTGAGACCACTTGGTCCGGCCTTGGGTCTAACCACTTTGGGCTCCTAAATAGTTGTACAATTCTCAGCGACAACAGTTACTGCTCCTGTGGCCGTCGAGTTAATCTTCCACCCCCATGAAGGTTTTGGCTCGGTTCATTAACTCGGCCATCGTAGAAGGGACTCTGCCGACGACAGACTTTAAGAAGTCTCAGGTGCGCAAGCCCTCGATGATGGCTGTAATTGCGTCACTGTTGTCAAAGCGGTCAACCTTATTTGATTCTGCGGTGAATCGGGTGAGATACTGTCTCAAGGACTCGTTATTCTCTTGCCTGATTGACCATAAGTACATCTTGGTCTTCTTTTGGACCATCGATGTAGCAAATCGTGCTAGGAACATGTCCTTCAGGTCTTTGAACGATTGGACGCTCCCTGGTCTTAAATTCTTAAACCACTCAAACCCGTGTCCGGTGAGGGTAAGACTAAAAGCCCGGCATAGAGCCCTAGGTGAAACGCCCTACATTGTCATCCAAGTTTCGTAATGTTGGATGTGATACGTGGGATCAGTTTTCCCATTGTAGGGAGGGAGATTCGGGAGTTTGAAGTTTCCTATGCAAACCTCAGCAAGGATTTGTGCAGTGAAGGGCGAGGAATGTTCTTCTACGACCCCGTACGTATCACCGGCCAAGCCTCCTTCACGCAGATCACGCACTTCGTTACGAAGATTGTGAATCATGGTGACGACATCGAGGCCAGTGTTGGGGGTCACTCCATGTTCACGAGGAGTCAGGCGCCTTTCATTCGACCATTGATTGGGGCCACAGGGTTGTAACCCTTGCGAGCACATAGCCTCTCCCGGAGGTCTTCGCCATGGTCGTTCCGTTGGGTGGTAAGTCGATCTCTAAGATCCGGCCCGGTGGTATGGGGGCGTGAGCTTCGAGCCACACGCCTCACTCACCAAGTCATTGGACCTTCCCTGACATTGCCTCTTTGACCGAGTCGGTCATGGGCTGAACGTCGGGAAGTCTCTTCTTGAGAGGAGATCGGTATTGCCTTTGTTGTAGGCGGCGGGATTGATGGACCGACTTCGATCTCAACAGGGAGCTCCCCGTCTTTGGTGAGAGAATTCTCGATGTCCACTGAAATTTCCAAGCCATCGTAGTCGGGGTCATAGTCATGCCCCTCATCCATGAGGTCCTCGGATTCCCCGTGGGGGGTGCCCTGTGCAGGCGCCTTGCCCGCCAGTTGGCGGTGGTACCTTGCATTGGCTATCTTTAGTTGGCGGATTTTCTCCTCCATCCCAAGGATGCGGTCGTCCCGACTCTCCTGAGGACCTCGCCGCCTTGCACGCAAATGTGGCATCGCGCTCGCCGCCCAGCTCGTGAGTCGAAAGGCAGCGAGTTTCAAATGGGTTTCAAAGGCTTGCGTCCGCCGGACGTACCTGGTCTAGCCAGCGTCTGCGGAAAGCCCAGTCACACAAATGTGACACCAAGGCCCCCCGAGGCCCAGGCCGTGCAAATCGATCACGCCTTCATTGGTAGGTCGAGAAGATAAGCCACGCACGATCAACCCGGAACAAAAGCCGTCCCTCGCGACGCACAAAAGTCGTCCCTCGCGACGCACACAAGCCGTCCCTCACGACGCATTGGAAGCCCTTCTACGATGCGGCCACAAACTCGAGAGCGTTTGTCCCGGGTCCGCGCGTCGGCCCAAGTGCTGAGTTTCCGCTCGACCAACGCTCGACCAGAAACTCGGGGGGCTAATGTTGTCGGCCCGTCTCGGACCGACGAAGAAGAAGGCATCACATCGACCTGCGAGACCGGCGTGAGGCCTTTGACGGCGAGACCTTGCCTCAGCCATTGGCTGGCCCAAACCAATGGCCGGCCCAAGGTTCAGCCGGCCATATGCTCAGCCGGCCCACGGTCGGGCCAAAGGTCACCCGGCCCACGGCCAGCCCAAAGGTCATCTAGTCATGCAGTTAGCTCGGCCAATGGCCGAGTGAACCCTAGAGCCGGCCTTCCTCCATGGCCGACTCAGAGCCGGCCTTCCTCCATGGCCGACTCAGAGCCGGCCTTCCTCCATGGCCGACTCAGAGCCGGCCTTGCTCCAGAGTCGGCCTTCCTCCATGGCCGACTCAGAGCCGGCCTTGCTCCAGAGCCGGCCTTCCTCCATGGCCGACTCAGAGCCGGCCTTGCTCCAAAGCCGGCCTTCCTCCATGGCCGACTCAGAGCCGGCCTTGCTCCAGAGCCGGCCTTCCTCCATGGCCGACTCAGAGCCGGCCTTCCTCCATGGCCGACTCAGACCCGTCCTTCGGCCAAGGGGATGCCCAAAATGCCCCTTGGTCGCCTATAAATACCAAGACACCTCCCTTGGTCCTGGTAATACAACTTTGAGTCCCGAAACACTGCCGAACTCATACTTCGCTCGTTTCTCTCACCTTTAGCTTCTCACCACCTCTAAACCTCTATAATCCACCTCAATCCCACTAATGTTGAGCGTCCGAGAGGTAAACAGAGGCACCCCCTCTGTTTTCCCTTCTTAGCTCACGGTTCTCTTATCTTTTTCAGGTAGGCCGGCGAGCTCAAACACCATTGACAGCTAAGGGAAGGCTTGGGATACCAAGCCCGACACGCTCGAGCCGAAGTGAGACCACTTGGTCTGGCCTTGGGTCTAACCACTTTGGGCTCCTAAATCGTTGTCCAAAAATCAGCGACAACAGCCGTTCTTGGGTGGAACTCAATCCCTTACTCGCTCAATTCTTGGGACCAGATCGCCATGCGAGTCGATGTTCCCTTTTGAAGAGCCTTACCGATCGGATGCTCGGTCCGCACCGCGATTGGGTGAGCTTGGAAATACGGTCGTAGCTTCTTAGCTGCCGTTACCAGAGCCATAGAAAGTTTCTCTATCTCGGTGTAGCGCGTTTCCGCGTCCAGTAAGGCTTTGCTCACGTAGTAGACCGGCCATTGGACCTTGTCTTCTTCGCGGACAAGAACAGCACTTACAGCTCTTTCAGAGACGGCGAGATATACGTATAGCATCTCGCCCTCTCTTGGTTTAGAGAGGAATGGTGGGGACCCAAAGTAAGCCTTCATTTCGTGGAAGGCATTTTCGCATTCGTCCGTCCACTCAAAGCCGTCCGTCTTCTTTAGAGCTTTGAAGAACGATTGACACTTGTCGGTGGCTTAAGACACGAAGCGTGTTAGAGCGGCTACCCGACCGGTCAGGCTCTGCACCTCTTTGACTCGTCTTGGAGACTTCATTTCAATTAGTGCCCTGATTTTTTCGGGGTTTGCCTCTATCCCTCGTCGGCTGACGATGTATCTGAGAAATTTCCCGGATTCAACCCCGAACACGCATTTATTGGGATTGAGTTTCATTTTGTATCGGCGGAGGATCATGAACATCTCCCTTAGGTCGTGTACGTGATTGGTTGCCAGTAGGCTTTTAACGAGCATGTCGTCCACGTACACTTCCATCGTCTTGCCGATTTGATCGGCGAAGATCCGATTTACCAAGCGCTGGTATGTCACTCTCGCGTTCTTAAGGCCGAAAGGCATGACCTTATAAGAGTAGAGACCTCGATCAGTGACAAAGGTTGTCTTAATTTGATCGGGCTCGTGCATTCGAATTTAGTTGTAGCCTGAATAGGCGTCCATGAAGCTGAGAAGTTCATGGCCGGCCGTGGCGTCCACCAGCTGTTCGATACGCGGGAGTGGAAAGCAGTCCTTAGGGCAGGCTTTGTTAAGATCTTTATAGTCTATACAAATTCGCCACTTCCCATTAGGCTTTTTCACCATTACCACGTTGGCGACCCACTTGGGGTACTTAGCCTCTCGGATGAAGTTTGCGGCGAGGAGTTTCTCGACCTCTTCATTTATGGCCAGGTATCATTCTAGGTTGAACGTTCGTCTAGCCTTCACCTTTTCGGCGACCTTCGACTCGTCGTTCAATCTGTGCACTATTACTTCGGGATCAATTCCAGGCATATCCGCATGAGTCCATGCAAAAACATCCTTGAACTCCCGGAGAAAGGCAGTGAGCTGAGTTTTGATGGCGAGTGGAGGCCGGATGCCGACCTTTACAACCTGATCAGGCTTAGATTCGCCCAGGACGATCGACACAAGATAATCAGAGGTTTCCACTTTGAGTCTTTCGATTTCATCCCGGGGATCAAGTTCTCCGAACTTCCTTGCGTCCCTTGGGTCGCATGGGTAATCGTCTTCCAGTTGGAAGATTGTGTTGACCGTTTTTCCTGCGGATTTACCATCAACTCCTTGCACGTAGCATATTCTGGCTTGGGATTGGTCTCCGGCCATAATGCTAATTCCCTCTTCGGTGGGGAATTTCACCAGTAGGTGGTACGTTGAAGTGATTGCCCTGAGCCGGTTCAACGTAGGTCGCCCGATGATTAAGTTATTGGGCGACTCTTGATCGACCACTAGGAATGGGACCATGTGAACGGCCTCAATGCCTCCAGGTGACCGGCAGGTCGATGATGCCCTCGGTCATAACCTTTTTCCCAGTGAACCCAAACAAGGGCGTTTAGGTCAGAGTCGGGCGCAGCCCCCCGAGCTTCATGCGCTCTAGGGTGGACTTGAAAATTATGTCAGCACCACTTCCGTTGTCGATGAGCACCCTTTTCACCAAGTTATTGGCCACTTGGGCCTTGAGCACAATTGCGTCATTGTGTGGATACACAACTCGCTTGGCTTCTTCATTGGTGAAATACATCATCTCGTGAGGCACAGACGGAGGCTCTTCATACGTGAAGTTGACGTGCATAGCAGCGCCTTCCTGAGCCGCGGCCCTAAGGAATTTCTTCCGTTGTCGGGCTGAATCCCCATCTTGTGGACCTCCCAATATGGTGGTCACCACGTGGAGCTGCGGATTGGCGTTGGCAGTAGCCGCGGTTCGGTCCGCAAAAGCGGCTGTTCCTCCTCCATGACCAGACTGTGGTCTGTTCGTGGTGGGGCACGCAGCGCTAATCATGTGTAACACGAACTCTTTTAGCTCACCCTGTTGGATCAGAGCCTCGATTTGCCTTTTAAGGTTGTAGCATTCCGAGGTCAAATGACCATATTCCCGATGGAACTCACAATATCTAGATCGATCGCGAGTTGCGGGATCCTTTTTCATTGGGGCCGGGGGCGTGAACTTATCACGTGCCAGAGCCAGGATTCGTTCCGGCGCCGTGTTCAACGGTGTGAACGGAGAATACCCTTTGAAGTTTTCTGCAAGTCGCGGCTTCTGGGGTACAGGGGGTTGGTTATTAGAATACTGATTTCCATTATTTCAACTTTTACGAGGTTCGCCTTGCTCGTGGCTAGGTTCCTCTCGACGACGAGAGCTCTGATTGTTACTCTTGCGGCCGTCGAGGTAGTCTTCGACTCCCATGAAGGTCTTAGCCCGAGTCATTAACTCGGCCATGGTAGAAGGGACACGGCCGACGATCGACTTAAGGAAGTCACTTGTGCGCAGGCCTTCTATGATAGCGGCAATTGCGTCACCGTCGTCAAAGCGGTCGACCTTGTTTGACTCTTCAGTGAATCGGGCGAGGTATCGTCTAAGAGACTCGCCACTCTCTTGCCTGATTGATCACAGGTACATCTTGGTCTTCTTTTGGACCATAGATGTAGCGAACCGAGTAGGAACATGTCCTTCAGGTCTTTGAACGAGTGGATGCTTCCTGGCCTTCAGTTCTTGAACCACTCGAAACCGGGTCCGGCGAGGGTCAAACTAAAAGCTTGGCACATGGGGCCAGAAGAGATACCCTGCATCGTCATCCAGGTTTCATAGTGTTGGATGTGGTAAGCAGGATCTGCTTTCCCATCATAGGGAGTGAGGTTCGGGAGTTTGAAATTCCCCGTACAAACCTCGGCCAATATCTGAGCCGTGAAAGGTGAGGAGTTCTCCTCAACCACCCCATAGGTGCGTCCACCTATTCCGTATTCTCGGAGATCTCGTACCTCATTTTGAAGATTGTGGATCATAGTGACCACATCGAGACCGGTCGTTGGAGTAACCCCTTGTTCGGGAGGAGTTACCTGTCACCTTTCGTTAGACCCTTGCCCTCTCTGAGGCTGCCAGCGGGATGTTGGGTCTAGAGCTTAGCCGCTCTCTCAGATCATTGCCACGCCCAATGCGTTGAGCAGTGAGGTGGTCCCTAAGGTCAGGGCTGGTCGTACGGAGGCGCAGGCTTCGTCTACGACGGCGCACTCTTCGCGTGCCCTGACTTTCCGCAACATTCTCCCTTAGACCTAGTCGGTCGAGGGCTTAACGTCGGGAATTCCCCTCTTTAGAAGCTGCTGTCGCGTTGCCTGCCCGGGGTAGGGGATTTGACGGACCGGCTTCAAACACGGCGGGGAGTTCCCCATCCTTCGTGAGAGAAGTCTCGATATCCTCGGAATCACCGCTACCCTCGTAATCAGGGTCGCGGTCGCGGCTCTCCTCGTTGAGGTTCTCAAGATCCCCGTTGGGGATCGTGTCATGCGGAGGTCGCTTTGCAGCCAGTCGGCTGTGGTACCTCGCATTCTTCGCCTTCAGCTGGCGGACATTCTCCTCCAACTCCATGATGCGGTTGTCCCTGCTATCCGGAGATGGAGATGGTGAGCGGGTCGACCTCTCTTCATGGAACGACTCTTCGTCACCATGCGCTCGGGAGCGCAAGAAGTATTTCTTGGTCCCAGTGTTGTTATCGGGGTTGTTCACGCCGTCAGAACGTACGGGTGGCTGACTACTCATCTTTTCTCAAGTCCGAGAAAGTTGAGTTGGTAGAAGAAAAGAAGAAGATGAATAGAAGGGATTTCGGGCTGAACAGGTCGGGAAATCCCCTCCTTCTAGCGCCAAAATGTTGTCGCACGAAAATGAACAACTATTGTATACCTCGGGCGCTTCGATCCAAGGCCGGACCAAGTGATCGCACCCGGGCCAAGAGTGTGAACTCGAAAGTCTCGAGCTAGGCTTTCTCCGATCAACCCGCCTCTACGAGGAGGAAATGGGTGAGGAGGAGGAGTGACCGTGCCTTGGGAGTCAGCTGCCTACGTACCCGTGTGTGGGATCTGTTCATAACGTAGTTCAAACGTGTAGGACGCAGTATGAGGCGTGGAACCTTGGCGGAGAAGCATGCTCAACGAAGGAGACGAGGCGCGGAGGAGTCCTCGGTGGCGTCTCAGAACTTCGTAGATCGCGTGCGCGTCTAGCGTGTTAGACGCGCAGAGGGACTCTAGTCGAGAACCCTAGGGGCGTGCTTTGAGCACCGGGGGGAGTTCGATCAGAGGGAGCGACGTTCGGGAAGTCCCCGTGAGTGCTTCGGAACCTCTGAGAACGAGAGAGACTTGCGAGAATGCTTCAGGCCAGATATGGCATCAAGAGAAGCAGAGAAGAGTGAGAAATCGAGCATGTCGATAGGAGATGAAGGGATGGCTTCCCCCTCAGTGAGAGGGGGTTTATATAGGTGTTCGGGGACCCTGAGGGGGTCCTTTGTAGCCAATGTGGGACTCAGGGCGCGCACCTTTCCAAGAGGAGGCGCACAAGGGGCAGCGGCGCACTATGCGCGGCGCGCAGTGAAGCCAGCGTGGCGCGCGCTGGGCTGTGCCTTTGTGGGCTTTTCACGACCGTCCTCCTTCCCAGCCCGTTTGAGCTATTGCGAGTTTTGCCCTTTGGGGTTATGACGCAAATGTTTCTGTTCGACGGATAGGATTCGAGTCGAGACTCGACTCGAGGAGCGAGGCCCGACTCGAGGAGACCGACTCAAGGCTCGACTCGAGGAGACCGAGTCGAGGCTCAACTCAAGGAGCGGAGCACGACTCGAGGAGACTGAATTAGGTCTCAACTCGAGGGGCGAGGCTCGACTCGAGGAGCCGACTCAAGTCTCAACTCGAGGGGCTAGGCTCAACTCAGGGAGTCAAGAGTTTGGGCAAGGGCTTGAAGACTTGTCACTTTTCGAGACCTCCGGCCTGACCATCGGCCCTTTAAGTGACGTGCCTTCTTGGCGTCTCGGGTTTTCCGAAAACGACGGACAACAACATTCTCACAACTAAGTACTTTACGAATAGGCCCTGTTCGGAATCACATAGTGAGTCCGAACTCTTACTTTCTCAAATGAGAATACGTAAGCTGTGGAATGGCATGTCTCATTTCAGGATTAAGGTAAGCACGATGCAATTCATACGTAGTGACTTTGAGACATAAGAGGTTAAATGGTTTGTTCTCATCTTGTCTCTAGAAGTGCATTGGTCAATTTAGTACCTTCGAAAGATACCTAGAAGAACTATAGAGTCTCCAACTCTCAATGTCTCATAACCAGACATCATAGATTCTTCTAACAATCATACTGAGGTCAATAGTCCTTTGACCCTTAGATTGCGAATGTATCGTTTTAAGCAAACTACGAAGAGTTTGTTCATGCAAATCTACATTTGTCTCTTCGTAAGTTGTTAAGTTTGTTTATGGACTAAAGACTAATGTTTTATCATAAAGTTTCAAACAGACAAGGAAGAATGAATGAACGTTTCAACTTTTATTAATGAATAAGCAATTACAAGCAAGGGTCTTCGTGAGACTTTATTACATCAAATGTATAAAATAAAGACTACAACTCTTCTTATGCGCACCATTGACAACAAACTCCCACTTGACTCAAAGAAGATGTGTGTAGTCCTTCATGCCTAATCCCTCTTGATGTTGGTCGAAGACCTTGTTCGCTAGGGCCTTTGTGAATGGATCTGTTAGGTTGTCCACCGTTGAGATCTTCTTCACTTCCATGTCTCCGCGCTGCACGATCTCTCGAATCAAATGGTATTTCCTCTCAATATGTTTAGAGCGCTTATGGCTTTGAGGTTCCTTTGAGTTAGCGACAGCCCCACTATTATCACAATAAAGGGTCATGGGCTCGTCGATGTTTGGAACAACTTCCAAATACTTAAGGAATTTTCTAAGCCATACAGCCTCTTTGGATGCTTCACAAGCAGCCACATATTCTGCTTCCATGGTGGAGTCAGCAATGCAAGATTGCTTAATACTTCTCCACACAATAGCTCCACCATTAAGGATGAACACAGATCCCGAAGTGGATTTCTTGGAATCCTTATCCGCTTGAAAATCGGAGTCGGTATATCCCGTCATAGTCAGGTCAGTACCTGAGTATGTAAGCATCAAGCTCCTAGTTCTTCGAAGATACTTAAGAACATGCTTAACAGCAATCCAGTGCTCGGGTCCAGGGTTCGATTAGAAACGGCTAACTACGCCAACAGCGAAACATATATCAGGTCTAGTGCAAAGCATAGCATACATGAGGCTTCCTACGGCAGAGGCGTAATGAATTTTCCTCATGTCTTCAATCTCTTGTGCAGTCTTGGGAGACTGGTCCTTAGAGAGTGAAACTCCATGCCTAAAGGGTGTTTGGCCCTTCTTGGAGTCTTGCATCGAGAAGCGATCCATCACCTTATCAATATAAGATGCTTGAGAGAGCGACAGGGTCCGGTTTTTCCTATCTCGAAAGATTTGGATCCCCAGAATGTACGCAACTTCTCCTAGATCCTTCGTATCGAATTGCTTTGCTAGACAGATGTTACCGGTCCATCTCGGCCCGGTAGAGCAACGACGGCCGCGATAGGGACCACCTCGGGACCCCCGACGCATGGACTACCTCCGGCCTCATGGGCTCGGCGTCCAGCTCCATGGCCGACCTCCGACCTCATGAGCTCGACCACGGCCTCAGCTCGACCTGACGAGCTCGACCTCGGCCTGACGAGCTCAACCTCGGCCTCAGCTCGACCTCAGCTCGGCCTCCACGTCTCAGTGGCGTCCCTGCCTTCCATGGCCGGATCAGAACCTTCCCTGCCTTCCATGGACGGGTCAGAGCCTTCCCTACCTTCCATGGCTGGGTCAGAGCCTTCCCTGTCTTCCATGGCCGGGTCAAAGCCTTCCCTGCCTTCCATGGCCGGGTCAGAGCCTTCCCTGCCTTCCATGGCCAGGTCAGAGCCTTCCCTGCCTTCCATGGCCGGGTCAGAGCCTTCCCTGCCTTCCATGGCCGGGTCAGAGCCTTCCCTGCCTTCCATGGCCGGGTCAGAGCCTTCCCTGCCTCCCATGGACGGGTCAGAGCCTTCCCTGCCTCCCATGGACGGGTCAGAGCCTTCCCTGCCTTCCATGGACGGGTCAGAGCCTTCCCTGCCTTCCATGGCCAGGTCAGAGCCTTCCCTACCTTCCATGGCCGGGTCAGAGCCTTCCCTGCCTTCCATGGCCGGGTCAGAGCCTTCCCTGCCTCCCATGGACGGGTCAGAGCCTTCCCTGCCTTCCATGGCTGGGTCAGAGCCTTCCCTTCCTTCCATGGCCGGGTCAGAGCCTTCCCTGCCTTCCATGGCCGGGTCAGAGCCTTCCCTGCCTTCCATGGACGGGTCAGAGCCTTCCGTGCCTCCCATGGACGGGTCAGAGCCATCCCTGCCTTCCATGGACGGGTCTGAGCCTTCCCTGCCTTCCATGGCCGGGTCAGAGCCTTCCCTGCCTTCCATGGCCGGGTCAGAGCCTTCCCTGCCTTCCATGGCCGGGTCATAGCCTTCCCTGCCTTTCATGGCCGGGTCAGAGCCTTCCCTGCCTTCCATGGCCGGGTCAGAGCCTTCCCTGCCTTCCATGGCTGGGTCAGAGCCTTCCCTGCCTCCCATGGACGGGTCAGAGCCTTCCCTGCCTTCCATGGACGGGTCAGAGCCTTCCCTGCCTTCCATGGCCGGATCAGAGACTTCCCTGCCTTCCATCGCCGGGTCAGAGCCTTCCCTGCCTTCCATGGCCGGGTCAGAGCCTTCCCTGCCTTCCATGGCCGGGTCAGAGCCTTCCCTGCCTCCCATGGACGGGTCAGAGCCTTCCCTGCCTTCCATGGCCGGGTCAGAGCCTACCCTCGGCCAAGGGAATGCCCGAAATATCCCTTGGTCACCTATAAATACCAAGGCCCCTCCCTTGGTCCAGGTAATCCATTCTTGAGTACTGAAACGCTGTCGAACTCGTACCTCGCTCGTTTCTCTCAAGTCTCGGCCTCTAAACACTTAAAACCTTTATATCCACCTCAATCCTACTAATGTTGAGCGTCAGAGAGGTAAACAGAGGCACCCCCTCTGTTTCCCCTTTGTAGTTCATACCTCTTTCTGCTTGCTTTTCAGGTACCTGGATGAGATTAACACCACCAACAGCTATGGGACGGCTTGGGATACCAAGCCCGACACGCTCGAGCCGAAGTGAGACCACTTGGTCTGGCCTTGGGTCTAACCACTTTGGGCTCCTAAATAGTTGTCCGAAAAACAGCGACAACATTTTGGCGCTAGAAGGAGGGGATCTCTCGACCTTGGCGGCACTTTCCCTCTACCACACTTCTTCATCCTCCAACGGCAAAACTCTCGATAGATGAGTCAATTGCCCGTCACCTCCGCGGGTACTCGAGCGACGAGCTCGAGATACGGTCTCCGACGCCTCGCGCACCGTCTTGAAGGGCAACCTCGCGATAGCGAGAGCCATCCCCAAGACCCGGTGAATGACCCCGAGGCCGAGCTCCGAGAGGACACGGCCCGGCGGCTTGCGGAGCTCCTTGACCGCCCTGGCGTCGACGGCTCGCTCATCGCCGATCTCCTCGGCTACGACGTCGAGGATCGATCCGCCCGAGACGACTCCGACCCCGACTTCGTGGGGGAGTCAAGGACCGATGAGGCAACTCCTAGCCTCGCCCCTTCACGGCCCGAGAGGTCCAATGGTGCATTGGCCGACCCTTCGCACCCGGCGCGACGACAGGCACGGTCACAGTCCCGGGGACTCGCCCCCTCGGTTTCAAGAGGCGGCCGGACACGGCCCCTCGCCGAGGAGAGAGCGACTCTGGTTGACGACGGGGCCGATAGCCGAAGCGCTCGCCGGACGGTCCGACCAAGGGCGACCTCGCCTCTCCACGCACCGAGCGTGGACCTTAGAGAGCTCTTGACGGCGCAGAGAAACTCCCGAGGGGAGGATCCCCGCCAAAGGCTCAACTCTCGAAGGGACGCGCTTCCCGCCACAACTCTTGGCCGTCCTCAGGCCAATATCGTGGACCAAGCGTCCAACGAGCGCCAACAGGCGACTCACGCGGTCTCGGCGATCAGCCCCACGAACGGGCTCGACATGTTGACGATGATTCAAAGCCTCCAGAATCAAATCATCGATATGAGGGAGTCGGGGAGGCAGAGGCCTCAGGGAGGGATCGTGGAGTTGTACTCTCCCTTCGCCGCCCAAATCCTCACGCAGCCTTGCGTGGGGAACTTCAAATTGCCGTCCATTCCCCCTTACGACGGGCGGACGGACCCGAACTTCCACATCCAACACTACGAGACATGGATGACGATGCAGGGACAGTCAGACGCCACCCTATGTCAAGCCTTCAGCCTGACTCTCACAGGGTCGGGATTTGAATGGTTCCGGAGTCTCAGGCCAGGGAGCATCTCGTCCTTCCAGGTTTTGCGAGGAGCTTTCCTTACTCGTTTCGCCACTCTCGTGGCACAGAAGAAGTAGAAGACCTACCTCTTGTCTATCCGACAAGGGAGAGACGAGACCTTGAGACAATACCTCGCTCGCTTTACCGAGAAGTCTCACAAGGTCGAAGGGTTCGACGATAGGGACGCCATCACGGCAATCACCGAGGGAGCTCGCACGAGCGACTTCCTCAAGTCTATTGTTGGAAGGGTCCCGCTGGACATGGCAGAGCTTATGTAAAGAGCCCGCGCCTACATGGGAATCGAGGACTACCTCGACGGCCGGGATGGTCGAGGGGCGGAGGGGCAGAACAGTCGCCGCCGTGACAGTCAAGGCGAAGATCGTCCCGACCCTCGAAGGAAGAGGAGCAAGGGAAGCCAGGCCCCTGGCGACCGCTCCCGCCCGGGTCCTAGACCCCTACACGTCGATAGCTTCCGAACGTTCTCGGCATTCACCCCTCTGAACACTTCGCGAGAGCGGATCCTAGCTTTGCACCGCGACGAGCTAGGAAGCCCCGCTCCACTCACGAAGGATCCTACGAAGCGGGACCAAAGCAAGTTCTGTGAGTACCACCAAGACCATGGGCACCCGACGTCCGAGTGTTACCAGCTCAAGCGCCAGATCGAATGTGGCATCGCGCTCGCCGCCCAGCTCGTGAGCCGAAAGGCAGCGAGTTACAAATGGGTTTCAAAGGCTTGCGTCCGCCGGACGTACCTGGTCTAGCCAGCGTCCACGGAAAACCCGGTCACACAAACGTGACACCAAGGCCCCTCGAGGCCCAAGTCGTGCAAATCAATCACGCCTTCATTGGTAGGTCGAGAAAATAAGCCACGCACAATAAAGTCGTGCCAATCGATCACGCCTTCATTGGTAGGTCGAGAAAATAAGCCACGCATAGTAACGTCGTGCAAATCGATCACGCCTTCATTGGTAGGTCGAGAAAACAAGCCACGCACGATCAACCCGGAACAAAAGTCATCCCTCGCGACGAACAAAAGTCGTCCCTCGCGACGCATAAAGGCCGTCCCTCGTGACGCACAAAGCCGTCCCTCCCAACGCATAAAGGCCGTCCCTCGTGACGCACAAAGGCCGTCCCTCGTGACGCACAAAGGCCGTCCCTCGCGATGCGCAAAGGCCGTCCCCCGTGACGCAAACCCGAGAGCGTTCATCCCGCATCCGCATGAAAGCATACATTTTGAGTTTCCACTCGACCTACGCTCGACCTGAAACTCGGGGGGCTAATGTTACCGGTCCATCTCAGCCCGGTAGAGCAATGACGGCCGCGATAGCGACCACCTCGGGACCCCCGATGCATGGCCGACCTCCGGCCTCATGGGCTCGGCCTCCAGCTCCATGGCCGACCTCCGACCTCATGAGCTCGACCTCGGCCTGACGAGCTCGACCTCGGCCTCAGCTCGACCTGACGAGCTCGACCTCGGCCTGTCGAGCTCGACCTCGGCCTCAGCTCGACCTCAGCTCGGCCTGTTGGAATCGATCTAGGGTTTAAGAAAATAATTAACGCTTCGGTAAGCGGCGGAATTTTAAAAAATTTCTTTTACAAGTAAAAACGGTTTTTTACTAACCTAGACAAAAGAGCAAGTACACGTAATTAAAAACTATTATAAGCTAAGAAGTTTACTAACCTTTCTTGAAGCTTGATCTTTGAGAAGCTCTTAGAAAGTTGCAATGCTCGTCTCCCCTCGCAGCACGTCTCTCTTTCTTTCCTCGGCACCTCGAGCAACCACGAAAGTTTCTATCACTAAATCACTCGAGAGAAAAGGAATTAGTGAGTGGGCACTTTTAAACACTACGACTTAAGAACGAGTCTTGAAGTCACAGAGCTAAACTCTAGGTCAAATGAGGACCTAGGTGCCAAGACAATAATCGAAAATAAACTAGAGAGAGAGAGAGGAGTTCGGCCAAAGTTCTAGAGAGAGAGTCTCTCAAATCTCTTAAACTTGGATGAATGAAATGTGAGGAAATGAGGCTCCTATTTATAGGAGAGGTCTCACCTTCAATAAGGTAGTTTCCTCTTCTATAGAATATCACATATTCATGAGCCAATTTCCTCTTTTCCCTCTTGAGACACTCGGCCAAACAAGGGCTTCTAGAAGCCTTGATTTGTTTCCAATTTTGTTCATGGCTTGCCTTTTCTCTCAACATGGCCGAAGTTCCCTTATGCATCCTTATGCAAATTTGTTTCCTCTTTTTCTTTTGGCAAGTATCTAAATACATTTATGCACAAAATAAACTCTCCTATTTCTCTATAGGGTAGGCGCCCAACATGTCTCTAGAAGGAGCTTCTAGAAGCTTCTTCATTTATTCATGAGAACATGAAAAAGGCCCATTAAGAATTTTCAATAAAACTCTTATGAAATGAAATTCATTCACGAGGCCCAATGATCAAGTCATGGCCGAGTGACATTAAGTCATCGAATGAACTTGTCAAAAAATTTATTGACATTCATTTCATCATTTGTCTCAAAAGACAAAAATACCCTTTTGACTATTTTCGTTCTTGTTTTGACTTAGCTTCCAGTTTAACTATTCCTATCGATGTGATTCGTGACAGTGACCTCATGGACCCAAATGAACAAAGCTTGAGCTAAACACTTGGACTCAAAAGTTCACAAACCTTTTCCAAGTTTAGCTTAATGCCAACTGACTCCACTAAAGAGTTGACACTGAAAATCTCTCGGTTCAAATGAATTTATTTTCTACTCAAGAATTCGACCTAATTATGATGAGCGGATCCACTGAATATTATCTATGTTTACCCTTCATGAATGTCATCAGATAGTCGGGATTTACTAAATTATCATTTTACCCTTCTAGCTGTTATTTCCTCAACTCCTTTGTCGCTTGTGAATAAGTTAGAAACAATATATTGACGAGGAGCTAACAAGTCACATTGTTTCATCCAAAAGAGTCAGGACTCAATTTGGACACTGGCCAGTTCATTTATTCACACTCCAAGGAACAAAGCATGAGGTGACATACATTGCATTTCAGCAATCTTGTTCATGAATTCCATATCTATGAGAACTTCACAAAGTTACTCATGACATTCTCACAACTTAGTACTTCACCAATAGGCCCTGTTCGGAATCACATAGTGAGTCCGAACTCTGAGTTTCTCAAATGAGAATACTAAGGTGTGAAATGACATGTCTCATTTCAGGATTAAGGTAAGCATGATGCAATTCATACATAGTGACTTCGAGACATAAGAGGTTAAATGGTTTGTTCTTATCTTGTCTCTAGAAGTGCACTGGTCAATTCAGTACCTTCGGAAGATACCTAGAAGAACTATAGAGTCTCCAACTCTCAATGCCCCATAACCAGACATCATAGATTCTCCTAACAATCATACTGAGGTCAATAGTCCTTTGACCCTTAGATTGCGAATATATCGTTTTAAGCAAACTACGAAGAGTTTGTTCATGCAAATTTACATTTGTCTCTTCGTAAGTTGTTTAGTTTGTTTATGGACTAAAAGACTAAGGTTTTATCATAAAGCTTCAAACAAATGCCTAATCCATCAAGATGTTGGTCGAAGACCTTGTTCGCTAGGGCCTTGGTGAATGGATCTGCGAGGTTGTCCACCGTTGAGATCTTCTTCACTTCCACGTCTCCGCGCTGCACGATATCTCGAATCAAATGGTATTTCCTCTCAATATGCTTAGAGTGCTTATGGCTTCTAGGTTCCTTTGAGTTAGCGACAGCCCCACTATTATCACAATAAAGGGTCATGGGCTCGTCGACGTTTGGAACAACTTCCAAATACTTAAGGAATTTTCTAAGCCATACAGCCTCTTTGGATGCTTCACAAGCAGCCACATATTCTGCTTCCATGGTGGAGTCAGCAATGCAAGATTGCTTAATACTTCTCCACACAATAGCTCCACCATTAAGGATGAACACAGATCCCGAAGTGGATTTCCTGGAATCCTTATCCGCTTGAAAATCGGAGTGGGTATATCCCGTCATAGTCAGGTCAGTACCTGAGTATGTAAGCATCAAGCTCCTAGTTCTTCGAAGATACTTAAGAACATGCTTAACAGCAATCCAGTGCTCGGGTCCAGGGTTCGATTAGAAACGGCTAACTACGCCAACAGCGAAACATATATCAGGTCTAGTGCAAAGCATAGCATACATGAGGCTTCCTACGGCAGAGGCGTAATGAATTTTCCTCATGTCTTCAATCTCTTGTGCAGTCTTGGGAGACTGGTCCTTAGAGAGTGAAACTCCATGCCTAAAGGGTGTTTGGCCCTTCTTGGAGTCTTGCATCGAGAAGCGATCCATCACCTTATCAATATAAGATGGTTGAGAGAGCGAGAGGGTCCGGTTTTTCCTATTTCGAAAGATTTGGATCCCCAGAATGTACGCGCCTTCTCCTAGATCCTTCATATCGAATTGCTTTGCCAGCCAGACTTTAACCTCAGATAACTTACCCACGGCATTACCAATGAGTAGTATATCATCGACATATAGTACCAGAAACACAACTTTACCTTCGTGTATTAACTTGTAAACACAAGGCTCATCTATTAACTGTTCAAAGCCAAAGCTCTTCACAGTTTCATCGAATCTAATATTCCATGACCTAGATGCTTGCTTTAATCCATAAATGGACTTAAGCAACTCACAAACCTTGGTATCTTGACCTTCTTCCACGAAACCGTCTGGTTGTGCCATGTAAATGCGCTCGTCAAGATTGCCATTCAGAAAGGCTGTCTTGACATCCATTTGCCAGATCTCATAGTCGAGAGCTGCAGCTATGGATAGGAGTATGCGGATGGATTTAAGCATCGCGACTGGCGAGAAGGTTTCTTCATAGTCAATCCCTTCTTGTTGGGTATAACCCTTCGCCACAAGTCGTGCTTTGAACGTCTCGACGTTCCCATCAAGACCCATTTTCTTCTTGTATATCCACTTACACCCTACGGGTTTAATCCCTTCAGGAAGGTCTACAAGTTTCCAGACATTGTTGTCATACATCGAGTGCATTTCAACTTTCATGGCGTCAAGCCAAAGGTTTGATTCAGAACAAGCAATCGCTTGGCTATAGGAAACAGGATCATCCATGTCAGAGACGGCTACAAGAGAGTCTCCATAAGACATGTACCTGTCAGGCTTTTGAGTAGCCCTCCCACTACGTCTAAGTACTACTTGACGAGATTCTGATGAGTTAGGTTGTGTTTCAGTTGGGGTAAGAACAGTTCTTACAGATGAGGTAGAAGCTTCCTCACCCAACTTTTCTTCAAGCACAATGTTGCTTCTAGGTTTTGCATCTTTCATAAAGTCCTCCTCAAGGAAACGAGCATTCGTGCTAACGAAAGTCTTATCATCCTCGGGACTATAGAAAGTAAAACCTTTGGTTTCTTTTGGATATCCCACAAACAGGCACAATTCTGACCTACTAGCCAACTTGCTAGTCTTTTGCCTCAGCACGTGTGCAGGGCAACCCCAAATTCGGATGCGGCCAAGATTCACTTTACGGCCAGTCCATCGTTCATAAGGAGTACCTGGAACCGTTTTGGACGGAACTTGGTTCAGAATATAGGCGGCTGTTTCAAGGGCATATCCCCAAAAGGAAAGAGGGAGTGATGAGTAACTCATCATTGATCTAACCATCTCCATAAGAGTTCGGTTTCTTCTCTCTAACACTCCGTTTTGTTGAGGTGTGCCAGGTGCGGTAAGCTGAGAAGCGATACCTTCTTCTTTAAGAAAGTCATAGAACTCTCCAGACATATACTCACCACCTCGATCAGATCGAAGGGTTTTGATCACTTTGCCAGTTTCCTTTTCCACTAAAGCCCTAAAGACCTTAAATACGTTAATGGTCTCGGATTTATGTTTGAGCAAATAGACAAACCCATATCGTGAGTAATCATCGGTGAAGGTAACGAAGTATTCGTATCCTCCACGTGTCTGTTCGTTGAGCGGACCACATACATCAGAATGTACTAGTTCCAGCAACTCAGTGGATCTTCGACCCTTATTGGAGAAAGGTCGCTTAGTCATTTTTCCTTCTATGCAGGATTCACAAGTAGGTAGTGAACCTATTGCAGAGGCTTGGAGTGGACCGTCCCTCACGAGTCTCTTAATCCTATCTAGACTGATATGACCAAGTCTTAAGTGCCATAGGTATGTTGATTTTGTTAGATCGGAGGATTCAGAAAGTTTGATCCTCTTTGGCTCCCTAATTAGATCGTTATCTATTTCGGTGTCTAAAAGAGAAGGTTGAGTGGGATAGATGTAAAAAATACCATTCTTCATACATGCATCAGTGACTAAAGAATTAGAAAAAGAAATACGAATTCCATTCTTTATAAACTTTAAATAATAATCTTGCTCGAAAAGTTGAGCAACAGATATTAGGTTTTTCCCAAAGGAAGGAACATAATAAACATTATTCAAATTTAAAGTTCCATCTTCAAAAGATAACGTCACGGATCCCACAGCCTTCGCAGACACCACGCTAACATCACCCCACTTGAAGCAGAAGTCGCCATCCTCTAAGCTTTTGCTTTTCCTAAAACCAGTCAAGGAGCGGCAAATATGGTTAGTAGCAGCGGAGTCAATAATCCACGATGATACATTATCAGCTACTAAACAAGCTCCAGTAACAAGTACAATACCTTTTACTTTGGTTTTGAGGTAGGCAGGACAGTTCCTACGCCAGTGACCAGGCTCATTGCAGTGGTGGCACTTGTCTTTAGACTTGTCCACCTTCGGAGCCTTTGGCGCCTTCTTCTTCGCTTAAACCTTAGGTTGGTTCTTCTTCTCGGCATTGCGAGGTCTCTTCTTAGATCCAGAGGTGGAGGCAGTAGCATGTACTTCTCCTTGAGCCCTCTTTTTCTTAGTGAGTGCCTCAGCGGTTTGAAGTTCCTTCATGAGCTCGGTAACAGTGTACTCTAGCTTATTCATGGAATAATTCAACTTGAAGGTATCAAAGGTTTCGGGGAGAGTTTCCAAGATCATATCTATTTTAGTCTCCCCATCAATCTCAGATCCGAGGATCTCCATCTCGTTGAGATAGCTAATGATCAGCATCATATGATCTCTAACGGGAGTTCCAGCCTTCATACGACAGTTCATGAATTGTCGGACCGCTTGTTGCCTAGCTTGACGTCCTTGCCCTCCAAACATCTCATGGAGATTGTAGAGCATATCGGTGGCAGTTTCGTAATCACGATGTTGTTGTTGCAACACATTGTTCATCGATGCCAAAATATAGCATCTCGCAATCTCATCGGATCGAAGCCAGGCCGCCAAGGTGTCTTTCTCCTCTTGCGTCGAATCATCATTCGTTTGAGGACAGGGGGTGGTGAGAACCCATTTGTGCTTGTCGACAGTAAGGACTATGTCGAGGTTTCGTTTCCAGTCGACGTAATTGTCGCCTTCGAGTTTATTCGAGGAAAGAATGGTTGAGAGAGGGTTGAGAGACATATTGCCTATAAAAGTTGAAACAAGTTTATGATTAGTCTTTGGTTTAGGATTTAAGTTTTATTAAGACTTTTATAAAATCCAAAGGTGTTATAAACCAAACGATAATTTACTCCCTCAAGAGAAGGCCGCAAAAAATCTCCTTTTATAAGTAAATGACACATCATTAATGCTAAGCCAAGATGTCAATACATCTATTTTGACTAGCCACCTTTTAAATTGGTTTGATCACTCACATCTTTTCGCAGAGCTCAAGGGAGGATTACTAGGGATTGAGCCTAAGTGTGCAACCAACCACTTAGTCCAAAAGGTCAACTTTGAAAAACAATCCCCCAAGGGGAGGCCTTGCCATCATCGTCTCACTCTCGGACGTAGCTCATTGAGCAATGATCGAAGCAATAACGCCTTGGAGTACTCCCATTTAAGTGAGGGTCGCAAGAGCGGCTCTTAGTCCCACGTTAATTGCTTCTTTCATTAGTGTTGGGGATCGTGGGTTACGAACAACAAGTATAACCATCCCACTTAGTTTTTGGAGTTGGTTCATCGACTCTTATAAGTTCGGAAACAAATTTCCTAGTTAGAGAGCGACAGAGCGGACAACTAGAAGAGAATCCTAGATCGACATGTTCAGAGTAGTATTAGTGCATAAAGGCACAAGGTACATACTCGATCTTTTCCTATTTTCTATTTCGGGAAAGTGCATGAGGGAAGTGTGAACTGAAACTCACTCGAACACTTGAAAGTTTGAGATTGCACATCTTTTTATTTTTCGGCTTGTCTACAAAGAGACCTCCCACTCAAATTTTCAAGAGCATATAGATTTTGAACATATGTGATATAGATATAGTTTTGAAAACATTTTGAAAATTTATTTGATTTGGATGACAAAATATTTTCAAGTTTGAAAGTGAAAACGGTTTTTCAAAATTCAAACTAGTTTTGTAAAAACTCAATTTCAATTAAACTTTTCAAAAATAAAAACATTTTAATCTTACACATCATGTTTATAATCATATGAAAAAAAATTTTGCTCAAGAAAATTTTCTCATAAGAGTTCTATAACTCATGGTAGTGGGGTTTGAAAATCCGGATTTCTAAAAAACTGGAGTTTCGGAACAGCCGCGCACCTCGTAGTAAAATCGCCATATCTGGCGGCTCCGATGTCCTTTTGAGCCGAAACCGGTGGTATTGGACAGAGGACAGACAGAGCTTTACTTTGATTCAAGAATCATTAAATTTCGATTTCTGAGCAGAGAGTTATGCCACTTTTAATGCGGGTTTACTCCAGCTCGAAGAAAAAGAAATAATTAAAGCTGGGTCCTTTTTAGGTGCGAAAAAGAATCGAGTGTAACGGAACGTTTTATGAAGGTTGTTAAAGTTTTTATTTGTGTTTTATTAGCAGGGTAATAAGAAGGCATAAAAGAAATAACAACTGTTGTCGCACGAAAATGAACAACTATTTAAAACCTCGGGCGGTTCGATCCAAGGCCGGACCAAGTGATCGCACCCGGGCCAAGAGTGTGAACTCGATAGTCTCGAGCTAGGGTTCTCTCCGATCAACCCGCCTCTCGGGAGAGGTAGGGGGTGAGGTGGATGAGTGACCGTGCCTTGGTTGTCGGCTGCCTACGTACCCGTGCGTGGGATCAGGTCAGAACGTAGTTCAAGCGTGTGTGACGCAGTATGAGGCGCGGAGCCTTGGCGGAGAGGCGTGCTCGACGAAGGAAACGGGGCGCGAGGAGTCCTCGGCAGCGTCTCGGAACTTCGGAGATCGCGTACGCGTCTAGCGTGTTAGACGCGCAAGGGTAGCTCTAGTTGAGAACCCTAGGGGCGTGCTTGAGCACCGGAGAACGTTCGGTCAAAGGGAGCGACGTCCGGGAAGTTCCCGTGAGTGCTTCGGGACCTTTGAGAACGAGGGAGAGAGAAGAGAACCTGCTTCAGGCCAAATATGGCATCCAGAGAAGCAGAGAAATCGAGCGTGTCGATAAGAGATGAAGAGAATTATTGGATATTCTTGGATATCTTGGGATGGCTTTCCCCTCAATGAGAGAGGGTATTTATAGGTGTTTGGGAGCCTTAGAAGGTCCCTTTTTCGTCCATGTGGGACTAGGATCGCGCATGCCATCAGGTGGAGGCGCACGGCGCGCGCGGCGCACAAGGAGCGGCGCACAACGCGCGGCGCAGGGGGCGCGGCGCGCGTGTCACCGGGCGCGGCGCGAGGATCGCCAGGCGCGGCGCAGGTCGCGCGGCGCATGGAGCGCGCGGCGCGCGCCTGTATGGCGCGGCGCGCCGTCTGCTGCACGGCCGGCCGGCGTAGCGCGCTGTGTGCGTGATGAACAGCTCGTCTTGGCCGGGTTCTTGCGGGCCTTCGAATGTCATTCTTCTCACGTGAAATATGAAGCTTTCTACTTGATGAGAGTGACTCGATTCGAGTAGCAAGGCTCGGCCCGGCGAGAGCGACTAGCGACTTGATTCGAGGAGTGACTCGAGGATGACTCGAGGCTCGACTCGAAAATGACTCGAGGCTCGACTCGAGGAACAATTAAAGGCTCGACTCGAGGAACCATTCAAGGCTCGACTCGAGGAGATTGACTCAAGGCTCGACTCGAGGAACGAAGCTCGACTCGAGGAGATTGACTCAAGGCTCGACTCGAGGAGCGAAGCTCGACTCGAGGAGTCAGGAGTTTGGGCGAGGGCTTGAAGATTTGCCGCTCTTTAGGACCTCCGGCCTGACCATCGGCCCTTTGAGCGACGTGCCTTCTCGGCGTCTCGGGTTTTCCGAAAACGACCGACAACATTAGCCCCCCAAGTTCGTCGTTCGGGAGGCGTCCCAGCGATGAACTTTTTGTTCTTCTAGTTGGGTGTTTGAGGAAAATGTTTCCCGTGCCTTGTGGCCCCGAGGAAAATTTTTTCCTCTTCTCTTTTTTCTTTCTTTTCTTTTTTTTTTTTTTTTTTCAGGGGGTGGCCGCGCGGCGCGCGCCCTGGACGGCGCGGCGCGCGGTCTGTGCTGCACGACCCGCGCGGCGCGCGGGCTTGGCGCGCGGCGCGCCCCGTGCGCGGGGCTGGTTCGCTTCGCGCGGGAGAACTCCGACTTTTTGGAGTTTCTACTCCGATTTTGCTCCTTGTGGGAGTAGGATTTCGACTCATACCCCCCTAGAAGTCTATAAATAGACCTCCCCCCTTCCCTTTACTCCTCACTTTATTTCTTCTCTTTTCTTACGCTTGTTTTCTTCTTTTACGCTTGCATTATGGGTGTCCCTCCCCTTTTCTCAGCTGAGAGTCCCGAGATTGATTTCTCTCTCTTGTTTCAGGGTTCTGAACACGCAGAGGATGATCTCTTCGCGGGATTAAGGGAAGTCCCTCTGCACGTGGAAGAAAATCCAAGCGGAGTAGAGCAGTGGTTGGAGGAAGGCGAGCTGGGTGCGACCGTGCCCGCTGCTCAGCCTCTCGAAGAGTGCGCGCCAACTGGGCGCGGTACAGGCGGGGAGTTTGATCGTCCCGCGTCCGGGGAGCCTGCCCCTCGCCTCGTGATCAACTTAGTTGGCGGGGGGGTCCGTGACAAAGTTCGCCTCGACGCGCCGCAGTCCGACTTGGGCTTTCAAGGTGCGCCGGGAGATGTTACGGACGCGGATGCGGTGACTCCGCTAGAGTCGGTTCTCGACGAGATAGACTGCGTGGACGACTTTGGTCCCGAGTCTGAAGATCCCGGAGGTGAGTCAGAGACATGTCCGGGGGCCGAAGGCCTCGCGTCGGAGTGTCCCGAGGTACCGTCGGCAGCTGCCGCGGTCGTGTCGGAGGGCGGGGACCCTTCCGTGGAGCCAGGGGATTCTCAGCCCGAGACCCCTGACGCGGAGGCGTTGGTATCGGCGAGGTCGCTTACTAGGACGGAGTGGTATCCCGAGGAGGGCCTTGCCGCTCCCGAGGACTTCGATTGTTCGGGGGTCGATGCTTCGAGCACGCTTACCTACCGGACATTCGTCGGTCTCTGGGAGGCTTTTGCCATTCCGTCATCCGTGGCGCTTCTCCGTCCTTTAAAGGACGACCGTCCTTTCCGGCCTCGTCGTGGTTTTGCCGCAGTTTCAGTTGCGAGTCTTAACTGCGGGTTGCGGCTGCCGTTTCAACCCATCGTTCAGCAGCTTCTCGCCCGTCTGGGGGTGCACGCATGTCAGATGAGCCCGGCATTCTACCGCATAGTGGCGATGTGCCATATGGAGTGGCATTGCCAGACCGAGCGGGTGATGACCGTGAGTGATTTTCGCAATCTCATCGCGGTCTTCCCTGCGCCCGGGCAACCCAGTTTCTTTGTGGCCCGCGATCGACGGAATACTAAGCTGATCATCGATTCAGAGAAGTACAATCGACGACCGTGGGTGTGGGTCTCGGCGGAGGCTTTTGGTGACGCCCCGCTCCGGTTCGGCCCCTTGTCCGAGTTTCCTGCTAACGAGGGGGCCGATGATCTCGACTTTGTGAAGGAGATCCGGGAAATGTCGGAGGCTCGGAAAGCCGTTGAACGATTTCGTTCTCCTGAGCTGATGGCTTCCACTGGGTGGTTCCCGCCGTTTCCTCAGCGGACCGAGGGTACCCCAAGTGCCGCATCATCTCTCTCGAGCGGCGATCCTCAAGGTATGTTGACGTTTCGTATTTTTGCTTTTGTTTTTAGCTTAAGGTTTTGACTTTGTCGCTTTTGCAGTCTCTTCGGCTAGGGCGAGGGCTCGGGCTCGTCTAGCGAAGGCTTCCCGGGACCCGAAGTCGTTGGCGGCGGTTCGCCGTCGGATTGCTGCGTGGGATGGTCGGGAGAAACTCGATACCGATCATCGGGCGGAGAGCGGTCCTCGCGCTTCCTTGAAGCGACCTTCCTCCTCGGCTTTGCCAGACACGTCTTCGGACTCTAAGCGCGTGAATTCGATGGTCGACGTGGAGGCCGCGGAGGTTAGGGGGGAATGTTCCCTGGGCCTTGCTCAATCTTCGATGAAGATGTGGAAGAGCGTTGTGGCCAGCAGTGACGTAGAGTTCTTTCGTCACGGCGTTTCCGATGCACAGAGAGTGAGTTTCCCTTGCCTCATTTGCGATGAATCTGTCTTTCGCTAAACTGTCTTTTTGCCTTCTCAGGTGCTTGCTCGAGCGACCCGGGGCGAGAAGATCCTTCACGACCTCATCAGGCGGATGAGTCGCGCTCAGGAGGAGCTTGCTCAAGCGAAGTCTCAGTTGGCTCACGCCGAGCGAGGTTCTCACTCAAAGGCGGAGTTTGCGAGTCTCCGCGAGCAGCTTCAGGAGGCTCGCGTGGAACTGGGAGTTACCCGCGGCAAGTGCGACCGTGCTCAGGCGGCGGTGGCGAAGATGGCCGAGGAGCTAACGACGGAACGTCAAGCCCTTGAAGTGGCGACTCGATCGACGGAGGTCTTCCGGAGCGAAGCGCGGGACCTTCGACGTCAGTTGGAATCGCGCACGGAAGAAGTTGGCATTCTTCAGGGCCAGCTTACATCGAGTGAGGCTGCCCGTGTTCGTGCGGAGCGTAAGCGTGACTCCTTGGCGGAGGAGGTGGCTCGGGTCACCGAGGAGAAAGCCGCGGCGGAGCAGCTTGCGTCCGACCTTCAGGACGACTTTGATGTCGGAGTCGAGGAGGCAAGGCATGCAGCGGCGGTGGAGTGTCGGGACGCCACAGCTGCCGAGAATGTTTCTCGGGGGGTCACCTTCGACTTCTTCGACTCGCTTTTCCCACCACTTGACGGGGCCGACCCTGTGGGCGACGATCCCGCCGAGTGACCGTTTTCTTTCCTTATTTTTCCTGCGCAAATGTTTTAGCGCGTGCTTTTTAGGTTTTTCCGTTCAGCGCACTTGTCTTAGCGCTTGCTTACTAGGATATTTCCCTTTAGCGCACTTGTCTTAGCGCATGCTTTCTAGGTTTTGAGGCAGTTGCCCCTTTCTTTTATGAGGAGTTATTCATTTATTTTTACGAATGTTTTCGCACATTTATCTTCTATGGCATGCATGGATGGTCACTTGTTTGTGTCAATGATTTTGTCCATCCTTTTATCTCAGCAGGATACTTTTTCAAACACGCCAGTCACTTGGATGGTTTGCGTTCTTAAGTATTTTCAACTGCGAGTCAACCATGCTACGTAGGTGTGTTACGTGCGCCGGATTGCGCCACATGGGCGTCTCAAATCGCACCATGTAGGCATCTTGGGTTGCGCCATGTAAGCGACTTACGTGCGCCATGTAGGCGTCTTACGGGTTGCGCCTTTACGCGACTTACGTGCGCCATGTAGGCGGCTTGGGTTGCGCCATGTAGGAGTCTTACGGGCTGCGCCTTTACGCGACTTACGTGCGCCATGTAGGCGTCTTAGGTTGCGCCATGTAGGCGTCTTACGGGCTGCGCCTTTACGCGGCTTACGTGCGCCATGTAGGCGTCTTAGGTTGCGCCATGTAGGCGTCTTACGGGTTGCGCCTTTACGCGACTTACGTGCGCCATGTAGGCGTCTTGGGTTGCGCCATGTAGGCGTCTTACGGGCTGCGCCTTTACGCGACTTACGTGTGCCATGTAGGCGTCTTAGGTTGCGCCATGTAGGCGTCTTACGGGCTGCGCCTTTACGCGACTTACGTGCGCCATGTAGGCGTCTTAGGTTGCGCCATGTAGGCGTCTTACGGGCTGCGCCTTTACGCGACTTACGTGCGCCATGTAGGCGTCTTGGGTTACGCCATGTAGGCGTCTTACGGGCTGCGCCTTTACGCGACTTACGTGCGCCATGTAGGCGTCTTAGGTTGCGCCATGTAGGCGTCTTACGGGCTGCGCCTTTACGCGACTTACGTGCGCCATGTAGGCGTCTTAGGTTGCGCCATGTAGGCGTCTTACGGGCTGCGCCTTTACGCGACTTACGTGCGCCATGTACGCGTCTTAGGTTGCGCCATGTAGGCGTCTTACGGGCTGCGCCTTTACGCGACTTACGTGCGCCATGTAGGCGTCTTGGGTTGCGCCATGTAGGCGTCTTACGGGCTGCGCCTTTACGCGACTTACGTGCGCCATGTAGGCGTCTTAGGTTGCGCCATGTAGGCGTCTTACGGGCTGCGCCTTTACGCGACTTACGTGCGCCATGTAGGCGTCTTAGGTTGCGCCATGTAGGCGTCTTACGGGCTGCGCCTTTACGCGACTTACGTGCGCCATGTAGGCGTCTTGGGTTGCGCCATGTAGGCGTCTTACGGGCTGCGCCTTTACGCGACTTACGTGCGCCATGTAGGCGTCTTAGGTTGCGCCATGTAGGCGTCTTACGGGCTGCGCCTTTACGCGACTTACGTGCGCCATGTAGGCGTCTTAGGTTTTTTTTGGTGGAGCGTGTTCTTTTGAGAGTTTCCTTACCATAGCTGATGAGGACATGCCCCAAAAGGAGCCGCAAGCAAAATACCAAGTGCCGGAAAGACCCGTGACGAGAGCTCGAGCGAGGAGATTCAAGGAGGAGCTTAACAATCTGATCATCAAGCTCCAAGATGAGGAAGGGGACGAGCTCGCAAAGGAGATAATTCAAGGAAGCCAAGAAACACCAATGAAGAACGTTATTTGGGCTGAATTGAATTAGTCGGACTATTACTATTTTTCTATTTTCAGTTTATGATATTTTGGCCAAGACATGTTATTTAAAAGCCCGTATGGTTTGTATTGGGCTGGTCCTTTGTTTTTATGTTTATTATTGCTTAAATAAGGCTAAATGGGCTGATTAGGTTATGGGGCCCATGGAGCTACGAATTTGACCTATGTAAACTCTATAAATTAAGCCTTTAGGCTGAATGGAGAAGGACACAATTTGAATTTCGAGTTAAAACACTTCCTGTGAGGATTTCATTCTCTCTTTGGTTCGTTTAGAACTATTCGAGTCTCTTACAAAGCGGTGCGTGTAGGAGTTCGAGCCCGACTCATCAGTCCGTGGCGTCATTCGATCCACCTTCGTTCCTAAAACGTAGACGATACGTCGCTGTGCTATTGGGGTATCGGGTCTCGGAGCTTAGTCGGCCGAGGTTCGTATCAAGTGGTATCAGAGCTAGTCTCTACTTTTAGGTCTGCTTATCCTTTGTTTCGTTTTCTTTGTTTTTTTTTTCTCCGTTTGTGTTGTGTTCATTCACTACGTACGTAATTGTTGTGTTGAGTCTGTGTTGAATCACCCTAAAACGTTCTGTTGAGTCTGTCCTTGTTTTTTTTTCTTTTCTCCAATTGTGATGTGTTCATCCCGTACGTACGTATTTGTTGTGTTGAGTCTGTGTTGTTTTCTTCGTATTAGGTCTGTGTTCTTTTCGTGCTAGGTCTGTGTTCTTGAGCATCAAAAAAAAAAAAAAAAAAAAAGCAGAAAGAAAAGAAAAGAAAAGATCCGAAAAAAAAAAAAAAGAAAAGGAAATTCGTGGAGATCAATTCGAATTCAGTGGAGATCAATTATAATTATCACAGTCTATCTTAGGAAGTCAAAGAAAATTCATTTCCGGATTTTATCACTTAATTTCGGAAATCTCCTTGATTCCTAGTATCCTGAAATCGGGTTTCATTTATTCGGCATTCATTCTTATTATCCTGAAATCGGGTTTCATTCATTCCTAGTATCTCATTGATTTCGGATTTTGTTCACAATCAATTTCGACATTTCAGTTTCACTTAATTCAGGATCTCGTTTAGTTTCTTTTATTTCCATAATCATTTCCCATTTAGTTTCCCTTTCATTCGTTTCCTGTTTGTGTGTGTTCACAATTAATTTCGACTTTTCACATTTAATTTCGAATTAGCATTACCTCCCGGATATCAAAAAAAAAAAAAAAAAAAAAAAAAGAGTATTTTTTAGCCCAAGAAATTTTATTTTCCTGATAAATTCCTGGTGTGTTTTGGAGCGTTTTTAGGTATCCTACATCCTATCGAAATTTTTTTTTTTGTCGCCATTTGTCATTTTGGGCTGTTTGTCGCACCTTGGGAGAATTGTTTTTTTTTGGGACTTATATAAGACCTGATCATAACTTTCTGTGGTGTTGTCTTTCGTGTTCGTGTCATTTGGGGTGTCGTTTTATTGTTCGTGTCGTTTGGGTGTCGTTTGTGTCGTTTTGGTGTATCGTTTTCGAATTCCTTTCATCACCTTCTTGGTCTCTGAGTAGTTCGGTACGAGCCTATAGAGAGTTTGAGTGAGTGGTAAAAGGCAGAGAGTACAACTATCGCCATTATCAAACACGAGCGCTGAGTGATATTATTTGAGTGTAAACACGTGAGGGAGAGTTTGGTGAGGTTTTCTTTTGTTACTAACAATTTCTTGCAGCAACCATGTCTAACAACGGCGACGCAGATGAGGAAATTCCAGACCGGAGGCTGATGATGCAAGCCATGATAGGAGAAATGCGGAGGATGATGAGGGAAGAGTTGGAGCCACTACGAGAACGTGTTGAGAGAGTGGAAGAAGGCCAACAAGCTCCCAACAGAGGAAGACGAAGACAGCCTAGGGAGGAGACAGAAGATGAGATGGAGAATGATTTTGAAGAGGAGGACTATAGGAGAGGAGGACGAAACGAGAGAAGGTTCGAAAGAAGACAAGGAGGAAGGGACAGAGAAGACGGAGGGATTGGTGGCATCAAGCAGAAGATTCCAACATTCCAAGGGAAAAGTGACCCGGACGCCTACTTTGAATGGGAGACCAAAGCCCAGTTTGTGTTCAATTGCTACAACTACACCGAACGCAAGAAGGTAATACTTGCTGCCGCTGAATTCACTGATTATGCTATTGTTTGGTGGGATCAGCTGGTGACGAGTAGGCAACGGGATGGAGAGGAGCCGATAGAGACTTGGGATGAGATGAAGGCCATCATGAGGAAGAGATTCGTGCCTCGCCACTATTACCGAGAGCTCTACCAGAAGCTTCAGCGCCTACGGCAAGGCACTCACAGTGTTGAGGAGTACTACCGGGAAATGGAGGTTGCCATGATCCGAGCAAACATCGAGGAAGATCGCGAGTCTACCATGGCCAGATTTATCAACGGGCTGAACCCTGACATAGCGGACAAGGTGGAGTTGCAGCATTATGTCGAGATGGAGGATTTGGTTCACTTGGCCGTCAAGATTGAGAAGCAGCTCAAGACGAGGGGTAGCATGCGGGGAAACCGATTCTCAGACCAACCTGCATGGAAGAAGACCTTCAACCGAGACGAAAAGAGCAGTTTCAAACCACGAGGGGATGTAGCCAAGCCAAGCACTTCCACGGCCCCAACCACATCTAGTCCTGGTCCCAGTGCTCAAAAGAAACCGGAGACGTCATTTCAGCGAAATCGTGATATCAAGTGCTTCAAATGCCAGGGAGTTGGTCACTTCGCAAATCAATGCCCGAATAAGAGGAGCATGACGACTCTTCCGACCGGAGAGATGGTTACCGACGATGAAGAGGAAGATCAAGAGTGTACTGGAGAAGAGTCAGACGAGGAAATTGAGGCACCAGCAGAGCTCGTGTTGGTCTCTCGACGAACTATGAACGCACAGGTCGTACGAGATGATGAGGAGCAGCGTGAAAACATCTTTCACACCAGGTGCCATATTGGTGAGAAAGTGTTCAGCGTTATCGTAGATGGAGGGAGTTGTACGAACATAGCCAGCGTTGCTGTAGTGAAGAAACTTGGACTTCCCACGACAAACCACCCTCGTCCTTACAAGCTTCAGTGGTTTAATGATGGTGAAGAGGTACGTGTCTACAAACAAGTCCTTATCAGTTTCCGGATTGGCAGCTATGAGGACTCGGTGCTCTGTGACGTGGCACCAATGGACGCGGGACATATACTTTTGGGGCGGCCGTGGCAATTCGATCGGAGGGTGACTCATGACGGCTACACCAACAAGTACTCCCTCAGGCACAAGAATCGTACCATCACCCTCGCCCCCCTGACTCCAAAGCAAGTTCATGAAGATCAACTGAGGATGCAACAAGAGAGGGAAAGGTTTAGGGCCCTAGAGAAGGGAAAAGAACCAAGGGATGAGGTAAAAACAGAGAGAAAAAAAGAGAGAGTCCCAGAGAGAAAATCCGAGAGAGAAGTGGGGAGTGAAAGAAAGGATGGGGTCATGAAAAACAAAATCGGTGAGAGAAAACAAAACAACTTCTTTGCGGGAAAGAGTGATGTGAGGAAAGCCTTCTTTGCCAAACAGCCGATGATTTTACTTGTGTACAAGGAGGCTGCATTATTCACTAACCAACTTGGCGAGGTTCTACCTACTGCCATTGTTTCTCTTTTGCAGGAGTTCAAGGACGTTGTTGTTCGAGACATGCCAACAGGACTACCACCGATTCGGGGGATTGAGCACCAGATTGACCTTGTACCCGGGGCCTCGCTTCCAAACAGACCGGCCTACCGAACCAACCCTGAGGAAACGAAGGAGTTGCAACGGCAAGTCGAGGAACTTTTGTCAAAGGGGTACATTAGAGAGAGCATGAGCCCTTGCGCCGTACCAGTTCTATTGGTTCCAAAGAAGGATGGGTCTCAGAGGATGTGTGTGGATTGCCGAGCCATCAACAACATCACGGTCAGGTATCGATTTCCCATTCCTAGATTGGATGATATGCTAGATGAATTACATGGTGCGTGTGTTTTCTCTAAATTTGATTTAAAGAGTGGGTACCACCAGATTAGAATGAAAGAGGGGGATGAATGGAAAACCGCTTTTAAAACTAAACTTGGGTTGTATGAATGGTTAGTGATGCCTTTTGGTTTGACTAATGCACCTAGCACATTTATGCGACTTATGAATCATGTTTTGCGTTCATTCATTGGTAAATTTGTGGTGGTATACTTTGATGATATTTTGATTTATAGCAAGACCTTGGATGATCATGTCTTACACTTGCGTGAGGTTTTTATTGTACTCAAACGTGAACAGTTATTTGCTAACCTTGACAAGTGCACCTTTTGCACCGATCACGTTGTTTTCTTGGGTTTTGTTGTAAGTTCAAAAGGAGTGCAGGTAGATGAGGAAAAAGTGAAGGCTATTCAGGAGTGGCCGACACCGACAAATGCAGCTCAAGTACGGAGTTTTCATGGCTTAGCGAGCTTCTATAGGCGCTTTGTCAGAGATTTTAGCACGATCGCTGCCCCGCTCACGGAGGTGATGAAGAAACATGTGGCGTTCGCATGGGGGCAAGCACAAGAGGAGGCGTTCACCGCAATCAAAGAGAAATTAGTCAACCCTCCTTGTCTCGCATTACCTAACTTCGATAAACCATTCGAGGTGGAGTGTGATGCGTCCGGCGTGGGAATCGGAGCAGTTCTCATGCAAGACCGACGGCCGATTGCGTATTTCAGCGAAAAACTGAGTGGGGCCACCCTTAACTACCCCCCTTACGACAAGGAGATGTACGCATTGATTCGAGCTTTAGAGACTTGGCAGCACTACCTTTTGCCAAGAGAGTTCGTGGTCCACACCGACCATGAGTCACTGAAGTACTTAAAGGGACAACAAAAGCTCAACAAACGGCATGCGCAATGGATGGAGTTCATCGAGCCGTTTCCATATGTCATCAAGTACAAACAAGGTAAGGAGAATGTGGTAGCCGATGCCCTTTCTCGAAGGTATGTTTTACTTTCCACTTTAGATGCTAAACTGCTTGGTTTTGAACATATCAAAGAGTTGTATCCAGAAGACCGAGAGTTTAGTGAGATATTTACGAAGTGTGAGAAGATGGCGTCGGGAGATTACTTTAGGCATGATTGGTTTTTGTTCAAGCTTGGTAGACTTTGTGTGCCTAGTTGTTCTCTTCGGGAGTTGTTAGTTAGGGAAGCTCATGGTGGGGGCCTTATGGGACATTTTGGGATAGCAAAAACTCTAGGAGTGATCCAAGAGCACTTTTATTGGCCTCGCATGAAGCGTGATGTTGAGAGGATCTGTGGTAATTGTATCACATGTAGGAAAGCTAAGTCGAAAGTTCAATCACACGGTATGTATACACCTTTGCCTATTCCTAGCTCACCTTGGGTAGATATATCTATGGATTTTGTGTTAGGCTTGCCTAGGACTAAGCGAGGTCGTGATTCTGTTTTTGTAGTGGTTGATAGGTTTTCAAAGATGGCACATTTTATCCCATGTCACAAAACCGATGATGCTTCTAATGTTGCTGATCTGTTCTTTCGAGAGATTGTTAGGTTGCATGGCATGCCTAGGACGATTGTCTCGGATAGGGATACCAAGTTCTTAAGTTACTTTTGGAAGACCTTATGGGCTAAGTTGGGTACTAGGTTGTTGTTTTCAACTACTTGTCACCCCCAAACTGATGGTCAGACCGAAGTAGTTAATAGGACCTTGTCGACTTTGTTGAGGGCAATAATTAAGAAGAATATCAATACTTGGGAAGATTGTTTACCACATGTTGAGTTTGCTTATAACCGCGCTATTCATTCATCTACTAAGTTCTCACCGTTTGAGATTGTCTATGGTTTTAACCCACTAACGCCGTTGGATTTATCTCCTATTCCTATCTCTGAGCATGTGAATTTAGATGGTGAACAGAAAGCAAAGCTTGTTAAGCAGCTTCACGAGAGGGCACGACTCAACATTGAGCGAAGAACGGAGCAGTATGCGCAGCAAGCCAACAAGGGCCGCAAGAGAGTGATTTTTGAACCAGGTGATTGGGTCTGGTTACATATGCGCAAGGAGCGTTTTCCGGAGCAACGCAAGTCCAAACTACAACCGCGTGGCGATGGACCATTCCAAGTTATTCGCAGGATCAACGATAATGCCTACAAATTGGATCTTCCAGGTGAGTATAATGTTAGCGCTACATTCAATGTGACTGACTTATCTCCTTTTGATGCAGATCATGATTTGAGGGCAAATCCTTTTCAAGACGAGGGGAATGATGAGGACATGCCCCAAAAGGAGCCGCAAGCAAAATACCAAGTGCCGGAAGGACCCGTGACGAGAGCTCGAGCGAGGAGATTCAAGGAGGAGCTTAACAATCTGATCATCAAGCTCCAAGATGAGGAAGGGGACGAGCTCGCAAAGGAGAGAATTCAAGGAAGCCAAGAAAAACCAATGAAGAACGTTATTTGGGCTGAATTGAATTAGTCGGACTATTACTATTTTTCTATTTTCAGTTTATGATATTTGGGCCAAGACATGTTATTTAAAAGCCCGTATGGTTTGTATTGGGCTGGTCCTTTGTTTTTATGTTTATTATTGCTTAAATAAGGCTAAATGGGCTGATTAGGTTATGGGGCCCATGGAGCTACGAATTTGACCTATGTAAACTCTATAAATTAAGCCTTTAGGCTGAATGGAGAAGTACACAATTTGAATTTCGAGTTAAAACACTTCCTGTGAGGATTTCATTCTCTCTTTGGTTCGTTTAGAACTATTCGAGTCTCTTACAAAGCGGTGCGTGTAGGAGTTCGAGCCCGACTCATCAGACGGCCATTCGCATCCGTCCGTGGCGTCATTCGATCCACCTTCGTTCCTAAAACGTAGACGATCCGTCGCTGTGCTATTGGGGTATCGGGTCTCGGAGCTTAGTCGGCCGAGGTTCGTATCAATAGCTAGCCCCCCTAAGTTTTTTGGGTTATAAGTTAAATGTTGATAACCAGAAAACTTGCATAAAACGAAATTGAAATGGAAAACTTGAGTTTTATTACTTTTGCGAAAAAAAACTTGCGAGAAAATTTAAATCCTAAAACATTGGCTCGTAGGCCTTATTGAAAACGGAAATAAAAGCGACAAAAAAGCGGGGGACGCTAGCTACTGATAGTACTGCCTCAAGTGCTCCGCGTTCCACGGGTGGCGAATCGGAGTCCCGTCCGTGTGCTCGATGTAGTATGTCCCGTCGTGAATGACTTTGCGGACTCTGTAAGGGCCTTCCCAGTTTGGGCCTAGGACGCCGGCGCCTTGGACTTGTGTGTTTTGGAACACTCGTCTGAGGACAAGGCTTCCGACGGCAAAGGTTCGCCTTTTGATTTTGGAGTTGTAGTATCTTTCGACCTTGCGTTTCTGTGCGGCGAGGCGTCTGAATGCTTCCGCCCTCTTTTCGTCGATCAGGTCCAACTCAAGGCGCATGGCCTCGTTGTTGTTCGCTTCGTCGAACGTGTCGACTCGGAACGTGGGTATCTCGGTTTCAACTGGAACCACGGCCTCGACCCCATATGCAAGGGAGAATGGCGTCTCGCCGGTGGCGTTTCGCGCGGTTGTCCTATACGCCCATAGGACGAATGGTAATTCATCGGCCCAGGCGCCTTTCTTGTCTTCGAGCTTCTTTTTCAGGTTGCTCTTGATAGTCTTGTTGACTGCCTCGACTTGGCGTTGGCCTGAGGATGTCGCGGCGAGGAGAAGGTCTTGCTGATCTTCAGTTGATCGCAGATATCTCTTACTCGCGCGTTGTCAAATTGTGCCCCGTTGTCGGTCACAATCGAGGCGGGGATACCGTGCCTGCATATGATGTTCTTCCAGATGAAGTTCGTCGTGTTTGCTTCAGTTATTCTGGCAAGCGGCTCGGCCTCTACCCACTTAGTGAAGTAGTCGATGGCGATAATGGCGTACTCGTATTGCCTTGGCGCTCTAGGGAGCTTGCCAATGATGTCCACGCCCCACTTAGCAAAGGGACGTGGGACAACGATGCTGCTTAACGGGGTCGGGGGCTGTCGCGGAATTTCCGCGAAGCGCTGGCATTTATCGCAACGCCTGGCCCATTGGCAAGCATCTCGCTTCATGGAAGGCCAGAAATAGCCTTGCTTGAGCGCTTTGAGCGCAAGGGAAGTTCCAGCGGCGTGGTTTCCGCAGATGCCCTCATGGATTTCGCGGAGGACCTTGGTCGACTCAACGCTATCGAGGCATCGGAGCAGCGGTGTAGAGTAACCGCGCTTATAGAGCGTGCCCTCACGGAGCGTGTATTTGGATGCTAAGGCCCTCAGTTTATCGGCTTCCTTGCGGTCTTCGGGGAGTTCCCCTCTTCGCAAAAACTCGACAATTGAGTCCATCCAAGTGGGCTGAGATGCCACTTCTATGGTCCCGACTTCGTCTCGGGAGACGGATGGTCGTGGGAGAGATTCAATGGGCACAGTCCCCAATCCGTCTTCGTCGATGCCAGATCCGAGGCGAGCAAGCGCATCAGCCTCCGAATTTTGTTCTCTCAGGATTTGGTGAATCTCGAACCAAGAGAAGGCCTCGAGTTTGGAGTTCGTCTTAGCCAGGTATGCGACCATGTTGGGCTCCTTGGCGATGTAATCTCCCCTAACCTGGTTTACGATCAACTGCGAGTCGCAGTATATTCGCAGGTTATGGGAGCCGAGCTTTAGTGCTAGCTCTATCCCTACAATGAGCGCTTCGTATTCATCTTCATTGTTGGAGGCTTGGAAGCCGTAGTGGAGGGCATATCGCAGCTTTTCCCCATCGGGGTTAATTAGGATTATTCCGGCGCCAGCCCCCCGAGCATTAGATGCTCCGTCTACGTATAATTCCCAGATGGGACCCGTTGGGTCTACCTTCCTTTTCCGAGTTAGCTCGTTATCGTTTAAGTCAGTTTCCGCTCTTCCCATATCGGGAGCGTAGGAGAATTCTGCCACGAAGTCGGCTAAGGCCTGCCCCTTTATAGCCGTTCTTGGGTGGAACTCAATCCCGTACTCGCTCAATTCTTGGGACCAGATCGCCATGCGAGTCGACGTTCCCTTTTGAAGAGCTTTACCGATTGGATGCTCAGTTCGCACCGCAATTGGGTGAGCTTGGAAGTACGGTCGTAGCTTCTTAGCTGCCGTTACGAGAGCCAGAGAAAGTTTCTCAATCTCGGTATAGCGTGTTTCCGCGTCGAGTAAGGCCTTGCTTACGTAGTAGATTGGCCATTGGACCTTGTTCTCTTCGCGGACAAGGACGGCGCTTACAGCTCTTTCAGAGACGGCGAGATACACGTACAGCGTCTCGCCCTCTTTTGGTTTAGAGAGGAATGGTGGGGACCCAAAGCAAGCCTTCATTTCTTGGAAGGCACTTTCGCATTCGTCCGTCCACTCAAAGCCGTCCGTCTTCTTCAGAGCTTTGAAGAACGGTTGACACTTGTCGGTGGCTTTAGACACGAAGCGTGTCAGAGCGGCAATCCGACCGGTCAGGCTTTGCACTTCTTTGACTCGTCTTGGCGACTTCATTTCAAGGAGTGCCTTGATTTTTTCCGGGTTCGCTTCTATGCCTCGTCGGCTGACGATATAACCGAGGAACTTTCCGGATTCAACCCCGAATACGCATTTGTTGGGGTTGAGCTTCATTTTATATCGGCGGAGGATTGTGAACATCTCCCTAAGGTCGCGTACGTGATTAGTTGCCAGTAGGCTTTTAACGAGCATGTCGTCCACGTACACTTCCATCGTCTTGCCGATTTGATCGGCGAAGATCCGATTTACCAAGCGTTGGTATGTCGCTCCCGCGTTCTTGAGGCCGAAAGGCATGACCTTGTAACAGTAGAGACCTCGATCAGTGACAAAGGTTGTCTTAATTTGATCGGGCTCGTGCATTCGAATTTGGTTGTAGCCTGAATAGGCGTCCATGAAGCTTAGGAGTTCATGGCCGGCCGTGGCGTCCACCAGTTGTTCGATGCGCGGGAGTGGAAAGCAATCCTTAGGGCAGGCTTTGTTAAGATCTTTGTAGTCTATACAAATTCGCCACTTCCCGTTGGGCTTTTTTTACCATTACCACGTTGGCGACCCACTTGGGGTACTTAGCCTCTCGAATGAAGTTTGCGGTGAGGAGTTTCTCGACCTCTTCATTTATGGCCAGGTATCGTTCTGGGTTGAACGTTCGTCTAGCCTGCACTTTTTCGGCGACCTTTGGGTCGTCGTTTAGTCGGTGCACTATTACCTCGGGATCGATTCCGGGCATGTCCGCATGAGTCCATGCAAAAACATCCTTGAACTCCCTAAGGAAGGCGGTAAGCTGAGTTTTGATGGCGAGTGGAAGTCGGGTGCCGATTTTTACAACTTGATCAGGCTTCGACTCGTCCAGGACGATTGGCACAAGATCATCGGAGGTTTCCACTTTAAGTCTTTCGATTTCATCACGGGGGTCAAGTTCTCCGAACTTCCTTGCGTCCCTTAGGTTGCATGGGTAATCGTCTTCCAGTTGGAAGATTGTGTTGACCGCTTTTCCCGCGGACTTGCCATCAACTCCTTGCACGTAGCATATTCTGGCTTGAGATTGGTCTCCAGCCATGATGCCAATTCCCCCTTCGGTGGGGAACTTCACCAGTAGGTGATACGTGGAAGTGATTGCCCTCAGCCGGTTCAACGAGGGTCGCCCAATGATTAAGTTGTAGGGCGACTCTTGATCGACCACTAGGAATGGGACCATGTGAACGGCTTCGATTCCTCCAGGGGTTCCAAAGGTGACCGGCAGGTCGATGATGCCCTCAGTCATAACCTTTTCCCCAGTGAACCCAAACAATGGCGTTTGGGTCAGAGTCGGGCGCAGCCCCCCGAGCTTCATGCGCTCTAGGGTGGACTTGAAAATTATGTCGGCAGCGCTGCCGTTATCAATGAGAACCCTTTTCACCAAGTTATTGGCCACTTGGGCTTTGAGCACGATCGCGTCATTGTGCGGATGCACAACTCGCTTGGCCTCTTCATTGGTGAAATACATCGTCTCGTGAGGCACGGACGGAGGTTCTTCATATGTGAAGTTGACGTGCATAGCAGCGTCTTCCTGAGACACGGCCCTAAGGAATTTCTTCCGTTGACGGGCTGAATCCCCATCCTGTGGACCTCCCAGTATGGTGGTTACCACGTGCAGTTGTGGGTTGGTGTTGGCAGTAGCCGGGGTTTGGTTGGCAGAGGCGGCTGCTCCTCCTCCTAGACCAGACTGCTGTCTGTTCGCGGTGGGGCCCGCAGCACCAATCATGCGCAACACGAACTCCTTCAGCTCGCCCCGTTGGATCAGAGCCTCGATTTGCCTTTTGAGGTTGTAGCATTCTGAGGTCAAATGACCATATTCCCGATGGAACTCACAATACCGGGACCGATCGCGAGTTGCGGGGTCCTTCTTCATTGGAGCCGGGGGCGTGAACTTGTCACGTGCCAGAGCCAAGATCCTTTCCGGCGCCGTGTTCAGCGGCGTGAACGACGAGTACCCTTTGAAGTTTTCCGCAAGTCGCGGTTTCTGAGGTACAGGGGGTTGGTTGCTAGAAACCTGGTTCCCCTTGTTTCGCCTCTTACGAGGTTCGTTCTGCTCGCGGATAGGTTCTTCCCGACGGCGAGAGCTTTGATTAGTGCTCTTGCGGCCGTCGAGGTAGTCTTCGACTCCCATGAAGGTCTTAGCTCGAGTCATTAACTCAGCCATGGTGGAAGGGACACGGCCGACGACAGACTTGAGGAAGTCACTCGTGCGCAAGCCTTCTATGATAGCGGCAATCGCGTCACTGTCGTCAAAGCGGTCGACCTTGTTTGACTCTTCTGTGAATCGGGCGAGGTATCGTCTAAGAGACTCGCCACTCTCTTGCCTGATTGACCACAGGTACATCTTGGTCTTCTTTTGGACCATAGACGTAGCGAATCGTGCTAGGAACATGTCCTTCAGGTCTTTGAACGAGTGGATGCTTCCTGGTCTTAAGTTTTTGAACCACTCAAAGCCGGGTCCGGCGAGGGTCAAACTAAAGGCTTGGCACATGGCACCAGGAGAAACACCCTGCATCGTCATCCAGGTTTCATAGTGCTGGATGTGGTAAGCAGGATCTGCTTTCCCATCATAGGGAGCGAGGTTCGGGAGCTTGAAATTCCCCGTACAAACCTCAGCCAATATCTGAGTAGTGAAAGGCGATGAGTTCTCCTCAACGACTCCGTAGGCACTTCCACCTATTCCGTATTCTCGAAGATCTCGTACCTCATTTCGAAGGTTGTGGATCATAGTGACCACATCGAGACCGGTCGTTGGAGTAACCCCTTGATCGGGAGGAGTCACCTGCAGCCTCTCGTTAGACCCCTGTCCTGCGCGGCGGTTCCCGTTAGTTGGGGCTGCCAGCGGGATGTTGGGTCTAGAGCTTAGTCGCTCTCTCAGATCATTGCCACGCCCAATGCGTTGAGCAGTGAGGTGGTCCCTAAGATCAGGGCTGGCCGTATGGAGGCGCCGGCTCTGCTTGCGGCGTTGCGCTCTCCGCGCGCCCTGACTTTCCGCAACATTCTCCCTCGGACCTAGTCGGTCGAGGGCTGAACGTCGGGAATTCCCCTCTTGAGAAGCTACCGGCGCATCGCCTGTTCGGGGTAAGGGATTCGACGGACCGGCTTCAATCACGACGGGGAGTCCCCCGTCCTTCGTGAGAGAAGTCTCGACATCCTCCGAGTCACCAGTATCCTCATAATCAGGGTCGCGGCTTTCCTCGTTGAGGTTCTCAGGATCCCCGTTGGGGATCGTCGTGTCACGCATAGGTTGCTTCGCAGCCAGTTGGCGGTGATACCTTGCGTTCCTCGCCTTCAGTCGGCGGATACTCTCCTCCAACTCCGTGATGCGATTGTCCCTGCTATCAGGAGATGGAGATGGTGAGCGGGTCGAGCTCTCTTCGTGGAGCGACTCTTCGTCACCATGCGCTCGGGAGCGCAAGAAGTATTTCTTGGTCTTAGCGACGTTTTCGGGGTTGTTTGCGCCCTCAGAACGTACGGGTGGTTGGCTACTCATCGTTTCTCAAGTTCGAGAAGGTTGAGTTCGCAGAAGAAAAGAAGAAGATGAATAGAAGGGATTTCGGGCTGAATAGGTCGGGAAGTCCCCTCCTTCTAGCGCCAAAATGTTGTCGCACGAAAATGAACAACTATTTAAAACCTCGGGCGGTTCGATCCAAGGCCGGACCAAGTGATCGCACCCGGGCCAAGAGTGTGAACTCGATAGTCTCGAGCTAGGGTTCTCTCCGATCAACCCGCCTCTCGGGAGAGGTAGGGGGTGAGGAGGATGAGTGACCGTGCCTTGGTTGTCGGCTGCCTACGTACCCGTGCGTGGGATCAGGTCAGAACGTAGTTCAAGCGTGTGTGACGCAGTATGAGGCGCGGAGCCTTGGCGGAGAGGCGTGCTCGACGAAGGAAACGGGGCGCGAGGAGTCCTCGGCAGCGTCTCGGAACTTCGGAGATCGCGTACGCGTCTAGCGTGTTAGACGCGCAAGGGTAGCTCTAGTTGAGAACCCTAGGGGCGTGCTTGAGCACCGGAGAACGTTCGGTCAAAGGGAGCGACGTCCGGGAAGTTCCCGTGAGTGCTTCGGGACCTTTGAGAACGAGGGAGAGAGAAGAGAACCTGCTTCAGGCCAAATATGGCATCCAGAGAAGCAGAGAAATCGAGCGTGTCGATAAGAGATGAAGAGAATTATTGGATATTCTTGGATATCTTGGGATGGCTTTCCCCTCAATGAGAGAGGGTATTTATAGGTGTTTGGGAGCCTTAGAAGGTCCCTTTTTCGTCCATGTGGGACTAGGATCGCGCATGCCATCAGGTGGAGGCGCACGGCGCGCGCGGCGCACAAGGAGCGGCGCACAACGCGCGGCGCGCGGCGCGCGGCGCAGGGGGCGCGGCGCGCGTGTCACCGGGCGCGGCGCGAGGATCGCCAGGCGCGGCGCAGGTCGCGCGGCGCATGGAGCGCGCGGCGCGCGCCTGTATGGCGCGGCGCGCCGTCTGCTGCACGGCCGGCCGGCGTAGCGCGCTGTGTGCGTGATGAACAGCTCGTCTTGGCCGGGTTCTTGCGGGCCTTCGAATGTCATTCTTCTCACGTGAAATATGAAGCTTTCTACTTGATGAGAGTGACTCGATTCGAGTAGCAAGGCTCGGCCCGGCGAGAGCGACTAGCGACTTGATTCGAGGAGTGACTCGAGGATGACTCGAGGCTCGACTCGAAAATGACTCGAGGCTCGACTCGAGGAACAATTAAAGGCTCGACTCGAGGAACCATTCAAGGCTCGACTCGAGGAGATTGACTCAAGGCTCGACTCGAGGATCGAAGCTCGACTCGAGGAGTCAGGAGTTTGGGCGAGGGCTTGAAGATTTGCCGCTCTTTAGGACCTCCGGCCTGACCATCGGCCCTTTGAGCGACGTGCCTTCTCGGCGTCTCGGGTTTTCCGAAAACGACCGACAACAACAACAACCATAAAACGATTCAAGTAAAAATAAGAAACTTGCAAGACAATATAACTAGTCACAAAATTTTACTCGAAATTTCTCAAACCTTTAAAACACGTTTTTCAATATAAAAAATTAAAAACTTTTAGAACTGATTCTAATGTGTTTTAAAAACATCCCAAAATCATAGAAAAACAATATGGTTTTTAATTAAAAGACATGAGAAATAAATTAAAAAAAAATCTAAGATAACAATTCTAACTTGTCACAAAATTAGTAAACTTTCGAAAACGATTTTCAAGCTCATAATTTTAAAAACATGTACATGCTAATCTTTGACCATAGCTCTGATACCATTTGTTGGAATCGATCTAGGGTTTAAGAAAATAATTAACGCTTCGGTAAGCGGCGGAATTTTAAAAATTTTCTTTTACAAGTAAAAACGGTTTTTTACTAACCTAGACAAAAGAGCAAGTACACGTAATTAAAAACTATTATAAGCTAAGAAGTTTACTAACCTTTCTTGAAGCTTGATCTTTGAGAAGCTCTTAGAAAGTTGCAACGCTCGTCTCCCCTCGCAGCACGTCTCTCTTTCTTTCCTCGGCACCTCGAGCAACCACGAAAGTTTCTATCACTAAATCACTCGAGAGAAAAGGAATTAGTGAGTGGGAACTTTTAAACACTACGACTTAAGAACGAGTCTTGAAGTCGCAGAGCTAAACTCTAGGTCAAATGAGAACCTAGGTGCCAAGACAAAAATCGAAAATAAACTAGAGAGATAGAGAGAGGAGTTCGGCCAAAGTTCTAGAGAGAGAGTCTTTTAAATCTCTTAAACTTGGATGAATGAAATGTGAGGAAATGAGGCTCCTATTTATAGGAGAGGTCTCACCTTCAATAAGGTAGTTTCCTCTTCTATAGAATATCACATATTCATGAGCCAATTTCCTCTTTTCCCTCTTGAGACACTCGGCCAAACAAGGGCTTCTAGAAGCCTTGATTTGTTTCCAATTTTGTTCATGGCTTGCCTTTTCTCTCAACATGGCCGAAGTTCCCTTATGCATCCTTATGCAAATTTGTTTCCTCTTTTTCTTTTGGCAAGTATCTAAATACATTTATGCACAAAATAAACTCTCCTATTTCTCTATAGGGTAGGCGCCCAACATGTCTCTAGAAGGAGCTTCTAGAAGCTTCTTCATTTATTCATGAGAACATGAAAAAGGCCCATTAAGAATTTTCAATAAAACTCTTATGAAATGAAATTAATTCACGAGGCCCAATGATCAAGTCATGGCCGAGTGACATTAAGTCATCAAATGAACTTGTCAAAAAATTTATTGACATTCCTTTCATCATTTGTCTCAAAAGACAAAAATACCCTTTTGACTATTTTCGTTCTTGTTTTGACTTAGCTTCCAGTTTAACTATTCCTATCGATGTGATTCGTGACAGTGACCTCATGGACCCAAATGAACAAAGCTTGAGCTAAACACTTGGACTCAAAAGTTCACAAACCTTTTCCAAGTTTAGCTTAATGCCAACTGACTCCACTAAAGAGTTGACACTGAAAATCTCTCGGTTCAAATGAATTTATTTTCTACTCAAGAATTCGACCTAATTATGATGAGCGGATCCACTGAATATTATCTATGTTTACCCTTCATGAATGTCATCAGATAGTCGGGATTTACTAAATTATCATTTTACCCTTCTAGCTGTTATTTCCTCAACTCCTTTGTCGCTTGTGAATAAGTTAGAAACAATATATTGACGAGGAGCTAACAAGTCACATTGTTTCATCCAAAAGAGTCAGGACTCAATTTGGACACTGGCCAGTTCATTTATTCACACTCCAAGGAACAAAGCATGAGGTGACATACATTGCATTTCAGCAATCTTGTTCATGAATTCCATATCTATGAGAACTTCACAAAGTTACTCATGACATCCTCACAACTTAGTACTTCACCAATAGGCCCTGTTCGGAATCACATAGTGAGTCCGAACTCTGACTTTCTCAAATGAGAATACTAAGGTGTGAAATGACATGTCTCATTTCAGGATTAAGGTAAGCATGATGCAATTCATACATAGTGACTTCGAGACATAAGAGGTTAAATGGTTTGTTCTTATCTTGTCTCTAGAAGTGCACTGGTCAATTCAGTACCTTCGGAAGATACCTAGAAGAACTATAGAGTCTCCAACTCTCAATGCCCCATAACCAGACATCATAGATTCTCCTAACAATCATACTGAGGTCAATAGTCCTTTGACCCTTAGATTGCGAATATATCGTTTTAAGCAAACTACGAAGAGTTTGTTCATGCAAATCTACATTTGTCTCTTCGTAAGTTGTTTAGTTTGTTTATGGACTAAAAGACTAAGGTTTTATCATAAAGCTTCAAACAAATGCCTAATCCATCAAGATGTTGGTCGAAGACCTTGTTCGCTAGGGCCTTGGTGAATGGATCTGCGAGGTTGTCCACCGTTGAGATCTTCTTCACTTCCACGTCTCCGCGCTGCACGATATCTCGAATCAAATGGTATTTCCTCTCAATATGCTTAGAGTGCTTATGGCTTCTAGGTTCCTTTGAGTTAGCGACAGCCCCACTATTATCACAATAAAGGGTCATGGGCTCGTCGACGTTTGGAACAACTTCCAAATACTTGAGGAATTTTCTAAGCCATACAGCCTCTTTGGATGCTTCACAAGCAGCCACATATTCTGCTTCCATGGTGGAGTCAGCAATGCAAGATTTCTTAATACTTCTCCACACAATAGCTCCACCATTAAGGATGAACACAGATCCCGAAGTGGATTTCCTGGAATCCTTATCCGCTTGAAAATCGGAGTGGGTATATCCCGTCATAGTCAGGTCAGTACCTGAGTATGTAAGCATCAAGCTCCTAGTTCTTCGAAGATACTTAAGAACATGCTTAACAGCAATCCAGTGCTCGGGTCCAGGGTTCGATTAGAAACGGCTAACTACGCCAACAGCGAAACATATATCAGGTCTAGTGCAAAGCATAGCATACATGAGGCTTCCTACGGCAGAGGCGTAATGAATTTTCCTCATGTCTTCAATCTCTTGTGCAGTCTTGGGAGACTGGTCCTTAGAGAGTGAAACTCCATGCCTAAAGGGTGTTTGGCCCTTCTTGGAGTCTTGCATCGAGAAGCGATCCATCACCTTATCAATATAAGATGGTTGAGAGAGCGAGAGGGTCCGGTTTTTCCTATTTCGAAAGATTTGGATCCCCAGAATGTACGCGCCTTCTCCTAGATCCTTCATATCGAATTGCTTTGCCAGCCAGACTTTAACCTCAGATAACTTACCCACGGCATTACCAATGAGTAGTATATCATCGACATATAGTACCAGAAACACAACTTTACCTTCGTGTATTAACTTGTAAACACAAGGCTCATCTATTAACTGTTCAAAGCCAAAGCTCTTCACAGTTTCATCGAATCTAATATTCCATGACCTAGATGCTTGCTTTAATCCATAAATGGACTTAAGCAACTCACAAACCTTGGTATCTTGACCTTCTTCCACGAAACCGTCTGGTTGTGCCATGTAAATGCGCTCGTCAAGATTGCCATTCAGAAAGGCTGTCTTGACATCCATTTGCCAGATCTCATAGTCGAGAGCTGCAGCTATGGATAGGAGTATGCGGATGGATTTAAGCATCGCGACTGGCGAGAAGGTTTCTTCATAGTCAATCCCTTCTTGTTGGGTATAACCCTTCGCCACAAGTCGTGCTTTGAACGTCTCAACGTTCCCATCAGGATCCCTAAGAACATGCTTAACAGCAATCCAGTGCTCGGGTCCAGGGTTCGATTAGAAACGGCTAACTACGCCAACAGCGAAACATATGTCTCTTCGTAAGTTGTTTAGTTTGTTTATGGACTAAAAGACTAAGGTTTTATCATAAAGCTTCAAACAAAGAAAGAATGAATGAACGTTTCAACTTTATTAATGAATGAATAGGCAATTACAAGCAAGAGTCTTCATGAGACTTTATTACATCAAATGTACAAAATAAAGATTATAACTCTTCTTGTGGGCACCATTGACAACACGGCCTCCACGTCTAAGAGGCGTCCCTGCCTTCCATGGCCGGGTCAGAGCCTTCCCTGCCTTCCATGGCCGGGTCAGAGCCTTCCCTGCCTTCCATGGCCGGGTCAGAGCCTTCCCTGCCTTCCATGGCCGGGTCAGAGCCTTCCCTGCCTTCCATGTCCGGGTCAGAGCCTTCCCTGCCTTCCATGGCCGGGTCAGAGCCTTCCCTTCCTTCCATGGCCGGGTCAGAGCCTTCCATGCCTTCCATGGCCGGGTCAGAGCCTTCCCTGCCTTCCATGGCCGGGTCAGAGCCTTCCCTGCCTCCCATGGACGGGTCAGAGCCTTCCCTGCCTTCCATGGACGGGTCAGAGCCTTCCCTGCCTTCCATGGCCGGGTCAGAACCTTCCCTGCCTTCCATGGCCGGGTCAGAGCCTTCCCTGCAGCCTTCCTTGCCTTCCATGGCCGGGTCAGAGCCTTCCCTGCCTCCCATGGATGGGTCAGAGCCTTCCCTGCCTTCCATGGCCGGGTCAGAGCCTTCCCTGCCTTCCATGGCCGAGTGAGAGCCTTCCCTGCCTTCCATGGCCGGGTCAGAGCCTTCCCTGCCTCCCATGGACGGGTCAGAGCCTTCCCTGCCTCCCATGGACGGGTCAGAGCCTTCCCTGCCTTCCATGGACGGGTCAGAGCCTTCCCTGCCTTCCATGGCCGGGTCAGAGCCTTCCCTGCCTTCCATGGCCGGGTCAGAGCCTTCCCTGCCGTCCATGGCAGGTCAGAGCCTTCCCTGCCTCCCATGGACGGGTCAGAGCCTTCCTTGCCTTCCATGGCCGGGTCAGAGCCTACCCTCGGCCAAAGGAATGCCCGAAATACCCCTTGGTCGCCTATAAATACCAAGGCCCCTCCCTTGGTCCAGGTAATCCATTCTTGAGTACTGAAACGCTGTCGAACTCGTACCTCGCTCGTTTCTCTCGAGTCTCGGCCTCTAAACACTTAAAACCTCTATATCCACCTCAATCCTACTAATGTTGAGCTAATTCGGAGAGGTAAACAGAGGCTCCCCCTCTGTTTCCCCTTTGTAGTTCACACCTCTTTCTGCTTGCTTTTCAGGTGCCTGGACGAGATTAACACCACCAACAGCTAAGGGACGGCTTGGGATACCAAGCCCGACACGCTCGAGCTGAAGTGAGACCACTTGGTCTGGCCTTGGGTCTAACCACTTTGGGCTCCTAAATAGTTGTCCGAAAAACAGCGACAACAACAGACCTTAACCTCAGATAACTTACCCACGTCATTACCTATGAGTAATATAGCATCGACATACAGTACCAGAAACACAACTTTACCTTCGTGTATTAACTTGTAAACACAAGGCTCATCTAATGACTGTTCAAAGCCGAAGCTTTTCACAGTTTCATCGAATCTAATATTCCATGACCTAGATGCTTGCTTTAGTCCATAAATTGACTTAAGTAACTCACAAACCTTGGTCTCTTGACCTTTTTCCACGAAACCGTCTGGTTGAGCCATGTAAATGCGCTCGTCAAGATTGCCATTCAGGAAGGCTATCTTGACATCCATTTGCCAGATCTCATAGTCGAGAGCTGCAGCTATGGATAGAAGTATGCCCATGGATTTAAGCATCACGACTGGCGAGAAGGTTTCTTCATAGTCAATCCCTTCTTGTTGGGTACAACCCTTCACCACAAGTCGTGCTTTGAACGTCTCGACGTTCCCATCCGGACCCATTTTCTTCTTGTATATCCACTTACACCCTACGGGTTTAATCCCTTCAGGAAGGTCTACAAGTTTCCAGACTTTGTTGACATACATCAAGTACATCTCAACTTTCATCGCGTCAAGCCAAAGGTTTGATTCAGAACAAGCCATTGCTTGGCTATAGGAAACAGGATCATCCATGTCAGAGACGGCTACGAGAGAGTCTCCATAGGACATGTACCTGTCAGGCTTTTGAGTATCCCTCCCACTACGTCGAAGTACTACTTGACGAGATTCTGATGAGTTAGGTTGTGTTTCAGTTGGGGTAAGAACAGTTCTTACAGATGAGGTAGAAGCTTCCTCACCCAACTTTTCTTCAAGCACAATTTTGCTTCTAGGTTTTACATCCTTCATAAAGTCCTCCTCAAGGAAACGAGCATTTGTGCTAACGAAAGTCTTATCGTCCTCGAGACTATAGAAGATGAAACCCTTGGTTTCCTTTGGATATCCTACAAACAAGCATAATTCTGACCTACTAGCCAACTTGCTAGTCTTTTGCCTTAGCACGTGTGCAGGGCAACCCCAAATTCGGATGTGGCCCAAATTTACTTTACGGCCAGTCCATATTTCATAAGGAGTACCAGGAACTCTTTTGGACGGAACTTGGTTCAGAATATAAGCGGCTATTTCGAGGGCATATCCCCAAAAGGAAAGCGGGAGTGATGAGTGACTCATCATTGATCTAACCATCTCCATAAGAGTTCGGTTTCTTCTCTCTGACACTCCGTTTTGTTGAGGTGTGCCAGGTGCGGTAAGCTGAGAAGCGATACCTTCTTCTTTAAGAAAGTCATCGAACTCTCCAGACATATTCACCACCTCGATCAGATCGAAGGGTTTTTGATCATTTTGCCAGTTTGCTTTTCCACTAAAGCCCTAAAGACCTTAAATATGTTAAAGGTCTCGGATTTGTGTTTGCGCAAATAGACAAAACCATATCGCGAGTAATCATCGGTGAAGGTAACAAAGTATTCGTATCCTCCACGTGCCTGTTGGCTGAGCGGACCACATACATCAGTGGCTCTTCGACCCTTATCAGAGAAAGGTCGCTTAGTTATTTTTCCTTCTATGCAGGATTCACAAGTAGGTAGTGAACCTATTGTAGAGGCTTGGAGTGGACCATCCCTCACAAGTCTCTTAATCCTATCTAGACTGATATGACCAAGTCTTAAGTGCCACAGGTATGTTGATTTTGTTAGATCCGAGGCTTCAGAAAGTTTGATCCTCTTTGGCTCCCTAATTAGATCATTATCTATTTCGGTGTCTAAAAGTGAAGGTTGAGTGGGATAGAGGTAGAAAAGAGCATTCTTCATACATGCATCAGTGACAAAAGAATTATCAGGAAACGAAATACGAATTCCATTCTTAATGAACTTTAAACAATAATCTTGCTCAAGAAGACGAGCAACGGATATTAAGTTCTTCCCAAAGGTAGGACCAAAATAAACATTATTCAAGTTTAAAGTGCGGTCTTCAAAAGACAGCGTGACGGATCCCACAGCCTTTGCAGACACCAGGCTCCCATCACCCCATTTGAAACAGAACTCGCCTTCCTCTAAGCTTTTGGTTTTCTTGAAACCATTCAAGGAACAACAAATATGGTTAGTAGCAGCGGAGTCAAGAATCCACGTTGATACATTATCAGCTACTAAGCATGCTTCGGTAACTAGTACAATACTATGTTCATTTGCTTTGAGATAGGCAGGACAGTTCTTTTTATCGGCCTTGTGAGGTCTCTTCTTAGTTCCAGAGGTGGAGGCTTTTTGCTCAGTAGCATGTGCCTCTCCTTGATTCATCTTTCTCTTAGTGAGACCTACAGCAGTGTTGTTGTCGCCGTTTTTCGGACAACTATTTAGAAGAAGCCCCTAACGGTTCGACCCAAGGCCGGACCAAGTGGTCGCGTTTGGGCTTGAGCGTGTCGGACTCGATATCCCGAGTCTTCCCTCAGGTGTGGATGATGTTCACCTCGTCTCGGTACCTGAAAAGTAATAGTGAAAATGTGAACTACAAAGGGGAAACAGAGGGGTTGCCTCTGTTTACCTCTCCGACGCTCAACATTAGTAGGGTTGAGGTGGAATGTAGAGGGTTTGAGTGTTTAGAGGCCGAGACTTGAGAGAAACGAGCGATGTACGAGTTCGACAGCGTTTCAGTACTCAAATTCGGATTCCCTGGACCGGGGGGGGGGGGGAACCCGATATTTATAGGCGACCAAAGGGGCTTTGGGGGCATACCCTTGGCCGAGGGACGCCTCTGAGGCAGCCATGGAGGCAGGGGACGCCTCTGAGGCGGCCATGGAGGCAAGGGACGCCTCTGAGACGGCCATGGAGGCAGGGGACGCCTCTTAGACGGCCATGGAGGCGAGTGACGCCTCTGAGGCGGCCATGGAGGCGAGGGACGCCTCTGAGATGGCCATGGAGGCAGGGGACGCCTCTGAGGCGGCCATGGAGGCGAGGGACGCCTCTGAGGCGGCCATGGAGGCGAGGGACGCCTCTGAGGCGGCCATGGAAGCGAGGGACGCCTCTGAGACGTGGAGGTCGAACTGATGTCGAAGTCTGGGTCAGTCCGTCCATCATGAGGCCTAGCGGAGGTCGAGCTCATGAGGCTGAGTAGAGGTCGATCTCATGAGGCCGAGTGGAGGTCGAGCTCATGAGGCCGAGTGGAGGTCGAGCTCATGCGGCTGAGTGGAGGTCGAGCTCATGAGGTCGAGTGGAGGTCGAGCAATGAGGCCGAGTGGAGGTCGAGCTCGTGAGGCCGAGTGGAGGTCGAGCTCGTGAGGCCGAGTGGAGGTCGAGCTCGTGAGGCCGAGTGGAGGTCGAGCTCATGAGGCCGAGTGGAGGTCGAGCTCATGAGGCCGAGTGGAGGTCGAGCTCATGAGGCCGAGTGGAGGTCGAGCTCATGAGGCCGAGTGGAAGTCGAGCTCATGACGCCGAGTGGAAGTCGAGCTCATGACGCCGAGTGGAGGTCGAGCTCATGAGGCCGAGTGGAGGCCGAGCTCATGAGGCCGAGGGGAGGCCAAGCCCATGAGGCCGAGTAGAGGTCGCGTTCATGAGGCCGAGTGGAGGCCGAGCCCTGGTGGACCGGTCTTTGGCCTCTCGGCCATGGGACCCCGCGGGCGCACGCGGGCGCTGTCGACCCGGAACGGGCCGACAACAAGTGTGAAGTTCCTTCATAAGCTTGATAACAGTGTACTTTAGCTTGTTTATGGAGTAGTTCATCTTGGAGGTATCAAGAGATGCGGGGAGAGTTTCTAAGATCATATCGATGACATTCTTCCCATCAATCTCAGATCCTAGGATTTCCATTTTATTCAAAAAACTAATGATCAGTATCAGAATGTCTCCAACAGGAGTCCTAGCCTTCATATGACAGTTCATAAACTGTCAGACTGCTTGTTGCCTTGCTTAATGCCTTTTCCCTTCAAACATATCATGGAGATTGTTGATCATGTCGGCGGCAGTCTCGATGTCACGATGTTGTTGTTGCAACACATTGTTCATTGATGCTAAGATATAGCACCTCACAATCTCATCGGAGCAGAGCCAGGCCGCCAAGGCGTCTTTGTCCTCTTGAGTCGAATCATCATTCGTCAGAGGAGGACATGGGGTGGTGAGTACCCATTTGTGCTTGTTAACGGTAACTATTATGTCGAGGTTATGTTTCGAATCTACGTAGTTTTTGTTTTCGAGTTTGTTCGAGGAAAGGATGATTGAGGAATGTTTGCGAGACATGTTGCTTAATTAAGTTGAAACAAGTTTATGATTAGTCTTTGGTTTAGGATTTAAGTTTTTAAACATTTGATAAAATCCAAAGGTGTTATAAACCGAACGATAATTTACTCCTTCAAGGGAAGGCCGCAAAAAATCTCCATTTATAAGTAAATGACACATCATTAATGCTTAGCCAAGATGTCAATACACCAATTTTGACCAGCCACCTTTTAAATTGGTTTGATCACTCACATCCTTTCGCAGGGCCTCGAGGGAGGATTACTAGGGATTGAGTCTAATTGTGTAACCGACCACTTAGTCCAAAAGATTGACTTTGAAAAACAATCCGCCAAGGGGAGGTCTTGTCTCATTGTCTCACTTTCGGATTTAGCTCATTGAGCAATGATCAGTGCAAAGCGCCCTTGAGTACTCTCATTTAAGAGAGGGCCACGAGGGTGACTCTTAGTCTAGCGACAATTGCACTTTTCATTAGTGTTGGGGATCGTGGGTTACAAACAACAAGTATAACCCTCCCACTTAGTTTTTAGAGTTGGTACATCGACTCTTATAAGTTCGGAAACGGTTTTCCTAGTTATAGAGCGATAGAGTGGACAACTAGAAGAGAATCCTAGATATTCATGTTCAGAGCAGTATTAGTGCATAAAGGCACAAGGTACATACTCGATCTTTTCCTATTTTCTATTTCGGGAAAGTGCGTGAGGGAAGTGTGAACTTCAACTCACTCGAACACTTGAAAGTTTGAAATTACACATCTTTTTATTTTTCGGCTTGTCTACAAGGAGACCTCCCACTCAAATTTTCAAGAGCATATAGATTTTGAACATATGTGATATAGATATAGTTTTGAAAACATTTTGAAAATTTATTTGATTTGGATGACAAAATATTTTCAAGTTTGAAAATAAAAACGGTTTTTCAAAATTCAAACTAGTTTTGTAAAAAAAAATTTCAAGTAATCTTTCAAAAATCAAAACATTTTAATCTTACACATCATGTTAATAATCTTATGAAAAACATTTTTCCTCAAAAAAAAATTTTCATTAGAGTTCTACAACTCATGATAGTGGGGCTGAAAATCCGGAATTCTAAAAAACTGAACTTTCGGAACAGCCGCGCACCTCGGAGTAAAATCGCCTGAACTGATGGCTCCGATGTCCTTTTGACCTGAAACTGGTGGAATTGGACAGAAGACAGACAGAGCTTTAATTTGATTCAAGAATCATTAAATTTCGATTTTTGAACAGAGAGTTATGCCACTTTTACAACGGGTTTTACTCAAGCTCGAAGAAAAAGAAATAATTAAAGTTCGGTCCTTTTAGGTGCGAAAAAGAATCGAGTGTAACAGAACGTTTTAGGAAGTTGTTATCGGCCCGTCTCGGACCGACGAAGACAAAGGTGTCACTTCGACCCGCTCGACCGGCGCGAGGCCTCGGACGGCGAAACCTTTCCTCGGCCACTGGCCGGCCTAACCAACCCATGGCCGCCGGCCCAAGGCTCGGCCGGCCATCGCCGGCCCGAGGCCCAGCCAACCCATGGCCGGCCCAAGGCTCAGCCGGCCAATGGCCGGCCCAAGGCTCAGGTTCAGCCGGCCATGGCCGACCCAAGGGTCAGCCAGCCAATGGCCGGCCGAAGGTCCAACTCCTTCACTCGGCCAATGGCCGAGTGAAATCCTCAGCCGGCCAGGCTATTCACTCGGCCAATGGCCTAGTGAACCCTCCAGCAGTTCACTCGGCTAATGGCCGAGTGAACCTTCCAGCAGTTCACTCGGCCAATGGCCGAGTGAACCTTTCAGCCGGCCATGCAGTTCACTTGGCCATTGGCCGAGTGAACCTTCCAGCAGTTCACTCGGCCAATGGCCTAGTGAACCTTTCAGCCGACCTTACAGCAGTTCACTCGGCCAATGGCCGAGTGAACCTTTCAGCCGACCATGCAGTTCACTCGGCCATTGTCCGAGTGAACCTTCCAGCAGTTCACTCGGCCAATGGACGAGTGAACCTCAGCCGGCCCAAGCTCTTCACTCGGCCAATGGCCGAGTGAACCTCACCACCATGCTCACTCGGCCATTGGCCGACCCAACCATTGAGGGGGTCAATGGCCGACTCAAGCATGCTCACTCGACCAAGGGGTCTTCAAACTACATCTTGGCCGCCTATAAATACAGGGGCCGCTCCCCTAGTCCAGGAAATCCAATTTTGAGTCCCGAAACGCTGTCAAACTCGTACTTCACTCGTTTCGCTCATCTTTGGCCTCTCACCACCTCTAAAACCTCAATACTCCACCTCAATCCTACTAATGTTGAGCGTCGGAAAGGTAAACAGAGGCACCCCCTCTGTTTTCCCTTCCTAGTTCACCTGTTCTTTACTCCTTTTCAGGTACTCTTACGAACTCAAGGGACATTCACAGCTAAGGGACGACTTGGGATACCAAGTCCGACACGCTCGAGCCGAAGTGAAACCACTTGGTCTGGCCTTGGGTCTAACCACTTCGGGCTCCTAAATCGTTGTCCGAAAATCAGCGACAACATTTTGGCGCTAAAAGGAGGGGATCTCTCGACCTTGGCGACGCATTCCCTCTACCACTCTTCTTCATCCTTCAACGGCAAAACTCTCGAGAGATGAATTAATTGCCCGTCACCTCCGTGGGCGCCCAAGCGACTAGCTCGAGGCACAACCTCCAAAGCTCTACGCGCCGTCTCGAAGGGCAACCTCATGATAATGAGAGCCAGCCCCGAGACCCGGCGAATGACCCCGAGGCCGTAGTCCGAGAGGACGCGGCTCGAACGCTCGCCGAGCTCCTAGACCGCCCCGGCGTCACCGGCGCTCTCATCGCCGACATCCTCGACTCCTACGACGTCGATGACGTCAACCACGACGAGAGAGACCCCGATTACGTGGCGAAGTCGAGAACCAACAAGACCAATCTCCACCACGATGTTCACGAAAGGGGACGCACGCGCACGCTTCCAAGGGGACACCCTCGGGCGACCGCGCTGAGACGTCAACTTTCTAACGAACACACGCACGCGCCCCCGAGGGGACACCCTCGGGCGACCACGTCAAGGCATCAAGTGTCGAGTAATACTCAAGGACGCTCGACCTCTAGGTCCCGAAGGGGACGCTCCAAGCTCACCATCCGCGTCCAAAACCCCCGAGGAGATGACGACGTCAATGGCCGCGACGTTTGTCGAGGACGTCGTTCGAACGGCGTATCCTCGCCCAAAGTGATAGGGACGACCAATGGAGACATGAGAGATCGCCTCAATTCCCGAAGGGAATCTCACGGGAGCGACTTGAGAGGAAAACTCAACGCCCAACGCGGGATCGAGAGAGAAGTCGTCTTGGGACATCAGCCACCCAATGTTGCTGACCGTGCACCCAACAAGAAGCGCGCCGCCACACTCATGGCACCGGCCACCGGTCTCGGCTCGCGAAGGAAGAGGCGTAGAAACGGTCAAGTTCCTAATGACCATCCTTCTCCGGCCCCGAAGCAATCCTTCGTCCCACTCAACACGACATCCGACAGGATCCTGAGCTTACACAGAGAAAAGCTGGGATCCCCGGCCCCGATGAAGAAGGACCCCGCAACGCGAGACAAGAGCAAACAGTGCGAATATCACCATGACCACGGGCACGCGACAACAGAATGCTACCAGCTTAGGAAACGAATTGATTCCCTAGTTCGAGGTGGGGACTTCAAGGAATTCGTCGCATCTGCTAGCAAGCCGTGATTGTCGCAGCTTCCACCCTCAAACTCACGCCCGAGCTCGATCGACTTCGTTATCGATTTTATTTCAAAAATGTAATTTTCTTTTTTCAAAAAAGGCCAAGTGCCATGACTACCTGTAACGACCCCCTTTATTGCAATAAAGAATTATTCTACGCACACTGTTGTATACCTCCAACACGAGAGTTTCTTGGCCTTCGTCTCACAAACGCAAGAAACTCGGGGGGCTAATGGGGATCAATTCTCAATCAAAAACAACTCAAACATAAAAAAAAAGTCCCAAGGGGCCGATGGTCAGGCTGGAGGTCCCAGAGAGAGACAGTCTTCACATAACTCCTCGAGATGAGTTCATTCCTCGAGTCGAGTTCGAGTCCACGAGTCGACTGATACTCCTCGTGTCGACTCTTCACGTAACTCCTCGTGCAGGCTCTACATGAGTCCTCGAGTTGAGTCTCGAGTCCACGAGTCGACTGATACTCCTCGTGCCGACTCTTCACGTAACTCCTCGTGCAGGCTCTACATGAGTCCTCGAGTTGAGTCCCGAGTCCACGAGTTGACTGATACTCCTTGTGCCGACTCTACATGTCTCCTCGAGATGAGTTCATTCCTCGAGTCGAGTTCGATTCCACGAGTCGACTGATACTCCTCCTGCCGACTCTTCACGTAACTCCTCGTGCAGGCTCTACATGAGTCCTAGAGTTAAGTCCCGAGTCCACGAGTTGACTGATACTCCTCGTGCCGACTCTTCACGTAACTCCTCGTGCAGGCTCTACATGAGTCCTCGAGTTGAGTCCCGAGTCCACGAGTCGACTGATACTCCTCGTGCCGACTCTACATGTCTCCTCGAGATGAGTTCATTCCTCGAGTCGAGTTCGAGTCCACGAGTCGACTGATACTCCTCGTGCCGACTCTTCACGTAACTCCTCGTGCAGGCTCTACATGAGTCCTCGAGTTGAGTCCCGAGTCCACGAGTCGACTGATACTCCTCGTGCCGACTCTTCACGTAACTCCTCGTGCAGGCTCTACATGAGTCCTCGAGTTGAGTCCCGAGTCCACGAGTTGACTGATACTCCTCGTGCCGACTCTTCACATAACTCCTCGTGCCGACTCTACATGTCTCCTCGAGATGAGTTAATTCCTCGACTCAAGTTCGAGTCCACAAGTCGACTGATACGTCTCGTGCCGACTCTTCACGTAACTCCTCGTGCAGGCTCTACATGAGTCCTCGAGTTGAGTCCCGAGTCCACGAGTCGACTGATACTCCTCGTGCCGACTCTTCACGTAAGTCCACGTGCAGGCTCTACATGAGTCCTCGAGTTGAGTCCCGAGTCCACGAGTTGACTAATACTCCTCGTGCCGACTCTACATGTCTCCTCGAGATGAGTTCATTCCTCGAGTCGAGTTCGAGTCCACGAGTCGACTGATACTCCTCGTGCCGACTCTTCACGTAACTCCTCGTGCAGGCTCTACATGAGTCCTCGAGTTGAGTCCCGAGTCCACGAGTTGACTGATACTCCTCGTGCCGACTCTACATGTCTCCTCGACATGAGTTCATTCCTCGAGTCGAGTTCGAGTCTACGAGTCGACTGATACTCCTCGTGCCCACTCTTCACGTAACTCCTCATGCAGGCTCTACATGAGTCCTCGAGTTGAGTCCCGAGTCCACGAGTTGAGTGATACTCCTCGTGCCGACTCTTCACGTAACTCCTCATGCAGGCTCTACATGAGTCCCGAGTCCACGAGTCGACTGATACTCCTCGTGCCGACTCTACATGTCTCCTCGAGATGAGTTCATTCCTCGAGTTAAGTTCGAGTCCACGAGTCAACTGATACTCCTCGTGCCGAATCTTCACGTAACTCCTCGTGCAGGCTCTGCATGAGTCCTCGAGTTGAGTCCCGAGTCAACGAGTCGACTGATACTCCTCGTGTCGACTCTTCATGTAACTCCTCGTGCAGGAGAGCACATGACTCTTCGAGTTGAGTCCCGAGTCCACGAGTCGACTGATACTCCTCGTGCCGACTCTTCACGTAACTCCTCGTGCAGGCTCTACATGAGTCCTCGAGTTGAGTCCCGAGTCCACGAGTTGACTGATACTCCTCGTGCCGACTCTACATGTCTCCTCGAGATGAGTTCATTCCTCGAGTCCAGTTCGAGTCCATGAGTAGACTGATACTCCTCGTGCCGACTCTTCACGTAACTCCTCGTGCAGGCTCTACATGAGTCCTCGAGTTGAGTCCCGAGTCCACGAGTCGACTGATACTCCTCGTGCTAACTCTACATGTCTCCTAGAGATGAGTTCATTCCTCGTGTCGAGTTCGAGTCCACGAGTTGACTGATACTCCTCGTGCCGACTCTACATGTTTCCTCGGGATGAGTTCATTCCTCGAGTCGAGTTCGAGTCCACGAGTCGACTGATACTCCTCGTGCCGACTCTTCACGTAACTCCTCGTGCAGGCTCTACATGAGTCCTCGAGTTGAGTCCCGAGTCCACAAGTCGACTGATACTCCTCGTGCAGGCTCTACATTAGTCCTCGAGTTGAGTCCCGAGTCCGCGCTCGCCGCCCAGCTCGTGAGCCGAAAGGCAGCGAGTTTCAAAGGGTTTCAAAGGCTTGCGTCCGTCGGACGTATCTTTTCTAGCCTGCGTCCACGGGAAACCTCGCCACGCAAATGTGGCTCGGCGCTCGCCGCCCAGCTCGTGAGCCGAAAGGCAGGTAGTTTCAAATGGGTTTCAAAGGCTTGCGTCCGCCAGACGTATCTGGTCTAGCCAGCGTCCACGGGAAACCTCGCCACGCAAATGTGGCTCCGCGCTCGCCGCCCAGCTCGTTAGCCAAAAGGCAGCGAGTTTCAAATGGGTTTCAAAGGCTTGCGTCCGCCGGACGTATCTGGTCTAGCCAGCGTCCACGGGAAACCTCGCCACGCAAATGTGGCTCCGCGCTCGCCGCCCAGCTCGTGAGCCGAAAGGCAGCGAGTTTCAAATAGGTTTCAAAGGCTTGCGTCCGCCGGACGTATCTGGTCTAGCCAGCGTCCACGGGAAACATGTCCACACAAATGTGGCGCCGCGCTCGCCGCCCAGCTCGTGAGCCGATAGGCAGCGAGTTACAAATGGGTTTCAAAGGCTTGCGTCCGCCGGGCGTATCTGGTCTAGCCAGCGTGCACGGGAAACCTCGCCACGCGAATGTGGCACCGCGCTCGTTGCCCAGCTCGTGAGCCGAAAGGCAGCGAGTCGCAAATGGGTTTCAAAGGCTTGCGTTTGCCGGATGTATCTGGTCTAGCCAGCGTCCACGGAAAACCCCGCCACACAAATGTGGCATCGCGCTCGCCGCCCAACTCGTGAGCCGAAAGGCAGCGAGTCGCAAATGGGTTTCAAAGGCTTGCGTCCGCCGGACGTATCTGGTCTAGCCAGCGTCCGCAAAAAACCCGGTCACACAAACGTGACACCGAGGCCCCCCGAGGCCCGAGCCGTGCTAATCGATCACGCCTTCATTGGTAGGTCGAGAAAATAAGCCACGCGCAATAAAATCGTGCTAATCGATCACGCCTTCACTGGTAGGTCGAGAAAATAAGTCACGCGCAATAAAGTCGTGCTAATCGATCACGCCTTCATTGGTAGGTCGAGAAAATAAGCCCCGCACGATCGACCCGGAACAAAAGCCGTCCCTCGCGACGCACAAAAGCCGTCCCTCGCGACGAACAAAGGCCGTCCCTCGCGACGTACAAAGGCCGTCCCTCGCGACGCACAAAGGCCGTTCCTCGTGACGCACAAACGCCGTCCTTTGCGACGCACAAAGGCCGTCCCTCGCGACGCGCAGAGGGTTTCCCTCGCGATGCATTAAAAGCCCTTTTTGCGGCACGCTCGAAAACCCAAGAGCGTTCGTCCCGCGTCCGCACGCCGGCGTAAGCATTGAGTTTCCACTCGACCTACGCTCGACCGAAAACTCGGGGGGCTAATGTTATCGGCCCGTCTCGGACCGACGAAGACAAAGGTGTCACTTCGACCCGCATGACCGGCGCGAGGCCTCGGACGACGAAACCTTGCCTCGGCCACTGGCCGGCCCAACCAACCCATGGCCGGCCCGAGGCCCAGCCAACCCATGGCAAGCCCAAGGCTCAGCCGGCCAATGGCCGGCCCAAGGCTCAGGTTCAGCCGGCCATGGCCGACCCAAGGGTCAGCTGGCCAATGGCCGGCCGAAGGTCCAACTCCTTCACTCGGCCAATGGCCGAGTGAAATCCTCAGCCGGCTAGCCTATTCACTTGGCCAATGGCCGAGTGAACCCTCCAGCAGTTCACTCGTCCAATGGCCGAGTGAACCTTCCAGCAGTTCACTCGGCCAATGGCCGAGTGAACCTTTCAGCCGGCCATGCAGTTCACTTGGCCATTGGCCGAGTGAACCTTCCAGCAGTTCACTCGGCCAATGGCCGAGTGAACCTTTCAGCCGACCTTCCAGCAGTTCACTCGGCCAATGGCCGAGTGAACCTTTCAGCCGACCATGCAGTTCACTCGGCCATTGGCCGAGTGAACCTTCCAGCAGTTCACTCGGCCAATGGACGGTGAACCTCAGCCGGCACTACAAGAAAACAGGGTATCAGAGACTCGAGTATCCGAGACTGATTTAGTAGTCTTTGATAGTGGACATCAAAGACTGATCATCCTGTCTCTGATACTATCAGAGACTGATTTTCATGCGTATACTATTCGAGACTAATATTTAGTCACAAATATATATTTCTCCAGTCATAATTTTAGGAGAGACTAATTTTCGGTCACAAATGTATTCCTTCCAAAATGAAAAATGGCGCAAATCGTAGGAGACCAATTTTTAGTCTCTGATAGTTGGCATCCGGGACTGATTTGGTTGTATATGTTAGTATTCGAGACTGATTTGGTTACACATACTATCCGAGACTAATAATTAGTCACGGATATATTCCCTCCAAAAATGTAAAAATGACGCAAATTTGTAGAGACTAATTTTTGGTCTCTGATTGTGGACATTCGAGACAGATTTGGTTGTCTCGAATAGTATTTGAGACCGATAGTATTCGAGACTAATTTTCGGTCATGGATGTATTCCCACCAAAATGAAAAATGGCGCAAATCGTAGGAGACCAATTTTTAGTCTATGATAATTGGCATCCGAGACTGATTTGGTTGTCTCTGATAGTATTCGGGACTGATTTGGTTGCGTATACTATTCGAGACTAATAATTAGTCACATATATATTCCCTCCAAAAATGTATAAATGATGCAAATTAGTAGAGATTAATTTTTAATATCTAATTACGGGCATCAGAGACTAAAATCTATTCTCGGAAAATGAGAAAATCGGAAACTAACAATCAGTCTTCCATACTCTTGCACAGTGTCTTATTGGAGACTGAAATTCAGTCTTGAAAATATTAACGTATCAAAGACTAAAAATTAGTCTCCAATAATGTGGCATCAATTTTTTTTTTTAATATCAAAGACTAAACATTAGGGTTCTCATGAATTTTTTTTTATTATTTTTTAATTTAGTTCTGATTCAACATTAGGGTTCTAATGTATTATTTTTTTTAAAATTTTTTTTAAAATTTTTAAATTTAATTCCGATTCAACATTAGGCCTTTAGAAACATTTTTATTCTTTTACTTATTTTTTTATTACGCGCTGTATCTTAGAAATTGTAACGACTCGAAATTTTAAGATAAATGTTGCATATTAAGTTTATCAAAAGGACGGTAACAAACTGTGAATGAAAATTAAGGATTTTAAGGTCGACGAGGTTCTGGAATATTTTCAAGAATTTGCGAAGGACCACAAAAGTGAAAATAAATTCCAATAACCTTAAATAAACTCGTCGTGAATTATTTTAAGAAGGAAAATTATTTACTTAATTTTTCAGTCATGTTTCTCATTTTCTGGGAAAGGAATAAAAAGAAAAAGATTTATTTGCAACAAATAAAAAGAAAAGAAAAGTTGGGTTGTGGAGAAATTGGAAGAAAGGGAAATTGAAAAGGATTTAAGGGCAATTTTTGAAAATTTTCTCAGCCTCATCCATAAGAGAACCGACTCATCTCTTTGCTTTATCTCTTGGACGCGATAGACAAAGAAAGAGCGAAACCAAAAGAGGAAAAAAAAAACACAGAGATAAGAACAAAGAAAGAGAGACCGAGAAAGAGAGAAAGAAAAGAGAGCAAAGCAGAGAGAGAGTGAGCGGGAGATCTGAGGCCGGAAAAGAGAAAAATAAAGAGAGAGAGGGACATGGAGAGATGAGGATGGCAACGACTACGCTTGTTGTCTCGTCGGCGTGGGTTGTGCGTGAACCGAGAGAGCGAAGACGACTACTGTGCCGCCGTGGTCGCGCATGCGCAGCCAGGAAAAGAATAAGTTAGAGGCAGAGCGAGATTTTTCTGGAAAGGATGAAGAAAACTGAAATTTGGCTGAAGGAAATCGTCTAATGAAAGTGACGATTGATTGATGTGGATTTGTTCTGATGAAAGTGAAGGCTGACTGTTGGTTGACCTTGTTGATTGAACATATTGATTATAATTGTCCTCTCGGGTTCACTTTTTGGACTGAGCATGTGGTTTCGAATTGATGCTTGTGTGGAATTTGTTTCACTTGAATGTGTGGTTTCAAAAAAATTGATTGATTACTTGGATTGGGATTTCCTTTTAGGGTTCAAAATCTGACTCGCAGGATTCGAGGGATTCGGCCCGCCGTGATTCAGCAGCAGAGATAAAGAAGGGCTGGCCAAACGTAAAGAGAAGCTCGCCGGATTTAACATCAAGGCAAGGAATCCGTGATTCCATTTTTAATTTGCTCGAATTTCAAAATCAAATCTCAAGGGTTTTGAATTGAATTTCTTGGATTAGGTTTCAGAAACATGAATTGTTTATGGTTTTAGACAAAGATTTCTATCCACGATTTTATGATTATAAGGTTTTGTGGCTTTCTCAATGATAACCTAATGCTAATATTTACTCCTTGTTTCATGTGCTTCTCTACCTGGAACGATTACTAACTTGCTGCATGTTGCATATGAATATCTAATTTCTTAATTTAGACTTGATATGTTGAGTTGACATTGCCATTTGTGCTGTGAATATCTTGCGGTCTCGTAGAGTCTTCCGTAAATGAAATTAAACACCGTTTAATTTTAAGGGATTAATCTGTCTTAATGATCAATCTCGTAGACATTATTGTGAAATAGAGCTGGAAATATACACATAACATATGTAAATTTGCTTCTTAGATAATGTTCTAATTTTTTTTACAATGCTTGTTCATAAAGCTGTCCGCTGTCCGCTGCCGAGCCCGTTGCCGCCTCTGTTCTACTCTTCCTAAAGTTACTCGTTGCCGGTAAGTTTTTTTTTTTTAATAAAAAATTATCTGTTTAAATATTTGTTTTAGTGTAGGATTGAAAATCTTATTGTGAAATAGAGCTAGAAATATACACATCTATGTATGTAATTTATAAGTTTGATGATTTTGACTACAAGAATATCTAGCTACTAAGTTTGATGATTTTGACTCGACCATGGTTTCATCTACGAGCAATGAAGGAAGTGGTGATCAAAGAAATGAGAACTCCAACGGCATACCAGGTCAAGAGTGTTAGTAAATCGTGGATGTCGGATTCAACTTTAATATCTCATTTATCTTATATATTTTTTGCAGTAGAGATTTGGATATATTTGGATTGTTTTTTATTCTTAGTTTTTCATGAATATTGTTTTGACGATTATGCATGATTTTATAATAAATTTATTTACAAATTTATAGGTACGAAAGCTATTCTAATGAAGCTCATTTTAGATTCTTATGTACTCTGATTTTTTTAGAAACTGAAAAATTAGTCTTGTATACATAAATGCTTGTCTTAGAAGCATTATATTTAGAGCTAAAAATTAGTCTCCAAAGCACCATGACGAGACTAAATAAACAGTCACAGATGCCACTGTATTGGAGAGTGAAAATCAGTATCGAAAGCTCTACATCAAAGACAAAGCAAGAAATGGAACAGTGACTAAACATCGGTCCCTAAATTATGTTATCTGAGACTAAAATTCAATCTAGAAATCAGTTTATCCGAGACTAAAAATCCGTTTTAAAAGACTTACAATCAGTCACGATATCCGAGACTAACAATCACGTTATTCGGGACTAACAGTCGGTCTGAAAAATGCTTATTAGTGACTAAATACGAGTTCTCGGCCGACCTTATTAAGGACTGAAAAATGTGGTATCTGAGACTAGTTCTTTGTCATGAATATTGCGGCATATCCGAGACTGACTTTTAGTCCTTGATAGTAGCATCCGCCACTAGGTATCCGAGACTAGCCTAGGAGACTGAAAATCAGTCTCGGATACTCATCCGAGATTGTTTGTCAGGTATCGGAGACTAAATAATTAGTCTCTGATACCCTGTTTTCTTGTAGTGCGGCCCAAGCTCTTCACTCGGCCAATGGCCGAGTGAACCTCACCACCGTGCTCACTCGGCCATTGGCCGACCCAACCATTGAGGGGGTCAATGGCCGACTAAAGCATGCTCACTCGGCCAAGGGGTCTTCAAACCACCTCTTGGCCGCCTATAAATACAGGGGCCGCTCCCCTAGTCCAGGAAATCCAATTTTGAGTCCCGAAACGTTGTCAAACTCGTACTTCACTCGTTTCGCTCATCTTTGGCCTCTCACCACCTCTAAAACCTCTATACTCCACCTCAATCCTACTAATGTTGAGCGTCGGAGAGGTAAACAGAGGCACCCCCTCTGTTTTCCCTTCCTAGTTCACCTGTTCTTTACTCCTTTTAAGGTACTCTTACGAACTCAAGGGACATTCACAGCTAAGGGACGACTTGGGATACCAAGTCCGACACGCTCGAGCCGAAGTGAGATCACTTGGTCTGGCCTTGGGTCTAACCACTTCGGGCTCCTAAATCGTTGTCCGAAAATCAGCGACAACAGAAGTTGTTAAAGCTTTTATTTGTGTTTTATTAGCAAGGTAATAACTGTTGTCGCTGTTTTTCGGACAACGATTTAGGAGCCCAAAGTGGTTAGACCCAAGGCCGGACCAAGTGGTCTTACTCCGGCTCGAGAGTGTCGGGCTTGGTATCCCACGCCGTCCCTTAGCTGTAGGTGATCTCTATCTCGTCCAAGCACCTGAAATGTAAGCAACAAGGTGTGAACTACAAAGGGGAAATAGAGGGGTTGCCTTTGTTTACCTCTCCGACGCTCAACATTAGTAGGATTGAGGTGGATATAGGAGGTTTAAGTGTTTAGAGGCCGAGACTTGAGAGAAACGAGCGAGGTACGAGTTCGACAGCGTTTCAGTACTCAAATTCGGATTACCTTTGGGAGAGGGCAGACCTCTCTATTTATAGGCGGCCAAGGGGTGTTTGGGGGGCCCCTTGGCCGAGTGAGCACCTTTGGGTCGGCCAATGGCCGAGGGAAGGCTCTAGAGCCGGCCATTGGCCGAGGGAAGGCTCTAGAGCCGGCCAATGGCCGAGGGAAGGCTCTAGAGCTGGCCATTGGCCGAGGCAAGCCTTGAGCCGGCCAATGGCCGAGGCAAGCCTTGGGCCGGCCAATGGCCGAGGCAAGCCTTGGGCCGGCCAATGGCCGAGGCAAGCCTTGGGCCGGCCAATGGCCGAGACAAGCTTTGAGCCGGCCAATGGCCGAGGCAAGCCTTGGGCCGGCCAATGGCCGAGGCAAACCTTGGGCCGGCTGTATGGGCATTTGACTTGGCCCTTGGTTTGCGCCAGCCCCTGGTTGGGTCAGGGCTTCGCCGTTCAAGACCTCGCACCGGCCACGAGGGTCGAAGAAATGCCTTTGTCCTCGTCGGCCCTAGACGGGCTGACAACATTAGCCCCCCGAGTTTCCGGTCGAGCGTAGGTCGAGTGGAAACTCAAAACCTACGCTTTTATGTGGATGCGGGGTGAACGCTCTCGGGATTGCGTCACAGGGAACGGCCTTTGTGCGTCGCGAGTGACGGCCTTTGTGCGCCACGAGGGACGGCCTTTGTGTGTCACGAGGGACGGCTTTTATGCGTCACGAGGGACGGCTTTTGTTGCGCGTGGCTTATTTTCTCGACTTACCAATGAAGGCGTGATCGATTAGCACGACTTTATTGCGCGTGTCTTATTTTCTCGACTTACCAATGAAGGCGTGATCGATTAGCACGACTTTATTGCGCGTGTCTTATTTTCTCGACTTACCAATGAAGGCGTGATCGATTAGCACGACTTTATTGCGCGTGTCTTATTTTCTCGACTTACCAATGAAGGCGTGATCGATTAGCACGACTTTATTGTGCGTGTCTTATTTTCTCGACCCACCAATGAAGGCGTGATCGATTAGCACGACTTTATTGCGCGTGTCTTATTTTCTCGACTTACCAATGAAGGCGTGATCGATTAGCACGACTTTATTGCGCGTGTCTTATTTTCTCGACTTACCAATGAAGGCGTGATCGATTAGCACGACTTTATTGTGCGTGTCTTATTTTCTCGACCCACCAATGAAGGCGTGATCGATTAGCACGACTTTATTGTGCGTGTCTTATTTTCTCGACCCACCAATGAAGGCGTGATCGATTAGCACGACTTTATTGTGCGTGTCTTATTTTCTCGACCCACCAATGAAGGCGTGATCGATTAGCGCGACTCTATTGCGCGTGTCTTATTTTCTCGACTTACCAATGAAGGCGTGATCGATTAGCACGACTTTATTGCGCGTGTCTTATTTTCTCGACTTACCAATGAAGGCGTGATCGATTAGCACGACTTTATTGTGCGTGTCTTATTTTCTCGACCCACCAATGAAGGCGTGATCGATTAGCACGACTTTATTGCGCGTGTCTTATTTTCTCGACTTACCAATGAAGGCGTGATCGATTAGCACGACTTTATTGCGCGTGTCTTATTTTCTCGACTTACCAATGAAGGCGTGATCGATTAGCACGACTTTATTGTGCGTGTCTTATTTTCTCGACCCACCAATGAAGCCGTGATCGATTAGCACGACTTGGGCCTCGAGGGGGGCCTTGGTGTCACGTTTGTGTGACCGGGTTTTCCGTGGACGCTGGCTAGACCAGGTACGTCCGGTGGGCGCGAGCCTTTGAAACCCATTTGGGACTTGCTGCCCTTCGGCTCACGAGCTGGGTGGCAAGCGCGGACTCGGGACTCAACTCGAGGACGCGTGTAGAGCCTGCACGAGGAGTTACGTGATAAGTCTTTCCTTGGGACCTCCGGCCTAACCATCGGCCCCTTGAGACTTTGTTATACTTTTGTTTTTGTTTTGTTGAGCGAGCGAGCTCTAGTTTCGTTGAGCATTGTTTCCCATTCGCCCCCCGAGTGTCTCGTGTACTCGTACAGGAGACTAGAAATTATAATGCAACAAGATAAAGACTTCGAGGTGAAATGTAATATAATTACCATGTAGAAATAGTCAAAAATTACATCCATGGGCCATTGGCCTTATTGAAATTCGAGATTGTCTTAAAACCGGAAATAAAATGACATAATGAGAAACGGGGACGGGCTTCCACCGCAGTGCCAGCTTCTGTAGCTTGACCAAGCTAGAGGATGGCGCTCACCATCTTTTCCTTCCCTTTCCCGTCCACGCCTTGGATGTAGCACATCCTCGCCATCGACTGGTCTCCCAACATGATGGCAATCCTCTTCTCAGTCGGGAACTTCATCATCAGGTGATAGGTGGACGTTATAGCCTTCAACCGGTTGAGAGTCAGGCGGCCGATGATGATGTTGTACGCTGAGGGCTGGTTCACCACTAGGAAGGATACGATGCGAGTGTCCTCGAGCCCCCCCCCCCCCCCCCCCCCGGCGCTCCGAAGGTGACCGGGAGGTCGATGGTTCCCTCCGTCATGACCCTCTCCCCGGAGAAGCCAAAGAGTGGGGTCGAGACCGGGGTCGGTCCTACTCCGGATAGCTTCATTCTGTCCAGCGCCGATTTGAAGATTATGTCGGCGGAGCTTCCATTATCGATTAGGATCCTTCGGACGAGGTTGTTGGCGACCGGTGCGGAGACGACTATCGCGCCATTGTGCGGGTGGAGCACACGCGCTGCCTCTTGGCCGGTGAAGAACATGGACTCGAACGGGGCTGGAGGAGGAGCCTCGTACGTGTGGTTGATGTAGTGCGCTATTTTCCCTTGGGAAACTTCGCGCACGTATTTCTTCCTTTGCGTGCTCGAGTCCCCGAACTCCGGGCCGCCCATGATTGAGCCCACAATGTGCAATTGTAAGTTCCCTGCTCCTTGGTTCGCCATTTGGTCTGTGACGGTCGCCGTCGCCGGACCCTTCCTTTCTTGCCGTGGGCGCTCTCCGTGCACCGCGGCCGTCCCGACCGTTCTCAGGACATACTCTTTTAATTTCCCGTCTTGAATCAGGGCCTCGATCTGACGCCTGAGATGATAACACTCGGACGTCAGATGCCCGTGATCCTGGTGGTACTCACAGAACTTGTTTCGATCCCTCTTCGCGGGATCCTTCGCAAGAGGAGCCGGACTTCCTAGCTTGTCGCGGTGCAGAGCTAGGATCCGCTCTTGCGGGGCGTTCAGAGGGGTGTACGTCGATAATGCTCGGAAGCTATCAACGTGTGACGATCTTGGACCGGAGAGGGGGCGACCGTTAGGGGCCCGGCCTCCCTTGCTCCTCTTCCTCTGAGGGTCGGGACGATCTTCGTCGTGGTCATCGCGGTGGTGACTACCTTGTCCTCCTGACTTTCGGCCATCGAGATAGTCCTCGATTCCCATATGTGTGCGGGCTCTCGTCATCAGCTCCGCCATGTCTCGCGGGACATGCCCGACAATGGACTTGAGGAAGTCGCTCGTGCGAACTCCCTCGGTGATCGCCGTGATGGCATCTCTGTCGTCGAACCCTTCGACCTTGTGAGACTCCTCAGTGAAGCGAGCGAGGTATTGTCTCAGCGTCTCGTCTCTTCCTTGTCGGATAGAGAGGAGGTGGGTCTTTGGTTTCTTTTGCGCCACGAGGGTGGCGAATCGGGCAAGGAACGCCTCCCGTAAGGCCCGGAAAGACGAGATGCTCAACGGCCTCAAACTTCGGAACCACTCAAACCCCGACACTGTGAGGGTCAGGCTGAAGGCTTGGCAGAGGGTGGCGTCTGTCTGCCCTTGCATCGTCATCCACGTCTCATAGTGTTGGACGTGGAAGTGGGGGTCCGTACGTCCATCGTAGGGGGGAATGGACGGTAACTTGAAGTTTCCCACGCATGGTTGCGCGAGGACTTGTGCGGCGAAGGGAGAGTATGATTCCTCGATCCCTCCGTACGGCCTTTGCCTCCCTGACTCCCTCATTTCAATGATTTGATTTTGGAGGCTCTGAATCATCGTGACCATGTCAAGCCCGTTAGCAGGGCCGACCGTCGGGGCCACGGGAGTCACCGTTTGGCGTTCGTTGGACGCTTGGTCCACGACATTGGCCTGAGGCCGGCCAAGAGTCGCGGAGGGGAGCGCGTCCCTCCGAGAGTTGAGCCTTTGGCGGAGATCCTTGTTGTCAATGGTGCCCACAAGAAGAGTTGTAGTCTTTATTTTGAACATTTGATGTAATAAAGTCTCATGAAGACTCTTGCTTGTAATTGCCTATTCATTCATTAATAAAGTTGAAACGTTCATTCAATCTTCCTTGTCTGAAGTTTTATGATAAAACCATAGTCTTTTTAGTCCATAAACAAACTTAACAACTTACGAAGAGACAAATGTAGATTTGCATGAACAAACTCTTCGTAGTTTGCTTAAAACGATATATTCGCAATCTTAGGGTCAAAGGACTATTGACCTCAGTATGATTGTTAGAAGAATCTATGATGTCTGGTTATGAGGCATTGAGAGTTAGGAACTCTATAGTTCTTCTAGGTATCTTCCGAAGGTACTGAATTGACCAGTGCACTTCTAGAGACAAGATAAGAACAAACCATTTAACCTCTTATGTCTCGAAGTCACTATGTATGAATTGCATCATGCTTACCTTAATCCTGAAATGAGACATGCCATTTCACACCTTAGTATTCTCATTTGAGAAAGTCAAAGTTCGGACTCACTATGTGATTCCGAACAAGGCCTATTGGTGAAGTACTAAGTTGTGAGTCTGTCATGAGTAACTTTGTGAAGTTCTCATAGATATGGAATTCATGTACAAGATTGCTGAAATGCAATGTATGTCACCTCATGCTTTGTTCCTTGGAGTGTGAATAAATGAACTGGCCAGTGTCCAAATTGAGTCTCGACTCTTTTGGATGAAACAATGTGACTTGTTAGCTCCTCGTCAATACATTGTTTCTAACTTATTCACAAGCGACAAAGGAGTTGAGGAAATAACAGCTAGAAGGGTAAAATGGTAATTTAGTAAATCCCGACTAGCTGATGACATTCATGAAGGGTAAACATAGATAATATTCAGTGGATCCGCTCATCATAATTAGGTCGAATTCTTGAGTAGAAAATAAATTCATTTGAACCGAGAGATTTTCAGTGTCAGCTCTTTAGTGGAGTCAGTTGGCATTAAGCTAAACTTGGAAAAGGTTTGTGAACTTTTGAGTCCAAGTGTTTAGCTAAAGCTTTGTTCATTTGGATCCATGAGGTCACTGTCACGAATCACATCGATAGGAATAGTTAAACTGGAAGCTAAGTCAAAACAAGAACGAAAATAGTGAAAAGGGTATTTTTGTCTTTTGAGACAAACGAAGAAATGAATGTCAATAAATTTTTGACAAGGTCATTTTATGACATGTTTCACTCGGCCATGACTTGATCATTGGGCCTTGTGAATTAATTTCATTTCATAAGAATTTTATTGAAAATTCTTATTGGGCCTTTTTCATGTTGTCATGAACAAATGGAAAAGCTTCTAGAAGCCTTTTCTAGAAGGCCTTGGGCGCCCAACATACCCAACCAAGAGAGAATATTTTGTGCATAAATGTATCAAGATACTTGCCAAAAGAAAAATAGGAAACAAATTTGCATAAGGATGCTATATGGAATTCGGCCAAGAGAGAGACAAGGCAAGCCTTGAACAAAATAGGAAACAAATCAAGGCTTCTAGAAGCCCTAGCTTGGCCGAGTATCTCAAAGGGAAAAAAGAGGAAATTGCTCATGAATATGTGATATTCTATAGAAGAGGAAACTACCTTATTGAAGGTGAGACCTCTCCTATAAATAGGAGCCTCATTTCCTCACATTTCATTCATCCAAGTTTAAGAGATTTGAGAGACTCTCTCTCTAGAACTTGTGGCCGAAATCCTCTCTCTCTCTCTCTCTCTAGTTTATTTTCGATTTTTTCTTGTCTTGGCACCTAGGTCCTCACTCGACCTAGTGTTTAGCTCTGCGACTTCGAGACTCGTTCTTAAGTCGTAGTGTTTAAAAGTGCCCACTCACTGATTCCTTTTATTTCGAGTGATTTAGTGATAGAAACTATCGTGGTTGCTCGAGTTCCCGAGGAAAGAAAAGAGAGACGTGCTGCGAGGGGAGACGAACGTTGCCAACCTTCCAAAGGCTCATCAACGTTCAAGCATCAAAAAGGTTAGTAACTTTAATAGCTCATATTAGTTTTTATTTACATGCACATGCTCTTGTCTAGGTTAGTAAAAACTAGTTTTACATTAAAAGAAAATTTTTAAAATTCCGCCGCTTAACGAAGCGTTAAACTTTTTCTCAAACCCTAGATCGATTCCAACAATCCTCCCCTCGGGAGTTTCTCTACGCCGTCAGGCGCTCTCTAAGGTCCACGCTTGGAGCGGGGCGAGGCGATGTCGCCCTTGGTCGAACCGTTCGGCGAGCGCTTCGGCTATCGGCCCCAACATCTACCAGAGTCGCTCTCTCCTCGGTGAGGGGCCGTGACCGGCCGCCTCTTGAAACCGAGGGGGCGAGTCCCCGGGAATGCGACCGCGCCTGCTGTCGCGCCAGGTGCAACGGCCCGGCCAAAGCATCGTTAGACCTCTCGGGCCGCGAAGGGGCAAGGCTGGGCGTTGCCTCATTGGTCCTTGACTCCCCCACATATTCGGGATCGGAGTCGTCTTGGGCGGACCTATCCTCAATGTCATAGCCGAGGATGTTAGCTATGAGCGTGCCGTCGACGCCCGGGCGGTCAAGGAGCTCCGCGAGCCGCCGGACCGTGTCCTCTCGGAGCTCGGCCTCAGGGTCATTCATCGGGTCTTGGGGCTGGCTCTCGCTATCGCGAGGTTGCCCGTCAAGACGATGTGCGAGGCGTCGAAGACCGTACCTCGAGCTCGTCGCTCGGGTACCCGCGGAGGTAGTGGGAATGTGACTCATCTCTCGAGAGTCGTGAGAACACAGGGAGAGAACTGGTAGAGGGAATGCGTCGTCAAGGTCGAGAGATCCCCTCCTTCTAGCGCCAAAATGTTGTCGCTGTTTTTCGAACAACGATTTAGGAGCCCAAAGTGGTTAGACCCAAGGCCGGACGAAGTGGTCTCACTCCGGCTCGAGCGTGTCGGGCTTCGTATCCCACGCCGTCCCTTAGCTGTAGGTGATCTCTATCTCGTCCAAGCACCTGAAATGTAAGCAACAAGGTGTGAACTACAAAGGGGAAACAGAGGGGTTGCCTCTGTTTACCTCTCCGACGCTCAACATTAGTAGGATTGAGGTGGATATAGGAGGTTTAAGTGTTTAGAGGCCGAGACTTGAGAGAAACGAGCGAGGTACGAGTTCGACAGCGTTTCAGTACTCAAATTCGGATTACCTTTGGGAGAGGGCAGACCTCTCTATTTATAGGCGGCCAAGGGGTGTTTGGGGGGCCCTTTGGCCGAGTGAGCACCTTTCGGTCGGCCAATGGCCGAGGGAAGGCTCTAGAGCCGGCCAATGGCCGAGGGAAGGCTCTAGAGCCGGCCAATGGCCGAGGGAAGGCTCTAGAGCCGGCCATTGGCCGAGGCAAGCCTTGAGCCGGCCAATGGCCGAGGCAAGCCTTGGGCCGGCCAATGGCCGAGGCAAGCCTTGGGCCGGCCAATGGCCGAGGCAAGCCTTGGGCCGGCCAATGGCCGAGACAAGCTTTGAGCCGGCCAATGGCCGAGGCAAGCCTTGGGCCGGCCAATGGCCGAGGCAAACCTTGGGCCGGCTGTATGGGCATTTGACTTGGCCCTTGGTTTGGGCCGGCCCCTGGTTGGGTCAGGGCTTCGCCGTTCAAGACCTCGCACCGGCCACGAGGGTCGAAGAAATGCCTTTGTCCTCGTCGGCCCTAGACGGGCCGACAACAATAACATGGTATAAAAGAAATAACAACAAGCATAAAACGATTCAAGTAAATAAAAGAAACTAGCAAGACAATATAACTAGTCACAAAATTTACTCGAAAAATTCTCAAACCTTTAAAACACGTTTTTCAATATAAAAAATTAAAAACTTTAATGTGTTTTAATATCATCCCATACTCATAGAAAATCAACATGATTTTTAATTTAAAGGCAAGAGCAATAAATTAAAAAAAAAATCTAAGAAAACAATTCTAACTTGTCACAAAATTAGTAAACTTTCGAAAACGATTTTCAAGCTCATATTTGTTAAATACATGTACATGCATATCTTTGACCATAGATCTGATACCATTTGTTGGAATTGATCTAGGGTTTAAGAAAAAGTTTAACGCTTCGGTAAGCGGCGGAACTTAAAAAATTTTCTTTTACAAGTAAAACAGTTTTTACTAACCTAGACAAAGAGCAAGCACATGTAAATAAAACTAATATGAGCATAATAAATTTACTAACCTCTTTAGAAGCTTGAACGTTGATGAGCCTTCGGAAGGTTGAAAACGTTCATCTCTCTCGTTGCATGTCTCTCTTCCTTTCCTCGCTAACTCGAGTAACCACGAAAGTTTCTATCACTAAATCACTCAAGATAAAAAGGAATTAGTGTGTGGGCACTTTTAAACACTACGATTTAAAAACGAGACTTGAAGTCGAGGAGCTAAACACTAGGTCAAATGAGGACCTAGGTGCCAAAACAATAAAACGAAATTGAATAGAGAGAGAGAGGATCGGCCAAGCTAGAGAGAGAAGCTCTCAAATCTCTAAAACTTGGGATGAATGATGTTGTCGGCCCGTCTCGGACCGACGAGGAAAAAGACATCACTTCAACCCGCGCGACCGGCGCGAGGCCTTTGACGGCGAAACCTTGCCTCAGCCATTGGCCGGCCCAAACCAATGGCCGGCCCAAGTTCCAGCCGGCCATATGCTCAGCCGGCCCATGGACGGCCCAAGGGTCAGCCGGCCAATGGCCGACCCAATGGCCGACCCAAGGGTCTCACTCGGCCATTGGCCGAGTCAAAGCTTCAGCCGGCCAATGGCCGACCCAAGGGTCTCACTCGGCCATTGGCCGAGTCAAAGCGTCAGCCGGCCAATGGCCGGCCCAGTTCACTCGGCCATTGGCCAAGGCAAAGCTCCAGTCGGCCAATGGCCGACCCAAGGGTCTCACTCGGCCATTGACCAAGTCAAAGCTTCAGCCGGCCAATTGCCGACCCAAGGGTCTCACTCGGCCATTGGCCGAGTCAAAGCTTCAGCCGGCCAATGGCCGGCCCAGTTCACTCGGCCATTGGCCAAAGCAAAGCTTCAGTCGGCCAATGGCCGACCCAAGGGTCTCACTCGGCCATTGGCCGAGTCAAAGCTTCAGCCGGCCAATGGCCGGCCCAGTTCACTCGGCCGTTGGCCGAGGCAAAGCTTCGGCCGGCCAATGGCCGACCCAAGGGTCTCACTCGGCCATTGACCGAGTCAAGGCTTCAGCCGGCCAATGGCCGGCCCAAAAATCTCACTCGGCCAAGGGGTGCCCCAATGACCCCTTGGTCGCCTATAAATAGGGAGGCCTGCCCTCTCTCAAAGGTAATCCAATTTTGAGTCCCGAAACGCTGTCGAACTCGTACTTCACTCGTTTCGCTCATCTTTGGCCTCTCACCACCTCTAAAACCTCTATACTCCACCTCAATCCTACTAATGTTGAGCGTCGGAGAGGTAAACAGAGGCACCCCCTCTGTTTCCCCTTTGTAGCTCACGGTTCTCTCATCTCTTTCAGGTATGCCGGTGAGCTCAAGGGACATTCACAGCTAAGGGACGACTCGGGATACCGAGTCCGACACGCTCGAGTCCAGGCGAGACCACTTGGTCCGGTCTTGGGTCTAACCGCCTGTGGCTCCTAAATCGTTGTCCGAAAAATAGCGACAACATTTTGGCACTAGAAGGAGGGGATCTCGACATTGGCGACACATCCCCTCTACCACTCATCTTCCCACTTCTACGACTCTCGAGAGATGAGTCATGTCCCCGCCACCGCCGTGGGCGCCCGAGAACCTAGCTCGAGGTGCGGCCTCCGAGGCCCCGCGCGTCGTCTTGGAGGGCAACCTCGTGATAACGAGAGCCAGCCCCGAGACCCGGCGATTGACCCCGAGGCCGCAGCCCGAGAGGACACGGCTCGAAGGCTCGCCGAACTCCTAGACCTTCCCGGCGTCACCGGCGTGCTCATCGCCGACCTCCTCGACTCCAACAACGTCGACGACATCAACCACGAGACCAACCTCGACCACGCTATTCACGAAAGTGGACGCACGCGCACGCTTCCAAGGGGACACCATACTCATCAAACACGAACGCGATAGAGATGGCTGGGGATGACTTTTCCTCGATTGAAGCATGGTTGACCAGCGAGGAAGGGGCCGTGTGCGCCAGAGACGGCCCGTCCCTCCAGGGGGACACCGGCCCGGCCATGCTGGGTGCCGAGGAGGGCTGGGCCGACCAGCGTGGGACCGGCCAGGGCGATAGGCACGCTGGGGATGTCGTGCGCGTAGGCCGGGTCGACCAGGAGGACTCCGGTGGGCCGCGTGGCTCTAGTGAGGGCGCCTTCGGCGAGCCCGGCGCTGGGGGTGATGAGCCGGCCTTGGGTGGTGCCGCGCGGGTTGCTGCAGGTGTCGGGGAAGACCCCTTCTGGCCGGGTGGGGGTGCTTGGCTGCCCGTGGATGGCCTGGTGGCCGCGCCTAGCGGGGTCGGCCCCGAGGGAGGCACGCCGGCCGAGGGGGGTACCGGGAAAGACGCGCCGGCTGAGGGCGACACTATCTGTGTCGGTCCTAGCGTCGGGGAGGCCCCCACTCGATCGGGTGGGGCCGTCTGGATGACCGCCAGTCGCGCCTGCGAGGGAGGTCGCTCGAGTGGAGCGCACGCGCCGGGGAGGACGACGCCTGGTGAGATCGGCGTCGGGGGAGGCACGCCAACCGAGGGCGACACCACCTGGCTGACCCAGGTGTCGGGGAGGACCCCACTCGACAGGGTGGGGCTGTTTGGCCGTATGTCAGCCGCGCCAACGAGGCGGGCGGCCCGGGCGTGGCCGCGCACCAACAGGGAGCCGCCGACGCCGGGCGATGCCGCCCATGGAAGGGACGGCGCCAGGGAGGACGTGAGCCGGCCAGGTGGCGCTGGCCAGGGGGCGGCGGCCTGCTTGTCCCCCGGGCTAACCCTAGGCCCGAGTGGGCCGGGGCTGCGCGTTGAAGACCCAGGCGGCCGAGAACTGGGCCGGGCTGCTAGGCTGCGCGCGCCCGACGAGGGCGAGGGGTCATTTGGGCCGGACCCAGGCGGGAAGGACCCAGCCGACCGAGGACTGGGCCAGGCCATCGGGCCGGGCGCGCGCGAGGAGGGCAAAGGCCCATTCGGGCTGGACCCGGGTGGGAATGACTCGGCCGACCAAGAACTGGGTCGGGCCATTGGGCCGGACGCGCACATGGGGGAGAGTCTGGCCGGTCAAGGACTGGGCCGGCACGAAGAAGGGAGCTTGGCCGGCCAAGAGCCGGATGCGCATATGGGAGATCTTGCCGGCCCCGACGCGGGAGAGGCGGACCTAGCCGCGCCGGGCACGCGCGAGGGGAGCCGGTCGGCTCGATCCAGTGACCGTCAGGGGGTCTCATCTTCCTCGAGGAGCGTTCCCGACGCCGAGCGCTCGGGTGAGTCGTCGGGCCGTCACGCCACGCCGGCCATGATGCTTTCACTAACCGCGCGGGAGGAATCGCGAGCTCTGGCCTTCCCAGTCGGAGAGTAGCGATTCGCGACAACATTGATTGCTCGGGTGTCGACGTCCTAATCTCGCTCTTGCTTGCTAACTTCATGAGTCTGAGGAAGCGCTATTGCATCCCGGATTCGGTATCGATCCTGCGAGATACGGCCTCCGAAGCCTCGCGCATCGCCTAGGAGGGCAGCCTCGTGACAACGAGAGCCAGCCCCAAGACTCGGCGAATGACCCCGAGGCCGCGCTCTGAGAGGACAAGGCTCGAAGGCTCACCGAGCTCCTAGATCGTCCCGGCGTTGATGGCTCGCTTATCGCCGACCTTCTCGGTTATGACGTCGAGGATAGGACCGCCCAGGGTGACTCCGACCCCGACTATGAGGGGGAGTCAAGGACTGACGAAGTGACGCCCAGCCTCGTCCAATCCCGGTCCGAAAGGACAAAAGACGCCCCGATCGGACCATCCCATCCGGCGCGACAACATGAACGGTCCCACTCTCAGGGGTTTGCCCCTCGGTTTCAAGAGGCGGCCGGACACGGCCCCTCACCGGGGAGAGGGCCGCCCTCGGGGACGACAGGGCCGAAAATCGAAGCACCCGTCGGACGATCCGAGCAAGGGCAACTTCGCCTCGCCAAGCACCAAGCGGAGACCTGAGGGAGCGTATGACGGCGCAGAGAAACTCTCGAGGAGAGGATCTCCGCCAAAGGCTCAACTCCCGGAGGGATGCACTCCCCGCCACCACTCTTGGCTGACCTCAGGCCAACGCCGGGGATCAAGCATCCAATGAGCGTTAACAGGCGACTCCCGCAGCCCCGGCGGTCAGCCCAACCAACGGGGTTGACATGGTGACGATGATTCAAAGCCTTCAAAACCAGATCATCGAGATGAGGGAGTCAGGGAGGCAGAGGCCCTATGGAGGGATCGAGGAGTCGTACTGTCCCTTCGCCGCTCAGATCTCGCACAGCCATGTGTGGGGAATTTCAAACTACTGTCCATCCCTCCTTACGATGGACGGACGGACCCGAACTTCCATATCCAGACGTGGATGACAATGTAGGGACAATCGGACGCCACCCTGTGTCAAGCCTTTAGCCTGACTCTCACTGGGTCAGGATTAGAATAGTTCCGGAGCCTAAGACCGGGGAGCATCTCGTCCTTCAGGGCCTTGCGAGAGGCCTTCCTTGCTCGGTTCGCCACTCTCGTGGCACAAAAGAAGTCGAAAACCTACCTCCTGTCTATCCGGCAGGGAAGAGACGAGACCTTCAGGCAATACCTAGCTCGCTTCACCGAAGAATCCCACAAGGTCGAAGGGTTCGACGACAAGGACGCCATCACGGCGATCACAGAGGGGGCGCGCACAAGTGACTTCCTCAAGTCTATTATTGGAAAGGTCCCACGGGACATGGCGAAGCTGATGTCGAGAGCCCGCACCTATTGGAATTGATCTAGGGTTTAAGAAAAAGTTTAACGCTTCGTTAAGCGGCGGAATTTTAAAAAAATTATTTTTCAAGTAAAATAGTTTTTACTAACCTAGACAAAGTGCAAGCACATGTAAATAAAACTAATATGAGCATAATAAATCTACTAACCTCTTTAGAAGCTTGAACGTTGATGAGCCTTCGGAAGGTTGAAAACGTTCGTCTCCCTCGCAGCACGTCTCTCTTTCTTTCCTCGGCAACTCGAGCAACCACGAAAGTTTCTATCACTAAATCACTTAAGAACGAGTCTTGAAGTCGCAGAGCTAAACTCTAGGTCAAATGAGGACCTAGGTGCCAAAACAATAAAACGAATTTGAATAGAGAGAGAGAGAGAGGATCGGCCAAGCTAGAGAGAGAAGCTCTGAAATCTCTAGAACTTGGGATGAATGAAATGTGTGGAATGAGGCTCCTATTTATAGGAGAGGTCTCACCTTCAATAAGGTAGTTTCCTCTTCTATAGAGTATCACATATTCATGAGCCAATTTCCCTTTTTTCCTCTTGAGATACTCGGCCAACATAGGTCTTCTAGAAGCCTTGATTTGTTTCCTTTTTTTGTTCCTTTCTCTAGTTGGCCGATTTCCCTAATGCATCCACATGCAAATTTGTTTCCTCTTTTTCTTTTGGCAAGTATCTTGATATATTTATGCACAAAATAATATCTCTTTCTCTTGGGTATTTGGGCGCCTATCATGCTCTCTAGAAGGAGCTTCTAGAAGATTCTTAATTTGTTCATGACAACATGAAAAAGGCCCATTAAGAATTTTCAATAAAATTCTTATGAAATGAAATTAATCTACAAGGCCCAATTAAACTTACTTGGCCGAGTGATGTTAAGTCATCAAATGACCTTGTCAAAAAAATTTATTGACATTCATTTCATCCTATGTCTCAAAAGACAAAAATACCCTTTTGACAATTTTCGTTCTTGTTTTGACTTAGCTTCCAGTTTAACTATTCCTACTCGATGTGATTCGTGACAGTGACCTCATGGATCCAAATGAACAAAGCTTGAGCTAAATACTTGGACTCAAAAGTTCACAAACATTTTCCAAGTTTAGCTTAATGTCAACTGACTCCACTAAAGAGTTGACACTGAAAATCTCTCGGTTCAAATGAATTTATTTTCTACTCAAGAATTCAACCTAATTGTAATGAGTGGATCCACAGAATATTATCAGTGTTTACCCTTCATGAATATCATCAGCTAGTCGGGATTTACAAAATTACCATTTTACCCTTCTAGATGTTATTTCCTCAACTCCTTTGTCGCTTTTGAATAAGTTAGAAACAATGTATTGACGATGAGCTAACAAGTCACATTGTTTCATCCAAAAGAGTCAAGACTCAATTTGGACACTGGCCAGTTCATTTATTCACACTCCAAGGAACAAAGCATGAGGTGATCAAGATGGGGATCGTCCCGACCCTCGAAAGAGGAGGAACAACGGAGGCCAGGCCCCTAACGGTCGCTCCCTCCCTGGGCCAAGACCCTCACATGTCGATAGCTTCTGGAAGATTTCGGCATTCACCCTCTGAACACTCCGCAACAAGCTAGGGAGCCCCGCTCTTCTCATGAAGGATCCCGCGAAGCGGGATCGAAGAAAATTTTGTGAATACCATCAAGACCACGGGCACCTGATGTTCGAATGCTACCAGCTCAAACGTTAGATCGAAGTCCTCATTCAAGACGTGAAGCTGAAGGAATACGTCCTTAGAACGATCGGGACGGCCGTGGTAAACGGAGAACACCCGCGGCAGGAAAGGAAAGGTCCGGCGACGGTGACCGTCACTGATCGGACGATGAACGAAGAACCGGTGAGCTCACAAATGCACGTTGTGGGCTCAATCATGGGTGGACCAGAATTCGGGGACTCGAGCACACAAAGGAAGAGGTACGTGCGAGAAGTTTACCAAGGAAAAATAGCGCACCATTTCAACCACACGTACGAGGCTCCGCCTCTGACCCCGTTCGAGTCCATGTTCTTCACCAACCAGGAGGCGGTGCGAGTGCTCCACCCACACAATGACGTGATTGTCGTCTCGGCCCCGTTCGCTAACAATCTTGTCCGGAGGATCCTGATCGACAACGGTAGCTCTGTCGACATCATCTTCAAGTCGGCTCATGACATGATGAAGCTAACCGGATTGAGACCAACCCTGATCTCGACCCCACTCTTCGGCTTCTCCGGGAAGAGGGTCATGACGGAGGGTACCATCGACCTCTCGGTTACGTTTGGGACGCCTGGGGGGATCGAGGTCACCCACATCGTGTCATTTCTGGTTGTAGACCCACCATCAGCGTACAACATCATCATAGGTTGTCCGACCCTCAATCGATTGAAGGCCATAACTTCCACCTACCACCTAATGATGAAATTCCCAACCGAGAAGGGAATCGCCATAATGTTGGGAGACCAATCAATGGCAAGAATGTGCTACATCCAAGGCGTGGATGGAAAGGGGAAGGGGAAGATGGTGAGCACCGTCTTCCAACTCGGAGACAAATTCCCGTGCAAAATCGAGGAAGGCGGCACCTTCGGGGAATTGGACCAAAGGGACGATGTCGAGCGTCGGATGGTGGAGACACCGGATGACCTCGTTCCCATCGTGCTGGACGACGCCAAGCCTGACCAAGTAGTCAAGGTAGGCGCACAGCTCCCATCCGAGATCCGACTCCAACTCGTAGCCTTCCTCCGCAAGTTCAAATACGTCTTCGCGTGGACACACGCCGACATGCCGGGGATCGACCCCGAGATAATGTCCCATCACCTCAATGACGACAAGAGGGTGACCGAACGCGTCCAACCAAGACGGGTATTCAGCGGAGAGAGGTACCAGGCCATTGGTGAAGAAGTCGACAAGCTTCTCGCCGCCAACTTCATTAGGGAGGCGGAACACCCCAAGTGGGTGTCAAATGTCGTCATGGTAAAGAAGCCGAACGGGAAGTGGCGGATTTGCATCGACTACAAAGACCTCAACAAGGCCTGCCCAAAAGACAGCTTTCCTATCCCAAGAATCGAGCAACTCGTGGATGATACAGCAGGCCATGAACTGCTAAGTTTCATGGATGCCTATTCGGGATACAATCAGATCCGCATGCATGAACCGGATCAGATCAAGACAACCTTCGTTACAAACCGCAGACTCTACTGCTACAAGGTCATGCCTTTTGGTCTCAAAAACGCGGGTGCAACGTATCAAAGGTTGGTAAATCGAATGTTCGCCGACCAAATTGGCAAGACAATGGAGGTCTACGTGGACGACATGTTGGTCAAAAGTCTCAAAGCTCACGACCATGTTTGATACCTCAGGGAGATGTTCGCGATCCTACGGCGTTACAACATGAAGCTCAACCCCAACAAGTGCGCTTTCGGGGTGGAGTCTGGAAAGTTCCTGGGCTACATGGTGAGCCGCCGTGGGATCGAAGCCAATCCCGAAAAGATCAGGGCGATCTTGGAAATGAGGTCTCTGCACAAAGTTAAAGAAGTACAAAGTTTGACATGAAGAATCGCCGCCCTGACGCGATTCGTCTCCAAGACCGACGGGTTCGTGTGGACGGAGGAGTACGAGGAGGCATTCCATGAAATGATAGCCTACTTCAGCTCCCCTCCATTCCTTGCAAAGCCAAAAGACGACGAGACCTTGTACGTCTACCTCGCGGTTTCCGACAGGGCCGTGAGCGCAGTCCTAGTGCGCGAAGAAAACATTGTCCAATGGCCGGTCTATTACGTGAGCAAGGTGCTCCTCGACGCCGAGACTCGATACCCAAAAATCGAGACATTGTCCCTTGCCCTCGTCATGAGCGCGAAAAAACTGCGCCCTTACTTCCAAGCGCATCCGATCGTGGTGCGCACAGGGCATCCCATCGAAAAGTCCTTACAAAAAGGGACCTCGTCGTGAATGGCCATATGGTCCCAAGAGCTGGGCGAGTACGGGGTCGAGTTTCAACCGAGAATCGCTATCAAAGGCCAGGCCCTCGCCGACTTCGTGGCAGAGTTCACCTGTAGGGGGACAGACAAAGACAACAAGGGCAACAAAGGCGAGGAAGACAAGGAGAACGACCACGACGAGTCGTCGAAGAAGAGGACTAGTGACCCGATAGGGCCAGTCTGGGACTTGCACGTGGATGGCGCATCAAATGCCCGGGGGGCTGGCGCCGGCGTCGTACTCACAAATCCCAATAGGGAAAAATTGAGGTACGCCCTACGATTCGAGTTCAAGGCCTCCAACAACGAGGCAGAGTACGAGGCTCTGATCGTTGGCTTGGAGTTGGCAAACAAGCTAGAAGTCCGAAACATGCGCATCCATTGCAATTCACAACTAATTGTGAACAAGGTGAAGGGCGACTACGCAGCCAAGGAGCCGCACATGGTCGCATATCTATCTAAGACTCAGAAAACCCTATAGGCCCTGTCATGGTTCGAAATATTCCAAGTTCCCCGAGAGGCGAACATTGAGGCTGATGCCCTAGCGCCTTACGTCGGGGATAGACAAAAAGGGAGAGGGAAGCGTCCCGATAGAAGTTCTAACCCGGGCCTACCTCTTGAGGAGTGACGTAGGGGTAATTGACGAAGTGCCACCCCCCTCATGGATGACGCCACTTGTGGAATACGTCAAACGAGGAGTCGTTCCCGAAAACAAAGAGGAAGCCAGAAAGCTGAAAAGCTTGGCACCGAAGTACACGATGAGGGGGGATAACCTGTTCAAAAGAGGATACTCTATGCCCCTCCTCTGATGCCTAACCGAGGTGGAGGCGAAGAAAGCGCTCTGCGAGGTGCATGAAGGGCTATATGGGAACCACGCCGCCGGACAGTCTTTGGCCCTGAAGCTGCTAAGACTTGGGTACTTTTGGCCAAAAGATGTGACAAATGCCAAAGATTTGCCCACATCCCGCGTCAGGCGCCGGCCCCGCTATGCCCGATCGTTGTACCTCGACCCATCGCGAAATGGGGAATCGACCTCATTGGTGAGCGGCCTACGGCGCCGAGACAGTACAAGTACGCAATCGTGGCTATCGATTATTTTACAAAATGGGTAGAGGCAGAACCGTTGGCAAAAATCACGGAAGCGAACACGACTAACTTCATCTGAACGCATGCATCTGCGACATATGCGAGCAGTTGGGCATCAACAAGACTTTCTCCTCTCCTCGTCATCCTCAGGCCAATGGCCAAGTCGAGGCAGTCAACAAGACGATCAAGGAAAACCTGAAGAAGAAGCTGGACGAAAGAAAGGGGGCGTGGGCCGAGGAGCTCCCCATGGTCCTCTGGGCATATCGAATGATCGCGCAGAATGCAACCGGCGAAACCCCATTCGCACTTGCATTCGGCATCGAGGCCGTGGTACCCGTCGAGACCAAGCTGCCAACCTTCTGCATTGAAGAGTTTGAGGAAACCGCTAACAACGAAGAAATAAGGCTCGAGCTGGATCTCATAGATGAGAAGAGGGCAGACGCACTTACTCGCCACGCCGCACAGAAGAGGAAGGTCAAAAAGTACAACAATTCCAAGGTCAAGCTGCGGAAGTTCGCCAACGGGAGGCTTGTCCTCAGAAGGGTGTTTCAAAACACCAAGGTGCAGGGAGCCGGAGTCCTGGGTCCAACTTGGGAAGGCCCGTACAGTGTGCGCCGAGCCATACATGGCGGCACGTACGAGCTCGAGAACCTAGAAGGGCTCATGTTCACTCATCCATGAAACGCCGAGCATTTGAGGCAATACTACCAATAGAAGCCTATTCCCGATTCTTTCTGCTCGATTGTTTTCATTTTATTTCCAGTTTTATTGAGAGACAACTTCAAATTTAAATAGGGCCTATGGCCTGGGAATGTAATTTTTGCCTATTTTTACATAGTAATGAGATTACATTTCGCCTCAAAACCTTTGTCATACATTGTTATAATTTCTAGTCTCCTCTACGAGTACACAAGAAAATCGGGGGGATAACAGGTACATAGTACATATCTTTTTCGTGCGACGCTCTCGCACGATTTGACGCTTCTCATGCCGAAAGGTAGCGAGACGTCAACAGGTCTCGTCCACGCACCGGAACGCTGATCATATCTCTTTTCGCGCGACGCTCTCGCACGATTTGATGTCTTGCACGCCGAAAGGTAGCGAGACGTCAACAGGTCTCGTCCGCACACCGGAACGCTGATCCTCAAGCGGCAGTCAAAACCCAAAATGTAACACGCGTACCGGCAGGTACCGCACTCGACAGGAACTGCGCTTGCCTCAAGCCCGTCCGGGTACACAACACGCACGCCGACAGGTAGCGTAAACGCCGGAAAATGGGCGCGATGGCCATCCATCTCGCGCGCGCCGATAGGCAGCGAGTTACGAATGGATAGCAAAGACTCGCACCCGTCGGACGAAACTGGTCTAGCCAGCGTCCGCGGGAAACCTCGCTGCTAAGTGTGGCACTACACCGTGCAAACTGGTTACAATAGACATAATAAACCGGGGGTCGTAAGACACGCACCAGCCAGATTGCGTGAATCGACTACGCTAAGCACAGTGAATCGAGAAAATAAGATGCATAATCAACCGGGAAAAGCTTTAGCAAAAACAAGAAATGTTGTGAAAACAATCCAACGAAAGGAAAAGAAAATACAACAAATATTCGACAGGAAAACAAGACAAGCGCTAAACAAATGCGCGGGAAATCGAAATAAAACCAACTACTCGAAACCGAAGTCGACCTGCTCCTCGTCAGTCTCGGGAGGAAGAACGCCTGACCCGTCAGTGCACTCTCCGTCAGCCGGGCGGTTCGTCGATCGAGCAGCCTCTGTAGGAACCTGGGGACGAGGGTCGTCTGCCTGCGGCACGTCATCCGAAGGAGGGAACATGCCATCAAAGAAAGAAAAGGTGGTCCCGCTAGACGCGTTCTCCTTCGCGGTCGCATCACGAACCCGCACAGCCGCCGCATAACGGGCTTCCTCCAGGGTAATGTCCCAGTTGTCCTCCAAGTCCGCCTTAGCTTGCACGGCGTCGTCCTTCTCTCCGATGAGGGCTTGCATCTCCACTAGCAGGGAGTCCCTTTCCCTCTCCGCCTTGACGCGAGAGATTTCACTCGCCGATAGTCGAGCATGGACGAACTTCAGCTCCTCATCCCGGCCTGAAAGCGAAGCTTGGAGCTTCCTCGTCTCCCCCAGGAAAGTGTCGGCTGACTGTTCCGCCTTCTCCCGAGACACCTGCTCAGCCACTCGCAGTGACCTCTCGGCGGCTAGCTCCGCGCCCAGATGAGACACCTCCTCGTGGGTCCGCTTCAACTTCTCCGCGAGTGCCTGAAACTCCTAAGCGGTTCGGACCCCTGTCAGGGCGGCGGCATGATCGGCCTCCGTACTCTCCATGTCCGTCTTCATGACCTGCATCCGCCGCAACAAGTCCCGAAGAATGTGGTTGTTGTCAATGGTGCCCACAAGAAGAGTAGTAGTGTCTATTTATGTACATTTGATGACATATAGTCTTACGAAGACTCTTGCTTGTAATTGCCTATTCATTCATTAATAAAGTTGAAACGTTCATTCATTCTTTCTTTGTTTGAAGCTTTATGATAAAACCTTAGTCTTTTAGTCCATAAACAAACTTAACAACTTACGAAGAGACAAATGTAGATTTGCATGAACAAACTCTTCGTAGTTTGCTTAAAACGATATATTCGCAATCTTAGGGTCAAAGGATTATTGACCTCAGTATGATTGTTAGAAGAATCTATGATGTCTGGTTATGAGGCATTGAGAGTTGGGGACTCTATAGTTCTTCTAGGTATCTTCCGAAGGTACTGAATTGACCAGTGCACTTCTAGAGACAATATAAGAACAAACCATTTAACCTCTTATGTCTCGAAGTCACTATGTATGAATTGCATCATGCTTACCTTAATCCTGAAATGAGACATGCCATTTCACACCTTAGTATTCTCATTTGAGAAAGTCAGAGTTCGGACTCACTATGTCATTCCGAACAGGGCCTATTGGTGAAATACTAAGTTGTGAGTATGTCATGAGTAACTTTGTGAAGTTCTCATAGATATGGAATTCATGTACAAGATTGCTGAAATGCAATGTATGTCACCTCATGCTATGTTCCTTGGAGTGTGAATAAATGAACTGGCCAGTGTCCAAATTGAGTCCTGACTCTTTTGGATGAAACAATGTGACTTGTTAGCTCCTCGTCAATACATTGTTTCTAACTTATTCACAAGCGACAAAGGAGTTGAGGAAATAACAGCTAGAAGGGTAAAATGGTAATTTAGTAAATCCCGACTAGCTGATGACATTCATGAAGGGTAGCATAGATAATATTCAGTGGATCCGCTCATTATAATTAGGTCGAATTCTTGAGTAGAAAACAAATTCATTTGAACCGAGAGATTTTCAGTGTCAGCTCTTTAGTGGAGTCAGCTGGCATTAAGCTAAACTTGGAAAAGGTTTGTGAACTTTTGAGTCCAAGTGTTTAGCTAAAGCTTTGTTCATTTGGGTCCATGAGGTCACTGTCACGAATCACATCGATAGGAATAGTTAAACTAGAAGCTAAGCCAAACAAGAACGAAAATTGTCGAAAGGGTATTTTTGTCTTTTGAGACATAAGGATGAAATGGATGTCAATAAATTTTGACAAGTTCATTTGATGACTTAATGTCACTCGGCCATAATATGATTAATTGGGCCTTGTGAATTAATTTCGTTTCATAAGAATTTTATTGAAAATTCTTAATGGGCTTTTCTCATGTTGTTATGAACAAATGAAGAAGCTTCTAGAAGCTCCTTCTAGAGACATGTTGGGCGCCCATAATACCCAAAGAAAGAGAGTTTATTTTGTGCATAAATGTATATAGATACTTGCCAAAAGAAAAAGAGGAAACAAATTTGCATAAGGATGCTTAAGAATTTCGGCCAAGTAAGAAAAAGGCAAGGCAAGGCACATAAAAGGAAACAAATCCAAGCCTTCTAGAAGGCTGCCTTGGCCGTGTGGAATAAGAGGGAAATGGGCAATATTTGCTCATGAATATGTGATATTCTATAGATGAGGAAACTACCTTATTGAAGGTGAGACCTCTCCTATAAATAGGAGCCTCATTCCACACATTTGATTCATCCAAGTTTGAGAGATTTGAGAGACTCTCTCTCTAGAACTTTGGCCGAAAATCCTCTCTCTCTCTCTCTAGTTTATTTTCGATTATTTCTTGTCTTGGCACCTAGGTCCTCACTCGACCTAGTGTTTAGCTCTGCGACTTCGAGACTCGTTCTCAAGTCGTAGTGTTTAAAAGTGCCCACTCACTGATTCCTTCTTTTCTAGTGATTTAGTGATAGAAACTTTCGTGGTTGCTCGAGGTGCCGAGGAAAGAAAGAGAGACGTGCTGCGAGGGGAGACGAGCGTTGCAACTTTCCAAAAGCTTCTACAAGGTTCAAGCTTCAAGAAAGGTTAGTAACTTTAATAGCTCATATTAGTTTTTATTTACATGTACATGCTCTTGTCTAGGTTAGTAAAAACTAGTTTTACTTAAAAAGAAAATTTTTAAAATTTCGCCGCTTAACGAAGCGTTAAACTTTTTCTCAAACCCTAGATCGATTCCAACAAATGGTATCAGAGCTATGGTCAAAGGAATGCATGTGCATGTTTTTAAATATGAGCTTGAAAATCGTTTTCGAAAGTTTACTAATTTTGTGACAAGTTAGAATTGTAATCTTAGATTTTTTTTTAATTTATTGCTCATGCCTTTAAATTAAAAACCATGTTGATTTTCTATGAGTTTGGGATGATGTTAAAACACATTAGAATCAGTTCTAAAAGTTTTTAATTTTTTATATTGAAAAACGTGTTTTAAAGGTTTGAGAATTTTCGAGTAAAATTTTGTGACTAGTTTTGTTTTCTTGCTAGTTTCGTTTATTTACTTGAATCGTTTTATGCATGTTGATTATTTTTTTTATTCTATGTTATTACCTTGCTAATAAAACACAAATAAAAGCTTTAATAACCTTCATAAAACGTTCCGTTACACTCGATTCTTTTTCGCACCTAAAAGGACGAAGCTTTAATTTATTTCTTTTTCTTCGAGCTGGAATGTAAACCCGCATTAAAAGCGGCATAACTCTCTGCTCAGAAATCGAAATTTAATGATTCTTGAATCAAATTAAAGCTCTGTCTGTCCTCTGTCCAATACCACCGGTTTCGGCTCAAAAGGACATCGGAGCCGCCAGTTATGGCGATTTTACTCCGAGGTGCGCGGCTGTGCTGAAACTCCAGTTTTTTAGAATTCCGGATTTTCAACCCCACTACCATGAGTTATAGAACTCTAATGAGGAAATTTTCTTGAGCAAAATTGTTTTTTATAAGATTATAAACATGATGTGTAAGATAAAAATGTTTTGATTTTTGAAAGTTTAATTGAAATTGATTTTTTACAAAACTAGTTTGAATTTTGAAAAATTGTTTTCACTTTCAAACTTGAAAATTATTTTGTCATCCAAATCAAATAAGTTTTCAAAATGTTTTCAAAACTATATCTATATGACATATGTTCAAAATCTATATGCTCTTGAAAATTTGAGTGGGAGGTCTCTTTGTAGACAAAGCCGAAAAATAAAAAGATGTGTAATCTCAAACTTTCAAGTGTTCGAGTGAGTTGAAGTTCACACTTCCCTCACGCACTTTCCCGAAATAGAAAATAGGAAAAGATCGAGTATGTACCTTGTGCCTTTATGCACTAATACTGCTCTGAACATGTCGATCTAGGATTCTCTTCTAGTTGTCCGCTCTGTCGCTCTCTAACTAGGAAATCTGTTTCCGAACTTAAAAGAGTCGATGAACCAACTCCAAAAACTAAGTGGGAGGGTTATACTCGTTGTTTGTAACCCGCGATCCCCAACACTAATGAAAGATGCAATAACGTGGGACTAAGAGCCGCTCTTGCGACCCTCACTTAAATGTGAGTACTCCAAGGCGTTATTGCTTCGATCATTGCTCAATGAGCTACGTCCGAGAGTGATGCAATGATGGCAAGGCCTCCCCTTGGGGGATTGTTTTTCAAAGCTGATCTTTTGGACTAAGTGGTTGGTTGCACACTTAGGCTCAATCCCTAGTATCCTTCCTTAAGGCTCTGCGAAAGGATATGAGTGATCAAACCAATTTACAAGGTGGCTAGTCAAAATGATGTACTGACATCTTGGCTTAGCATTAATGATGTGTCATTTACTTATAAATGGAGATTTTTTGCGGCCTTCTCTTGAGGGAGTAAATTATCATTTAGTTTATAACACCTTTGGATTTTATAAAAAGTCTTAATAAAACTTAAATCCTAAACCAAAGACTAATCATAAACTTGTTTCAACTGTTATAGGCAATATGTCTCTCAACCCTCTCTCAACAATTCTTTCCTCAAATAAACTCGAAAACGAAAACTACGTAGATTCGAAACGTAACCTCGACATAATACCTACCGTTAACAAGCACAAATGGGTACTCACCACCCCGTGTCCTCCTCTGACGAATGATGATTCAATTCAAGAGGACAATGACGCCTTAGCGGCCTGGCTTCGATCCGATGAGATTGTGAGGTGCTATATCTTGGCATCTATGAACAATATACTGAAAGAGCAACATCGTGACATCGAGACTGCCGCTGACATGCTCTACAATCTCCTTGAGATGTTTGGAGGGCAAAGGCGTCAAACAAGGCTACAAGCAGTCCGACAGTTTATGAACTGTCGCATGAAGGCTAGGACTCCTGTTAGGGACCATATGATGCTGATCATTGGTTACCTAAATGAAATGGAAATCCTAGGATCTGAGATTGATGGGAAGAATATCATAGATATGATCTTAGAAACTCTCCCCGCATCTCTTGATACCTCCAAGCTGAACTACTCCATTTCAAAGCTAAAGTACACTGTTACCGAGCTTATGAAGGAGCTTCACACTGCTGTAGGTCTCCATAAGAGAAAGAGGAATCAAGGAGAGGCACATGCTACTGAGCAAAAAGCCTCCGCCTCTGGAACTAAGAAGAGACCTCACAAGGCCGATAAAACGAACTGTCCTGCCTATCTCAAAGCAAAGGAACATAGTATTGTACTAGTTACTGAAGCATGCTTAGTAGCTGATAATGTATCAACGTGGATTCTTGACTCCGCTGCTACTAACCATATTTGTTGTTCCTTGAATGGTTTCAAGAAAACCAAAAGCTTAGAGGAAGGCGAGTTCTGTTTCAAATGGGGTGATGGGAGCCTGGTGTCTGCAAAGGCTGTGGGATCCGTGACGCTGTCTTTTGAAGACCGCGCTTTAAACTTGAATAATGTTTATTTTGTTCCTACCTTTGGGAAGAACTTAATATCTGTTGCTCGTCTTCTCGAGCAAGATTATTGTTTAAAGTTTATAAAGAATGGAATTCGTATTTCTTTTTCTAATTCTTTCGTCACTGATGCATGTATGAAGAATGGTCTTTTTTACATCTATCCCACTCAACCTTCTCTTTTAGACACCGAAATAGATAACGATCTAATTAGGGAGCCAAAGAGGATCAAACTTTCTGAATCCTCCGATCTAACAAAATCAACATACCTCTGGCACTTAAGACTTGGCCATATCAGTCTAGATAGGATTAAGAGACTTGTGAGGGATGGTCCACTCCAAGCCTCTGCAATAGGCTCACTACCTACTTGTGAATCCTGTATAGAAGGAAAAATGACTAAGCGACCTTTCTCCGATAAGGGTCGAAGAGCCACTGAGTTGCTGGAACTAATACATTCTGATGTATGTGGTCCGCTCAACCAACAGGCACGTGGAGGATACGAATACTTCGTTACCTTCACTGATGATTACTCAAGATATGGGTTTGTCTATTTGCTTAAACACAAATCCGAGACCTTTAACGTATTTAAGGTCTTTAGGGCTTTAGTGGAAAAGCAAACTGGCAAAGTGATCAAAACCCTTCGATCTGATCGAGGTGGTGAGTATATGTCTGGAGAGTTCGATGACTTTCTTAAAGAAGAAGGTATCGCTTCTCAGCTTACCGCACCTGGCACACCTCAACAAAACGGAGTGTCAGAGAGAAGAAACCGAACTCTTATGGAGATGGTTAGATCAATGATGAGTTACTCATCACTCCCGCTTTCCTTTTGGGGATATGCCCTCGAAACAGCCGCCTACATTCTGAATCAAGTTCCGTCGAAGACGGTTCCTGGTACTCCTTATGAACGATGGACTGGCCGTAAAGTGAATCTTGGCCGCATCCGAATTTGGGGTTGCCCTGCACACGTGCTGAGGCAAAAGACTAGCAAGTTGGCTAGTAGGTCAGAATTGTGCCTGTTTGTAGGATATCCGAAGGAAACCAAAGGTTTTACTTTCTATAGTCCCGAGGACGATAAGACTTTCGTTAGCACGAATGCTCGTTTCCTTGAGGAGGACTTTATGAAGGATGCGAAACCTAGAAGCAAAATTGTGCTTGAAGAAAAGTTGGGTGAGGAAGCTTCTACCTCATCTGTAAGAACTGTTCTTACCCCAACTGAAACACAACCTAACTCATCAGAATCTCGTCAAGTAGTACTTAGACGTAGTGGGAGGGCTACTCAAAAGCCTGACAGGTACATGTCTTATGGAGACTCTCTTGTAGCCGTCTCCGACATGGATGACCCTGTTTCCTATAGCCAAGCGATGGCTTGTTCTGAATCAAACCTTTGGCTTGACGCCATGAAAGTTGAAATGCACTCGATGTATGTCAACAAAGTCTGGAAACTTGTAGACCTTCCTGAAGGGATTAAACCCGTAGGGTGTAAGTGGATATACAAGAAGAAAAGGGGTCCTGATGGGAACGTCGAGACGTTCAAAGCACGACTTGTGGCAAAGGGTTATACCCAACAAGAAGGGATTGACTATGAAGAAACCTTCTCGCCAGTCGCGATGCTTAAATCCATCCGCATACTCCTATCCATAGCTGCAGCTCTCGACTATGAGATCTGGCAAATGGATGTCAAGACAGCCTTTCTGAATGGCAATCTTGACGAGCGCATTTACATGGCTCAACCAGACGGTTTCGTGGATAAAGGTCAAGAGACCAAGGTTTGTGAGTTGCTTAAATCCATTTATGGACTAAAGCAAGCATCTAGGTCATGGAATATTAGATTCGATGAAACTGTAAAGAGCTTCGGCTTTGAACAGTCAATAGATGAGCCTTGTGTTTACAAGTTAATACACGAAGGCAAAGTTGTGTTTCTGGTACTATATGTCGATGATATACTACTCATTGGTAATGACGTGGGTAAGTTATCTGAGGTTAAGGTCTGGCTAGTAAAGCAATTCGATATGAAGGATCTAGGAGAAGCCGCGTACATTCTGGGGATCCAAATCTTTCGAGATAGGAAAAACCGGACCCTGTCGCTCTCTCAAGCATCTTATATTGATAAGGTGATGGATCGCTTCTCGATGCAAGACTACAAGAGGGGTCAAACACCCTTTAGGCATGGAGTTTCACTCTCTAAGGACCAGTCTCCCAAGACTGCACAAGAGATTGAAGACATGAGGAAAATTCCTTACGCCTCTGCCGTAGGAAGCCTTATGTATGCTATGCTTTGCACTAGACCTGACATCTGTTTCGCCGTTGGCGTAGTTAGCCGTTTCCAATCCAACCCTGGACCCGAGCACTGGATTGCTGTTAAGCATGTTCTTAAGTATCTTCGAAGAACTAGGAACTTGATGCTTACATACTCAGGTACTGACCTGACTATGACGGGATATACCGACTCCGATTTTCAAGCGGATAAGGATTCCAGGAAATCCACTTCGGGATCTGTGTTCATCCTTAATGGTGGAGCTGTTGTGTGGAGAAGTATTAAGCAATCTTGCATTGCTGACTCCACAATGGAAGCAGAATATGTGGCTGCTTGTGAAGCATCCAAAGAGGCTGTATGGCTTCGAAAATTCCTTAAGTATTTGGAAATTGTTCCAAACGTCGACGAGCCCATGACCCTTTATTGTGATAATAGTGGGGCTGTCGCTAACTCAAAGGAACCTAGAAGCCATAAGCGCTCTAAACATATTTAGAGGAAATACCATTTGATTCGAGAGATCGCGCAACGCGGAGACGTGGAGGTGAAGTAGATCTCTGGCAGATCCATTCACCAAGGCCCTAGCGAACATGGTCTTCGACCGACTTCGAGAGGGATTAGGCATGTAGGACTACTCACATCTTCTTTGAGTCAAGTGGGAGTTTGTTGTCAATGGTGCCCACAAGAAGAGTAGTAGTGTCTATTTATGTACATTTGATGACATATAGTCTTACGAAGACTCTTGCTTGTAATTGCCTATTCATTCATTAATAAAGTTGAAACGTTCATTCATTCTTTCTTTGTTTGAAGCTTTATGATAAAACCTTAGTCTTTTAGTCCATAAACAACTTAACAACTTACGAAGAGACAAATGTAGATTTGCATGAACAAACTCTTCGTAGTTTGCTTAAAACGATATATTCGCAATCTTAGGGTCAAAGGACTATTGACCTCAGTATGATTGTTAGAAGAATCTATGATGTCTGGTTATGAGGCATTGAGAGTTGGGGACTCTATAGTTCTTCTAGGTATCTTCCGAAGGTACTGAATTGACCAGTGCACTTCTAGAGACAATATAAGAACAAACCATTTAACCTCTTATGTCTCGAAGTCACTATGTATGAATTGCATCATGCTTACCTTAATCCTGAAATGAGACATGCCATTTCACACCTTAGTATTCTCATTTGAGAAAGTCAGAGTTCGGACTCACTATGTCATTCCGAACAGGGCCTATTGGTGAAATACTAAGTTGTGAGTATGTCATGAGTAACTTTGTGAAGTTCTCATAGATATGGAATTCATGTACAAGATTGCTGAAATGCAATGTATGTCACCTCATGCTTTGTTCCTTGGAGTGTGAATAAATGAACTGGCCAGTGTCCAAATTGAGTCCTGACTCTTTTGGATGAAACAATGTGACTTGTTAGCTCCTCGTCAATACATTGTTTCTAACTTATTCACAAGCGACAAAGGAGTTGAGGAAATAACAGCTAGAAGGGTAAAATGGTAATTTAGTAAATCCCGACTAGCTGATGACATTCATGAAGGGTAGCATAGATAATATTCAGTGGATCCGCTCATTATAATTAGGTCGAATTCTTGAGTAGAAAACAAATTCATTTGAACCGAGAGATTTTCAGTGTCAGCTCTTTAGTGGAGTCAGCTGGCATTAAGCTAAACTTGGAAAAGGTTTGTGAACTTTTGAGTCCAAGTGTTTAGCTAAAGCTTTGTTCATTTGGGTCCATGAGGTCACTGTCACGAATCACATCGATAGGAATAGTTAAACTGGAAGCTAAGCCAAACAAGAACGAAAATTGTCGAAAGGGTATTTTTGTCTTTTGAGACATAAGGATGAAATGGATGTCAATAAATTTTGACAAGTTCATTTGATGACTTAATGTCACTCGGCCATAATATGATTAATTGGGCCTTGTGAATTAATTTCGTTTCATAAGAATTTTATTGAAAATTCTTAATGGGCTTTTCTCATGTTGTTATGAACAAATGAAGAAGCTTCTAGAAGCTCCTTCTAGAGACATGTTGGGCGCCCATAATACCCAAAGAAAGAGAGTTTATTTTGTGCATAAATGTATATAGATACTTGCCAAAAGAAAAAGAGGAAACAAATTTGCATAAGGATGCTTAAGAATTTCGGCCAAGTAAGAAAAAGGCAAGGCAAGGCACATAAAAGGAAACAAATCCAAGCCTTCTAGAAGGCTGCCTTGGCCGTGTGGAATAAGAGGGAAATGGGCAATATTTGCTCATGAATATGTGATATTCTATAGAAGAGGAAACTACCTTATTGAAGGTGAGACCTCTCCTATAAATAGGAGCCTCATTCCACACATTTGATTCATCCAAGTTTGAGAGATTTGAGAGACTCTCTCTCTAGAACTTTGGCCGAAAATCCTCTCTCTCTCTCTCTAGTTTATTTTCGATTATTTCTTGTCTTGGCACCTAGGTCCTCACTCGACCTAGTGTTTAGCTCTGCGACTTCGAGACTCGTTCTCAAGTCGTAGTGTTTAAAAGTGCCCACTCACTGATTCCTTCTTTTCGAGTGATTTAGTGATAGAAACTTTCGTGGTTGCTCGAGGTGCCGAGGAAAGAAAGAGAGACGTGCTGCGAGGGGAGACGAGCGTTGCAACTTTCCAAAAGCTTCTACAAGGTTCAAGCTTCAAGAAAGGTTAGTAACTTTAATAGCTCATATTAGTTTTTATTTACATGTACATGCTCTTGTCTAGGTTAGTAAAAACTAGTTTTACTTAAAAAGAAAATTTTTAAAATTTCGCCGCTTAACGAAGCGTTAAACTTTTTCTCAAACCCTAGATCGATTCCAACAGTGGTCGCCTCTTTCTTGACGTGCGAGCATCTGCGAAAGAAGAGGGCATATGCGCAGTCAGGGTGGGCAAAACGACTACATACGAACTAAATGACGAATCATACCTTCTGAGCGTCACTGATCCCATTTTGGAAGTATTCGAGGTCGCTCGTCATCAGGAGATCCTTAAAGTCTCGCAGGGGGCCCCGAGGATTCCCTGGGATCATCGGCCCTTCAGTTCCGCCGCCTTCGCTAGGACCATCGAATCTATGCCGTCTTGTGTCGCCGACATGTGAGCGCGCTTATGGCTGGAGGGCGAATTGAGAGAGATTGACGACGACGGTCGCTTGTTCGAAGAGATCGCCTCGTTCCTCGCCCGCACCGATGATCCCTCACGGCGGGCCTCAACTCGAGAACGGGCCGCGGCCACAGCTTCGGCAGTAGGCTGCACCCTTGGCACGCTGCTGCCCGACGACCTCCTTACTCGCCCGCGAAAGGGGTATGCCACGGTTCACGAAGCGAGCCTTCGCGGAGGGTTGCGACTGCCTTTCCAGTCGGTGATTCAGGACCTGTTGGTTTGATTGAGGGTACATGCTTCGCAGATATCCCCTTTTTTCTAACGGGTGGTCGCGGCATGCCACATGATGCTCTATCGAGCGAAAAAGAGAGCCGTCACTGCAGACGACATCGAGGAACTCATGGTTGTTCGTGGGGTGCCCGGGAAACCGGGTTCCTACCTAGTAGCACACCGGACGTGCCTCGCCATCATTACTAAGGTCACTTCGAAGCACAGATATCCCTAGGTGTGGGTGTCTGAGTCTGCCTTCGGGGGGCGCCTCTTGCGTTCGGTCCCGTGGCCGACTTCTCACCTGTAGGCGATATTGAGGGTTCCGATTGAAACGGTGATCAAGGCGGTCCCAGATTCGAGGCGGCGGCTCTTTGAGTCCTCGGACTTAATGGTGACGACCGGATGGTTCGTTCTTGTCACGCCCCGACGAGTCGTTTATTTTAAATGAAAACACATGGAATTTTTTTTTTAAAACATAAACGACACGGCGTCATGACAAACCTTTCGTATCTACACACAACACCATCGTATTGACTTAAAGTCTACATGCATAAACGACATAGTGAAAGAAATAATCTACTTGACCTCTAGGTCTTAGACAGACTTCACAAAACATAACCATTTTTACAAAACATTATTCAAAACGATTTCCTATTAGAAGGCCCATCGGGTCAAAATAACCCATATACGAAGTCTCGTCTACGTGGAAGCGCTCGCCAGCCAACCCGCTACCGTATATACACTCTTTTATTCACATCTCTCACCTGTATCACAAAAATGATTAAGCTAACGCCCAGCAAGCATAAACAATGCATATGATATGATTTTCACTTTAAAACTCAAGCAAGTTTTTCTCATCTTTTTCTCTCTTCTTAATTGCGCGCAAGGTGTGTGTTGTAAATAGTTCACTCAGGTCCTCTCGCATACATGTCTGACTAACGCCGCAGCTGTAAGCTGCCCAGCACTATGACATACAGCCCGGAGGTCGCAACCATAAGGTGCCCAGCACTATTCAAATGGTCCGACGTGACCACAAGGTACCCAGTACTACATACGGTCCGCTCTTCGAAGTCATAAGGTTCCCAGAACTATTCAAATGACCCGATCCTTCGTGAGACCGATCCTATCTCGCGAAGTTGTAGCTAACACCCCGATCCTAGGAGCTAGCCGACCATTCATGGACAATCCACAACACACATCCTTTTTTCGAAAAACCTCGTTTCTCGTAAAACTCTTTTCCATTTTTAGATGAGATGCACATGAATGCAAATGCAATAAATGCAACAATCACATATCATATCATGTAAATGCAAGCACATAAGCAGCACACACAACACATTGTTTTTGTGATACAGTTGAAATGTTTCTACTTACCTGGATACGATTCTTTCGAATCCCGAATCCTTTTCTAACAGAAAGAGTCCTTTCTTTACTTCACGTAGCTTCATCCACGTAGTATCTTTACGCTCGCTGCTATCCTTGTAGCAATCTGGACTTATCTATAGAAGAGGAAGATCGAACATGGAGCATACTCAGTATTGCATCCCTCAGCATACTAACGTACATACTTCTACTGGAAAGAAAGCTCATAAGGAACGTATTCAAACGTCCTCCTAGTCACGCTACTCAGAGCGTCTCAAACACGAGCAATCAAGAACACATGACAACATAACAGAGATACAGAAAAGAATCCGTGCCTAAAGATAATAAGATCTTGACATAACTTCTTTGACTTAAGCTAAGAAACGTATCATACTATTCGACCACCTATTCTTTTGAATAGGCAAGACCCATTGCTTAGAATAGGTTCCCGAGGTCGAAACTAAAAGAAAAGAACGTAAATAAATAATATAAAAACCTTTCATTTAAAATAAACCAAGTCGTTTATTTTAAACGTCTAACCATATATATATTAGATTCGATTTAGAAAATATTCACAAAAATAATCGAATCTTCTATTCGTATTCGAACCTTTCTTTTATTTCTATTTCCGTTCATAAATAAAACATTTCTCATTGATATTCTTTTTCCAAACTAAAAGAGTCGAGCTTATAGTCGAACTCGATTTTTAATACATATTTAAGATAAGTATACTAAATAATTAATTGAATAATCAACGAGTTTAATAATAACATAATATTTTCTAATAATTCATATCCAATAAAACACGAAAATTAAAATACTGACAAACATAATAATACCATACTCAATAATATATTAACTAACTCGTACAAAAATAATTAACGGTTCGTAAATTAATTCGAGTCGAGACTCGGGAATTCCTCGACTCGCTACGCGCTAAACGAATATTTCGCGAGCCTCCGAGCCAAAGCCGAAAGGCCTTTCTTTCTCGGCCTACTCTCGGCTTGGTCCGGCCTCGCCTCGTCGACGCTCGCACGGCAGCTCCGCCGTTCCTCGGACAGCATCCTCGCCGTCCCGAACCCGTTGCCCCGAGCCCTGTGCCGCCCACCTAAACCGAGCCTAACTCTCGACAACAAACTCGCAACAAAACATGACTTAACAACCACATCAACACTTCAGAAAAAAAAACATCAATTCCTAACTCATGACTTCTCATATTCTTGATTTCAAACTCACGGCCAAAACAATAAACTCATATCATTTCAGCTCAAAACACACAACAAAACGCTTAACAACTTTCAGCCAATACACAACACCAACAGTCTCGGCCAAACAATAAACTCAGAGAAGAACAAGAATCAAAACAACCTCTCAATATTCATAATCCAAAAAGCACCAATTTATCCATATCAAAATCGGCCAACCAAAGAACGAGCATCAATCTTGGGTTCATCAACAACCAACACTAAATAAGGGAATCAAACACGATCACAACCATCAAACAACTCAGAATCATCATCGAATCGCAGCTTGAACAACCCAAACGAAAACCCCTAAATTAAACCCTAGAAATCGAATTTCAATTTTAGGGAAAAATCAGTTTCTCACCTCTGTTCTGCAGAACAAAGCTTCCTCGGCACTCTCTTCCTCTTTTCCCGGCGATCTATCTCGGTCCGGTGTCCTCGGCGGTGGCGCTTTTCCTCGGCGGAGCGCGCGCGGGTGGTGCTCGGTCTCGGCTTCTCCACCTCGCTCTCTAGCCGCGCTTTCTCTTCCTCAATCGCTCACTCTCTCCCTCTCTATTTCTCAGCCGCTCTCTCTCTCTCTCTCTCTCTCTCTCTCTCTCTCTCTCTCCCGAGTTCTCTCTCCCTCTCTTCTTTCTTCTTTTCATTTCTTTCTTTCTTCTCTTCTGTTTGTTTTTTCCCTCCTGGTTGCGTTTAGTGTGTTTGGCCGAGTGATTTAAATCACTTAGAAGAAGATTCCAGCCCTTGATGATGTGGCAAGGTAAAGCTTATCCTCCCATTTACAATTTAACCCCTTTTTCTTTGTTTTCATTCAATTTCGTCCTTTCACATTGTTTAATCTTGTTGCACATAACTCCCTTTTAATTTTATTCTCTTCTCAAGAGATGGAAAATATAACGAGAAAATTAGTCCAATAATTTTCTTTCGAATTCCTTTAACGTAGAAATTAATTAAGATCGTTAGAATTTATTTTCACTTTCACCATTCTTCTTAAATTCGTGAAAATATTCTAAAACCTTATCGACCTTAATATTCTTAATTTTCCATTTTCGATTGTTTTCTTTCTTAATATTATTCCCGTAACTCTCAAGGACTAAAGATTTTCAACGCTAAAGTAGTTTCAAAAATCCTTTTGTCGACTTTTTATTTATTATTTACATAAATAAAAGTCGGTATCTTACATTCTTCCCTCCTTATAAAAATTTCGTCCTCGAAATTTCATTCTTCAAATAGACTGGGATACTTGAGCTTCATCTCATCTTCTCATTCCCATGTAGCTTCATCCTTCGAATGATTTCCCCCAAGCACTTTCACGAGCTGAATCGTCTTATTCCTTAGTGCCTTCTCCTTCTTATCGAGGATTTCAACCGGGAGTTCTTCATAACTCAAATCCACTTGTAGATCGATTGGTTCCTCTTCCAGCACGTGAAAAGTATCTGACACATACTTATTTAGCATGGAAACATGAAACACGTTGTGAATACCTGACAGGTTTGGAGGAAGTGCTAATATGTATGCAACTTCTCCAACTCTTTCTGGAATCTCAAAAGGACCTATGAATCTTGGGCTCAACTTTCCCTTTTTCCCAAATCTCATAATACCTTTTGTGGGTGAGACTTTGAGAAATACCTTGTCTCCGACACTGAACTCGAGTTTCCATCGCCGTTTATGTGCATAACTCTTTTGATGACTTTGAGCTGTTAACATTCTACTTCGAATCCTTTCAACAGCCTCACTAGTCTTCTGTACAAGCTCAGGTCCAAGAAACTTTTGTTCTCCAACTTCATCCCAATGGACTAGAGATCTGCACTTCCTTCTGTATAGAGCCTCATACGGTGCCATTCTGATCGTTGAATGGTAACTGTTATTGTACGCAAACTCTATCAGAGGTAGATACGTATTCCACGACTTCTGGAAGTCCATCACGCACGCTCTTAGCATACCTTCTAGGGTCTGGATAGTTCTTTCTGATTGCCCGTCCGTCTGTGGGCGAAAAGCTGTACTAAAAGACAACTTTGTTCCCAAAGCTCTATGAAGACTCTTCCAAAACATCGAGGTAAAACGGGAATCTCGGTCTGAAGGTTGAGAGACATATTGCCTATATAAGTTGAAACAAGTTTATGATTAGTGTTTGGTTTAGGATTTAAGTTAGTTTAAGACTTGATAAAATCCAAAGGTGTTATAAACCAAACGATAATTTACTCCCTCAAGAGAAGGCCGCAAAAAATCTCCATTTATAAGTAAATGACACATCATTAATGCTTAGCCAAGATGTCATTACACCAATTTTGACTAGCCACCTTTTAAATTGGTTTGATCACTCACATCCTTTCGCAGAGCCTCAAGGGAGGATTACTAGGGATTGAGCCTAAGTGTGCAACCAATCACTTAGTCCAAAAGGTCAGCTTTGAAAAACAATCCCCCAAGGGGAGGCCTTGTCATCATCGCCTTAGAGTATTCATATTTAAGAGAGGGCCACAAGAGCGGCTCTTAGTCTCACGTTAATTGCTTCTTTCATTAGTGTTGGGGATCGTGGGTTACAAACAACAAGTATAACCCTCCCACTTAGTTTTTGGAGTTGGTACATCGACTCTTATAAGTTCGGAAACGGTTTTCCTAGTTATAGAGCGATAGAGCGGACAACTAGAAAAGAATCCTAGATCTTCATGTTCAGAGCAGTGTTAGTGTATAAAGGCACAAGGGACATACTCAGATCTTTTCCTATTTTCTATTTCGGGAAAGTGCATGAGGGAAGTGTGAACTTCAACTCACTCGAACACTTGAAACTTTGAGATTACACATCTTTTTATTTTTCGGCTCGTCTACGAGGAGACCTCCCACTCAAATTTTCAAGAGCATATAGATTTTGAACATATGTGATATAGATATAGTTTTGAAAACATTTTGAAAACTTATTTGATTTGGATGACAAAATATTTTCAAGTTTGAAAATGAAAACGGTTTTTCAAAATTCAAACTAGTTTTGTAAAAAATTAATTTCAATTAAACTTTCAAAAATCAAAACATTTTAATCTTTCACATTATGTTTACAATCTTATAAAAACATTTTTGCTCAAGAAAATTTTCTCATTAGAGTTCTATAACTCATGGTAGTGGGGCTGAAAATCCGGATTTCTAAAAAAAAAAACTGGACTTTCGAAACAGCCGCGCACCTCGGAGTAAAATCGCCATAACTGGCGGCTCCGATGTCCTTTTGACCCAAAACCGGTTCCATTGGAAAGAGGATAGACAGACCTTTAATTTGATTCAAGAATCATTAAATTTCAATTTCTGAACAGAGAGTTATTCCACTTTTACTGCGGGTTTTACTCCAGCTCGAAGAAAAAGAAATAATTAAAGTTCGGTCTTTTTAGGTGCGAAAAAGAATCGAGTGTAACGGAACGTTTTAGGAAGTTGTTAAAGCTTTTATTTGTGTTTTATTATCAAGGTAATAACATGATATAAAATAAATAACAACAAGCATAAAACGATTCAAGTAAATAAAAGAAACTAGCAAGACAAGAAAACTAGTCACAAATTTTACTTGAAATTTTCTCAAACATAAAAACACGATTTTTAATATAAAAAATTAAAAACTTTTAGAACTGATTCTAATGTGTTTTAATAACATCCCAAACTCATAGAAAATCAACATGATTTTTAATTTAAAGGCAAGAGCAATAAACTAAAAAAAAATCTAAGATAACAATTCTAACTTGTCACAAAATTAGTAAACTTTCGAAAACGATTTTCAAGCTCATAATTTTAAATACATGTACATGCATATCTTTGACCATAGCTCTGATACCATTTGTTGGAATTGATCTAGGGTTTAAGAAAAAAAGTTTAACGCTTCGGTAAGCGGCGGAATTTTAAAAAATTTATTTTAACAAGTAAAACGTTTTTACTAACCTAGACAAAGAGCAAGCACATGTAAATAAAAACTAATATGAGCATAAAAGATTACTAACCTTTTAGAACCTTGAACGTTGAGAAGCTTTTGGAAAAGGTTGCAACGTTCGTCTCCCCTCGCAGCACGTCTCTCTTCCTTCCTCGGCAACTCGAGCAACCACGAAAGTTTCTATCACTAAATCACTCGAGAAAGAAAGGAATTAGTGTGTGGGCACTTTTAAACACGACGACTCGAGAACAAGTCTCAAAGTCGAAGAGCTAAAACCACTATATTCCCTTATTTCTCCTTTCATTTGGGCGGCCCAGAGGTTCCATGCATAGCCATGGATTTGTTTCCTCTTTTATTTGCTTCTCCCTTTACCTACTTGGACGATTCTCTTTGTTCCTCTTAGAGGAAATTTATCTCCTCTTTTTCTTTTGGCAAGTATCTTGATACATTTATGCACAAAATATTCTCTCTTTCTCTTGGGTAGTAGGCGCCCAAAGCTCTTCTAGAAAGGGCTTCTAGAAGTGCACTGGTCAATTCAGTACCTTCGGAAGATACCTAGAAGAATTATAGAGTCTCTAACTCTCAATGCCCCATAACCAGACATCATAGATTAACCTAACAATCGTACTAAGGTCAATAGTCCTTTGACCCTTAGATTGCAAATATATCGTTTTAAGCAAACTACGAAGAGTTTGTTCATGCAAATCTACATTTGTCTCTTCGTAAGTTGTTAAGTTTGTTTATGGACTAAAGACTAATGTTTTATCATAAAGCTTCAAACAGACAAGGAAGAATGAATGAACGTTTCAACTTTTTATTAATGAGTAAGCAATTACAAGCAAGAGTCTTCGTGAGACTTTATTACATCAAATGTACAAAATAAAGACTACAACTCTTCTTGTGGGCACCATTGACAACAAACTCCCACTTGACTCAAAGAAGATGTGTGTAGTCCTTCATGCCTAATCCCTCTCGATGTTGGTCGAAGACCTTGTTCGCTAGGGCCTTAGTGAACGGATCTGCCAGAGATCTACTTCACCTTCACGTCTCCGCACTGCACGATCTCTCGAATAAAATGTTATTTCCTCTCAATGTGCTTAGAGCACTTATGGCTTCGAGGTTCCTTTGAGTCAACGACAGCCCCACTATTATCACAATAAAGGGTCATGGGCTCGTCGACGTTTGGAAAAACTTCCAAATACTTGAGGAATTTTTTAAGCCATACAGCCTCTTTGGATGCTTCACAAGCAGCCACATACTTTGCTTCCATTGTGGAGTCAGCAATGCAAGATTGCTTAATACTCCTCCACACAACAGCTCCACCATTAAGGATGAACACAGATCCCGAAGTGGATTTCCTGGAATCCTTATCCGCTTGAAAATCGGAGTCGGTATATCCCGTCATAGTCAGGTCAGTACCTGAGTATGTAAGCATCAAGCTCTTAGTTCTTCGAAGATACTTGAGAACATGCTTAACAGCAATCCAGTGCTCTGGTCCAAGGTTGGATTGGAAACGGCTAACTACGCCAACGGCGAAACATATATCAGGTCTAGTGCAAAGCATAGGATACATGAGGCTTCCTACGACAGAGGCGTAAGGAATTTTCCTCATGTCTTCAATCTCTTGTGCAGTCTTGGGAGACTGATCCTTAGAGAGTGAGACTCCATGCCTAAAGGGTGTTTGGCCCTTCTTGGAGTCTTGCATCGAGAAGCGATCCATCACCTTATCAATATAAGATGCTTGAGAGAGCGACATGGTCCGGTTTTTCCGATCTCGAAAGATTTGGATCCCCAGAATGTACGCGGCTTCTCCTAGATCCTTCATATCGAATTGCTTTGGTAACCAGACCTTAACCTCAGATAATTTACCCACATCCTTACTAGAAACACAACTTTGCCTTCGTGTATTAACTTGTAAGCACAAGGCTCATCTATTGACTGTTCAAAGCCGAAGCTTTTCACAGTTTCATCGAATCTAATATTCTATGACCTAGATGCTTGCTTTAGTCCATAAATGGACTTAAGTAACTCACAAACCTTGGTTTCTTGACCTTTTTCCACGAAACCGTCTGGTTGAGCCATGTAAATGCGCTCGTCAAGATTGCCAATAAGGAAGGCTGTCTTGACATCCATTTCCCAGATCTCATAGTCGAGAGCTGCAGCTATGGATAGGAGTATGCGGATGGATTTAAGCATCGCGATTGGCGAGAAGGTTTCTTCATAGTCAATCCCTTCTTGTTGGATATAACCCTTAGCCACAAGTCGTGCTTTGAACGTCTCGACGTTCCCATCCGAACCCTTTTTCTTCTTGTATATCCACTTACACCCTACGGGTTTAATCCCTTCAGGAAGGTCTACAAGTTTCCAGACTTTATTGACATACATCGAGTGCATCTCAACTTTCATGGCGTCAAGCCAAAGGTTTGATTTAGAACAAGTCATCGCTTGGCTATAGGAAACAAGATCATCCATGTCAGAGACAGCTACGAGAGAGTCTCCATAGGACATGTACCTATCAGGCTTTTGAGTAGCCTTCCCACTACGTCGAAGTACTACTTGACGAGATTCTGATGAGTTAGGTTGTGTTTCCTTTGGGGTAAGAACAGTTCTTACAGATGAGATAGAAGCTTCCTCACCCAACTTTTCTTCAAGCACAATTTTGCTTCTAGGTTTCGCATCCTTCATAACGTCCTCCTCAAGGAAACGAGCATTCATGCTAACGAAAGTCTTATCATCCTCGGGACTATAGAATGTGAAACCTTTTGTTTCCTTTGGATATCCAACGAACAGACACAATTCTGACCTACTAGCTAACTTGCTGATCTTTTGCCTTAGCACGTGTGCGGGGCAACCCCAAATTTTGATGCGGCCAAGATTTACTTTACGGCCAGTCCATCGTTCATAAGGAGTACCAGGAACCGTTTTGGACGGAACTTGGTTCAAAATGTAAGCGGCTGTTTCGAGGGCATATCCCCAAAAGGAAAGAGGGAATGACGAGTAACTCATCATTGAACTCTCCAGACATATACTCACCAACTCGATCAGATCGAAGGGTTTTGATCACTTTGCCAGTTTGCTTTTCCACTAAAGCCCTAAAGACATTAAATACGTTAAAGGTATCGGATTTGTGTTTGAGCAAATAGACAAAACCATATCGTGAGTAATCGTCGGTGAATGAAAAGAAGTATTCGTATCCACCACGTGCCTGATGACTGAGCGGACCACATACATCAGAATATACTAGTTCTAGCAGCTCAGTGGCTCTTCGACCCTTATCGGAGAAAGGTCGCTTAGTCATTTTTCCTTCTATGCAGGATTCACAAGTAGGTAGTCAACCTATTGCAGAGGCTTGGAGTGGACCGTCCCTCACAAGTCTCTTAATCCTATCTAGACTGATATGACCAAGTCTTAAGTGCCATAGGTATGTTGATTTTGTTAGATCGGAGGATTCAGAAAGTTTGATCCTCTTTGGCTCCCTAATTAGATCATTATCTATTTCGGTGTCTAAAAGAGAAGGTTGAGTGGGATAGATGTAGAAAAGAGCATTCTTCATACATGCATCAGTGACAAAAGAATTATCAGGAAACGAAATACGAATTCCATTCTTAATGAACTTTAAACAATAATTTTGCTCAAGAAGACGAGCAACGGATATTAAGTTCTTCCCAAAGGTAGGAACAAAATAAACATTATTCAAGTTTAAAGTGCGGTCTTCAAAAGACAGCGTCACGGATCCCACAGCCTTCGAGGACACCAGGCTCCCATCACCCCATTTGAAATAGAACTCGCCTTCCTCTAAGCTTTTGGTTTTCTTAAAACCAGTTAAGGAACAACAAATATGGTTAGTAGCAGCGGAGTCAAGAATCCACGTTGATACATTATTAGCTACTAAGCATGCTTCGGTAATTAGTACAATACTATGTTCCTTTGCTTTGAGGTAAGCAGGACAGTTCTTTTTATCGGCATTGTGAGGTCTCTTTTCAGTTCCAGAGGCGGAGGCTTTTTACTCAGTAGCGTGTGCCTCTCCTTAATTCCTCTTTCTCTTAGTGAGACCTACAGCATTGTGAAGTTCCTTCATAAGCTTGGTAATAGTGTACTCTAGCTTGTTTATGGAGTAGTTCATCTTGGAGGTATCAAGAGATGCGAGGAGAGTTTCTAAGATCATATCTATGACATTCGTCCCATCAATCTCATATCCTAAGATTTCCATTTATTCAGACAACTAATGATCAGTATCATAAAGTCTCCAACAAGAGTCCTAGCCTTCATGTGACAGTTCATAAACTGTCGGACTGCTTGTTGCCTTGCTTGACGCCTTTGCCCTCCAAACATCTCGTGGAGATTGTTGAGCATGTCGACGGCAGTCTCGATTTCACGATGTTGTTGTTGCAACACATTTTTCATTGATGCTAAGTGTTGGAATCGATCTAGGGTTTAAGAAAATAATTAACGCTTCGGGAAGCGGCGGAATTTTAAAAATTTTCTTTTACAAGTAAAACGGTTTTTACTAACCTAGACAAGTGCAAGTACATGTAATTAAAAACCAATATGAGCTAGAGGTTTACTAACCTTTCTTGAAGCTTGAACTTTGAAGAAGCTTTTGGAAAGTTTGCAACGCTCGTCTCCCCTCGCAGCACGTCTCTCTTCCTTTCCTCGGCACCTCGAGCAACCACGAAAGTTTCTATCACTAAATCACTCGAAAAGAAGGAATCAGTGAGTGGGCACTTTTAAACGCTACGACTTAAGAACAAGTCACAAAGTCGCAGAGCTAAACACTAGGTCGAGTGAGGACCTAGGTGCCAAGACAAGAAAAAATCGAAAATAAACTAGAGAGAGAGAGAGAGGATTTTCGGCCAAGTTCTAGAGAGAGAGTCTCTCAATCTCTTAAACTTAGGATGGAATGAAATGTGAGGAATAAGGCTCCTATTTATAGGAGGAGGATTACCTTCAAAAGGTAGTTTCCTCTTTTCCTATTGCCTTGCACGTCCAACATGCCTCATGAAGGCTTAGGATTTGTTTCCTCATTTGATTTCCTCTTAGTTGGCCGAAAATGCACTTTCCTTCTTAAGGAAATTTGTTTCCCCTTTTTCTTTTGGCAAGTATCTTCATACATCAATGCACAAAATAAACTCTCTTTCCCACTATGGCATGAACGAAATTCAGCCTTATTTTCCTTGGGTTGGACGAAATTTGAGCTTCTAGAAGGAGCTTCTAGATGTTTCTTCATTTGTTCATGACAACATAAGAAAAGCCCATTAAGAATTTTCAAGTAAAATTCTATGAAATGAAATTAATCCTCAAGGCCCAATTACACTAATATGGCTAAGTAATATTTATTTCATTTGTCATCATATGACAATGTCAAAAAAAAAAAATTATTGACATTTTTTTCGTCCTATGTCCAAAAAGACAAAAATACCCTTTTGACAATTTTCGTAAAACTGTCTCGTTCTTGTTTTGACTTAGCTTCCAGTTTAACTATTCCTATCGATGTGATTCGTGACAGTGACCTCATGGACCCAAATGAACAAAGCTTGAGCTAAACACTTGGACTCAAAAGTTCACAAACCTTTTCCAAGTTTAGCTTAATGCCAACTGACTCCACTAAAGAGCTGACACTGAAAATCTCTCGGTTCAAATGAATTTGTTTTCTACTCGAGAATTCGACCTAATTATGATGAGCGGATCCACTGAATATTATCTATGTTTACCCTTCATGAATGTCATCAGCTAGTCGGGATTTACTAAATTACCATTTTACCCTTCTAGCTGTTATTTCCTCAACTCCTTTGTCGCTTGTGAATAAGTTAGAAACAATGTATTGACGAGGAGCTAACAAGTCACATTGTTTCATCCAAAAGAGTCAGGACTCAATTTGGACACTGGCCAGTTCATTTATTCACACTCCAAGGAACAAAGCATGAGGTGACATACATTGCATTTCAGCAATCTTGTACATGAATTCCATATCTATGAGAACTTCACAAAGTTACTCATGACAGACTCACAACTTAGTACTTCACCAATAGGCCTTGTTCGGAATCACATAGTGAGTCCGAACTTTGACTTTCTCAAATGAGAATACTAAGGTGTGAAATGGCATGTCTCATTTCAGGATTAAGGTAAGCATGATGCAATTCATACATAGTGACTTCGAGACATAAGAGGTTAAATGGTTTGTTCTTATATTGTCTCTAGAAGTGCACTGGTCAATTCAGTACCTTCGGAAGATACCTAGAAGAACTATAGAGTCCCCAACTCTCAATGCCTCATAACCAGACATCATAGATTCTTCTAACAATCATACTGAGGTCAATAGTCCTTTGACCCTAAGATTGCGAATATATCGTTTTAAGCAAACTACGAAGAGTTTGTTCATGCAAATCTACATTTGTCTCTTCGTAAGTTGTTAAGTTTGTTTATGGACTAAAAGACTAAGGTTTTATCATAAAGCTTCAAACAAAGAAAGAATGAATGAACGTTTCAACTTTATTAATGAATAGATAGGCAATTACAAGCAAGAGTCTTCGTAAGACTATATGACATCAAATGTACATAAATAGATACTACTACTCTTCTTGTGGGCACCATTGACAACAAACTCCCACTTGACTCAAAGAAGATGTGAGTAGTCCTACATGCCTAATCCCTCTCGAAGTTGGTCGAAGACCATGTTTGCTAGGGCCTTGGTGAATGGATCTTCCAGAGATCTACTTCACCTCCACGTCTCCGCGTTGCGCGATCTCTCGAATCAAATGGTATTTCCTCTCAATATGCTTAGAGCGCTTATGGCTTCGAGGTTCCTTTGAGTTAGCGACAGCCCCACTATTATCACAATAAAGGGTCATGGGCTCGTCGACGTTTGGAACAACTTCCAAATACTTAAGGAATTTTCTAAGCCATACAGCCTCTTTGGATGCTTCACAAGCAGCCACATATTCTGCTTCCATTGTGGAGTCAGCAATGCAAGATTGCTTAATACTTCTCCACACAACAGCTCCACCATTAAGGATGAACACAGATCCCGAAGTGGATTTCCTGGAATCCTTATCCGCTTGAAAATCGGAGTCGGTATATTCCGTCATAGTCAGGTCAGTACCTGAGTATGTAAGCATCAAGTTCCCAGTTCTTCGAAGATACTTAAGAACATGCTTAACAGCAATCCATAGCATACATGAGGCTTCCTACGGCAGAGTCATAAGGAATCTTCCTCATGTCTTCAATCTCTTGTGCAGTCTTGGGAGACTGGTCCTTAGAGAGTGAAACTCCATGCCTAAAGGGTGTTTGACCCCTCTTGCAGTCTTGCATCGACAAGCGATCCATCACCTTATCAATATAAGATGCTTGAGAGAGCGACAGGGTCCGGTTTTTCCTATCTCGAAAGATTTGGATTCCCAGAATGTATGCGGCTTCTCCTAGATCCTTCATATCGAATTGCTTTGCTAGCCAGACCTTAACCTCAGATAACTTACCCACGTCATTACCAATGAGTAGTATATCAACGACATATAGTACCAGAAACACATATTTGCCTTCGTGTATTAACTTGTAAACACAAGGCTCGTCTATTGACTGTTCAAAGCCGAAGCTCTTTACAGTTTCATCGAATCTAATATTTCATGACCTAGATGCTTGCTTTAGTCCATAAATGGATTTAAGCAACTCACAAACCTTGGTCTCTTGACCTTTATCCACGAAACCGTCTGGTTGAGCCATGTAAATGCGCTCGTCAAGATTGCCATTCAGAAACGCTGTCTTGACATCCATTTGCCAGATCTCATAGTCGAGAGCTGCAGCTATGGATAGGAGTATGCGGATGGATTTAAGCATTGCGACTGGCGAGAAGGTTTCTTCATAGTCAATCCCTTCTTGTTGGGTATAACCCTTCGCCACAAGTCGTGCTTTGAATGTCTCGACGTTCCCATCAGGACCCCTTTTCTTCTTGTATATCCACTTACACCCTACGGGTCTAATCCCTTCAGGAAGGTCTACAAGTTTCCAGACTTTGTTGACATACATCAAGTGCATTTCAACTTTCATGGCGTCAAGCCAAAGGTTTGATTCAGAACAAGCCATCGCTTGGCTATAGGAAACAGGGTCATCCATGTCGGAGACGGCTACAAGAGAGTCTCCATAAGACATGTACCTGTCATGCTTTTGAGTAGCCCTCCCACTACGTCTAAGTACTACTTGACGAGATTCTGATGAGTTAGGTTGTGTTTCAGTTGGGGTAAGAACAGTTCTTACAGATGAGGTAGAAGCTTCCTCACCCAACTTTTCTTCAAGCACAATTTTGCTTCTAGGTTTCGCATCCTTCATAAAGTCCTCCTCAAGAAAACGAGCATTCGTGCTAACGAAAGTCTTATCATCCTCGGGACTATAGAAAGTAAAACCTTTGGTTTCCTTCGGATATCCTACAAACAGGCACAATTCTGACCTACTAGCCAACTTGCTAGTCTTTTGCCTCAGCACGTGTGCAGGGCAACCCCAAATTCGGATGCGGCCAAGATTCACTTTACGGCCAGTCCATCGTTCATAAGGAGTACCAGGAACCGTTTTAGACGGAACTTGGTTCAGAATGTAGGCAACTGTTTCGAGGGCATATCCCCAAAAGGAAGGAGGGAGTGATGAGTAACTCATCATTGATCTAACCATCTCCATAAGAGTTCGGTTTCTTCTCTCTGACACTCCGTTTTGTTGAGGTGTGCCAGGTGCGGTAAGCTGAGAAGCGATACCTTCTTCTTTAAGAAAGTCATCGAACTCTCCAGACATATACTCACCACCTCGATCAAATCGAAGGGTTTTGATCACTTTGCCAGTTTGCTTTTCCACTAAAGCCCTAAAGACCTTAAATACGTTAAAGGTCTCGGATTTGTGTTTAAGCAAATAGACAAACCCATATCGTGAGTAATCATCGGTGAAGGTGACGAAGTATTCGTATCCTCCACGTGCCTGTTGGCTGAGCGGACCACATACATCAGAATGTATTAGTTCCAGCAACTCAGTGGCTCTTCGACCCTTATCGGAGAAAGGTAGCTTAGTCATTTTTCCTTCTATGCAGGATTCACAAGTAGGTAGTGAACCTATTGCAGAGGCTTGGAGTGGACCGTCCCTCACAAGTCTCTTAATCCTTTCTAGACTGATATGACCAAGTCTTAAGTGCCATAGGTGTGTTGATATTGTTAGATCGGAGGATTCAGAAAGTTTGATCCTCTTTGGCTCCCTAATTAGATCATTATCTATTTCGGTGTCTAAAAGAGAAGGTTGAGTGGGATAGATGTAGAAAAGAGCATTCTTCATACATGCATCAGTGACAAAAGAATTATCAGGAAACGAAATACGAATTCCATTCTTAATGAACTTTAAACAATAATCTTGCTCACGAAGACGAGCAACGGATATTAAGTTTTTCCCAAAGGTAGGAACAAAATAAACATTATTCAAGTTTAAAGTGCAGTCTTCAAAAGACAGCGTCACGGATCCCACAGCCTTTGCAGACACCAGGCTCCGATCACCCCATTTGAAACAGAACTCGCCTTCCTCTAAGCTTTTGGTTTTCTTGAAACCATTCAAGGAACAACAAATATGGTTAGTAGCAGCGGAGTCAAGAATCCACGTTGATACATTATCAGCTACTAAGCATGCTTCGGTAACTAGTACAATACTATGTTCCTTTGCTTTGAGATTGGCAGGACAGTTCTTTTTATCGGCCTTGTGAGGTCTCTTCTTAGTTCCAGAGGCGGAGGCTCTTTGCTCAGTAGCATGTGCCTCTCCTTGATTCCTCTTTCTCTTAGTGAGACCTTCAGCAGTGTGAAACTCCTTTATAAGCTTGGTAACAGTGTACTCTAGCTTGTTTATGGAGTAGTTCATCTTGGAGGTATCAAGACATGCGGGGAGAGTTTCTAAGATCATATCTATGACATTCTTCCCATCAATCTCAGATCCTAGGATTTCCATTTTATTTAGAAAACTAATGATCAGTATCATAAAGTCTCCAACAGGAGTCCTAGCCTTCATGTGACAGTTCATAAACTGTTGAACTGCTTGTTGCCTTGTTTGACGTCCTTGCCCTCCAAACATCTCAAGGAGATTGTAGAGCAGTTCGGCGGCAGTCTCGATGTCACGATGTTGCTCTTTCAGCATATTGTTCATAGATGCCAAGATATAGCACCTCACAATCTCATCGGATCGAAGCCAGGCCGCTAAGGCGTCATTGTCCTCTTGAGTTGAATCATCATTCGTCAGAGGAGGACACGGGGTGGTGAGTACCCATTTGTGCTTGTTAACGGTAGGTATTATGTCTAGGTTACGTTTCGAATCTACGTAGTTTTCGTTTTCGAGTTTGATCGAGGAAACAAAGATTGAGAGATGTTTGAGAGACAAATTGCCTATAAAAGTTGAAACAAGTTTATGATTAGTCTTTGGTTTAGGATTTAAGTTTTATTAAGACTTTTATAAAATCCAAAGGTGTTATAAACCAAATGATAATTTACTCCCTCAAGAGAAGGCCGCAAAAAATCTCCTTTTATAAGTAAATGACACATCATTAATGCTAAGCCAAGATGTCAATACATCAATTTTGACTAGCCACCTTGTAAATTGGTTTGATCACTCACATCCTTTCGCAGGGCCTCGAGGGAGGATTACTAGGGATTGAGCCTAAGTGTGCAACCAACCACTTAGTCCAAAAGGTCAATTTTGAAAAACAATCCCCCAAGGGGAGGCCTTGCCATCATCGTCTCACTCTCGGACGTAGCTCATTGAGCAATGATCAGAGCAAAGCGCCCTTGAGTACTCTCATTTAAGAGAGGGCCACGAGGGTGACTCTTAGTCCGGCGACACTTGCACTTTTCATTAGTGTTGGGGATCGTGGGTTACAAACAACAAGTATAACCCTCACACTTAGTTTTTGGAGTTGGTTCATCGACTCTTATAAGTTCGGAAACAAATTTCCTAGTTAGAGAGCGACAGAGCGGACAACTAGAAGAGAATCCTAGATCGACATGTTCAGAGTAGTATTAGTGCATAAAGGCACAAGGTACATACTCGATCTTTTCCTATTTTCTATTTCGGGAAAGTGCATGAGGGAAGTGTGAACTTCAACTCACTCGAACACTTGAAAGTTTGAGATTACACATCTTTTTATTTTTCGGCTTGTCTACAAAGAGACCTCCCACTCAAATTTTCAAGAGCATATAGATTTTGAACATATGTGATATAGATATAGTTTTGAAAACATTTTGAAAACTTATTTGATTTGGGTGACAAAATATTTTCAAGTTTGAAAGTGAAAACGGTTTTTCAAAATTCAAACTAGTTTTGTAAAAACTCAATTTCAATTAATCTTTCAAAATCAAAACTTTTAATCTTACACATCATGTTTATAATCATATGAAAAACATTTTTGCTCAAGAAAATTTTGTCATTAGAGTTCTATAACTCATGGTAGTGAGGTTTGAAAATCCGGATTTCTAAAAAACTGGAGTTTCAGACAGCCGCGCACCTTGGAGTAAAATCGCCATATCTGGCGGCTCCGATGTCCTTTTGAGCCGAAACCGGTGGCATTGGACAGAGGATAGACAGAGATTTAATTTGATTCAAGAATCATTAAATTTCGATTTCTGAGCAGAGAGTTATGCCACTTTTAATGTGGGTTTACTCCAGCTCGAAGAAAAAGAAATAAATTAAAGCTTGGTCCTTTTCAGGTGCGAAAAAGAATCGAGTGTAACGGAACGTTTTAAGATGTTGTTTAAAGCTTTTATTTTTGTTTTATTAGCAGGTTAATAACATAGAATAAAAGAAATAACAACATGCATAAAACGATTCAAGTAAAAATAAGAAACTAGCAAGATATCAAAACTAGTCACAAAATTTTACTCGAAATTTCTCAAACCTTTAAAACACGTTTTTCAATATAAAAAATTAAAAAATTTTAGAACTGATTCTAATGTGTTTTAAAAACATCCCAAACTCATAGAAAATCAACATGATTTTTAATTTAAAGACAAGAGCATTAAATTAAAAAAAAATCTAAGATTACAATTCTAACTTGTCACAAAAATAGTAAACTTTCGAAAACGATTTTCAAGCTCATAATTTTAAAAACATGTACATGCTAATCTTTGACCATAGCTCTGATACCATTTGTTGGAATCGATCTAGGGTTTAAGAAAATAATTAACGCTTCGGGAAGCGGCGGAATTTTAAAAATTTTCTTTTACAAGTAAAACGGTTTTTACTAACCTAGACAAGTGCAAGTACATGTAATTAAAAACCAATATGAGCTAGAGGTTTACTAACCTTTCTTGAAGCTTGAACTTTGAAGAAGCTTTTGGAAAGTTTGCAACGCTCGTCTCCCCTCGCAGCACGTCACTCTTCCTTTCCTCGGCACCTCGAGCAACCACGAAAGTTTCTATCACTAAATCACTCGAAAAGAAGGAATCAGTGAGTGGGCACTTTTAAACGCTACGACTTAAGAACAAGTCACAAAGTCGCAGAGCTAAACACTAGGTCGAGTGAGTACCTAGGTGCCAAGACAAGAAAAAATCGAAAATAAACTAGAGAGAGAGAGAGGATTTTCGGCCAAGTTCTAGAGAGAGAGTCTCTCAATCTCTTAAACTTAGGATGGAATAAAATGTGAGGAATGAGGCTCCTATTTATAGGAGGAGGATTACCTTCAAAAGGTAGTTTCCTCTTTTCCTATTGCCTTGCACGTCCAACATGCCTCATGAAGGCTTAGGATTTGTTTCCTCATTTGATTTCCTCTTAGTTGGCCGAAAATGCACTTTCCTTCTTAAGGAAATTTGTTTCCCCTTTTTCTTTTGGCAAGTATCTTCATACATCAATGCACAAAATAAACTCTCTTTCCCACTATGGCATGAACGAAATTCAGCCTTATTTTCCTTGGGTTGGACGAAATTTGAGCTTCTAGAAGGAGCTTCTAGATGTTTCTTCATTTGTTCATGACAACATAAGAAAAGCCCATTAAGAATTTTCAAGTAAAATTCTATGAAATGAAATTAATCCTCAAGGCCCAATTACACTAATATGGCTAAGTAATATTTATTTCATTTGTCATCATATGACAATGTCAAAAAAAAAAAATTATTGACATTTTTTTCGTCCTATGTCCAAAAAGACAAAAATACCCTTTTGACAATTTTCGTAAAACTGTCTCGTTCTTGTTTTGACTTAGCTTCCAGTTTGACTATTCCTATCGATGTGATTCGTGACAGTGACCTCATGGACCCAAATGAACAAAGCTTGAGCTAAACACTTGGACTCAAAAGTTCACAAACCTTTTCCAAGTTTAGTTTAATGCCAACTGACTCCACTAAAGAGCTGACACTGAAAATCTCTCGGTTCAAATGAATTTGTTTTCTACTCAAGAATTCGACCTAATTATGATGAGCGGATCCACTGAATATTATCTATGTTTACCCTTCATGAATGTCATCAGCTAGTCGGGATTTACTAAATTACCATTTTACCCTTCTAGCTGTTATTTCCTCAACTCCTTTGTCGCTTGTGAATAAGTTAGAAACAATGTATTGACGAGGAGCTAACAAGTCACATTGTTTCATCCAAAAGAGTCAGGGCTCAATTTGGACACTGGCCAGTTCATTTATTCACACTCCAAGGAACAAAGCATGAGGTGACATACATTGCATTTCAGCAATATTGTACATGAATTCCATATCTATGAGAACTTCACAAAGTTACTCATGACAGACTCACAACTTAGTACTTCACCAATAGGCCTTGTTCGGAATCACATAGTGAGTCCGAACTTTGACTTTCTCAAATGAGAATACTAAGGTGTGAAATGACATGTCTCATTTCAGGATTAAGGTAAGCATGATGCAATTCATACATAGTGACTTCGAGACATAAGAGGTTAAATGGTTTGTTCTTATATTGTCTCTAGAAGTGCACTGGTCAATTCAATACCTTCCGAAGATACCTAGAAGAACTATAGAGTCCCCAACTCTCAATGCCTCATAACCAGACATCATAGATTCTTCTAACAATCATACTGAGGTCAATAGTCCTTTGACCCTAAGATTGCGAATATATCGTTTTAAGCAAACTACGAAGAGTTTGTTCATGCAAATCTACATTTGTCTCTTCGTAAGTTGTTAAGTTTGTTTATGGACTAAAAGACTAAGGTTTTATCATAAAGCTTCAAACAAAGAAAGAATGAATGAACGTTTCAACTTTATTAATGAATAGATAGGCAATTACAAGCAAGAGTCTTCGTAAGACTATATGACATCAAATGTACATAAATAGACACTACTACTCTTCTTGTGGGCACCATTGACAACAACTAAGATATAGCACCTCACAATCTCATCGGAGCAGAGCCATGCCGCCAAGGCGTCTTTGTCTTCTTGAGTCGAATCATCATTCGTTTGAGGAGGACACGGGGTGGTGAGTACCCATTTGTGCTTGTTAATGGTAAGGATGATATTGAGGTTATGTTTCGAATCTACGTAGTGTTTGTTTTCGAGTTTGTTCGAGGAAAGGATGATCGAGAGAAGGTTGAGAGACATATTGCCTATATAAGTTGAAATAAGTTCATGATTAGTCTTTGGTTTAGGATTTAAGTTTGTTTAAGACTTGATAAAATCCAAAGGTGTTATAAACCAAACGATAATTTACTCCCTCAAGAGAAGGCCGCAAAAAATCTCCATTTATAAGTAAATGACACATCATTAATGCTTAGCCAAGATGTCAATACACCAATTTTGACTAGCCACCTTTTAAATTGGTTTGATCAGTCACATCCTTCCGCAGAGCCTCATGGGAGGATTACTAGGGATTGAGCCTAAGTGTGCAACCAACCACTTAGTCCAAAAGGTCAACTTTGAAAAACAATCCCCCAAGGGGAGGTCTTGTCATCATCGTCTCACTCTCGGACGTAGCTCATTGAGCAATGATCGAAGCAAAAACGCCTTAGAGTACTCCCATTTAAGAGAGGGCCACAAGAGCGGCTCTTAGTTTCACATTAATTGCTTCTTTCACATTATGTTTACAATCTTATAAAAACATTTTTGCTCAAGAAAATTTTCTCATTAGAGTTCTATAACTCATGGTAGTGGGGCTGAAAATCCGGATTTCTAAAAAAAAAACTGGACTTTCGGAACAGCCGCGCACCTTAGAGTAAAATCGCCATAACTGGTGGCTCCGATGTCCTTTTGACCAAAAACCAGTGGCATTGGAAAGAGGACAGACATAAATTTAATTTGATTCAAGAATCATTAAATTTAGATTTCTGAACAGAGAGTTATGCCACTTTTACTCGGGTGATTTACTCCAGCTCGAAGAAAAAGAAATAATTAAAGTTCGGACTTTTTAGATGCGAAAAAGAATCGAGTGTAACGGAACGTTTTAGGAAGTTGTTAAAGCTTTTATTTGTGTTTTATTATCAAGGTAATAACATGATATAAAATAAATAACAAAAAGCATAAAATGATTCAAGTAAATAAAAGAAACTAGCAAGACAAGAAAACTAGTCACAAAATTTACTCGAAATTTTCTCAAACTTAAAAACACGATTTTAAATATAAAAAATTAAAAACTTTTAGAATTGATTCTAATGTGTTTTAATAACATCCCAAACTCATAGAAAATCAACATGATTTTTAATTTAAAGGCAAGAGCAATAAATTAAAAAAAATCTAAGATAACAATTCTAACTTGTCACAAAATTAATAAACTTTCGAAAACGATTTTCAAGCTCATAATTTTAAATACATGTACATGCATATCTTTGACCATAGCTCTGATACCATTTGTTGGAATTGATCTAGGGTTTAAGAAAAAGTTTAACGCTTCGGTAAGCGGCGGAATTTTAAAAATTTTCTTTTGACAAGTAAAACGTTTTTACTAACCTAGACAAAGAGCAAGCACATGTAAATAAAAACTAATATGAGCATAAAATATTACTAACCTTTTAGAAGCTTGAACGTTGAGAAGCTTTTGGAAAAGGTTGCAACGTTCGTCTCCCCTTGCAGCACGTCTCTCTTCCTTCCTCGGCAACTCGAGCAACCACGAAAGTTTCTATCACTAAATCACTCGAGAAAGAAAGGAATTAGTGTGTGGGCACTTTTAAACACGACGACTCTTGGAACTCTACTATTTTATTAATTCCATTCGTTTTTACGGGCAACCTGATCGTTCCTAAGGATGGAGTAGTTGACCCATTGAAACCTGTTAATTGGGTTTGTTCTCTTTCAATCTCGTCCTCACTGATTCCCATCATGGCCAGGGTATCCTTGAAGATAAGATCTACGGAGCTACCTCCATCGATTAGGACTCTTGCGACCTCACAGTTTGACACGTCAATCGTGATTACGAGTACGTCATCGTGCGGATCGGTTCTCCCTATGGCTTCTTTTTCAGAGAACGAGATTTGGACGTCTTGTTCTGGTCTGATTCTGGTGGTCTGATTGCTCAATTGACGTTGATATGCTTTGATTGAGTTGACCGATCCGTTGCAAAACTTTGAGCCGCCCATTATGAAGTCAACCCTGTGTTTTGTGACGATTGGTGGGGAATTTAGTTCCCCTTCCTCAACGGGTCTTGATCTCTTAGGGGAGGGCTTGCCCCTTCCTTTGTTGTTGTTGTTGTTAAAGACCTTCTTTTTTGGCGGGGTTCCTAGATCAATGTATTTTAGTTCCCCTATTGCATATTTTTCTGCTAGAGCCTTGCGCATGGTTTCACAATTAACCGTGTCATGGCTGTTTGCCTTATGAAAACTGCAATACACATTGGGGTCCCGTGTCCATTTCTTTGCCTGGGGACCTCCCTCCTTAATATCTTCATCGACGTTGAAGGTGTAATTAGGAGGGGCGTGTTGCTTTCTGGCATGAAGCGTAGCGTCGTGGGGATTGACCCTGCAAGGGTTGCCCCCATTATTTACAGGCCTTATCCAAGTATTGGAGGGCGGTTTCTTTTCAGCCACGCGTTGCCTCTCATAGGAAGCAAATTCCTCTTCGGCTTTCGCGTGATTTGCACCTTTGTGAATCGCATCTTCCAACGTGAGGGGACGGTTAACAGTCATCTCTAGTTTCAGCTTTGAGTCGTGCCTTAACCCATTCCTTAGAGAGGTTATGGAAGATTCGTGACATACGTTAGAGATTTTTGAGAGCACATCCTTGTAACGGATCATGAAATCCTTCAAGGATTCGTTCTCTTTCTGTTGAATTCCCCATAAATCGGCTATGGTCAGATCGTCCTCCACGAACATCGAATAGTGTTTCAGGAATGCAGCCGATAGTTTGTCAAAACTATCGATAGAGTTCGGCTCGAGTTTAGAGAACAACTCTAAAGCGGACCCAGATAAGCTTTATGCGAATAGTTGGCAGTAACCCGCCTCCAATTCTCTCTCCGCGAGCATAACCCGTCCCATTGCGACTCTGAAGGACAAGATAAAAGCTTTCGGACTCGAAGTACCATTATACCGCGGTAGGCGGACCTTTCCGGTATCTCCCAGCTGCACTTCGATAATGTTTTCGGCAAAAGGAGTTCTTCTTGTTTCTTCAACGAGGCGATCTATTTCGGGGGCCAAACTGGTTTCGGAATGAAATTCTGAGCAAACAACTCTCAGTTCGGCCGTTATTGACTCCTTAAATTGATCTAATTCGGTCATGCGAGGTCCCGTACGGATAGGTATGACTGCGGTCGCCTCGATCGGGCTATGACGTGTCTGATTCATCCCACCAAAATGTTGGGGGTGAACATTCGATAGGTCGCCGAAGGGCGAGGTCCCGCATTAGTCAGAAAAGACCCGGATGGCGCTCCCCCTAAGGGAGGCAAAGGGAGACCGGAAGGATCGATCACGACTTCTGTCGTGACTTCGCCAGTAGTCCCCCCAAGCTGGAAGCTTGTGCCGGGAGACGGGTTTGTTCCTTGGGTGACCTGGATCCCAGAGACAAGCCGAGGATGCTTGACGAGCAGATTCCGAGGTGGTCGTATCTCCGGATCCCACCTGAAGGTCCGAAGTCTTTTGAGGAGTCGAGAGAGTATTTAACCGGTCGTTAAGAACTCGGTTAGTCTCTGCTTGTGCATCGATTTTTTGGGTCAGCATATCCAGAATTGCTCTGATCCCCGGGGGGATCTCCTCTCCAGATTCATAGTGAGTTCGAGTGGAAGACATGGTAAAAAAAATTTACGAGCTGTTTCTTCCGAGGTTAGTCTTTCCGAAGATTTCCCACAGACGGCGCCAAATTGTTGATGTCAATTTTTGGATCGCTCAACAATCACAAATAATAATACATGCTAATATTTGATATTTATTTTATAAGGGTCTCAGAAGACGTCGTACAAGAAACAATGTAAAAATAGGAAGTTTTAACGAATGGAAAACAATAATAACTTTATTACTGTTGAAACTGAATTACAAAGAAGGACGAAGTAGCTAACTCAAGGTGACGAGCTCAAGATTGTAAACTATACGAATATAAGAAATGGTTGGTTGAGAGTTGGAATTGTAAGCTTGCATGTGCGAAAATCGTCGTTTCTTCTTCTATTTGTAGGTGAGTTGGAGTTTCCTTACCGAAGACACGTGTTCTTTGATCCGCACTCCTTGTCGAGGCTGAAGTTGTCTTAGGTCTGGTCTTCACGGCGTGGTCTTCTCTATGACTGACCGATTCTTCTGACCAGGAAGACGTGGTCGAGCTGGAAGACGTGATTGGACTTGGGCCGATCTGTCGAGATCGAACTGGGCCGAAGATTGATTCCGTGAGACGACCTACAAAATAGATAATGGGCTTTGTGATATGAACCTCAGCCGACTAAGCTCCGAGACCCGATATCCCAATAGCACAGCGCCGGATCGTCTACAATTTAGGAACGAAGGTGGATCGATTGACGCCACGAACGGTTGCGAAAGACCGCCTGATGAGTCGGGTTTGAACGCCACAAGACTAGTCTTGATAAGTTCAATAAAAGTTCATAAGAACTCAAGAGAAGAATCTCATATTTTTTTATATAAAAATCTGGATCCTTTCATTCAGCTTGAAACCACCTTTAAATAGGAAAATACAAAGCAAATTCGGAGTACATTGTTGCCCTAGTTTAAATGGGCCTACAAAACATTATTTAGGCCTGATAACATTAAAATTAAAAGCCTAACTTAATATCTAACACATATGGACTTCATTAAGCATAACTAAAGCCCAAAAACAATTTAAAAAAACTCTAACTTCATCTATTATTTTTAACTACGAAAATAACAAATAAATAACTCAAACTGCTTAAAATGACGTGAATAAGCTTTCCTTTATTTGCGCCGCCCTTGGCCTCGTGGTTGGGTTTTCTTCTTGCGTCGCTTTTGGCTCTAGCTTTATATTTCTTCCATTCAGCTTTGTTCAAACCATGAAACTCTTTGTTGAAGTCTTGTACTCTTGAATTAGGAATAGGCTCGATGAAGCGCCTTTGTTCCTTCGCACGTGGGATCACATCATTCTCTCTCTCTTGAAGAAGATTTGTCCTCAAATCTTGTACGTTGTTGAATTCAGATATGGGAGAGAAAATCTTGACCTTCTTCATTTGAAACGAAAGTACTTCATCCTCCATATTCTTGTTATCCTCAAAATAAGGAATTGCCAAATTCGAGACTTCTAATTTTATGGAAATAGACTCCTCGATTAGCGTAGTCACTAACTCCTCTCCCACAAGAATTTCCTTTTCTTCAACAACTTCGACATGTTGGGCATGTTTCTTCTTCTTTTGTTGGAAGGTCTGGTGTTCAAACTAGATACAAAATTTTTCTGTCAAAACATCCCATTTCTTGTCAAGGGCCTCTACCCTTTTCTTTTCAGCAACAATTTTGGATTGTTGATTTTCTTCAATTCGATCAAATCTCTTCATAATTTTTTTTGTTTCTTTCGAAATTATATCCTTTGCCACTAACGATGTCGTGAATACGTCAAATTTAGAACCTTTACTTCCTAACAATAGTATAGGGAAAATAAGGGTCGATCCCACAGAGACACGAATAGTTACGATTCTTTTATTTTCTCAACTAAATTAACCGGGAGATTTTTCTTATAACAATAATAATAAAAACACAAGAGAAAATTAACTAGAACAATCAACGAATAAAAATAACGAGAACTTTCACGAATGAGATGAATATGGTCAAGGGATTTCTCGCCACCACTAGCCTAACATGAATTTCCTATTGCGCCATTCCTCCTAATATGTCCACTCAATTACCAGCCGTTAAACACCGAAGTTCAATTTTTCATAAGATTTGCTCGAACCCGAAAGCACGAATTCTCACACTCAATCCTAATTAATTCCTAACACGCGTTATTGAACTACCTAGAATTGGCAATACTCTCTAAAAACCGGCTGATCGAATTTAACTAATCAAGCATATTAATTAAACAAGGTCTTTCTCACAATATGTTCATAAACGCATAATCCCATATTTTTGCCACAATTCAAACCGTTGATCATAGACAATCCCGATATTCAAACTAGCTATCAAAGCATGTATAAATAATTTAGTAAGCTTCCTAAACAATTTAAACACACTTCATAGAAAAATATCACACAGAGAAAAACACAATTTCATAGATTACTCAAGGAACTTTGCAATATTCAATTCAAGTCATAGAACTAGGGTTTTGAAATTTCCCCAAACTATTAAGGAATTTAGTCACACATTATTGAATCAGAAAAATAATAATTCATTGAAGAGAAAGGAATAAAACTGTTTTGAAGTGTTGTGGCCGTCCCGTAGCAATCGCCGCTCCTCTCCACTGATGCCGCTCTCTTTTTTTTTCCTTCGCGTTCTTCCTCTGTTTTTCTCCTCCTTCTCTTCGCGTTGCTCTTCTATTATATATCCCTGGTGTGCGATTTTTTTCAACAACCACGTAATGGGCTCTTCTCCCAATCTCACGTAATGAGCCCATCATCTTTATTATATCCACCTCAGCCACTAAAGAACATCAAATAAATTCCAGCTTTTGGTCATTTATGTGGTCTTTTAAATATTAATGCCTAATATACCACTTTTCCATGAATAATTCTCTCCAAACTTGTCCATCTTTATTTTTGTCTCTATTTGCTGGACTTTCACACCCTTTTAAGTCTTTTACTCCAAATAAATCTATAACATCATAAACACATCATTTAGATTCATAAATATAATTTTATAATTAAAATGCATATGAATCCAATATAAAATATTTATAGATTTAACACCCTATCAAACTCCCCCACACTTGAATATTGCTAGTCCTCGAGCAACCATTTATTGAAAGAAAATAAAATACTTAAACAATGAAAGAAAAAACCGTTAAACCCCTAGGTGGCCCATAGAGGACGAGTGTCGTCTCGTGAGGGCTTCCAGTGATGATACCCACAAACATCTTATGTCTCTTTTGTAGTCTCCTGAAATAAACAACACTTCAAACCGTCCAACAAAAACACAAGTAATCCCTAACCATTTATTGAGTGGCATATTTTTCATGTAGAAGTGGTTTGAGTGTGTATATGTGTGTGTGTTCAGCCATGGAACTGAGCATAATACCTTTCAACCATCAATTCCAATCAAGAACTCAGATGTTTTAATTACCTTCTCAGCATCTTACCTTCTCCATTGGGCTCTCCACTACGTCGAATGCTCCGCACAAGATCAAGAGGTCTTTGCAAAGGTTGTAATGGGGCCGTTGGGTTTAATTTTGGCTCATGAGAAACGGGAATGAGGAGAATTTCTGAAAGGTTTCAAGGACTTCATGATAGAAACATTCCTTAGTGACAAAGAATTACCCTTTAATACATAAACATCAAAAAACTGTAGAACTAATATTGGAGAATCATATACTCTCTCTTTTTTTTTTCTTTTTTTTCATTTTTTTTTCGCACATGTCCCGTGTTTATTCACTCAAGTATTGCTGCACTCTCATTCACCAATGTAGAAGCTTATTATGTTCTCTCTATTTTTTATAAGAGAGAAACATATGGCTTTTTTTTTTTTGAACCCATATTACATTGATCACTCCCCCACACTTATCTTACTAACCATCTCTCAATAACAAACTTTGACCTCAGATTTCATTGATCACTCTCCTACACTTGTCTCATTGTCCATCCTCTCAACAACAAACTTTGTCCTCATTCATTGTCACAGCAAAGTATTTCTATCAATCGGTTCAAGAAACAAGGATAGGATAAAAAAAAATATAGGCTAGGTAGGAGTGGCTCAGAAAAGAAAATCGGCTAAAATGTATAAGGCTCAGGGGGCTTACTAATGGGGATGTTTTAAAAACATCAATTCAGGAACTGGTCTTTTTTGGCCTTGATGTTAATTCCTAATTGCCTCAATCATCTCCTGTGTTTTGCACCACGATCGTTCGCCTCGAGTAACCGCCGAAGAAGTTCGTTACTATGATCTACAATTGAGATTGAGAAAGTAATTGAGAACATTAATAGGAACAACAATATTAGGCATTCTACTACTTTCCAGGACTGACTTCATGGTTTAAGTTTTTTTTTTTATGGTGCATGAAAAACGTCCAAACAATAATGATATCAGGATCACAAGGTTTTGCCTTTCAGAATTCCACATAATTCACTTCATTTGATCACAAAAAGAACATCCTAACCTGAAACAAAACTAACAGCAAGAACATAAAAAGCAAACATCCTAACCTCAAACAAAACTAAAAGCAAGAACATAAAAAGCAAACCCGACAACTTTATGCCCCCACTAAATAAGACATTGTCCTCAATGTAAAAAATACAAGGGAAGGGTGAAGTAAAACTCCCTGTATGAGCAAACATGCTCATTTACTCAATATTCCATCGTGAGTTCCATCTTCGTTATTGTCGGGGATGTTTTTTTTTCTGAAACAACGAGGAAAACAAAATAACAATTTTTATACTGTCCAAAAAAAAAAAAAAAAAACTGAAAATAATTTTTTTAAAAATGCGTTTTTTTTTTACTGGAACAGTGGAAATTCGTGCAAAAAGCTGATTTTTTTTCAAGTAGATCAAGTAAAATAATGGATACGAGCTATTTCGTCATTTGGGTTGCCTCCCGATCAGCGCTTGGTTTAATGTCCTCGGCCCGACACAATAAAACCATCACTCGTTATATGTTGCCTCTGCGAGAGTGATCACGTCAACCTCTTCCGTTGGGAATGACTCGTAGTATGGCTTGAGTCTATGCCCGTTAACTCTGAAAACCTTTTGTATGTCAAGGCTCTGAATCTCTATGGTTCCATGCGGAGACAAATTAAGGACTACGAACGGTCCGAGCCATCGAGAACGTAACTTGCCTGGAAATAATCTAAGTCTTGAATGATATAATAAGACTTTCTGGCCAACTGCGAATTCCTTCCGTAAGCTTCGAATCATGATACGCCTTTGTCTTTTCTTTGTAAATCCTTGAACTTTCATAAGCATCATTCCGGATTTCTTCCAGTTCTTGAATCTACAATTTGCGCTGCTCACCCGCTGCATCACAGCTCATGTTGCATTGCTTAATGGCCCACGAAGCTCTATGCTCCAACTCCACTTGAAGATGGCATGGTTTTCCATAAACCAGGCGGTACGGTGACATCCCAATGGGTGTTTTGTAGGCCGTACGGTAACCCCATAAAGCATCATGAAGCCGCGAGGACCAGTCTTTACGATTTGGTGCAACCGTCTTCTCTAAAATCGATTTTACTTCACGATTAGAGACCTCTGCTTGTCTGTTCGCTTGTGGGTGATAAGCCATAGTGACTCTGTGTGTGACACCGTATCGCTTCAAAAGAGCTTCCATGGATCGGTTGCAAAAGTGGGTTCCACGATCACTTATAAGAGCACGCGGTGTTCCGTAACGGACTAAGATATTATCTTTGATGAACTCAACCACTGTTTTTGAGTCATCCACGCGTGTAGCCTTGGCTTCGATCCATTTAGAGACATAGTCGACAACGAGAAGTATATAGTTGTAGCCACTCGAAGTTGGGAACGGTCCCATAAAACCGATGCCCCAAACATCAAATATCTCAACAACAAGAATCGGAACCTGAGGCATCTCATTCTTTGAAGTAATGTTACCTGTACGTTGGCATCGATCACAAGCCTTGCAAAAAAAATACGCGTCGCAAAAAATAGAAGGCCAAAAGAATTCACACTCGAGCACTCGTGTGGCTGTGCGTTTCGGTCCGAAGTGTCCTCCGCATGCTTGAGAGTGGCAATGAGTAAGAATAGACTGAAACTCGGATTGCGGAACACAACGTCTAATGATCTGATCGGTACCGTTCTTGAATAAATATGGATCTTCCCAAAAGTAGTATCGAGCATCTTGGCGTAGCTTATCTCTTTGGATCCGAGAGAATTCTGGAGGTATTTTTCCAGTGGCTAAAAAATTTGCAATATCGGCATACCACGATACCTCGACCAAGTTCACGGCCATGAGTTGCTCATCGAGAAATTCATCCCTCAAAGGCAAGTCATCCTTTGCACGAATGAGTCGGCTCAAGTGATCAGCAACAGAATTCTCAGACCCTTTCCGATCTCGAATTTCTAAATCGAACTCTTGGATGAGTAAAATCCAGCGAAGTAGACGTGGTTTGGCTTCCTTTTTCGTCAACAGATACTTCAATGCGGCATGGTCAGAATAAATTATCACCTTTGTCCCGAGTAAATAAGAGCGGAATTTCTCAAGAGGGAAGACAACCGTGAGAAATTCTTTCTCGGTTGTTGTATAATTTATTTGCGCATCATTCAGCGTCCGAGAAGCATAATACACGACGTAAGGTGTGTTGTTGACTCGCTGCCCGAGGACTGCTCCAACTGCATAATCACTAGCGTCGCACATGATCTCAAAAGGCATATTCCAATCCGGTGGTCGGATAATAGGCGTTGTGGTCAGAAGTTCCTTAAGTCTTTCAAAAGCAGCCATACACTTCATATCAAACACAAACGAAGTATCTTTTTGCAATAGATGACAAAGCGGGTTTGCAATCTTCGAGAAATCCTTTATGAATCTTCTAAAAAAACCCCGCATGACCAAGAAAGCCGCGTACCTCTTTCACATTTGTCGGTGGGGATAGAGAGCGAATTAGATCGACTTTGGCCTTGTCGACCTCAATTCCTCGAGATGAAATAACGTGCCCCAACAAAATCCCGTGATCCACCATGAAGTGACACTTCTCCCAATTTAACACTAAGTTGGTTTCACCACATCTTTTCAAAATAAGTGTTAAATTAGAGAGACACGAGTCGAAAGAGTTACCATGTACGCTGAAATCATCCATGAAGACTTCGATGATGTTCTCGACATACTCCGAAAATATGCTCATTATGCATCGTTGAAATGTCACGGGCGCATTGCATAGGCCAAATGGCATTCGGCGGTAAGCAAAAGTGCCAAATGGACACGTGAATGTCGTCTTATCTTGATCCTCTGGTGCGATCACGATCTGATTATACCCCGAATATCCATCGAGGAAGCAGTAGTGGGAGTGGCCGGCTAACCTCTCTAGCATCTGATCAATAAACAAAGAGGAAAGTGATCTTTCCGAGTAGCTTTGTTGACCTTTCTGTAATCGATACACATTCTCCACCCGTTTTGAACTCGCATAGGGACTAGCTCGTCTTCTTCATTCCTGACGACTATGATCCCCTTCTTCTTCGGAACACATTGTACGGGGCTCACCCATTGACTATCCGATATTGGGTAGATCACGCCAACATCAAGGAGTTTCAATACCTCCTTTTTCACAACCTCCGTCATCGGTGGGTTTAGTCGCCTTTGACCGTCTCGAGCGGGCTTGGAGTTTTCCTCGAGAAGAATTCTGTGCATGCAAATAGAGGGGCTGATTCCCTTTATATCGGCAATTGTCCAACCGATCGTAGTTTTGTACTCCTTGAGTACTTGCACTAGCTTCTTCTCTTGATTTTCGGTGAGGCTTTTGGCGATAATTACTGGAAGTGTCTCGTTCTCTCCAAGAAACACATACTTCAAATAATCCGGCAGTGGCTTCAATTCAAGTTGGGGAGCCTTTTGGATTGAAGGCAGCACCTTTTCTACAGCGGCGGGGAGCTCGATGTATTGTACATCCTTTTGTTTAAGTTCCGGTGGTGCATTGAGTGCCGTAATGTTCTCCATCTTTGCGGTGTAGCCCGAGGTGGTGATGATTAATTCTGCATCTTCATCACTGATCTCGACACTTTCCCGAAAAGCAATATCGACATCGTCGTCTCCGTATAGCTCAAACACTTTTTGTGACAATTCCTCGATGACGTCGATGTCGCAAATAGTGTGCACATCGCTAGGATAACGCATGGCTTCATAAATGTTAAAACGGATTATCTCTCCATCAAACTCCATCGTGAGAGACCCATCATGGACATCAATTTTTGTTCTTGCGGTCTTTAGGAACGGTATGCCAAGTAAAATCGGTGTCGTCGACGATGATGAATCTGCTTCCATCTCTAGAACATAGAAATCTGCTGGAAAAATTAGTTGGTTGACTTGAACTAGGACATCTTCAACGACTCCAATTGGACGAGTTGTAGAACGATCAGCTAACTGTATGATAATTCCAGTCTCCTCAAGTGGTCCCAGATTTAGAGAAGCGTATATAGAGTATGGCATCACATTGATAGAGGCTCCCAGATCAAGCATAGCTCTTTCAAACCGTCTATTGCTTATTATGCACGGGATAGTGAACGTTCCCGGATCTTTACACTTTTCTGGAATTTTCTTTTGGAGCACCGCTGAGACGTTCTCTCCCACTTGTACTTTCTCATTGCCCTTTAGCTTCCGTTTGTTGGTACATAATTCTTTCAGAAACTTTGCATACCGTGGAACTTGTTTGATGGCATCGAGAAGTGGAATATTGACTTCAACTCGTCGAAAAGTTTCCAACAGCTCTTGCTCCTTTTCCTCCTTCTTTGAGTGGGCTAATCGGCTTGGAAAAGGAGGCGGCGTCTCGAATGAGCGAGTTTCGGTCGAAGCTTCCTTGCTTACACTTTGGATGGGGGGTTGCAGATTCTTGTCTCGTTTATCCTTCGCATTGTTCTTCGCATTTGACTCAATGGAACTGCCACTCCGCAACGTGATTGCTTTAGCGTCCTCTCGTGGATTAATTTGCGATTGTGATGGGAGTTTACCCGAGTTCTGAGCTTCTAACCGGTTGAGCACTGTAGCCATTTGCCCGATCTGATTATCTATGTGTTGAAGATGTGTTTCGGTCTTTTGCATGTATGCTTCAGTTCTCTGCGTGAATTGTGTTTAAGACGTGCAAAGAGCTCTTACCATATCACTCAATGACATTTCTTGCCCTTGACCTGGAGCTTGTTGAAGCTGCTGAAACTGTATAGGCCCTTGGCATTGATTCCCGTAGCTTAGATTGGGGTGATTCCTCCAAGAGCTGTTGTAAGTATTTGACATTGGCTGTCTCGGGAACCCACCAAGTGCATTAGCTTCTTCGGGTGATGTCTTTTGCAAAGTTGGGCACATATCTGTGGGATGGCCCACCACCGCACAAATCCCGCAAGGTCGTTTGTTGTTGTACTTGTTGTTGTCGGTCGTTTTCGGGAAACCGGAAATCTAAAAACAATTTGAGACCGGCCGAGCATCGCCGGCCGGATCATCCAACGGGCCCCGGCCGCCTAGGCCCATGCGTACCCCGCGCCCTGCAAAACTTGCGCGCCCGTGCCCTGCCGGCCATGCGCGCCCCGCGCCCTGCCGGACATGCGCGCCCGTGCCCTGCCGGCCATGCGCGCCCAGCGCCCTGCCGGCCATGCGTGTCCCGCGCCCTGCCGGCCATGCGCGCCCCGCGCCTTGCCCTTCCGTGGGCTTCCAAGTGGGTCGGCCCATGGCCTTCCCCACTCCTATAAATACCCCCTCTCACTTGAGGGGGAGAAAAAAATCTTTCTCTCAAGAGAATTTCCTAGAGGACATTTTTTCTACATTCTCTCCTCCGGCATGCGCATGCCCGACGTCGGCGGCCCGTGCGCGCCCTGCGCCGCCGGCCGTGCGCGTCTCACGCCCCTGGCTGTGCGCCCCGGGCCACGCGCGACCTGCGCCCCTGCGCAGTCGGCCGCGCGCGCCCTCACGCCTCCGGTCCGCGTGCGCTTCTCGCGCCCCGGCCCTCCGGCCCGCGTGCGCTCCTCGCGCCCCGGCCCTCCGGCCCGCGTGCGCTCCTCGCGCCCCGGCCCTCTGGCCCGCGCGTGATCCCCGTGCCCCGGCCCTCCGGCCCGCGCGCGCTCCTCGCGGCCCGGCCCTCTGGCCCTCGCGCGCCCGCGCTCCAGGCCGCTCGGCCCGCGCGCGCGCCTACGCGCGTCTGCGCTCGCGGCTGCCCGACTCCCGCGCGCGCCTGCTGCCCTGGCCGAACGCCCTACTGCCTCGGCCGGCCGCTCCTGCTCCCCCGGCCGAGCGCCCTGCTGCCTCGGCCGACCGCTCCTGCTGCTCCATGCACCCCTCGCCCGGCCAGGCGTCACGCCCCGCGCCCGGCCAGGCGTCACGCCCCGCGCGCCCTGCTCCCGGCCACCCGGTGGGCCTTGAGGGGCCGGCCCAAGGCCTCTCTCCACAACTATAAATACCCCCCCCCCCCTTGGGGAAGGAAAAATCATCCTGGTTCATTCGAACAAATCCCAATTCTCCCACAACACTTCTCACTCGAGAATTCTCTCCTCTCCCGCACTCTTGTGATATTTCCAAGAGCGCGCGCTCCTCCCCCCTCGGCTCAGAAATACAAGGACCCCCCTCCACGAGAGGGAGCGTGCTCCTTTTCTGCGACCCGAGCCTCCGCAGTACACACTGCTCTCCAGCTTCTTGGCCATTGAGCTAGAACTCCGAGCTACGAGGCAAGCGACCCCTCTAAAGTCTTCACTAGAAGCTACGAGCCGGGTCCTACTATAAAGCCTTGGATTCTCAAGCCTCCGAGCCCAAGATAGCCCTCAACACACAGATTGAACTACGTTCTGACCTGATCCCGACTAAAGGGTACGTAGGCAGCCAACCTTTGGCATGGTCACACCCCCAAAACACACCTCAAGGTCTGGAGGGTACAGCTCGGTCTACGAGCTCCCATTTTTGGCCCGGGCGCGGTCACTTGGTCCGGCCTTGGATCGAACCACCCGAGGTATCTAATCGTTGTTCTTTTTCGTGCGACAACATTTTGGCGCTAGAAGGAGGGGACTTCTCGACGTACACAGCCCGAAATCCCTTGTACAGCTCGACCCCTTTCTTCTCGGCTTGAGAAAGACATGAGTGGTCAACCACCCGTTCGTTCTGAGGGCGTGAACAACCCCGAAAATGCAACCGCGGTGAAGAAATACTTCCTGCGCTCCCGAGCGCAAGGCAACGAGGAGTCTCTCAACGACGAGAGTCACACTCCCTCGCCCCCTCCTCTTCAGGACAGTCGGGACGACCGCATCCTTGAAATGGAGGAGAAAATCCGCCAACTAAAGATAGCCAATGCAAGGTACCACCGCCAACTGGCGGGCAAGGCACCCGCACACGGCGCCTCCCACGGGGAATCCGAGGACCTCATGGACGAGGGACATGACTATGACCCCGACTATGAAGGCTTGGAAATTTCAGCAGACATCGAGACTTCTCTCACCAAAGACGGGGAACTCCCTGTTGAGATCGAAGTCGGTCCTTCGAAAACAAAGGCAATACCGATTTCCTCTCAAGAAGAGACCTCCCGACGTTCAGCCCCTGACCGACTCGGTCACAGAGGCAATGTCAGGGAAGGTCCAACGACTCGGCGAGTAAGGCGTGTGGCTCGAAGCTCACGCCCCCATACCGCCGGGCCGGATCTTAGAGATCGACTTACCGCCCAACAGAACGACCGTGGCGAAGACCTCCGGGAGAGGCTAAGTGCTCGCAAGGGTCACAACCCTGCGGCCCCAATCAATGGGGACCCTCGCACGGCTCAAGGGTCGAACGAAAGGCGACAGGTGACTCCTCCTGAACAAGGAGTGACCCCCAACACTGGCCTCGACGTCGTCACCATGATTCACAATCTTCGTAATGAGGTGCGTGACCTGCGTGAATGGGGCTTGGCCGGTGATACATACGGGGTCGTAGAAGAACATTCCTCTCCCTTCACCGCCCAAATCCTTGCTGAGGTGTGCACGGGAAACTTCAAACTCCCAAATCTCCCTCTCTACAATGGGAAAGCTGATCCCACGTATCACATCCAACATTACGAAACTTGGATGATAATGCAAGGCGTTTCACCTGGGGCGCTATGCCAAGCTTTTAGTCTTACCCTCACCGGACCCGGTTTTGAGTGGTTTAAGAATTTAAGACCAGGGAGCGTCCAATCATTCAAAGACCTGAAGGACATGTTCCTAGCACGATTTGCTACATCCATGGTCCAAAAGAAGACCAAGATGTACTTATGGTCGATCAGGCAAGAGAATAACGAGTCCTTGAGACAGTATCTCACCCGATTCACCGCAGAATCAAACAAGGTTGACCGCTTTGACGGCAGAGTCCCTTCTACGATGGCCGAGTTAATGAACCGAGCCAAAACCTTTATGGGGGTAGAAGATTACCTCGACGGCCGCAGGAGCAGCAACCAAAGCTCCCGCCATCGGGATGAGTCCTGCAACGAGCCGAGTAACCCCCGCAAGAGGATGAACAAGGGCGGTCAAGCTACCGATAGCCGACCCCCTATGTCTCAGAAGCCGCGTCTTGCAAGCACTTTCAGAGACTACTCGGGTTACACTCCCTTGAACGCCCCGGTAGAGAAAATCTACGCTGTGGCGCATGACAAGTTCACCGCTCCGGCTCCGATGAAGGGCGGCCCCGCATCTCACGACCGATCCCGCTATTGTGAGTTCCACCGGGATTACGGTCACACGACCGCTCAATGCTTCCATCTTAGGAAGCAAATTGAGACATTAATCCAAAAGGGAGAGCTCAAAGAGTTTGTCTTTCGCATGGTAGGAGCGGCAGCCCCCGCCAACAACAGGCCACAGCCTGAGAAAGGTGGAGGGGCCAACGCTAACGCCGACCGCACAGCGGTCGCGGCTACGGCTGATGCGCAACTCCACGTCGTCACCACCATTCTAGGTGGCTTGCAAGACGGGGACTCGGCCCGGCAAAGGAAAAAGCTCCTCAGAGCTGCCTCTCAGAAAGGTCTTGACGGGCAGGTTAACCTCACCTATGAGGAACCTCCGTCCGTACCTCACGAGACAATACAATTCACCAATGAAGAGGCCAAGCGAGTTGTGCACCCACACAATGACGCTATAGTCCTTAAGGCCCAGATGGCCAACAACTTGGTAAAAAGAGTTCTTATTGATAACGGCAGCGCAGCCGATATAATCTTTAAGACCACCCTAGATTCAGTGTCAACTCTTTAGTGGAGTCAGTTGACATTAAGCTAGAACTTGGAAAAGGTTTATGAACTTTTGTGTCGAATCATGCTAGCTCAAGCTTTGTTCATTTGGATCCATGAGGTCACTACCACAAGTCATTAGAGTAGGATTTGTTAAACTAATAGCTAAGTCAAAACAAGTTCAAGTGTTGAACTAGACGAATTTTACGAAAATTTTCTAAAGGGTAATTTTGTCCATAAGGACAATAAGATGGTACAAATGTCAAAATAAGAATTTGGACATTGTCATATGATGACAATGTAAATGATCCACACGGTCAACATTGGATATTTGGGCCTTGAGGATTGAATTTCATTTTATGGAATGTTATGTGAAAATTCTACATGGACTTTTCTTGTATTGTCATGAACAATTAAAGAAACATCTAGAAGCTTGTTCAAGAAGACAAAACCATGGCCATCATCAACAGAAAGGGAAATTATTTTGATTTATGAAGATACTTGCCAAAACGAAAAGAGAAAACAAATTTATAGCACATGTGCTATATGATGGACGACAAACTAAGAGAAAGAGGAAACAAATTTCCAACCTTGGTATTATTATGATAGGAATGGGAAATAAAGATTGTGCTCATGAATATGTGATATTCAATAGAAAAGAGGAAAAGGCAATCCCTTCTCCTATAAATACCACACCTCATTCACAATGTTGAAATACGTTTTTGAGATTGAGAGCTTCTCTCTCTAGACTTGGCCGACCCCCTCTCTCTCTCTGTCTCTTCTTCTTGCTCTTTTGTGTTGGCACCTAGGTCCTCACTGGACCTAGCTTTTGTATTAGCTCTTTGGCTCTAAGACTAGTTCTCGAGTCATTGTGTTTAATAGTGCCAACACACTAAATCCTTTCTAAACTCGAAGACTCTAGTGGTAGAAACTATCGTGGTTACTCGGATTCAAGAAGACGCGAAGGAGACAAGCTAAGTGGGGAGACGAGCGATTCAACCTTTCCAAAGGCTTTTCAATGCTCAAGCTTCTAACGAGGTTGGTATTGAGTGAAAACTCTTTATAGTTTTTAAATTTTAAATTTTATATTCATGCACTTTGTCTAGGTAGTAAAATCGTTTTACGTGTTTCAAATAATTTTTTATATTCCGCCGCTTGCTAGAAGCGATTGATTATTCTTAATCCTAGATATTTTCCAACATGAGCATCCCTCTGCCGCACCCGGGCCGAGGGTCTTATCCTACTCGGTCGGGCACCACTCTGCCCCATCCCGGCCAATGGCCTTGTCCTACTCGATCGATCACCACATTACTTCAACCCATGGTCAGGCATCACCTTGCCCCAGCTCAGCCAAGGGGTCTTGTCCCACTCAGTCGGTGCACCTTTTTTTCCCCAGGTCGGCCGAGGCACTTGCCCACTCGGCCAGAGCTAGTCCCACACGGTCAGATTGGCCCAACACCATATTTTGCTCATTCTATCACCCAAAGTGGGTCCCATAACCCACTCAACACACCCTAACACTCTAGAATCCTATAAAAATGTAAGGACAAGCTTTTGCGTCACTCGTATTTGGAGATTGGGAAATAATAAACAAGCTTCCGTTGTTACAACTAAATTCTCGAGTGAATTATGGTCCAATAAGTTTATCGAATGAATTTAAAATATATTAAGGTAATGAAAAATCTCTGAATAAATAAAGGAATTATCGAGTTTATCTCGATTACTAAATTATTTTCGAGAAAATACTCTAGAAATAAATTCTCAAGAACGAGAATTATTTCCGAGAAACCTTAAATATATTTGAATTAATCGAGAAAGAACGAGAAAATTCTCGGTTCGAATCATATATTTATAATATGTTCGGTTATGGATTTAATTAAATAGTTATATGATAAGGACTTCGTTGTAATGATTTTTCTGGACCCATTTGAAATAAAAGTGGAAAAGGAAGGCTTAATGGTAATTTTGGAAACTTTCATCACTTGTTCTTATCCTTGCCAACTCGACACTTATCTTCATCAATTTCCTTGCCATTAAGTCTCTCAAGCCGAACAAAACAAACCCACAAAGGAAAAAAAAAAAGAACGAGGAAAGAAGAAGAAACACCGAAGAGAAGGAAAGAAAAAAACAAGAAAGAAGAATAGAGTGAGCGAGAGAAGAGGCGAGAACGAGAGTGAGAGAGAGAGAGAGAGAGAGAGAGAGAGACGGGGTTTTAGCTCTCGAGGAGGAAGAGAAAGCTCGGCGAGAGAGCTCGGCGAAGACACTGAAGCCGACCGTGGTTGCGAAGGAGTCGCGCGGAGAAGATGACGGCGCGAAGAAGATGACGGAGCACGTGGTAAGGACCAGCTCCGACTAAAGCTTCGCAGGTTGCTAAGGTAAGTTGCGAACCCAAAATCCGAATCTTAGGGTTCGTGATTTTTGGGGGTTTTTGTCTAGGTTATTCTAGATGTGATTCAGTGATGATTTCTCAAGCTTAAAGCTGAGCTCGAATTCGATGGCTGGTTGTTCTGGCTATTACGCTTTGGTTGTTCATTGTGATGTTGTTGATGTTCTGCCCATTCATTATGGTTAAGGAAATCCCTTTGTAAAATGTCTGAGAATCACGTGGTAGGTTTTTGATGGATGTTATGATTCTAAAAATTGATTTTGGGCTGGTATGGTTTTATGAGAATTAGTGGATTAATGTTGGTGTTTGCTTAATAATGGGTTTCGATTTCTCTGTGTGTTGTTGCACGAGTTTGTTCTTCTATGGGTGTTAGCTGGAACCGCTCAGAGGAGGCATACAGTTCAGTGGGTTTGAATTGAGAATTTGTTATGTGGTTATGTGTGCCCTTGTGTATGTGTTTTTGTTTGAGGGTCTACAGTCGGCAGCAGGATCACTGCTCGGTAGGCGGGCTGCACAGAGCCGTGGCGGCGGTTCGGGATGGCGAGGACGCTGTCCGAGGAATGGAGTAGCTTCTGCGCGAGCGTCGGTGGGGCAGGGCCAGACTAAGCCGAGAATAGGCCGAGTGGGAAAGGCCTTTCGGCATTGGCTCGGAGGCTCGAAAAGTATTTGTTTAGCGTTTAGCGAGTCGAGGATTTCTCGAATCTCGACTTGAGTTAGTTGCGAATCCTTAATTTTTTTTAAGAGTCGTTTTAATATATATCTATTCGTGGTATTATTATGTTTTTATCGTTTGTTAAGTATTTTATTTTCACTGTTAGTTTCGTTATTATTATCGTACTCGTTGATTATTCGATTAAGTAATTAATGTTATTATTTTAATTTATGTATTAAAACCGAGTTATAATAAAACCGAGTTCGATTATAAATTTAAAATATATGACTTAGTTTATTTTAAATGAAAAGGTTTTACGTTATTTATTTATATTTTCAATAATTGTAACTTGTCAATAAAAAGAGACAAGTCAAAAATGTTTTCAGAAACCCGTTTTGACAATGAGTTTCGGAAATTTAAAGTCTTTTTAAAAACCCGAGACAAAAGGTCTTGTTTAGTTTATGGGTAATGTGAAGTTTATGATGTTTTGAAGGTGTTTGCTCGAGTTATTTTTAAATAATTCATGTTAGCTAGCAATTGTTAGCTAGTGTTTCTTTCATGCCCGATTCCTTAGGTTCGACTCTCGGGAATCTATTCTAAGCTATGGGCTTTGCCCATTCATACAGAATATATGGTCGAATGTTATAGGACGTTGTTTTCTATGTCTTTGTTTGATTCGAATGTTCGATGTGTTGTTGTTTGAGACGCTCTTAGTAGCGCAGTTAGGAGAACGTTTTGAATACGTTCCTAGTGAGTTTTCTTTTCAGTAGGAGTATGTAAGTAAGTATATCGATAGATGAGATATTGAGTACGCTCGATGTTCGATCTTTTTCTTCCATAGATAAGTCCAGATTGCTATGAGTTAGCAGCGAGCGTGTAGAGCTTACGTGAACTGAGTTATACATGAAGTTAAGAAGAACCCTTTTGTCTGGAAGAGAAGATTTCAGGATCTGAAAGAAACGTTATCCGGGTAAGTGAATTTTAGGCACCTACAACATCAAGAAATATTATATATATATCCTTATATATATATATATATATACATATATTGTACGTGCATCTTTATGTTCTTTCTAGTAAGCAAGAGCAAGATAAGCCAAAAGATAAGTCACTATCAAGATTAAGGGCTTTAAGCCACTAACAAACTGGAAAACGGAATTAGTGCGGCTAACAGAAATGGCTAGAGGTACTAGGAACCCAAGCATTTGTTATGTGTTTAGTTAGTCTGCCCCAAGAGATCAAGTCCTAGTGAATTGGGTTATGAGAGACTGTGGTTAAGACTCGTATTTAAAAGCGAGTATTAATATGTTAGGATCTCTGGGAGTCATATCCTAAGAACTTATAAGTCACGAGTTAATAAGCGAAATAAATATATGTTAAGGCCGGGGTTGAACCTGAACTAAGCAGTCTCTCATGCTAAGCTAATTAAAGAGAAGACATTGAATGGTACCGCCTCCGACATATACCCCATGTTAGCAGGTACTTGTTATCTTTCGTGGTGGTACCACATGGGGATTAGGAAGGAGATTGTGCACCCTTCTGTCTTGCGCCAATAAGACATGTGTCGTGCGGATATCATTAAGGGCGAATGTGGCTGCCAACATGTGGCTAAGTCAAGGGCGAATTGGTATGTTTTGTTTTTGAAAGTCGAGTCTTTTTGTGTGTAAAAGTTTTAAATGGTATGTTGTAGGAAAAACGAAAAATTCGTCTGTATTTTTGAGACGTTTATGTAAATATTTTAAAAGTTTTTTTTTAAATGTTTTACGGAAGCGCTTCCACCACGGTTTTCATGTATTTTATTTTATGATAAGCAAGATACGAAGATCTCTGCCCTGGCTCGTGGGAGAGCTAAGGTTCGCGGGTCGTGACAAAAAACCTCTCTTTTCATCTCAAAGAATGAGAAACCCATCAAATCATACCAAAACTCTACATAATTTCTCATTCAACCACTATTCTCTCTTATCTCGATTCTCTCATCACATCAAGAGCACCATTATTCCTTCTTCTCTATGATCACATCAAGAACACCCTTATTCCCTCTCCTCTCTCCCATCACGTCAACAACGTCCTTAAGCCCTCGTCTCTCTCTCATCACATCATGAACACCATTAGTCTCTTTCTCCACCATCACATCAAAGAAATTCCACCACATTTCCCTCACAAATCTCCACATTTTTTTAGATTTCCCTCATAATTCTCCTCATTCCTCACCATCTCATACATCAACTACAAAAATTTATTTCCCACAACATTCCATCCAAGAACACCACAAACACCATCAAAGGAGATGTATTTCCCTTCCTTTCTCTCTAAAATCGGAAGAAAATAACAATTTTCATCATTTACTCATATATGCATATTTTGATACTATAAATACTTTATTAGCAACCCTCTCTAAGGTGACTAAGAGTTGTTGAGACTTTATTTTCAAGCTCCTCACCCTAGAAAAGAGGAAAATTTCATTATATTGCTATATCTCCTTGTTTCAGCTAAGTTAGTGAGGCCACAACGAGTCCAAACCCCACTCCCAAGGAGACAATGCCACTCGGAGGTTCCTCGAGTCTATATCGATGTTCCCAAAGCCCCTTGAAACCATATTATTCGGATTCATCCATAACTTACGATCTTCTCGCAACTAAAGAAACCGACCTAGGACCCCAACACCCCCCCAAATTCACACTTTCTGAAGAACCTTAAGAATCGTTGTCATTAATATCGGACCTTTACCCCATAGCTTCGTTCTTCTTGGAACCTAGGAAAGACTATGGAAAACCTCTCACAACGTACTTGATCGGACTCCTCCGTGATTTGTACGTCGCAATGTTGTGCGTAAAACCGCATTAACATTACCAAATTTTAATTTATGAAAAAAAAATTGAAAAAAAAACTAGTTTGAATAAAAATCATGATGAAGACAACCTATTAATAGTGATTAAGGATTTTAACTGCAAAAAAAAAAAAAAAAAAAAAAAAAAAAAAAAAAAAACCCAAACCAAACCAATAAAAATCATGTAGTCAAAGACACGACTCCATGTTAATGATAATGAACTATTATTTACAAAAAATTGTAATTAATTGTATAATATTCGAAAGTAAAAGCTGAAAATATATGTAACACAACATTAATTAACCAAAAAATGACATACGATTAAAAAAAAATCAAAACCCATATAAAACCAGCGGCGATTAGATAACAAATCTGAACTTCTCTCCGACGCGGTGCTCCTAACCTCCTCGATAGATGCACGGTGCTTCTGTTCCTTCGCTGGCCGACGAAGAGCTCTGTGGCCCTCAAATCCCAAATATGGCCACATGAGAGAGAGAGAGAGGGAGGTTATGGCGCAGTGCTGCTATGACGCTGCCATAAGCGGAATCAAGTCATGTGGCATGCTCCTCTTGTTCTTCATCGTGTACGAGTCCAATTGCCTGCGTTGGTTATCCCCCGACCTCGTCAGCTTCCCTCGAAGGCGTAGATCTGTATTATATTTTTGTATATATATATATATATATATATATATATATAGAGAGAGAGAGAGAGAGAGAGAGAGAGAGAGAGAGAGTAATTAGAATTAACTAAGTGCTATTAAAAAAGAAAAGAAATCAAAATTGATTATTTAAAAAAATTAAATATTTATTACGAATATAGAATCCCATTTAATCGCATATTTAAACCAAATGATAAAATATGAATTCTAAATCACTGATTCAATTGTCATCTCAGCAGATTGACTACTTGTTTATTATTTTGAAAATGTAGTAGTTTGAAGTGACGTATATAGTTAAAATATTTTGTAAAATAGTAAAAAAAAAATTCAAATTAATAAAATAGTCAAAATATATAATAACTACGTTTCAAAAAATTTATTAACTCTTGAATTAATTTTTTTAATAGATGAATGTTTATTACAATCGTCAAAAATTTAATTTTAGAACGTAGTTTGAGGGCATAATTTTAACTACTTTGTTAAATTATTTAGAACTTTTCTATTTTACTAATTAATTAATTACTATTTTGTTAAGTGATTTAAAACTTGAATTAATGACATTTTTGGTCCCTCGTCTTAGACCTCTTTAACACCTTGGTCCCTGATTAAAAAACCCTGCAGTCTTGGCCCATTATGATAGTCATTTTTTCACTTTCAGTCATTCTGTTACAAAAACCGTCAAAATAGATGAAAAATGGATCATGTGCGTATCACGTGCCTTTTAAATGAGGACAAAATCGTAATTTAATAATAAATTAAAAAACAAATCATATTACAATTAAAATTAATAAAATAAAAATAAAAATTAAAATTAAAATTACTCAGCAAAGACACTTGAGTGATGATAAGAGGGTAACAGTTTTCAATCCTGAAACCGGCCTCAAGCTCTCCGACTGCATTGTAAACGGCACCAGAAGATAGAACCGAATCGTCAGTTAACGCCAACACGCTCCCGAGCATCGTGAAGATCTTTAATCTGAGAAAGAACCAACACAAATTACAATTCCAGAACAAGAAAGTAAAAAAAATAATGTATTTTTTTGTTAATACTTTTAATCATCATTTACATCCTATGCCAATCAACAAACTGTGACAAAAATAGGAAAGCTCCTGTAATCTTTTGACCCTAAAAACAAACCCGAACTGAATTAGGGGTGTAAAAACCTTCATTTTTCGAATCTTGGTGACACATAGAGTGCACAATAAATAGAGTAAAAAAAAGGTTGATTCTGAGTCCAACCAAATGCAAGTAACAAAACAGAGAAAAAAAGATTTTCAAAAACATCCAAAGAAACTAAAGATTTAGGCTTCTTCTTGAAGAGAGCCAAGAGAGAGACTCCAGAGAACCTTTGCTTTTTTTTGCTCAGTGGTTGCGGGAAAAAAAAAAAAAAAGCGAGGGTTTCGCGAAGACAGAAGAGCACGATGAAAAGAAAGAGGCGCAGATAAAGTTGAAACACGATTCAGAAGAGAAGATGGATAAGAAAATCCTTAAAACCCTAGTTTACTTGTTGGAATATTTTATCAAACTTTTAAAGCATTTGCTCGCACAGTGGACTCGAGCTCTTTCTTCTTCAATTCAAATGCTCTGACATTTTTTTCATGCTCGATTTCTTTATTTTCTAGCTCCCTAAAAACTTTTTGCACTGGATTTTCCAGAGAAGCAAACCTCATCTCGTTCCGCTCGATCTCCACCAACGATATATCAACTTTCTCACGAAGAAGACACACGTCATCGAGTTTTAACTCGGCTTCTTTGATCTGTATCAATGGACATGGAAATTAAAATGTCTCCGAGCGTAGAGATTTTCCCTCTCCTCGTCCATGGAGTTCGCCGGAGGGCTCCGAGGCCACCGATCGGAGGGAACGAATCTCCTGCGACTTTTCGGAGTTAGATCCGATGTGGGCGAGCCTCCAGGAGTCAGATCCGAGGGGGGCGAGCCTCCAGGAGTCAGATCCGAGGGGGGCGAGCCTCCAGGAGTCAGCGGCAGCGCCGAAATCGACGCTTCGGGTGAGGGAGAGGCTGTTGTCAATGGTGCCCACAAGAAGAGTTGTAGTCTTTATTTTGAACATTTGATGTAATAAAGTCTCATGAAGACTCTTGCTTGTAATTGCCTATTCATTCATTAATAAAGTTGAAACGTTCATTCAATCTTCCTTGTCTGAAGTTTTATGATAAAACCATAGTCTTTTAGTCCATAAACAAACTTAACAACTTACGAAGAGACAAATGTAGATTTGCATGAACAAACTCTTCGTAGTTTGCTTAAAACGATATATTCGCAATCTTAGGGTCAAAGGACTATTGACCTCAGTATGATTGTTAGAAGAATCTATGATGTCTGGTTATGAGGCATTGAGAGTTAGGAACTCTATAGTTCTTCTAGGTATCTTCCGAAGGTACTGAATTGACCAGTGCACTTCTAGAGACAAGATAAGAACAAACCATTTAACCTCTTATGTCTCGAAGTCACTATGTATGAATTGCATCATGCTTACCTTAATCCTGAAATGAGACATGCCATTTCACACCTTAGTATTCTCATTTGAGAAAGTCAAAGTTCGGACTCACTATGTGATTCCGAACAAGGCCTATTGGTGAAGTACTAAGTTGTGAGTCTGTCATGAGTAACTTTGTGAAGTTCTCATAGATATGGAATTCATGTACAAGATTGTTGAAATGCAATGTATGTCACCTCATGCTTTGTTCCTTGGAGTGTGAATAAATGAACTGGCCAGTGTCCAAATTGAGTCTCGACTCTTTTGGATGAAACAATGTGACTTGTTAGCTCCTCGTCAATACATTGTTTCTAACTTATTCACAAGCGACAAAGGAGTTGAGGAAATAACAGCTAGAAGGGTAAAATGGTAAATTAGTAAATCCCGACTAGCTGATGACATTCATGAAGGGTAAACATAGATAATATTCAGTGGATCCGCTCATCATAATTAGGTCGAATTCTTGAGTAGAAAATAAATTCATTTGAACCGAGAGATTTTCAGTGTCAGCTCTTTAGTGGAGTCAGTTGGCATTAAGCTAAACTTGGAAAAGGTTTGTGAACTTTTGAGTCCAAGTGTTTAGCTAAAGCTTTGTTCATTTGGATCCATGAGGTCACTGTCACGAATCACATCGATAGGAATAGTTAAACTGGAAGCTAAGTCAAAACAAGAACGAAAATAGTGAAAAAGGTATTTTTGTCTTTTGAGACAAACGATGAAATGAATGTCAATAAATTTTTGACAAGGTCATTTTATGACATGTTTCACTCGGCCATGACTTGATCATTGGGCCTTGTGAATTAATTTCATTTCATAAGAATTTTATTGAAAATTCTTATTGGGCCTTTTTCATGTTGTCATGAACAAATGGAAAAGCTTCTAGAAGCCTTTTCTAGAAGGCCTTGGGCGCCCAACATACCCAACCAAGAGAGAATATTTTGTGCATAAATGTATCAAGATACTTGCCAAAAGAAAAAGAGGAAACAAATTTGCATAAGGATGCTATATGGAATTCGGCCAAGAGAGAGACAAGGCAAGCCTTGAACAAAATAGGAAACAAATCAAGGCTTCTAGAAGCCCTAGCTTGGCCGAGTATCTCAAAGGGAAAAAAGAGGAAATTGCTCATGAATATGTGATATTCTATAGAAGAGGAAACTACCTTATTGAAGGTGAGACCTCTCCTATAAATAGGAGCCTCATTTCCTCACATTTCATTCATCCAAGTTTAAGAGATTTGAGAGACTCTCTCTCTAGAACTTGTGGCCGAAATCCTCTCTCTCTCTCTCTCTAGTTTATTTTCGATTTTTTTCTTGTCTTGGCACCTAGGTCCTCACTCGACCTAGTGTTTAGCTCTGCGACTTCGAGACTCGTTCTCAAGTCGTAGTGTTTAAAAGTGCCCACTCACTAATTCCTTCTTTTCGAGTGATTTAGTGATAGAAACTATCGTGGTTGCTCGAGTTCCCGAGGAAAGAAAAGAGAGACGTGCTGCGAGGGGAGACGAACGTTGCCAACCTTCCAAAAGCTCATCAACGTTCAAGCATCAAAAGGTTAGTAACTTTTATAGCTCATATTAGTTTTTATTTACATGCATATGCTCTTGTCTAGGTTAGTAAAAACTAGTTTTACTTAAAAAGAAAATTTTTAAAATTCCGCCGCTTAACGAAGCGTTAAACTTTTTCTCAAACCCTAGATCGATTTCAACAAATGGTATCAGAGCTATGGTCAAAGGAATGCATGTGCATGTTTTTAAATTATGAGCTTGAAAATCGTTTTCGAAAGTTTACTAATTTTGTGACAAGTTAGAATTGTAATCTTAGATTTTTTTTAATTTATTGCTCATGCCTTTAAATTAAAAACCATGTTGATTTTCTATAAGTTTGGGATGATGTTAAAACACATTAGAATCAGTTCTAAAAGTTTTTAATTTTTTATATTGAAAAACGTGTTTTAAAGGTTTGAGATTTTTCGAGTAAATTTTGTGACTAGTTTTATTTTCTTGCTAGTTTCGTTTATTTACTTGAATCGTTTTATGCATGTTGTTATTTCTTTTATTCTATGTTATTACCCTGCTAATAAAACACAAATAAAAGCTTTAAACAACTTCATAAAACGTTCCGTTACACTCGATTCTTTTTCGCACCTAAAAGGACAAAGCTTTAATTTATTTCTTTTTCTTCGAGCTGGAATGTAAATCCGCATTAAAAGCGGCATAACTCTCTGCTCAGAAATCAAAATTTAATGATTCTTGAATCAAATTAAAGCTCTGTCTGTCCTCTGTCCAATGCCATCGGTTTCGGCTCAAAAGGACATCGGAGCCGCCAGTTATGGCGATTTTACTCCGAGGTGCGCGGCTGTCTGAAACTCCAGTTTTTTTAGAAATCCGGATTTTCAAACCCCACTACCATGAGTTATAGAACTCTAATGAGAAAACTTTCTTGAGCAAAAATGTTTTTCATATGATTATAAACATGATGTGTAAAGATTAAAAGTTTTGATTTTTGAAAGATTAATTGAAATTGAATTTTTACAAAACTAGTTTGAATTTTGAAAAACCGTTTTCACTTTCAAACTTGAAAATATTTTGTCATCCAAATCAAATAAATTTTCAAAATGTTTTCAAAACTATATCTATATCACATATGTTCAAAATCTATATGCTCTTGAAATTTTGAGTGGGAGGTCTCTTTGTAGACAAAACCGAAAAATAAAAAGATGTGTAATCTCAAACTTTCAAGTGTTCGAGTGAGTTGAAGTTCACACTTCCCTCACGCACTTTCCCGAAATAGAAAATAGGAAAAGATCGAGTATGTCCCTTGTGCATTTATGCACTAATACTGCTCTGAACATGTCGATCTAGGATTCTCTTCTAGTTGTCCGCTCTGTCGCTCTCTAACTAGGAAATTTGTTTCCGAAATTATAAGAGTCGATGAACCAACTCCAAAAACTAAGTGGGAGGGTTATACTCGTTGTTTGTAACCCGCGATCCCCAACACTAATGAAAGATGCAATAACGTGGGACTAAGAGCCGCTCTTGCGACCCTCACTTAAATGTGAGTACTCCAAGGCGTTATTGCTTCGATCATTGCTCAATGAGCTACGTCCGAGAATGATGCAATGATGGCAAGGCCTCCCCTTGGGGGATTGTTTTTCAAAGCTGATCTTTTGGACTAAGTGGTTGGTTGCACACTTAGGCTCAATCCCTAGTATCCTTCCTTAAGGCTCTGCGAAAGGATGTGAGTGATCAAACCAATTTACAAGGTGGCTAGTCAAAATGATGTACTGACATCTTGGCTTAGCATTAATGATGTGTCATTTACTTATAAAAGGAGATTTTTTGCGTCCTTCTCTTGAGGGAGTAAATTATCGTTTGGTTTATAACACCTTTGGGTTTTACAAAAGTCTTAATGAAACTTAAATCCTAAACCAAAGACTAATCATAAACTTGTTTCAACTTATATAGGCAATATGTCTCTCAAACATCTCTCCATCTTTCTTTACTCGATCAAACTCGAAAACGAAAACTACGTAGACTCGAAACGTAATCTCGACATAATACCTACCGTTAACAAGCACAAATGGGTACTCACCACCCCATGTCCTCCTCTGACGAATGATGATTCAACTCAAGAGTACAATGGCGCCTTAGCGGCCTGGCTTCGATCCGATGAGATTGTGAGGTGCTATATCTTGGCATCTATGAACAATATGCTGAAAGAGCAACATCGTGACTTCGAGACTGCCGCTGACATGCTCTATAATCTCCTTGAGATGTTTGGAGGGCAAAGGCGTCAAACAAGGCCACAAGCAGTCCGACAGTTTATGAACTGTCATATGCAGGCTAGAACTCCTGTTGGAGACTTTATGATATTGATCATTAGTCATCTGAGTGAAGTGGAAATCCTAAGATCTGAGATTGAAGGGAAGAATATCATAGATATGATCTTAGAAACTCTCCCCGAGTCTCTTGATACCTTCATGCTGAACTACTCCATTACAAAGCTAAAGTACACTGTTACCGAGCTTATGAAGGAGCTTCACACTGCTGTAGGTCTCAATAAGAGAAAGAGGAATCAAGGAGAGGCACATGCTACTGAGCAAAAAGCCTCCGCCTCTGGAACTAAGAAGAGACCTCACAAGGCCGATAAAACGAACTGTCCTGCCTATCTCAAAGCAATGGAACATAGTATTGTACTAGTTACTGAAGCATGCTTAGTAGCTGATAATGTATCAACGTGGATTCTTGACTCCGCTGCTACTAACCATATTTGTTGTTCCTTGAATGGTTTCAAGAAAACCAAAAGCTTAGAGTAAGGCGAGTTCTGTTTCAAATGGGGTGATTGGAGCCTGGTGTCTGCGAAGGCTGTGGGATCCGTGACGCTGTCTTTTGAAGACCGCACTTTAAACTTGAATAATGTTTATTTTGTTCCTACCTTTGGGAAGAACTTAATATCCGTTGCTTGTCTTCTCGAGCAAGATTATTGTTTAAAGTTCTTAAAGAATGGAATTCGTATTTCGTTTTCTGATAATTCTTTTGTCACTAATGCATGTATGAAGAATTCTCTTTTTTACATCTATCCCACGCAACCTTCTCTTTTAGACACCGAAATAGATAACGATCTAATTAGGGAGCCAAAGAGGATCAAACTTTCTGAATCCTCCGATCTAACAAAATCAACATACCTCTGACACTTGAGACTTGGTCATATCAGTCTAGATAGGATTAAGAGACTTGTGAGGGATGGTCCACTCCAAGCCTCTGCAATAGGCTCACTACCTACTTGTGAATCCTGCATAGAAGAAAAAATGACTAAGCGCCCTTTCTCCGATAAGGGTCGAAGAGCCACTGAGTTGCTGGAACTAATACATTCTGATGTATGTGGTCCGCTCAACCAACAGGCACGTGGAGGATACGAATACTTCGTTACCTTCACTGATGATTACTCAAGATATGGGTTTGTCTATTTGCTTAAACACAAATCCGAGACCTTTAACGTATTTAAGGTCTTTAGGGCTTTAGTGGAAAAGCAAACTGGCAAAGTGATCAAAACCCTTCGATCTGATCGAGGTGGTGAGTATATGTCTGGAGAGTTCGATGACTTTCTTAAAGAAGAAGGTATCGCTTCTCAGCTAACCGCACCTGGCACACCTCAACAAAACGGAGTGTCAGAGAGAAGAAACCGAACTCTTATGGAGATGGTTAGATCAATGATGAGTTACTCATCACTCCCGCTTTCCTTTTGGGGATATGCCCTCGAAACAGCCGCCTACATTCTGAACCAAGTTCCGTCCAAAACGGTTCCTGGTACTCCTTATGAACGATGGACTGGCCGTAAAGTGAATCTTGGCCGCATCCGAATTTGGGGTTGCCCTGCACACGTGCTGAGGCAAAAGACTAGCAAGTTGGCTAGTAGGTCAGAATTGTGCCTGTTTGTAGGATATCCGAAGGAAACCAAAGGTTTTACTTTCTATAGTCCCGAGGACGATAAGACTTTCGTTAGCACGAATGCTCGTTTCCTTGAGGAGGACTTTATGAAGGATGCGAAACCTAGAAGCAAAATTGTGCTTGAAGAAAAATTGGGTGAGGAAGCTTCTACCTCATCTGTAAGAACTGTTCTTACCCCAACTGAAACACAACCTAACTCATCAGAATCTCGTCAAGTAGTACTTCGACGTAGTGGGAGGGCTACTCAAAAGCCTGACAGGTACATGTCTTATGGAGACTCTCTTGTAGCCGTCTCTGACATGGATGATCCTGTTTCCTATAGCCAAGCAATGGCTTGTTCTGAATCAAACCTTTGGCTTGACGCCATGAAAGTTGAGATGCACTCGATGTATGTCAACAAAGTCTGGAAACTTGTAGACCTTCCTGAAGGGATTAAACCCGTAGGGTGTAAGTGGATATACAAGAAGAAAAGGGGTCCTGATGGGAACGTTGAGACGTTCAAAGCACGACTTGTGGCGAAGGGTTATACCCAACAAGAAGGGATTGACTATGAAGAAACCTTCTCGCCAGTCGCGATGCTTAAATCCATCCGCATACTCCTATCCATAGCTGCAGCTCTCGACTATGAGATCTGGCAAATGGATGTCAAGACAGCTTTTCTGAATGGCAATCTTGACGAGCGCATTTACATGGCTCAACCAGACGGTTTCGTGGATAAAGGTCAAGAGACCAATGTTTGTGAGTTGCTTAAATCCATTTATGGACTAAAGCAAGCATCTAGGTCATGGAACATTAGATTCGATGAAACTGTAAAGAGCTTCGGCTTTGAACAGTCAATAGATGAGCCTTGTGTTTACAAGTTAATACACGAAGGCAAAGTTGTGTTTCTGGTACTATATGTCGATGATATACTACTCATTGGTAATGACGTGGGTAAGTTATCTGAGGTTAAGGTCTGGCTAGCAAAGCAATTCGATATGAAGGATCTAGGAGAATCCGCGTACATTCTGGGAATCCAAATCTTTCGAGATAGGAAAAACCGGACCCTGTCGCTCTCTCAAGCATCTTATATTGATAAGGTGATGGATCGCTTCTCGATGCAAGACTGCAAGAGGGGTCAAACACCCTTTAGGCATGGAGTTTCACTCTCTAAGGACCAGTCTCCCAAGACTGCACAAGAGATTGAAGACATGAGGAAAATTCCTTACGCCTCTGCCGTAGGAAGCCTCATGTATGCTATGCTTTGCACCCGACCTGATATATGTTTCGCCGTTGGCGTAGTTAGTCGTTTCCAATCCAACCCTGGACCCGAGCACTGGATTGCTGTTAAGCATGTTCTTAAGTATCTTCGAAGAACTAGGAACTTGATGCTTACATACTCAGGTACTGACCTGACTATGACGGGATATATCGACTCCGATTTTCAAGCGGATAAGGATTCCAGGAAATCCACTTCGGGATCTGTGTTCATCCTTAATGGTGGAGCTGTTGTGTGGAGAAGTATTAAGCAATCTTGCATTGCTGACTCCACAATGGAAGCAGAATATGTGGCTGCTTGTGAAGCATCCAAAGAGGCTGTATGGCTTAGAAAGTTCCTTAAGTATTTGGAAATTGTTCCAAACGTCGACGAGCCCATGACCCTTTATTGTGATAATAGTGGGGCTGTCGCTAACTCAAAGGAACCTAGAAGCCATAAGCGCTCTAAGCATATTGAGAGGAAATACCATTTGATTCGAGAGATCGTGCAGCACGGAGACGTGGAAGTGAAGAAGATCTCAACGGTGGACAACCTCGCAGATCCATTCACCAAGGCCCTAGCGAACAAGGTCTTCGACCAACATCGTGAGGGATTAGGCATGAAGGACTACACACACCTTCTTTGAGTCAAGTGGGAGTTTGTTGTCAATGGTGCCCACAAGAAGAGTTGTAGTCTTTATTTTGAACATTTGATGTAATAAAGTCTCATGAAGACTCTTGCTTGTAATTGCCTATTCATTCATTAATAAAGTTGAAACGTTCATTCAATCTTCCTTGTCTGAAGTTTTATGATAAAACCATAGTCTTTTAGTCCATAAACAAACTTAACAACTTACGAAGAGACAAATGTAGATTTGCATGAACAAACTCTTCGTAGTTTGCTTAAAACGATATATTCGCAATCTTAGGGTCAAAGGACTATTGACCTCAGTATGATTGTTAGAAGAATCTATGATGTCTGGTTATGAGGCATTGAGAGTTAGGAACTCTATAGTTCTTCTAGGTATCTTCCGAAGGTACTGAATTGACCAGTGCACTTCTAGAAACAAGATAAGAACAAACCATTTAACCTCTTATGTCTCGAAGTCACTATGTATGAATTGCATCATGCTTACCTTAATCCTGAAATGAGACATGCCATTTCACACCTTAGTATTCTCATTTGAGAAAGTCAAAGTTCGGACTCACTATGTGATTCCGAACAAGGCCTATTGGTGAAGTACTAAGTTGTGAGTCTGTCATGAGTAACTTTGTGAAGTTCTCATAGATATGGAATTCATGTACAAGATTGCTGAAATGCAATGTATGTCACCTCATGCTTTGTTCCTTGGAGTGTGAATAAATGAACTGGCCAGTGTCCAAATTGAGTCTCGACTCTTTTGGATGAAACAATGTGACTTGTTAGCTCCTCGTCAATACATTGTTTCTAACTTATTCACAAGCGACAAAGGAGTTGAGGAAATAACAGCTAGAAGGGTAAAATGGTAAATTAGTAAATCCCGACTAGCTGATGACATTCATGAAGGGTAAACATAGATAATATTCAGTGGATCCGCTCATCATAATTAGGTCGAATTCTTGAATAGAAAATAAATTCATTTGAACCGAGAGATTTTCAGTGTCAGCTCTTTAGTGGAGTCAGTTGGAATTAAGCTAAACTTGGAAAAGGTTTGTGAACTTTTGAGTCCAAGTGTTTAGCTAAAGCTTTGTTCATTTGGATCCATGAGGTCACTGTCACGAATCACATCGATAGGAATAGTTAAACTGGAAGCTAAGTCAAAACAAGAACGAAAATAGTGAAAAGGGTATTTTTGTCTTTTGAGACAAACGATGAAATGAATGTCAATAAATTTTTGACAAGGTCATTTTATGACATGTTTCACTCGGCCATGACTTGATCATTGGGCCTTGTGAATTAATTTCATTTCATAAGAATTTTATTGAAAATTCTTATTGGGCATTTTTCATGTTGTCATGAACAAATGGAAAAACTTCTAGAAGCCTTTTCTAGAAGGCCTTGGGCGCCCAACATACCCAACCAAGAGAGAATATTTTGTGCATAAATGTATCAAGATATTTGCCAAAAGAAAAAGAGGAAACAAATTTGCAAAAGGATGCTATATGGAATTCGGCCAAGAGAGAGACAAGGCAAGCCTTGAACAAAATAGGAAACAAATCAAGGCTTCTAGAAGCCCTAGCTTGGCCGAGTATCTCAAAGGGAAAAAAGAGGAAATTGCTCATGAATATGTGATATTCTATAGAAGAGGAAACTACCTTATTGAATGTGAGACCTCTCCTATAAATAGGAGCCTCATTTCCTCACATTTCATTCATCCAAGTTTAAAAGATTTGAGAGACTCTCTCTCTAGAACTTGTGGCCGAAATCCTCTCTCTCTCTCTCTAGTTTATTTTCGATTTTTTTCTTGTCTTGGCACCTAGGTCCTCACTCGACCTAGTGTTTAGCTCTGCGACTTCGAGACTCGTTCTCAAGTCGTAGTGTTTAAAAGTGCCCACTCACTAATTCCTTCTTTTCGAGTGATTTAGTGATAGAAACTATCGTGGTTGCTCGAGTTCCCGAGGAAAGAAAAGAGAGACGTGCTGCGAGGGGAGACGAACGTTGCCAACCTTCCAAAAGCTCATCAACGTTCAAGCATCAAAAGGTTAGTAACTTTTATAGCTCATATTAGTTTTTATTTACATGCATATGCTCTTATCTAGGTTAGTAAAAACTAGTTTTACTTAAAAATAAAATTTTTAAAATTCCGCCGCTTAACGAAGCGTTAAACTTTTTCTCAAACCCTAGATCGATTCCAACAGAGGCGGGCCCGGGCGGGCCATCGGTTGGGGTTCTCGACCGAGGGTTTGGAGTTCTCCGAGTGGGAGTGGGAGTGGTCGGCGGTGGCGGAGGTGCGAGGCGGAGTGGCTCTCCTTTAATTTACTCGGAGTGGGAGTGGTCGGCGGTGGCGGAGGTGCGAGGCCGAGGGTTTGGAGTTCTCCGAGTGGGAGTGGGTTCTCGGCCGAGGGTTTAATGAAGAGAAGACAGAGAGAGAGAGAGTGAGAGAGAGAGGGCTTTAATTTTTTTTATATATAATGTTAATTTACTGCAATACCCTTCTTTAAATTAACACGTGATAGACACATGATCGTTTTCCGGCAATTTTGACAGAAAATTTAACAGAAGTACCAAATATGAAAATTGTCTGGTCATAATGGGCCAAGACTGCAGGGTTTTTTCATCAGAGACCAATGTGTTAAAGAGGTCCAAGACGAGAGACCAAAAATGTCATTAATTCTTAAAACTTTAACTATTTTATTAACTAATTAATTTTAAGAGATTTGTAAGTAAATAGACCACTTTAAACATGTGATTTTGGATCTAGCCTATGTTTGATAATTTTTAGGGATATAGCCAAATGACTTATGTCGCAATAATTAAGGTCTGATTCGCCCTTATTTATAAACAAATTCGTCACTTTCTCTCTCTTATTTTTTTTTTCAAATAATTTTTTTTGAATCAAAACTTCAAAAATTCGTATCTTTCTCATACGAACTCGAAATTGAGTTATTTCAGATCCTACAAATTCGTGGCGTCGAGATCTTCAAAAATAGACCCATTGTGTTTGATGAAAAATTATATTTAATGCATCATAGTTACGTTTCCATTTATTTTTTTGATGATTTCAAAAATTTCCAGTTATTTTCAAATTTAAGGTAGTAACGTGATTTTTCTACATTTATGGTATTAAACATGATTTTTCATCAAACACAATGGATCTATTTTTGAAGATCTCGGCGTCACGAATCCGTAGGATTTGAAATCACTCAATTTCGAGTTCATATGAGATAGATATAGTTTTTTAAAGTTTTTATGTAAAAAAAGTGTAGAAAAAAAATAGGAGAGAGAAAATTACGAATTTGTTAATAAATAAGGGCAAATTAGACCTTAATTATTGCCACGTAAACCTGTTGGCTATTTCTCTAAAAATTGTGAAACATAGACTAAAAACAAATTTCATAGTTTCATTTTGGCTATTTTACTACGTTGACCTAATTTCAAATGAGTATTTGGTTTTGCCCTACGAAAATAACTAATCCAAATCCAACGCAACAAGCTGCAAGAAATGGTAATCAAATGTGGAAATTAGTCATGTAATGTAAGTATGAGGTAGCAGGTTGGTGGACGTAACGTGCTATTCGAGTAAAAAAAATTAACCAACACGTGGAGGTAAACCAATGTCAATGAGAGAGAAAGAGCAGTGGATCTCTGAGCCCGATTTGGGCTATTAAGGCTACTAATCTATTTTATTTTTAATCATCATTTCAGATCGGTACTCAAGTTTCTTTTTTACAGAGACAGATAAATGGAAGGAAAGAGCCAAAAAAAAAAAAAAAAAGCGAGAGAGAAAGAAAAGAAAGATCGGTTCGGTTATAAGTTAACGTACCCACAAACAAGTAGTATACATTTTTGTTAATCCCATTGCTCTTCTTCTTCTTCTTCTCTTGCTCTTTCTTCTGCGCTTACATTTTGTCCCTCTGCTGCATTACTCTGAGACCGATCAAAAGATTCAAAACAAAAGTAAGCCCATCTTTCTTTTTTCGAAAAGAACAAGTGATATGGGAAGTGGATGGAGACGTGCCTTTTGCACGACGGTGTCAAGAGAGCCTGAGAACCAACAGCAGATAGAGTCAAGGAAGAGCCACAGCACCACGACGAGTCCCACTCTCGGCCGGAAAGGGCTCAGCTTCTTCTACACGGCGAGCAATCCTTCGACGCCTCGTCTCCGGTGCCGGACAGCCGCCAACTCCGACAACCCTAATCCTGGATCCAACCCGGCCTCACCTCGCTCCCCACTCAAGCTCTCCCTCTTCAAGAACAGTTTCAAATTCAGGCAGAGTAATGGATGTGGAGTGTGCGGGAGCAGCGTGAAGACGGGACAAGGGACGGCGATTTACACGGCCGAGTGTGGTCACGCGTTTCACTTCCCTTGCATCGCCGCCCACGTCCGCCGTCACGCTGCCCTACTGTGTCCCGTCTGCTCTGCCGCGTGGAGCGACGTTCCGCTTCTCGCAGCGCACAAGCTCGCCGCGGAGGCAGAGAAGCTCGTCGTTCTCTCTTCCTACAACGACGACGAGCCTCTTCTCTCCATCCCTCCCATTCCGGAGGAAAAGGAGTTTCAGGGCTTCTTCGTGAACCCTAACCCCTCATGCTCGACAAACGAATCCATTCAGGTGAGGCTTTTGCCGGAGGCGGCGGTGGTTTCCGTGAGCAACAGCCACCAGACATACGCGGTGGCGCTGAGGGTGAAAGCGCCGCCTCCGGGAGAGACAGCCTCTCAGCGCCGAGCTCCAGTTGACCTCGTGGCGGTTCTCGACGCCGGTGGGACAATGACCGAAGCCAAGCTCCAGACGTTGAAGCGCACCATGAGACTAGTGGTCTCGTCGCTCGGTCCGGCGGATCGGCTCTCCATCGTCGTATTCTCCGCCGCGCCCAGGAGGTTGCTTCCTCTCCGGAGAATGACGGCAGATGGACAGACTGCGGCGAGGAGAGTCGTGGATGGCCTCGTCTCCGGCAATGGAAGCTCCGTCGGAGAGGCTCTGAGAAAGGCGGCGAGGGTTCTGGAGGAGCGGAGAGAGAGGAATCCCGTCGGTAGCATAATCCTGCTCTCCGACGCTAGAGGTATCAACGACTCTGTAACTCCGTCGACTCAGCGAAATTCGGCTTCTTCAACGCGATTCACGCACATTGAGATTCCGGTCCACGCCTTCGGCATCGGAAAGAGCACCGGCCACCAGCACGAGCCGGCGGAGGACGCCTTCGCCAAATGCGTCGGAGGATTTCTCAGCGTCGTAGTTCAGGATCTCCGGATCCAGCTCGGATTCCCCGCCGGAGATGTCGAGATCGCCGCTGTGTACTCCTCCTCCGTTGGACGGCCGACCGCGGTCGGATCCGGATCGGGATCGATCCGGATTGGCGATCTCTACGCGGATGAGGAGAGAGAGTTTCTCGTCGAGCTTCGCGTTCGGAATTCGGCCGCCGGAAGCCACCGCGCATTGTTGGTGCGGTGTTTGTACAAAGATCCGGCAACGAAGGAGATCGTGTACGGGAGAGAACAGGCGGTGGTGGTTCCACCTCCGACAGCCGTCCGATCGTCAGCGCAAAAGATCGAACGGCTGAGGAACGTCTTCATTGCGACTCGCGCAGTGGCGGAGTCGCGGCGTATCGTGGATTGCGGCGGAGAGCTCGCGAGCGCTCAGAAGCTCGTGGCTTCGGCTCGCGCGCTGGTCATGCTGTCTAGCCACGGCTCGGCTGAGGATTGCGCGCGCGCGCTTGAAGCCGAGCTGGCCGAGCTTCACTGGCGGAGGCAGCACGAGAACGGAGAGCCTCTCACGCCGACATCGGCTTGGCGTGCCGCCGAACAGTTGGCTAAGCTCGCAGTCGTGAAGAAGTCTTTGAATAGAGTCAGCGATTTGCACGGCTTTGAGAACGCTAGGTTTTAATTTTTTTTTCTTTTTTAATATACTTTATTAAGAAACAAAATTAATTTTCCTTAAAAATGGAAAATTTTATTAGAGAGGACGAGCTTGTAGCAGACGACGCGGGCCTTTTAGCACAGACACACAGACAGAAATTGGCAGTAAATTTTTGTTTTTCTTTTTTTTTTTTTACATTTTTTTTTTTTTTTTGCAGTATTGTCATTTATTTCACTTGTCTTGTCCCTCAGTAAACCTAGTTAAAAAATAAATTGTAAATTAAATTATCATATTTTTCAATTTTACGTAAATTGCTTATCTAGTACAATTGAATTGAGAAATTTCATTTTGCATATTCAAAAATTATCAAAATATTTTAGTTAGATCTAAAGCTGTCAATTGGGCCGGGCTGCTCGCGGACCACCCGGCCCGGCCCTTATTTTAATTGATTTTGGATCGACCCAACCCTAGGGCCAGCCTCGGCCAATGGACGGCCCAAATAGCCTCGGCCATTGGCCGGCCCAAGGGCCAGCCTCGGCCAATGGTCGAGTCGAGCTAACCCCGGCCATTGGCCGGCCCTTGGGCCAGCCTCGGCTAATGACCGGTCCAAATAGCCTCGGGCATTGGCCGGCCCAAGGGCCAGCCTCGGCCAATGGCCGAGCCAAGGCTGACCCCGGCCATTGGCCGGCCCAAATAGCCTCGGCCATTGGCCGACCCAAGGGCCAGCCTCGGCCATTGGCCGGCCCAAGGGCCAGCTTCGGCCAATGGCCGAGCCAAGGTTATCCTCGGCCAAGGGGTTGCCCAAAACGCCCCTTGGTCGCCTATAAAAACCGAGGTCCCTCCCTTGGTCCAGGTAATCCATTTTTGAGTCCCGAAACGCTGTCGAACTCATACTTCACTCGTTTCGCTCATCTTTGGCCTCTCACCCTCTAAAACCTCTATACTCCACCTCAATTCCACTAATGTTGAGCGTCGGAGAGGTAAACAGAGGCACCCCCTCTGTTTCCCCTTTGTAGTTCACGTGTTCTCTCTTCCTTTTCAGGTGCTTGGACGAACTCAAGGGACATTCACAGCTAAGAGAAGACTCGGGATACCGTGTCCGACACGCTCGAGCCCGAACGCGACCACTTGGTCCGGCATTGGGTCGAACCGTTTGGGGCTCCTAAATCGTTGTCCGAAAAACAGCGACAACATTTTGGCGCTAAAAGGAGGGGATCTCCCGAGCAACGCTTTCCCTTCTCCTCATTTTCACTACACTTACGACTCTCGAGAGATGAGTCATGTCCCCGCCACCTCCGTGGGCGCCCGAGCGACTAGCTCGAAGTACGGCCTCCGAAGCCCTGCGCATCGTCTAGGAGGGCAACCTCGTGATAACGAGCCAGTCCCGATACCCGGCGAGTGACCCCGAGGCCGCAGTCCGAGAGGACACGGCTCGAAGGCTCGCCGAGCTCCTAGACCGCCCAGGCGTCACCGGCGCGCTCATCGCCGACCTCCTCAACTCCAACAACGTCGACGACGTCAACCATGACGAGAAAGACCCCGATTACGTGACGAAGTCGAGAACCAACGAGAACCATGAACGCGCACGCACGCCTTCGAGGGGACACCCTCGAGCGACCGCACCAAAACATCAATCAATGGTTGAACGCACACATGCGCCCTCGAGGGGACACCCTCGAGAGACCACGTCGAGGCGTCGAGGATCACACAATACCCGAGGACGCTCAATATCAAGGTCCCGAAAGGGATGCTCCGAGCTCACCGTTCACGTCCAAGGCCCCTGGATGGACGACGACACCGAATGTCGTTGCGCCTGTCAAGGACGTCGCTCGAACGACATATCCTTGCCAAGGGTGATAGGGACTGCCAATGGAGACCTGAGAGACCACCTCGATTCCCGAAGGGAATCCCATGGATGCGACTTGAGAGAGAAACTCAACGCCCGACGCAAGACCGCGAGAGAGGCTGCCTTGGGACACCAATCGCCAACATGGCTGACCGCGCATCCAACAAAAAGCGCGCCGCCACACTCATGGCACCGGCCACCGGTCTCGGCTCGCGAAGGAAGAGGCGTAGAAATGGTCAAGTCCCTAATGACCATCCTTCTCCAGCCCCGAGGCAATCCTTCGTCCTTCTTAATGCGACACCCAACAGGATCCTGAGCCTACACAGAGAGAAGCTGGGATCCCCGGCCCCGATGAGGAAGGACCCCGCGACGAGGGACAGAAGCAAGCAATGCGAATATCACCGAGATCACGGACACGTGACGACCGAATGCTACCAGCTTAGGAAGCGAATTGATTCCCTGATCCGAGGTGGGCATCTCAAAGAGTTCGTCACATTCACTAGCGAGGTGACCCCGACCGAGCAACCGACTTGTCAAAAGGGAGAATCCTCAAGCACAAAGACAATGAGATGATGAGCACTGTCTAACACGCGCCTAGCATTCACGGCCACGACCGACACAACTTTCGTCATTGAATTCACGCTTGAACTTATTGTCATTTTATTTCAAACGTGTAATTTTAATTTCCCTAAAAAGGCCAATTACCAAGGCAAGCTGTAAAACCCTCCTTGTTGCAATGAAAGTTGTCCTACCCATTGTCACATACTATTGTATGCCTCCGACGGGAGAGTTTCTTGGCCTTCGTCTCACAAACACAAGAAACTCGGGGGGCTAATAGGGAACAATACTCAATAAAACAATACTCATCAAAACAACTCAAAAACAAAAAAATAAAAGTATAACAAAGTCTCAAGGGGCCGATGGTTAGGCCGGAGGTCCCAGAGAGAGACGACTCTACATTACTCCTCGGGTTGAGTTCGATCCTCGAGTCGAGTACCGAGTCCACGAGTCGACTAGCTACTCCTCGTGCCAACTCTACAATTCTCCTCGAATTGAGTTCCGAGTCCACGAGTCGACTGATGACTCCTCGTGCGGACTCTACACATCACTCCTCGGGTTGAGTTCGATCCTCGAGTTGAGTTCCGGGTCCACGAGTCGACTGATGACTCCTCGTGCCGACTCTGAACACGACTCCTCGAGTTGAGTTCACTCCTCGAGTTGAGTTCCGAGTCCACGAGTCGACTGATGACTCCTCGTGCCGACTCTACATTTCTCCTCGAGTTGAGTCCATTCGTCGAGTCGAGTACCGAGTCCAAGAGTCGACAAGCCACTCCTCGTGCCGACTCTACATTTCTCCTCGAGTTGAGTTCATTCCTCGAGTCGAGTATCGAGTCCACGAGTCGACTAGCTACTCCTCGTGCCAACTCTACACGACTCCTCGAGTTGAGTTCCGAGTCCACGAGTCGACTGATGACTCCTCGTGCCGACTCTACATTTCTCCTCGAGTTGAGTTCATTATTCGAGTCGAGTACCGAGTCCAGGAGTCGACAAGCCACTCCTCGTGCCGACTCTACATCACTCCTCGGGTTGAGTTCGATCCTCGAGTTGAGTTCCGGGTCTACGAGTCGACTGATGACTCCTCGTGCCGACTCTGAACACGACTCCTCGAGTTGAGTTCACTCCTCGAGTTGAGTTCCGAGTCCACGAGTCGACTGATGACTCCTCGTGCCGACTCTACATTTCTCCTCGAGTTGAGTTCATTCTTCAAGTCGAGTACCGAGTCCACGAGTCGACAAGCCACTCCTCGTGCCGACTCTACATTTCTCCTCGAGTTGAGTTCATTCCTCGAGTCGAGTACGGAGTCCACGAGTCGACTAGCTACTCCTCGTGCCAACTCTACACGACTCCTCGAGTTGAGTTCACTCCTCGAGTTGAGTACCGAGTCCACGAGTCGACTGATGACTCCTCGTGCCGACTCTACATTTCTCCTCGAGTTGAGTTCATTCCTCGAGTCGAGTACCGAGTCCACGAGTCGACAAGCCACTCCTCGTGCCGACTCTACATTACTCCTCGGGTTGAGTTCGATCCTCGAGTCGAGTACCGAGTCCACGAGTCGACTAGCTACTCCTTGTGCCGACTCTACATTTCTCCTCGAGTTGAGTTCATTCCTCGAGTCGAGTACCGAGTCCACGAGTCGACAAGCCACTCCTCGTGCCGACTCTACATTTCTCCTCGAGTTGAGTTCATTCCTCGAGTCGAGTACCGAGTCCACGAGTCGAGTACCGAGTCCACGAGTCGAGTACCGAGTCCACGAGTCGACTAGCTACTCCTCGTGCCAACTCTACATTTCTCCTCGAGTTGAGTTCACTCCTCGAGTCGAGTACCGAGTCCACGTGTCGACAAGCCACTCCTCATGCCGACTCTACATTTCTCCTCGAGTTGAGTTCATTCCTCGAGTCGAGTACCGAGTCCACGAGTCGAAAAGCCACTCCTCGTGCTGACTCTACATTTCTCCTCGAGTTGAGTTCATTCCTCTAGTCGAGTATCGAGTCCACGAGTCGAATAGCTACTCCTCGTGCCAACTCTACATTTCTCCTCGAGTTGAGTTCACTCCTCGAGTTGAGTTCCGAGTCCACGAGTCAACTGATGACTCCTCGTGCCGACTCTGCACATCACTCCTCGGGTTGAGTTCGATCCTCGAGTTGAGTTCCGGGTCCACGAGTCGACTGATGACTCCTCGTGCCGACTCTGCACACGACTCCTCGAGTTGAGTTCACTCCTCGAGTTGAGTTCACTCCTCGAGTTGAGTTCCGAGTCCACGAGTCGACTGATGACTCCTCGTGCCGACTCTGCACATCACTCCTCGAGTTGAGTTCACTCCTCGGGTTGAGTTCGATCCTCGAGTTGAGTTCCGGGTCCACGAGTCGACTGATGACTCCTCGTACCGACTCTGCACATCACTCCTCGAGTTGAGTTCACTCCTCGGGTTGAGTTCGATCCTCGAGTTGAGTTCCGGGTCCACGAGTCGACGGATGACTCCTCGTGCCGACTCTGCACACGACTCCTCGAGTTGAGTACCGAGTCCACGAGTCGACTGATGACTCCTTCTGCCGACTCTGCACACGACTCCTCGAGTTGAGATCACTCCTCGAGGAAAGGTCTGGGTCCACGAGTCGACTAACTACTCCTCGTACCGACTCTATATGACTCCTCGAGTTGAGATCACTCCTCGAGGATAGGTCTGAGTCCACGAGTCGACTGATAAGTCTTCGTGCCAGCTTTACACCTTACTGGCCCTCGAGTCGACCTTACGTGTAACTCCTCGAGTCGAGTCTATTCCTCAAGTTGAGTCCCAAAACCCACGAATCAACTTGAAAGTCCTCGTGTCAAAAATCTACAACTTCTTGAGTCACCAGTCAACGATAGACTCACAAGATTCAATGATAAATCTAAATGCTCTCACACAAGCAACAAAAATCGCCCCTAAACGGTAAACCAAAATTCGCTCCACGACGCTCTCGTGAGAGAAAGAGTGGGCCAATTGAGTCCCCAAACGTGACGCGCGCGCCATGGCGTCGCATTCACAAGGGCACAAGACTCGACCCAATAGACTCAACCCGAAAACGCGACCAGTGCACTAAGGTGCCACACTCGCCGGGGGATCAAGTCTACACCTAACCCCGCCTATCACACGACACGCGCACCCAAGGGTGCCACGCTCGTGAGGTGGAACGGCCACACAAATGTGGCACTACGTTCGCCGCCCAGCTCGTGAGCCGAAAGGCAGCGAGTCACAAATGGGTTTCAAAGGCTTGCGTCCGCCGAGCGTACCTGGTCTAGCCAGCGTCCACGGGAACCTGGCCACACAAATGTGGCACCGCGCTCGCCGCCCAGCTCGTGCGCCGATAGGCAACGAGTCACAAATGGGTTTCAAAGGCTTGCGTCTGCCGGACGCACCTGGTCTAGCCAGCGTCCACGGGAAACCTGGTCACACAAATGTGGCGCAACGCTAGCCGCCCAGCTCGTGCGCCAATAGGTAGCGAGTTGCAAATGGGTTTCAAAGGCCAGCGCCCGCCGGACGTAACTGGTCTAGCCAGCGTCCACGGAAAACCCGTACACACCAACGTGACACCAAGGACTCCCGAGGCCCAAGCCGTGCAAATCGATCACGCCTTCACTGGTAGGTCGAGAAAATAAGCCACGCACCATCAAGACGTACGAATCAATTACGCCGTCATTGGTAGGTCGAGAAAATAAGCCGCGCACAATCGAGTCGTGCGAATCGATCACGCCTTCATTGGTAGGTCGAGAAAATAAGCCACGCACAATAAAGCCGTCTCTTGCGACGCACAAAAGCCGTCCTTCGCGACGCACAAAATCCGTCCCTCGCGACGCACAAAAGCCGTCCCTCGCGACACGCAAAGATCATCCCTCGCGACGCACAAAAGCCGTCCCCCGCGACGCACGGAAGTCGTCCCTCATGACGCACCAAAGCCACCCCTCGCGATGCGTTAAAAACCTTTCTGCGACGCACTCGCGAACTCGAGAGTCTTCGTCTGAAGTCCGCGCGTCAACGTGATTCTTGAGTTTCCGCTCGACCCACACTCGACCGGAAACTCGGGGGGCTAATGTTATCGGCCCGACCCCGGCCATTGGCCGGCCCTAGGGCCAGCCTCGGCCAATGGCCGAGTCAAGCTAACCCCGGCCATTGGCCGGCCCTAGGGCCAGCCTTGGCCAATGGCCGGCCCAAATAGCCTCGGCCATTGGCCGGCCCAAGGGCCAGCCTCGGCCAATGGCCGAGTCGAGCTAACCCCGGCCATTGGCCGGCCCAAATAGCCTCGGCCATTGGCCGGCCCAAGGGCCAGCCTCGGCCAATGGCCGAGCCAAGGCTAACCCCCGGCCATTGGCCGGCCCTAGGGCCAGCCTCGGCCAATGGCCGAGTCAAGGCTAACCCCGGCCATTGGCCGGCCCTAGGGCCAGCCTCGGCCAATGGCCGAGCCAAGGTTATCCTCGGCCAAGGGGTTGCCCAAACGCCCCTTGGTCGCCTATAAAAACCGAAGTCCTTCCCTTGGTCCAGGTAATCCATTTTTGAGTCCCGAAACGCTGTCGAACTCATACTTCACTCGTTTCGCTCATCTTTGGCCTCTCACTCTCTAAAACCTCTATACTCCACCTCAATTCCACTAATGTTGAGCGTCGGAGAGGTAAACAGAGGCACCCCCTCTGTTTCCCCTTTGTAGTTCACGTGTTCTCTCTTCCTTTTCAGGTGCTTGGACGAACTCAAGGGACATTCACAGCTAAGGGAAGACTCGGGATACCGAGTCTGACACGCTCGAGCCCGAACGCGACCACTTGGTCCGGCCTTGGGTCGAACCGTTTGGAGCTCCTAAATCGTTGTCCGAAAAACAGCGACAACAAGTAATATGAACGTTGTATGTTAAATGCCAATATATTAACTCGCTATAAGTATTAACTTATACAATTACAAATGATTTCAAAATAAAATGGCTTTTAAGTAATATGAACTTTGTATGTTTAATCATAATGACAATATATTAACTTGCTGCTATAAGTATAACAATACAAATAATATGAACGTTGTATGTTTAATGACAATATATTAACTTGCTGCTATAAGTATAACAATACAAATAATATGAACGTTGTACATAATACATACTTTATGGACGTTATTGATTTGGTGATTTTTTTTTCCTATAAATAATGAGTTTTGCTTCATTATAAAATTCACACCTTTCACTATTATTTCTATCCATGGCTAGCTCAAATGTGATTCCCGACCTCGGTGATGAATCTTTTACCGAGGATGAAAATTTCTTAAACCTCACAAATGGTATTCCATCCCAAGAATCTATCCCAAATGTGAGCGAGTCTGATCGAGCGTCAAAGCGTCCAAAAAAATCAAACGCTTGGAAATACTTTAAAGAAGTGATGATGCCGAGCAAAACAAACCCCACGGAGATGGAAATGCGAGCCGTTTGTCAGCTTTGCAAAAATAATTAATCAAGAAAGGGAGGCGGTCTGGGTACACTAAACCGACACCTAGAGACATGTCTCCCCAAACATCAAAAGAATCAAGGAGAGGGGGATGAGCGATAACAAACAATCTCGCTCACAAGTCATGGAGGGATGCAAAATTGGAGCTACGACGCCCAACGATGCGTGATGCACTAGCAAGGTTCATTGCTTCCTCTGAACTGCCAATATCTTTTTCCGATGATGATGCATGGGAGGAGTTTATTTAAGTAGCATTATATCTACAATATAAAAGGGTTAGTCGAAATACGACTCGTAGTGATATCATGAAATTTTTTATAGCTATGAGACAATCACTTGTTACTGATTTCAAAGAATTCAAAGGCACTATTTCTACAACATCTGACTTATGGGAAGGTAGTAATAAATTAGGCTACTATGCCGTTACCTCGCATTTTATTTATAAAGATTTGGTCTTACAAAAACGCATTATCGGTTTTCGTTTAATGCCTTATCCACACAATGCACAAGCCATCTTTAGTACTATTTTCGAAGTTTATAAATTTTATGGAATTCAAAATAAATTTTTGAGAATAACTTTAGATAATGCATCCGCTAATGTGTCCGCCATCTCGTTTTTTAAGGAAAATCAATCAATGATTTTAGATGGCGATCTTTTTCATCAACGTTGTGCTTCTCATATTTGGTTGTTCAGGCTGGTTTAAAACAAATAGAGTCTCATATCACTAAAATTCGAGATTATGTATCGTATACCCCAAACAAAGCCCAAGATCAAGCTCGAACCAAGCCCAGGTGATACGATGCTCGTTGCGAGGAACACGATTTCCAGCGGAAGGATCGTTTTCTCCACAAGTTTGGTGACTCCGCGACCCAACGCCTATAGAGACGCGAACCTTGGAATGATGAAGACGCCACAAACAATGGTGAAAGATCGTTTGATAAGTCGGGGATGGAATGACGCCACGATCGGATGCGAAAGACCGATTGATAAGTCAGTTTGAACGCCACAAGACTCGTCTTGATAAGTTCGATAAAAGTTCATATAGAACTCAAGAGAAGACTCTCATTTTTTTGATCAAAATCTGGATGCTTTTCTCATTAAAATGGAGATGAATTTATAGGCATGAAACAACCCTTCATGCTAGGAAAACCAAAAGCCTCATTTAAACCCATTAAGACAATAAAAACGAAATTATAACCCCCTAAGTAATCAGACCACATAATGACACCTCTTAAACCCAATAAATACAACATTTTGAATTCAGCCTACTAATAAAACGAAAATAAACAATTACCAATTGTTTCAGCCAACTAAAAGATACCAATGTGAGGTGAAACTTCATAAGAATCCCAAAAGTCATGCCCATTTATAATCTGATGAAGAATAAAACTTTTTGGGCTTCTTAACCATCTCTTCAATTGCTTAGATGATGAATTTTAACCATTTTGCTTATGGAAGAGTAGATCAGCCCATGCCAAGATTTATACATTTTCCATTCATCTTGGCTTAAACCATGAAAGTCTTCATTGAAGTCTTGAACTCTTGTATTTGGAATTGGCTCGTTGACATGTCTTGGTTTAGACGCTGCCCTTATCATATCATACTCTCTCTCTCTCTTGGAAAAGATTTGTCCTCAAATCTTGCATGTTATTTGCAGCGATTGGGGATATCTTGAACTCCTTTGAATGAGAGGAAATTACTCCATCCTCTAGGCTCTTGTTCTCTTCAAAATCATTACCTTCAGAGTCTGGAACTTCTAAGTTTACTCTAATAGGCTCTTCGTTCAGCGTAGTCACATAATCCTTCTCCGTGGGCTTTTTCATTTCTTTAACAACTTCAACACGCTGCACAAGTTCTTCCTTGTCTTCTTGTTCAGTCGGTTGTTCCAACATGGTGTAGATGTTTTCCATCAAAAAAATCCACTCTAACCTCCGTTTCTTTTGAATCAGACTTCTTGGTTGTAATTGTTCTTCAACTTGATCTAATCTCTTCACAAGCTTTCTCGTTTCTTTTGAAACCATATCCTTCAGTTCACTCAAAACCTTAATAAAAATCCATTTTCTTTTAATAAAACTATTAACAATCACTCATAAAAACCTGGGAGAGTTCTGCGCTCTGATACCAAATGATGAGAACCTCGCTGCCTTTGCGATGAACGAAGCTCAAATCGTTGCGGAATTACGTGGGTTGCCTCAATAAGTCTTTGCTTCAATTTGGATGAAGGTTTGCTGTTTTGTTGTTGTAGGGAATTTTTGGTGGTTTTTGGATAGGTTGAAAGGAAGGGTCGGTTTGGTGTTTTGGGTGGAGTGATAATCGCCACAATAGTTTGCAATTTGAACTATTGATAAGATTGAGGGGGGAATGAAAGACGCCACAATAGTCTATGGAATGAAACTATTGATAAGTCTAGAACTCGAAGAACGCCACAAAGTTATTTGTCTTGATAAGTTCAACGATTTAGAACCTAAGAATTTAGAGAGTATTTTCTCACAAAAGTGTTTTCAGAAATGTTCATTCATAATCTATCCATTACAAAATAGGTGCTCATGATTTATAGATGCATCAAGAGACTTTTCATAATCCAAAACTGAATATTAATGCATAAATTAAATCTACTTAAACACAATAATAAAAGCTATAATTAAATTAATCGAGAAGAACACAAAACGTCATTTTGAAAGCCTAAACGTCAGAATTCGGCTTAAATCCCGAGACCCCACAATGTGGGTCTTGTTTACTAGGTCGATTCCACTCAGAAAACACTATTCTTTTGTCCGTTTCAGTGATCTCAACATTCTTGAAACTACAGCCCAGTTTGCCCTGCATCATTTTCCCCGTGTTTGACAGAATTCGTCCTCGAATTTGATGCATTCTTAGGTGGTGTGAATGAAGAATGGCAATCTTGATGAACTCCAAAATACTCAATTCAACCTCAAATAAATAAGACACGTCAACGAAAATTGTATCACCTCCATCAGATTGATTGATAATTGGAGAAAGAGATATCTTCGTGCCTTCCTCGTCTTTGTCAAAGATTAGCTCTTCGAAGATCGGATAGTTAAATATTGGCTCTTTGATGTTATATTTTTGGAAAATCGATTCGTCGTTGAATTCCTCGTCATGGAGTTCCTCGTCGTATATTGGATCACCCAATGGCTCAAAAAAAATGTTCTTCATCTTCAACGTCGACATTGAACACGTATGACATGGGGTAGTCTTCAACGAACCAAGCAAAAAGTTGCATGATTCACGATCGTCTTCGGCTCTGTTACCAAATGATACGATGCTCGTTGCGAGGAACACGATTTCCAGCGGAAGGATCGTTTTCTCCACAAGTTTGGTGACTCCGCGACCCAACGCCTATAGAGACGCGAACCTTGGAATGATGAAGACGCCACAAACAATGGTGAAAGATCGTTTGATAAGTCGGGGATGGAATGACGCCACGATCGGATGCGAAAGACCGATTGATAAGTCAGTTTGAACGCCACAAGACTCGTCTTGATAAGTTCGATAAAAGTTCATATAGAACTCAAGAGAAGACTCTCATTTTTTTGATCAAAATCTGGATGCTTTTCTCATTAAAATGGAGATGAATTTATAGGCATGAAACAACCCTTCATGCTAGGAAAACCAAAAGCCTCATTTAAACCCATTAAGACAATAAAAACGAAATTATAACCCCCTAAGTAATCAGACCACATAATGACACCTCTTAAACCCAATAAATACAACATTTTGAATTCAGCCTACTAATAAAACGAAAATAAACAATTACCAATTGTTTCAGCCAATTAAAAGATACCAATGTGAGGTGAAACTTCATAAGAATCCCAAAAGTCATGTCCATTTATAATCTGATGAAGAATAAAACTTTTTGGGCTTCTTAACCATCTCTTCAATTGCTTAGATGATGAATTTTAACCATTTTGCTTATGGAAGAGTAGATCAGCCCATGCCAAGATTTATACATTTTCCATTCATCTTGGCTTAAACCATGAAAGTCTTCATTGAAGTCTTGAACTCTTGTATTTGGAATTGGCTCGTTGACATGTCTTGGTTTAGACGCTGCCCTTATCATATCACCAGGACCAAGCCCTCACCCGGCCCAAAACCAAGCCCAGAACCGGCCCAGGACCAGGCCCGACACGTGACCCAGAGGGCCTTGTGCCTGGGCCCGGGCTGGTTCTGATGGTTATCTAGTTTGGGTTGGGCCGGCCCGAGCCCCTTTTTTTTTGGGCCGTGTTGGGCCTAGGCCCGGGCCTGCCAAGGGCCTCATTTTTTTGGGCCGGCCCGGCCCAATTGACAGCTTTAGTTAGATCCACTAATTCAATAATATCTGAAATTGGACTTTTGGACAAAAATGCATTTGAAAGTCCATTTATCTTATATAGACTTAGTGACATAATTTGAGGAAAATAAGTATAGCAGGTAGATTTAGGTCAAACTTTTTGGAATTTAACGTTACTTTCGATGAAATCCGATAGTTTCGGATGAAATTCAACTAGTTTTTCTGATGAAATTCAAGGTTATATTAGGTAAAAATTCGATAGCTATATGAAATCCAACAAAGTCCGTCAAAATCCGACAGAATCCGACAGATTCTGACAGAATCCGACGGATTCCGACCGGATCCGTCATATTCCGACCAAATCTGATGAGTTTTTGTAATTTAATGTATTTTTGTGGCATTTCTTGCAGTTTTAGCGACGTTTAACGGCACGTGGGAGAGAAACAAACACTTATAGGTGTTCAATAATGCGAGAACATTTCCGATCAAATTTTTGAAAGAGATGACCTACATGGAGTTAGTCGACAAGGTGTACAAGAGAATCAATATAGACATATTCAAGTATGTCTTAAGCCTGCTTTGTTGAAGGACGATCTTGACGTTATGTATTATACGAAATACAAAAGTCGTAGAAGTTTCCCACTTTGTGTAAGCTTGGTATCGAAAGAAATCACAACGTTAAGTGCAAATTGAGGAGTTGATAAATGGAAAAATGTGGTGAATGAAGAATTGCCTCGCGTTGAACTCAACAAGAGACGAAATAATATGATTATCAACGATCGACACAATGTTCCTATCATCAACAACTGACAAGATTTTTATGTGTTCAACAATCGAGCAGATGTTCCTATTATCCATCAACACAAAGGTATCAAAGATGATGAGATATGTATCTTGGGAATGAATTTGAGTCCATGACACAAATGAAGCAAGAGATTCACATTTTTACTCTAAAAAATAATTTTGAATTTAGAATAAAATCTTCTTCGAAAAGGAGATGGTATATCATATGCAAAACTGATTTGTGCACTTAGAAGCTGAGGGGTGTTGTGTAGTGGTATGATATGTGGCAGATTACGTCTTACGAGAGTAGACACTCTTGCTCGCGTGTGGTTCGAACAGAAGGCCATAGAGGAGAAGCAGCTTGGGTTGTTGGGTACGTCTTTAAAGATAAGTATATTATTAGCTTTATGACTGAGTATTCGGCGCATAACGTAAAAGAGAAAGTCAAGACAAGACGAGGTGTTGGCATCTCGTACTTGAAACCTTGGAGAACAAGGGAGAAAGCAATTTCGTACGTAAGTGGTACGCCAGAAGAATCTTATCAGAAGTTACGATTTTGGCTATACCTGTTGGAGCAGAAGAATCCTGGGACTTTGACTGAGTTTATGAAAGATTGTGACAAATTCAAGTATGCGTTCTTTCTATTGGGGTGTGTCGTAGAGGGTTCAAGTAATATCGACCAATCATATAATTGGACAGTTCATTTTAAGATAAAATATGGTGAAAAATTGCTCTACGCAATTGCGATGGATACGAATTTGTATTTATATCCACTTTCATTCGGGGTAGTAGACAGTGAGTGTCATGCTTCGTGGATTTTGTTTTTGAGAAAGTTGAGAGAAGTTATCGATGAAGAAGTATAAGAGTTGGCGTTCATATCTGATCGATAAATTAGCATCATACATGGTGCCAAAGTGGTGTTCTCCGGTATCCCTCATGAAGCATGCTACCATCATCTAAAACTAAATGTCCAACATAAATTAAAGACCGATCATTGTGGCATTGAACTAAATGCCGCTGGTTATGCATTCAATAAGACAGCTTTCGAAGCTTATTTTCAGCAATTGAGACGGAAAGATGTTGAGATGGAAAAGTATATCGAGGAAGTCGGTTTTGATAGGTGGGCCAGGGCATTTTTCCCTAAAAACGTTAAAACTAAAACTCTTCCTTTGGTCATTACAAGTGTTTAAATAATTTTATAACGTTGTTAATATGTTATTGTTTTGTATGTACTAGGTACAATACAATGACAACCAATAATGCAGAAAGCTTCAACAATAAGACGAGGTATGCTAGAATGTTTTCCATTACCACGTTTCTTGAGTTCATTCGATTCACACTTCAAACGTGATTTTTTTATCGAGAATAAATGGCTAGGAAATGTGATATAAAACTGTCCACGAAGTTTCAAGAGAATCTCGCCCATCTAAACGAAAAGGCACAATACGTCACGGCATACGTACTCGCTCTGTACGAATGTCATGTCAAAGACACGAGAGGTGACTTTGATGTACAATTGTTGGAAGAGACATGCACTTGCGGACTACCACAACTACTTGGAATCCCGTGCGATCATTTCATCGCATCTGCACAACACCGGAGTGTCAAAATTTATTCTTTATGCAGTCCTTTCTATTTGAAGGACACTTGGATTGAGCTGTACAAGGAATCCATATATATGTTGGGAATGAAGACCAGTGGAACGTTCCGGATGAGATAAAAACATGAAGGTTGCGGAACAAGTTGAAAAGAAACAAGCTGATCGATTGAAGAAAAGTAAACAAGGAAGGCGAAGGGTCATTCGATACCCCTCTCAAACCGAAAAAGTTGTTATTCACTGCAAATGTGGCAAATGTGGTGGTACGGACTATAACAAGAAGACATGCACTTGGAGGGATTGAAAACTTTGTTTTCTGTTCTTTTAACTTTGATGTTGTTATGAAATTAAGACATTTAGATTTTTATGTTTACAACTTTTGGTATTTAAATGTAGAATATTTGAAGTTTATTATATGTTTATGTTTATGACTATCATATGGCGCACTTAACACCCCTACACGGCACACGTAAGGCGCCTACATAGCGCAACCAAGTCGTCCCTCGCTACGCACCTAAGACGCCTACATGGCGCACGTAAGACGCCAACATGGCCCAACTAAGTCGTCCCACGCGACGCCCCTAAGACGTCTACATGGCACACTCAAGACGCCTACATGGCGCAACCAAGTCGTCCTTCGCGACGAACCTAAGACCTCTACATGGCGCACTTAAGACGCCTACATGGCGCACGTAACACGCCGACATGGCGCAACAAAGTCGTCACTCGCGATACACCTAAGACGCCTACATGTCGCACTTAAGACGCCTACATGGCGAACATAAGATGCCTATATGGCGGAACGATGTCGTCCATCGCGATGCAGATAAGACACCTACATGGCGCACTTAAGACGCCTACATGGCGCACGTAAGACGCTTACATGGTGCAACCAAGTCGCCATCGCGACGCACCTAAGATACCTACGTGGCGCACTTAAGATACCTACATGGCGCATGTAAGACGCCAACATGGCGCATTTAAGACGCCTACATGGCGCACATAAGACGCCTACATGGCGCACATAAGACGCCTACATGGCGCAACCAAGTCGTCCATCGCGAGACACCTAAGACGCCTACGTTGCGCAACGAAGTCGTCCTTCGCAACGCACCTAAGACGCCACATGTCCAACGAAGTCTTCCCTCACGACGCAATTATAACGCCTACATTGCGCACTCAAAACGCCTACATGGGCCACTTAAGATGCCTACATGGCACAGCCAAGTCGTCCCTCGCGACGCACCTAAGACGCCTACATGGCGCAAACAAGTCGTCCCACGCGACGATTCTAAGACGCCTACATGGCGCACTCAAGACGCCTACGTTGCGCACGTAAGAAGCCTACATGGCGCAACCAAGTCATCCCTCGCGACGTACCTAAGATACTTGCATGGCGCCCTTAAGACGCCTACATGGCGCACGTAAGACGCCTACATGGCGCAACAAAGTCGGTCTTCGCGACGCACCTAAGATGCCTACATGGCGCATTTAAGATGCCTACATGGCGCACCTAAGATGCCTAGATTGCGCAACCAAGTCGTCCCTCGCGACACACCTAAGACGCCTACATGGCGCACTCAAGATGCCTACGTGACGCACGTAAGACGCCTACATGGCGCAACCAAGTCGTCCCTCGCGACGCACCTAAGATACTTGCATGGCGCACTTAAGACGCCTACATGGCGCACGTAAGACGCCTACATGGCGCAACCAAGTCGGCCCTCGCGACGCACCTAAGATGCTTACATGGCGCACATAAGACGCCTACATGGCGCACTTAAGATGCCTAGATGGCGCAACCAAGTCGTCCCTCGTGACGCACCTAAGACGCCTACATGGCGCACGTAAGACGCTTACATGGCGCAACCAATTCGTCCCTCGCTACACACCTAAGACGCCTACATGGCGCACTTAAGACGTCTACATGGCGCACTTAAGACGCCTACATGGCGCACATAAGACGTCAACATGGCGCAACTAAGTCTCCCCACGCGACGCACCTAAGACCTCTACATGGCGCACTCAAGACGCCTACATGGCGCACGTAAGACTGCTACATGGCGCAACCAAGTCGTTTTTCAAGACACACCTAAGACGCCTACATGGCGCACTTAAGACGCCTACATGGCGCACGTAACACGTTGACATGGCACAACAATGTCGTCCCTCGCGACGCACCTAAGACGCCTACATGTCGCACTTAAGACGCCTATATGTCGCACTTAAGATGCCTACATGGCGCAACCAAGTCGTCCATCGCGACGCACCTAAGACGCCTACATGGCGCACTTAAGACGCCTACATGACGCACTTAAGATTCCTAGATGGTGCAACCAAGTCGTCCCTCGCGACGCACCTAAGAGGCCTACACGGCGCACTTAAGATGCCTACATGGCACAGCCAAGTCGTCCCTCGCGACGCACCTAAGACGCGTACAAGGGGCACGTAAGACGCCTACATCGCGCATGTAAGACGCCTACATGACCAACGAAGTCGTCCCTCGCGACGCACTTAAAACGCCTACATGGGGCACTTAAAACGCCTTTATGGCGCACGTAAGACGCTTACATGGCGCAACCTAGTCGTCCCTCGCGACGTACCTAAGATACTTGCATGGCGCACTTAAGACGCCTACATGGCGCACGTAAGACACCTACATGGCGCAACCAAGTCGGCCATCGCGACGCACCTAAGGTGCCAACATGGTGCACTTAAGACGCCTACATGGCGCACTTAAGATGCCTAGATGGCGCAACCAAGTCGTCCAACGCGACGCACCTAAGACGCCTACATGGCACACTCAAGACACCTACGTGGCGCACGTACGACGCCTACATGGCGCAACCAAGTCGTCCCACATTACGCACCTAAGATACTTGCATGGCGCACTTAAGACGCCTACATGGCGCACGTAAGACGCCTACATGGCACAACCAAGTCGGCCCTCGCGACACACCTAAGATGCCTACATGGCGCACTTAAGACGCCTATATGGCGCACTTAAGATGCCTAGATGGCGCAACCAAGTCGTCCCTCGTGACGCACCTAAGACGCCTACATGGCGCACGTAAGACGCCTACATGGCGCAACCAAGTCGTCGCTCGCTACACACTTAAGACGCCTACATGGCGCACTTAAGACGCCTACATGTTGCACATAAGACGCCAACATGGGGCAACTAAGTCTTCCCACACGACGCACTCAAGACGCATACATGGCGCACGTATGACTCCTACATGGCACAACCAAGTTGTCCTTCGCGACGCACCTAAGACCCCTACATGGCGCGCTTAAGACGCCTACATGGCGCACGTAACACGCCGACATGGCGCAACAAAGTCGTCCCTCGCGACGCACCTAAGACGCCTACTTGTCGTACTTAAGACGCTTATATGTCGCACTTAAGATGCCTACATGGCGGAACCAAGTCATCCATCGCGACGCACCTAAGACACCTACATGGCGCACTCAAGACGCCTACATGGCGCACGTAAGACTGTTACATGGCGCAACCAAGTCATTTTTCGCGACGCACCTAAGACACCTACATGGCGCACTTAAAACGCCTACATGGCGCACGTAAGACGCCTACATGGCGCACTTAAGATGCCTACATGGTGCACATAAGACGCCTACATGGCGCAACCAAGTAGTCCATCGCGACACACCTAAGACGCCTACATGGCGCAATTAAGACGTGTACATGGCGCATGTAAGAATGTAAGACGGCTACGTGGCGCAACGAAGTCGTCCCTCGCGACGCACGTAAGACGCCTACATGGTGCACTTAAGACGCTTACATGGCGAACATAAGATACCTACATGAAGCAACCATGTCCTCCCTCACGACGCACCTAAGACCCCTACATGGCGCACGTAAGATGCCTACATGGTGTGTGGGATAAAAAAACAAATCCTTTTATTTAAAATAAATATCTCAGGTGGGCTTCGGGTCAGCCAAAGTGATGTGATCCCACGTGCGAAGGAACAAAGGCGCTTCATCGAGCCTATTCCTAATTCAAGAGTACAAGACTTCAACAAAGAGTTTCATGTTTTGAACAAAGCTGAATGGAAGAAATATAAAGCTAGAGCCAAAAGCGACGCAAGAAGAAAACCCAACCACGAGGCCAAGGGCGGCGCAAATAAAGGAAAGCTTATTCACGTCATTTTAAGCAGTTTGAGCTATTTATTTGTTATTTTCGTAGTTAAAAATAATAGCCGAAGTTAGAGTCTTTTTAAAGTGTTTTTGGGCTTTAGTTATGCTTAATGAAGCCCATATGTGTTAGGTATTAAGTTAGACTTTTAATTTTAATGTTATCAGGCCTAAATAATGTTTTGTAGGCCCATTTAAACTAGGGCAACAATGTACTCGGAATTTGCTTTGTATTTTCCTATTTAAAGGAGGTTTCAAGCTGAATGAAAGGATCCAGATTTTTATAAATAAAAATGAGAGTCTTCTCTTGAGTTCTTATGAACTTTTATCGAACTTATCAAGACTAGTCTTGTGGCGTTCAAACCCGACTCATCAGACGGTCTTTCGCAACCATTCGTGGCGTCATTCATTCCACCCTCGTTCCTCATTCGTAGAACGATCCGTCGCTGTGCTATTTAGGATATTGGGTCTCAGAGCAAGTCGATCGTGGTTCGTATCAAGTGGTATCAGAGTTGTGCTCTACGTTAGGTTTGCTTATCCAATTTTCTATTTTTTTCATTTTATTTGTATTTTTTTTTTTAAGTACCTTTTCCAGAAAAAAATCGAAAAAAAAAGAAAAAAAAGAGACAGATCAAAAAAAAAAAGGTCTGAAAAAAAAGAAAAAAAACGAAAGAAGAATTCTATAAAAAAAAAAAGAAGTTGATGGATTTTGATGAGTTTTTGAGTGTGGCAGATAGGGTGTTAAATCTATAAATATTTTATATTGGATTCATATGCATTTTAATTATAAAATTATATTTATTAATCTAAATGATGTGTTTATGATGTTATAGATTTATTTGGAGATAAAGACTTAAAAGGGTGTGAAAGTTCAGCAAATAGAGACAAAAATAAAGATGGACAAGTCTGGAGAGAATTATTCATGGAAAAGTGGTATATTGGGCATTAATATTTAAAAGACCACATAAATGACCAAAAGCTGAAATTTATTTGATGTTCTTTAGTGGCTGAGGTGGATATAATAAAGATGATGGGCTCATTACGTGAGATTGGGAGAAGAGCCCATTACGTGGTTGTTGAAAAAAATCGCACACCAGGGATATATAACAGAAGAGCAACGCGAAGAGAAGGAGGAGAAAAACAGAGGAAGAACGCGAAGGAAAAAAAAAAGAGAGCGGCATCAGTGGAGAGGAGCGGCGATTGCTACGGGACGGCCACAACACTTCAAAACAGTTTTATTCCTTTCTCTTGAATGAATTATTATTTTTCTGATTCAATAATGTGTGACTAAATTCCTTAATGGTTTGGGGAAATTTCAAAACCCTAGTTCTATGACTTGAATTGAATATTGCAAAGTTCCTTGAGTAATCTATGAAATTGTGTTTTTCTCTGTGTGATATTTTTCTATGAAGTGTGTTTAAATTGTTTAGGAAGCTTACTAAATTATTTATACATGCTTTGATAGCTAGTTTGAATATCGGGATTGTCTATGATCAACGGTTTGAATTGTGGCAAAAATATGGGATTATGCGTTTATGAACATATTGTGAGAAATAGCTTGTTTAACTAATACGCTTGATTAGTTAAATTCGATCAGCCGGTTTTTAGAGAGTATTGCCAATTCTAGGTAGTTCAATAAGGCGTGTTAGGAATTAATTAGGATTGAGTGTGAGAATTCGTGCTTTCGGGTTCGAGCAAATCTTATGAAAAACTGAACTTCGGTGTTTAACGGCTGGTAATTGAGTAGACATATTAGGAGGAATGGCGCAATAAGAAATTCATGTTAGGCTAGTGGTGGCGAGAAATCCCTTGACCATATTCATCTCATTCGTGAATGTTCTCGTTATTTTTATTCGTTGATTGTTCTAGTTAATTTTCTCTCGTGTTTTATTATTATTGTTATAAGAAAAATCTCTTGGTTAATTTAGTTGAAAAAATAAAAGAATCGTAACTATTCGTGTCTCTGTGGGATCGACCCTTATTTTCCCTATACTATTGTTAGGAAGTAAGGTTCTAAATTTGACGTATTCACGACATCGTCAAATTTTTTGCGCCGTTGCCGGGGACGCGGCAATAGTTTCTGATATTTTTTTATTTTCTTTTATTTATTTTATTTTTCAATCTTTCTTTGATTTGTCTCAGGTGTATGTCTCACGACGAGATCGTCGAAAGACTAGCAAGAATCAAAGCATTTAGTGCACAGTTTAATCCATTTTTCAAAGAAGAGGAGAAGGAAGTGGAAGAAACAATGGCGAATAACAATCGTACACTAAAGGAGTTGGCAGCCCCGTTGCTAGACCAACAACCGATGTGTATTCAGTTTCCGGCAAACGATGCGGGTTTCGAGCTGAAATCTGGGCTTATTCATCTATTGCCTAAGTTCCAAGGTCTTCCCGCAGAGGACCCCAACAAGCACCTCATGGAGTTTCATGTTGTTTGTTCGAGCATGAAGCCAACCGGAGTCACAAAAGATCAGATCAAGCTGAAGGCTTTCCCATTCTCACTCGCTGATATAGCGAGGGGTTGTCTTTATTTTATTCCGCCGGGCTCTGTGACTACGTGGATGGAGATGAAGCGATTATTCTTAGAGAAGTATTTTCCGGCGTCAAAAGCTACTTCAATCCGCAAGGAGATATGCGGGATCCGTCAAAACTCCGGAGAGACGCTATACGAATATTGGGAGCGATTTAAGCGACTATGTGCAAGCTGCCCGCACCATTAGATTGCTGAGCAACTTCTAATCTAGTATTTCTATGAAGGCTTATTACCGATGGAGAGGAGCATGATTGATGCCGCTAGCGGAGGTGCATTAGTTGATAAAACACCAAACGCTACACGCGCACTTATCTCCAACATGGCAGCGAATTCCCAACAGTTCGGAACGCGTTCAAGCTCGGTGCAACGAGTTAATGAGGTTGATTCTTCCTCACTTAATCAACAAATCTCTACACTTACCTCGTTAGTCCAATAGCTTGCTATGGGACAAGTGTTGTCGCACGAAAAAGAGCAACGATTAGATACCGCGGGCGGTTCGATCCAAGGCCGGACCAAGTGACCGCGCCCGAGCCAAAAATGGGAGCTCATAGACTGAGCTGCACCCTCCAGACCTTGAGGTGTGTTTTGGGGGGTGTGACCGTGCCAAAGGTTGGCTTCCTACGTACCCTTTAGTCGGGATCAGGTCAGAACGTAGTTCAATCTGTGTGTTGAGAGCTATCTTGGGCTCGGAGGCTTGAGAATCCAAGGCTTTAGAGTAGGACCCGGCTCGTAGCTTCTAGTGAAGACTTTAGAGGGGTCGCTTGCCTCGTAGCTCGGAGTTCTAGCTCAATGGCCAAGAAGCTGGAGAGCAGTGTGTACTGCGGAGGCTCGGGTCGCAGAAAAGGAGCGCGCTCCCTCTCGTGGAGGGGGGTCCTTGTATTTCTGAGCCGAGGGGGGAGGAGCGCGCGCTCTTGGAAATATCACAAGAGTGCGGGAGAGGAGAGAATTCTCGAGTGAGAAGTGTTGTGGGAGAATTGGGATTTTTTCTAATGAACCAGGATGATTTTTCCTTCCCCAAGGGGGGGGGGGGTATTTATAGTTGTGGAGAGAGGCCTTGGGCCGGCCCCTCAAGGCCCACCGGGTGGCTGGGAGCAGGGCGCGCGAGGCGTGACGCCTGGCCGGGCGCGGGGTGCATGGAGCAGCAGGAGCGGTCGACTGCGCGGGGCGCACAGCCAGGGGCGTGAGACGCGCACGGCCGGCGGCACAGGGCGCGCACGGGCCGGCGACGTCGGGCACGCGCATGCCGGAGGAGAGAATGTAGAGAAAATGTCCTCTAGGAAATTCTCTTGAGAGAAAGTTGTTTTTCTATCCCTCAAGTGAGAGGGGGTATTTATAGGAGTGGGGAAGGCCATGGGCCGACCCACTTGGAAGCCCACGGAAGGGCAAGGCGCGGGGCGCGCATGGCCGGCAGGGCGCGGGGCGCGCATGGCCGACAGGGCGCGGGCACGTATGGCCGGCAGGGTGCGGGCGCGCATGGCCGGCTGGGTGCGGGACACGCATGGCCGGCAGGGCACGGGCACGCATGGCCGGCAGGGCGCAGGGCGCACATGGCCGGCAGGGCACGCCGCGCGCATGGCCGATAGGGCGCGGGACACGCATGGCCGGCAGGGCGCGGGCGCGGGGCGCGCATGGCCGGTAGGGCACGGGCGCGCATGTCCGGCAGGGCACGGGCGCACATGTCCGGCAGGGCGCGGGGCGCGCATGGCCGGCAAGGCACGGGCGCCCAAGTTTTACAGGGCGCGGGGTGTGCATGGGCCTAGGCGGCCGGGGCCCGTTGGGTGATCCGGCCGGCGATGCTCGGCCGGTCTCAAATTGTTTTTAGATTTCCGGTTTCCCGAAAACGACCGACAACATTAGCCCCCCAAGTTCATGGCTCGTAAGTCACGAGTCGTGAACTTTAATTTCTCAAGGGCGTTTGAGGTCTAGACTTGCCCAAGTCGATCGCGGTTCTCGCTCGGGGGCGGAACTCGAGACGCTTTGGGACCGACTTCGCGAGACAAAGGTGGAACTCCAGATCGCCCGAGATCAGTGCGATGGAGCCCAGATGTCGGCGGCCAAGATGGCGGGGGAGCTGACCGAAGAACTAGGCCCGGGGGGTCACTTTTGACTTCTTCGACACCTTGTTTTCCCTGTTAGATGAGGGTGCTGCTTGAGCCGTGTGGCTTCTTTTTTAGCGCGTATGTTTAGCGCTTTGCTTTCTTTTCCTTTTCTAGGATTTTATTCATTTTTCACGCACTTTTTATTCAGCACGTGTTTATTGGATTCAGAGCCGTGGCTCTTTTTATTTATGAGATATTTTTGTTGCCTTCATGTTGAACGCTTATCTCAATTTTCGAGCAATTTTACTCGTATATACCTTCTTTGCGGGCAAACGTGGCCCAAAGAGCTTGTACCCTTACCAATAGTTTTGGCAGGTTTTGCGTCCCTAGCTGGGATTTGCCCTCCGCTCACTCTATTGTTACGACTCGTCGCCGTTCAATGTTCGAGGCGAGGGGGCGTTTGTGCCCAGTTAGGTGGTTGTGGCCCAGTGACATTGCTTCGTGCCTTCCGGCGATCGAAGAGGTCGTACCGAGCAGTTCCCGGGGGCTTTGTGTCCGTGCCATTGGCGACTAGACGTGTACGTCGCGCCGGGTTGGGCCGGCGTCTTTTGAGTTCGCGCCCCGGAGCAAGCGAACGTAAATCGCGCCGGTGTTAGGCCGGCGTCTTCGGAGCTTGTGCTGTTGAGCGATCGACCGTTTATGGTGCGCCGGCTGAGCCTGACGTCTTTTTTGGCGTCCGCGCCTTGGAGTATTTGAACGTGGATTGCGCCGGGTTAGGCCGGCGTCTTTGGAGCTCGTGCTGTTGAGCGATCGAGCGTTTATGGTGCGCCGGCTGAGCCTGACGTCTTTTTTGGCGTCCGTGCCCTGGAGCGTCTGAACGTGGATTGCGCCGGGTTAGGCCGGCGTCTTTGGAGCTCGTGCTGTTGAGCGACCGAGCGCTGTTTGCATCGGGCTAGGCCGACGTCTTTTGGGTTTGTGCCCTGGAGCAAGCGAGCGCGCTTTGCGTCCGGTTAGGCCGACGTCTTTTGGGTTCGTGCCCTGGAGTAAGCGAACGCGCTTTGCGTCGGGTTAGGCCGACGTCTTTTGGGTTCGTGCCCTGGAGCAAGCGAACGCGTTTTGCATCGGGTTATGCCAACGTCTTTTTGGGTTCGTGCCCTGGAGCAAGCGAACGCGGGTGCGTCGGGTTAGGCCGACGTCTTTTGGGCCCGTTTGCCCTGGAGCAAGCGAACGCGGGTGCGTCGGGTTAGGCCGACGTCTTTTGGGCCCGCTTGCCCTGGAGCAAGCGAACGCGGGTGCGTCGGGTTAGGCCGACGTCTTTTACTCAAACCTTATTGCGCCGGGTTAGGCCGGCGTCTGTGGTGTTCGTGCCCCTGAGGCTAGCGAACATTTGTTTGGCTTAAATTTGGCCTTTTTAGGGTTTGAGGCAGCGCCTTTACGCGTCTTACATGCGTCTCGGGATACGTCTTTCACCTGCGCCTTTACGCGTCTTACGGCACGCCGGGAAGGCCGACGTTTTACCCGAACCCGTATGCACGAAGGGCCGTCGGGGTTCGAGCTTCCTAAGTCTGTATCCCCGTGGGGGACTTAGGCCTAGGTACAAGTGTTCGTGCTGTTGAGCGACCGAACTTTATGTGTTGCGCCGGGCTGGTCCGGCGTCTTTGAGCTCGTGCTGTTGAGCGACCGAGCGTATGTGTTGCGCCGGGTTAGGCCGACGTCTTTTCTCGGACCCGTATGCTGGATGAGCCGTCGGGGTTCGAGCTTCTTAAGCCTTTGTATCCCATGAGTGGGGGGCTTAAGGTTTTTTTTTTGGCCGTGAATTCTTGAGCGTATGTCGCAGGATCCATTAGCCCCCCAAGTTTTTAGTTTACAGGTCGTGCCGTGATGAGTAAAAACTTTTAATAAAGTGGGCAAAAAAAAAGACCTCAAACTTTATTTTTTATTAATTTTTGCTAACAGAGAACATCCTTGAACAGTGGTGCGTAGGCCTTATTGAATAAGGGAAATCAGAGCAATAGATGGGGGGACTTGGTCACTGGTGGTACTGCCTCAAGTGCTCAGCGTTCCACGGGTGCCGGATTGGAGTTCCGTCCGTGTGTTGGATGTAGTAGGTTCCGTCGTGTATGACTTGTCGAACTCTATATGGTCCTTCCTAATTCGGGCCCAGGACCCCGGCGCCTTGCACTTGGGTGTTCTGGAACACGCGTCTGAGTACAAGGCTGCCGACGGCGAAGATCCGCCTTTTGACTTTGGCGTTGTAGTATCTCTCAACCTTTCGCTTTTGTGCAGCGAGTCTGGTGAGGGCCTCGGATCTTTTCTCGTCGATTAGATCCAGTTCGAGGCCCATGGCTTCATCATTTTCTTTTTCGTCGAAAGTGTCGACCCGGTAGGTGGGGACTTCCATTTCCACGGGGACCACCGCTTCAATCCCAAAAGCTAGGGAGAATGGGGTTTCTTCGGTGGCGTTCCGAACGGTCGTTCGATGCCAATAGGATAAAAGGCAGTTCCACAGCCCAAGCACCTTTTTTGGCTTCGAGCTTTTTCTTGAGGCTGCTTTTAATCGTCTTGTTGACGGCTTCCACTTGGCCATTAGCCTGTGGATGTCGCGGGGATGAGAATGTCTTGCTTATCCCTAATTGGGCGCAGATTTCTCTAACCCTCGCATTGTCGAACTGCGCGCCGTTATCGGTCACGATCGATGCGGGGATGCCGTGGCGGCATATTATGGACTTCCAGATGAAGTTTGTAGTGTTGGCCTCGGTGATCCTGGCCAGAGGCTCGGCTTCGACTCACTTAGTGGAGTAGTCGATGGCGACGATGGCGTATTCGTATTGCCTCGGAGCTTTGGGAAGCTTGCGGTCTTCGGGAAGTACCCCTCTTCGCAAGAAGTCCGTAAGCGGGGTCATCCAAGTTGGATGAGCGGTGCTCTCAATCGTTCCAACCTCATCACGTGAGACGGATGGTCGCGAGAGAGACTCGATCGGGATAGTTCCCAACCAGTCTTCGGTGATACCGGATCCGAGGCGAGCTAGGGCGTCAGCCTCGGAGTTCTCTTCTCGTGGGATCTGGATGATCTCGAACCAGGAGAAGGCTTCTAGCTTGGCATTTGTCTTTGCCAAGTAGGCGATCATGTTAGGTTCTTTGGCAACATAGTCGCCTTTAACCTGATTTACGATCAACTGCGAGTCACAGTGTATTCGTAAATTCCGTACGTTGAGCATTTGAGCGAGCTCTAGGCCTACGATGAGGGCTTCGTATTCGGCCTCATTATTGGAGGCCTGAAATCCGTAGTGGAGGGCGTAGTATAACTTTTCCCGGTCGGGATTCATTAGAATCACGCCGGCACCTGCTCCCTGGGCATTAGATGCTTCGTCTACGTGCAGTTCCCAGATGGGACCCGTAGGGTCGACCTTTCTCTTTCGAGCCGACAAGTCGTCGGTCGAGTCGTCTTCTGCTCTTCCCATGTCGGGAGTGTAGGAGAATTCTGCTACGAAATCAGCTAAGGCTTGAGCCTTTACTGCTGGTCTCGGGTGAAACTCAATCCCGTACTGGCTCAATTCTTGGAACCAAATCGCCATGCAAGTCGATGTTCCCTTTTGAAGAGCTTTACCGATTGGGTGTCCGGTTCGGACAACGATTGGGTGAGCCTGGAAGTAGGGGCGTAGCTTTTTGGCGGCTACGAGGAGAGCGAGAGAGAGTTTCTCTATCTCCGTGTAACGCGTTTCGGCGTCAAGTAGGGCTTTGCTTATGTAGAAGATAGGCCATTGAGCCTTATCTTCTTCACGGATTAGCACAGCGCTCACAGCTCGTTCGGAGACGGCGAGGTAGATGTAAATCGTCTTGCCTTCTTTTGGCTTGGAGAGGAACGGAGGTGTCCCGAAGTAGGCCTTCATTTCTTGAAAGGCCTTTTCGCACTTGTCCGTCCATTCAAAGCCGTCCGTCTTCTTAATTGCTTTGAAGAACGGTTGACACTTGTCGGTTGCTTTGGCCACAAAACGTGAGAGGGCGGCAACCCGACCGGTCAGACTTTGGACCTCTTTGTCACACCGCGGAGACTTCATGTCAAGGAGTGCCTTGATTTTCTCGGGGTTCGCTTCGATACCTCGACGGCTAACTATGTAGCCTAGGAACTTCCCGGATTCGACCCCGAACACACATTTGTTGGGGTTGAGCTTCATTTTGTACCGACGGAGGATTAAGAACATCTCCCTCAGGTTGTCTACGTGATTGGTAGCCAGTAGGCTTTTAACGAGCATGTCGTCCACGTATACTTCCATGGTCTTTCCGATTAGGTCGGCGAAGATCCGGTTTACCAATCTTTGGTAAGTAGCTCCTGCATTTTTAAGGCCGAAAGGCATGACCTTGTAGCAGTAGAGGCCGCGATCAGTGACGAAGGTCGTCTTGATCTGATCAGGCTCGTGCATTCGTATCTGGTTATAGCCCGAGTAGGCGTCCATGAAACTTAGCAGTTCATGTCATGCCGTGGCGTCGACCAGTTGTTTCGATGCGTGGGAGTGGAAAGCAATCTTTTGGGCAGGCTTTGTTAAGATCTTTGTAATCTATACAAATGCGCCACTTCCCATTAGGCTTTTTGACCATGACCACATTGGCCACCCACTTGGGGTACTTGGCTTCTCGGATGAAACCGGCGGAGAGAAGCTTTTCGACTTCCTCGTTTATCGCTAGGTACCGTTCGGGGTTGAACGCACGTCTAGCTTGTACCTTTTCAGCGATAGTTTTATCGTCATTCAATCGGTGCACAATCACATCGGGGTCTATACCAGGCATGTCTGCGTGTGTCCACGCAAAGACATCCTTAAACTCCCGAAGGAAGGACGCGAGTTGAGTTTTGATGGCGAGAGGGAGTTCTGCACCGATCTTCACTACCTGGTCAGGTTTAGCTTCGTCGAGAATGATCGAAGTGCGATCATCGGGGGTGTCAACTTTCAACCTCTCGATATTGTCGCGGGGGTCTAATTCCCCGAGCTGCCGTGCGTCTTTTTGATCACACGGGTAGTCGTCTTCTAGCTGGTAGATCGTGTTAACCCTTTTTTCAGCGGGCTTGCCATCCACGCCTTGGACATAGCATATCCTTGTCTGGGTTTGATCACCAGCCATGACGCCGATCCCCTCCTCGGTGGGGAATTTCACTAGTAGGTGATATGTCGATGTGATGGCCCTTAGTCTGTTCAACGTGGGTCGCCCAATGATAACATTGTAGGGCGACTCCTGGTCAACCACAAGAAAGGGGACCATGTGAACGACTTCGATACCTCCGGTAGTCCCGAAGGTGACTGGTAAATCAATGATTCCTTCAGTCATGACCTTTTCTCCCGTGAACCCAAACAAAGGTGTCTGAGTCGGGACAGGGCGGAGCCCCCCGAGCTTCATGCGCTTGAAGATCTCTCGATTCAAATGAATATATTTTCTACTCAAAATTCGACCTAATTGTGATGAATACCATCGACTAGATGAGATTTATAAAATTACCATTTTACCATTTTAGTTGTTATTTCCTCAACCTCTTTGTCACTTGTGAATAAGTTAGAAACAATGTATTGACGAGGAGCTAACAAGTCACATTGATTCATCCAAAAGAGTCATGACTCAATTTGGACACTGACCAGTTCATTTATTCACATTCCAGGAACAAAGCATGAGGTGATTTACATTGTATTTTAGTAATCTTGTACATGAATTCTATATCTATGAGATCTTCACAAAGTTGTTCATGACATCTTCATATCTTAGTACTTCATCAATAGGTCTTGTCTATATCACATAGTGAATCTAGAACTCTGACTTTCTCAAATGAGAGTATGTAAACTATGAAATGACATGTCTCATTTCAGGATTGAGGTAAGCATGATGCAATTCATGTTGTCGACCCGTCTCGAGCCGACGAGATTTAAAAACATTTGCTAAGGTCACCCGCCATGATTCGACCGGAGTCATCGGTCACCTCGACGAAAGGACTTGGCGGAGTCACCGGTTGCTTAGCCACTGCCCAGGGCCGCTCTGTCACTCCCTAGGAGACCGCCCGTCCATCGCTCGAAGACGCTCGGCCACCCAGCTCCTCTCGGGCATTGCCCGAGGCCGCTCGGCCGTTTGTCAAGAAGCGGCTCGGCCATCGCTCGAGGACGCTCGGCCATCCGGCCCCTCCCGGCCATCACTCGAGGACGCTCGACCACCACCCTCTCGACCATCGCTCGAGGCCGCTCAGCCATCCACCAAAGGCCGCTCGGCCACTGCTTGAGCCCGAGGCCGCTCGGCCGTCGCCCGAGGCTGCTCGGCCATCCACCAGGGTCCGCTCGGCCACTGCCCAAGAGGACTGGCCACTCGGTTGTCCAACCTTTAAGGCATCTGCGAGCTCTATAAATATGGAGCTCAGTCCTCACCGAAAGGTAACCAATTCCTCCTTGTGCTTGAGTACCCAAAACACTGCAGAGATCATAACTCACTCGTTTCACTCAATGCGAGCGACAAACCTCTAAACACCTCTACACTCCACCTCAATCCTCCTAATGTTGAGCGTCGGAGAGGTAAACAGAGGCACCCCCTCTGTTTCCCCTTTGTAGTTCACGTGTTTTTATCTTATTTCAGGTGTTCCGACGAACGCTACCAACATTCAAGCTAAGGGACGACTTGGGATACCAAGTCCGACACGCTTAAGCCCAAACGCGACTACTTGGTCCGGCCTTCGGTCGAACCATTTGAGGCTTCTAAATCGTTGTCCGAAAACGAGCGACAACATTTTGGCGCTAGAAGGAGGGGACCCCCGACTTTAGCAGCTCGTTCTTCCCTCCACTACATTTCATTCCACATACATTTTTCAAGCTTGCCGTCGAGAGATGAGCAGAGCACCCACGGCCTCCACTGCAAGCGAGCCAAGCGGCCATGGCACCCGTGCCACCAGATCAAGGTACGCCTTCCGCCGCCTCCCTCATAGGAAGTTGGGACGACCATCCCAAGGCTATGAACCAAGTGTGAGTCGTGACCCTCCTCCTCACGGCGGTGATGGCGAGAGCCTCGTCAAGGAGACAAACCAAATATTAGCCGAGTTGTTAGCAAGACCCGACGTGAATAGGATCTCATCTCGCGCCTCCTAGGCCGTGAAGGCGAGGGCAAGGATTCACAAGATCACGACTACGTCGAAGACGACGCGGTCGAATCATACGAGACGGGTCAGTCATTCAATTGATCGTCGACCGCTCATGGCCACGAGGCGTCACGCCCTCGCTCAAGAGGATACCCCGGAGCGTCCATGTCTAGACGCCAAGATTCAAGCGAATTCCACAAGCACGCGGTATCGAGATCCTGAGAGGGACGCTCTAGATTCACCGTGTACATCCAACCTTCTCAAGGAGAAGATGGCGCAGACGGCCGAGACGTTCGTCGAGGACGGCGCTCGGACATTTCCCATGCCGAGAGTCGTGGGAATCACGAACGGGGACCTAAGGGATCGCCTCACATCCCGAAGGGAGCCCCAACGGAAAGACCTGAGGGAGAGGCTCAACAATTGCCGTGGGACCACCGGGGGAGTCACCCTGGGATGTAACCCGCCCAACGTTGTTAACCAAGTGTCCAATGAGAGGCCCATCGTCACGCCCATGGCCCCAGCCGTCGGACCCGCCAATGAATTGGATAAGATAACAATGATCAAAAGTCTTCAAAACCAAATCCTCGAGATGCAAGAGTCGGGGACAGGCGTTTATAGGCCGCACAATAAGGTGGAGACATCCTATTAGCCGTTCACTGCCCAGGCTCTCACGCGACCATCCGCGGGAACTGCAACGTGCCCACGATCCCTCTGTACGACGGGCGATCTGACCCCAACTTTCACATACAACATTACGAGACTTGGATGCTAATGCAGGGACAGCCCGACGCCACCCTCTACCAGGCCTTCAGCTTGACCTTCATGGGCTCGGGCTTCGAATGGTTCCGGAGTCTCAGGCCGGGCAGCATTGCGTCCTTCCAAGCGCTGAGAGAGGCATTCCTAGCCAGATTCGCCACGCTCGTGGCGCAAAAGAAACCAAAGTCCTACATATGGACTATAAGGCAGGAAAGCGGCGAGACGCTAGGTGAGTACCTCTCCAGGTTTACAAAAGAATCGCATAAAATTGAGGGCTTCGACGACAAGGACGCCATCACTGCTATAACTGAAGGGGCTAAGACGAGGGACTTTCTAATGTCCATCATGCGGAAAGTCCCGAGGGACGTGGCTGAGCTAATGGCAAGAGCTGGAACCTAAATGGGAATTGAGGACTACCTTGAAGGGCGAAAAGGTGGCGATTATAGCAGCCGTCGTCGAGACGAGTGAAGCGGCAACTGCCCCGAGTCACGAAACAAAAGGAACAAGGCCAGCCCGTCCCTTAACGGCCGCCCTTTCCCAAGGACGCGACAGCCCCTCATCGATGACTTCAGAAGGTCATCTTTCACCCCACTCAACACTACGCCGGATCGAATCCTCACCCTCCACCGAGACAAGCTTGGATCGCCGGCACCATTGAAGAAGGATCCCACGATGCGGGATAAGAGCAAGTACTGTGAGTATCACCGAGATCACAGACACGTGACCTCCAAGTGTTATCAACTGAGACGGAAAATCGAGGCGTTAATCCAAGACGGAAAGCAGAAAGACTTTGACATGCGCGCCGCCGGGGTGACAACCCCGACCGAGCTCCCGCCTCAGCAAGGAAAAGGAAAGGGGACAGCCGCGATAGCGGCCCCCGTAGCAAGAGACGAGCCAGCAAGCTCGAGTATGAATATTGTGAAGACAATCGTGGGCGGGCCAGAGTACGGTGATTCTCACAACCAACAAAAGAAATATTTGAGAGCCATCTCCCATGAAAAAATCGCCCAAAATATCAACCTCACGTACGTGCCGCCTCCGTCTGTCCCATTCGAATCAATTTACTTCACCGAAATTGAGGCCAAGAGAGTCCTGCACCCTCATAACGATGCGATAGTTGTGCCAACGACGGTCACAAATAACATCGTTCGCTGCATCTTAATAGATAACATAAGTGCAGTGAAGCGCCGAAAATCACCGAGCGTCAAGCGCGGAACGCGACGTCCCGAGAATGTTAACCTCGCGGCGCGACCCTCGTACCATGCACCGCGAGGTGCGCCGAAACCAAAAAGAGGAAACACGGTTTTTAAGTCAATCTGAGCCGTTGGATCAAGTTTTATTACCCAGTCTGCTCCGAAAATTAAGAGAAACCCAAGGATTTTGACCTAGGCCTATAAATACACCTCTTAACCTCTTGTTTAGGGATCTTAGCACTTTTTTTTTATTATTTTCACGCCAACTACAGTTTTATTCTTCTCTTTTATTCTTGAACTCCCGTATTTTAATTCATGATTGAGTTTTTAATTATGATTTCTTATTCTTATTTTCTCATTCTCTTTTTATTTTCTCGCTACGCCATGAACTAATTCCATTAAGGACTATGGCGTAGCGGGTTTAGGATTCAGTTATGGATATGATTTAATAAATTGAATTTCAATTGTCATTCTCTACTGCTTTGCTTAATTCAAATCCGTGTTAATGCTTGATCGATATTAGCTACCTTGTTCATGATTTTATACTTCGACTTGATGCTTGATAAATATTAGGTTGTAAGTGTTTTGGTTTGAATTACTATGATGCATGCCTAGGCTAGAGATAGTTAGGTTGCTATAGAATCGCTTGAATACTCTTGATATTAATGCATGTTTTTGTTAGGGATTGAGATCAAGAGAAGATTTTCCTAATTTTGACATAGGTTATTAGATGCTCAAGAGAGATTTAGCAATATTCTTATGTGAGTATGATTAGCAAAGATTAGTGAGTTGATTATTGATTGCGTGTGAAATTTGTGTATCCAAACCGTTGAATAAACTCGTGAAGCCTTGGTCCTTAGCCTCTCTTTCTGCTTACAACTGTTATTTGAGTGTTTTGTTATTTATTTGCGTTAGAACTTGTCGATAATTTGTGACATCTTTCCATCTCCTCTTTAGTTCAATTCGTGCTAGTTGATTTGTTTGCTAATTAAGCTTTTTCCTCGTGGGATCAACATTCGTACTTAATTCACTATATTACTTGAGCGACACGTGCACTTGCACGCATAAAAATCGGAACAAGTTTTTGGCCCCGTTGTCGGGGAACTAAGTGTTGTCAATGGTGCCCACAAGAAGAGTTGTAATCTTTATATTGTACATTTGACGTAGTAAAGTCTCATGAAGACCCTTGCTTGTAATTGCTTATTCATTAATAAAAAGTTGAAACGTTCATTCATTCTTCCGTGTCTGTTTGAAGCTTTATGATAAAACATTAGTCTTTAGTCCATGAACAAACTAAACAACTTACGAAGAGACAAATGTAGATTTGCATGAACAAACTCTTCGTAGTTTGCTTAAAACGATATATTCGCAATCTAAGGGTCAAAGGACTATTGACCCCAGTATGATTGTTAAAAGAATCTATGATGTCTGGTTATGAGGCATTGAGAGTTGGAGACTCTATAGTTCTTCTAGGTATCTTCCGAATGTACTGAATTGACCAGTGCACTTCTAGAGACAAGATAAGAACAAACCATTTAACCTCTTATGTCTCGAAGTCACTACGTATGAATTGCATCGTGCTTACCTTAATCCTGAAATGAGACATGTCATTTCACACCTTAGTATTCTCATTTGAGAAAGTCAGAGTTCGGACTCACTATGTGATTCCAAACAAGGCCTATTGGTGAAGTACTAAGTTGTGAGTATGTCATGAGTAACTTTGTGAAGTTCTCATAGATATGGAATTCATGTACAAGATTGCTTAAATGCAATATATATCACCTCATGCTTTGTTCCTTGGAGTGTGAATAAATGAACTGGCCAGTGTCCAAATTGAGTCCTGACTCTTTTGGATGAAACAATGTGACTTGTTAGCTCCTCGTCAATACATTGTTTCTAACTTATTCACAAGCGACAAAGGAGTTGAGGAAATAACAGCTAGAAGGGTAAAATGGTAATTTTGTAAATCCCGACTAGCTGATGATATTCATGAAGGGTAAACACTGATAATATTCTGTGGATCCACTCATTACAATTAGGTTGAATTCTTGAGTAGAAAATAAATTCATTTGAACCGAGAGATTTTCAGTGTCAACTCTTTAGTGGAGTCAGTTGACATTAAGCTAAACTTGGAAAAGGTTTGTGAACTTTTGAGTCCAAGTATTTTAGCTCAAGCTTTGTTCATTTGGATCCATGAGGTCACTGTCACGAATCGCATCGAGTAGGAATAGTTAAACTGGAAGCTAAGTTAAAACAAGAACGAAAATTGTCAAAATGGTATTTTTGTCTTTTGAGACATAGGATGAAATGAATGTCAATAAATTTTTTGACAACGTCATTTGATGACTTAATGTCACTCGGCCATATTAAAATACTTGGGCCTTGTGAATTAATTTCATTTCATAAGAATTTTATTGAAAATTCTTAATGGGCCTTTTTCATGTTGTCATGAACAAATGAAGAAGCTTCTAGAAGCTCCTTCTAGAGACAATATGGGTGCCCATAATATCCAAAGAAAGAGAGAATATTTTGTGCATAAATGTATCAAGATACTTGCCAAAAGAAAAAGAGGAAACAAATTTGCATAAGGATCCTTAAGGGAATTCGGCCAAGAGGGAGACAAAGGCAAGGCATGGAACAAAATAGGAAACAAATCCAAGGCTTAATGAAGCCTAAGTTGGCCGAGCATCTCAAGAGAAAAAAGAGGAAATTGGCTCAATCTATAGAAGAGGAAACTACCTTATTGAAGGTGAGACCTCTCCTATAAATAGGAGCCTCATTCTTCTCATTTTCCTCATTCCAAAAAGTTTTAGATATTGAGAGCTTCTCTCTCTAGACTTGGCCGATCCTCTCTCTCCCTCTCTCTTCAATTTCGTTTTATTGTTTTGGCACCTAGGTCCTCATTTCACCTAGAGTTTAGCTCTGCGACTTCAAGACTCGTTCTTAAGTCGTAGTGTTTAAAAGTGCCCACTCACTGATTCCTTTTATTTCGAGTGATTTAGTGATAGAAACTTTCGTGGTTGCCGAGGAAAGGAAGAGAGATGTGCTGCGAGGAGACGAACGTTTTCAACCTTCAGAAGGCTCATCAACGTTCAAGTTTCTAAAGAGGTTAGTAATTTTTAATGAGCTCATATTAGTTTTATTTATATGTACTTGCTCTTTGTCTAGGTTAGTAAAAACTGTTTTTACTTGAAAAGAAATTTTTTAAAATTCCGCCGCTTAACGAAGCGTTAAACTTTTTCTTAAACCCTAGATCCATTCCAACAAATGGTATCAGAGCTATGGTCAAAGATATGCATGTACATGTATTTAAAAATATGAGCTTGAAAATCGTTTTCGAAAGTTTACTAATTTTGTGACAAGTTAGAATTGTTTTCTTAGATTTTTTTTAATTTATTGCTCTTGCCTTTAAATTAAAAATCATGTTGATTTTCTATGAGTTTGGGATATCATTAAAACACATTAGAATCAGTTCTAAAAGTTTTTAATTTTTTATATTGAAAAACGTGTTTTAAAGGTTTGAGAAATTTCGAGTAAATTTTTGTGACTAGTTTTCTTGTCTTACTAGTTTCTTATTTTTACTTGAATCGTTTTATGCTTGTTGTTATTTATTTTATACCATATTATTACCTTTCTAATAAAACACAAATAAAAGCTTTAAACAACATCCTAAAACGTTCCGTTACACTCGATTCTTTTTCGCACCTAAAAAGGACCAAGCTTTAATTATTTCTTTTTCTTCGAACTGGAGTAAAACCCGCAGTAAAAGTGGCATAACTCTCTGCTCAGAAATTGAAATTTAATCATTCTTAAATCCAATTAAAGCTCTGTCTGTCCTCTGTCGAATGCCACCGGTTTCAGGTCAAAAGGACATCGGAGCCGCCAGTTATGGCGATTTTACTCCGAGGTGCGCGGCTGTTCCGAAACTCCAGTTTTTTAGAATTCCGGATTTTCAGCCCCACTACCATGAGTTATAGAACTCTAATGAGAAAAATTTGTTGAGAAAATTTGTTTTTCATAAGATTATAAACATGATGTGTAAGATTAAAATGTTTTTATTTTTGAAAGTTTAATTGAAATTGAATTTTTACAAAACTAGTTTGAATTTTGAAAAACCGTTTTCGCTTTAAAACTTGAAAAATATTTTTCCATCCAAATCAAATAAATTTCCAAAATGTTTTCAAAACTATATCTATATCACATATGTACAAAATCTATATGCTCTTGAAAATTTGAGTGGGAGGTCTCCTTGTAGACAAACCGAAAAATAAAAAGATGTGTAATCTCAAACTTTCAAGTGTTCGAGTGAGTTGAAGTTAACATTTCCCTCATGCACTTTCCCGAAATAGAAAATAGGAAAAGATCCGAGTATGTCCCTTGTGCCTTTATGCACTAACACTTCTCTGAACATGTCGATCTAGGATTCTCTTCTAGTTGTCCGCTCTATCGCTCTATAACTAGGAAAACCGTTTCCGAACTTATAAGACTCGATGAACCAACTCCAAAAATTAAGTGGGAGGGTTATATTTGTTGTTTGTAACCCACGATCCCCAACACTAATGAAAGAAGCAATTAACGTGGGACTAAGAGCCGCTCTTGCGACCCTCTCTAAAATGGGAGTACTCCAAGGCGTTTTTACTTCGATCAGTGCTCAATGAGCTACGTCCGAGAGTGAGACGATGATGACAAGGCCTCCCCTTGGGGGATTGTTTTTCAAAGTTGATCTTTTGGACTAAGTGGTTGGTTGCACACTTAGGCTCAATCCCTAGTAATCCTCCCTTGAGGCTCTGCGAAAGGATGTGAGTGATCAAACCAATTTAAAAGGTGGCTAGTCAAAATTGATGTATTGACATCTTGGCTAAGCATTAATGATGTGTCATTTACTTATAAATGGAGATTTTTTGCGGCCTTCTCTTGAGGGAGTAAATTATCGTTTGGTTTATAACACCTTTGGATTTTATCAAAGTCTTAAATAAAACTTAAATCCTAAACCTAAGACTAATCATAAACTTGTTTCAACTTTTATAGGCAATATGTCTCTCAACCCTCTCTCAACAGTTCTTTCCTCGAATAAACTCGAAGGCGACAATTACGTCGACTGGAAACGTAACCTCGACATAGTCCTTACTGTCGACAAGCACAAATGGGTTCTCACCACCCCCTGCCCTCAAAAGAATGAAGATTCGACGCAAGAGGAAAAAGACGCCCTGGCGGCCTGGCTTCGATCCGATGAGATTGCGAGATGTTATATTTTGGCATCAATGAACAATGTGTTGCAACAACAACATTGTGATTACGAAACTGCCACCGATATGCTCTACAATCTCCATGAGATGTTTGGAGGGCAAGGACGTCAAGCTAGGCAACAAGCGGTCCGACAGTTTATGAACTGTCGCATGAAGGCTGGGACTCCCGTTAGAGATCATATGATGCTGATCATTAGCTATCTAAACGAAATGGAGATCCTTGGATCTGAGATTGATGGGGAGACTAAAATAGATATGATCTTAGAAACTCTCCCCGAAACCTTTGATACCTTCAAGTTGAATTACTCCATGAACAAGCTGGAGTACACTGTTACCGAGCTCATGAAGGAACTTCAAACCGCTGAGGCACTCACTAAGAAAAAGAGGGCTCTAGGAGAGGTACATGCTACTGCCTCCACCTCTGGATCTAAGAAGAGACCTCGCAAGGCCGAGAAGAAGAACCAACCTAAGGTTCAAACGAAGAAGAAGGCGCCGAAGGCTCCAAAGGTGGATAAGTCTAACGACAAATGCCACCACTGCAATGAGCCTGGTCACTGGCGTAGGAACTGTCTTGTCTACCTCAAAACTAAAGTAAAAGGTATTGTACTTATTACTGAAGCTTGTTTAGTAGCTGATAATGTATCATCGTGGATTATTGACTCCGCTGCTACTAACCATATTTGCTGCTCCTTAACTGGTTTTAGGAAAAGCAAAAGCTTAGAGGATGGCAACTTCTGCTTCAAGTGGGGTGATGGGAGCGTGGTGTGTGCGAAGGCTGTGGGATCCATGACGCTATCTTTTGAAGATCGCACTTTAAATTTGAATAATGTTTATTATGTTCCTTCCTTTGGGAAAAACTTACTATCTATTGCTCAAGTTTTAGAGCAAAATTATTATTTAAAGTTTAAAAAGAATGGAATTCGTATTTCTTTTTCTAATTCTTTTGTCACTGATGCATGTATGAAGAATGGTCTTTTTTACATCTATCCCACTCAACCTTCTCTTTTAGACACCGAAATAGATAATGATCTAATAAGGGAGCCAAAGAGGATCAAACTTTATGAATCCTCCGATCTAACAAAATCAACATACCTATGGCACTTAAGACTTGGTCATATCCGTCTATAGATAGGATTAAGAGACTTGTGAGGGACGGTCCACTCCAAGCCTCTGCAATAGGTTCACTACCTACTTGTGAATCCTGCATAGAAGGAAAAATGACTAAGCTACCTTTCTCCGATAAGGGTCGAAGAGCCACTAAGTTGCTGGAACTAATACATTCTGATGTATGTGGTCCGCTCAGCCAACAGGCACGTGGGGGATACGAATACTTCGTTACCTTCACTGATGATTACTCGCGATATGGTTTTGTCTATTTGCTCAAACACAAATCCGAGACCTTTAATGTATTTAAGGTCTTTAGGGCTTTAGTGGAAAAGCAAACTGGCAAAGTGATCAAAACACTTCGATCTGATCTAGGTGGCGAGTATATGTCTGGATAGTTCGATGACTTTCTTAAAGAAGAAGGTATCGCTTCTCAGCTTACCGCACCTGGCACACCTCAACAAAACGGAGTGTCAGAGAGAAGAAACCGAACTCTTATGGAGATGGTTAGATCAATGACGAGTTACTCATCACTCGCTCTTTCCTTTTGGGGATATGCCCTCGAAACAGCCGCCTATATTCTGAACCAAGTTCCGTCCAAAAACGTTCCTGGTACTCCTTATGAACGATGGACTGGCCGTAAAGTGAATCTTGGCCGCATCAAAATTTAGGGTTGCCCCGCACACGTGCTGAGGCAAAAGACTGGCAAGTTGGCTAGTAGGTCAGAATTGTGTCTGTTCGTTGGATATCCAAAGGAAACCAAGGGTTTCATCTTCTATAGTCCCGAGGACGATAAGACTTTTGTTAGCACGAATGCTCGTTTCCTTGAGGAGGACTTTATGAAGGATGCAAAACCTAGAAGCAAAATTGTGCTTGAGGAAAAGTTGGGTGAGGAAGCTTCTACCTCATCTGTAAGAACTGTTCTTACCCCAACTGAAACACAACCTAACTCATCAGAATCTCGTCAAGTAGTACTTCAACGTAGTGGGAGGGCTACTCAAAAGCTTGACAGGTACATGTCTTATGGAGACTCTCTCGTAGCCGTCTCTGACATGGATGATCCTGTTTCCTATAGCCAAGCGATGGCTTGTTCTGAATCAAACCTTTGGCTTGACGCCATGAAAGTTGAGATGCACTCGATGTATGTCAACAAAGTCTGGAAACTTGTAGACCTTCCTGAAGGGATTAAACCCGTAGGGTGTAAGTGGATATACAAGAAGAAAAGGGGTCCTGATGGGAACGTCGAGACGTTCAAAGCACGACTTGTGGCAAAGGGTTATACCCAACAAGAAGGGATTGACTATGAAGAAACCTTCTCGCCAGTCGCGATGCTTAAATCCATCCGCATACTCCTATCCATAGCTGCAGCTCTCGACTATGAGATCTGGCAAATGGATGTCAAGACAGCCTTCCGGAATGGAAATCTTGACGAGCGCATTTACATGGTTTGTGAGTTGCTTAAATCCATTTATGGACTAAAGCAAGCATCTAGGTCATGGAATATCAGATTCGACGAAACTGTGAAAAGCTTCGGCTTTGAACAGTCAATAGATGAGCCTGGTGTTTACAAGTTAATATACGAAGGCAAAGTTGGGTTTCTGGTATTATATGTCGATGATATACTACTCATTGGTAATGACGTGGGTAAGTTATCTGAGGTTAAGGTCTTGCTGGCAAAGCAATTCGATATGAAGGATTTAGGAGAAGCCGCGTACATTTTGGGAATCCAAATCTTTCGAGATAGGAAAAACCGGACCCTGTCGCTCTCTCAAGCATCTTATATTGATAAGGTGATGGATCGCTTCTCGATGCAAGACTCCAAGAAGGGCCAAACACCCTTTAGGCATGGAGTCTCACTCTCTAAGGACCAGTCTCCCAAGACTGCACAAGAGATTGAAGACATGAGGAAAATTCCTTACGCCTCTGCCGTAGGAAGCCTCATGTATGCTATGCTTTGCACTAAACCTGACATCTGTTTCGCCGTTGGCGTAGTTAGCCGTTTCCAATCCAACCCTGGACTCGAGCACTGGATTGCTTTTAAGCATGTTCTTAAGTATCTTCGAAGAACTAGGAACTTGATGCTTACATACTCAGGTACTTACCTGACTATGACGGGATATACCGACTCCGATTTTCAAGCGAATAAGGATACCAGGAAATCCACTTCGGGATCTGTGTTCATCTTTAATGGCGGAGCTGTTGTGTGGAGAAGTATTAAGCAATCTTGCATTGCTGACTCCACAATGGAAGCAGAATATGTGGCTGCTTGTGAAGCCTCCAAAGAGGCTGTATGGCTTAGAAAATTCCTTAAGTATTTGGAAGTTGTTCCAAATGTCGACGAGCCCATGACCCTTTTTTGTGATAATAGTGGGGCTGTCGCTAACTCAAAGGAACCTCGAAGCCATAAGCGCTCTAAGCATATTGAGAGGAAATACCATTTGATTCGAGAGATCGTGCAGCGCGGAGACGTGGAAGTGAAGAAGATCTCAACGGTGGACAACCTAGCAGATCCATTCACAAAGGCCCTAGCGAACAAGGTCTTCGACCAACATCGAGAGGGATTAGGCATGAAGGACTACACACATCTTCTTTGAGTCAAGTGGGAGTTGGTTGTCAATGGTGCCCACAAGAAGAGTTGTAATCTTTATATTGTACATTTGATGTAGTAAAGTCTCATGAAGACTCTTGCTTGTAATTGCTTATTCATTAATAAAAAGTTGAAACGTTCATTCATTCTTCCGTGTCTGTTTGAAGCTTTATGATAAAACATTAGTCTTTAGTCCATAAACAAACTAAATAACTTACGAAGAGTCAAATGTAGATTTGCATGAACAAACTCTTCGTAGTTTGCTTAAAACGATATATTCGCAATCTAAGGGTCAAAGGACTATTGACCCCAGTATGATTGTTAGAAGAATCTATGATGTCTGGTTATGAGGCATTGAGAGTTGGAGACTCTATAGTTCTTCTAGGTATCTTCCGAAGGTACTGAATTGACCAGTGCACTTCTAGAGACAAGATAAGAACAAACCATTTAACCTCTTATGTCTCGAAGTCACTACGTATGAATTGCATCGTACTTACCTAAATCCTGAAATGCGACATGTCATTTCACACCTTAGTATTCTCATTTGAGAAAGTCAGAGTTCGGACTCACTATGTGATTCCAAACAAGGCCTATTGGTGAAGTACTAAGTTGTGTATCGAGGGCTATCTTGGGCTCGGAGGCTTGAGAATCCAAGGCTTTAGAGTAGGACCCGGCTCGTAGCTTCTAGTGAAGACTTTAGAGGGGTCGCTTGCCTCGTAGCTCGGAGTTCTTGCTCAATGGCCAAGAAGCTGGAGAGCAGTGTGGACTGCTGAAGCTCGGGTCGCAGAAAAGGAGCGCGCTCCCTCTCGTGGAGGGGGGTCCTTATATTTCTGAGCCGAGGAAGGAGAGGCGTGCGCTCTTGGAATGTCACAAGAGCACGAGAGAGAGTTCTCAAGAGAAGAGAAGTGTTGTTGGAATGAAAGTTGTCTTTTTTCCCTCCCCTAGGGGGGGGGGGGGGGGGTATTTATAGTTTTTGGAGGAGGCCTTGGGCCGGCCCCTTGAGGTCCATCGGGTGGCCTGGAGCGGGGCGCGCGAGGCATCACGTCCAGGAGGGCGCAGGGAGCGCGGGACGTGTCGCCTGGACGGGCGCGGGGCGCACCGGGCGCGGGACTTGGCCGGGCGCGGCGTGCCCGGCAGCAGGCGTGCCCGGGCGAGGTGTTGGGATTGCTCGGCCGGGGCAGCAAGGATGCTCGGCCGGGGCAGCAGGGCCACCCGGCCGAGGCGGCAGGGACACCCGGCCGAGGTAGCAGGGGCACTCGGCCGGGGCAGCAGGGATGCTCGGACGGGGCAGCAGGGGCACCCGGCCGAGGCGGCAGGGACACCCGGCCGAGGCAGCAGGGGCGCTCGGCCGGGGCAGTAGGGATGCTCGGCCGGGGCAGCAGGGGCACCCGGCCGAGGCGGCAGGGACACCCGGCCGAGGCAGCAGGGGCGCTCGGCCGGGGCAGCAGGAGCGCCCGATCGAGGCAGCAGGGGCGCTCGGCCGGGGTGCCGGGGCGCGAGGGCACGCGCGGCTTGGGATGCCGGGGCGCGAGGGCGCGCGTGGGCCGGGGAGGCCAGGGCGCGGGGGCGCGCGCAGGTCGGGAGGGCCGGGGCGCAGAGGCCCATTGGGCCGGGGGTCCCATGGCCGGGGGCGCAGGTGCGCGCGTGCCGGCCGTGCCGGGCCGTCGGTGCGTCAGGGCGCTCGGGCCCAGTGGGCCGGGGCCCGTTGGGCTTCCGGCCGACAAAGCCCGAACGGCCTTGAATCGTTTTTGATTTTTTGGTGTCCCGAAAACGACCGGTAACACGCGTCTTACGGCACATCGGAAAGGCCGACGGTTTAGCCGAACCCGTAAGTACGAAGGGCCGTCGGGGTCCGAGCTTCTTAAGTCTGTATCCCTTTGGGGGACTTAAGCCTGGATAAAAGTGTTCGTGCTGTTGAGCGACCAAACTTATGTGTTGCGCTGGGCTGAGCCGGGGTCTTTGAGCTCGTGCTATTGAGCGACCGAGCATATGTGTTGCACCGGGTTAGGCCGACGTCTTTTCTCAAACCCGTATGTTTGATAAGCCGTCGGGGTTCGAGCTTCTTAAGCCTCTGTATCCCATGACTGGGGGGCTTAAGGGGTTTTTTTTTGGGCCGTGAATTCTTAAGTGTATGTCGCAGGACCCACCAGCCCCCCAAGATTTTAGTTTACAGGTCGTGCCGTGATGACTAAAATTTTTAATAAAGTGGATAAAAAGATCGCAAACTTTATTATTTTTTTGTCTTTTATTTTGCTAATAGAGAACATCCACAAACAGTGGCACGTAGGCCTTATTTGAATAAGGGAAATCAGAGCAATAAATGGGGGAACTTAGTCACTGGTGGTACTGCCTCAATTGTTCGGCGTTCCACGGGTGCCGGATTGGAGTTCCGTCCGTGTGTTCGATGTAATAGGTTCCGTCATGTATGACTTGTCGAACTCTATACGGTCCTTCCCAGTTCGGGCCCAGGACCCCGGCGCCTTGTACTTTGGTGTTTTGGAACACGCGCCTGAGTACGAGACTGCCGACGGCGAAGATCCGCCTTTTGACGTTGGCGTTGTAGCATCTCTCAACCTTTCGCTTTTGTGCAGCGAGCCTGGCGAGGGCCTTGGATATTTTTTCGTCGATTAGATCCAATTCGAGGCGTATGGCCTCGTCATTTTCTTTTTCGTCGAAAGTGTCGACTAGGTAGGTACCTACCTCCGTTTCCACGGGGACCAAAGCCTCAATCCCAAAAGCTAGGGAAAAGGGGGTCTCCGGTGGCGTTTCGAACAGTCGTTCAGTAAGCCCACAAGATGAAAGGTAGCTCCTCAGCCCAGGTGCCCTTTTTGGCTTCGAGCTTTTTCTTGAGGTTGCTTTTAATCGTCTTGTTGACGGCTTCCACTTGGCCATTAGCGTGTGGGTGAGAATGTCTTGCTTATCCCTAGTTGGGCGCAGATTTCGCTAACCCTGGCATTGTCGAATTGCGCGCCATTGTCGTTAACAATTGACGCGGGGATGCCGTGTCAGCATATTATGGACTTCCAGATGAAGTTTGTAGTGTTGGCCTCGGTGATTCTGGCCAAAGGCTCTGCTTCGACCCACTTAGTGAAGTAGTCGATAGCGACGATGGCATATTCGTATTTTCTCGGAGCTTTGGGAAGCTTGCCGATGATGTCTATGCCCCATTTCGCAAAGGGACGTGGTACGACGATGCTACGCAGGGGAGATGGCGGCTGCCGTGGAACGTTAGAGAAACGTTGACACTTGTCGCACTTTCTCGCCCTGTCGTATGCGTCTCTTTTCATCGTCAGCCAGAAATAGCCTTGTCGGAGTGCTTTGAGCGCAAGAGACCTCCCAGCGGAGTGGTTCCCGCAGATGCCTTCGTGAATTTCGCGGAGGACCTTGGTCGACTCGACGCTATTGAGGCATCGGAGCAGCGGGGTTGAGTACCCGCGCTTGTATAAGGCTTCGCCTCTCAACACATATTTAGATGCGAGGGCTTTCAGCCTTTCGACTTTTTTGCGGTCTTCAGGAAGTGCCCCTCTTCGCAAGAAGTCCGTAAGCAGAGTCATTTAAGTTGGATGAGCGATGCTCTCAATCGTTCCAACCTCGTCACGTGAGACGGATGGTCGCGAAAGAGAATCGATTGAGATAGTTCCCAACCTGTCTTCGGTGATACCAGATCCGAGGCGATCATGTTAGGTTCTTTGGCAACATAGTCGCCTTTAACCTGATTAACGATTAACTGCGAGTCACAGTGTATTCGTAAATTCTGTACGTTGAGCTTCTGAGCGAGCTCTAGCCCTACGATGAGGTCTTCGTACTCGGCATCATTGTTGAAGGCCTGGAATCCGTAGTGGAGGGCGTAGCGTAACTTTTCCCGATCGGGATTTGTTAAAATCATGCCAGCGCCTGCTCCTTGGGCATTAGATGCTCCGTCTACGTGTAGTTCCGAGATGGGATCCCTAGGGTTGACTTTTCTCTTCCTAGCCGACAAGTCGTCGGTCGAGTCGTCTTCTGCTCTTCCCGTGTCGGGAGTGTAGGAGAATTCTACCGCGAAATCGGCTAGGGCTTGAGCTTTTATTTCTGGTCTCAGGTGAAACTCGATCCCGTACTCGCTCAATTCTTGGGACCAGATCGCCATGCGAGTCGATGTTCCCTTTTGAAGAGCCTTACCGATGGGGTGTCCTGTTCGAACAACAATTGGGTGAGCTTGGAAGTAGGGGCGTAGCTTTTTGGCGGTTACGAGGAGAGCGAGAGAAAGTTTCTCTATCTCTGTGTAACGCGTTTCGGTGTCGAGTAAGGATTTCCTCACGTAGAAGATAGGCCATTGAACCTTATCTTCTTCACGGATCAGTACAGCGCTTATGGCTCGTTCGGAGACGGCGAGGTAGACGTAGAGCGTCTCGCCTTCTTTTGGCTTGGAAAGGAACGGAGGTGTCCCGAAGTAGGCCTTCATTTCTTGAAAGGCCTTCTCGCACTCGTCCGTCCACATAAAGCCGTCTGTCTTCTTTATTGCTTTGAAGAACGGTTGACACTTGTCGGTTGCTTTGGCCACAAAACGCGAGAGGGCGGCAATCCGACCGGAGATTTCATGTCAAGGAGCGCCTTGATTTTCTCGGGGTTTGCTTCGATTCCTCACCGGATAACGATGTAGCCTAGGAACTTCCCGGATTCGACCCCGAACACCTATTTGTTCGGGTTGAGCTTCATTTTGTATCGGCGGAGGACTAAGAACATCTCCCTTAGTTTGTCTACGATATTGGTAGCCAATACGCTTTTAACGAGCATGTCGTCCACATATACTTCCATAGTCTTGCCGATTAGGTTGGCGAAGATCCGGGTTACCAATCGTTGGTAAGTAGCTCCTGCGTTTTGAGGCCAAAAGGCATGACCTTATAGCAGTAGAGGCCACGATTAGTGACGAAGGTTGTCTTGATTTGATCGGGCTCGTGCATTCGTATCTGGTTACAGCCCGAATAGGCGTCCATGAAACTTAACAGTTCATGTCCTGCCATGGCGTCGACCAGTTGTTCGATGCGTGGAGTGGAAAGCAATCTTTTGGGCAGGCTTTGTTAAGATCTTTGTAATCTATACAAATGCGCCACTTCCCATTAGGCTTTTTGACCATGACCACATTGGCCACCCACTTGGGGTACTTGGCTTCTCGGATGAAACCAGCGGAGAGAAGCTTTTCGACTTCTTCGTTTATCGCTAGGTATCGTTCAGGGTTGAACGCGCGTCTAGCTTGTACCTTCTCAACGATAGTTTTATTGTCATTCAATCGGTGCACAATCACATCAGGGTCTATACCAGGCATGTCTGCATGTGTCCACGCAAAGACATCCTTAAACTCCCGAACGAAGGACGCGAGTTGAGTTTTGATGCCGAGAGGGAGTTGTGCACCGATCTTCACTACCTGGTCAGGTTTAGATTCGTCAAGAACGATCGAAGTGAGATCATCGGGGGTGTCAACTTTCAACCTCTCGATTTCGTCACGGGGATCTAGTTCCCCGAGTTGCCGTGCGTCTTTTTTATCACACGGGTAATCGTCTTCTAGTTGGCAGATCGTGTTAACCCTTTTTCAGCGGGCTTGCCGTCCACGCCTTGGACGTAGCATATCCTCGCTTGGGTTTGATCGCCAGCCATGACACCGATCCCCTCCTCGGTGGGAAATTTCACCAGTAGGTGATACGTGGATGTGACGGCCCTTAGTCTGTTCAACGTGGGTCGCCCAATGATAACATTGTAGGGCGACTCCTGGTCGACCACAAGAAAGGGGACCATGTGAACGACTTCGATACCTTCGGTAGTTCCGAAGGTGACTGGTAAATCAATGATTCCTTTAGTCATGACCTTTTCTCCCGTGAACCCAAACAGAGGCGTCTGGGTTTGGACAGGGCGGAGCCCCCCGAGCTTCATGCGCTCTTGGGTGGTTTTAAAGATTCTATCGGTTGCGTTGCCGTTACCAGGTTGTTGGCCACCTGGGCCTTAAGGACTATAGCGTCATTATGCGGGTGCACAACTCACTTGGCCTCTTCATTGGTGAATTGTATCGTCTCGTGCGGTACGGACGGAGGTTCCTTATAAGTGAGGTTAACCTGCCCGGCAAGGCCTTGTTTAGAGACAGCCCTGAGAAGCTTTTTCCTTTGCCGGGCCGAATCCCTGTCTTGCAACCCACCTAGGATGGTGGTGACGACGTGGAGTTGCGCATCGGCCGTAGCCGCGACCGTAGTGCAGTCGGTGTTAGCGTTGGACCCTCCACCTTTCTCAGGCTGTGGCCTGTTGTTGGCGGGGGCCGCAGCACCTACCATGCGAAGAACAAACTCTTTGAGCTCGCCTTTTTGGATTAATGTCTCAATTTGCCTCCTAAGATGGAAGCAGTGAGCGGTCGTATGACCGTTATCCCGGTAGAACTCGCAATAACAGGACCGATCGCGAGACGCGGGACCGCCTTTCATTGGAGTTGGAGCGGTGAACTTGTCACGCGCCACTGCGTAGATCTGCTCTACCGGGGCGTTCAAAGGGGTGTAATTTGAGTAGTCTCTAAAATTGTTCGCAAGACGCGGCTTTTGAGACATACGGGGTCGGCTATCGGAAGCTTGACCTCCCTTGTTCACCCTTTTGCGGGGGTTGCCCGGCTCGTTGCCGGACTCATCCCGGCGGCGGGAGCTTTGGTTGCTGCTCCTGCGGCCGTCGAGGTAATCTTCAACCCCATGAAGCTTTTGGCTCGGTTCATTAACTCGGCCATCGTAGAAGGGACTCTGCCGACGACGGACTTTAGGAAATCCCCAGTGCGCAAGCCCTCAATGATGGCTGTAATTACGTCACTGTCTTCAAAGCGATCAACCTTATTTGATTTTGCGGTGAATCAGGTGAGATACTGTCTCAAGGACTCATTATTCTCTTGCCTGATTGACCATAAGTACATTTTGGTCTTCTTTTGGACCATCGATGTAGCGAATCGTGCTAGGAACATGTCATTCAGGTCTTTGAACGATTGGACGCTCCCTGGTCTTAAATTCTTAAACCACTCAAAACCGGGTCTGGTGAGGGTAAGACTAAAAGCCTGGCATAGAGCCCCAGGTGAAACGCCCTGCATCGTCATCCAAGTTTCGTAATGTTGCATGTGATATGTGGGATCAGTTTTCCCATTGTATGGAGGGAGATTCGGGAGTTTGAAGTTTCCCGTGCACACCTCAGCAAGGATTTGGGCAGTGAAGGGCAAGTAATGTTCTTCTACGACCCCGTATGTGTCACCGGCCAAGCCGCCTTCACGCAGATCACGTACTTCGTTACGAAGGTTGTGAATCATGGTGACGACACCGAGGCTAGTGTTGGGGGTCACTCTTTGTTCAGTAGGAGTCACTTGGCGCCTTTCATTCGACCCTTGAGCCCTGCGAGGGTCCCCATTGATTGGGGCCGCAGGGATGTGACCCTTGCGAGCACTTAGCCTCTCCCGCAGGTCCTCGCCACGGTCGTTCCGTTGGGCGGTAAGCCAATCTCTAAGACCCGGCCCGGTGGTATGGGGGCGTTAGCTTCGAGCTACACGCCTCACTCGCCGAGTCGTTGGACCTTCCCTGACATTGCGTCTTTGACCGAGTCGGTCATGGGCTGAACGTCGGGAGGTCTCTTCCTGAGAGGAGATCGGTATTGCCTTTGTTTTAGGCGGCGGGTTCGATGGACCGGCTTCGATCTCAATAGGGAGTTCCCCGTCTTTGGTGAGAGAAGTCTCGATGTCCGCTGAAATTTCCAAGCCTTCATAGTCGGGGTCATAGTCATGTCCCTCGTCCAAAAGGTTCTCGGATTCCCCGTGGGGGGTGCCTTGCCCGCCAGTTGGCGGTGGTACCTTGCATTGGCTATCTTTAGTTGGCGGATTTACTCCTCCATCTCAAGGATGCGGTTGTCCCGACTGTCCTGAGGTGGAGGGGGCGAGGGAGTGTGGCTCTCGTCGTTGAGAGACTCCTCGTCGCCTTGCGCCCAGGAGCGCAGGAAGTATTTCTTCACTCCAGTTGCGTTTTCGGGGTTATTCACGCCCTCGGAACGAACGGGTGGTTGACTACTCATATCTTTCTCAAGTTGAGAAGAAAGGGGTCGAGCTGTAGAAGGGATTTCGGGCTGTGTAAGTCGAGAACTCCCCTCCTTCTAGCGCCAAAATGTTGTCGCACGAAAATGATCAACGATTAAATACCTCGGGCGGTTCGATCCAAGGCCGGACCAAGTGACCGCGCCTGGGCCAAAAATGGGAACTCGTAGACCGAGTTGCACCCTCCAGACCCTGAGGAGTGTTTTGGGGGGTGTGACCGTGCCAAAGGTTGGCTGCCTACGTACCCTTTAGTCGGGATCAGGTCAGAACGTAGTTTAGTTTGAATGTTGGGGGCTATCTTGGGCTCGGAGGCTTGAGAATCTAAGGCTTTAGAGTAGGACCTGGCTCGTAGCTTCTAGTGAAGACTTTAGAGGGGTCGCTTGCCTCGTAGCTCGGAGTTCTAGCTCAAGGTCCAAGAAGCAGGAGAGCAGTGTGTACTGCAGAGACTCGGGTCGCAGAAGAGGAGCGCGCTCCCTCTCGTGGAGGGGGTCCTTGAGTTTCAGAGCCGAGAGAGGATGAGCACGCGCTCTTGGAATGTCACAAGAGCACGGAAAAGGAGAGAGTTCTCTCTCTCGAGAGAGGTGTTGGATGGTTTTTGTTGTCAATGGTGCCCACAAGAAGAGTTTTAGTCTTTATTTTGTACATTTGATGTAACTAGGAAAACCGTTTCTGAACTTATAAGAGTCGATGTACCAACTCCAAAAACTAAGTGGGAAGGTTATACTTGTTGTTTGTAACCCACGATCCCCAACAGTAATGAAAGAAGCAATTAACGTGAGACTGAGAGCCGTTATTGCGACCCTCTCTTAAATGGGAGTACTCTAAGGCGTTTTTGCTTCGATCATTTCTCAATGAGCTACATCCGAGAGTGATACAATGATGACAACGCCTCCCCTTGGGGGATTGTTTTTCAAAGTTGCATTTTTGGACTAAGTGGTTGGTTGCACACTTAGGCTCCCTAGTAATCCTCCCTTGAGGCTCTGCAAAAGGATATGAGTGATCAAACCAATTTAAAAGGTGGCTAGGCAAAATTGGTGTGTTGGCATCTTGGCTAAGCATTAATGATGTGTCATTTACTTATAAATGGATATTTTTTGCAGTCTTCTCTTGAGGGAGTAAATTATCGTTTGGTTTATAACACCTTTGGATTTTATCAAGTCTTAAAGAAACTTAAATCCTAAACCAAAGACTAATCTAAAACTTGTTTAAACTTTTATAGGCAAAATGTCTCTCAAACCTCTCTCGATCATCCTTTCCTCAAACAAACTTGAAACCAAAAACTACATTAATTGGAAACATAACCTCGACATAATACCTACCTTTAACCAGCACAAATGGGTACTCACCACCCTGTGTCCTCCTCTGACGAATGATGATTCCACTCAAGAGGACAAAGACGCCTTGGCGGCCTGGCTCTGCTCCGATGAGATTGTGAGGTGCTATATCTTAGCATCAATGAACAATGTGTTGCAACAACAACATCGTGACATCGAGACTGCCGCCGATATGCTCAACAATCTTCATGAGATGTTTGGAGGGCAAAGACGTCAAGCATGGCAACAAGCAGTCCGACAGTTTATGAACTGTCATATGAAGGCTAGGACTCCTGTTGGAGACTTTATGATACTGATCACTAGTTTTCTGAATAAAATGGAAATCCTAGGATCTGAGATTGATGGGAAGAATGTCATAGATATGATCTTAGAAACTCTCCCCGCATCTCTTGATACCTCCAAGATGAACTACTCCATAAACCAGCTAGAGTATACTATTACCAAGCTTATGAAGGAACTTCACACTGCTGTAGGTCTCACTAAGAGAAAGAGGAATCAAGGAGAGGCACATGCTACTGAGCAAAAAGCCTCCGCCTCTGGAACTAAGAAGAGACCTCACAAGGCCGATAAAAAGAACTGTCCTCCCTATCTCAAAGCAAAGGAACATAATATTGTACTAGTTACCGAAGAATGCTTAGTAGCTGATAATGTAGCAACGTGGATTCTTGACTCCGTTGCTACTAACCATATTTGTTGTTCATTGACTGGTTTCAATAATACCAAAAGCTTAGAGGAAGGCGACTTCTGTTTCAAGAATATACCAAAACCATATTCGTCTTTTTGAGCAAGATTAATGTTTAAAGTTCATTAAGAATGGAATTCGTATTTCGTTTCCTGATAATTCTTTTGTCACTGATGCATGTATGAAGAATGCTCTTTTCTACATCTATCCCACTCAACCTTCTCTTTTAGACACCGAAATAGATAATGATCTAATTAGGGAGCCAAAGAGGATCAAACTTTCTGAATCCTCCGCCGATATAACAAAATCAACATACCTCTGGCCCTTAAGACTTGGTCATATCAGTCTAGACAGGATTAAGAGACTTGTGAGGGACGGTCCACTCCAAGCCTCTGCAATAGGTTCACTACCTACTTGTGAATTCTGCATAGAAGGAAAAATGACTAAGCGACCTTTCTCCGATAAGGGTCGAAGAGTCACTGAGTTGCTGGAACTAGTACATTCTGATGTATGTGGTCCGCTCAGCCAACAGGCACGTCGAGGATACGAATACTTCGTTACCTTCACCGATGATTACTCGCGATATGGTTTTGTCTATTTGCTCAAACACAAATCCGAGACCTTTAACGTATTTAAGGTCTTTAGGGCTTTAGTGGAAAAGCAAACTGGCAAAGTGATCAAAACCATTCGATCTGATCGAGGTGGTGAGTATATGTCTGGAGAGTTCGATGACTTTCTTAAAGAATAAGGCATCGCTTCTCAGCTTACCGTACCTGGCACACCCCAACAAAACGGAGTGTAAGAGAGAAGAAACTGAACTCTTATGGAGATGGTTAGATCAATGATGAGTTACTCATCACTCCCTCTTTCTTTTTGGGGATATGCCCTCGAAACAGCCGCTTACATTCTGAACAAAGTTCCTTCCAAAACGGTTCCTGGTACTCCTTAAGAACGATGGACTGGCCGTAAAGTAAATCTTGGCTGCACACGTGCTGAGGCAAAAGACTAGCAAGTTGTCTAGTAAGTTAGAATTGTGTCTGTTCGTTGGATATCCAAATGAAACTAAAGGTTTTACTTTCTATAGTCCCGAGGACGATAAGACTTTCATTAGCACGAATGCTCGTTTCCTTGAGGAGGACTTTATGAAGGATGCAAAACATAGAAGCAAAATTCTGCTTGAAGAAAAGTTGGGTGAGGAAGCTTCTACCTCATCTGTAAGAACTGTTCTTACCCCAACTGAAACACAACCTAACTCATTAGAATCTCGTCAAGTAGTACTTCGACGTAGTAGGAGGGCTACTTAAAAGCCTGACAGGTACATGTCCTACGGAGACTCTCTCTTAGCCGTCTCCGACATGGATGATCCTGTTTCCTATACCCAAGCAATGGCTTGTTCTGAATCAAACCTTTGGCTTGACGCCATGAAAGTTGAGATGCACTCGATGTATGTCAACAAAGTCTGGAAACTTGTAGACCTTCCTGAAGGGATTAAACCCGTAGGGTGTAAGTGGATATACAAGAAGAAAAGGGGTCCGGATGGGAACGTCGAGACGTTCAAAGCACGACTTGTGGCAAAGGGTTATACCCAACAAGAAGGGATTGACTATGAAGAAACCTTCTCGCCAGTCGCGATGCTTAAATCCATCCGCATACTTCTATCCATAGATGCAGATCTCGACTATGAGATCTGGCAAATGGATGTCAAGACGACCTTTCTTAATGGCAATCTTGACGAGCGCATTTATATGGCTCAACCAGACGGTTTCGTGGATAAAGGTCAAGAGACCAAGGTTTGTGAGTTACTTAAGTCCCTTTATGGACTAAAGCAAGCATCTAGGTCATGGAATATCAGATTCGACGAAACTGTGAAAAGCTTCGGCTTTGAACAGTCAATAGATGAGCAAGTTATCTGAGGTTACTTTATGTCGATGATATATTACTCATAGGTAATGACGTGGGTAAGTTATCTGAGGTTAAGGTCTCACTAGCAAAGCAATTCGATATGAAGGATCTAGGAGAAGTCGCGTAGATTCTGGGGATCTAAATCTTTCGAGATAGGAAAAACCGGCCCCTGTAGCTCTCTCAAGCATCTTATATTGATAAGGTGATGGATCGCTTCTCGATGCAAGACTCCAAGAAGGGCTAAACACCCTTTAGGCATGGAGTCTCACTCTCTAAGGACCAGTCTCGCAAGACTGCACAAGAGATTGTAGACATGAGGAAAATTCCTTACGCCTCTGTCGTAGGAAGCGTCATGTATGCTATGCTTTGCACTAGACCTGACATCTGTTTCACCGTTGGCGTAGTAAGCCTATTCCAATCCAACCCTGGACCCGAGCACTAGATTGCTGTTAAGCATGTTCTTAAGTATCTTCGAAGAACTAGGAACTTGATGCTGACATACTTGTTATCGGTCGTTTTCGGGACGCTGGAAATTCAAAAACACTTCAAGACCGGCCAGGCTTCGCCGGCCGGAAGCCCAACGGGCCCCGGCCCACCAGGCCCGAGTGCCCTGACGCACCCACGGCCCAACAGGGCCGGTGCGCGCGCACCTGCGCCCCCGGCCCAGGGGCCACGCGCACCCGCGCCCCCGGCCCAGTGGGCCTTAGCGCGCCTGGCCCGCGCGCGCCCGGTGCCCTGGCCGTCCCGGCCCGCACGCACTCCCGCGCCCCGGCTGTCCCGGCCCGCGCGTGCTCCCGCGCTCCCGGGCGCCACGGCTCTCGCGCGCTCCCGCGCCCCGGGCATCCCGGCGTGCGCGCGTTCCGGCCGAGCGCCCTGATCGTCCCGGCCCGCGCACGCCCCGGCCGAGCGCCTCTGCTGCCTCGGCCGAGCGCCCCTAGTTCAATTTGTATGTTGAGGGCTATCTTGGGCTCGGAGGCTTGAGAATCCAAGGCTTTAGAGTAGGACCCGGCTCGTAGCTTCTAGTGAAGACTTTAGAGGGGTCGCTTGCCTCGTAGCTCGGAGTTCTAGCTCAATGGCCCAGAAGCAGTGAAGACTTAAGAGATCGCCTCGATTCCCGAAGGGAATCCCATGGGAGCGACTTGAGAGAAAAACTCAACGCCCAACGCGGGATCGAGAGAGAAGTCGTCTTGGGACAGCAACCACCCAACATTGCTGACCGCGCATCCAACAAGAAACGCGCCGCCACACTCATGGCACCGACCACCGGTCTCGGCTCGCGAAGGAAGAGGCGTAGAAATGGTCGAGTCCCTAATGACCATCCTTCTCTGGCCCCGAAGCAATCCTTCGTCCCACTCAACGCGACGCCCGACCGGATCCCGAGCTTACACAGGGAGAAGCTAGGCTCGCCGGCCCCATTAAAGACGGACCCCGCGACGAGAGACAAGAGCAAACAATGCGAATATCATCGAGACCACGGGCACGCAACGATAGAATGCTACCAGCTTAGGAAGCAAATTGATTCCCTAATTCGAAGTGGGGACTTCAAGGAATTCGTCGCATCTGCTAGCAAGCCATGATTGTCGTAGCTTCCACCCTCTAACTCACGCCCGAGCTCGATCGGCTTCGTGATCGCTTTTATTTCAAAAATGTAATTTTCCTTTTTCAAAAAAGGCCAAGTGCCATGACTACCTGTAACGACCCCCTTTATTGCAATAAAGAATTATTCTACACACACTGTTGTATACCTCCAACACGACAGTTTCTTGGCCTTCGTCTCACAAACGCAAGAAACTCGGGGGGCTAATGGGGATCAATGCTCAATAAAAAACAACTCAAAAATAATAAAAATATAAAAAAAAGAAGTCCCAAGGGGCCGATGGTCAGGCTGGAGGTCCCAAAGAGAGACAATGTTCACATAACTCCTCGAGATGAGTTCATTCCTCAAGTCGAGTTCGAGTCCACGAGTCGACTGATACTCCTCGTGCCGACTCTTCACGTAACTCCTCGTGCAGGCTCTACATGAGTCCTCGAGTCGAGTTCGAGTCCACGAGTTGATTGATACTCCTCGTGCCGACTAGCTCGCCACTTCGTCAAGTCGAGCTCGCCACGTCGTCTAGTTGAGCTCGCCACTTCGTCTAGTCGAGCTCGCCACATCGTCTAGTCGAGCTCGCCACTTCGTCTAGTCGAGCTCGCCACGTCGTCTAGCCGAGCTCGTCACTTCGTCAAGTCGAGCTTGTCACTTCGTCTAGCCGAGCTCGCCACGTCGTCTAGTCGAGCTCGCCACTTCGTCTAGTCGAGCTCGCCACGTCGTCTAGTTGAGCTCGCCACTTCGTCAAGTCGAGCTCGCCACTTCGTCTAGTCGAGCTCGCCACGTCGTCTAGCCGAGCTCGTAGACTTCGTCAAGTCGAGCTCGTCACTTCGTCTGGTCGAGCTCGCCACGTCATCTAGTCGAGCTCGTCACTTCGTCTAGTCGAGCTCGCCACTTCATCTAGTCGAGCTCGACACTTCGTCTAGTCGAGCAGGAATGACTTCATCACTTCGTCCAAACGTCTTTGGATTCAGTTCGTCAGTTCGCCCAACCGAGTTGGGCTAACTCAATAAAAACAACTCAACAACAACTCAATCAAGGGGCCGATGGTTAGGCCGGAGGCCCCAAAGAGAGACGGTCTGCACATTACTCCTCGAGTTGAATTCAGTCCTCGAGTTGAGTCCCGAGTCCGCGAGTCGACTGATACTCCTCGTGCCGACTCTTCACGTAACTCCTCGTGCAAGCTCTACATGAGTCCTCGAGTTGAGTTCCGAGTCCACGAGTCGACTGATACTCCTCGTGCCAACTCTACATGTCTCCTCAAGATGAGTTCATTCCTCGAGTCGAGTTCGAGTCCACGAGTCGACTGACACTCCTCGTGCCGACTCTACATGTCTCCTCGAGATGAGTTCATTCCTCGAGTCGAGTTCGAGTCCACGAGTCGACTGATACTCCTCGTGCCGACTCTTCACGTAACTCCTCGTGCAGGCTCTACATGAGTCCTCGAGTTGAGTCCCGAGTCCGCGAGTCGACTAATACTCCTCGGGCTGACTCTTCACGTAACTCCTCGTGCAGTCTCTACATGAGTCCTCGACTTGAGTCCCGATTCCGCGCTCGCCACCTAGCTCGTGAGCCGAAAGGCAGCGAGTTACAAATAAGTTTCAAAGGCTTGCGTCCGCTGGGCGTATCTGGTCTAGCCAGCGTCCATGGGAAACCCCGCCACGCAAATGTGGCATCGCGCTCGCCGCCCAGCTCGTGAGCTGAAAGGCAGCGAGTTACAAATGGGTTTCAAAGGCTTGCATCCGCCGGGCGTATCTGGTGTAGCCAGCGTCCACGGGAAACCCCGCCATGCAAATGTGGCATCGCGCTCGCCGCCCAGCTCGTGAGCTGAAAGGCAGCGAGTTACAAATGGGTTTCAAAGGCTTGCGTTCGCCGGACGTACCTGGTCTAACCAGCGTCCACGGGAAACCCCGCCACGCAAATATGGCATCGCGCTCGCCGCCCAGCTCGTGAGCCGAAAGGCAGCGAGTTACAAATGGGTTTCAAAGGCTTGCGTCCGCCGGGCGTATCTGGTCTAGCCAGCGTCCACAGGAAACCCCGCCCGCAAATGTGGCATCGCGCTCGCCGCACAGCTCGTGAGCCGAAAGGCAGCGAGTTACAAATGGGTTTCAAAGGCTTGCGTCCGCCGGGCGTATTCCGTCTAGCCAGCGACCACGGGAAACCCCGCCACGCAAATGTGGCATCACGCTCGCCGCCCAGCTCGTGAGCCGAAAGGCAGCGAGTTACAAATAGGTTTCAAAGGCTTGCGTCCGCCGGGCGTATTCCGTCTAGCCAGCGACCACGGGAAACCTCGCCACACAAATGTGGCATCGCGCTCACCGCCCAGCTCGTGAGCCGAAAGGCAGCGAGTTACAAATGGGATTCAAAGGCTTGCGTCTGCCGGACGTATCTGGTCTAGCCAGCGTCCACGGGAAACCTGGCCACACAAATGTGGCACCGCGCTCGCCGCCCAGCTCGTGAGCCGAAAGGCAGCGAGTTACAAATGGGTTCCAAAGGCTTGCGTCCGCCGGACGTATCTGGTCTAGCCAGCGTCCACGGGAAACCTGGCCTCAGAAATGTGGCACCGCGCACGCCGCCCAGCTCGTGAGCCGAAAGGCAGCGAGTTACAAATGGGTTTCAAAGGCTTGCGTCCGCCGGACGTATCTGGTCTTGCCAGCGTCCATGGGAAACCTGGCCACGCAAATGTGGCACCGTGACGCACAAAGGCCATCCCCGTGAGGCACAAAAGCCGTCCCCCGTGACGCACAAAGGCCGTCCCTTGTGACGCACCAGAGGACGCCCCCCGCGATGCGTTGAAAGCCCTTCTACGGCATGCTCGGAAACCCGAGAGCGTTCATCCCGCACCCGCATGAAAGTGTAGATTTTGAGTTTCCACTCGACCTACGCTCGACCGGAAACTCGCGGGGCTAATGTTACCGGTCCATCTCGGCCCGGTAGAGCAGCGACGGCCGCGATAGCGACCACCCCGGGACTCCCCCGACCCATGGCCGACCTCCGGCCTCATGAGCTCGACCTCCAGCTCATGGCCGACCTCCGGCCTCATGAGATCGGCCTCCTTCTCCATGGCCGACCTCCGGCCTCATGAGCTCGGCCTCCAGCTCATGGCCGACCTCCGGCCTCATGAGCTCGGCCTCCAGCTCATGGCCGATCTCCGGCCTCGTGAGCTCGGCCTCCAGCTCGTGGCTGACCTCCGGCCTCATGAGCTCGGCCTCAGCCCATGGCCGACCTCTGGCCTCATGAGCTCGGCCTCCAGCTCATGGCCGACTTCCGGCCTCATGAGCTCGGCCTCCAGCTCCATGGCCGACCTCCGGCCTTGTGAGCTCGACCTCAGCTCGACCTCCACGCCTCAGACCCGGCCATTGCCTCCATGGCCGACCCAGAGCCAGCCATTGCCTCCAAGGCCGACCCAGAGCCAGCCATTGCCTCCATGGCCGACCCAGAGCCGGCCATTGCCTCCATGGCCGACCCAGGGCCGGCCATTGCCTCCACGGCCGACCCAGGGCCGGCCATTGCCTCCATGGCCGACCCAGAGCCGGCCATTGCCTCCATGGCAAACCCAGAGTCGGCCATTGCCTCCAAGGCTGACCCAGAGCCGGCCATTGCCTCCATGGCCGACCCAGAGCCGGCCATTGCCTCCATGGCCGACCCAGAGCCGGCCATTGCCTCCATGGCCGAACCAGAGCTGGCCATTGCCTCCATGGCCGACCCAGAGCCGGCCCTCGGCCAAGGGGATGCCCAAAATACCCCTTGGTCGCTTGTAAATATTGGGGTCCCTCCCCAGGTCCAGGTAATCCATTCTTGAGTACTGAAACGCTGCCGAACTCGTACCTCGCTCGTTTCTCTCAAGTCTCAACCCCTAAACACTTAAACCCTCTAAGCCACCTCAATCCTACTAATGTTGAGCGTCGGAGAGGTAAATAGGGGCAACCCCCCTGTTTTCCTATTGTAGTTCACACCTTCCTACTTGCTTTTCGGGTGCCTGGACGAAATAGACATCACCAATAGCTAAGGGACGACTTGAAATATCAAGTCCGACACGCTCGAGTCAAGACGAGACCACTTGGTCCGGCCTTGGGTCTAACCGTCTTCGACTCCTAAATCGTTGTCCGAAAAACAGCGACAACAGCCATCATCGAGGGCTTGCGCACCGGAGACTTCTTAAAGTCCGTCATCGGCAGAGTCCCTTCTACGATGGCCGAGTTAATGAACCGAGCCAAAACCTTCATGGGGGTAGAAGATTACCTCGACGGCCGCAGGAGCAGCAACCAAAGCTCCCGCCGTCGGGATGAGTCCGACAACGAGCCTGGCAACCCCCGCAAGAGGGTAAACAAGGGAGGTCAAGCTTCCGATAGCCGACTACTCGAGTTACACTCCCTTGAACGCCCCGGTAGAGCAAATCTACTCTGTGGTGCGTAACAAGTTCGTCGCTCCGACTCCGATAAAGGGCAGCCTCGCATCTCGCGACCGGTCCCGCTATTGTGAGTTCCACCAGGATTACGGTCACACGACCGCTCAATGCTTCCATCTTAGGAGACAAATTGAGGCACTAATCTAGAAGGGAGAGCTCAAAGAGTTTGTCCTTCGCATGGTAGGAGCTGCAGCCCCCGCCGACAACAGGCCACAGCCTGAGAAAGGTGGAAGGGCCACAACCAACACCGACCGCACCGCGTTCACGGCTACGGCCGATGCGCAACTCCACGTCGTCACCACCATCCTAGGTGGCTTGCAAGACGGGGACTCGGCCCGGCAAAGGAAAAAGCTCCTCAGAGCTACCTCTCAAGAAGGCCTTACCGGGCAGGTTAACCTCACTTATGAGGAACCTCCGTCCGTACCTCACGAGACGATACAATTCACCAATGAAGAGGCCAAGCGAGTTGTGCACCCGCACAATGACGCTATAGTCCTTTAGGCCCAGGTGGCCAATAACTTGGTGAAAAGAGTTCTTATTGATAACGGCAGCGCAGCCGATATAATCTTTAAGACCACCCTAGAGCGCATGAAGCTCGGGGGGCTCCGCCTTGTCCCGACTCAAACCCCTCTGTTTGGGTTCACGGGAGAAAAGGTCATGACTCGTGGATCGGGACTCGACTCAAGGAGCGAACTCAACTCAAGGAGCTATGCGCAAATTCGACGCAAGGACTAGTCAGTCGACTCGTGGATTGGGACTCGACTCGAGGAGCGAACTCAACTCGAGGAGCTATGCGCAAAGTCGACGCGAGGACTAGTCAGTCGACTCATGGATCAGGACTCGACTCGAGGAGCGAGCTCAACTCGAGGAGTTATACGCAAAGTCGACTCGAGGACTAGTTAGTCGACCTGGGGATTCGAGTTGTGTCTCTTTGGGACCTCCGGCCTAACCATTGGCCCCTCGAGATTTCTCTATGCTACTATTTTTGTTTTTGAGGTCGGTGATTTATCGTTTAAGACTATAGTCTTTATCCTAGTCGTACTCATGTCACCTATCGCTGCAGATGCTCGCACACCAGGAGCGGAGCGATTAGATTTTCTTGCTGCGTTGGATACGCAATGTGCAGACCGACATGGAGACGCCGTGGTTGAGCACGCTGTTGCAGTTAAAACGGGCTGGTGAGGAGGCGACTTGCTTGAGCGCGAAGTTGGAGGCTGCGATTGCATTGTGGGTTTGTTGAGCGAGTATCTTGCGCGAAGGTGGCGCTCGCGGTTTGGCCAAGGAGCATCACTCACGCTCGACTGACTTCGAGTGAGGTTTCTTGCGCCCCAGCAGGGAGAGGGCGCGACTTGTTCTAGGTGGAGATGTAGGTCGTCACCGAAAAGAACAACGCCGTGCGAGTGAAGGAGAACTCAGAGGGAGATTGGGACATCGCATTGGCGGAGGCTCGGCGGACGGTTACGGTCCGAGTTCGTGATGCGACGATGAAGGAGAACGCGTCTCGCGAGTTCGCCTTCATTTTCTTTGTTGGCATGTTTCCTGTTGGATTCTTTTTTAACATTGGTTGTCCTTATTTAACCTTTTTGGGTTTATTACATGTCTTATTTTCTCGATTTACTATGTCTAGTGCAATCGATTTGCACGATTTTGTTGATGCGTGTCTTATTTTCTCGATTTACCGACGATAGTGTAATCGATTTGCACGACTTGGGCCACGAGGGGCCTTGGTGCCATATTACGTGACCAGGTTTTCCGTGGACGCTGGCTAGACCAGTTTCGTCCGGCGGGCGCAAGCCTTTGAAACCCATATGTGACTCGCTGCCTATTGGCGCACGAGCTGGGCGGCGAGCGGGCCTCTTTCCCGGTATGTACGCTACCTATTGGCGTGCGTGTTGTGCGTCAGGATGGGCTTGGAGTAGGCGTAGTTCCCAGTGAGTGTGGTACCTGTCGGTACGCATGTCGCGTTTTGGGTTTTGACTGTTGCCTTGGGACTCGCATCCGGTGCGTGGATCTAATGCATGTCGACGCGTGAGTGACTCGTGAGTCTAATAGACTCCTTTTTTGAGTCGTGCGAGAGCGTCGCATGGACGGGTTGTTGATGATGTATCCCTGTTAGCCCCCCGAGTTTCTTGGGTATTCGTAGAGGAGCCTAGAAATTTTGGCTAATGTGAAATGAAACACGAAAGGTGGAACGTAATTCAAAGTCTTGTATTTCGTAAAAGTAAAATTACATCCCACGGCCTATCGGCCTCAAATAAGATTGTCTTGAAAAAAATTGAAAATAATGAAAATGTGGAAGAAAATTGGCGGCAATCTTTATTTGTTGTCGACTCGAGCGTGATCGCGAGCCCACCTAAATTCTCGAGCTCGATGCCATCGTCCTGACTTCACCATTCTTATCCCCTCAGGTCGGTAGATGGTGCTAATCATCTCTCCCTTTTCCTTTTCCGTCCACCCCTCGTATGTAGCACATCCTGGCCATCGATTGGTCTCCCATCATTACGACGATTCCCTTTGCGATCAGAAATTTCATCATCAGATGATAAGTGGAGGTTATCGCCTTCAATCTGTTCAGAGTGGGGCGACCAACGATTATGTTGTAGGTAGACGGTTGATCCACCACCTGGAACGACACGATGTGAGTGACCTCGATTCCCCCGGGTGTCCCGAAAGTTACCGGAAGGTCGATGGTACCTTCCGTCATCCTCCTCTCCCCGGAGAAGCCGAAGAGTGGGGTCGAGATTGGGGTCGGCCTTAGCCCGGCCACCTTCATCCTGTCCAAAGCTGATTTGAAGATAATGTCGGCCGAACTGCCATTGTCTATCAGAATTCTCCGGACGAGGTTATAGGCGATCGGTGCCGAGACGACAATCGCGTCGTTGTGCGGGTGCAGGACACGCACCGCTTCCTGGTTGGTGAAGAACATAGTCTCGAAGGGGGACGGGGGCGGAACCTTGTAGGTGTGGTGGTTTTGGTGAGCGATCTTCCCTTGAGAGATATCCCTCACGTACTTCTTCCTTTGCGTACTGGAATCCCCAAGCACAGTGTTGGAATTGATCTAGGGTTTAAGAAAAAGTTTAACGCTTCGGTAAGCGGCGAAATTTTAAAAATTTTCTTTTAACTAGTAAAACATTTTAACTAACCTAGACAAAGAGCAAGCACATGTAAATAAACAACTAATATGAGCATTAAACATTACTAACCTCTTTAGAAGCTTGAACGTTGAGAAGCTCTTGGAAGGTTGCAACGTTCGTCTCCCTCGCAGCACGTCTCTCTTTCTTTCCTCGCCAACTCGAGCAACCACGAAAGTTTCTATCACTAAATAACTCGAGAGAAAAAGGAATTAGTGTGTGGGCACTTTTAAACACTACGACTTAAGAACAAGTCTTGAAGTCGAAGAGCTAAAACACTAGGTCAAATGAGGACCTAGGTGCCAAAACCAAAAACGAAATTGAATAAAAAGAGAGAGAGAGAAGTCGGCCAAGTCTAGAGAGAGAAGCTCTCAATCTCTAAAACTTGGGATGAATAAAATGAAGGGAATGATGGCTCTATTTATAGGAGAGGTTTTACCTTCAATAAGGTAGTTTCCTCTTTTATTGAATATCATATATTCATGAGCAAATATTGCTCTCCTTCCCTTAGAGTCACACGGCCAAGAGTGCTTCTAGAAGCCCTTGGATTTGTTTCCTCTTTTGTTCCCTTCCTTACTTAGCCGAATTCCCTAATGCTATGCATAGGAAATTTGTTTCCACTTTTTCTTCTGGCAAGTATCTTCATACATTAATGCACAAAATAATCTCCCTTTCACACTAGGGCTGCGCAAAATTGGTCTCCCATTCTCTTGGGTTGGACGGCCAAAAGGCTTCTAGAAAGTCTTTCTAGATTTTTCTTTACTTGTTCATGACAACATAAGAAAAGCCGATTAAGAATTTTCAAGTAAAATTCTATGAAATGAAATTAATCCACAATGCCCAATGAACACATCATGGCCAAGTGATCTAGGCCATCGTATCACCATGTCAAAAAATTTATTGACATTCATTTCATGCCATGTCCAAAAAGACAAATTTACCCTTTTGACAATTTTCGTAAAACTTGTCTCGTTCTTGTTTTGACTTAGCTTCTAGTTTAACTATTCCTACTCGATATGATTTGTGACAGTCACCTCATGGATCCAAATGAACAAAGCTTGAGCTAAACACTTGGACTCAAACGTTCACAAACCTTTTCCAAGTTTAGCTTAATGTCAACTGACTCCACTAAAGAGTTGACACTGAAATTCTCTCGGTTCAAATGAATTTATTTTCTACTCAAGTATTCAACCAAATTATGATGAGCGGATCCAGTGAATATTATCTATGTTTACCCTTCATGAATATCATCAGCTAGTCGGGATTTACGAAATTACCATTTTACCCTTCTAGCTGTTATTTCCTCAACTCCTTTGCCGCTTGTGAAAAATTCAGAAACAATGTATCGACGAGGAGTTAACAAGTCACATTGTTTCATCCAAAAGAGTCAGGACTCAATTTGGACACTGGCCAGTTCATTTATTCACATTCCAAGGAACAAAGCATGCGGTGATATACATTGCATTTCACCAATCTTGTACATGAATTCCATATCTATGAGAACTTCACAAAGTTACTCATGACATCTTCACAACTTAGTACTTCACCAGTAGGTGCTGTTCAGAATCACATAGTGAGTCCGAACTCTGACTTTCTCAAATGAGAATAAGCTGTGAAATGACATGTCTCATTTTAGGATTAAGGTAAGCATGATGCAATTCATACGTAGTGACTTCGAGACATAAGAGGTTAAATGTTTTTTTTTATTTTGTCTCTAGAAGTGCACTGGTCAATTCAGTACCTTCGGAATATACCTAGAAGAACTATAGAGTCTCCAACTCTCAATGCCCCATAACCAGACATCATAGATTCTCCTAACAATCGTACTGAGGTCAATAGTCCTTTGACCCTTAGATTGCGAATATATCGTTTTAAGCAAACTATGAAGAGTTTGTTCATGCAAATCTACATTTGTCTCTTCGTAAGTGGTTAAGTTTGTTTATGGGCTAAAGACTAATGTTTTATCATAAAGCTTCAGACAAGGAAGATTGAATGAACGTTTCAACTTTTATTAATAAATAAGCAATTACAAGCAAGAGTCTTCTCGAGACTTTATTACATCAAATGTACAAAATAAAGACTACAACTCTTCTTGTGGGCACCATTGACAACACACGGGGCCTCCCATGATCAAGCCCACGATTTGCATTCGTGAGCTTTCCGGATCATCATCCGCCGCGCGGTCGGTGACAGTGACCGTGGCCTGACCCTTCTTCTCATGTCGTCGGCGCTCTCCGCCTCCCGTGGTAGTCCCGATTGTACGGAGAACGTACTCTTTCAACTTCCCATCATGGATGATGGCCTCAATATGACGCTTGAGTTAATGGCATTCAGATGTCAGATGCCCGTGATCTTGGCGGTACTCACAGAAGTTGCTCCGATCACGCTTCGCGGGATTCTTTTTCAGAGGAGCGGGGCTTCCTAGATTGTCGCGCTACAAAGCAAGGAACCGCCCTTGCGGGGTATTGAGAAGGGTGAATGCCGATAACTTCCAAAAGCTGTCGACATGCGAAGGCCTCGGCCGGGAAGGGAGTGACCGTTAGGGGTCTGACCACCTCTGTTCCTCCTCTTTCGAGGGTTGGGGTGATCTTTGCCTTGGTCATCACTGTTGGAATTGACCTAGGGTTAAGAAAAAGTTTACGCTTCGAGCAAGCGGCGGAATTCAAAAATTTTCTTTAAAACAAGTAAAACGATTTTACTAACCTAAACAAAGAGCAAGTACATATAAATTAAAATTATAAACGAGCAATATAAGTTTACTAACCTTTGACAAGCTTGAACGTTGAGAAGCCTTTGGATGGTTGAAATGTTCGTCTCCCCTCGCAGCACGTCTCTCGTCTTTCCTCAGGAACTCGAGCAACCACGAAAGTTTCAATCACTAAAATCACTCGAGAAAGAAAGGAATTAGTGCGTGGGCACTTTTAAACACGACAACTCGAGAACAAGTCTCAAAGTAGAAGGGCTAAAAACACTAGGTCAAATGTACACCTAGGAACCAAAACTAATTGTGATGAGTGGATCCACTGAATATTATCTATGTTTACCCTTCATGAATATCATCAGCTAGTCGGGATTTACAAAATTACAATTTTACTCTTCTAGCTGTTATTTCCGCAACTCATTTGTCGCTTGTGAATAAGTTAGAAACAATGTATTGACGAGGAGCTAACAAGTCACATTGTTTCATCCAAAAGAGTCAGGCTCAATTTGGACACTGGCCAGTTCATTTATTCACATTCCAAGGAACAAAGCATGAGGTGATATACATTGCATTTCACCAATCTTGTACATGAATTCCATATCTATGAGAACTTCACAAAGTTACTCATGGCATCTTCACAACTTAGTACTTCACCAATAGGTGCTGTTCAGAATCACATAGTGAGTCCGAACTCTGTCTTTCTCAAATGAGAATACGTAAGCTGTGAAATGGCATATCTCATTTGAGGATTAAGGTAAGCATGATGCAATTCATACGTAGTGACTTTGAGTCATAAGAGGTTAAATGTTTTTTTTTTATTTTGTCTCTAGAGTCTCCTAACAATCGCACTGAGGTCAATAGTCCTTTGACCCTTAGATTGCGAATATATCGTTTTAAGCAAACCATGAAGAGTTTGTTCATGCAAATCTACATTTGTCTCTTCATGTGTTGTTAGGTTTGTTTATGGACTATAGACTAAGGTTTTATCATAAAGCTTCACACAAGGAATAATGAATGAACATTTCAACTCTTTATTAATGAATAAGCAATTACAAGCAAGAGTCTTCATGAGACTTTATTACATCAAATGTACAAAAGTAAAGACTACGACTCTTCTTGTGGGCACCATTGACAACAAACTCCCACTTGACTCAAAGAAGATGTTGTTGGAATCGATCTAGGGTTTAAGAAAATAATTAACGTTTCGGGAAGCGGCGGAATTTTAAAAATTTTCTTTTACAAGTAAAACGGTTTTTACTAACCTAGACAAGTGCAAGTACATGTAATTAAAAACTAATATGAGCTAAGAAGTTTACTAACCTTTCTTGAAGCTTGATCTTTGAGAAGCTCTTAGAAAGTTGCAACGCTCGTCTCCCCTCGCTGCACGTCCCTCTTCCTTTCCTCGGCACCTCGAGCAACCACAAAAGTTTCTATCACTAAATCACTCGAAATAAAGGAATTAGTGAGTGGGCACTTTTAAACACTACGACTTAAGAACGAGTCTTGAAGTCGCAGAGCTAAACACTTGGTCGAGTGAGGACCTAGGTGCCAAAACAAGAAAAATCGAAAATAAACTAGAAAGAGAGAGAGAGAGGAGTTCGGCCAAGTTCTAGAGAGAGAGTCTCTCAAATCTCTTAAACTTGGATGAATGAAATGTGAGGAAATGAGGCTCCTATTTATAGGAGAGGTCTCACCTTCAATAAGGTAGTTTCCTCTTCTATAGAATATCACATATTCATGAGCCAATTTCCTCTTTTCCCTCTTGAGACACTCGGCCAAACAAGGGCTTCTAGAAGCCTTGATTTGTTTCCAATTTTGTTCATGGCTTGCCTTTTTCTCAACTTGGCCGATTCCCTTATGCATCCTTATGCAAATTTGTTTCCTCTTTTTCTTTAGGCAAGTATCTAAATACATTTATGCACAAAATAAACTCTCCTATTTCTCTATAGGGTAGGCGCCCAACATGTCTCTAGAAGGAGCTTCTAGAAGCTTCTTCATTTATTCACGGGAACATGAAAAAAGGCCCATTAAGAATTTTCAATAAAACTCTTATGAAATGAAATTAATTCACGAGCCCCAATGATCAAGTCATGGCCGAGTGACATTAAGTCATCAAATGAACTTGTCAAAAAATTTATTGACATTCATTTCATCCTTTGTCTCAAAATACAAAAATACCCTTTTGACTATTTTCGTTCTCGTTTTGACTTAGCTTCCAGTTTAACTATTCCTATCGATGTGATTCGTGACAGTGACCTCATGGACCCAAATGAACAAAGCTTGAGCTAAACACTTGGACTCAAAAGTTCACAAACCTTTTCCAAGTTTAGCTTAATGCCAACTGACTCCACTAAAGAGTTGACACTGAAAATCTCTCGGTTCAAATGAATTTATTTTCTACTCAAGAATTCGACCTAGTTATGATGACCGGATCCAATGAATATTATCTATGTTTACCCTTCATGAATGTCATCAGCTAGTCGGGATTTACTAAATTACCATTTTACCCTTCTAGCTGTTATTTCCTCAACTCCTTGGTCGCTTGTGAATAAGTTAGAAACAATGTATTGACGAGGAGCTAACAAGTCACATTGTTTCATCCAAAAGAGTCAGGACTCAATTTGGACACTGGCCAGTTCATTTATTCACACTCCAAGGAACAAAGCATGAGGTGACATACATTGCATTTCAGCAATCTTGTACATGAATTCCATATCTATGAGAACTTCACAAAGTTACTCATGACATTCTCACAACTTAGTACTTCACCAATAGGCCCTGTTCGGAATCACATAGTGAGTCCGAACTCTGACTTTCTCAAATGAGAATACTAAGCTGTGAAACGGCATGTCTCATTTCAGGATTAAGGTAAGCATGATGCAATTCATACATAGTGACTTCGAGACATAAGAGGTTAAATGGTTTGTTCTTATCTTGTCTCTAGAAGTGCACTGGTCAATTCAGTACCTTCGAAAGATACCTAGAAGAACTATAGAGTCTCCAACTCTCAATGCCTCATAACCAGACATCATAGATTCTTCTAACAATCGTACTGAGGTCAATAGTCCTTTGACCCTAAGATTCCGAATATATCGTTTTAAGCAAACTACGAAGAGTTTGTTCATGCAAATCTACATTTGTCTCTTCGTAAGTTGTTAAGTTTGTTTATGGACTAAAAGACTAAGGTTTTATCATAAAGCTTCAAACAAAGAAAGAATGAATGAACGTTTCAACTTCAATTACAAGCAAGAGTCTTCATGAGACTTTATTACATCAAATGTACAAAATAAAGATTACAACTCTTCTTGTGGGCACCATTGACAACAGATGTGTGTAGTCCTTCATGCTTAATCCCTCTCGATGTTGGTCGAAGACCTTGTTCGCTAGGGCCTTCGTGAATAGATCTGTCAGGTTGTCCACCGTTGAGATCTTCTTCACTTCCACGTCTCTGCGCTGCACGATCTCTCGAATCAAATGGTATTTCCTCTCAATATGTTTAGAGCGCTTATGGCTTCGAGGTTCCTTTGAGTTAGCGACAGCCCACTAATATCACAATAAAGGGTCAAGGGCTCGTCGACGTTTGGAACAACTTCCAAATACTTAAGGAATTTTCTAAGCCATACAACCTCTTTGGATGCTTCACAAGCAGTCACATATTGTGCTTCCATTGTGGAGTCAGCAATGCAATATTGCTTAATACTCGTCCACACAACAACTCCACCATTAAGGATGAACACAAATCCCGAAGTGGATTTCCTGGAATCCTTATCCTCTTGAAAAATCGGAATCGGTATATCCCGTCATAGTCAGGTCAGTACCTGAATATGTAAGCATCAAGTTCCTAGTTCTTCGAAGATACTTGAGAACATGCTTAACAGCAATCCAGTGCTCGGGTCCTGGGTTGGATTGAAAACGGCTAACTACGCCAACTGTGGAGCAGATATCATGTCTAGTGCAAAGCATAGCATACATAAGACTTCCTACGGTTGAGGCGTAAGGAATTTTTCTCATGTCCTCAATCTCTTGTGCAGTCTTGGGAGACTGGTCCTTAGAGAGTGAGACTCCATGCCTAAAGGGTATTTAGCCTTTCTTGAAGTCTTACATCGAGAAGCGATGCATCACCTTATCAATATAACATGCTTGAGAGAGCGACAAAGTCCGGTTCTTCCTATCTCGAAAGATTTGGATCCCCAGAATGTACGCGGCTTCTCCTAGATCCTTCATATCGAATTTCTTTGCCAGCCAGACCTTAACCTCGGATAACTTACCAACATCAGTACCTATGAGTAATATATCATCGACATATAGTACCAGAAACACAACTTTACGTTCGTGCATTAACTTGTAAACACACGGCTCCTCTATTGACTGCTCAAAGCCGAAGCTCTTTACAGTTTCATCGAATCTCATATTCCATGACCTTGATGCTTGCTTTAATCCATTAATGGACTTAAGCAACTCACAAACCTTGGTTTCTTGACCTTCTTCTACGAAACCGTCTGGTTGAGCCATATAAATGCGCTCGTCAAGATTGCCATTCAGGAAGGCCATCTTAACATCCATTTACCAGATCTCATAGTCGAGAGCTGCAGCTATGGATAGAACTATGCGGATGGATTTAAGCATCGCGACTGGCGAGAAGATTTCTTCATAGTCAATCCCTTCTTGTTGGGTATAACCCTTAGCCACAAGTAGTGCTTTGAACGTCTCGATGTTCCCATCCGGACCCCTTTTCTTCTTGTGTATCAACTTACTGATACGAACCACGCCAACAATGTGACGGTGACCCGGAACTAATGTTGGTGCCTTCGCAAACCAGGATCTCAAGTTCGATGACTCCGCGACCCAACGCCTAGAGAGATGCAAACCTTGGAATAATGAGGACGCCACAAACGAATGTGTAAGTTCGCTTGATAAGCCGGGGATGAACGCCACAAGGAATACCTTGATAAGTTCAGAAGTTTCTTCAAGAAACAAAGAGAATTCTCTCACTTTTTAATAAAAAAATATAGTCTGCCTTTCTCATTCATGAAACCTCTTTAAATAAGGAAAATACAATGCAAATTCGGAGCTCTTTGTTGCCCTAGCTTAAATGGGCCTAGAAGACATTATTTAGGCCTAATAACATTAAAATTAAAAAGCTAACTTAATATCTAACACATATGGCCTTCATTTAACATAAATAAAGCCCAAAAACACTTTAAAAGGACTCACCCTTAACCCATTGTTTTTGGCTACGAAAATAACAAATAAATAACTCAAACAATAATAACTAAAAAGAGTCTTAATCAATAACAGCTTGAATGATGTGAATAAGCTCTCCTTTATTTCCTTGGGTGTGCTTGCTCTCCACTTCTTGCACAACTTCTAAAACAAGGTTGTTCATATCTTCCTTCATTCGTTTTGCCCTTGCCCTTGTGATTGGTCCATTTTTTGTTCCTCCTTGATGTCCGCATCACTCCCCCCCCCCCCCCCCCCCCCTCTTGAAAAGGATTTGTCCTCAAATCAGAATCTGCATTAAAAGGACTCAAGTCAGATACATTGAAAGTTGCGCTCACATTGTACTCACCGGGTAGATCTAGTTTGTAAGCATTGTCATTGATCCGATCAAGCACTTGGAATGGTCCATCTCCTCGTGGGAGCAGCTTAGAACGTCGTTGGGCTGGAAATCGCTCTTTTTCGCATGTGCAACCAAACCCAATCTCCAGGTTCAAAAATCAATTTACGGCGTCCCTTGTTGGCTTGCTTCATGTATTGTTCCATCCGCCGCTCAATGTTTTGTCTAGCTCGTTCATGAAGTTGCTTCACGAATTCTGCTTTCTTTTCGCCATCTAAATTCAATGTTTCAGAACTAGGTAAAGGTGATAAATCCAAAGGAGTTAAAGGATTAAAACCATAGACAAGTTCAAAAGGTGAAAACTTAGTTGCTGAATGAAGTGAACGATTGTATGCAAACTCAACATGTGGTATGCACTCTTCCCAAGACTTAATGTGTTTCCTAATCACAGCCCTCAATAAGGTTGATAAAGTTCGATTGACTACCTCAGTTTGGCCATCGGTTTGGGGGTGACAGGTTGTAGAAAACAACAGTATGGTTCCTAACTTTCCCCACAAGGTCTTCCAAAAGTAACTCAAGAACTTTGCATCCCATGTAGACGTACTATTTCTCAAAATAACAACTCAGCAACGTTAGAGGCATCATCAGTTTTGTGACAAGGAATAAAATGAGCCATCTTAGAGAACCGATCTACAACGATAAAAATGGAGTCCTTCCCTCTCTTGCTCCTAGGTAATCCTAACACAAAATCCATTGAAATGTCTATCCACGGAGAACTAGGAATGGGTGAGGGAGTATAAAGATCGTTTGGTTGTACTCTAGATTTGGCTTGCCTACAAGTAATGCACCGACCAACTATCCTTTCGACGTCTCTTTTCATGTGGGGCCAGAAGAAATGTTCATGCAAGATTCCTAAAGTCTTAGCTACCCCAAAATACCCCATCAGCCCTCCACCATGGGATTCCCTAGTTAGTAGATCTCGCAATGAACAATTGGGAACACACAACCTATTTTCCTTGAAAAGATAATCATCATGCCTAAAGAACTTCCCAATTCCAGATTTTTCACACAACCGATAATTTTCACCAAAATCAAGATCATCATTATAAAGCTGTTTGATATGTTCAAAACCAAGTAGTTTAGCGTCAAGGGTTGAGATCAGAACATACCTCCGAGAAAGGGCATCGGCAACCACATTCTCCTTACCTTTTTTGTACCGAATGACATATGGAAACGGCTCTAAGAATTCAGACCAGTGAGCATGTCGTTTGTTCAGTTGGTGTTGGCTTTTGAAATGCTTCAAGGATTCATGATCAGTGTGAATCACAAACTCTTTTGGCATGAAGTAGTGTTGCCACGTCTCAAGTGCTCGAATTAGTGCGTATAACTCCTTGTCATATGTCGGGTAGTTGAGTGTCGTGCCATTCAATTTCTCACTAAAATACGCAATCGGACGTCGCTCATGCATGAGTACGGCTCCAATCCCTACACCTGAAGCATCACATTCAATTTCAAATGCCTTCTCAAAGTCTGGTAAAGTAAGCAAAGGAGCATTTGTTAGTTTATCCTTTAGACTCTTGAACGCATCTTCTTGTGCTTTTCTATAAGTAAAACAGAGATAAAGAGATGTGCGAAATTGATATTTTCTCATTAGCATCAGACGTGTATTTATACACATTACAAGGAAAGGGAAATAAACAAATAAGGAAACCTAATCCTACTATACAAGGAAACAAATAATCAGCTGTTGACAACTAAGGACAGCTAAGAAAAAAACGTGTACAGCTAAGGGAATTAATCCCACACACTAATCAGCTCTAACTAAAAAACTAAAAAAATAAAGCCCATCTAACAATCAACCTAATGGGCCTTTTAACAATGTTACACGTTAATTAGACTATTCTGGAGAGTATACACGAAATTAACATAATATTTTAACACTCCCCCTCAAGTTGGTGCAAAGATATCTATCATGCCCAACTTGCTTAAAAAATCTTCAAACTTTGTCTTGTAAAGCCCTTTGGTCAGAACATCTGCTAGCTGCTCTGATGTTGGAACGAATGGCATGCAAATTTCCCCCCTTTCTAGCTTCTCTTTGATAAAGTGACGATCTATCTCCACGTGTTTTGTCCGGTCATGTTGAACCGGATTGTTGGCGATGCTAATGGCAGACTTGTTATCACAAAACAGCTTCATGGGAGCTGTGAACTTAACCCGGAGCTCATTTAAGATGCCTCGGATCCAAATGATCTCACAAATACCTTGCGCCATAGCTCGAAACTCTGCCTCTGCACTACTTCGAGACACAACAACTTGCTTCTTACTTCTCGACGTCACAAGATTACCCCAAACAAAGGTACAATAGGCTGAGGTTGATCGCCGGTCATCTGAACACCCGGCATAGTCAGCATCTGTGAACACTTCAATCTGCCTCCCATCATCCTTCTTGAATAAAACTCCTTTTCCCGGACTTCCTTTGAGGTAGTGTAGAATGCGATACACAGCCTCTAAGTGATTCTTGGATGGATTGTGCATGTGTTGACTTACAAGGCTCACTGCAAATGCAATGTCTGGCCGTGTGTGAGCCAAGTAAATCAATTTCCCAACCAGCCTTTGATACCTTTTCTTGTCTGCCGGATCCTCATCATCATTTGTCATTGTGAGCTTATGATTTGGATCAATTGGAGTAGAGGTAGGTCTGCAGCCGAGTAGACCTGTTTCCTTGAGTAGATCGAGCACGTACTTTCGTTGTGAGATTGCAATCCCCTTTGAGGACCTGGCCACTTCCATACCTAGAAAGTATTTGAGACTTCCTAGGTCTTTCACTTCAAATTGCTGAGCTAGGAATCTTGTCAACTTGTTGAGTTCAGCCTCATCATCACCTGTCATCACAATATTATCCACATAAACAATCAATATGGCGAGTTTACCATTTAGAGAATGTTTGTAGAACATGGTATGATCACTGTGGGCTTGCGTGTATTGCTGATCCTTCATCGCCTTAGTAAATCTGCCAAACCAAGCTCGTGGAGATTGCTTGAGTCCATACAGTGCCTTCTTAAGAAAGCACACTTTCCCATTGGCCGTGTGATCAAATCCCGGAGGTGGCTGCATAAAGACTTCTTCCTCTAGTTCTCCGTTGAGGAAGGCATTCTTGACGTCAAATTGTCGTAGTGGCCAGTCAAGATTCACGGCAAGAGAGAGTAGGACTCTGACGGTGTTTAGTTTAGCAACCGGAGCAAAGGTCTCCTCGTAATCCAGCCCATAGGTTTGAGTGAACCCACGAGCAACCAGCCTTGCTTTGTACCTGTCAATTTCTCCCTCGGCATTATACTTGATAGTAAATATCCATTTGCAATCAACTGTTCTTTTTCCTGCAGGCAACACAGTCAGTTCCCAAGTCTCATTCTTTTTTAAAGCTCTCATTTCCTCTAAAACAGCCTCTTTCCACTTAGGAATACTTAGAGCTTCATAAATAGAACTAGGAATCTCATCAATCAACAAATTTGTGGTAAAGGCTCTAAAGGCAGGAGACACATTTTTATATGAGACATAATTAGACAAGGGGTACATGGGAAACTTCTCGGCTTGTCTAGTGGTGCAATTTCTGGTTCCTTTTCTAAGGGCAATTGGCTCATCTAGAATTTCAAGTGTACCTATACTCTCGGCTGACTCATCAAGAATGGGTGAATTTGAGATGAAAGGAGAAGAATTACCTTGATCCGTGTTTGGTTCTGATGATGACAGTGCTGGAGTTTTAACTTCACTTTCTGATTGCACTCTTGAGTTAACACGGAAATCAGATATTGGTTCCTCATTTGAATCAGTTCCATTTTCATTATATGATGACATTTCATTTTGATCATTTGGAGCATTTGGGACATTTTGTATACGGCTAGAATTATTAGGCAAATCCAAAATAGGCAGAGAATGATTTAAATCCCAAAAACACTCTTCAATATTATTCTCCCCCTGAAGAGGGATTTTGTCAAAAAAAGGTTGGTTTTCAAAAAATGTGACATCCATACTTACAAAGAATTTACCCGAGCTAGGGTCATAACATTTAAAACCTTTTTGAGTTGGTGAAAAACCAAGAAAAATGCATTTAATTGATCTAGGATCCAATTTTCCTCTAGCATGATCATGAACGTGTACAAAGGCTGTACACCCCAAAGATTTTAAGATTTAGATGTGTTAAACATTTGTTCTCCGGAAAAAAAAAATTTAAGTGTAGAAATGGGAGTTTTATAGCTAAGGATTTTGCTTGGCATTCTATTAATTAGATATGTAGCAGTTAACAAAGCTTCTCCCCAAAAACGTTTTGGAACATTCATAGAAAACATTATAGCTCGAGTAACTTCAAGAAGATGTCTATTTTTCCTTTCGGCAACTCCATTTTGTTGAGGTGTATAGACACAAGAACTCTGATGGATTATGCCTTTTTCATTTAAAAACTCACCAAGGATTTTGTTAAAATATTCTCTACCATTATCAGTTCTCAAAATCTGAATACGGCTATCAAATTGAGTTTCAACCATGTTGTAAAAAATTTTGAAAGTGTTTTCAGCCTCAGATTTATCCTTTAAAAGGTATATATCCATGTGGTTCTAGTGTGATCATCAATAAAGGTAATGAACCAACGAGTGTTGGTTAAAGATTTTACACGAGATGGCCCCCAAATATCACTATGAATTAAAGCAAAAGGTTTAGAAGGTGTATATTTCAAAGTAGGAAAATGAGACCTTTTATGTTTTGCCAATTGACAGATTTCACATTGCAAAAAATCAATATTCTTATTATGAAACATAGAGGGAAACAAATGCTTTAAATAACCAAAACTTGGATGTCCCAAACGAAAATGCCACAACATAATGTCATCAGATACGGAAAATAAACTAGAACAAAGAGGTTTCTGAATTTGTTTACTCAAGGTGGTCTCGGATGTGAAGTAGTAGAGCCCTCCATTTTCTTCAGCACTGCCAATCATCTTCCCCGAACTTAGATTCTGAAAATTACAACCAGAAGGAGTAAAAATGAGGTTGCATTGTGAATCCCTTGTCACTTTATGAACGGATAAGAGGTTATAGGCAAGTTTAGGAACATGGAGAACATTAGAAAGAGTAATGGATGGTGATAAAATAATTGAACCTTTCCCAGCGATGGCTGAAAGAGATCCATCAGCAATTTTCACTTTTTCATGACCAGAACAAGGATAATATGTATGGAAAAGATTTGACGAGGCAGTCATGTGGTTTGTAGCACCAGAATCTAAAATCCAAGGATTGGAGTTTTCTAAGGTTGTTTTAAGGGCTGCTACATGAATGCCTTTTTTAGCTAAGGTTGTTGTTGATTGATGAGAGGACCACATCTTAAGCATTTGCTCTAAATCTCCTTTAGTGAAAGAAGACTGGTCTTGAGTTGATGAAGAATTTCCAGTAAAACTGGTATTATTGGACTCGGCCATGGTGTATGATCACGAGTACCTATATGTGTTTTAGGGTTTTGTGTAGCTCTGATACCATATAAGTAAAACAGAGATAAAGAGATGTGCGGAATTGATATTTTCTCATTAGCATCAGACGTGTATTTATACACATTACAAGGAAAGGGAAATAAACAAATAAGGAAACCTAATCCTACTATACAAGGAAACAAATAATCAGCTGTTGACAACTAAGGACAGCTAAGAAAAAAACGTGTACAGCTAAGGGAATTAATCCCACACACTAATCAGCTCTAACTAAAAAACTAAAAAAATAAAGCCCATCTAACAATCAACCTAATGGGCCTTTTAACAATGTTACACGTTAATTAGACTATTCTGGAGAGTATACACGAAATTAACATAATATTTTAACATTTTCCCCACTTAAATGGCACGTTCTTCTTCATGATTTCAGTGAGAGGTGCTGCTATAGTGCTAAAGTCCTTCACAAATCTCCTATAAAAGCTAGCAAGTCCATGAAAACTCCGAACGTGGCCAACACTTGTTGGAGTCGGCCACTCTTGTATCGCGCGAATCTTCTGATCATCAACCTGTATACCCTGCGCACTTACAATAAAACCAAGGAAAACAAGCTTGTCCGTACAAAAGGTGCACTTTCCAAGGTTAGCATACAACTTTTCTTGCCTAAGTACCTCCAAAACAGATCGCAAATGAGATATATGGTCATGTAACGATTTACTATAAATGAGAATATCATCAAAGTACACAACCACAAATTTTCCAATGAAAGACCGCAACACATGATTCATCAAACGCATGAACGTACTTGGGGCATTTGATAACCCAAAAGGCATAACCATCCACTCGTATAATCCAAGTTTTGTTTTAAAAGCTGTTTTCCATTCATCTCCCTCTTTCATTCTTATCCGATGATACCCACTTTTAAGATCAATTTTAGAAAACACACATGAACCGTGCAACTCATCAAGCATATCATCTAAACGACGAATGGGGTATCGATACTTTACCGTGATGTTGTTGATGGAACGACAATCGACACACATTCTCCAACTTCCGTCCTTCTTTGGAACCAATAAAACAGGAATAGCACACGGGCTCATGCTCTCCCTCACGTACCCTTTTTGGTGTTGTAGCTCTTTGGTCTCATCCGGGTTAGTACGGTACGCTGGACGATTTGGAAGGGAGGCTCCTGGAATAAAATCAATATGATGCTCAATTCCCCAAATAGGAGGCAAATCCTCCGGGAGCTCTTCGGGAAGTACATCAGCAAAGTCCTGGAAAAGAGAAACAACCGGACTGGGTAAAACCAAATCTGGTTTATTAGTGTGTAAAACCTCACTTTTGTGCACGAGCATGATAAGGGGCTGTTTTGTGGTGAATGCTCGTTTAATGTCTTTCTTGGTTGCAAAAAGGTTTTGTTTTGGGGAGGCTGTACACTCTTGTTTTCTCTCTATTTTTCTCTCAACGGTCATGGGTTTCCTTTCTTTTTTCTCTCCTCTAGTTCTTTTGCACTCGATATTTGTAACCTAACTTGGTCTTCAAAGACCTCCTTTGGGGACAAGGGAAGTAAGACAATGGGTTGGTGTTCGTGGGTGAAGGAATATTTGTTGGTGTAGCCATCATGTAGTGCTCGACGGTCAGATTGCCATGGACGACCTAGAAGGAGATGGCCAGCTTGCATTGGTACCACATCGCACATCACTTCATCATCGTATTTTCCAATCCGAAATGGCACCATCACTTGTTTCGTAACTCACACTTCCCCGCTATCATTCAGCCATTGCAACTTGTAGGGCCTCGGATGTTTCAGCAAGGAGAGACCTAACTTTTCCACCATAGATGCACTTGCTACGTTGGTGCAGCTACCCCCATCAATATTGACACTACAAACCTTTCCTTTTATGTGGCAGCGAGTGTGAAAAAGATTCTCGCGTTGTACGTGTCTGATGAGGACATGCCCCAAAAGGAGCCGCAAGCAAAATACCAAGTGCCGTAGGACCCGTGATGAGAGCTCGAGCGAGGAGATTCAAGGAGGAGCTTAACAATCTGATCATCAAGCTCCAAGATGAAGAAGGGAACAAGCTCGCAAAGGAGAGGATTCAAGGAAGCCAAGAAACACTAATGAAGAACGTTATTTGGGCTGAATTGAATTAGTCGGACTATTCCTATTTTTCTATTTTTCAGTTTATGTTATTTGGGCCAAGACATGTTATTTAAAACGCCCATATATGTTTGTATTGGGCTGGTCCTTTGTTTTTATGTTTATTAGTGCTTAAATAAGGCTAAATGGGCTTATTAGGTTATGGGGCCCATGGAGCTCAAATTTGCCTTTGTAAACTCTATAAATTAAGCCTTTAGGCTGAATGAAAGACACAATTCTGATTTCGAGTTAAACACTTTTCTGTGAGGATTTTCATTCTCTCTTTGGTTCGTTTAGAACTATTCGAGTCTCTTACAAAGCGGTGCGTGTAGGAGTTCGAACCCGACTCATCAGACGGCCATTCGCATCCGTCCGTGGCGTCATTCGATCCACCTTCGTTCCTAAAACGTAGACGATCCGTCGCTGTGCTATTGGGGTATCGGGTCTCGGAGCTTAGTCGGCCGAGGTTCGTATCAGTGTCTATCCTCTTCCTTCACTTGAGTGGTCAATGCCCGACGCGACACTAAAAGAAACTCCCCCTGCTCGGCCGATATCTCTTCATCATCTTCCAACTCTGGCATGTCTGGATCAACCTCTTCATCGCTAGCCTCAGACTCAATATCACCGCCCTCCCGAAGCACCATGACACGCTGATTTGGACACTGATTAGCGATGTGCCCTCTTCCAAGACATTTGAAACACTTTATCTCGCTAGTGCGATTAGGTGGTTTGACTTGGTTGGTGGTTGTCGGGACATGTGTCTTTTGCTCGAACTTTCCTCTAGAAATAAGAGGAATCTCTTCCTTCCTTGGGAACTTTGGCTTCCATGGGACTTGGCTTGAACTTTGGTGACGCAAAACACTCCGCCTTTGTTGTTGTTTCTCCACTTTCAGCGCCATGTGAAGAAGCTCCTCCAAGGTTTCGTAGTGATGAAGCTCAATCATGTCGGCAATCTCGCGGTTGAGGCCTCTCAAGAATCTTGACATTGTAGCTTCACGATCTTTGTCGACGTTGGCCCGAATCCGCGTCATCTCAAGCTCTTTGTAGTAATCATCGACGCTCTTGCTTCCTTGTCGCAGAATTTGTAACTTGTTGAGTAAATCTCGACGGTAGTGATTTGGCACAAATCGTCTCCGCATTACTCTCTTCATCTCTCCCCAGTTGTCAATGGGAGCAATTCCCCCGTATTCCCTACTAATGCATAGCTTGTCCCACCATACAACAGCATATTCTGTAAACTCAATGGCAGCGAGTTTTACCTTTTTTCGTTCAGAATATTCATGACAGTCAAACACTCTTTCCATCTTACGCTCCCCATCTAGTACTCATCGGGGTCGCTTCGTCCTCGGAATTCAGGAATTTTCATCTTGATGTTGCCCATGTTGTCAAAACCGCGATCAAATCGGTTTCTCTCCCTTCGTCCTTCGTTGTACTCATCTCCTTGGCGACTCTCGAGGGAGATTCTGTCAAGATCATCCGCCAACTCATCTTCCCCAAACACCTCATCATCTTCATTTTCAGCCCTCCTTGATTGGTTTCGTCTCGGAGGAGTTGGTGCGAATCTGGGTGGTGCGGCTCGGGGATGCCTTTGGCGTGCGTCGCGCTCCATTCGATCGAGGCGATCAGTAACCGCCATAAGTTCTTGTCGCATCAATCGTGTAACTTCCCCATAGATTGCTTGCACTTGAAAATTTTGGGCTCCGACGGGGGGCTGATCATTGTCTCCCGCTTCTGACATAGTTGAAATCCTGCAAAACAATACACTAGTGAAGTAATAAAGAGAAGGCCTCACAACTCTTGCTCACGTGTTTCTCTCAAGTATGATGATCACTCAATTTCGCTCGTGTTTACACTCAATATTATTGGCTTTTACCCTCTGATAAACTCACACTCTCTTGCCTCTTTCCACTCGAATCCTCTTTTATTTCTTTTGAAACTAATGAACGGTGATGAAAAAGGTAAACTAATGACGTCCAAACGCGACTAACAAGAAAGAACAAACACAAACAATTGCGACACAACGCACCAAACCAAAAAGATAGACACCACACTTTTTTTTTTTTTTTTTTAATCTGACTCTTTTTTTTTTAAATCCCTTTTTTTCTCTGAAAAAGAACTTCCATAAAGAGGAACTAAGAAAAGGAACTAAGAAGATGGAAATAAACAAAAAAAAAACTAGGAAATTCGGATGAAACTGGCAGAAACTTTTTTGGGGACTCAAAATCAATAGAAAACTGACTTTTTCGGATTCAACGACAGGGTGTACTAGTAAACCCTGAATCGATTCAATAGAGCACAAAAAGAACTTCGATTCGATATATTAAACACCTAAATCCGATATGAGAATCAAAAGTTATGACTGTTTCAATTCTGACCTAAACACAATTTCGGGAATGACGAATTTTTTTTTTTTCTTAATAAAACGAAAAGGATAGATAAAACCCTAACAACACATCTTTTTATTTTTCGGCTTGTCTACAAGGAGACCTCCCACTCAAATTTTCAAGAGCATATAGATTTTGAACATATGTGATATAAATATAGTTTTGAAAACATTTTGAAAACTTATTTGATTTGATGACAAAATATTTTCAAGTTTGAAAGTGAAAACGGTTTTTCAAAATTCAAACTAGTTTCGTAAAATTCAATTTCAGTTAAACTTTCAAAAATCAAAACATTTTAATCTTTCACATTATGTTTATAATCTTATAAAAAACATTTTTTCTCAAGAAGATTTTCTCTTTAGAGTTCTATAACTCATGGTAGTGGGGCTGAATATCCGGATTTCTAAAAAACTGGACTTTCGGAACAACCACGCACCTACGAGTAAAATCGCCATAACTTTTGGCTCCGATGTCCTTTTGACCTAAAACCAGTGACATTGGAAAGATGACAGACAGACCTTTAGTTTGAATCAAGAATTATTAAATTTCATATTCTGAGAAGAGAGTTATACCACTTTTACTGCGGGTTTTACTCGAGCTCGAAGAAACCAGAAATAATTAAAGTTCGGACTTTGAGTGCGTAAAAAGAATCGAGTGTAACGGAACGTTTTAGGAAGTTGTTAAAGCATTTATTTGTGGTTTATTAACATGGTAATAACATGGTATAAAACAAATAACAACAAGCATAAAACGAATCAAGTAAATAAAAGAAACTAGTAAGACAAGATAACTAGTCACAACACTTACCGAAATTTCTCAAACTTTAAAAACACATTTTTCATTATAAAAAATTAAAAACTTTTAGAACTGATTCTGATGTGTTTTAATAACATCATAAACTCATAGAAAATCAACATGATTTTTAATTTAAAGGCATGAGCAATAAATTAAAAAAAAATCTACGAAAACAATTCTAACTTGTCACAAAATTAGTAAACTTTCGAAAACGATTTTCAAGCTCATAATTTTAATTACATGTACTTGCATATCTTTAACCATAGCTCTGATATCATTTGTTGGAATTGATATAGGGTTAAGAAAAAGTTTAACGCTTCGAGCAAGCGACGGAATTTAAAAATTTTCTTTAAAAGAAGTAAAACGATTTTACTAACCTAGACAAAGAGCAAGTACATTGAAATTAAAATTATAAACGTGGAATATAAGTTTACTAACCTTTGAGAAGCTTGAACGTTGAGAAGCCTTTGGATGGTTGAAACGTTTGTTTCCCCTCGCAGCACGTCTCTCTTCTTTCCTCGGGAACTCGAGCAACCACGAAAGTTTCTATCACTAAAATCACTCGAGGAAGAAAGGAATTAGTGTGTGGGCACTTTTAAACACGATGACTCGAGAAAAAATCTCAAAGTCGAAGGGCTAAAAACACTAGGTCAAATGTGGACCTAGGTGCCAAAACAAAAACGAAAGAAAACTAGAGAGAGAAGGAGAGAGGATCGGCTACCACAAGGTCTAGAGAGAGAAGCTCTCAATCTCTAACTTATGTCGAATGAGAAAACAATGAGAATGAGGCCTCAATTTATAGGGGAGGGATTACCTTCATAAAGGTAGTTTCATCTTCTATAGAATATCACATATTCATGAGCAAATATTGGCCTCATTCCCTTTATTCCACACGGCCAACTAGTTTTCTAGAAGGCATTGGATTTGTTTCCTCTTTTGTTCTCTACCTTGCCTTGGCCGCCCACTTGGTTTCCTTGTAGAGGAAAGTTGTTTACTCTTTTTCTTTTGGCAAGTATCTTCATACATTAATGCACAAAATAAACTCTCTTTTCTCTCTTAGTATGGACGAAATTGGGGCATCTAGAACATGCTTCTAGATGTTTCTTCATTTGTTCATGACAACATAACAAAAGCCCATTAAGAATTTTCAAATAAAATTCTATGAAATGAAATTAATCCTCAAGGCCCAATTAACTTGAACTTGGCCATGTGATATAGTTTCATTTGTCATCATATGAGAATGTCAAAAAAAATTATTGACATTCATTTCGTCCTATGTCCAAAATGACAAAAATACCCTTTTGACAATTTTCGTAAAACTTGTCTCATTCTTGTTTTCACTTAGCTTATAATTTAACTATTCCTACTCGATATGATTTGTGACAGTGACCTTGTTGTCGGTCCGTCTCGGACCGACGGGGACTAAGGCGTCACTTCGACCCACGCGACCGGTGCAACGCCTCGAGCGGCGAAACCTTGTCTCGGCCTTTGGCCGGCCCAAACCAATGGCCAAGGGTCAGCCGGCCAGCGGCCGGCCATATGCTTGACCGGCCTGTCGCCGGCCCAAAGGTCAGTCGGCTAGTGGCCGGCCAATGGCCGGCCATATGCTCAGCCGGCCCATGGCCGGCCCTTCTCCAAGGCCGGCTCTCCAAGGCCGGCGCTCCAAGGCCGGCTCTCCAAGGCCGGCGCTCCAAGGCCGGCTCTCCAAGGCCGGCGCTCCAAGGCCGGCTCTCCAAGGCCGGCGCTCCAAGGCCGGCTCTCCAAGGCCGGCGCTCGACCAAGGGGTTCCCCAAACACCCCTTGGCCGCCTATAAATATGAGGGTCTCTCCCTTGACCCAGGTAATCCATTCTTGAGTACTGAAACGCTGTCGAACTCGTACCTCGCTCGTTTCTCTCAAGTCTCGGCCTCTAAACACCCCCCTTGTTTCCCCTTTGTAGTTCACAATCTCTTGTTTGCTTTTCAGGTGCCTGGACGAGACATATACCACAGACAGCTAAGGGACGACTTGGGATACCAAGTCCGACACGCTCGAGCCGGAGTGAGACCACTCGGTCCGGCCTTGGGTCTAACCACTCTGGGCTCCTAAATAGTTGTCCAAAAATCAGCGACAACATTTTGGCGCTAGAAGGAGGGGATCTCTCGACCTTGGCGACACATCCCCTCTACCAGTCTTCTTCTCACTTCTACGACTCTCGAGAGATGAGTCATATCCCCGCCACCTCCGTGGGCGCCCGAGCGACTAGCTCGAGGCGCGACCTCCTAAGCTCCGCGCACCGTCTCGAAGGGCAACCTCATGATAATGAGAGCCAGCCCCGAGACCCGGCGAATGACCTCGAGGCTGCAGTCCGAGAGGACGCGGCTCGAAGGCTCGCCGAACTCCTAGATCGCCCCGGCGTCACCGGCGCGCTCATCGCCGACCTCCTCGACTCCAACAACATCGACGACATCAACCACGAGACCAACCTCGACCACGCTATTCACGAAAGTGGACACACGCGCACGCTTCCAAGGGGACACCCTCGGGCGGCCGCGTCGAAACGTCAACTTTCTGATGAGCACCCGCACGCGCCCTCGAGGGGACACCCTCGGGCGACCACGCCAAGACGACAAGTGTCGAAAGGTACACGGGGGCGCTCAACTCCTAGGCCCCGAGAGCGACGCTCCAAGCTCACCATCCGCGTCCAAATCCCCCGGGGAGATGACGACAACAATGGCCGTGTCGTCTATCGAGAACGTCACTCAAATGACGCACTCTCGCCAAAAGTGATAGGGACGGCCGCCGGAGACTTGAGAGATCAACTCAATTCCCGGAAGGAATCCCATGAGAGCGACTTGAGAGAAAAGCTCAACGCCCAACGCGAGATCGCGAACACGATCGTCTTGGGGCAGCGACCACCCAACATTGATCGAGCACCCGACCAGAAGCGCGCGGCCACGCTTGTGATACCGACCGTTGGTCCCGAGTCACGAAGGAAAAGGCGCCGGAAGGGTCAAGTCCCTAACGACCACCCTTCTCCAGCCCCGAAGCGATCCTTCGTCCCGCTCAACACGACGCCCGACCGGATCCTGAGCTTACGCCGCGATGAGCTGGGAAGCCCCGCCCCACTCACAAAGGACCCCGCGAAGCGAGATTGACGTAGGTTCTGCGAATACCACAGAGATCACGGGCATGCGACGATCGAATGCAACCAGCTTAAGAAGCGAATTGATTCCCTAATTCGAGGTGGGGACTTCAAAGAATTCGTCGCATCTGCTAACAAGCCATGATTGTTGCGACTTCGACCTTTAGGCTCACGACCGAACTCAATCGGCTTCGTGATCACTTTAATTCGAAAATGTAATTTTCTTTTTTCCTTTTTCAAAGAAGGCCAAGTGCCATGACAAAATGTAGCGACACCCTTATTGCAATAAAAGTTATTCTACACATGAAAACCTTTTTGCATACCTCCAACACAAGAGTTTCTTGGCCTTCGTCTCACAAACGCAAGAAACTCGGGGGGCTAACAGAGATCAGTGCTCAATAAAAAACAACTCAACAACAACAACAAAAAAAATAATAATAATAAAGTCTCAAGGGGCCGATGGTTAGGCCAGAGGTCCCAAAGAAAGACTCTTCACGTGTCTCCTCGAGATGAGTTCATTCCTCGAGTCGAGCTTCGAGTCCGCGAGTCGACCGATACTCCTCGCGCCGACTCTTCACGAAACTCCTCGTGCAGGCTCTACATGAGTCCTCGAGTCGAGTTCGAGTCCACGAGTCGACTGATACTCCTCGTGCCGACTCTTAGCATGTCTCCTCGAGATGAATTCATTCCTTGAGTCGAGCTACGAGTCCGCGAGTCGACCGATGCTCCTCGCGCCGACTCTTCACGAAACTCCTCGTGCAGGCTCTACGTGAGTCCTCGAGTCGAGTTCGAGTCCACGAGTCGACTGATACTCCTCGTACCGACTCTTCACATGTCTCCTCGAGATGAATTCATTCCTCGAGTCGAGTTACGAGTCCGCGAGTCGACCGATATTCCTCGCGCCGACTCTTCACGAAACTCCTCGTGCAGGCTCTACATGAGTCCTCGAGTCGAGTTCGAGTCCACCAGTCGACTAATACTCCTCGTGCCGACTCTTCACATGTCTCCTCGAGATGAATTCATTCCTCGAGTCGAGTTACGAGTCCGCGAGTCGACCAATATTCCTCGCGCCGACTCTTCACGAAACTCCTCGTGCGGGCTCTACATGAGTCCTCGAGTCGAGTTCGAGTCCACGAGTCGACTAATACTCCTCGTGCCGACTCTTCACATGTCTCCTCGAGATGAATTCATTCCTCGAGTCGAGTTACGAGTCCGCGAGTCGACCGATATTCCTCGCGCCGACTCTTCACAAAACTCCTCGTGCAGGCTCTACGTGAGTCCTCGAGTCGAGTTCGAGTCCACGAGTCGACTAATACTCCTCGTGCCGACCCTTCACATGTCTCCTCGAGATGAATTCATTCCTTGAGTCGAGCTCCGAGTCCGCGAGTCGACCGATACTCCTCGCGCCAACTCTTCGCGAAACTCCTCGTGCAGGCTCTACGTGAGTCCTCGAGTCGAGTTCGAGTCCACGAGTCGACTAATACTCCTCGTGGCGACTCTTCACATGTCTCCTCGAGATGAGTTCATTCCTTGAGTCGAGCTCCAAGTCCGCGAGTCGACCGATACTCCTCGCGACGACTCTTCACGAAACTCCTCGTGCAGGCTCTACGAGAGCCCTCGAGTTGAGTTCCGAGTCCACAAGCCAACTAACCACTCCTCGTGCAGGCTCTGCGAGAGCCCTCGAGTTGTGTCCCAAGTCCACAAGTCAACTAACTACTCCTCGTGCAGGCTCTACATGAGTCCTCGAGTTGAATCTTGAGTTCGCGCTCGCCGCCCAGCTCGTGAGCCGATAGGCAACGAGTTACAAATGGGTTCAAGGCTTGCGTCCGCCAGGGCGTATCTGGTCTAGCCAGCGTCCACGAGAAACCTCGCCACACAAATGTGGCATAGCGCTCGCCGCCCAGCTCGTGGGCCGATAGGCAACGAGTTACAAATGGGTTCAAGGCTTGCGTCCGCCAGGGCGTATCTGGTCTAGCCAGCGTCCACGGGAAACCTGGCCACACGAATGTGGCATCGCGCTCGCCGCCCAGCTCGTGAGACGATAGGCAACGAGTTACAAATGGGTTCAAGGCTTGCGCCCGCCAGGGCGTATCTGGTCTAGCCAGCGTCCACGGGAAACCTGGCCACACGAATGTGGCATCGCGCTTGCCGCCCAGCTCGTGAGCCGATAGGCAACGAGTTACAAATGGGTTCAAGGCTTGCGTCCGCCAGGGCGTATCTGGTCTAGCCAGCGTCCGCGGGAAACCTGGCCACAAGAATGTGGCATCGCGCTCGCCGCCCAGCTCGTGAGTCGATAGGCAACGAGTTACAAATGGGTTCAAGGCTTGCGTCTGCCAGGGCGTATCTGGTCTAGCCAGCGTCCACGGGAAACCTGGCCACACGAATGTGGCATCGCGCTCGCCGCCCAGCTCGTGAGCCGATAGGCAACGAGTCACAAATGGGTTCAAGGCTTGCGTCCGCCAGGGCGTATCTGGTCTAGCCAGCATCCACGGGAAACCTGGCCGCACAAAGCCGTCCCTCGCTATGCATTAAAAGCCCTTCTACGATGCGATCACAAACTCGAGAGTGTTTGTCCTGGGTCCACACATCAACGCAAGCACTGAGTTTACGCTCGACCTATGCTCGACCAGAAACTCGGGGGGCTAATGTTGTCGGTCCGTCTCGGACCGACGGGGACTAAGGCGTCACTTCGACCCACGCGACTGGTGCAAGGCCTCGAGCGGCGAAACCTTGTCTCGGCCTTTGACCGGCCCAAACCAATGAGGGTCTCTCCCTTGACCCAGGTAATCCATTCTTAAGTACTGAAACGCTGTCGAACTCGTACCTCGCTCGTTTCTCTCAAGTCTCGGCCTCTAAACACCCCTAAAACCTCTATACTCCACCTCAATCCCACTAATGTTGGGCGTCGGAGAGGTAAACAGGGGCACCCCCCCTGTTTCCCCTTTGTAGTTCACAATCTCTTGTTTGCTTTTCAGGTGCCTGGATGAGACAGATACCACAGACAGCTAAGGGACGACCCGGCCATATGCTCAGCCGGCCCATGGCCGGCCCTTCTCCAAGGCCGGCTCTCCAAGGCCGGCTCTCCAAGGCCGGCGCTCCAAGGCCGGCGCTCCAAGGCCGGCTCTCCAAGGCCGGCTCTCCAAGGCCGGCTCTCCAAGGCCGGCGCTCCAAGGCCGGCTCTCTAAGGCCGGCTCTCCAAGGCCGGCTCTCCAAGGCCGGCGCTCCAAGGCCGGCGCTCCAAGGCCGGCTCTCCAAGGCCGGCTCTCCAAGGCCGGCTCTCCAAGGCCGGCGCTCGACCAAGGGGTTCCCCAAACACCCCATGGCCGGCCCTTCTCCAAGGCCGGCTCTCCAAGGCCGGCGCTCCAAGGCCGGCGCTCCAAGGCCGGCTCTCCAAGGCCGGCTCTCCAAGGCCGGCTCTCCAAGGACGGCTCTCCAAGGCCGGCTCTTCAAGGCCGGCGCTCCAAGGCCGGCGCTCCAAGGCCGGCTCTCCAAGGCCGGCTCTCCAAGGCCGGCGCTCCAAGGCCGGCTCTCCAAGGCCGGCGCTCGACCAAGGGGTTCCCCAAACACCCCTTGGCCGCCTATAAATATGAGGGTCTCTCCCTTGACCCAGGTAATCCATTCTTGAGTACTGAAACGCTGTCGAACTCGTACCTCGCTCGTTTTTCTCAAGTCTCGGCCTCTAAACACCCCTAAAACCTCTATACTCCACCTCAATCCCACTAATGTTGAGCGTCGGAGAGGTAAACAGGGGCACCCCACCTGTTTCCCCTTTGTAGTTCACAATCTCTTGTTTGCTTTTCAGGTGCCTGGACGAGACAGATACCACAGACAGCTAAGGGACGAGTTGGGATACCAAGTCCGACACGCTCGAGCCGGAGTGAGACCACTTGGTCCGGCCTTGGGTCTAACCACTCTGGGCTCCTAAATAGTTGTCCAAAAATCAGCGACAACAGACCTCATGGATCCAAATGAACAAAGCTTGAGCTAAAATACTTGGACTTAAAAGTTCACAAACATTTTCCAAGTTTAGCTTAATGTCAACTGACTCCACTAAAGAGTTGACACTGAGAATCTCTTGGTTCAAATGAATTTATTTTCTTCTCAAGAATTAAAATAATTGTGATGAGTGGATCCACTGAATATTATCTATTTTTACCCTTCATGAATATCATCTGCTAGTCGGGATTTACAAAATTACCATTTTACCCTTCTAGCTATTATTTCCTCAACTCATTTGTCGCTTGTGAATAAGTTAGAAACAATGTATTGACGAGGAGCTAACAAGTCACATTGTTTTATCCAAAAGAGTCAGGACTCAATTCGGACACTGGCCAGTTCATTTATTCACATTCCAAGGAACAAAGCATGAGGTGATATACATTTCATTTCAGCAATCTTGCACATCAATTCCATATCTATGAGAACTTAGCAAAGTTACTCATGACATCTTCACAACTTAGTACTTCACCAATAGGTCCTGTTCAGAATCACATAGTGAGTCCGCATTCTTGTCAATTTAGTACCTTCAGAAGATGCCTAGAAGAACTATAGAGTCTCCTACTCTCAATGTCCCATAACCAGACAACATAGATTCTCCTAAGAATCGTACTGAGGTCAATTGTCCTTTGACCCTTAGATAGCGAATATATCGTTTTAAGCAAACCATGAAGATTTTGTTCATGCAAATCTACATTTGTCTCTTCATGTGTTGTTAGGTTTGTTTATGGACAAAAGACAAAGGTTTTATCATAAAGCTTCATACAAGGAATAATGAATGAACATTTCAACTTTTTATTAATGAATAAGCAATTACAAGCAAGAGTGTTCGTGAGACTTTATTACATCAAATGTACAAAAGTAAAGACTACGACTCTACTTGTGGGCACCATTGACAACAAACTCCCACTTGACTCAAAGAAGATGTGTGTAGTCCTTCATGCCTAATCCCTCTCGATATTGGTCGAAGACCTTGTTCTCTATGGCCTTGGTGAATGGATCTGCCACGTTGTCCACCGTTGAGATCTTCTTCACTTCCACGTCTTTGCGCTGCACGATCTCTCGAATCAAATGGTATTTCCTCTCAATATGTTTAGAGCGCTTATGGCTTCGGGGTTCCTTTGAGTTAGCGACAGCCCCACTATTATCACAATAAAGGGTAATAGGCTCGTCGACGTTTGGAACAACTTCCAAATACTCTTCTTGTGGGCACCATTGACAACAGTCACGATGGCGACTGCCTCGCCCACCAGCCCCTCGACCATCCTGGCCGTCGGGATTGTCCTCGATCCCCATGTAAGTACGGGCTCTTGCCATGAGTTCTGCCACGTCCCTTGGGACCTTTCCGACTATGGATTTGAGGAAGTCGCTTGTGCGAGCCCCCTCAGGTATTGCCGTAATGGAGTCGTTGTCATTAAATCCCTCCACTTTATGGAATTCCTCGGTGAAGCGAGCGAGGTACTACCTCAAGGTCTCATCTCTCTCTTGTCAGATGGACAAGAGGTATGTCTTTGACTTCTTTTGTGCCACTACTGTGGCGAACCGAGCGAGGAATGCTTCTGTGAGGGCTCGGAAGGATTGGATGCTTCACGGCCTCAAGCTTCTAAACCATTCGAATCCAGACATGGTGAGAGTTAGGCTGAATGCCTGGCACAAGGTGGCGTCAGACTGTTCCTACATGGACATCCATGTCTCGTAGTGTTGGATGTGGAAGTTTGGGTCCGTGCGGCCATCGTAAGGAGGGATGGATGGTATCTTGAAGTTCGCGACTCATGGTTGTGCCAGGATTTGGGCGGCAAAGGGAGAGTAAGATTCCTCGATCCCGCCGTAGAGTCGTTGTCATCCCGATTCCCTCAGCTCGATGATCTGGTTTTGAAGACTTTGGATCATCGTTACCATGTCAAGCCCATTGGTAGGGCTGACCTCCGGGGCCACGGGAGTCGCCTTGTGGGGCTCATTAGACGCTTGGTCCCCGACGTTGGCCTGGTGGCGGCCGAGAGTGGCAGCAGTGAGCATGTCCCTTCGGGAGTTAAGCCTTTGACGGAGGTCTTCTCCTCGAGAGTCCCTCTGTGCCATCAGATGCTCTCTTAGATTCCCGGTTTGTGCTTGCCGAGGCGAGGCTGTCTTTGGTCGGGCCGTCCGGAAACGTCGCGGCTATCGGCCCCGTCGTCATTGGGGGCGTCTCTCTTCTCGGCGAGTGGCCGTGTTCGGCCGCCTCTTGAAACCGAGGGGGCAAGTCCCCGAGAATGGGAGCGCGAGCATTGACGTGTAGGTGGGGCTGGCCCGGCCGTGGCATCCCTCGTCCTTTCGGACCGGGAGTGTACGAGGCTAGAGGTTGCCTCGTCTGTCCTCGACTCCCCCTCCTACTCGGGATCGGAGTCGCCGTGGCTGGGAGCACCCTTGACGTCGTAGCCGAGAAGGTTGGCAATGAGCTCGCCATCCACACCTGGGCGGTCTAGGAGTTCGGCGAGCCTTCGGGCCGTGTCCTCTCAGAGAATGGCCTCGTGGCTGGCCGCCGAGCCTTGGGGATGACACTCGTTATCACGAAGCTGCCCTCTTAGACGGTGCGCTAGGTTCCTGAGGCCGTACCTAGAGCTAGTCGCTCGGGTGCCTGCGGAGGTTGCCAGCATATGACTCATCTAGCGAGAGTCTTTGCTTGTCGTAGAGGAAAGATGAAGTGGTAGAGAGAATGTGCTGGAAAGGTAGGGAGATCCCCTCCTTCTAGCGTCAAAATGTTGTCGCTCGTTTTCGGACAACTATTGAGGAGCCCAAAGCAGTCAGACCCAAGGTCAGACGAAGTGGTCTCGTTTCGGCTCGAGCGTGTCAGACTTGGTATCCCAAGTCGTCCCTTAGTTGTCGATGGTGTTTGCCTCGTCCATCTTCGATCCTGTGAGAGAAGGAAACAATGAACTACAAAGGGGAAATAGAGGGGGTGCCTCTGTTTACCTCTTCGACGCTCAACATTAATAGGATTGAGGTGGAATACAGAGGGTTTAGTGTTTAGAGGGCCGAAGCTTGAGAGAAACGAGTGAAGTACGAGTTAATCAGCGTTTCAGTACTCAATGGCCGAGTGAAACTTGGGTCGGCCATTTGCCGGCCAAAGGTTTGGACCGGCCAATGGCCGAGTGAAGCTTGGGTCGGCCAAAGGTTTGGGCCGGCCAATGGCCGAGTGAAGCTTGGGTCGGCCAATGGCCGAGTGAAGATTGGGTCGGCCATTGGCCGGCCAAAGGTTTGGGCCGGCCAGTGGCCGAGTGAAACTTGGGTCGGCCATTGGCCGGCCAAAGGTTTGGGCCGGCCGATGGCCGAGTGAGATTTGGGTCGGCCATTGGCCGACCGATGGCCGAGTCAAGGTTCAGTCGGCCATGGGCCGGCCAATGGCCGAGGCAAGGTTCTTCCGTCCAGCGACCGTCCGAAGACCTGCGCCGGTCGTGTGGGCTGAAGTGATGCTTTTTTCTCTTCTGTCCGGGACAGGCCGACAACACCTACTCTGGCGTAGGTCGATATGTCACCTACATAAAGTTTTCACTTCCATACTTATTAAATTATATACATGAAAGAATGCATGAAATAAAAATAGGTCTAAAACTTGCTTGATAATTCTTGAAGAAAAGTGACAAAAATTAAATGTTCTTTTCTACATAGTAAATCATAATTCAAAAATATGATAAGCTAACAAAAGAAGACATAGAAATACATAAATAACATACATACAATCATAAATCATACAAAGTATTATAAATAAATAACATTGATATATAATATTATTTTAATTCGCATTGTAGTGAGATGAACTCACCTCTCGGTTTCAAGATACTTAGCACTCGAGCTAGGAATCCGACTCTTTCTCGAACCTATATGAAATTAACTTATACGCTTCTATAATCTATCCTTATAAATCCAAGCTTAAGTGATAAAAGACTTATAAGAATATTAAAGCTCTAAGAACGATCTAAGGCTCGGGAAAACATATTGCATTATTGGAATAGATCTAGGATTAAGAAAAGTTTATCACTTCTAGCAAGCAGCGGAATATAAAAATTGCTTTAAGCAAATAAAAATGATTTTTACTAACCTAGACAAAGAACAAGCACATGTTATTTTAAAATTAAGACTATCTAAGAGAATTTACTCGTTTACTAACCTTTACGTAGCTTGATCGTTTAGAAGCTTGTGGAGGTTGAATCGCTTGTCTCCCCACGCAGCTCGCCTTTCTTCGTTCTTCTGGAATTTGAGTAACCACAAAAGTTTCTATCACATGAATTACTCGAGGTAAGAAGGATTTAGTGTGTGGGCAATTTTAAACACGATGACTCAAGAATATAAGTCTTAGAGTCGAAGAGTTAAAACAAAACGCTAGGTCAAATGTGGACGTAGGTGCCAGAAACAAAAACGAAAGGGGTTGGAGAGAGAGAGAGAGAGAGAGAGAGAGAGAGAGAGGATGCCAATTCTATAGAAAGAAGCTCTCAATCTCTAAAATTTTGGGATGTGAGTTGTGAATGAGGTGAGGCATTTATAGGAGGAGGTTTACCTCCAAAAGGTAGTTTCCTCTTTTCAATAGAATATCAAATATTCATGAGCAAATATTTGCTTCCCCTTTTCCTCATGTCACACGTCCAAAATGAGCTTCTAGAAGCAAATTTGTTTCCTCTTTTGATTTCCTTTCTCCTTCCCTTGGCAGGCCATCGTGATTTCCTTCTAGAGGAAATTTGTTTCCTCTTTTTTTTTTCGCAAGTATCTTCATACATCAATGCACAAAATAATTCTATTTCCCCTCTTTGTTTGGATGGTTTGCATGCATCTAGAAGGAGCTTCTAGATGTTTCTTCATTTGTTCATGAGAACATAAGAAAAGCCAATTAAGAATTTTCAAATAAAATTCCATGAAATGAAATTCAATTCTCAAGGGCCAATTCTCTCATTATGGCCGAGTGACTTGATTCCAACGTCATCATATGACAATGTCAAAAAACTTATTTATTGACATTCATGCCATCCTATGTCCAAAAGGACAAAATTACCCTTTAGACAATTTTCGTAAAACTTGTCTAGTTCTTGTTTTGACTTAGCTTCTAGTTTAACTAATCCTACTCCAATGACTTGTGGTAGTGACATCATGGATCCAAATGAACAAAGCTTGAGCTAGCATACTTGGACTCAAAAGTTCACAAACCTTTTTCAAGTTCTAGCTTAATGTCAACTGACTCCACTAAAGAGTTGACACTGAAATCTCTCGGTTCAAATGAATATATTTTCTACTCAAGAATTCAACTTAGTTGTGATGAGTGGATCCATTGAATATTATGTATGTTTACCCTTCATGAATATCATCAGCTAGTCAAAATTTACAAAATTACCATTTTACCCTTCTAGTTGTTATTTCCTTTACTCCTTTGTCGCTTGTCAATAAGCTAGAAACAATGTATTGACGAGAAGCTAACAAGTCACATTGATTAATCCAAAAGAGTCACGACTCAATTTTGACATTGGCCAATTCATTTATTCACATTTCAAGGAAAAGAGCATGAGGTCATATACATTGCATTTCACCAATCTTGTACATGAATTCCTGATGAGGACATCACCAATAACAATCAGCCTCGCACAGACATTGATACTTCAGATGGCCCATTGACGCGTGCCCGAGCAAAGAGAGTCAAACAGGACGTATCCATTCTACGCAGCAAGTTCCAAGCTCAAAACATTGACTTTGATGAGCCAAAAATACTCAACATCATTTCAGCCCAAAATGAAGTCTTGGACAGCCCAATTTGAAGTTCATCCAGGTCCACAAATCAACACAATCAGCCAACTTCTTCATTTGGACGTCCATTACAAGAAGACTTTTCATTTTCCACAGGTCTTTTCATTTTCAAAGACTTTTCACTTACAAAACTTTTCATTTCCAAAAGACTTTTCTTTTCCTAAGTCTTTTCGTTTTCATTTGAATTTATGTTAGTGTTTAAAGTTTTAATTATGTCTTTTGGTATGCTTGTAACCATCATTTGAAGTTGTATTTATAGGAACCTCAATCTGAATGAAAATCAACCAACATTTCTGAAAACATTTTGTGAGAAAATACTCTCTAATTTCTTAGGTTCTAAATCGTTGAACTTATCAAGACAAATAACTTGTGGCGTTTTTCGAGTTCTAGACTTATCAATAGTTTCATTCCATAGACTATTGTGGCGTCTTTCATTTCCCTTTCAATCTTATCAATAGTTCAAATTACAAACTATTGTGGCGATTATCAGTACTCCACCCAAAACACCAAAACCAACCCTTCCTTTTAACCTATCCAAAAACCACCAAAAATTCCCTACAACAACAAACCCGCAAACCTTCTGTTGTCAATGGTGCCCACAAGAAGAGTTGTAGTCTTTATTTTGAACATTTGATGTAATAAAGTCTCATGAAGACTCTTGCTTGTAATTGCCTATTCATTCATTAATAAAGTTGAAACGTTCATTCAATCTTCCTTGTCTGAAGCTTGATGATAAAACCATAGTCTTTTAGTCCATAAACAAACTTAACAACTTACGAAGAGACAAATGTAGATTTGCATGAACAAACTCTTCGTAGTTTGCTTAAAACGATATATTCGCAATCTTAGGGTCAAAGGACTATTGACCTCAGTATGATTGTTAGAAGAATCTATGATGTCTGGTTATGAGGCATTGAGAGTTAGGAACTCTATAGTTCTTCTAGGTATCTTCCGAAGGTACTGAATTGACCAGTGCACTTCTAGAGACAAGATAAGAACAAACCATTTAACCTCTTATGTCTCGAAGTCACTATGTATGAATTGCATCATGCTTACCTTAATCCTGAAATGAGACATGCCATTTCACACCTTAGTATTCTCATTTGAGAAAGTCAAAGTTCGGACTCACTATGTGATTCCGAACAAGGCCTATTGGTGAAGTACTAAGTTGTGAGTCTGTCATGAGTAACTTTGTGAAGTTCTCATAGATATGGAATTCATGTACAAGATTGCTGAAATGCAATGTATGTCACCTCATGCTTTGTTCCTTGGAGTGTGAATAAATGAACTGGCCAGTGTCCAAATTGAGTCTTGACTCTTTTGGATGAAACAATGTGACTTGTTAGCTCCTCGTCAATACATTGTTTCTAACTTATTCACAAGCGACAAAGGAGTTGAGGAAATAACAGCTAGAAGGGTAAAATGGTAATTTAGTAAATCCCGACTAGCTGATGACATTCATGAAGGGTAAACATAGATAATATTCAGTGGATCCGCTCATCATAATTAGGTCGAATTCTTGAGTAGAAAATAAATTCATTTGAACCGAGAGATTTTCAGTGTCAGCTCTTTAGTGGAGTCAGTTGGCATTAAGCTAAACTTGGAAAAGGTTTGTGAACTTTTGAGTCCAAGTGTTTAGCTAAAGCTTTGTTCATTTGGGTCCATGAGGTCACTGTCACGAATCACATCGATAGGAATAGTTAAACTGGAAGCTAAGCCAAAACAAGAACGAAAATAGTTAAAAGGGTATTTTTGTCTTTTGAGACAAAGGATGAAATGAATGTCAATAAATTTTTTGACAAGGTCATTTTGTGACATGTTTCACTCGGCCATGACTTGATCATTGGGCCTTGTGAATTAATTTCATTTCATAAGAATTTTATTGAAAATTCTTATTGGGCCTTTTTCATGTTGTCATGAACAAATGGAAAAGCTTCTAGAAGCCTTTTCTAGAAGGCCTTGGGCGCCCAACATACCCAACCAAGAGAGAATATTTTGTGCATAAATGTATCAAGATACTTGCCAAAAGAAAAAGAGGAAACAAATTTGCATAAGGATGCTATATGGAATTTCGGCCATAAGAGTAAAAGGCAAGCCAAGGAACAAAAAAGGAAACAAATCCTAGCCTTCTAGAAGGCTGCCTTGGGCGCCTAAGAGGAATGGGAAATAAGGGTTATTTTGCTCATGAATATGTGATATTCTATAGAAGAGGAAACTACCTTATTGAAGGTGAGACCTCTCCTATAAATAGGAGCCTCATTTCCTCACAATTCAATTCATCCAAGTTTAAGAGATTTGAGAGACTCTCTCTCTAGAACTTGGCCGAAGTCCTCTTCTCTCTCTCTCTAAGTTTATTTTCGGTTTTCTCTTGTCTTGGCACCTAGGTCCTCACTCGACCTAGTCTTTAGCTCTGCGACTTTGAGACTCGTTCTTAAGTCGTAGTGTTTAAAAGTGCCCACTCACTGATTCCTTCTTTTCGAGTGATTTAGTGATAGAAACTTTCGTGGTTGCTCGAGGTGCCGAGGAAAGAAAGAGAGAAGTGCTGCGAGGGGAGACGAGCGTTGCAACTTTCCAAAAGCTTCTACAAGGTTCAAGCTTCAAGAAAGGTTAGTAACTTCCATAGCTCATATTAGTTTTTATTTACATGCATATGCTCTTGTCTAGGTTAGTAAAAACTAGTTTTACTTAAAAAGAAAATTTTTAAAATTCCGCCGCTTAACGAAGCGTTAAACTTTTTCTTAAACCCTAGATCGATTCCAACAAATGGTATCAGAGCTATGGTCAAAGGAATGCATGTGCATGTTTTAAAATTATGAGCTTGAAAATCGTTTTCGAAAGTTTACTAATTTTGTGACAAGTTAGAATTGTAATCTTAGATTTTTTTTAATTTATTGCTCATGCCTTTAAATTAAAAACCATGTTGATTTTCTATGAGTTTGGGATGATGTTAAAACACATTAGAATCAGTTCTAAAAGTTTTTAATTTTTTATATTGAAAAACGTGTTTTAAAGGTTTGAGAATTTTCGAGTAAATTTTGTGACTAGTTTTGTTTTCTTGCTAGTTTCGTTTATTTACTTGAATCGTTTTATGCATGTTGTTTTTTCTTTTATTCTATGTTATTACCCTGCTAATAAAACACAAATAAAAGCTTTAAACAATATCTTAAAACGTTCCGTTACACTCGATTCTTTTTCGCACCTAAAAGGACGAAGCTTTAATTTATTTCTTTTTCTTCGAGCTGGAATGTATACCCGCATTAAAAGCGGCATAACTCTCTGCTCAGAAATCGAAATTTAATGATTCTTGAATCAAATTAAAGCTCTGTCTGTCCTCTGTCCAATGCCACCGGTTTCGGCTCAAAAGGACATCGGAGCCGCCAGTTATGGCGATTTTACTCCGAGGTGCGCGGCTGTCTGAAACTCCAGTTTTTTTTTAGAAATCCGGATTTTCAAACCCCACTACCATGAGTTATAGAACTCTAATGAGAAAACTTTCTTGAGCAAAAATGTTTTTCATATGATTATAAACATGATGTGTAAAGATTAAAAGTTTTGATTTTTGAAAGATTAATTGAAATTGAATTTTTACAAAACTAGTTTGAATTTTGAAAAACCGTTTTCACTTTCAAACTTGAAAATATTTTGTCATCCAAATCAAATAAGTTTTCAAAATGTTTTCAAAACTATATCTATATCACATATGTTCAAAATCTATATGCTCTTGAAAATTTGAGTGGGAGGTCTCCTTGTAGACAAGCTGAAAAATAAAAAGATGTGTAATCTCAAACTTTCAAGTGTTCGAGTGAGTTGAAGTTCACACTTCCCTCACGCACTTTCCCGAAATAGAAAATAGGAAAAGATCGAGTATGTACCTTGTGCCTTTATGCACTAATACTGCTCTGAACATGTCGATCTAGGATTCTCTTCTAGTTGTCCGCTCTGTCGCTCTCTAACTAGGAAATCTGTTTCCGAACTTAAAAGAGTCGATGAACCATCTCCAAAAACTAAGTGGGAGGGTTATACTCGTTGTTTGTAACCCGCGATCCCCAACACTAATGAAAGATGCAATAACGTGGGACTAAGAGCCGCTCTTGCGACCCTCACTTAAATGTGAGTACTCCAAGGCGTTGTTGCTTCGATCATTGCTCAATGAGCTACGTCCGAGAATGATGCAATGATAGCAAGGCCTCCCCTTGGGGGATTGTTTTTCAAAGCTGATCTTTTGGACTAAGTGGTTGGTTGCACACTTAGGCTCAATCCCTAGTATCCTTCCTTAAGGCTCTGCGAAAGGATGTGAGTGATCAAACCAATTTACAAGGTGGCTAGTCAAAATGATGTACTGACATCTTGGCTTAGCATTAATGATGTGTCATTTACTTATAAATGGAGATTTTTTGCGGCCTTCTCTTGAGGGAGTAAATTATCGTTTGGTTTATAACACCTTTGGGTTTTACAAAAGTCTTAATGAAACTTAAATCCTAAACCAAAGACTAATCATAAACTTGTTTCAACTGTTATAGGCAATATGTCTCTCAACCATCTCTCAATCTTTCTTTCCTCGATCAAACTCGAAAACGAAAACTACGTAGATTCGAAACGTAACCTCGACATAATACCTACCGTTAACAAGCACAAATGGGTACTCACCACCCCGTGTCCTCCTCTGACGAATGATGATTCAACTCAAGAGGACAATGACGCCTTAGCGGCCTGGCTTCGATCCGATGAGATTGTGAGGTGCTATATATTGGCATCTATGAACAATATGCTGAAAGAGCAACATCGTGACTTCGAGACTGCCGCTGACTTGCTCTACAATCTCCTTGAGATGTTTGGAGGGCAAAGGCGTCAAACAAGGCTACAAGCAGTCCGACAGTTTATGAACTGTCATATGCAGGCTAGGACTCCTGTTGGAGACTTCATGATACTGATCATTAGTTTTCTGAATAAAATGGAAATCCTAGGATCTGAGATTGATGGGAAGAATATCATAGATATGATCTTAGAAACTCTCCCCGCATCTCTTGATACCTCCAAGATGAACTACTTCATAAACAAGCTAGAGTACACTGTTACCAAGCTTATGAAGGAACTTCACACTGCTGTAGGTCTCACTAAGACAAAGAGGAATCAAGGAGAGGCACATGCTACTGAGCACAAAGTCTCCGCCTCTGGAACTAAGAAGAGACCTTCCAAGGCCGATAAAAAGAACTGTCCCGCCTATCTCAAAGCAAAGGAACATAGTATTGTACTAGTTACCGAAGCATGCTTAGTAGCTGATAATGTATCAACGTGGATTCTTGACTCCGCTGCTACTAACCATATTTGTTGTTCCTTGAATGGTTTCAAGAAAACCAAAAGCTTAGAGGAAGGCGAGTTCTGTTTCAAATGGGGTGATGGGAGCCTGGTGTCCGCGAAGGCTGTGGGATCCGTGACACTGTCTTTTGAAGACCGTACTTTAAACTTGAATAATGTTTATTTTGTTCCTACCTTTGGGAAGAACTTAATATCCGTTGCTCGTCTTCTCGAGCAAGATTATTGTTTAAAGTTCATTAAGAATGGAATTCGTATTTCGTTTCCTGATAATTCTTTCGTCACTGATGCATGTATGAAGAATGGTCTTTTTTACATCTATCCCACTCAACCTTCTCTTTTAGACACCGAAATAGATAACGATCTAATTAGGGAGCCAAAGAGGATCAAACTTTCTGAATCCTCCGATCTAACAAAATCAACATACCTCTGGCACTTAAGACTTGGTCATATCAGTCTAGATAGGATTAAGAGACTTGTGAGGGATGGTCCACTCCAAGCCTCTGCAATAGGTTCACTACCTACTTGTGAATCCTGCATAGAAGGAAAAATGACTAAGCGACCTTTCTCCGATAAGGGTCGAAGAGCCACTGAGTTGCTGGAACTAATACATTCTGATGTATGTGGTCCGCTCAACCAACAGGCACGTGGAGGATACGAATACTTCGTTACCTTCACTGATGACTACTCAAGATATGGGTTTGTCTATTTGCTTAAACACAAATCCGAGACCTTTAACGTATTTAAGGTCTTTAGGGCTTTAGTGGAAAAGCAAACTGGCAAAGTGATCAAAACCCTTCGATCTGATCGAGGTGGTGAGTATATGTCTGGAGAGTTCGATGACTTTCTTAAAGAAGAAGGTATCGCTTCTCAGCTTACCGCGCCTGGCACACCTCAACAAAACGGAGTGTCAGAGAGAAGAAACCGAACTCTTATGGAGATGGTTAGATCAATGATGAGTTACTCATCACTCCCGCTTTCCTTTTGGGGATATGCCCTCGAAATAGCCGCCTACATTCTTAACCAAGTTCCGTCCAAAACGGTTCCTGGTACTCCTTATGAACGATGGACTGGCCGTAAAGTGAATCTTGGCCGCATCCGAATTTGGGGTTGCCCTGCACACGTGCTGAGGCAAAAGACTAGCAAGTTGGCTAGTAGGTCAGAATTGTGCCTGTTTGTAGGATATCCGAAGGAAACCAAAGGTTTTACTTTCTATAGTCCCGAGGACGATAAGACTTTCGTTAGCACGAATGCTCGTTTCCTTGAGGAGGACTTTATGAAGGATGCGAAACCTAGAAGCAAAATTGTGCTTGAAGAAAAGTTGGGTGAGGAAGCTTCTACCTCATCTGTAAGAACTGTTCTTACCCCAACTGAAACACAACCTAACTCATCAGAATCTCGTCAAGTAGTACTTCGACGTAGTGGGAGGGCTACTCAAAAGCCTGACAGGTACATGTCTTATGGAGACTCTCTTGTAGCCGTCTCTGACATGGATGATCCTGTTTCCTATAGCCAAGCAATGGCTTGTTCTGAATCAAACCTTTGGCTTGACGCCATGAAAGTTGAGATGCACTCGATGTATGTCAACAAAGTCTGGAAACTTGTAGACCTTCCTGAAGGGATTAAACCCGTAGGGTGTAAGTGGATATACAAGAAGAAAAGGGGTCCTGATGGGAACGTTGAGACGTTCAAAGCACGACTTGTGGCAAAGGGTTATACCCAACAAGAAGGGATTGACTATGAAGAAACCTTCTCGCCAGTCGCGATGCTTAAATCCATCCGCATACTCCTATCCATAGCTGCAGCTCTCGACTATGAGATCTGGCAAATGGATGTCAAGACAGCTTTTCTGAATGGCAATCTTGACGAGCGCATTTACATGGCTCAACCAGACGGTTTCATGGATAAAGGTCAAGAGACCAAGGTTTGTGAGTTGCTTAAATCCATTTATGGACTAAAGCAAGCATCTAGGTCATGGAATATTAGATTCGATGAAACTGTAAAGAGCTTCGGCTTTGAACAGTCAATAGATGAGCCTTGTGTTTACAAGTTAATACACGAAGGCAAAGTTGTGTTTCTGGTACTATATGTCGATGATATACTACTCATTGGTAATGACGTGGGTAAGTTATCTGAGGTTAAGGTCTGGCTAGCAAAGCAATTCGATATGAAGGATCTAGGAGAAGCCGCGTACATTCTGGGAATCCAAATCTTTCGAGATAGGAAAAACCGGACCCTGTCGCTCTCTCAAGCATCTTATATTGATAAGGTGATGGATCGCTTCTCGATGCAAGACTGCAAGAGGGGTCAAACACCCTTTAGGCATGGAGTTTCACTCTCTAAGGACCAGTCTCCCAAGACTGCACAAGAGATTGAAGACATGAGGAAAATTCCTTACGCCTCTGCCGTAGGAAGCCTCATGTATGCTATGCTTTGCACCCGACCTGATATATGTTTCGCCGTTGGCGTAGTTAGTCGTTTCTAATCCAACCCTGGACCCGAGCACTGGATTGCTGTTAAGCATGTTCTTAAGTATCTTCGAAGAACTAGGAACTTGATGCTTACATACTCAGGTACTGACCTGACTATGACGGGATATACCGACTCCGATTTTCAAGCGGATAAGGATTCCAGGAAATCCACTTCGGGATCTGTGTTCATCCTTAATGGTGGAGCTGTTGTGTGGAGAAGTATTAAGCAATCTTGCATTGCTGACTCCACAATGGAAGCAGAATATGTGGCTGCTTGTGAAGCATCCAAAGAGGCTGTATGGCTTAGAAAGTTCCTTAAGTATTTGGAAGTTGTTCCAAACGTCGACGAGCCCATGACCCTTTATTGTGATAATAGTGGGGCTGTCGCTAACTCAAAGGAACCTAGAAGCCATAAGCGCTCTAAGCATATTGAGAGGAAATACCATTTGATTCGAGAGATCGTGCAGCGCGGAGACGTGGAAGTGAAGAAGATCTCAACGGTGGACAACCTCGCAGATCCATTCACCAAGGCCCTAGCGAACAAGGTCTTCGACCAACATCGTGAGGGATTAGGCATGAAGGACTACACACACCTTCTTTGAGTCAAGTGGGAGTTTGTTGTCAATGGTGCCCACAAGAAGAGTTGTAGTCTTTATTTTGAACATTTGATGTAATAAAGTCTCATGAAGACTCTTGCTTGTAATTGCCTATTCATTCATTAATAAAGTTGAAACGTTCATTCAATCTTCCTTGTCTGAAGCTTTATGATAAAACCATAGTCTTTTAGTCCATAAACAAACTTAACAACTTACGAAGAGACAAATGTAGATTTGCATGAACAAACTCTTCGTAGTTTGCTTAAAACGATATATTCGCAATCTTAGGGTCAAAGGACTATTGACCTCAGTATGATTGTTAGAAGAATCTATGATGTCTGGTTATGAGGCATTGAGAGTTAGGAACTCTATAGTTCTTCTAGGTATCTTCCGAAGGTACTGAATTGACCAGTGCACTTCTAGAGACAAGATAAGAACAAACCATTTAACCTCTTATGTCTCGAAGTCACTATGTATGAATTGCATCATGCTTACCTTAATCCTGAAATGAGACATGCCATTTCACACCTTAGTATTCTCATTTGAGAAAGTCAAAGTTCGGACTCACTATGTGATTCCGAACAAGGCCTATTGGTGAAGTACTAAGTTGTGAGTCTGTCATGAGTAACTTTGTGAAGTTCTCATAGATATGGAATTCATGTACAAGATTGCTGAAATGCAATGTATGTCACCTCATGCTTTGTTCCTTGGAGTGTGAATAAATGAACTGGCCAGTGTCCAAATTGAGTCTTGACTCTTTTGGATGAAACAATGTGACTTGTTAGCTCCTCGTCAATACATTGTTTCTAACTTATTCACAAGCGACAAAGGAGTTGAGGAAATAACAGCTAGAAGGGTAAAATGGTAATTTAGTAAATCCCGACTAGCTGATGACATTCATGAAGGGTAAACATAGATAATATTCAGTGGATCCGCTCATCATAATTAGGTCGAATTCTTGAGTAGAAAATAAATTCATTTGAACCGAGAGATTTTCAGTGTCAGCTCTTTAGTGGAGTCAGTTGGCATTAAGCTAAACTTGGAAAAGGTTTGTGAACTTTTGAGTCCAAGTGTTTAGCTAAAGCTTTGTTCATTTGGGTCCATGAGGTCACTGTCACGAATCACATCGATAGGAATAGTTAAACTGGAAGCTAAGCCAAAACAAGAACGAAAATAGTTAAAAGGGTATTTTTGTCTTTTGAGACAAAGGATGAAATGAATGTCAATAAATTTTTTGACAAGGTCATTTTGTGACATGTTTCACTCGGCCATGACTTGATCATTGGGCCTTGTGAATTAATTTCATTTCATAAGAATTTTATTGAAAATTCTTATTGGGCCTTTTTCATGTTGTCATGAACAAATGGAAAAGCTTCTAGAAGCCTTTTCTAGAAGGCCTTGGGCGCCCAACATACCCAACCAAGAGAGAATATTTTGTGCATAAATGTATCAAGATACTTGCCAAAAGAAAAAGAGGAAACAAATTTGCATAAGGATGCTATATGGAATTTCGGCCATAAGAGTAAAAGGCAAGCCAAGGAACAAAAAAGGAAACAAATCCTAGCCTTCTAGAAGGCTGCCTTGGGCGCCTAAGAGGAATGGGAAATAAGGGTTATTTTGCTCATGAATATGTGATATTCTATAGAAGAGGAAACTACCTTATTGAAGGTGAGACCTCTCCTATAAATAGGAGCCTCATTTCCTCACAATTCAATTCATCCAAGTTTAAGAGATTTGAGAGACTCTCTCTCTAGAACTTGGCCGAAGTCCTCTTCTCTCTCTCTCTAAGTTTATTTTCGGTTTTCTCTTGTCTTGGCACCTAGGTCCTCACTCGACCTAGTCTTTAGCTCTGCGACTTTGAGACTCGTTCTTAAGTCGTAGTGTTTAAAAGTGCCCACTCACTGATTCCTTCTTTTCGAGTGATTTAGTGATAGAAACTTTCGTGGTTGCTCGAGGTGCCGAGGAAAGAAAGAGAGAAGTGCTGCGAAGGGAGACGAGCGTTGCAACTTTCCAAAAGCTTCTACAAGGTTCAAGCTTCAAGAAAGGTTAGTAACTTCCATAGCTCATATTAGTTTTTATTTACATGCATATGCTCTTGTCTAGGTTAGTAAAAACTAGTTTTACTTAAAAAGAAAATTTTTAAAATTCCGCCGCTTAACGAAGCGTTAAACTTTTTCTTAAACCCTAGATCGATTCCAACACCTTCATCCAAATTGAAGCAAAGACTTATTGAGACATCCCACGTAATTCCGCAACGATTTGAGCTTCGTTCATCGCAAAGGCAGCGAGGTTCTCATCAATTCCATATCTATGAGATCTTCACAAAGTTACTCATGACATCTTCATAACTTAGTACTTCACCAATAGGTGTTGTCTATATCACATAGTGAATCTAGAACTCTGACTTTCTCAAATGAGAATACGTCAGCAATGAAATGACATGTCTAATTTCAGGATTGAGGTAAGCACGATGCAATTCGTACGTAGTGACTTCGAGACATAAGGGGTTAAATGGTTTGTTCTTATTCTGTCTCTAAAAGTGCACTGGTCAATTCTGCACCTTCAGAAGATACCTAGAAGAACTATAGAGTCTCCTAATAATCGTGCTGAGATCAATAGCCCTTTGATCCTTAGATTGTGAATATACTGTTTTAAGCAAATCATGAAGAGTTTGTTCATGCAAATCTATATTTGACTCTTCATTTGTTGTTAGGTTCGTTTAAGGACTAAAGACTATAGTTTATCATAAAGCTTCAAACAGACAAGGAAGAATGAATGAACGTTTCAACTTTTATTAATGATTCACCAGTTACAAGCAAGAGTCTTTGAGAGACTATGTTACATCAAATGTACATATATAAAGACTACTACTCTTCTTATGGGCACGATTAACAACAAACTCCCACTTGACTCAAAGAAGATGTGAGTAGTCCTCCATGCCTAATCCCTCCCGATGCTGGTCGAAGACCTTGTTCTCTAGGGCCTTGGTGAACGGATCTGCCAGGTTGTCCACTGTTGAGATCTTCTTCACCTCCACGACTCCGCGCTGCAGGATCCCTCGAATCAAATGGTATTTCCTCTCAATATGCTTAGAGCGCTTATGGCTTCGAGGTTCCTTTAAGCTAGTGATAGCCGCACTGTTATATGTTGGAATTGATATAGGGTTAAGCACATGTTATTATTAAAACTATCTAAAAGCGATTACACATTTACTAACCTTTATGAAGCTTGATTGTTGAAAAGCTTGTGGAGGTCGAATCGCTCGTCTCCTCACGCAGCTCGTGTTTCTTCGTTTTTCGGGAACTCGAGTAACCACGAATGTTTCTATCACATAAATCACTCGAGGTAAGAAGCAATAAGTGTGTTGGCACTTTTAAACACGACGACTCAAGAACAAGTCTAAGAGTTGAAGAGCTAAAACACTAGGTCAAATGTGGACCTAGGTGCCAAAACAAAAACGAAAGGAGCCAGAGAGAGAGCGGGAGATGGGCGGCCAAGTCTAGAGAGAGAAGTTCTCAATCTCTAAAACTTTGGGATGAGAAACAATGAGAATGAGGGCCCTATTTATAGGAGAGGAATTACCTTCAACAAGGTAGTTTCCTCTTCTATAGAATATCTCATATTCATGAGCAAATATTACCCTTATTACCCTTAAGTCAAACGGCCAAGGTAGTGACTCTTAGTCTGGCGACAATTACACTTTTTATTAGTGATGGGGATCGTGGGTTGTAAACAACAAGTATAACCCTCCCACTTAGTTTTTAGAAAAGGCACATCGTCTCTAATACATTTCAGAAACATGTTTTCCTAGTGCTTAGAGAGATAGAGTGGACTTTTTGAAAGGAATCCTAGATCTTCATGTTCAAGGAAAAGCAGTGTTAGTGAATAAAGGCACAAGGTACTTCCTCGGACATTTTCCTATTTTCTATTCGGGAAAGTGTATGAGGGAAGTGTGAACTTCAACTCACTCGAACACTTGAAAGTTTGACATTACACATCTTTATTTTTTCGGTTTGTCTTCGAGGAGACCTCACACTCAAATTTTCAAGAGCATATAGATTTTGAACATATGTGATATAGATATAGTTTTGAAAATATTTTAAAAACTTATTTGATTTGGACGACAAAATATTTTCAAGTTTGAAAGAGAAAACAGTTTTTCAAAACTCAAACTAGTTTTGTAAAAAATTAATTTCAATTAAATTTTCAAAAATCAAAACATTATAATCTTTCACATTTTTGCTCAAGGAAATTTTCTTATTACAGTTCTATAACTCATGGAGTGGGGTCCGAAATCCGGAATTTGAAAAAAATAGACTTTTGGAACAGCTGCAAACGTGATAGTAAAATCCACATAACTGGCGGCTGCGACGTCCTTTTGACCTAACCCCAATTTCATTAGAAAGAGGACAAACAGACCTTTAATTTGATTCAAGAATCATTAAATTTTGAATTTTGATCAGAGAGTTATGCCACATATACAGTGGTTTTTTCTCGAGTTCGAAGAAAACTGGAAATAATTAATGTTCGGATTTGAGTGCAAAAGAATCAAGTGTAACTGAACATTTTAGAGAGTTGTTAAAGCTTTTATATGTGTTTTAATTTAATGGCACGAGTAATAAATTAAAAAAAATCTAAGAAACAATTCTAACTTGTCAAAAAAAATTAAGAAAACAATTCTAACTTGTCAAAAAATATTTAACGCTTCGAGCAAGCGGTGGAAAATAAAAATATTCTTTAAAACAAGTAAAACGATTTTACTAACCTAGACAAAGAGCAAGCACATGTTATTATTAAAACTATCTAAAAGCGATTACACATTTACTAACCTTTATGAAGCTTGATTGTTGAGAAGCTTGTGGAGGTTGAATCGCTCGTCTACTCACGCAGCTCGTCTTTCTTCGTTTTTCGGGAACTCTAGTAACCACGAAAGTTTTTATCACATAAATCACTCGAGGTAAGAAGGAATAAGTGTGTGGGCACTTTTAAACACGACGACTCGAGAAAAAGTCTAAGAGTCGAAGAGATAAAACACTAGGTCAAATGTCGACCTAGGTGCCAAAACAAAAACGAAAGGATCTGGAGAGAGAGAGGGAGATGGGCGGCCAAGTCTAGAGAGAGAAACTCTCAATCTATAAAACTTTGGGATGAGAAACAATGAGAATGAGGGCCCTATTTATAGGAGAGAAATTACGTTCAACAAGGTAGGCTCTTCTTCTACAGAATATCACATATTCATGGGCAAAAATTACCCTTATTTGCCTTATGTTACACGGCCAAGGTAGTCTTCTAGAAAGCCTTGGATTTGTTTCCTCTTTTGCTTTCTTTCTCTCTTGCTTGGCCGCCACTTTGTTTCCTTGTAGAGGAAATTCGTTTCTTCTTTTTCTTTTGGCAAGTATCTTGATACATCAATGCACAAAATAATCTCTCTTTTTCTGTGGGTTTGGGCATGCAACACCATCTAGAAGGCTTCTAGATGTTTCTTTATTTTTTCATGACAACATAAGAAAAGCCCATTAAGAATTTTCAATTAAAATTCCATGAAATAAAATTAATCCTCAAGGCCAAAATTCATCAATATGGCCGAGTGGTCTAAATCATATTTTATACTATGATAATGTCAAAAAACTTATTTATTGGCATTCATTTCATCCTATGTCCAAAAAGACAAAAATACCCTTTTGACAATTTTCGTAAAACTTGTCTCGTTCTTGTTTTGACTTAGCTTCTACTTTAACTATTCATACTCGATATGATTTGTGATGGTGACCTCATGGGATCGAAATGAACAAAGCTTGAGCTAATATACTTGGACTCTAATGTTCACAAACCTTTTCCAAGTTTAGCTTAATGTTAACTGACTCCACTAAAGAGTTGCACTAAAAATCTCTCTGTTCAAATGAATTTATTTTCTACTCAAGAATTCAACTTTATTGTGATGAGTGGATCCACTCAATATTATCTATGTTTACCCCTCATGAATATCATCGGCTAGTCGGGATTTACAAAATTACCATTTTACCATTCTAGCTGTTACTTCCTCAACTCCTTTGTCACTTGTGAATAAGATAGAAACAATGTATTGACGAGGAGCTAACAAGTCACATTGATTCACCCAAAAGAGTCATGACTCAATTTGGACACTGGCCAGTTCATTTATTCACATTCCAATGAACAAAGCATGATGTGATATACATTGCATTTCAGCAATCTTGTACATGAATTCAGGTCCTGTTCAGAATCACATAGTGAATCCGAACTCTGACTTTCGCAAATGAGAATACGTAAGCTATGAAATGACATGTCTCCTTTCAGGATTGAAGTAAGCATGATGCAATTCATACGTAGTCACTTCAAGACATAAGAGGTCAAATGGTTTGTTCTTATTCTGTTTCTAGAAGTGCACTGGTCAATTCAGTACATTCAGAAGATACCTAGAAGAACTATAGAGTCTCCAATTCTCTATGCCACATAACTAGACATCATAGATTCTCCTAACAATCGTACTGAGATCAATAGTCCTTTGATCCTTAGTTTTTGAATATATTGTTTTAAGCAAACCATGAAGAGTTTGTTCATGCATTTACATTTGTCTCTTCATATGTTGTTAGGTTTGTTTAAGGACTTAAGACTATAGATTATCATAAAGCTTCAAACAGTCAAGGAAGAATGAATAAACGTTTCAAATTTTATTAATTATTTAGCATTTACAAGCAAGAGTCTTCGTGAGACTATATTACATCAAATGTACATAAATAGACACGACTACTCTTCTTGTGGGCTCCTTTGACAACATTATCACCATAAAAGGGTCATGGGCTCGTCGAGGTTTGGAATGACTTCCAAATACTTAAGGAATTTTCTAAGCCATACAACCTCTTTGGATGCTTCACAAGCAGCCACATATTCTGCTTCCATTGTGGAGTTAGCAATGCAAGATTGCTTGATACTCCTAAACACAACATCTCCACCATTAAGGATGAACACATATCCCGAAGTGGATTTTCTGGAATCGTTATCCGCTTGAAAATCGGAATAAGTATATCCCGTCATAGTCAAGTCAGTATCTGAATATGTAAGCATCAAGTTCCTAGTTCTCTGAAGATACTTAAGAACATGCTTAACAACAATCCAGTGCTCGGGTCTAGGGTTGGATTGAAAACGGCTAACTACGCCAACTACGAAGCATATATCTAGCCTAGTGCAAAGCTTAGCATACATGAGACTTCCTACGGCTGAGGCGTAAGGAATTTTTCTCATGTCCTGAATCTCTTGTGCAGTCTTGGGAGACTGGTCCTTAGAGAGTGAGACTCCATGCATAAACGGTGTTTGCCCCTCTTTGGAGTCTTGCATCGAGAAGCGATCCATCACCTTATCAATATAAGATACTTGAGAGAGCGACAGAGTCCGGTTCTTCCGATCTCGAAAGATTTGGATCCCCTGAATGTACGCGGCTTCTCCTAGATCCTTCATATCGAATTGCTTTGCTACCAAGATCTTAACCTCAGATAACTTACCCACATCATTACCTATGAGTAATATATCATCGACATATAATACCAGAAACACAACTTTCCATTCGTGTATTAACTTGTAAACACAAATCTCAACTATTCTCTTGTAGATATAATTCTGACCTACTAGCCAACTTGCTAGTCTTTTGCCTTAGCAGATGTCCAGGGCAACCCAAATTCGGATGTGGCCTAGATTTACTTTACGGCCAATCCATTGTTCGTAAAGAGTGCCAAGAACCGTTTTAGACGGAACTTGATTAATAATGTAAGCTGCTGTTTCGAGGGCATATCTGTGTAGCTCATCATCGATCTAAGCATCTCCATTAGAGTTCGGTTCCTTGTCTCTGACACTCCGTTTTGTTGAGGTGTGTCAGGTGCTGTAAGCTGAGAAGCGATACCTTTTTCTTTAAGAAAGTCATCGAACTCTCCAGACATATACTCACCACCTCGATTAGATCGAAGAGTTTTAATTTGTTTGCCAGTTTACTTTTCCACTAAAGCCCTAAAGACCTTAAATACATTAAAGGTGTCAGATTTGTGTTTGATCAAATAGACAAAACCATATCTTGAGTAATCATCGGTGAAGGTAACGAAGTATTCGTATCCTCCCCGTGCCTGTGTATTGAGTGGACCACATACATCAGAATGTACAAGTTCCAGGAGCTCAGTGGCTCTTTTTTCCCTTAGCTGAGAAAGGTTCACAGGTAGGTAGTGAACCTATTGCAGATGCTTGGAGTGGACCGTCCCTCACAAGTTTCTTAATCCTGTCTAGACTGATATTATTAAGTCTTAAGTGCTAGAGATATGTTATTAGATTGGAGGAATCAGAAAGTTTGATCCTCTTTGGCTCCCTAACTAGATCGTTATCTATTTCAGTGTCTAAAAGCGAAGGTTGTGTGAGATAAATGTAAAAGAGAGCATTCTTCATACATGCATCAATGACGAAATAATTATTTGAAAGAGAAATTCTAATTCCATTCTTATTAAACTTTAAACAATAATCTTGCCCATAAAGACGAGCAATGGATATCAAGTTCACTCCGGAGGAAGGAACAAAATAAACATTATTCAAGTTTAGAGTTCGATCTTCAAAAGATAGCGTCACTGATCCCTTGGCCTTTGCTGACACTGAGCTCCCATCACCCCATCTGAAGGAGAAGTCACCTTTCTCTAAGCTTTTGGTTTTCTTGAAACCAATCAAGGAACAACAAATATGGTTAGTAGCAGCGGAGTCAAGAATCCACGTTGGTACATTATCAGCTACTAAGCATGCTTCGGTAATAAGTACATTACTATTTTCCTTTGCTTTGAGGTAGGTAGGACAGTCCTTCTTCTCGGCCTTGTAAGTTCTCTTCTTAGATCCATATGTGGAGGCTCGTGTTGTCAATGGTGCCCACAAGAAGAGTTGTAGTCTTTACTCATGTACAATTGATGTAATAAAGTCTCACGAAGACTCTTGGTTATAGCTGCTAATTTATTAATAAAAGTTGAAACGTTCATTCATTCTTCCTTGTCTGTTTAAAGCTTTATGATAAAACCTTAGTCTTTAGTCCATAAACAAACCTAACAATATATGAAGAGACAAATGTAGATTTGCATGAACAAACTCTTCATGGTTTGCTTAAAAACAATATATTCGCAATCTAAGGATCAAAGGACTATTGATCCCAGTAGGATTGTTAGGAGAATCTATGATGTCTGGTTATGGGACATTGAGAGTTGGAGACTCTATAGTTCTTCTAGGTATCTTCTGAAGGTACTTTTGAGTCAGTTGTCAGTGTCAACTCTTTAGTGGAGTCACTTGATATTAACCTAAACTTGGAAAAGGTTTGTGAACTTTTGAGTCCAAGTATTTTAGCTCAAGCTTTGTTCATTTGGATCCATGAGGTCACTATCACAATTCATATCGAGTAGGAATAGTTAAACTAGAAGCTATGTCAAAACAAGAACGAGACAAGTTTTACGAAAATTGTCTAAAGGGTATTTTTGTCTTTTTGCACATAGGACGAAAAATGAATTTTTTGTACCTTAGATTCTCCTAACAATCGTACGAAGATCAATAGCCCTTTGATCCTTAGATTGCGAATATACTGTTTTAAGCAAACCATGAAGAGTTTGTTCAAGCAAATCTATATTTGACTCTTTATTTATTGTTAGGTTTGTTTAAGGACTAAAGACTATAGTTTATCATAAAGCTTCAAACGGACAAGGAACATAAATGAACGTTTCAACTTTTATTAATGATTCAGCAGTTACAAGCAAGAGTCTTCGTGAGAATATATTACAACAAATGTACATAGATAAAGACTACTACTCCTCTTGTGGGCACCATTGACAACATGCATATCGAAAATATAATTTGAAACTTGTATAAACGTTGCTGGAAAAATTTCTTTCCAAATGACATATAGTCACACTTTTGTTAATTATCGATAGTTCGTGATCGGAATTCAATGATTCTTTTTGCAAAATGACAATAAAATTTGTACCTTTAAAATGACATATTAAACATAATTTTAAAATCTGTAAAACGTTCCCATAATTGTTTTGAAGTTCATTGAAGAAATCTGTCAGGACGAGAAAAGAGTTTCGGCACACAAACTTGAAAGTACTCGTTAGAAATCTTTAAAACTTCCTTTCTGTAATTTCTTTTTGGAACATTTAAAAGACACAAAGAGAAAAAAACACACATTCTCTCTTGGGTCACTCGATTCTAGACTCCCAAGCCGTCGCCGAGGACCCCTCCGCGCTCCGTCTCCTCTCTCGAGCACAAGCTCCAGAATCTGCGCCTCACAACAACGTATACATACGTCTTGAACTACGTTCTGACTTGGTCCCGTAACATGGGTACATAGGCAGCTCAGGAGAAGCATAGTCACACCCCCCATTCACCCTCTTCTCTCCTAAAGAGAACATCTCCGACTGGAGAATTCTCAACTCAAGAATTTTGAGTTCACACCCTTGGCTCGGGTGCGGTCACTTGGTCCGGCCATGGGTTGGACCGCCCAAAGCTTTAAATTGTTGTTCATTTTCGTGCGACAATATTTTGGCGCTAGAAGGATGAGACTTCTCGATTTGAAAAGCCCGAAATCCCTTCTAATTATCTTCTTCTTTTCTACTGAAATCTCTGCTTTCTCGGACTCGAGAAAAGATAAGTAATTAACCACCCATGCATTCTGAGGGCGTTAACAACCCCGATAACGCTGCAGAAATAATAAAAAATATTTTCATGCGCTCCTAAGCGAATGATGATTAAGAATCGCTCCCTGAAGTAAGCTTGACCCGCTCACCATCTCATCTCCAGATAACCGGGACGACCACATCAATTAGTTACAGGAGGATATCCGCCAACTAAAGGCGACAAATGCAAAGTATCATAGCTGACTGGCTGCAAAACAACCTATGCATAACACAGTAATTTCCAATGGGGAACCCGAGAACCTCAACGAGGAAATTCGTGACCGCGACCCTGATTATGAAGGCCTTGATGATTCGGAGGATATCGAGATTTCTCTCACTAGGGACGGGGGACTCTCAGCCGTGAATGAAGCCTATGATGTCAATGGTGCCCACAAGAAGAGTTGTAGTCTTTATTTTGTACATTTGATGTAATAAAGTCTCATGAAGACTCTTGCTTGTAATTGCTTATTCATTAATAAAAAGTTGAAACGTTCATTCATTCCTCTTTTTCTGTTTGAAGCTTTATGATAAAACTTAGTCTTTAGTCCATAAACAAACTTAACAACTTACGAAGAGACAAATGTAGATTTGCATGAACAAACTCTTCGTAGTTTGCTTAAAACGGTATATTCACAATCTAAGGGTCAAAGGACTATTGACCTAAGTACGATTGTTAGGAGAATCTATGATGTCTGGTTATGGGACATTGAGAGTTGGAGACTCTATAGTTCTTCTAGGTATCTTCCGAAGGTACTGAATTGACCAGTGCACTTCTAGAGATAAAATAAGATCAAACCATATAACCTCTTATGTCTCGAAGTCACTACGTATGAATTGCATCGTGCTTACCTTAATCCTGAAATGAGACATGCCATTTCACAGCTTACGTATTCTCATTTGAGAAAGTCAGAGTTCGGACTCACTTTGTGAGTCTGAACAGGGACTATCGGTGAAGTACTAAGTTGTGAGAATGTCATGAGTAACTTTGTGAAGTTCTCATAGATATGGAATTCATGTACAAGATTGCTGAAATGCAATGTATATCACCTCATGTTTTGTTCCTTGGAATGTGAATAAATGAACTGGCCAGTGTCCAAATTGAGTCCTGACTCTTTTGGATGAAACAATGAGACTTGTTAGCTCCTCGTCAATACATTGTTTCTAACTTATTCACAAGCGACAAAGGAGTTGAGGAAATAACAGCTAGAAGGGTAAAATGGTAATTTCGTAAATCCCGACTAGCTGATGATATTCATGAAGGGTAAACATAGATAATATTCAGTGGATCCGCTCATCATAATTTGGTTGAATTCTTGAGTAGAAAATAAATTCATTTTAACCGAGAGATTTTCGGTGTCAACTCTTTAGTGGAGTCAGTTGACATTAAGCTAAACTTGGAAAAGGTTTGTGAACTTTTAAGTCCAAGTGTTTAGCTCAAGCTTTGTTCATTTGGATCCATGAGGTCACTGTCAAAAATCATATCGAGTAGGAATAGTTAAACTAGAAGCTAAGTCAAAACAAGAACGAGACAAGTTTTACGAAAATTGTCAAAATGGTAAATATGTCTTTTTGGACATGGCATGAAATTAATGTCAATAAATTTTTGACATGGTCATATGATGGCCTAGATCACTTGGCCATGATGTGTTCATTGGGCCTTGTGGATTAATTTCATTTCATAGAATTTTACTTGAAAATTCTCAATGGGCTTTTCTTATGTTGTCATGAACAAGTAAAGAAAAATCTAGAAAGACTTTCTAGCCCTTTGGCCGTCCAACCCAAGAGAATGGGAGACTAATTTCGTGCAGCCCAATAGAGAAAAAGATAGTTTATTTTGTGCATAAATGTATGAAGATACTTGCCAAAAGAAAAAGAGGAAACAAATTTTCCCCAAGAGGAAAGTTAATTTCGGCCAACTAGAGTCAAGAGAGAAGCAAAATTAAATGAGGAAACAAATCCAAGGCTTCTAGAAGCCTATGTTGGACGTGCAAAGCAAGGGAAAAAAGAGGAAATAAGATTTCCTCATGAATGCTTGGAAAAAAAGTGGAAACTACTTCTTTCCAAGGCTAACCCTTCTCCTATAAATAGGACCCTTGTTTCTCTCATTTCATTCATCCAACATAAGTTAGACATTGAGAGACTCTCTCTCTAGACATTGTTGGCCGACTCCTCTCTCTCTTTCTCTAGTCAATTTCGTTTTTGTTTTGTTACCTAGGTCCTCATTTGACCTAGCATTTTAGCTCTTCGACTTTAAGACTTGTTCTTGAGTCGTAGTGTTTAAAAGTGCCCACTCACTAATTCCTTTTCTCTCGAGTTATTCTTGTGATAGAAACCATCGCGGTTGCTCGTGTTGCCGAGGAAAGAAGAGAGACGTGCTACGAGGGAGACGAACGTTGGAACTTTCCAAAAGCTTCTTAACGTTCAAGCTTCTAAAAAGGTTAGTAATCTTTAATGCTTATAATAGTTTTATTTACATATGCTTGCTCTTTGTCTAGGTTAGTAAAAACTTTTTACATATCAAAAGAAATTTTTTAAAATTCCGCCGCTTACCGAGGCGTTAAACTTTTTCTTAAACTCTAGATCAATTCCAACAAAAGGTATCAGAGCTATGGTCAAAGATATGCATGTACATGTATTTAAAATTATGAGCTTGAAAATCGTTTTCGAAAGTTTACTAATTTTGTGACAAGTTAGAGTTGTTATCTTAGATTTTTTTTAATTTATTGCTCTTGCCTTTAAATTAAAAATCATGTTGATTTTCTATGAGTTTGGGATGATATTAAAACACATTAGAATCAGTTCTAAAAGTTTTTAATTTTTTATATTGAAAAACGTGTTTTAAGAGTTTGAGAAAATTTCGAGTAAATTTTGTGACTAGTTTTCTTGTCTTACTAGTTTCTTTAATTTACTTGAATCGTTTTATGCTTCTTGTTATTTCTTTTATATCATGTTATTACCTTGCTAATAAAATAAAAATTAAAGCTATAACAACTTCCTAAAACGTTCTGTTACACTCGATTCTGTTTCGCACCTAAAAAGACCGAACTTTAATTATTTCTTTTTCTTCGAGCTGGAGTAAAACCCGCAGTACAAGTGGCATAACTCTCTTCTGAGAAATCAAAATTTAATGATTCTTCAATCAAATTAAAGGTCTGTCTGTCCTCTTTCCAATGCCACCGGTTTTGGGTCAAAAGAACATCGGAGCCGCCAGTTATGGCGATTTTACTCCGAGGTGCGCGGCTGTTCCGAAAGTCCAGTTGTTTAGAAATCCGGATTTTCAGCCCCACTACCATGAGTTATAGAACTCTAATGAGAAAATTTTCTTGAGCAAAAATGTTTTTCATAAGATTATAAACATGATGTGTAAGATTAAAATGTTTTGATTTTTGAAAATTTAACTTGAAATTAAATTTTTACAAAACTAGTTTGAATTTTGAAAAACCATTTTCATTTTCAATCTTGAAAATACTTTGTCATCCAAATCAAATAAGTTTTCAAAATGTTTTCAAAACTATATCTATATCACATATGTTCAAAATCTATATGCTCTTGAAAATTTGAGTGGGAGGTCTCCTCGTAGACGAACCGAAAAATAAAAAGATGTGTAATCTCAAACTTCCAAGTGTTCGAATGAGTTGAAGTTCACACTTCCATCATGCACTTTCCCCGAATAGAAAATAGGAAAAGATCCGAGTATGTACCTTGTGCCTTTATGCACTAACACTGCTCTGAACATGAATATTTAGGATTCTTTTCTAGTTGTCCACGATATCGCTCTATGAGTAGGAAATATGTTTTCGAACTTATAAGAGTCGATGTACCAACTCCAAAAACTAAGTCGGAGGGTTATACTTGTTGTTTGTAACCCACGATCCCCAACACTAATGAAAAGTGCAAGTGTCGCCAGACTAAGAGTCACCCTCGTGGCCGTCTCTTAAATGAGAGTACTCAAGGGCGCTTTGCTCTGATCATTGCTCAATGAGCTAAGTCCGAGAGTGAGACGATGAGACAAGACCTCCCCTCGGCGGATTGTTTTTTCAAAGTCGATCTTTTGGACTAAGTGGTTGGTTACACACTTAGACTCAATTCCTAGTAATCCTCCCTCGAGGCTCTGCGAAAGGATGTCTGTGATCAAACCAATTTAAAAGGTGGCCAGTCAAAATTGGTGTATTGACATCTTGGCTAAGCATTAATGATGTGTCATTTACTTATAAATGGAGATTTTTTGCGGCCTTCTCTTATCCCCAACAGTAATGAAAAGTGCAAGTGTCGCCAGACTAAGAGTCACGCTCGTGGCCGTCTCTTAAATGAGAGTACTCAAGGGCGCTTTGCTCTGATCATTGCTCAATGAGCTAAGTCCAAGAGTGAGACGATGAGAGAAGACCTCCCCTCGGCGGATTGTTTTTTCAAAGTCGATCTTTTGGACTAAGTGGTTGGTTACACACTTAGACTCAATCCCTAGTAATCCTCCCTCGAGGCTCTGCGAAAGGATGTGTGTGATCAAACCAATTTAAAAGGTGGCCAGTCAAAATTGGTTTATTGACATCTTGGCTAAGCATTAATGATGTGTCATTTACTTATAAATGGAGATTTTTTGCGGCCTTCTCTTCAAGGAGTAAATTATCGTTTGGTTTATAACACCTTTGGATTTTATCAAGTCTTAAATAAAACATAAATCCTAAACCAAAGACTAAATCATAAACTTGTTTCAATTTAATTAAGCAACATGTCTCTCAACCATCTCTCAATCATCCTTTCCTCTAAGAAACTCGAAAACGAAAACTACGTAGATTCGAAACGTAACCTCGACATCGTCCTTACCGTTAACAAGCACAAATGGGTACTCACCACCCCCTCCTCAAACGAATGATGATTCAACACAAGAGGAAAAAGACGCCTTGGCGGCCTGGCTCTGCTCCGATGAGATTGTGAGGTGCTATATCTTAGCATCAATGAACAATTTGTTGCAACGACAACATCGTGACATCGAGACTGCCGCCGACATGCTCAACAATCTCCATGAGATGTTTGGAGGGCAAAGGCGTCAAGCAAGGCAACAAGCAGTCCGACAGTTTATGAACTGTCACATGAAGGCTAGGACTCCTGTTGGAGACTTTATGATACTGATCATTAGTTTTCTAAATAAAATGGAAATCCTAGGATCAGAGATTGATGGGAAGAATGTCATAGATATGATCTTAGAAACTCTCCCCGCATCTCTTGATACCTGCAAGATGAACTACTCCATAAACAAGCTAGAGTACACTGTTACCAAGCTTATGAAGGAACTTCACACTGCTGTAGGTCTCACTAAGAGAAAGAGGAATCAAGGAGAGGCACATGCTACTGAGCAAAAAGCCTCCGCCTCTGGAACTAAGAAGAGACCACACAAGGCCGATAATAAGAATTGTCCTTCCTATCTCAAAGCAAAGGAACATAGTATTGTACTAGTTACCGAAGCATGCTTGGTAGCTGATAATGTATCAACGTGGATTCTTGACTCCGCTGCTACTAACCATATTTGTTGTTCCTTGACTGGTTTCAAGAAAACCAAAAGCTTAAAAGAAGGCGAGTTCTGTTTCAAATGGGGTGATGGGAGCCTGGTGTCCGCGAAGGCTGTGGGATCCGTGACGCTGTCTTTTGAAGACCGCACTTTAAACTTGAATAATGTTTATTTTGTTCCTACCTTTGGAAAGAACTTAATATCCGTTGCTCGTCTTCTTGAGCAAGATTATTGTTTGAAGTTCATTAAGAATGGAATTCGTATTTCGTTTCCTGATAATTCTTTTGTCACTGATGCATGTATGAAGAATGGTCTTTTTTACATTTATCCCACTCAACCTTCTCTTTTAGACACCGAAATAGATAACGATCTAATTAGGGAGGCAAAGAAGATCAAACTTTATGAATCCTCCGATCTAACAAAATCAACATACCTATGGCACTTAAGACTTGGTCATATCAGTCTAGATAGGATTAAGAGACTTGTGAGGGAAGGTCCACTCTAAGCCTCTGCAATAGGTTCACTACCTACTTGTGAATCCTGCATAGAAGGAAAAATGACTAAGCGACCTTTCTCCGATAAGGGTCGAAGAGCCACTGAGTTGCTGGAACTAATACATTCTGATGTATGTGGTCCACTCAGCCAACAGGCACGTGGAGGATACGAATACTTCGTTACTTTCACCGATGATTACTCGTGATATGGTTTTTTCTATTTGCTAAAACACAAATCCGAGACCTTTAACGTATTTAAGGTCTTTAGGGCTTTAGTGGAAAAGCAAACTGGCAAAGTGATCAAAACCCTTCGATCCGATCGAGGTGGTGAGTATATGTCTGGAGAGTTCGATGACTTTCTTAAAGAAGAAGGTATCGCTTCGCAGGTTACCGCACCTGGCACACCTCAACAAAACAGAGTGTTAGAGAGAAAAAACTGAACTCTTATTTAGATGGTTAGATCAATGATGAGTTATTCATCACTCCCTCTTTCCTTTTGGGGATATGCCCTCGAAACAGCCGATTACATTCTGAACCAAGTTCCGTCTAAAACGGTTCCTGGTACTCCTTATGAAAGATGGACTGGCCGCAAATTAAATCTGGGCCACAACCGAATTCGGGGTTGCCCTGCACATGTGCTAAGGCAAAAGACTAGCAAGTTGGCTAGTAGGTCAGAATTGTGCCTGTTTGTGGGATATCCAAAGGAAACCAAAGGTTTCATTTTCTATAGTCCCGAGGACGATAAGACTTTCGTTAACACGCATGCTCGTTTCCTCGAGGAGGACTTTATGAAGGATGCGAAACCTAGAAGCAAAATTGTACTTGAAGAAAAGTTGGGTGAGGAAACTTCAACCTCATCTGTAAGAACTGTTCTTACCCCCACTGAAACACAACCTAACTCATCATAATCTCGTCAAGTAGTCCTTCGACGTAGTGGGAGGGCTACTCAAAAGCCTGACAGGTAGATGTCCTATGGAGACTCTCTCGTAGCCGTCTCTGACATGGATGACCCTGTTTCCTATAGCCAAGCAATGGCTTGTATTGAATCAAACCTTTGGCTTGACGCCATGAAAGTTGAAATGCACTCGATGTATGTCAACAAAGTCTGAAAACTTGTAGACCTTCCTGAAGGGATTAAACCCGTAGGGTGTAAGTGGATATACAAGAAGAAAAAGGGTCCGGATGGGAACGTCGAGACGTTCAAAGCACGACTTGTGGCTAAGGGTTATACCCAACAAGAAGGTATTGACTATGAAGAAACCTTCTCGCCAGTCGCGATGCTTAAATCCATCCGCATACTCCTATTCATAGCTGCAGCTCTCGACTATGATGATACGAACCACGCCAACAATGTGACGGTGACCCGGAACCAATGTTGGTGCCTTCGCAAACCAGGATCTCAAGTTCCATGACTCCGCGACCCAACGCCTAGAGAGACGCGAACCTTGGAATAATGAGGACGCCACAAACGAATGTGTAAGTTCGCTTGATAAGTCGGGGATGAACGCCACAAGGAATACCTTGATAAGTTCAGAAGTTTCTTCAAGAAACAAAGAGAATTCTCTCACTTTTTAATAAAAAAACATAGTCTGCCTTTCTCATTCATGAAACCTCCTTAAATAAGGAAAATACAAAGTAAATTCGGAGCTCCTTGTTGCCCTAGCTTAAATGGGCCTAGAAGACATTATTTAGGCCTAATAACATTAAAATTAAAAGGCTAACTTAATATCTAACACATATGGGCTTCATTTAACATAAATAAAGCCCAAACACACTTTAAAAAGACTCCAACTTAACCCATTGTTTTTTTGCTACGAAAATAACAAATAAATATCTCAAACAATAATAACTAAAATGAGTCTTCTTCAATAACAGCTTGAACGACGTGAATAAGCTCTCCTCTTCTTCGATTCTCATTTTCCTTGCTCTCGTCTTTGTATTTCTTCCATTCATCTTTGCTTAAGCCATGAAACTCTTCTTTGAAGTATTCAACTCTTGAATTTGGAATTGGCTCCTTGAAACGCCTTTGTTTCTTTGCATGTGGGATCACATCATTCTCTCTCTCTTGAAGTAGATTTGTCCTCAAATCTTGGATGTTGTTGAATTCGCCAATGGATGGAAACATTCTCTCGTGTAGTACGTGTCCATCGTCTTCCTTCACTTTAGTGGTCAATGCTTGACGTGACACTAAAAGAAACTCGCCCTGCTCGGTCGATCTCTTCATCATCTTCCAACTCTGGCATGTCTGGATCAACCTCTTCATCGCTAGCCTCAGACTCAATATCACCGCCCTCCCGAAGCACATTGACACGCTGATTTGGACATTGATTAGCGATGTGCCCTCTTCCAAGACATTTGAAACACTTTATCTCGCTAGTGCGATTAGGTGGTTTGACTTGGTTGGTGGTTGTCGGGACAGGTGTCTTTTGCTCGAACTTTCCTCTAGAAATAGGAGGAATCTCTTCCTTCTTTGGGAACTTTGGCTTCCATGGGACTTGGCTTGAACTTTGGTGACGCAAAACACTCCGCCTTTGTTGCTGTTTCTCCACTTTCAGCACCATGTGAAGAAGTTCCTCCAAGGTCTCGTAGTGATGAAGCTCAATCGTGTCGGCAATCTCGCGGTTGAGGCCTCTCAAGAATCTTGACATTGTAGCTTCGCGATCTTCGTCGACGTTGGCCCGAATCAGCGTCATCTCAAGCTCTTTGTAGTAATCATCGACGCTCTTGCTTCCTTGTCGCAGAACTTGTAACTTGTTGAGTAAATCTCGACGGTAGTGATTTGGCACAAATCGTCTCCGCATTACTCTCTTCATCTCTCCCCAGTTGTCAATGGGAGCAATTCCCCCGTATTCCCTACTAATGCATAGCTTGTCCCACCATACAACAACATATTCTGTAAACTCAATGGCAGCGAGTTTTACCTTTTTTCCTTCAGAATATTCATGACAGTCAAACACTCTTTCCATCTTACGCTCCCAATCTAGGTACTCATCGGGGTCGCTTCGTCCTCGGAATTCAAGAATTTTCATCTTGATGTTGCCCATGTTGTCAAAACCGCGATCAAATCGGTTTCTCTCCCTTCGTCCTTCGTTGTACTCATCTCCTTGGCCACTCTCAAGGGAGATTCTGTCAAGATCATCCTCCAACTCATCTTCCCCAAACATCTCATCATCTTCGTTTTCAGCCCTCCTTGTTTGGTTTCGTCTCGGAGGATTTGGTGCAAATCTGGGTGGTGCGGCTCGGGGCTGCCTTTGGCGTGCGTCCCGCTCCATTCGATCGAGCCGATCAGTAACCGCCATAAGTTCTTGTCGCATCAATCGTGTAACTTCCCCATAGATTGCTTGCACTTGAAAATTTTGGGCTCCGACGGGAGGCTGATCATTATCTCCCGCTTCTGACATAGTTGAAATTCTGCAAAACAATACACTCGTGAAGTAATAAAGAGAAGGCCTCACAACTCTCGCTCACGTGTTTCTCTCAAGTATGATGATCACTCAATTTCGCTCGTGTTTACACTCAATATTATTGGCTTGTACCCTCTGATAAACTCACACTATCTTGCCTCTTTCCACTCGAATCCTCTTTTATTTCTTTTGAAACTAAAGAACAGTGATGGAAAAGATAAACTAGTGACGTCCAAACGCGACCAACAAGAAAGAACAAACACAAACAATTGCGACACAAACACAAACAATTGCGACACAACGCACCAAACCAAAAAGATAGACACCACACTTTTTTTTAATCTTTTTTTTTATCTGTCTTTTCTTTTTTTTTTCTTTTTTTTAACCTGACTCTTTTTTTTTAGATCTGTTTTGTCTCTCTCTATTTTTTTTTAAACTGACTTTTTTTTTCTTGGGAAAAGAACTTCAACAAAGAGGAACTAAGAAAAGGAACTAAGAAGATGGAAATAAACAACGAAAACTAGAAAATTCGGATGAAATTGGCAGAAACTTTTTGGGGACTCAAAATCAATAGAAAACAGACTTTTTCGGATTCAAATACAGGGTTTACTAGTAAACCCTAGATCGATTCAATAGAGCACAAAAAGATTTTCGATTTGATATATTAAACACCTAAATCCCATATCACAATCAAAAGTTATGACTGTTTCAATTTTGACCTAAACACAATTTCGGGAATGACGATTTTTTTTTTTATTAAAACGAAAAGGACAGATAAAATTTTGATGAACTGGATTAGCTCTGATACCAAATGATACGAACCACGCCAACAATGTGATGGTGACCCGGAACCAATGTTGGTGCCTTCGCAAACCAGGATCTCAAGTTCGATGACTCCGCAACCCAACGCCTAGAGAGACGCGAACCTTGGAATAATGAGGACGCCACAAACGAATGTGTAAGTTCGCTTGATAAGTCGGGGATGAACGCCACAAGGAATACCTTGATAAGTTCAGAAGTTTCTTCAAGAAACAAAGAGAATTCTCTCACTTTTTAATAAAAAAACATAGTCTGCCTTTCTCATTCATGAAACCTCCTTAAATAAGGAAAATACAAAGTAAATTCGGAGCTGCTTGTTGCCCTAGCTTAAATGGGCCTAGAAGACATTATTTAGGCCTAATAACATTAAAATTAAAAGGCTAACTTAATATCTAACACATATGGGCTTCATTTAACATAAATAAAGCCCAAACACACTTTAAAAAGACTCCAACTTAACCCATTGTTTTTTTGCTACGAAAATAACAAATAAATAACTCAAACAATAATAACTAAAATGAGTCTTCTTCAATAACAGCTTGAATGACGTGAATAAGCTCTCCTCTTCTTCGATTCTCATTTTCCTTGCTCTCGTCTTTGTATTTCTTCCATTCATCTTTGCTTAAGCCATGAAACTCTTCTTTGAAGTATTCAACTCTTGAATTTGGAATTGGCTCCTTGAAACGCCTTTGTTTCTTTGCATGTGGGATCACATCATTCTCTCTCTCTTGAAGTAGATTTGTCCTCAAATCTTGGATGTTGTTGAATTCGCCGATGGATGGAAACATTCTCTCGTGTAGTACGTGTCCATCGTCTTCCTTCACTTTAGTGGTCAATGCCCGACGTGACACTAAAAGAAACTCGCCCTGCTCGGTTGATCTCTTCATCATCTTCCAACTCTGGCATGTCTGGATCAACCTCTTCATCGCTAGCCTCAGACTCAATATCACCGCCCTCCCGAAGCACAATGACACGCTGATTTGGACACTGATTAGCGATGTGCCCTCTTCCAAGACATTTGAAACACTTTATCTCGCTAGTGCGATTAGGTGGTTTGACTTAGTTGGTGGTTGTCGGGACAGGTGTCTTTTGCTCGAACTTTCCTCTAGAAATAGGAGGAATCTCTTCCTTCTTTGGGAACTTTGGCTTCCATGGGACTTGGCTTGAACTTTGGTGACGCAAAACACTCCGCCTTTGTTGCTGTTTCTCCACTTTCAGCGCCATGTGAAGAAGTTCCTCCAAGGTCTCGTAGTGATGAAGCTCAATCGTCTCGGCAATCTCGCGGTTGAGGCCTCTCAAGAATCTTGACATTGTAGCTTCGCGATCTTCGTTGACGTTGGCCCGAATCAGCGTCATCTCAAGCTCTTTGTAGTAATCATCGACGCTCTTGCTTCCTTGTCGCAGAACTTGTAACTTGTTGAGTAAATCTCGACGGTAATGATTTGGCACAAATCGTCTCCGCATTACTCTCTTCATCTCTCCCCAGTTGTCAATGGGAGCAATTCCCCCGTATTCCCTACTAATGCATAGCTTGTCCCACCATACAACAACATATTCTGTAAACTCAATGGCAGCGAGTTTTACCTTTTTTCCTTCAGAATATTCATGACAGTCAAACACTCTTTCCATCTTACGCTCCCAATCTAGGTACTCATCGGGGTCGCTTCGTCCTCGGAATTCAAGAATTTTCATCTTGATGTTGCCCATGTTGTCAAAACCGCGATCAAATCGGTTTGTCTCCCTTCGTCCTTCGTTGTACTCATCTCCTTGGCGACTCTCGAGGGAGATTCTGTCAAGATCATCCTCCAACTCATCTTCCCCAAACATCTCATCATCTTCATTTTCAGCCCTCCTTGGTTGGTTTCGTCTCGGAGGATTTGGTGCAAATCTGGGTGGTGCGGCTCGGGGCTGCCTTTGGCGTGCGTCCCGCTCCATTCGATCGAGCCGATCAGTAACCGCCATAAGTTCTTGTCGCATCAATCGTGTAACTTCCCCATAGATTGCTTGCACTTGAAAATTTTGGGCTCCGACGGGAGGCTGATCATTATCTCCCGCTTCTGACATAGTTGAAATTTTGCAAAACAATACACTCGTGAAGTAATAAAGAGAAGGCCTCACAACTCTCGCTCACGTGTTTCTCTCAAGTATGATGATCACTCAATTTCGCTCGTGTTTACACTCAATATTATTGGCTTTTACCCTCTGATAAACTCACACTCTCTTGCCTCTTTCCACTCGAATCCTCTTTTATTTCTTTTGAAACTAAAGAACAGTGATGGAAAAGATAAACTAGTGACGTCCAAACGCGACCAACAAGAAAGAACAAACACAAACAATTGCGACACAAACACAAACAATTGCGACACAACGCACCAAACCAAAAAGATAGACACCACACTTTTTTTTAATCTTTTTTTTTATGTGTCTTTTCTTTTTTTTTTTTCTTTTTTTTTAACCTGACTCTTTTTTTTTTATCTGTTTTGTCTGTCTATTTTTTTTTTAAACTGACTTTTTTTTCTTGGGAAAAGAACTTCAACAAAGAGGAACTAAGAAAAGGAACTAAGAAGATGGAAATAAACAACGAAAACTAGGAAATTCGGATGAAATTGGCAGAAACTTTTTGAGGACTCAAAATCAATAGAAAACAGACTTTTTCGGATTAAAATACAGGGTTTACTAGTAAACCCTAAATCGATTCAATAGAGCACAAAAAGATTTTCGATTTGATATATTAAACACCTAAATCCCATATCACAATCAAAAGTTATGACTGTTTCAATTCTGACCTAAACACAATTTCGGGAATGACGATTTATTGTTTTTATTAAAACGAAAAGGATAGATAAAACTTTGATGAACTGGATTAGCTCTGATACCAAATGATACGAACCACGCCAACAATGTGACGGTGACCCGGAACCAATGTTGTTGCCTTCGCAAACCAGGATCTCAAGTTCGATGACTCCGCAACCCAACGCCTAGAGAGACGCGAACCTTGGAATAATGAGGACGCCACAAACGAATGTGTAACTTCGCTTGATAAGTCGGGGATGAACGCCACAAGGAATACCTTGATAAGTTCAGAAGTTTCTTCAAGAAACAAAGAGAATTCTCTCACTTTTTAATAAAAAAACATAGTCTGCCTTTCTCATTCATGAAACCTCCTTAAATAAGGAAAATACAAAGTAAATTCGGAGCTCCTTGTTGCCCTAGCTTAAATGGGCCTAGAAGACATTATTTAGGCCTAATAACATTAAAATTAAAAGGCTAACTTAATATCTAACACATATGGGCTTCATTTAACATAAATAAAGCCCAAACACACTTTAAAAAGACTCCAACTTAACCCATTGTTTTTTTGCTACGAAAATAACAAATAAATAACTCAAACAATAATAACTAAAATGAGTCTTCTTCAATAACAACTTGAATGACGTGAATAAGCTCTCCTCTTCTTCGATTCTCATTTTCCTTGCTCTCGTCTTTGTATTTCTTCCATTCATCTTTGCTTAAGCCATGAAACTCTTCTTTGAAGTATTCAACTCTTGAATTTGGAATTGGCTCCTTGAAACGTCTTTGTTTCTTTGCATGTGGGATCACATCATTCTCTCTCTCTTGAAGTAGATTTGTCCTCAAATCTTGGATGTTGTTGAATTCGCCGATGGATGGAAACATTCTCTCGTGTAGTACGTGTCCATCGTCTTCCTTCACTTTAGTGGTCAATGCCCGACGTGACACTAAAAGAAACTCGCCCTGCTCGGTCGATCTCTTCATCATCTTCCAACTCTGGCATGTCTGGATCAACCTCTTCATCGCTAGCCTCAGACTCAATATCACCGCCCTCCCGAAGCACAATGACACGCTGATTTGGACAATGATTAGCGATGTGACCTCTTCCAAGACATTTGAAACACTTTATCTCGCTAGTGCGATTAGGTGGTTTGACTTAGTTGGTGGTTGTCGGGACAGGTGTCTTTTGCTCGAACTTTCCTCTAGAAATAGGAGGAATCTCTTCCTTCTTTGGGAACTTTGGCTTCCATGGGACTTGGCTTGAACTTTGGTGACGCAAAACACTCTGCCTTTGTTGCTGTTTCTCCACTTTCAGCGCCATGTGAAGAAGTTCCTCCAAGGTCTCGTAGTGATGAAGCTAAATCGTGTCGGCAATCTCGCGGTTGAGGCCTCTCAAGAATCTTGACATTGTAGCTTCGCGATCTTCGTCGACGTTGACCCGAATCAGCGTCATCTCAAGCTCTTTGTAGTAATCATCGACGCTCTTGCTTCCTTGTCGCAGAACTTGTAACTTGTTGAGTAAATCTCGACGGTAGTGATTTGGCACAAATCGTCTCCGCATTACTCTCTTCATCTCTCCCCAGTTGTCAATGGGAGCAATTCCCCCGTATTCCCTACTAATGCATAGCTTGTCCCACCATACAACAACATATTCTGTAAACTCAATGGCAGCGAGTTTTACCTTTTTTCCTTCAGAATATTCATGACAGTCAAACACTCTTTCCATCTTACGCTCCCAATCTAGGTACTCATCGGGGTCGCTTCGTCCTCGGAATTCAAGAATTTTCATCTTGATGTTGCCCATGTTGTCAAAACCGCGATCAAATTGGTTTGTCTCCCTTCGTCCTTCGTTGTACTCATCTCCTTGGCGACTCTCGAGGGAGATTCTGTCAAGATCATCCTCCAACTCATCTTCCCCAAACATCTCATCATATTCATTTTCAGCCCTCCTTGGTTGGTTTCGTCTCGAAGGATTTGGTGCAAATCTGGGTGGTGCGGCTCGGGGCTGCCTTTGGCGTGCGTCCCGCTCCATTCGATCCAGCCGATCAGTAACCGCCATAAGTTCTTGTCGCATCAATCGTGTAACTTCCCCATAGATTGCTTGCACTTGAAAATTTTGGGCTCCGACGGGAGGCTGATCATTATCTCCCGCTTCTGACATAGTTGAAATTCTGCAAAACAATACACTCGTGAAGTAATAAAGAGAAGGCCTCACAACTCTCGCTCACGTGTTTCTCTCAAGTATGATGATCACTCAATTTCGCTCGTGTTTACACTCAATATTATTGGCTTGTACCCTCTGATAAACTCACACTATCTTGCCTCTTTCCACTCGAATCCTCTTTTATTTCTTTTGAAACTAAAGAACTGTGATGGAAAAGATAAACTAGTGACGTCCAAACGCGACCAACAAGAAAGAACAAACACAAACAATTGCGACACAAACACAAACAATTGCGACACAACGCACCAAACCAAAAAGATAGACACCACACTTTTTTTTAATCTTTTTTTTTTATCTGTCTTTTCTTTTTTTTTTCTTTTTTTTAACCTGACTCTTTTTTTTTTTTAGATCTGTTTTGTCTCTCTCTATTTTTTTTTAAACTGACTTTTTTTTTTCTTGGGAAAAGAACTTCAACAAAGAGGAACTAAGAAAAGGAACTAAGAAGATGGAAATAAACAACGAAAACTAGAAAATTCGGATGAAATTGGCAGAAACTTTTTGGGGACTCAAAATCAATAGAAAACAGACTTTTTCGGATTCAAATACAGGGTTTACTAGTAAACCCTAGATCGATTCAATAGAGCACAAAAAGATTTTCGATTTGATATATTAAACACCTAAATCCCATATCACAATCAAAAGTTATGACTGTTTCAATTCTGACCTAAACACAATTTCGGGAATGACGATTTTGTTTTTTTTTTTAATAAAACGAAAAGGATAGATAAAACTTTGATGAAGTGGATTAGCTCTGATACCAAATGATACGAACCACGCCAACAATGTGACGGTGACCCGGAACCAATGTTGGTGCCTTCGCAAACCAGGATCTCAAGTTCGATAACTCCGCAACCCAACGCCTAGAGAGACGCGAACCTTGGAATAATGAGGACGCCACAAACGAATGTGTAAGTTCGCTTGATAAGTCGGGGATGAACGCCACAAGGAATACCTTGATAAGTTCAGAAGTTTCTTCAAGAAACAAAGAGAATTCTCTCACTTTTTAATAAAAAAACATAGTCTGCCTTTCTCATTCATGAAACCTCCTTAAATAAGGAAAATACAAAGTAAATTCGGAGCTCCTTGTTGCCCTAGCTTAAATGGGCCTAGAAGACATTATTTAGGCCTAATAACATTAAAATTAAAAGGCTAACTTAATATCTAACACATATGGGCTTCATTTAACATAAATAAAGCCCAAACACACTTCAAAAAGACTCCAACTTAACCCATTGTTTTTTTGCTACGAAAATAACAAATAAATAACTCAAACAATAATAACTAAAATGAGTCTTCTTCAATAACAGCTTGAATGACGTGAATAAGCTCTCCTCTTCTTCGATTCTCATTTTCCTTGCTCTCGTCTTTGTATTTCTTCCATTCAACTTTGCTTAAGCCATGAAACTCTTCTTTGAAGTATTCAACTCTTGAATTTGGAATTGGCTCCTTGAAACGCCTTTGTTTCTTTGCATGTGGGATCACATCACTTTGTCTGTTTGAAGCTTTATGATAAAACTTAGTCTTTAGTCCATAAACAAACTTAACAACTTACGAAGAGACAAATGTAGATTTGCATGAACAAACTCTTCGTAGTTTGCTTAAAACGGTATATTCACAATCTAAGGGTCAAAGGACTATTGACCTCAATATGATTGTTAGAAGAATCTTGTTATGAGGCTTTGAGAGTTGGAGACTCTATAGTTCTTCTAGGTATCTTCTGAAGGTACTAAATTGACCAGTGCACTTCTAGAGACAAAATAAGAACAAACCATTTAACCTCTTATGTATCGAAGTCACTACGTATGAATTGCATCGTGCTTACCTTAATCCTGAAATGAGACATGCCATTTCACAGTTTACGTATTCTCATTTGAGAAAGTCAGAGTTCGGACTCACTTTGTTATTCTGAACAGGGCCTATTGGTGAAGTAGTAAGTTGTGAGAATGTCATGAGTAACTTTGTGAAGTTCTCATAGATATGGAATTCATGTACAAGATTGCTGAAATGCAATGTATATCACCTCATGCTTTGTTCCTTGGAATGTGAATAAATGAACTGGCCAGTGTCCAAATTGAGTCCTGACTCTTTTGGATGAAACAATGGGACTTGTTAGCTCCTCGTCAATACATTGTTTCTAACTTATTCACAAGCGACAAAGGAGTTGAGGAAATAACAGTTAGAAGGGTAAAATGGTAATTTCGTAAATCCCGACTAGCTGATGATATTCATGAAGGGTAAACATAGATAATATTCAGTGGATCTGCTCATCATAATTTGGTTGAATTCTTGAGTAGAAAATAAATTCATTTGAACCGAGAGATTTTCAGTGTCAACTCTTTAGTGGAGTTAGTTGACATTAAGCTAAACTTGGAAAAGGTTTGTGAACTTTTGAGTCCAAGTGTTTAGCTCAAGCTTTGTTCATTTGGATCCATGAGGTCACTGTCACAAATCATATCGAGTAGGAATAGTTAAACTAGAAGCTAAGTCAAAACAAGAACGAGACAAGTTTTACGAAAATTGTCAAAAGGGTAAATTTGTCTTTTTGGACATGGCATGAAATTAATGTCAATAAATTTTTTCACATGATCATATGATGGCCTAGATCACTTGGCCATGATGTGTTCATTGGGCCTTGTGGATTAATTTCATTTCATAGAATTTTACTTGAAAATTCTCAATGGGCTTTTCTTATGTTGTCATGAACAAGTAAAGAAAAATCTAGAAAGGCTTTCTAGAAACCCTTTGGCCGTCCAACCCAAGAGAATGGGAGACTAATTTCGTGCAGCCCAATAGAGAAAAAGAGAATTTATTTTGTGCATAAATGTATGAAGATACTTGCCAAAAGAAAAAGAGGAACCAAATTTTCCCCAAGAGGAAAGTTAATTTCAGCCAACTAGAGTCAAGAGAGAAGCAAAATTAAATGAGGAAACAAATCCAAGGCTTCTAGAAGCCTATGTTGGACGTGCAAAGCAAGGGAAAAAAGAGGTTAAATAAGATTTCCTCATGAATGCTTGGAAAAAAAAGAGGAAACTACTTCTTTCCAAGGCTAACTCTTCTCCTATAAATAGGACCCTTGTTTCTCTCATTTCATTCATCCAACATAAGTTAGAGATTGATATGATCCTTACCAACAAATGTGATAAGACCCAATAACAATGATTGGAAAAGACCCCAAGATCTGCAAAGGACTAGAATGTTGAGACTTGACCCAATATCTAGAGAGATAAGAACCAAGCCTACAATATATATGACGCCACACCAAGATACTCAAGATGATCACTTAAGAATCAAGATGATAAGTCAAGTTGCTGAACGCCACAAGAAAACTTGATAAGTTCAAAAAGTCTTTTCAAGAACAAGAAAGACACAAACTCACATATATTTCATTCAAAGGGGAATTGTCCTGATTACATTCTCCTAAACACTTATTTATAGCCTTGGTGAGGCTTTACAATCAGCCAAAAACGTTTTGCTCCAACAGCTCTAAAAACAACATTTAAGACACTAGTAATAAAAGCTGAAATCTAAATGCAAATAACTCTCAGCCCTTATAACATTGAAACTGAAAGTTTTTGACATAAAAACACACAAAACAACACACTAAATGGGTATAAACACCCCAAATTCGTCCAACTATTCTGAGTGGTTACAAAAGTAACTCCCAAAAGAGTGAACAGCCTTATTTATTGTTAGAAATGTGGATCCAATGCCTAAAAACGACCTAGGCATTCTGATTACTCTTGTAGAACCTTAATCATTGTAATTAGGCTCTCTTGCTTTAGATTTGCCTCAACTTTGGGCCCAAATGAGCTAACTTGTTGAATCAGCCCATTTAGAGCCTCTTTGAATTGTTTGGCCTTAAACCTTGTGAGAGGCCCACTAGGCAAACTTAATGGATCACTTGAAAGTTTTCTTTTAGTCATCTCAGGTCCACTTGTATCCATTTGAACTCCTTGATCACTTGCATCCACTTTAGCTCCTCGATTCGCATCAGAGATTGAGAGACTCTCTCTCTAGACATTGTTGGCCGACTCCTCTCTCTCTCTTTCTCTAGTCAATTTCGTTTTTGTTTTGTCACCTAGGTCCTCATTTGACCTAGCGTTTTAGCTCTTCGACTTTAAGACTTATTCTTGAGTCGTAGTTGCCGAGAAAAGAAGAGAGACGTGCTGCGAGGGAGACGAACATTGCAACTTTCCAGAAGCTTCTCAACGTTCAAGCTTCGAAAAAGGTTAGTAATCTTTAATGCTCATAATAGTTTTATTTACATGTGCTTCCTCTTTGTCTAGGTTAGTAAAAACGTTTTACTTATCAAAAGAAAATTTTTAAAATTCCGCCGCTTACCGAAGCGTTTAACTTTTTCTTAAACCCTAGATCAATTCCAACAGCCGGTCCTTCGGATCCTTTACCTAAGACATGGGATGCACCTACTACTGCCTACCAAGAAGGGAACCCTCGATGTTCAGCCTATGACCGACTTGGTAAAAGGGAGAATATTGTAGAAATCCAAAGCACGCGAAGAGCTTGGCGTCTTAGACAGAGCTTGCACCTCTGTTCTGCGAACCCGGATCTTAGGGATCGCCTTACCGCCCAATGCGACGAGCGTGGCGAAAAACATTAGAGGGCGACTAAGCTCTCGGCCAAACGTCCCTCAGTCGGCCCTAACTAACGGGAATCGATGCAAGGATCAAGGGTCCAATGAGAGGCGACGAGTGACTCCTCTCGAACAGGGAGTAACTCCGACTACCGGCCTCGACGTGGTCACCATGATACACAATCTCGAAACGAAGTGAAAGATCTCTGAGAATACGGAGTAGGAGGAAGCACCTACAGGGTCGTCAAGGAGAATTCCTCACCTTTCACACAACAGATACATGCCGAGGTATGCACGCGAAATTTCAAAATCTTGAACCTCGCTCCTTATGATGAAAAAGCGAATCCCGCTCTATATCCAGCATTACGAAACTTGGATGACGATGTAGGGTGTCGCTCCAGCGCCATGTGTCAAGCAAAGTCTTACCCTCGTCGGACCCGGCTTCGAGTGGTTCAAGAACTTAAGACCGGAAAGCATCCACTTGTTCAAAGACTTGAAGGACACGTTCCTAGCACGCTTCGCTATGTCTATGGTCAAAAAGAAGACAAAGATGTAGTTGTGGTAAAGGCAAGAGACTGCCGAGTCTCTTACATGATACCTCGCCCGATTCACTGAAGAATCGAATAAGGTCGACCGCTTTGAGGACAGTGACGCAATCGCCGCCATCATTGAAGGCTTGCGCACAAGTGACTTCCTCAAGTCGGTTGTTTCCTATGTCCCTTCTAACATGGCCGAGTTGATGACATGAACCAAGACCTTCATGGGAGTCGAAGAATACCTCGACGGCCGCAACAATCAAAGCCCGCGTCATCGAGACGAACCTATCCACGAGAAAGGTGACTCCCACAAAAGGCAAAAAAGCGGATTCAGGCTTCCAATAGCCAACCCCCGTGCCCCAGAAGCCGCGACTTGCGGAAGACTTTAAGGGTTACTCATCGTTCACATCGTTGAACACAACGTCGGATCGAATCTTGGCTTTGGCACGTGATAAGTTCACCACTCTGGCTCCAATGAAGAAAGACCCCGTGACTTGCGATCGGTCTAGATATTGCGAGTTCCATCAGGAATACAGTCACCTAACCTCCGAATGCTACAATCCCAAAAGGTAAATCGAGGCTCTGATCCAACGGGATGACCTAAAAGAGTTCATGTTGCGCATGATTAGCATTGCAGGACACACCTCAAGCAGACCACAGTCTAGCAAATGAGGAGGAGCTGCCGATACTGCCGAGTGAACCACAGCTACTCATGTCGCCAATCCACAACTCCACGTTATAACCACCATACTGGGTGGTCCACAAGGTGGATATTCAGCCCAACAACAGAAGAAATTCCTAAGGGCCGCGTCCCAAGTAGTAGTCGCTATGCACATAAACCTTACCTACGAGGAATCTGCGTCCGTGCCTAACGAGATGATGTACTTCACCAACGAAGAGGCCAAGCGAGTTGTGCATTCGCACAATGACGCGATAGTTCTCAAAGCCCAGGTGACAAATAACCTGGTTAAGAGGGTTCTCATCGACAACGGTAGTGCTGCCGACATAATCTTCAAGACCACCTTAGAGCGCATGAAGCTCGGGGGGCTACGCCCGACTCCGACCCAAACACCCTTATTTGGATTAACTAGGAGAGAGTCATGACCGAATGCATCATCGATCTGCCGGTCTATTGGAATAGATCTAGGATTAACAATAATTTATCGCTTCTAGAAAGTGCTGGAATATAAAAAATTCTTTAAAACATGTAAAACGATTTTACTACCTACACAAAGTGCACGAACATATAATCTAAAATAAAACTATAATGAGTTTTCACTCGATACCAACCTTGCTTGAAGCTTGAGCGTTGAGAAGCTTTTGGATTAGTTGAATCGCTCGTCTCTCGACTTAGCTTGTCTTCTTCGTGTCTTCTTGAATCCGAGTACCCACGATAGTTTCTACCACTAGAGTCTTCGAGTTTGGAAAGGATTTAGTGTGTGGGCACTATTAAACACAATGACCCAAGAACTAGTCTTAGAGCCAAAGAGCTAATAAAAAACCCTACGTCTAATGAGGACTTAGGTACCAAAACAAAAGAGCAAGAAGAAGAGAGGGAGAGAGAAGTGGGCAGCCAAGCTAGAGAGAAAAAGTCTCAACCAAAAAACTTGTTTCAACACTGTGAATGAGGTGTGGCATTTATTGGTGAAGGGATTGCCTTGGGGAGGTAGTGATGAGGACATGCCCCAAAAGGAGCCGCAAGCAAAATACCATGGGCCGGAAGGACCCGTGACGAGGGCTCGAGCGAGGAGATTCAAGGAGGAGCTTAACAATCTGATCATCAAGCTCCAAGATGAAGAAGGGGACACGGTCGCAAAGGAGAGAATTCAAGGAAGCCAAGAAACACCAACAAAAAAATGTTATTTGGCCTGAATTGAATTAGTCGGACTATTCGTATTTTTCTCTTTCAGTTTGTGTTATTTGGGCCAAGACATGTTATTTAAAAGCCCGTATGTGTTTGTATTGGGCTGGTCCTTTGTTTTATGTTTATTAGTACTTAAATAAGGCTAAATGGGCTTATTAGGTTATGGGGCCTATAGAGCTACGAATTTGACCTTTGTAAACTCTATAAATTAAGCCTTTAGGCTGAATGGAAGACACAATTTGGATTTTCGAGTTAAACACTTTATGTGAGAATTTCATTCTCTCTTTGGTTCGTTTAGAACTACTCGGGTTTCTTACAAAGTGATGCAGGGCAAACTGGGCTCTAGTTACAAGAATGTTGAGATCACCGAAACGGACAAAAAAGTAGTTTTTTTCTGAGTGGAATCGACCTAGTAAACAAGACCCACAAAGTGGGGTCTCGGGATTTAAGCCGAATTCTGACGTTTAGGCTTTCAAAATGACGTTTTATGTTCTTCTCGATTAATTTAATTATAGTTTTTTATTATTGTGTTTAAGTAGATTTAATTTATGCAATAATATTCAGTTTTGGATTATGAAAAGTCTCTTGATGCATCTATAAATCATGAGCACCTATTTTGTAATGGATAGATTATCAATCAACATTTCTGAAAACACTTTGTGAGAAAATACTCTCTAATTTCTTAGGTTCTAAATCGTTGAACTTATCAAGGCAAATAACTTTGTGGCGTTCTTCGAGTTCTAGACTTATCAATAGTTTCATTCCATAGACTATTGTGGCGTCTTACATTCCCCCCTCAATCTTATCAATAGTTCAAATTGCAAACTATTGTGGCGATTATCACTCCACCCAAAAACACCAAAATGACCCTTCCTTTTAACCTATCCAAAAACCACCAAAAATTCCCTACGACAACAAAACCGCAAACCTTCATCCAAATTGAAGCAAAGACTTATTGAGGCAACCCACGTAATTCCGCAACGATTTGAGCTTCGTTCATCGCAAAGGCAGCGAGGATCTCATCATTTGGTATCAGAGGCGAAGACGATCGTGAATCATGCAACTTCTTGCTGGGTTTGTTGAAGACTACCCCATCTCATACGTGTTCAATGACGACGTTGAAGATGAAGAACATTTTTTTGAGCCATTGGGTGATCCAATATACGACGAGGAACTCCATGACGAAGAATTCAACGACGAATCGATTTTCCAAAAATATAACATCAAAGAGCCAATATTTGACTATCCGATCTTCGAAGAGCTAATCTTTGACAAAGACGAGGAAGACACGAAGATATCTCTTTCTCCAATTATCAATCAATCCGATGGAGGTGATACAATTTTCGTTGACGTGTCTTATTTATTTGAGGTTGAATTGAGTATTTTGGAGTTCATCAAGATTGTCAGTCTTCATTCGCACCACCTAAGAATGCATCGAATTCGAGGACGAATTCTGTCAAACACGGGGAGAATGATGCAGGGCAAACTGGGCTCTAGTTTCAAGAATGTTGAGATCACCGAAATGAACAAAAGAGTAGTGTTTTCTGAGTGGAATCGACCTAGTAAACAAGACCCACATAGTGGGATCTCGGGATTTAAGCCGAATTCTGACATTGTGGCTTTCAAAATGACGTTTTGTGTTCTTCTCGATTAATTTAATTATATCTTTTATTATTGTGTTTAAGTAGATTTAATTTATGCATTAATATTCAGTTTTGGATTATGAAAAGTCTCTTGATGAATCTATAAATCATGAGCACCTATTTTGTAATGGATAGATTATGAATGAACATTTCTAAAACCACTTTTGTGAGAAAATACTCTATAATGTCTTAGGTTCTAAATCGTTGAACTTATCAAGGCAAATAACTTTGTGGCGTTCTTCGAGTTCTAGACTTATCAATAGTTTCATTCCATAGACTATTGTGGCGTCTTTCATTCCCCCCCCCCCCCCCCCCCCCCCCCCCCCCCCCCCCCCCCCCCCTCAATCTTATCAATAGTTCAAATTGCAAACTATTGTGGCGATTATCACTCTACCCAAAAACACCAAAATGACCCTTCCATTTAACCTATCCAAAAACCACCAAAAATTCCCTACAACAACAAAACCGCAAACCTTCATCCAAATTGAAGCAAAGACTTATTGAGGCAACCCACGTAATTCCGCAACGATTTGAGCTTCGTTCATCGCAAAGGCAGTGAGGTTCACATCACAAAGTGGTGCGTGTAAGAGTTCGAGACCGACTCATCAGACGGCCATTCGCATCCGTCCGTGGCGTCATTCGATCCACCTTCGTTCCTAAATTGTAGACGATCCGTCGTTGTGCTATTGGGGTATCGAGTGTCGGAGCTTAGTCGGCCGAGATTCGTATCAGGTAGGTTCCTCTTTTCTATTGAATATCACATATTCATGAGCACAATCTTTATTTCTCATTCCTATCACAATAATACCATGGCTGGAAATTTGTTTCCCTTTTTCTCTCTCTTGGCCGTCCAACCTAACAACTTCATGCTATAAATTTGTTTCCTCTTTTCCTTTTTGGCAAGTATCTTCATACATCAATTACAAAATAATTTCCCTGTCTTTTGATGGAGGGCCACGAATTTCTCATCTAGAACAAGCTCCTAGATGTTTCGTTATTTGTTCATGACAATACAAGAAAAGCCCATGTAGAATTTTCACATAAAATTCTGTAAAATGAAATTTAATCCTAAAGACCCAAATATAATACTTGGCCGTGTGGACTCAATTCACATTGTCACCATATGACAATGTCCAAAATCTCATTTTGACATTTATACCATCTTATGTCCTTATGGACAAAATTACCCTTTAGACAATTTTCGTAAAATTCGTCTAGTTCAACATTTGAACTTGTTTTGACTGAGCTACTAGTTTGACAAATCCTACTGTAATGACTTGTGGTAGTGACCTCATGGATGCAAATGAACAAAGCTTGAGCTATCATACTTGGACACAAAATTTGATAAACATTTTCCAAGTTCTAGCTTAATGTCAACTGACTCCACTAAAGAATTGACACTGAAAATCTCTCGGTTCAAATGAATATATTTTCTACTCAAAATTCTACATAATTGTGATGAGTTGATCCATTGAATATTATCTATGTTTACCCTTCATGGATATCATCAACTAGATGGGATTTATAAAATTACCATTTTACCCTTCTAGTTGTTATTTCCTCAACTCCTTTGGTACTTGTGAATAAGTCAGAAACAATGTATTGACGAGGATCTAACAAGTCACATTGATTCATCCAAAAGAGTAATGACTCAATTTGGACACTAACCAGCTCATTTATGTTGTCAATGGTGCCTACAAGAAGAGTAGTAGTACTTACTTGTGTACATTTGATGTAATAAAGTCTCATGAAGACTCTTGCTTGTAACTGCTGAATACTTAATAAAAGTTGAAACGTTCATTCATTCTTCCTTGTCTGTTTGAAGCTTGTCTTTAGTCCTTAAACAGACCTAACAACAAATGAAGAGTCAAATATAGATTTGCATGAACAAACTCTTCATGGTTTGCTTAAAACAGTATATTCACAATCTAAGGATCAAAGGGCTATTGATCTCAGTATGATTGTTAGGAGAATCTATGATGTCTGGTTATGGGATATTGAGAGTTGGAGACTCTATAGTTCTTCCTAGGTATCTTCTGAAGGTACTGAATTGACAAGTGCACTTCTAGAGACAGAATAAGAACAAACCATTTGACCTCTTATGTCTCGGAGTCACTATGTATGAATTGCATCGTGCTTACCTCAATCCTAAAATGAGACATGTCATTTCATAGCTTACGTATTCTCATTTGAGAAAGTCAGAGTTATAGATTCACTATGTGATATACACAAGACCTGTTCGTGAGGTACTAAGTTATGAAGATGTCATGAGTAACTTTGTGAAGATCTCATAGATATGGAATTCATGTACAAGATTGCTGAAATGAACTTGCCAGTTTCCAAATTGAGTCGTGACTCTTTTGGTTAAATCAATGTGACTTGTTAGTTCCTCGTCAATACATTGTTTCTAACTTATACACAAGAGACAAAGGAGTTGAGGAAATAACAACTAGAATGGTAAAATGGTAATTTTGTAAATCCCATCTAGTTGATGATATTCATGAAGGGTTAACATAGATAATATTCAATGGATCCACTCATTACAATTAAGTAGAATTCTTGAGTAGAAAATATATTTATTTCAACCGAGAGATTTCAGTGTCAACTCTTTAGTGGAGCCAATTGACATTAAGCTATAACTTTGAAAAGGTTTGTTAAGTTTTGAGTCCAAGTATATTAGCTTAAGCTTTGGTCATTTGGATACATGAGGTCACTACCATAAGTCTTTAGAGTAGGATTAGTTAAACATGATAGCTAAGTCAAAACAAGCTCAAATGTTAAACTAGACAAGTTTTACGAAAATTGTCTAAAGGGTAATTTTGTCTTTTTGCACATGGGATGGTATGAATGTCAATTAAGTTTTTGACATTGTCATATGCTGACAATGAATTAGATCATATGTTCAAGTTAAGTAAAGTGGGCCTTAAAGATTGAATTTTATGTGAAAATTCTTAATGGGCTTTTCTTATGTTGTCATGAACAAATAAAGAAACATCTAGAAGCATGTTCTAGAAGGCTCAAATTTCATGCACCATCTATAGAGGAAGAGAGTTTATTTTGTGCATTAATGCATTAAGATACTTGCCAAAAGAAAAAGAGGAAACAAATTTGCTTCTAGAAGCTACATGTTGGACGGCCAAGAGAGAGAGAACAAATGAGGAAACAAATCCAAGGACTTGAGGTAATTAGCTTGCACGTTCATATGGTAAAACGGGAAACAAAGATTTGCTCATGAATATGTGATATTCAATAGAGAAGAGGAAACTACCGTTTGAAGGTAATCCTCCTCCTATAAATACCCCACCTCATTCACAATTCACAATACAAAAGTTTTAAGATTGAGAGTTCCTCTCTCTAAGTTGGCCACCCACCCTCTCTCTCTCTATCTCTTCTTGTCCTTTTTGTTTTGGCACCTAGGTCCTCATTAGACCTAACGTTTTATTTTAGCTCTTTTTTCTCAAAGACTTGTTCTTGAGTTATAGTGTTTAAAAGTGCCCACACACTAAATCATAACCACGCTCAAAGACTCTAGTGGTAAAAAACTTCGTGGTTGCTCACAGGTTCAAGAAGACTAGTGCGAGAGGTGAGCTGCGTGGGGAGACAAACGTTTCAACCTTCCGAAGGCTTCTCAACGTTCAAGCTCCATTCAATGTTGGTACCGAGTAAAAACTAAAAGTAGTTTTAAAATTTTCAATTATATGTTCATGCGCTTTGTCTAGGTTGTAAAATCGTTTTACGTGTTTTAAAGAAATTTTTTATATTCCGCAGCTTGCTAGAAGCGATAAATCTTTTCTTAACCCTAGATCAATTCCAACAAATGGTATCAGAGGTATGGTCAAAGTATAAGCATCTGCATATAATTTGAAATATGAGTTTGAAAATTATTTTCTTGAATTTACTCGAATTATGGTTTTGCTAGAATTGTTATTTTAGATTTTTTTTTTTAAATTTACTGCTCGTGTCTTTAAATTAAAAAGCATGTTGATTTTCTACACCCTTGGGATGATATTAAAACACATTAGAATCAGTTCTATTATTTTTTAATTTTTTCATAATTAAAATCATGTTTTGATAAGTTTGAGAAATTTCGGGTAATTTGTGACAAGTAATATAGTCTTGTTTGCTTTGCTTATTTACTCCGTCGTTTTATTTTAGTTGTTATTATCACTTATGCTATTCTATTGCCATGTTAATAATACACATCCAAAAGACTTGAAAACTCAATAAAACGTTCCGTTACACTTAAATCTTTTGCACTTAAATCCCGACCGAATTTCTGTTCAGTTTTCCTTAAGCTTAAAAAATACCTACTGTAAAAGGAACTTATCTTTTTGCTCGAAAATTAGATTTGAATGGTTCTTAAACCAAATTAAAGGTATTTGAGTCTACTTTCGAAACCAGTCAGAATTAGCACAATTGGACATCGGAGTCGCTGTTTACGGGAATTTTACTTCGAGGTGATCGCTGCCCGTGATTCCAGGATTTCTGCAAAATTTAATTTTTATTTCCGAATCCCGACTCCCATTCCAAGAGTTCTAGAACTAAAACGGAAAAATTTCCATGAGAAAAAATCTTTTTCTAAATATTATAAACATAATGTGTAAGATTGAAAAGTTTTGATTTTTGAATATTTACTTGAAATTGAACTTTTCCAAAAACTAGTTTGAATTTTGAAAAACCGTTTTCACTATCAAACTTGAAAATGTTTTGTCATCCAAATCAAATAAGTTTTCAGAATGTTTTCAAAACTATATCTATATCACTTATGTTTAAAATTTATTTTCTCTTGAAAATATAAGTGGGAGGTCTCCTCGTAGACTAGTCGAAAAACTGCAAGAAGAAGTGTAATCTCAAACTTCAAGTATTCGAATGAGTTAGAAGTTCACACTTCCCTCATACACTTTCCCGAGTAGAAAATATAGGAAAATGTCTGACTATGTACCTTGTGCCTTTATGCACTAATACTGCTCTTCTTAGAAACTTGACGATCTAAGATTCAATTTTTAGAATTCCACTCTATCGCTCTATAACTAGGAAATTGTTGGAATTGATCTAGGGTTAAGAAAAGATTTAACGCTTCGAGCAAGCGGCGAAAAATAAAAATTTTCTTTAAACAAGTAAAACGATTTTACTAACCTAGACAAAGAGCAAGCACATGTTATTATTAAAACTATCTAAAAGCGATTACACGTTTACTAACCTTTATGAAGCTTTATCATTGAGAAGCTTGTGGAGGTTGAATCGCTCGTCTCCCCACGCAGCTCGTCTTTCTTCGTTCTTCGGGAACTCGATTAACCACGAATGTTTCTATCACATAAATCACTCGAGGTAAGAAGGAATTAGTGTGTGGGCACTTTTAAACACGACGACTCAAGAACAAGCCTTAGAGTCGAAGAGCTAAAACACTAGGTCAAATGTGGACCTAGGTGCCAAAACAAAAACGTAAAGAGCTAGAGAGAGAGAGGGAGATGGGCTGCCACTATTGTAGAGAGAGAAGCTCTCAATCTCTAATATTGTAGGATGAGAAATAATGAGAATGAGAGCGCTATTTATAAGAGATGGATTACCTTCAACAAGGTAGTTTCTTCTTCTACAGAATATCACAAATTCATTAGCAAATATTGCCCTTCATCCTCTTAAGTCACACGGCCATATAGTCTTCTAGAAGACCATGGATTTGTTTCCTATTTTGTTTTGCTTCTCTCTTGCCTTGTATTGCCGCCCATATCCTTTCCTCATAGAGGAAATTTGTTTCATCTTTTTCTTTTGGCAAGTATCTTCATACATCAATGCACAAAATAATCTACCTTTTCTCTATTGTTTGGACGGCCAAGGGGCTTCTAGAAGGAGCTTCTAAATGTTTGTGCATTTGTTCATGACAACATAAGAAAAGCCCATTAAGAATTTTCAAGTGAAATTCCATGAAATGAAATTAATCCTCAAGGCCAAAAACTCTGATCATGACCGAGTGATACATTTCATTTGTCATCATATGAAAATGTCAAAAAATTTATTGACATTCATTTCGTCCCATGTCCAAAAAGAAAAAAATATACCCTTTAGACAATTTTCGTAAAACATGTCTAGTTCTTGTTTTGAATTAGCTTCTAGTTAAACTATTCCTACTCGATATGATTTGTGATAGTGACCTCATGGATCAAAATGAACAGTGCTTGAGCTAACATACTTGGACTCAAAAGTTCACAAACCTTTTCCAAGTTTAGCTTAATGTCAACTGACTCCACTAAAGAGTTGACACTGAAAATCTCTCGGTTCAAATGAATTTATTTTCTACTCAAGAATTCAACCTAATTATGATGAGCGGATCCACTGAATATTACCCTTCATGAATGTCATCAGCTAGTCGGGATTTACTAAATTACCATTTTACCCTTCTAGCTGTTATTTCCTCAACTCCTTTGTCGCTTGTGAATAAGTTAGAAACAATATATTGACGAGGAGCTAACAAGTCACATTGTTTCATCCAAAAGAGTCAGGACTCAATTTGGACACTGGCCAGTTCATTTATTCACACTCCAAGGAACAAAGCATGAGGTGACATACATTGCATTTCAGCAATCTTGTTCATGAATTCCATATCTATGAGAACTTCACAAAGTTACTCATGACATTCTCACAACTTAGTACTTCACCAATAGGCCCTGTTCCGAATCACATAGTGAGTCCGAACTCTGACTTTCTCAAATGAGAATACTAAGGTGTGAAATGACATGTCTCATTTCAGGATTAAGGTAAGCATGATGCAATTCATACATAGTGACTTCGAGACATAAGAGGTTAAATGGTTTGTTCTTATCTTGTCTCTAGAAGTGCACTGGTCAATTCAGTACCTTCGGAAGATACCTAGAAGAACTATAGAGTCTCCAACTCTCAATGCCCCATAACCAGACATCATAGATTCTCCTAACAATCATACCGAGGTCAATAGTCCTTTGACCCTTAGATTGCGAATATATCGTTTTAAGCAAACTACGAAGAGTTTGTTCATGCAAATCTACATTTATCTCTTCGTAAGTTGTTTAGTTTGTTAATGGACTAAAGACTAAAGTTTTATCATAAAGCTTCAGACAAGGAAGATTGAATGAATAAGCAATTACAAGCAAGAGTCTTCATGAGACTTTATTACATCCAATGTACAATATAAAGATTACAACTCTTCTTGTGGGCACCATTGACAACAAACTCCCACTTGACTCAAAGAAGATGTGTGTAGTCCTTCATGCCTAATTGTAATGAGCGGATCCACTGAATATTATCTATGTTTACCCTTCATGAATATCATCAGCTAGACGGGATTTAGAAAATTACCATTTTACCCTTCTAGTTGTTATTTCCTTAACTCCTTTGTCTCTTGTGAATTAGTTAGAAACAATTTATTGACGAGGGGCTAACAAGCCACATTGATTCATCCAAAAGAGTCATGACTCAATTTGGACACTGGCCAGTTCATTTATTCACATTCCAATGAACAAAGCATGAGGTGATATACATTGCATTTCAGCAGGGTTAATCACGACATCTTCATAACTTAGTAATTCACAAATAGGTCCTGCTCGGGATCACATAGTGAGTCCGAACTCTGACTTTCTCAAATGAGAAATGTAAGCTATGGAATGACATGTCTCATTTCAGGATTGAGGTAAGCATGATGCAATACATACGTAGTGACTTCGAGACATAAGAGGTTAAATGGTTTTTTCTTATCTTGCCTCTAGAAGTGCATTGGTAAATTCAGTACCTTCGGAAGATACCTAGAAGAAATATAGAGTGTCCAACTCTCAATGCCCTATAACCAGATATCATAGATTCTCCTAACAATCGTACTGAGGTCAATAGTCCTTTGACCCTTAGATTGCAAATATATCGTTTTAAGCAACTAACGAAGAGTTTGTTCATGCAAATCTACATTTGTCTCTTCGTAAGTTGTTAAGTTTGTTTATGGACTAAAGATTAAGGTTTTATCATAAAGCTTCAAACAGACAAGGAAGAATGAATGAACGTTTAAACTTTTTATTCATGAATAAGCAATTACAAGCAAGAGTCTTTTTACATAAATAGATACTACTATTCTTTTTGTGGGCACCATTGACAACAAACTCCCACCTGACTCAAAGAAGATGTGAGTAGTCCTTCATGGCTAATCCCTCTCGATGTTGGTTAAGGACCTTGTTCTATAGGGCCTTGGTGAATTGATCTTCCTGGTTGTCCACCGTTGAGTTCTTCTTCACTTCCACGTCTCCGCGCTGCATGATCTCTGAAATCAAATGGTATTTCCTTTCAATATGTTTAGAGCACTTATGGCTTCTAGGTTCCTTTGAGTTACGATAGCCCCACTATTATCACAATAAAGGGTCATGGGCTCGTCGACGTTTGGAACGACTTCCAAATACTTAAGGTATTTTCTAACCCATATAACCTCTTTGGATGCTTCACAAGCAGCCACATATTCTGCTTCCATTGTGGAGTCAGCAATGCAAGATTTCTTAATACTCCTCCACACAACAGCTCCACCATTAAGGATGAAAATAGATACCGAAGTGGATTTCCTGAAATCCTTATCTGCTTGAAAATCGAAGTCGGTATATCCCGTCATATTCAGGTCAGTACCTGAATACGTAAGCATCAAGTTCCTAGTTCTTCGAAGATATTTGAGAACATGCTTAACTGCAATCCAGTGCTCGGGTCCAGGGTTGGATTGGAAACGGCTAACTACGCAAACTGCAAAACAGATGTCTGGTCTAGTGCAAAGCATAACATACATGAGACTTCCTGATACGAACCTCGGCCGACTAAGCTCCGAGACCCGATACCCCAATAGCACAGCGACGGATCGTCTACGTTTTAGGAACGAAGGTGGAATGAATGACGCCACAAACGGTTGCGAAAGACCGTCTGATGAGTCGGGTTTGAACGCCACAAGACTAGTCTTGATAAGTTCGATAAAAGTTCATAAGAACTCAAGAGAAGACTCTCATATTTTTTTTATAAAAATCTGGATCCTTTCATTCAGCTTGAAACCTCCTTTAAATAGGAAAATACAAAGCAAATTCGGAGTACATTGTTGCCCTAGTTTAAATGGGCCTACAAAACATTATTTAGGCCTAATAACATTAAAATTAAAAGCCTAACTTAATACCTAACACATATGGGCTTCATTAAGCATAACTAAAGCCTAAAAACACTTTAAAAAGACTCTAACTTCATCTATTATTTTTAACTACGAAAATAACAAATAAATAGCTCAAACTGCTTAAAATGACGTGAATAAGCTTTCCTTTATTTGCGCCGCCCTTGGCCTCGTGGTTGGGTTTTCTTCTTGCATCGCTTTTGGCTCTAGCTTTATATTTCTTCCATTCAGCTTTGTTCAAACCATGAAACTCTTTGTTGAAGTCTTGTACTCTTGAATTAGGAATAGGCTCGATGAAGCGCCTTTGTTCCTTTGCACGCGGAATCAAAACAAAATTGAAGCAAAGACTTATTGAGGCAACCCACGTAATTCCGCAACGATTTGAGCTTCGTTCATCGCAAAGGCAGCGAGGTTCTCATCATTTGGTATCAGAGCCGAAGACGATCGTGAATCATGCAACTTTTTGCTGGGTTCTTTGAAGACTACCCCATGTCATACGTACTCAATGACGACGTTGAAGATGAAGAACATTTTTTTGAGTCATTGGGTGATCCAATATACGACGAGGAACTCGATGACGAGGAATTCAACGACGAATCGATTTTCCAAAAATATAACATCAAAGAGCCAATATTTGACTATCCGATCTTCGAAGAGCTAATCTTTGACAAAGACGAGGAAGACACGAAGATATCTTTTTCTCCAATTATCAATCAATCCGATGGAGGTGGTACAATTTTCGTTGACGTGTCTTATTTATTTGAGGTTGAATTAAGTATTTTGGAGTTCATCAAGATTGTCATTCTTTATTCGCACCACCTAAGAATGCATCGAATTCGAGGACGAATTCTGTCAAACACGGGGAGAATGATGCAGGGCAAACTTGGCTATAGTTTCAAGAATGTTGAGATCACCGAAACGGACAAAAGCGTAGTGTTTTCTGAGTGGAATCGACCTAGTAAACAAGACACACGAAGTAGGGACTCGGGATTTAAGCCGACTTCTGACGTTTAGGTTTTCAAAATGACGTTTTGTGTTCTTCTCGATTAATTTAATTATAGCTTTTATTATAGTGTTTAAGTAGATTTAATTTATGCATTAATATTCAGTTTTTGGATTATGAAAAGTCTCTTGATGAATCTATAAATCATGAGCACCTATTTTGTAATGGATAGATTATGAATGAACATTTCTGAAAACATTTTGTGAGAAAATACTCTCTAATTTCTTAGGTTCTAAATCGTTGAACTTATCAAGACAAATAACTTGTGGCGTTCTTCGAGTTCTAGACTTATCAATAGTTTCATTCCATAGACTATTGTGGCGTCTTTCATTTCCCTTTCAATCTTATCAATAGTTCAAATTACAAACTATTGTGGCGATTATCAGTACTCCACCCAAAACACCAAAACCAACCCTTCGTTTTAACTTATCCAAAAACCACCAAAAATTCCCTACAACAACAAACCCGCAAACCTTCATCCAAATTGAAGCAAAGACTTATTGAGGCAACCCACGTAATTCCGCAACGATTTGAGCTTCGTTCATCGCAAAGGCAGCGAGGTTCTCATCATTTGGTATCAGAGCCGAAGACGATCGTGAATCATGCAACTTTTTGCTGGGTTCGTTGAAGACTACCCCATGTCATACGTACTCAATGACGACGTTGAAGATGAAGAACATTTTTTTGAGTCATTGGGTGATCCAATATACGACGAGGAACTCGATGACGAGGAATTCAACGACGAATCGATTTTCCAAAAATATAACATCAGAGAGCCAATATTTGACTATCCGATCTTCGAAGAGCTAATCTTTGACAAAGACGAGGAAGACAGGAAGATATCTTTTTCTCCAATTATCAATCAATCCGATGGAGGTGGTACAATTTTCGTTGACGTGTCTTATTTATTTGAGGTTGAATTAAGTATTTTGGAGTTCATCAAGATTGTCATTCTTTATTCGCACCACCTAAGAATGCATCGAATTCGAGGACGAATTCTGTCAAACACGGGGAGAATGATGCAGGGCAAACTGGGCTATAGTTTCAAGAATGTTGAGATCACCGAAACGGACAAAAGAGTAGTGTTTTCTGAGTGGAATCGACCTAGTAAACAAGACCCACGAAGTAGGGTCTCGGGATTTAAGCCGAATTCTGACGTTTAGGCTTTCAAAATGACGTTTTGTGTTCTTCTCGATTAATTTAATTATAGCTTTTATTATTGTGTTTAAGTAGATTTAATTTATGCATTAATATTCAGTTTTTGGATTATGAAAAGTCTCTTGATGAATCTATAAATCATGAGCACCTATTTTGTAATGGATAGATTATGAATGAACATTTCTGAAAACATTTTGTGAGAAAATACTCTCTAATTTCTTAGGTTCCAAATCGTTGAACTTATCAAGACAAATAACTTGTGGCGTTCTTCGAGTTCTAGACTTATCAATAGTTTCATTCCATACACTATTGTGGCGTCTTTCATTTCCCTTTCAATCTTATCAATAGTTCAAATTACAAACTATTGTGGCGATTATCAGTACTCCACCCAAAACACCAAAACCAACCCTTCCTTTTAACCTATCCAAAAACCACCAAAAATTCCCTACAACAACAAACCCGCAAACCTTCATCCAAATTGAAGCAAAGACTTATTGAGGCAACCCACGTAATTCCGCAACGATTTGAGCTTCGTTCATCGCAAAGGCAGCGAGGTTCTCTTCATTAGGTATCAGAGCCGAAGACGATCGTGAATCATGCAACTTTTTGCTGGGTTCGTTGAAGACTACCCCATGTCATACGTATTCAATGACGACGTTGAAGATGAAGAACATTTTTTTGAGTCATTGGGTGATCCAATATACGACGAGGAACTCGATGACGAGGAATTCAACGACGAATCGATTTTCCAAAAATATAACATCAAAGAGCCAATATTTGACTATCCGATCTTCGAAGAGCTAATCTTTGACAAAGACGAGGAAGACACGAAGATATCTTTTTCTCCAATTATCAATCAATCCGATGGAGGTGGTACAATTTTCGTTGACGTGTCTTATTTATTTGAGGTTGAATTAAGTATTTTGGAGTTCATCAAGATTGTCATTCTTTATTCGCACCACCTAAGAATGCATCGAATTCGAGGACGAATTCTGTCAAACACGGGGAGAATGATGCAGGGCAAACTTGGCTATAGTTTCAAGAATGTTGAGATCACCGAAACGGACAAAAGAGTAGTGTTTTCTGAGTGGAATCGACCTAGTAAACAAGACACACGAAGTACGGACTCGGGATTTAAGCCGACTTCTGACGTTTAGGCTTTCAAAATGACGTTTTGTGTTCTTCTCGATTAATTTAATTATAGCTTTTATTATTGTGTTTAAGTAGATTTAATTTATGCATTAATATTCAGTTTTTGGATTATGAAAAGTCTCTTGATGAATCTATAAATCATGAGCACCTATTTTGTAATGGATAGATTATGAATGAACATTTCTGAAAACATTTTGTGAGAAAATACTCTCTAATTTCTTAGGTTCTAAATCGTTGAACTTATCAAGACAAATAACTTGTGGCGTTCTTCGAGTTCTAGACTTATCAATAGTTTCATTCCATAGACTATTGTGGCATCTTTCATTTCCCTTTCAATCTTATCAATAGTTCAAATTACAAACTATTGTGGCGATTATCAGTACTCCACCCAAAACACCAAAACCAACCCCTCCTTTTAACTTATCCAAAAACCACCAAAAATTCCCTACAACAACAAACCCGCAAACCTTCATCCAAATTGAAGCAAAGACTTATTGAGGCAACCCACGTAATTCCGCAACGATTTGAGCTTCGTTCATCGCAAAGGCAGCGAGGTTCTCATCATTTGGTATCAGAGCCGAAGACGATCGTGAATCATGCAACTTTTTGCTGGGTTCGTTGAAGACTACCCCATGTCATACGTACTCAATGACGACGTTGAAGATGAAGAACATTTTTTTGAGTCATTGGGTGATCCAATATACGACGAGGAACTCGATGACGAGGAATTCAACGACGAATCGATTTTCCAAAAATATAACATCAGAGAGCCAATATTTGACTATCCGATCTTCGAAGAGCTAATCTTTGACAAAGACGAGGAAGACACGAAGATATCTTTTTCTCCAATTATCAATCAATCCGATGGAGGTGGTACAATTTTCGTTGACGTGTCTTATTTATTTGAGGTTGAATTAAGTATTTTGGAGTTCATCAAGATTGTCATTCTTTATTCGCACCACCTAAGAATGCACCGAATTCGAGGACGAATTCTGTCAAACACGGGGAGAATGATGCAGGGCAAACTGGGCTATAGTTTCAAGAATGGTGAGATCACCGAAACGGACAAAAGAGTAGTGTTTTCTGAGTGGAATCGACCTAGTAAACAAGACCCACGAAGTAGGGTCTCGGGATTTAAGCCGAATTCTGACGTTTAGGCTTTCAAAATGACGTTTTGTGTTCTTCTCGATTAATTTAATTATAGCTTTTATTATTGTGTTTAAGTAGATTTAATTTATGCATTAATATTCAGTTTTTGGATTATGAAAAGTCTCTTGATGAATCTATAAATCATGAGCACCTATTTTGTAATGGATAGATTATGAATGAAGATTTCTGAAAACATTTTGTGAGAAAATACTCTCTAATTTCTTAGGTTCCAAATCGTTGAACTTATCAAGACAAATAACTTGTGGCGTTCTTCGAGTTCTAGACTTATCAATAGTTTCATTCCATAGACTATTGTGGCGTCTTTCATTTCCCTTTCAATCTTATCAATAGTTCAAATTACAAACTATTGTGGCGATTATCAGTACTCCACCCAAAACACCAAAACCAACCATTCCTTTTAACCTATCCAAAAACCACCAAAAATTCCCTACAACAACAAACCCGCAAACCTTCATCCAAATTGAAGCAAAGACTTATTGAGGTAACCCACGTAATTCCGCAACGATTTGAGCTTCGTTCATCGCAAAGGCAGCGAGGTTCTCATCATTAGGTATCAGAGCCGAAGACGATCGTGAATCATGCAACTTTTTGCTGGGTTCGTTGAAGACTACCCCATGTCATACGTATTCAATGACGACGTTGAAGATGAAGAACATTTTTTTGAGTCATTGGGTGATCCAATATACGACGAGGAACTCGATGACGAGGAATTCAACGACGAATCGATTTTCCAAAAATATAACATCAGAGAGCCAATATTTGACTATCCGATCTTCGAAGAGCTAATCTTTGACAAAGACGAGGAAGACACGAAGATATCTTTTTCTCCAATTATCAATCAATCCGATGGAGGTGGTACAATTTTCGTTGACGTGTCTTATTTATTTGAGGTTGAATTAAGTATTTTGGAGTTCATCAAGATTGTCATTCTTTATTCGCACCACCTAAGAATGCACCGAATTCGAGGACGAATTCTGTCAAACACGGGGAGAATGATGCAGGGCAAACTGGGCTATAGTTTCAAGAATGGTGAGATCACCGAAACGGACAAAAGAATAGTGTTTTCTGAGTGGAATCGACCTAGTAAACAAGACCCACGAAGTAGGGTCTCGGGATTTAAGCCGAATTCTGACGTTTAGGCTTTCAAAATGACGTTTTGTGTTCTTCTCGATTAATTTAATTATAGCTTTTATTATTGTGTTTAAGAAGATTTAATTTATGCATTAATATTCAGTTTTTGGATTATGAAAAGTCTCTTGATGAATCTATAAATCATGAGCACCTATTTTGTAATGGATAGATTATGAATGAACATTTCTGAAAACAATTTGTGAGAAAATACTCTCTAATTTCTTAGGTTCCAAATCGTTGAACTTATCAAGACAAATAACTTGTGGCGTTCTTCGAGTTCTAGACTTATCAATAGTTTCATTCCATAGACTATTGTGGCGTCTTTCATTTCCCTTTCAATCTTATCAATAGTTCAAATTACAAACTATTGTGGCGATTATCAGTACTCCACCCAAAACACCAAAACCAACCATTCCTTTTAACCTATCCAAAAACCACCAAAAATTCCCTACAACAACAAACCCGCAAACCTTCATCCAAATTGAAGCAAAGACTTATTGAGGCAACCCACGTAATTCCGCAACGATTTGAGCTTCGTTCATCGCAAAGGCAGCGAGGTTCTCTTCATTAGGTATCAGAGCCGAAGACGATCGTGAATCATGCAACTTTTTGCTGGGTTCGTTGAAGACTACCCCATGTCATACGTATTCAATGACGACGTTGAAGATGAAGAACATTTTTTTGAGTCATTGGGTGATCCAATATACGACGAGGAATTCAACGACGAATCGATTTTCCAAAAATATAACATCAAAGAGCCAATATTTGACTATCCGATCTTCGAAGAGCTAATCTTTGACAAAGACGAGGAAGACACGAAGATATCTTTTTCTCCAATTATCAATCAATCCGATGGAGGTGGTACAATTTTCGTTGACGTGTCTTATTTATTTGAGGTTGAATTAAGTATTTTGGAGTTCATCAAGATTGTCATTCTTTATTCGCACCACCTAAGAATGCATCGAATTCGAGGACGAATTCTGTCAAACACGGGGAGAATGATGCAGGGCAAACTGGGCTATAGTTTCAAGAATGTTGAGATCACCGAAACTGACAAAAGAGGAGTGTTTTCTGAGTGGAATCGACCTAGTAAACAAGACCCACGAAGTAGGGTCTCGGGATTTAAGCCGAATTCTGACGTTTAGGCTTTCAAAATGACGTTTTGTGTTCTTCTCGATTAATTTAATTATAGCTTTTATTATTGTGTTTAAGTAGATTTAATTTATGCATTAATATTCAGTTTTTTGATTATGAAAAGTCTCTTGATGAATCTATAAATCATGAGCACCTATTTTGTAATGGATAGATTATGAATGAACATTTCTGAAAACATTTTGTGAGAAAATACTCTCTAATTTCTTAGGTTCCAAATCGTTGAACTTATCAAGACAAATAACTTGTGGCGTTCTTCGAGTTCTAGACTTATCAATAGTTTCATTCCATACACTATTGTGGCGTCTTTCATTTCCCTTTCAATCTTATCAATAGTTCAAATTACAAACTATTGTGGCGATTATCAGTACTCCACCCAAAACACCAAAACCAACCCTTCCTTTTAACCTATCCAAAAACCACCAAAAATTCCCTACAACAACAAATACGCAAACCTTCATCCAAATTGAAGCAAAGACTTATTGAGGCAACCCACGTAATTCCGCAACGATTTGAGCTTCGTTCATCGCAAAGGCAGCGAGGTTCTCTTCATTAGGTATCAGAGCCGAAGACGATCGTGAATCATGCAACTTTTTGCTGGGTTCGTTGAAGACTACCCCATGTCATACGTATTCAATGACGACGTTGAAGATGAAGAACATTTTTTTGAGTCATTGGGTGATCCAATATACGACGAGGAATTCAACGACGAATCGATTTTCCAAAAATATAACATCAAAGAGCCAATATTTGACTATCCGATCTTCGAAGAGCTAATCTTTGACAAAGACGAGGAAGACACGAAGATATCTTATTCTCCAATTATCAATCAATCCGATGGAGGTGGTACAATTTTCGTTGACGTGTCTTATTTATTTGAGGTTGAATTAAGTATTTTGGAGTTCATCAAGATTGTCATTCTTTATTCGCACCACCTAAGAATGCATCGAATTCGAGGACGAATTCTGTCAAACACGGGGAGAATGATGCAGGGCAAACTAGGCTATAGTTTCAAGAATGTTGAGATCACCGAAACTGACAAAAGAGTAGTGTTTTCTGAGTGGAATCGACCTAGTAAACAAGACCCACGAAGTAGGGTCTCGGGATTTAAGCCGAATTCTGACGTTTAGGCTTTCAAAATGACGTTTTGTGTTCTTCTCGATTAATTTAATTATAGCTTTTATTATTGTGTTTAAGTAGATTTAATTTATGCATTAATATTCAGTTTTTGGATTATGAAAAGTCTCTTGATGAATCTATAAATCATGAGCACCTATTTTGTAATGGATAGATTATGAATGAACATTTCTGAAAACATTTTGTGAGAAAATACTCTCTAATTTCTTAGGTTCCAAATCGTTGAACTTATCAAGACAAATAACTTGTGGCGTTCTTCGAGTTCTAGACTTATCAATAGTTTCATTCCATAGACTATTGTGGCGTCTTTCATTTCCCTTTCAATCTTATCAATAGTTCAAATTACAAACTATTGTGGCGATTATCAGTACTCCACCCAAAACACCAAAACCAACCCTTCCTTTTAACCTATCCAAAAACCACCAAAAATTCCCTACAACAACAAACCCGCAAACCTTCATCCAAATTGAAGCAAAGACTTATTGAGGCAACCCACGTAATTCCGCAACGATTTGAGCTTCGTTCATCGCAAAGGCAGCGAGGTTCTCTTCATTAGGTATCAGAGCCGAAGACGATCGTGAATCATGCAACTTTTTGCTGGGTTCGTTGAAGACTACCCCATGTCATACGTATTCAATGACGACGTTGAAGATGAAGAACATTTTTTTGAGTCATTGGGTGATCCAATATACGACGAGGAATTCAACGACGAATCGATTTTCCAAAAATATAACATCAAAGAGCCAATATTTGACTATCCGATCTTCGAAGAGCTAATCTTTGACAAAGACGAGGAAGACACGAAGATATCTTTTTCTCCAATTATCAATCAATCCGATGGAGGTGGTACAATTTTCGTTGACGTGTCTTATTTATTTGAGGTTGAATTAAGTATTTTGGAGTTCATCAAGATTGTCATTCTTTATTCGCACCACCTAAGAATGCATCGAATTCGAGGACAAATTCTGTCAAACACGGGGAGAATGATGCAGGGCAAACTGGGCTATAGTTTCAAGAATGTTGAGATCACCGAAACTGACAAAAGAGTAGTGTTTTCTGAGTGGAATCGACCTAGTAAACAAGACCCACGAAGTAGGGTCTCGGGATTTAAGCCGAATTCTGACGTTTAGGCTTTCAAAATGACGTTTTGTGTTCTTCTCGATTAATTTAATTATAGCTTTTATTATTGTGTTTAAGTAGATTTAATTTATGCATTAATATTCAGTTTTTGGATTATGAAAAGTCTCTTGATGAATCTATAAATCATGAGCACCTATTTTGTAATGGATAGATTATGAATGAACATTTCTGAAAACATTTTGTGAGAAAATACTCTCTAATTTCTTAGGTTCCAAATCGTTGAACTTATCAAGACAAATAACTTGTGGCGTTCTTCGAGTTCTAGACTTATCAATAGTTTCATTCCATAGACTATTGTGGCGTCTTTCATTTCCCTTTCAATCTTATCAATAGTTCAAATTACAAACTATTGTGGCGATTATCAGTACTCCACCCAAAACACCAAAACCAACCCTTCCTTTTAACCTATCCAAAAACCACCAAAAATTCCCTACAACAACAAACCCGCAAACCTTCATCCAAATTGAAGCAAAGACTTATTGAGGCAACCCACGTAATTCCGCAACGATTTGAGCTTCGTTCATCGCAAAGGCAGCGAGGTTCTCTTCATTAGGTATCAGAGCCGAAGACGATCGTGAATCATGCAACTTTTTGTTGGGTTCGTTGAAGACTACCCCATGTCATACGTATTCAATGACGACGTTGAAGATGAAGAACATTTTTTTGAGTCATTGGGTGATCCAATATACGACGAGGAATTCAACGACGAATCGATTTTCCAAAAATATAACATCAAAGAGCCAATATTTGACTATCCGATCTTCGAAGAGCTAATCTTTGACAAAGACGAGGAAGACACGAAGATATCTTTTTCTCCAATTATCAATCAATCCGATGGAGGTGGTACAATTTTCGTTGACGTGTCTTATTTATTTGAGGTTGAATTAAGTATTTTGGAGTTCATCAAGATTGTCATTCTTTATTCGCACCACCTAAGAATGCATCGAATTCGAGGACAAATTCTGTCAAACACGGGGAGAATGATGCAGGGCAAACTGGGCTATAGTTTCAAGAATGTTGAGATCACCGAAACTGACAAAAGAGTAGTGTTTTCTGAGTGGAATCGACCTAGTAAACAAGACCCACGAAGTAGGGTCTCGGGATTTAAGCCGAATTCTGACGTTTAGGCTCTCAAAATGACGTTTTGTGTTCTTCTCGATTAATTTAATTATAGCTTTTATTATTGTGTTTAAGTAGATTTAATTTATGCATTAATATTCAGTTTTTGGATTATGAAAAGTCTCTTGATGAATCTATAAATCATGAGCACCTATTTTGTAATGGATAGATTATGAATGAACATTTCTGAAAACATTTTGTGAGAAAATACTCTCTAATTTCTTAGGTTCCAAATCGTTGAACTTATCAAGACAAATAACTTGTGGCGTTCTTCGAGTTCTAGACTTATCAATAGTTTCATTCCATAGACTATTGTGGCGTCTTTCATTTCCCTTTCAATCTTATCAATAGTTCAAATTACAAACTATTGTGGCGATTATCAGTACTCCACCCAAAACACCAAAACCAACCCTTCCTTTTAACCTATCCAAAAACCACCAAAAATTCCCTACAACAACAAACCCGCAAACCTTCATCCAAATTGAAGCAAAGACTTATTGAGGCAACCCACGTAATTCCGCAACGATTTGAGCTTCGTTCATCGCAAAGGCAGCGAGGTTCTCTTCATTAGGTATCAGAGCCGAAGACGATCGTGAATCATGCAACTTTTTGCTGGGTTCGTTGAAGACTACCCCATGTCATACGTATTCAATGACGACGTTGAAGATGAAGAACATTTTTTTGAGTCATTGGGTGATCCAATATACGACGAGGAACTCGATGACGAGGAATTCAACGACGAATCGATTTTCCAAAAATATAACATCAAAGAGCCAATATTTGACTATCCGATCTTCGAAGAGCTAATCTTTGACAAAGACGAGGAAGACACGAAGATATCTTTTTCTCCAATTATCAATCAATCCGATGGAGGTGGTACAATTTTCGTTGACGTGTCTTATTTATTTGAGGTTGAATTAAGTATTTTGGAGTTCATCAAGATTGTCATTCTTTATTCGCACCACCTAAGAATGCATCGAATTCGAGGACGAATTCTGTCAAACACGGGGAGAATGATGCAGGGCAAACTGGGCTATAGTTTCAAGAATGTTGAGATCACCGAAACGGACAAAAGAGTAGTGTTTTCTGAGTGGAATCGACCTAGTAAACAAGACACACGAAGTAGGGACTCGGGATTTAAGCCGACTTCTGACGTTTAGGCTTTCAAAATGACGTTTTGTGTTCTTCTCGATTAATTTAATTATAGCTTTTATTATTGTGTTTAAGTAGATTTAATTTATGCATTAATATTCAGTTTTTGGATTATGAAAAGTCTCTTGATGAATCTATAAATCATGAGCACCTATTTTGTAATGGATAGATTATGAATGAACATTTCTGAAAAACATTTTGTGAGAAAATACTCTCTAATTTCTTAGGTTCTAAATCGTTGAACTTATCAAGACAAATAACTTGTGGCGTTCTTCGAGTTCTAGACTTATCAATAGTTTCATTCCATAGACTATTGTGGCGTCTTTCATTTCCCTTTCAATCTTATCAATAGTTCAAATTACAAACTATTGTGGCGATTATCAGTACTCCACCCAAAACACCAAAACCAACCCTTCCTTTTAACTTATCCAAAAACCACCAAAAATTCCCTACAACAACAAACCCGCAAACCTTCATCCAAATTGAAGCAAAGACTTATTGAGGCAACCCACGTAATTCCGCAACGATTTGAGCTTCGTTCATCGCAAAGGCAGCGAGGTTCTCATCATTTGGTATCAGAGCCGAAGACGATCGTGAATCATGCAACTTTTTGCTGGGTTCGTTGAAGACTACCCCATGTCATACGTACTCAATGACGACGTTGAAGATGAAGAACATTTTTTTGAGTCATTGGGAGATCCAATATACGACGACGAACTCGATGACGAGGAATTCAACGACGAATCGATTTTCCAAAAATATAACATCAAAGAGCCAATATTTGACTATCCGATCTTCGAAGAGCTAATCTTTGACAAAGACGAGGAAGACACGAAGATATCTTTTTCTCCAATTATCAATCAATCCGATGGAGGTGGTACAATTTTCGTTGACGTGTCTTATTTATTTGAGGTTGAATTAAGTATTTTGGAGTTCATCAAGATTGTCATTCTTTATTCGCACCACCTAAGAATGCACCGAATTCGAGGACGAATTCTGTCAAACACGGGGAGAATGATGCAGGGCAAACTGGGCTATAGTTTCAAGAATGTTGAGATCACCGAAACGGACAAAAGAGTAGTGTTTTCTGAGTGGAATCGACCTAGTAAACAAGACCCACGAAGTAGGGTCTCGGGATTTAAGCCGAATTCTGACGTTTAGGCTTTCAAAATGACGTTTTGTGTTCTTCTCGATTAATTTAATTATAGCTTTTATTATTGTGTTTAAGTAGATTTAATTTATGCATTAATATTCAGTTTTTGGATTATGAAAAGTCTCTTGATGAATCTATAAATCATGAGCACCTATTTTGTAATGGATAGATTATGAATGAACATTTCTGAAAACATTTTGTGAGAAAATACTCTCTAATTTCTTAGGTTCCAAATCGTTGAACTTATCAAGACAAATAACTTGTGGCGTTCTTCGAGTTCTAGACTTATCAATAGTTTCATTCCATAGACTATTGTGGCGTCTTTCATTTCCCTTTCAATCTTATCAATAGTTCAAATTACAAACTATTGTGGCGATTATCAGTACTCCACCCAAAACACCAAAACCAACCCTTCCTTTTAACCTATCCAAAAACCACCAAAAATTCCCTATAACAACAAACCCGCAAACCTTCATCCAAATTGAAGCAAAGACTTATTGAGGCAACCCACGTAATTCCGCAACGATTTGAGCTTCGTTCATCGCAAAGGCAGCGAGGTTCTCATCATTTGGTATCAGAGCCGAAGACGATCGTGAATCATGCAACTTTTTGCTGGGTTCGTTGAAGACTACCCCATGTCATACGTACTCAATGACGACGTTGAAGATGAAGAACATTTTTTTGAGTCATTGGGAGATCCAATATACGACGACGAACTCGATGACGAGGAATTCAACGACGAATCGATTTTCCAAAAATATAACATCAAAGAGCCAATATTTGACTATCCGATCTTCGAAGAGCTAATCTTTGACAAAGACGAGGAAGACACGAAGATATCTTTTTCTCCAATTATCAATCAATCCGATGGAGGTGGTACAATTTTCGTTGACGTGTCTTATTTATTTGAGGTTGAATTAAGTATTTTGGAGTTCATCAAGATTGTCATTCTTTATTCGCACCACCTAAGAATGCACCGAATTCGAGGACGAATTCTGTCAAACACGGGGAGAATGATGCAGGGCAAACTGGGCTATAGTTTCAAGAATGTTGAGATCACCGAAACGGACAAAAGAGTAGTGTTTTCTGAGTGGAATCGACCTAGTAAACAAGACCCACGAAGTAGGGTCTCGGGATTTAAGCCGAATTCTGACGTTTAGGCTTTCAAAATGACGTTTTGTGTTCTTCTCGATTAATTTAATTATAGCTTTTATTATTGTGTTTAAGTAGATTTAATTTATGCATTAATATTCAGTTTTTGGATTATGAAAAGTCTCTTGATGAATCTATAAATCATGAGCACCTATTTTGTAATGGATAGATTATGAATGAACATTTCTGAAAACATTTTGTGAGAAAATACTCTCTAATTTCTTAGGTTCCAAATCGTTGAACTTATCAAGACAAATAACTTGTGGCGTTCTTCGAGTTCTAGACTTATCAATAGTTTCATTCCATAGACTATTGTGGCGTCTTTCATTTCCCTTTCAATCTTATCAATAGTTCAAATTACAAACTATTGTGGCGATTATCATTACTCCACCCAAAACACCAAAATCAACCCTTCCTTTTAACTTATCCAAAAACCACCAAAAATTCCCTACAACAACAAACCCGCAAACCTTCATCAAAATTGAAGCAAAGACTTATTGAGGCAACCCACGTAATTCCGCAACGATTTGAGCTTCGTTCATCGCAAAGGCAGCGAGGTTCTCATCATTTGGTATCAGAGCCGAATACGATCGTGAATCATGCAACTTTTTGCTGGGTTCGTTGAAGACTACCCCATGTCATACGTACTCAATGACGACGTTGAAGATGAAGAACATTTTTTTGAGTCATTGGGAGATCCAATATACGACGACGAACTCGATGACGAGGAATTCAACGACGAATCGATTTTCCAAAAATATAACATCAAAGAGCCAATATTTGACTATCCGATCTTCGAAGAGCTAATCTTTGACAAAGACGAGGAAGACACGAAGATATCTTTTTCTCCAATTATCAATCAATCCGATGGAGGTGGTACAATTTTCGTTGACGTGTCTTATTTATTTGAGGTTGAATTAAGTATTTTGGAGTTCATCAAGATTGTCATTCTTTATTCGCACCACCTAAGAATGCACCGAATTCGAGGACGAATTCTGTCAAACACGGGGAGAATGATGCAGGGCAAACTGGGCTATAGTTTCAAGAATGTTGAGATCACCGAAACGGACAAAAGAGTAGTGTTTTCTGAGTGGAATCGACCTAGTAAACAAGACCCACGAGGTAGGGTCTCGGGATTTAAGCCGAATTCTGACGTTTAGGCTTTCAAAATGACGTTTTGTGTTCTTCTCGATTAATTTAATTATAGCTTTTATTATTGTGTTTAAGTAGATTAAATTTATGCATTAATATTCAGTTTTTTGGATTATGAAAAGTCTCTTGATGAATCTATAAATCATGAGCACCTATTTTGTAATGGATAGATTATGAATGAACATTTCTGAAAACATTTTGTGAGAAAATACTCTCTAATTTCTTAGGTTCCAAATCGTTGAACTTATCAAGACAAATAACTTGTGGCGTTCTTCGAGTTCTAGACTTATCAATAGTTTCATTCCATAGACTATTGTGGCGTCTTTCATTTCCCTTTCAATCTTATCAATAGTTCAAATTACAAACTATTGTGGCGATTATCAGTACTCCACCCAAAACACCAAAACCAACCCTTCCTTTTAACTTATCCAAAAACCACCAAAAATTCCCTACAACAACAAACCCGCAAACCTTCATCCAAATTGAAGCAAAGACTTATTGAGGCAACCCACGTAATTCCGCAACGGTTTGAGCTTCGTTCATCGCAAAGGCAGCGAGGTTCTCATCATTTGGTATCAGAGCCGAAGACGATCGTGAATCATGCAACTTTTTGCTGGGTTCGTTGAAGACTACCCCATGTCATACGTACTCAATGACGACGTTGAAGATGAAGAACATTTTTTTGAGTCATTGGGTGATCCAATATACGACGAGGAACTCGATGACGAGGAATTCAACGACGAATCGATTTTCCAAAAATATAACATCAGAGAGCCAATATTTGACTATCCGATCTTCGAAGAGCTAATCTTTGACAAAGACGAGGAAGACACGAAGATATCTTTTTCTCCAATTATCAATCAATCCGATGGAGGTGGTACAATTTTCGTTGACGTGTCTTATTTATTTGAGGTTGAATTAAGTATTTTGGAGTTCATCAAGATTGTCATTCTTTATTCGCACCACCTAAGAATGCACCGAATTCGAGGACGAATTCTGTCAAACACGGGGAGAATGATGCAGGGCAAACTGGGCTATAGTTTCAAGAATGTTGAGATCACCGAAACGGACAAAAGAGTAGTGTTTTCTGAGTGGAATCGACCTAGTAAACAAGACCCACGAGGTAGGGTCTCGGGATTTAAGCCGAATTCTGACGTTTAGGCTTTCAAAATGACGTTTTGTGTTCTTCTCGATTAATTTAATTATAGCTTTTATTATTGTGTTTAAGTAGATTTAATTTATGCATTAATATTCAGTTTTTGGATTATGAAAAGTCTCTTGATGAATCTATAAATCATGAGCACCTATTTTGTAATGGATAGATTATGAATGAACATTTCTGAAAACATTTTGTGAGAAAATACTCTCTAATTTCTTAGGTTCCAAATCGTTGAACTTATCAAGACAAATAACTTGTGGCGTTCTTCGAGTTCTAGACTTATCAATAGTTTCATTCCATAGACTATTGTGGCGTCTTTCATTTCCCTTTCAATCTTATCAATAGTTCAAATTACAAACTATTGTGGCGATTATCAGTACTCCACCCAAAACACCAAAACCAACCCTTCCTTTTAACTTATCCAAAAACCACCAAAAATTCCCTACAACAACAAACCCGCAAACCTTCATCCAAATTGAAGCAAAGACTTATTGAGGCAACCCACGTAATTCCGCAACGATTTGAGCTTCGTTCATCGCAAAGGCAGCGAGGTTCTCATCATTTGGTATCAGAGCCGAAGACGATCGTGAATCATGCAACTTTTTGCTGGGTTCGTTGAAGACTACCCCATGTCATACGTACTCAATGACGACGTTGAAGATGAAGAACATTTTTTTGAGTCATTGGGTGATCCAATATACGACGAGGAACTCGATGACGAGGAATTCAACGACGAATCGATTTTCCAAAAATATAACATCAGAGAGCCAATATTTGACTATCCGATCTTCGAAGAGCTAATCTTTGACAAAGACGAGGAAGACACGAAGATATCTTTTTCTCCAATTATCAATCAATCCGATGGAGGTGGTACAATTTTCGTTGACGTGTCTTATTTATTTGAGGTTGAATTAAGTATTTTGGAGTTCATCAAGATTGTCATTCTTTATTCGCACCACCTAAGAATGCACCGAATTCGAGGACGAATTCTGTCAAACACGGGGAGAATGATGCAGGGCAAACTGGGCTATAGTTTCAAGAATGTTGAGATCACCGAAACGGACAAAAGAGTAGTGTTTTCTGAGTGGAATCGACCTAGTAAACAAGACCCACGAGGTAGGGTCTCGGGATTTAAGCCGAATTCTGACGTTTAGGCTTTCAAAATGACGTTTTGTGTTCTTCTCGATTAATTTAATTATAGCTTTTATTATTGTGTTTAAGTAGATTTAATTTATGCATTAATATTCAGTTTTTGGATTATGAAAAGTCTCTTGATGAATCTATAAATCATGAGCACCTATTTTGTAATGGATAGATTATGAATGAACATTTCTGAAAACATTTTGTGAGAAAATACTCTCTAATTTCTTAGGTTCCAAATCGTTGAACTTATCAAGACAAATAACTTGTGGCGTTCTTCGAGTTCTAGACTTATCAATAGTTTCATTCCATAGACTATTGTGGCGTCTTTCATTTCCCTTTCAATCTTATCAATAGTTCAAATTACAAACTATTGTGGCGATTATCAGTACTCCACCCAAAACACCAAAACCAACCCTTCCTTTTAACTTATCCAAAAACCACCAAAAATTCCCTACAACAACAAACCCGCAAACCTTCATCCAAATTGAAGCAAAGACTTATTGAGGCAACCCACGTAATTCCGCAACGATTTGAGCTTCGTTCATCGCAAAGGCAGCGAGGTTCTCATCATTTGGTATCAGAGCCGAAGACGATCGTGAATCATGCAACTTTTTGCTGGGTTCGTTGAAGACTACCCCATGTCATACGTACTCAATGACGACGTTGAAGATGAAGAACATTTTTTTGAAGATGAAGAACATTTTTTTGAGTCATTGGGTGATCCAATATACGACGAGGAACTCGATGACGAGGAATTCAACGACGAATCGATTTTCCAAAAATATAACATCAGAGAGCCAATATTTGACTATCCGATCTTCGAAGAGCTAATCTTTGACAAAGACGAGGAAGACACGAAGATATCTTTTTCTCCAATTATCAATCAATCCGATGGAGGTGGTACAATTTTCGTTGACGTGTCTTATTTATTTGAGGTTGAATTAAGTATTTTGGAGTTCATCAAGATTGTCATTCTTTATTCGCACCACCTAAGAATGCACCGAATTCGAGGACGAATTCTGTCAAACACGGGGAGAATGATGCAGGGCAAACTGGGCTATAGTTTCAAGAATGTTGAGATCACCGAAACGGACAAAAGAGTAGTGTTTTCTGAGTGGAATCGACCTAGTAAACAAGACCCACGAGGTAGGGTCTCGGGATTTAAGCCGAATTCTGACGTTTAGGCTTTCAAAATGACGTTTTGTGTTCTTCTCGATTAATTTAATTATAGCTTTTATTATTGTGTTTAAGTAGATTTAATTTATGCATTAATATTCAGTTTTTGGATTATGAAAAGTCTCTTGATGAATCTATAAATCATGAGCACCTATTTTGTAATGGATAGATTATGAATGAACATTTCTGAAAACATTTTGTGAGAAAATACTCTCTAATTTCTTAGGTTCCAAATCGTTGAACTTATCAAGACAAATAACTTGTGGCGTTCTTCGAGTTCTAGACTTATCAATAGTTTCATTCCATAGACTATTGTGGCGTCTTTCATTTCCCTTTCAATCTTATCAATAGTTCAAATTACAAACTATTGTGGCGATTATCAGTACTCCACCCAAAACACCAAAACCAACCCTTCCTTTTAACTTATCCAAAAACCACCAAAAATTCCCTACAACAACAAACCCGCAAACCTTCATCCAAATTGAAGCAAAGACTTATTGAGGCAACCCACGTAATTCCGCAACGATTTGAGCTTCGTTCATCGCAAAGGCAGCGAGGTTCTCATCATTTGGTATCAGAGCCGAAGACGATCGTGAATCATGCAACTTTTTGCTGGGTTCGTTGAAGACTACCCCATGTCATACGTACTCAATGACGACGTTGAAGATGAAGAACATTTTTTTGAGTCATTGGGTGATCTAATATACGACGAGGAACTCGATGACGAGGAATTCAACGACGAATCGATTTTCCAAAAATATAACACAGAGAGCCAATATTTGACTATCCGATCTTCGAAGAGCTAATCTTTGACAAAGACGAGGAAGACACGAAGATATCTTTTTCTCCAATTATCAATCAATCCGATGGAGGTGGTACAATTTTCGTTGACGTGTCTTATTTATTTGAGGTTGAATTAAGTATTTTGGAGTTCATCAAGATTGTCATTCTTTATTCGCACCACCTAAGAATGCACCGAATTCGAGGACGAATTCTGTCAAACACGGAGAGAATGATGCAGGGCAAACTGGGCTATAGTTTCAAGAATGTTGAGATCACCGAAACGGACAAAAGAGTAGTGTTTTCTGAGTGGAATCGACCTAGTAAACAAGACCCACGAGGTAGGGTCTCGGGATTTAAGCCGAATTCTGACGTTTAGGCTTTCAAAATGACGTTTTGTGTTCTTCTCGATTAATTTAATTATAGCTTTTATTATTGTGTTTAAGTAGATTTAATTTATGCATTAATATTCAGTTTTTGGATTATGAAAAGTCTCTTGATGAATCTATAAATCATGAGCACCTATTTTGTAATGGATAGATTATGAATGAACATTTCTGAAAACATTTTGTGAGAAAATACTCTCTAATTTCTTAGGTTCCAAATCGTTGAACTTATCAAGACAAATAACTTGTGGCGTTCTTCGAGTTCTAGACTTATCAATAGTTTCATTCCATAGACTATTGTGGCGTCTTTCATTTCCCTTTCAATCTTATCAATAGTTCAAATTACAAACTATTGTGGCGATTATCAGTACTCCACCCAAAACACCAAAACCAACCCTTCCTTTTAACTTATCCAAAAACCACCAAAAATTCCCTACAACAACAAACCCGCAAACCTTCATCCAAATTGAAGCAAAGACTTATTGAGGCAACCCACGTAATTCCGCAACGATTTGAGCTTCGTTCATCGCAAAGGCAGCGAGGTTCTCATCATTTGGTATCAGAGCCGAAGACGATCGTGAATCATGCAACTTTTTGCTGGGTTCGTTGAAGACTACCCCATGTCATACGTACTCAATGACGACGTTGAAGATGAAGAACATTTTTTTGAGTCATTGGGTGATCCAATATACGACGAGGAACTCGATGACGAGGAATTCAACGACGAATCGATTTTCCAAAAATATAACATCAGAGAGCCAATATTTGACTATCCGATCTTCGAAGAGCTAATCTTTGACAAAGACGAGGAAGACACGAATATATCTTTTTCTCCAATTATCAATCAATCCGATGGAGGTGGTACAATTTTCGTTGACGTGTCTTATTTATTTGAGGTTGAATTAAGTATTTTGGAGTTCATCAAGATTGTCATTCTTTATTCGCACCACCTAAGGATGCACCGAATTCGAGGACGAATTCTGTCAAACACGGGGAGAATGATGCAGGGCAAACTGGGCTATAGTTTCAAGAATGTTGAGATCACCGAAACGGACAAAAGAGTAGTGTTTTCTGAGTGGAATCGACCTAGTAAACAAGACCCACGAGGTAGGGTCTCGGGATTTAAGCCGAATTCTGACGTTTAGGCTTTCAAAATGACGTTTTGTGTTCTTCTCGATTAATTTAATTATAGCTTTTATTATTGTGTTTAAGTAGATTTAATTTATGCATTAATATTCAGTTTTTGGATTATGAAAAGTCTCTTGATGAATCTATAAATCATGAGCACCTATTTTGTAATGGATAGATTATGAATGAACATTTCTGAAAACATTTTGTGAGAAAATACTCTCTAATTTCTTAGGTTCCAAATCGTTGAACTTATCAAGACAAATAACTTGTGGCGTTCTTCGAGTTCTAGACTTATCAATAGTTTCATTCCATAGACTATTGTGGCGTCTTTCATTTCCCTTTCAATCTTATCAATAGTTCAAATTACAAACTATTGTGGCGATTATCAGTACTCCACCCAAAACACCAAAACCAACCCTTCCTTTTAACTTATCCAAAAACCACCAAAAATTCCCTACAACAACAAACCCGCAAACCTTCATCCAAATTGAAGCAAAGACTTATTGAGGCAACCCACGTAATTCCGCAACGATTTGAGCTTCGTTCATAGCAAAGGCAGCGAGGTTCTCATCATTTGGTATCAGAGCCGAAGACGATCGTGAATCATGCAACTTTTTGCTGGGTTCGTTGAAGACTACCCCATGTCATACGTACTCAATGACGACGTTGAAGATGAAGAACATTTTTTTGAGTCATTGGGTGATCCAATATACGACGAGGAACTCGATGACGAGGAATTCAACGACGAATCGATTTTCCAAAAATATAACATCAGAGAGCCAATATTTGACTATCCGATCTTCGAAGAGCTAATCTTTGACAAAGACGAGGAAGACACGAATATATCTTTTTCTCCAATTATCAATCAATCCGATGGAGGTGGTACAATTTTCGTTGACGTGTCTTATTTATTTGAGGTTGAATTAAGTATTTTGGAGTTCATCAAGATTGTCATTCTTTATTCGCACCACCTAAGGATGCACCGAATTCGAGGACGAATTCTGTCAAACACGGGGAGAATGATGCAGGGCAAACTGGGCTATAGTTTCAAGAATGTTGAGATCACCGAAACGGACAAAAGAGTAGTGTTTTCTGAGTGGAATCGACCTAGTAAACAAGACCCACGAGGTAGGGTCTCGGGATTTAAGCCGAATTCTGACGTTTAGGCTTTCAAAATGACGTTTTGTGTTCTTCTCGATTAATTTAATTATAGCTTTTATTATTGTGTTTAAGTAGATTTAATTTATGCATTAATATTCAGTTTTTGGATTATGAAAAGTCTCTTGATGAATCTATAAATCATGAGCACCTATTTTGTAATGGATAGATTATGAATGAACATTTCTGAAAACATTTTGTGAGAAAATACTCTCTAATTTCTTAGGTTCCAAATCGTTGAACTTATCAAGACAAATAACTTGTGGCGTTCTTCGAGTTCTAGACTTATCAATAGTTTCATTCCATAGACTATTGTGGCGTCTTTCATTTCCCTTTCAATCTTATCAATAGTTCAAATTACAAACTATTGTGGCGATTATCAGTACTCCACCCAAAACACCAAAACCAACCCTTCCTTTTAACTTATCCAAAAACCACCAAAAATTCCCTACAACAACAAACCCGCAAACCTTCATCCAAATTGAAGCAAAGACTTATTGAGGCAACCCACGTAATTCCGCAACGATTTGAGCTTCGTTCATCGCAAAGGCAGCGAGGTTCTCATCATTTGGTATCAGAGCCGAAGACGATCGTGAATCATGCAACTTTTTGCTGGGTTCGTTGAAGACTACCCCATGTCATACGTACTCAATGACGACGTTGAAGATGAAGAACATTTTTTTGAGTCATTGGGTGATCCAATATACGACGAGGAACTCGATGACGAGGAATTCAACGACGAATCGATTTTCCAAAAATATAACATCAGAGAGCCAATATTTGACTATCCGATCTTCGAAGAGCTAATCTTTGACAAAGACGAGGAAGACACGAAGATATCTTTTTCTCCAATTATCAATCAATCCGATGGAGGTGGTACAATTTTCGTTGACGTGTCTTATTTATTTGAGGTTGAATTAAGTATTTTGGAGTTCATCAAGATTGTCATTCTTTATTCGCACCACCTAAGGATGCACCGAATTCGAGGACGAATTCTGTCAAACACGGGGAGAATGATGCAGGGCAAACTGGGCTATAGTTTCAAGAATGTTGAGATCACCGAAACGGACAAAAGAGTAGTGTTTTCTGAGTGGAATCGACCTAGTAAACAAGACCCACGAGGTAGGGTCTCGGGATTTAAGCCGAATTCTGACGTTTAGGCTTTCAAAATGACGTTTTGTGTTCTTCTCGATTAATTTAATTATAGCTTTTATTATTGTGTTTAAGTAGATTTAATTTATGCATTAATATTCAGTTTTTGGATTATGAAAAGTCTCTTGATGAATCTATAAATCATGAGCACCTATTTTGTAATGGATAGATTATGAATGAACATTTCTGAAAACATTTTGTGAGAAAATACTCTCTAATTTCTTAGGTTCCAAATCGTTGAACTTATCAAGACAAATAACTTGTGGCGTTCTTCGAGTTCTAGACTTATCAATAGTTTCATTCCATAGACTATTGTGGCGTCTTTCATTTCCCTTTCAATCTTATCAATAGTTCAAATTACAAACTATTGTGGCGATTATCAGTACTCCACCCAAAACACCAAAACCAACCCTTCCTTTTAACTTATCCAAAAACCACCAAAAATTCCCTACAACAACAAACCCGCAAACCTTCATCCAAATTGAAGCAAAGACTTATTGAGGCAACCCACGTAATTCCGCAACGATTTGAGCTTCGTTCATCGCAAAGGCAGCGAGGTTCTCATCATTTGGTATCAGAGCCGAAGACGATCGTGAATCATGCAACTTTTTGCTGGGTTCGTTGAAGACTACCCCATGTCATACGTACTCAATGACGACGTTGAAGATGAAGAACATTTTTTTGAGTCATTGGGTGATCCAATATACGACGAGGAACTCGATGACGAGGAATTCAACGACGAATCGATTTTCCAAAAATATAACATCAGAGAGCCAATATTTGACTATCCGATCTTCGAAGAGCTAATCTTTGACAAAGACGAGGAAGACACGAAGATATCTTTTTCTCCAATTATCAATCAATCCGATGGAGGTGGTACAATTTTCGTTGACGTGTCTTATTTATTTGAGGTTGAATTAAGTATTTTGGAGTTCATCAAGATTGTCATTCTTTATTCGCACCACCTAAGGATGCACCGAATTCGAGGACGAATTCTGTCAAACACGGGGAGAATGATGCAGGGCAAACTGGGCTATAGTTTCAAGAATGTTGAGATCACCGAAACGGACAAAAGAGTAGTGTTTTCTGAGTGGAATCGACCTAGTAAACAAGACCCACGAGGTAGGGTCTCGGGATTTAAGCCGAATTCTGACGTTTAGGCTTTCAAAATGACGTTTTGTGTTCTTCTCGATTAATTTAATTATAGCTTTTATTATTGTGTTTAAGTAGATTTAATTTATGCATTAATATTCAGTTTTTGGATTATGAAAAGTCTCTTGATGAATCTATAAATCATGAGCACCTATTTTGTAATGGATAGATTATGAATGAACATTTCTGAAAACATTTTGTGAGAAAATACTCTCTAATTTCTTAGGTTCCAAATCGTTGAACTTATCAAGACAAATAACTTGTGGCGTTCTTCGAGTTCTAGACTTATCAATAGTTTCATTCCATAGACTATTGTGGCGTCTTTCATTTCCCTTTCAATCTTATCAATAGTTCAAATTACAAACTATTGTGGCGATTATCAGTACTCCACCCAAAACACCAAAACCAACCCTTCCTTTTAACTTATCCAAAAACCACCAAAAATTCCCTACAACAACAAACCCGCAAACCTTCATCCAAATTGAAGCAAAGACTTATTGAGGCAACCCACGTAATTCCGCAACGATTTGAGCTTCGTTCATCGCAAAGGCAGCGAGGTTCTCATCATTTGGTATCAGAGCCGAAGACGATCGTGAATCATGCAACTTTTTGCTGGGTTCGTTGAAGACTACCCCATGTCATACGTACTCAATGACGACGTTGAAGATGAAGAACATTTTTTTGAGTCATTGGGTGATCCAATATACGACGAGGAACTCGATGACGAGGAATTCAACGACGAATCGATTTTCCAAAAATATAACATCAGAGAGCCAATATTTGACTATCCGATCTTCGAAGAGCTAATCTTTGACAAAGACGAGGAAGACACGAAGATATCTTTTTCTCCAATTATCAATCAATCCGATGGAGGTGGTACAATTTTCGTTGACGTGTCTTATTTATTTGAGGTTGAATTAAGTATTTTGGAGTTCATCAAGATTGTCATTCTTTATTCGCACCACCTAAGGATGCACCGAATTCGAGGACGAATTCTGTCAAACACGGGGAGAATGATGCAGGGCAAACTGGGCTATAGTTTCAAGAATGTTGAGATCACCGAAACGGACAAAAGAGTAGTGTTTTCTGAGTGGAATCGACCTAGTAAACAAGACCCACGAGGTAGGGTCTCGGGATTTAAGCCGAATTCTGACGTTTAGGCTTTCAAAATGACGTTTTGTGTTCTTCTCGATTAATTTAATTATAGCTTTTATTATTGTGTTTAAGTAGATTTAATTTATGCATTAATATTCAGTTTTTGGATTATGAAAAGTCTCTTGATGAATCTATAAATCATGAGCACCTATTTTGTAATGGATAGATTATGAATGAACATTTCTGAAAACATTTTGTGAGAAAATACTCTCTAATTTCTTAGGTTCCAAATCGTTGAACTTATCAAGACAAATAACTTGTGGCGTTCTTCGAGTTCTAGACTTATCAATAGTTTCATTCCATAGACTATTGTGGCGTCTTTCATTTCCCTTTCAATCTTATCAATAGTTCAAATTACAAACTATTGTGGCGATTATCAGTACTCCACCCAAAACACCAAAACCAACCCTTCCTTTTAACTTATCCAAAAACCACCAAAAATTCCCTACAACAACAAACCCGCAAACCTTCATCCAAATTGAAGCAAAGACTTATTGAGGCAACCCACGTAATTCCGCAACGATTTGAGCTTCGTTCATCGCAAAGGCAGCGAGGTTCTCATCATTTGGTATCAGAGCCGAAGACGATCGTGAATCATGCAACTTTTTGCTGGGTTCGTTGAAGACTACCCCATGTCATACGTACTCAATGACGACGTTGAAGATGAAGAACATTTTTTTGAGTCATTGGGTGATCCAATATACGACGAGGAACTCGATGACGAGGAATTCAACGACGAATCGATTTTCCAAAAATATAACATCAGAGAGCCAATATTTGACTATCCGATCTTCGAAGAGCTAATCTTTGACAAAGACGAGGAAGACACGAAGATATCTTTTTCTCCAATTATCAATCAATCCGATGGAGGTGGTACAATTTTCGTTGACGTGTCTTATTTATTTGAGGTTGAATTAAGTATTTTGGAGTTCATCAAGATTGTCATTCTTTATTCGCACCACCTAAGGATGCACCGAATTCGAGGACGAATTCTGTCAAACACGGGGAGAATGATGCAGGGCAAACTGGGCTATAGTTTCAAGAATGTTGAGATCACCGAAACGGACAAAAGAGTAGTGTTTTCTGAGTGGAATCGACCTAGTAAACAAGACCCACGAGGTAGGGTCTCGGGATTTAAGCCGAATTCTGACGTTTAGGCTTTCAAAATGACGTTTTGTGTTCTTCTCGATTAATTTAATTATAGCTTTTATTATTGTGTTTAAGTAGATTTAATTTATGCATTAATATTCAGTTTTTGGATTATGAAAAGTCTCTTGATGAATCTATAAATCATGAGCACCTATTTTGTAATGGATAGATTATGAATGAACATTTCTGAAAACATTTTGTGAGAAAATACTCTCTAATTTCTTAGGTTCCAAATCGTTGAACTTATCAAGACAAATAACTTGTGGCGTTCTTCGAGTTCTAGACTTATCAATAGTTTCATTCCATAGACTATTGTGGCGTCTTTCATTTCCCTTTCAATCTTATCAATAGTTCAAATTACAAACTATTGTGGCGATTATCAGTACTCCACCCAAAACACCAAAACCAACCCTTCCTTTTAACTTATCCAAAAACCACCAAAAATTCCCTACAACAACAAACCCGCAAACCTTCATCCAAATTGAAGCAAAGACTTATTGAGGCAACCCACGTAATTCCGCAACGATTTGAGCTTCGTTCATCGCAAAGGCAGCGAGGTTCTCATCATTTGGTATCAGAGCCGAAGACGATCGTGAATCATGCAACTTTTTGCTGGGTTCGTTGAAGACTACCCCATGTCATACGTACTCAATGACGACGTTGAAGATGAAGAACATTTTTTTGAGTCATTGGGTGATCCAATATACGACGAGGAACTCGATGACGAGGAATTCAACGACGAATCGATTTTCCAAAAATATAACATCAGAGAGCCAATATTTGACTATCCGATCTTCGAAGAGCTAATCTTTGACAAAGACGAGGAAGACACGAAGATATCTTTTTCTCCAATTATCAATCAATCCGATGGAGGTGGTACAATTTTCGTTGACGTGTCTTATTTATTTGAGGTTGAATTAAGTATTTTGGAGTTCATCAAGATTGTCATTCTTTATTCGCACCACCTAAGGATGCACCGAATTCGAGGACGAATTCTGTCAAACACGGGGAGAATGATGCAGGGCAAACTGGGCTATAGTTTCAAGAATGTTGAGATCACCGAAACGGACAAAAGAGTAGTGTTTTCTGAGTGGAATCGACCTAGTAAACAAGACCCACGAGGTAGGGTCTCGGGATTTAAGCCGAATTCTGACGTTTAGGCTTTCAAAATGACGTTTTGTGTTCTTCTCGATTAATTTAATTATAGCTTTTATTATTGTGTTTAAGTAGATTTAATTTATGCATTAATATTCAGTTTTTGGATTATGAAAAGTCTCTTGATGAATCTATAAATCATGAGCACCTATTTTGTAATGGATAGATTATGAATGAACATTTCTGAAAACATTTTGTGAGAAAATACTCTCTAATTTCTTAGGTTCCAAATCGTTGAACTTATCAAGACAAATAACTTGTGGCGTTCTTCGAGTTCTAGACTTATCAATAGTTTCATTCCATAGACTATTGTGGCGTCTTTCATTTCCCTTTCAATCTTATCAATAGTTCAAATTACAAACTATTGTGGCGATTATCAGTACTCCACCCAAAACACCAAAACCAACCCTTCCTTTTAACTTATCCAAAAACCACCAAAAATTCCCTACAACAACAAACCCGCAAACCTTCATCCAAATTGAAGCAAAGACTTATTGAGGCAACCCACGTAATTCCGCAACGATTTGAGCTTCGTTCATCGCAAAGGCAGCGAGGTTCTCATCATTTGGTATCAGAGCCGAAGACGATCGTGAATCATGCAACTTTTTGCTGGGTTCGTTGAAGACTACCCCATGTCATACGTACTCAATGACGACGTTGAAGATGAAGAACATTTTTTTGAGTCATTGGGTGATCCAATATACGACGAGGAACTCGATGACGAGGAATTCAACGACGAATCGATTTTCCAAAAATATAACATCAGAGAGCCAATATTTGACTATCCGATCTTCGAAGAGCTAATCTTTGACAAAGACGAGGAAGACACGAAGATATCTTTTTCTCCAATTATCAATCAATCCGATGGAGGTGGTACAATTTTCGTTGACGTGTCTTATTTATTTGAGGTTGAATTAAGTATTTTGGAGTTCATCAAGATTGTCATTCTTTATTCGCACCACCTAAGGATGCACCGAATTCGAGGACGAATTCTGTCAAACACGGGGAGAATGATGCAGGGCAAACTGGGCTATAGTTTCAAGAATGTTGAGATCACCGAAACGGACAAAAGAGTAGTGTTTTCTGAGTGGAATCGACCTAGTAAACAAGACCCACGAGGTAGGGTCTCGGGATTTAAGCCGAATTCTGACGTTTAGGCTTTCAAAATGACGTTTTGTGTTCTTCTCGATTAATTTAATTATAGCTTTTATTATTGTGTTTAAGTAGATTTAATTTATGCATTAATATTCAGTTTTTGGATTATGAAAAGTCTCTTGATGAATCTATAAATCATGAGCACCTATTTTGTAATGGATAGATTATGAATGAACATTTCTGAAAACATTTTGTGAGAAAATACTCTCTAATTTCTTAGGTTCCAAATCGTTGAACTTATCAAGACAAATAACTTGTGGCGTTCTTCGAGTTCTAGACTTATCAATAGTTTCATTCCATAGACTATTGTGGCATCTTTCATTTCCCTTTCAATCTTATCAATAGTTCAAATTACAAACTATTGTGGCGATTATCAGTACTCCACCCAAAACACCAAAACCAACCATTCCTTTTAACCTATCCAAAAACCACCAAAAATTCCCTACTACAACAAACCCGCAAACCTTCATCCAAATTGAAGCAAAGACTTATTGAGGCAACCCACGTAATTCCGCAACGATTTGAGCTTCGTTCATCGCAAAGGCAGCGAGGTTCTCTTCATTAGGTATCAGAGCCGAAGACGATCGTGAATCATGCAACTTTTTGCTGGGTTCGTTGAAGACTACCCCATGTCATACGTATTCAATGACGACGTTGAAGATGAAGAACATTTTTTTGAGTCATTGGGTGATCCAATATACGACGAGGAACTCGATGACGAGGAATTCAACGACGAATCGATTTTCCAAAAATATAACATCAGAGAGCCAATATTTGACTATCCGATCTTCGAAGAGCTAATCTTTGACAAAGACGAGGAAGACACGAAGATATCTTTTTCTCCAATTATCAATCAATCCGATGGAGGTGGTACAATTTTCGTTGACGTGTCTTATTTATTTGAGGTTGAATTAAGTATTTTGGAGTTCATCAAGATTGTCATTCTTTATTCGCACCACCTAAGAATGCATCGAATTCGAGGACGAATTCTGTCAAACACGGGGAGAATGATGCAGGGCAAACTTGGCTATAGTTTCAAGAATGTTGAGATCACCGAAACGGACAAAAGAGTAGTGTTTTCTGAGTGGAATCGACCTAGTAAACAAGACACACGAAGTAGGGACTCGGGATTTAAGCCGACTTCTGACGTTTAGGCTTTCAAAATGACGTTTTGTGTTCTTCTCGATTAATTTAATTATAGCTTTTATTATTGTGTTTAAGTAGATTTAATTTATGCATTAATATTCAGTTTTTGGATTATGAAAAGTCTCTTGATGAATCTATAAATCATGAGCACCTATTTTGTAATGGATAGATTATGAATGAACATTTCTGAAAACATTTTGTGAGAAAATACTCTCTAATTTCTTAGGTTCTAAATCGTTGAACTTATCAAGACAAATAACTTGTGGCGTTCTTCGAGTTCTAGACTTATCAATAGTTTCATTCCATAGACTATTGTGGCGTCTTTCATTTCCCTTTCAATCTTATCAATAGTTCAAATTACAAACTATTGTGGCGATTATCAGTACTCCACCCAAAACACCAAAACCAACCCTTCCTTTTAACTTATCCAAAAACCACCAAAAATTCCCTACAACAACAAACCCGCAAACCTTCATCCAAATTGAAGCAAAGACTTATTGAGGCAACCCACGTAATTCCGCAACGATTTGAGCTTCCTTCATCGCAAAGGCAGCGAGGTTCTCATCATTTGGTATCAGAGCCGAAGACGATCGTGAATCATGCAACTTTTTGCTGGGTTCGTTGAAGACTACCCCATGTCATACGTACTCAATGACGACGTTGAAGATGAAGAACATTTTTTTGAGTCATTGGGTGATCCAATATACGACGAGGAACTCGATGACGAGGAATTCAACGACGAATCGATTTTCCAAAAATATAACATCAGAGAGCCAATATTTGACTATCCGATCTTCGAAGAGCTAATCTTTGACAAAGACGAGGAAGACACGAAGATATCTTTTTCTCCAATTATCAATCAATCCGATGGAGGTGGTACAATTTTCGTTGACGTGTCTTATTTATTTGAGGTTGAATTAAGTATTTTTGAGTTCATCAAGATTGTCATTCTTTATTCGCACCACCTAAGAATGCATCGAATTCGAGGACGAATTCTGTCAAACACGGGGAGAATGATGCAGGGCAAACTTGGCTATAGTTTCAAGAATGTTGAGATCACCGAAACGGACAAAAGAGTAGTGTTTTCTGAGTGGAATCGACCTAGTAAACAAGACACACGAAGTAGGGACTCGGGATTTAAGCCGACTTCTGACGTTTAGGCTTTCAAAATGACGTTTTGTGTTCTTCTCGATTAATTTAATTATAGCTTTTATTATTGTGTTTAAGTAGATTTAATTTATGCATTAATATTCAGTTTTTGGATTATGAAAAGTCTCTTGATGAATCTATAAATCATGAGCACCTATTTTGTAATGGATAGATTATGAATGAACATTTCTGAAAACATTTTGTGAGAAAATACTCTCTAATTTCTTAGGTTCTAAATCGTTGAACTTATCAAGACAAATAACTTGTGGCGTTCTTCGAGTTCTAGACTTATCAATAGTTTCATTCCATAGACTATTGTGGCGTCTTTCATTTCCCTTTCAATCTTATCAATAGTTCAAATTACAAACTATTGTGGCGATTATCAGTACTCCACCCAAAACACCAAAACCAACCCTTCCTTTTAACTTATCCAAAAACCACCAAAAATTCCCTACAACAACAAACCCGCAAACCTTCATCCAAATTGAAGCAAAGACTTATTGAGGCAACCCACGTAATTCCGCAACGATTTGAGCTTCCTTCATCGCAAAGGCAGCGAGGTTCTCATCATTTGGTATCAGAGCCGAAGACGATCGTGAATCATGCAACTTTTTGCTGGGTTCGTTGAAGACTACCCCATGTCATACGTACTCAATGACGACGTTGAAGATGAAGAACATTTTTTTGAGTCATTGGGTGATCCAATATACGACGAGGAACTCGATGACGAGGAATTCAACGACGAATCGATTTTCCAAAAATATAACATCAGAGAGCCAATATTTGACTATCCGATCTTCGAAGAGCTAATCTTTGACAAAGACGAGGAAGACACGAAGATATCTTTTTCTCCAATTATCAATCAATCCGATGGAGGTGGTACAATTTTCGTTGACGTGTCTTATTTATTTGAGGTTGAATTAAGTATTTTTGAGTTCATCAAGATTGTCATTCTTTATTCGCACCACCTAAGAATGCATCGAATTCGAGGACGAATTCTGTCAAACACGGGGAGAATGATGCAGGGCAAACTGGGCTATAGTTTCAAGAATGTTGAGATCACCGAAACGGACAAAAGAGTAGTGTTTTCTGAGTGGAATCGACCTAGTAAACAAGACCCACGAAGTAGGGTCTCGGGATTTAAGCCGAATTCTGACGTTTAGGCTTTCAAAATGACGTTTTGTGTTCTTCTCGATTAATTTAATTATAGCTTTTATTATTGTGTTTAAGTAGATTTAATTTATGCATTAATATTCAGTTTTTGGATTATGAAAAGTCTATTGATGAATCTATAAATCATGAGCACCTATTTTGTAATGGATAGATTATGAATGAACATTTCTGAAAACATTTTGTGAGAAAATACTCTCTAATTTCTTAGGTTCCAAATCGTTGAACTTATCAAGACAAATAACTTGTGGCGTTCTTCGAGTTCTAGACTTATCAATAGTTTCATTCCATAGACTATTGTGGCGTCTTTCATTTCCCTTTCAATCTTATCAATAGTTCAAATTACAAACTATTGTGGCGATTATCAGTACTCCACCCAAAACACCAAAACCAACCATTCCTTTTAACCTATCCAAAAACCACCAAAAATTCCCTACAACAACAAACCCGCAAACCTTCATCCAAATTGAAGCAAAGACTTATTGAGGTAACCCACGTAATTCCTCAACGATTTGAGCTTCGTTCATCGCAAAGGCAGCGAGGTTCTCTTCATTAGGTATCAGAGCCGAAGACGATCGTGAATCATGCAACTTTTTGCTGGGTTCGTTGAAGACTACCCCATGTCATACGTATTCAATGACGACGTTGAAGATGAAGAACATTTTTTTTGAGTCATTGGGTGATCCAATATACGACGAGGAACTCGATGACGAGGAATTCAACGACGAATCGATTTTCCCAAAATATAACATCAGAGAGCCAATATTTGACTATCCGATCTTCGAAGAGCTAATCTTTGACAAAGACGAGGAAGACACGTAGATATCTTTTTCTCCAATTATCAATCACTCCGATGGAGGTGGTACAATTTTCGTTGACGTGTCTTATTTATTTGAGGTTGAATTAAGTATTTTGGAGTTCATCAAGATTGTCATTCTTTATTCGCACCACCTAAGAATGCATCGAATTCGAGGACGAATTCTGTCAAACACGGGGAGAATGATGCAGGGCAAACTGGGCTATAGTTTCAAGAATGTTGAGATCACCGAAACGGACAAAAGAGTAGTGTTTTCTGAGTGGAATCGACCTAGTAAACAAGACCCACGAAGTAGGGTCTCGGGATTTAAGCCGAATTCTGACGTTTAGGCTTTCAAAATGACGTTTTGTGTTCTTCTCGATTAATTTAATTATAGCTTTTTATTATTGTTTTTAAGTAGATTTAATTTATACATTAATATTCAGTTTTTGGATTATGAAAAGTCTATTGATGAATCTATAAATCATGAGCACCTATTTTGTAATGGATAGATTATGAATGAACATTTCTGAAAAACATTTTGTGAGAAAATACTCTCTAATTTCTTAGGTTCTAAATCGTTGAACTTATCAAGACAAATAACTTGTGGCGTTCTTCGAGTTCTAGACTTATCAATAGTTTCATTCCATAGACTATTGTGGCGTCTTTCATTTCCCTTTCAATCTTATCAATAGTTCAAATTACAAACTATTGTGGCGATTATCAGTACTCCACCCAAAACACCAAAACCAACCCTTCCTTTTAACGTATCCAAAAACCACCAAAAATTCCCTACAACAACAAACCCGCAAACCTTCATCCAAATTGAAGCAAAGACTTATTGAGGCAACCCACGTAATTCCGCAACGATTTGAGCTTCGTTAATCGCAAAGGCAGCGAGGTTCTCATCATTTGGTATCAGAGCCGAAGACGATCGTGAATCATGCAACTTTTTGCTGGGTTCGTTGAAGACTACCCCATGTCATACGTACTCAATGACGACGTTGAAGATGAAGAACATTTTTTTGAGTCATTGGGTGATCCAATATACGACGAGGAACTCGATGACGAGGAATTCAACGACGAATCGATTTTCCAAAAATATAAAATCAGAGAGCCAATATTTGACTATCCGATCTTCGAAGAGCTAATCTTTGACAAAGACGAGGAAGACACGAAGATATCTTTTTCTCCAATTATCAATCAATCCGATGGAGGTGGTACAATTTTCGTTGACGTGTCTTATTTATTTGAGGTTGAATTAAGTATTTTGGAGTTCATCAAGATTGTCATTCTTTATTCGCACCACCTAAGAATGCATCGAATTCGAGGACGAATTCTGTCAAACACGGGGAGAATGATGCAGGGCAAACTGGGCTATAGTTTCAAGAATGTTGAGATCACCGAAACGGACAAAAGAGTAGTGTTTTCTGAGTGGAATCGACCTAGTAAACAAGACCCACGAAGTAGGGTCTCGGGATTTAAGCCGAATTCTGACGTTTAGGTTTTCAAAATGACGTTTTGTGTTCTTCTCGATTAATTTAATTATAGCTTTTATTATTGTGTTTAAGTAGATTTAATTTATGCATTAATATTCAGTTTTTGGATTATGAAAAGTCTCTTGATGAATCTATAAATCATGAGCACCTATTTTGTAATGGATAGATTATGAATGAACATTTCTGAAAACATTTTGTGAGAAAATACTCTCTAATTTCTTAGGTTCCAAATCGTTGAACTTATCAAGACAAATAACTTGTGGCGTTCTTCGAGTTCTAGACTTATCAATAGTTTCATTCCATAGACTATTGTGGCGTCTTTCATTTCCCTTTCAATCTTATCAATAGTTCAAATTACAAACTATTTTGGCGATTATCAGTACTCCACCCAAAACACCAAAACCAACCCTTCCTTTTAACCTATCCAAAAACCACCAAAAATTCCCTACAACAACAAACCCGCAAACCTTCATCCAAATTGAAGCAAAGACTTATTGAGGTAACCCACGTAATTCCGCAACGATTTGAGCTTCGTTCATCGCAAAGGCAGCGAGGTTCTCTTCATTAGGTATCAGAGCCGAAGACGATCGTGAATCATGCAACTTTTTGCTGGGTTCGTTGAAGACTACCCCATGTCATACGTATTCAATGACGACGTTGAAGATGAAGAACATTTTTTGAGTCATTGGGTGATTCAATATACGACGAGGAACTCGATGACGAGGAATTCAACGACGAATCGATTTTCCAAAAATATAACATCAAAGAGCCAATATTTGACTATCCGATCTTCGAAGAGCTAATCTTTGACAAAGACGAGGAAGACACGAAGATATCTTTTTCTCCCATTATCAATCAATCCGATGTAGGTGGTACAATTTTCGTTGACGTGTCTTATTTATTTTAGGTTGAATTAAGTATTTTGGAGTTCATCAAGATTGTCATTCTTTATTCGCACCACCTAAGAATGCATCGAATTCGAGGACGAATTCTGTCAAACACGGGGAGAATGATGCAGGGCAAACTGGGCTATAGTTTCAAGAATGTTGAGATCACCGAAACGGACAAAAGAGTAGTGTTTTCTGAGTGGAATCGACCTAGTAAACAAGACCCACGAAGTAGGGTCTCGGGATTTAAGCCGAATTCTGACGTTTAGGTTTTCAAAATGACGTTTTGTGTTCTTCTCGATTAATTTAATTATAGCTTTTATTATTGTGTTTAAGTAGATTTAATTTATGCATTAATATTCAGTTTTTGGATTATGAAAAGTCTCTTGATGAATCTATAAATCATGAGCACCTATTTTGTAATGGATAGATTATGAATGAACATTTCTGAAAACATTTTGTGAGAAAATACTCTCTAATTTCTTATCACCCCTCGCCAACCAGGTTAATCACGAGGCGAGGAGCAGGTTCCCCGGACACGGGAGGATCGACGCCCCCACTTGTGCCGTGCCCAGTTGGGGCGCGCCCAGTAGGAGCCCAAATCTTACTCCCACAAGGAGAAAAACAGAGGAAAAACCTCCAAAAGTCAGATTCCCCCGCGCGAGCGCACCAGCCCCGTGCACGGGGCGCGCCGCGCGCCGCGCCGGCCAGGGGGCGCGCCGCGCGGTTACACCAAAAAAGAAAAAAAGAAGAGAAAGGAAAGGAAAGGAAAACTTTCCTTGGGTGACGAGATTTTGAAGATATTTTCCTCAAACACCCAACAGAAAAGATGAAAAGTTCATCGCCGGGAACCTCCCGAGCGACGAACTTGGGGGGCTAATGTTGTCGGTCATTTTCGGAAAACCCGAGACGCCAAGAAGGCACGTCGCTCAAACGGCGGATGGTCAGGCCGGAGGTCCTGAAGAGCGGCAAGCCTTCAAGCCCTCGCCCAAACTCTTGACTCCTTGAGTCTGCTCCTTGAGTCGAGACTTCATTCAGTCTCCTCGAGTCGAGCCTCGCTCCTCGAGTTGAGCCTTGAGTCAGTTTCCTCGAGTCGAGCCTCGCTCCTCGAGTTGAGCCTTGAGTCAGTCTCCTCGAGTCGAGCCTCGCTCCTCGAGTCGAGACTTGAGTCAATCTCCTCGAGTCGAACCTCGTCCCTCCGAGTCGGGACCAGAGTCGGTCCCCTAGAGGCGAGCCTCGACTCGGATCCTATTCGTCGAATAGATACATTCGTGTCATAAACCCGGAATACGAAGCCCACAATAGCTCAACGGGCCCGGAAGGACGACAGTCGCGAAAAGCCCACGAAGATGTAGCCCAGCGCGCCGCGCCCGGGCATGGTCGCGCCGCACGCCACGGGTCGCGCGCCGCGCGTGTTGCGCCGCTACCTCTTGTGCGCCTCCACTTGAAGAGGTGCGCGCCCCTAGTCCCACATGGATGACGAAGGACCTTCCTAAGGCCCTCGAACACCTATATAAACCTCCTCTCACTGAGGGGGAAGCCATCCCATCTTCTCCTATCGATACGCTCGAATTCTCGCTCTCCTCTACTTCTTTTGATGCCATCTTTGGCCTGAAGCATTCTCGCAAGTCTCTCTCATTCTCAGTGGTTTTGAAGCACTCTCGGGGACTTGCCGGACGTCGCTCCCACTGATCGAACGCCCTCCAGTGCTCAGGCACGCTCCTAGGGTTATCGACTAGAGTCCCCCTACGCGTCTAATACGCTAGACGCGTACGCGATCTCCGATGTTCTGAGACGCCGCCGAGGACTCCTCCGCGCCCCGTCTCCTTCGTCGAGTATGCTTCTCCACCAAGGCTCCGTGCCTCACACTGCGTTACACACCCCTGAACTACGTTCTGACCTAATCCCACACACGGGTACGTAGGCAGCCGACACACAAGGCACGGTCACTCCTCCTCCTCACCCCTTCCCTCTTCCGAGAGGCGGATTGATCGGAGAAAACCTAGCTCGAGACTTTCGAGCTCACACTTTGGACCCGGGTGCGATCACTTGGTCCGACCTTGGATCGAACCGCCCGAGGTATTCAATCGATGTTCATTTTCATGCGACAACAACCACGAAAGTTTCTATCACATGAATCACTTGAGGTAAGAAGGATTTAGTGTGTGGGAACTTTTAAACACGACGACTCGAGAACAAGTCTTAGAGTCGAAGAGCTAAAACACTAGGTATAATGTGGATCTAGGTGCAAAAAACAAAAACGAAAAAGGGAATCTAGATAGAGAGAGAGGGGCGACTACAATGAAGAGAGAGAAGCTCTTAATCTCAAAATTGTGTGTTGTGAGTTGTAAATGAGGTGGGGTATTTATAGGAGGAGGATTACCTTTAAAAGGTAGTTTATCTTTTTCTATAGAATATCACATATTCGTGAGCAAATATTTGCTCTCCTTTTCCTCATTTCACATGTCCAAGATGGCTTCTTGAATCCCTTGGATTTGTTTCCTCTTTTTCCTTTGGCAAGTATTTTCATACATTAAAGTACAAAATAAACTCTCTTTTCTCTCTCTCTCTCTTTAGTTGGACGGTTTGCATGCTTCTAGAAGGAGCTTCTAGATGTTTCTTCATTTGTTCATTACAACATAAGAAATACCCATTAAGAATTTTCAAGTAAAATTCCATGAAATGAAATTAATCATCAAGGCTCAATAACATCATTATGGCTGAGTGATCCAATTCCATTGTCATCATATGACAATGTCAAAAAACTTATTTATTGACATTCATACCACCCCATGTCCAAAAAGACAAAACTACCCTTTAGACAATTTTCCTAAAACTTGTCTAGTGCTTGTTTTGACTTAGCTTCTAGTTTAACTAATCCTACTCGAAATGACTTGTGACAGTGACCTCATGGATCCAAATGAACAAAGCTTGAGCTAACATACTTAGACTCAAAAGTTCACAAACCTTTTCCAAGTTTAGCTTAATGTCAACTGACTCCACTAAAGAGTTGACACTGAGAATCTCTCGGTTCAAATGAATTTATTTTCTACTAAAAAATTCAACTTAATTGTGATGAGTGGATCCACTGAATATTATCTATGTTTACCCTTCATGAATATCATCACCTAGTCGGAATTTACAAAATTACCATTTTACCCTTCTAGCTGTTATATCCTCAATTCCTTTCTCGCTTGTGAATAATTTAGAAACAATGTATTGACGAGGAGCTAACAAGTTACAATGATTCATCCAAAAGAGTCATGACTCAATTTGGACACTGGCCAATTCATTTATTCACATTCCAAGGAACAAAGCATGAGGTGATATACATTGAATTTCAGAAATTGTGTACATGAATTCCATATCTATGAGATTTTCACAAAATTACTCATAACATCTTCATAATTTAGTACTTCACATTTAGGTCCTGTCTATATCAGATAGTGAATTTAGAACTCTGACTTTCTCAAATGAGAATACGTAAGCTATGAAATGACATGTCTCATTTCAGGATTAAGCTAAGCATGATGCAATTCATACGTAGTGACTTCGAGACATAAGAGGTTAAATGGTTTGTTCTTATTCTGTCTCAACGGTGGACAACCTGGCAGATCCATTCACCAAGGCCCTAGCAAACAAGGTCTTCGGCCAACATCGGGAGTGATTAGGCATGAAGGACTTCACACATCTTCTTTAAGTCAAGTGGGAGTTTGTTGTCAATGGTGCCCACAAGAAGAGTTGTAGTCTTTACTTATGTATATTTGACGTAATAAAGTCTCACGAAGACTCTTGCTTGTAATTGCTTATTTATTAATAAAAGTTGAAACGTTCATTCATTCTTCCTTGTCTGAAGCTTTATGATAAATGTTGTCGCTCATTTTCGGACAATTATTTAGGAGCCTAAAGTGGTTAGATCCAAGGCCGGACCATGTGGTCTCGCTTCGGCTCGAGCGTGTCGGACTTGGCATCCCAAGTCGTCCCTTAGCTGTTGGTGATGCCGGCCTCGTCCAAACACCTGTAACGCGGGAAAGAATGCGTGAACTACAAAGGGAAAACAGAGGGGGTGCCTCTGTTTACCTCTCTGACGCTCAACATTAGTAGGATTGAGGGGATAAAAGGGGTTAGGTGTTTAGAGAGCCGAAGCTTGAGAGATACGAGTGAGTTACGAGTTCAGCATCGTTTCAGTACTCAATTTCGGACTACCTGTTTCGAGGGGTCACACCTCATATTTATAGGCGACCATGGAGCGTTTTGGGGCTCCTTGGCCATGTGGATACCCCAAGTTTGGCCATTGGCCGAGGCAAGCCTTTGGGTCGGCCAATGGCCGGGGATATCCTTGGGTCGGCCATTGGCTGAGATAGGCCTTTGGGCCGGCCAATGGCCGCAGATATCCTTGGGTTGGCCATTGGCCGAGGCAGGCCTTTGGGTCGGCCAATGGCCGGGGATATCCTTGGGTCGGACATTGGCCGAGGCAAGCCTTTGGGCCGGCCAATGGCCGGGGGTATCCTTGGGTCGGCCATTGCCCGAGGCAGGCCCTTCGGCCAGCCAATGGCTGAGGATATCCTTGGGCCGGCCATTGGCCGAGGAAGGCCCTTGGGCCGGCCAATGGCTGAGGGTATCCTAGGGCCGGCCATTGGCCGAGGCAGGCCCTTTGGCCGGCCAATGGCCGGGGTGAGTCGCCGGGACATGATCGATGTCGCCTCGCCTTCGTTCGGCCGCGATCGGGGTTGGGACGGTAACATTAGCCCCCCGAGTTTATCACCAGGTGCAACCCGTGTGGTAAACTCAAGGTATTCCGTCATCGCCGACCCGTCGGAGCGTTTCTCCCTTCATCCCAGCGAGGTACGGTCATATTATTTTTTTATTCGTCTTTCATGTTTACCATTTTCGCCTCGACACACACGCCCATTTTCGGGCGTCGACATTCCCGGCTCGCTAACACTCTCCAGCTTCCTGAGCTTGAGGAAACGGTTCGACATTCCAGGATCGATATCGATCTTGCGATCGCTGCCTGACGACCTCTAAACCCGTCCACGAAAGGGGCACACTGCCATTCACGAGGCGAGCCTTCGCGGAGGGCTACGGCTGCCCTTCCAGCCGGTAGTCCAAGAGTTTCTGATTCGACTGGGAGTGCATGCATCCAGATGTCTCCATCTTTGTACCGGGTGGTCACGACGTGCCATATGATGCTCTATCGAGCGAAGAGGAGGGCCGTTACTGTAGACGACATTCAGGATCTTGTAGTTGTTCGTGGAGTCCCTGGGAAACCGGGTTTTTATCTAGCGACCCCTTGGAAACGTCTCGCTATTATCACCAAGGTCACCTCAAAGCACCGATACCCTTGGGTGTGGGTGTCAGAATCCGCCTTCATGGCGGCACCCCTCGCGTTCGGACCCGCGGCCGACTTCTCGCCTGTTCGCGACGCCGAGGACTCCGAACTTGCTGCTGTGGTCAGGGCGGTCCCGGACTCGAGGCGGCAAGGGTCGGTGTTCGAGTCTCTGGACTTAATGGCGATGACCGGGTGGTTTGTGCCTGGCGATGAAGTTCTACCAAGGCCCTATCCTTGGCGCGGAGGTCGTGGAGGACCACGAGTCTGAGTCAGGAGGTTCCTCTACTCCCCTCCCTGATGCGGGGGGTACTAACCATATATATATTTTTTCTATGCTATGGCAGTACTCTATCGCTTACGATTCACCCCCTAAAATATGAAATCTTACATGACAGACCCTGAAATCCTACATTCTAACGAAACTCAACCTTCTGTCAAATATTTAACAGAAGTATTTGACAGAAATTGTGATGGACAATGAATTTACTATACTACCCTTAATTATTTTCTTTTTTAAGAGCAATTATCATACAAACCTCACTTAAATCCCAATAACATACCAATCATCGCCACTATTAAAAAAAAACCAAAACCCAATAAATACTCAGAAAAGAGAAACAGAGTGATTGAAGAGACGAACCTCATTTAGCGGAGGAAGAGGACGAGGCTTTGTTGGACTTGTAAGCCTGGGCTAAAGCGTCGTCGTATGGGTCTCTGCGTCCCTCGACTTGGTTGATCTGAGCATCCCATCGGAGCTGAGCGTTGTGTCGCTCGAGAGTCTAGAAATCGTACGGACGGAGAGGCAAACTCCACATCTCCTTCGTCTTCGCGCACCGATCCTTCATGGCGTAGATGTGCTTCCTTATATTCTCGTCCCTCTCTTTCGGATCTTCCATCATCCAAAGTATCAGATCCTCCGCGAACTCCATTATGAAACTCATCTCTCTCTCTCTCTCTCTCTCTCTAGCCTGAAAGCTCGAAACACATCAACAACCGATTATTTTCCTGCGACGGAACGAATTCATCGTCTCGAGAAATTCGATTTGATCGGATAGTCAAAACACGCTGCGACGGAGCGAGAATTTGATCGTCTCTCGAAATAGTAGATTCCGAAAGGGATATCGATACAGAGAAATACGCACTAAAACAGAATGTATATCGACGAAGCCATATAATTCGATGAAGAAGATGATATAGAAAGTCGAAGGATTTACCTGGTTTCAATGTCGAAGCTTTTTGGGGATTTATAAAGTAATAATTTTTTTAATTGTACAATTACCGATTTACCCTTTAAACACTTGACAGTCGTTAATAAAACTTGGTAGAAGGGTGTGTTCGTTACAATGTAGGATTTCAGGGTTTGTCATGTACGATTTCATATTTCAGGGGGTGAATCGTTATTAGTGTCATAGTTGAGGGGGGAATAATGTAATTTATCCTTATTATTGTTATGTTCTAATCGACTGACGCCCTTTGTGACAGATACCATGGCTCGAGATCGTTCGCGTGCGCGGGTGCCCAGGGTGCAATCTACTGCCAAAGCTGTGGCCGCGGCCCGCTCTCGAGTTGAGGCTCGTCGCGGGGGATCGCTGGTGCGGGCGAGGAATGAGGTGATCTCTTCGAACAAGCGACCGTCGTCGTCGGTCTCTCTCAGTTCGACTTCCTGTCAGAAGCGCGCTCTCACGTCGGTGGTGTTGTCGGTCGTTTTCAGAAAACCCGAGACGCCAAGAAGACACGCCGTTCAAAGGGCCGATGGTCAGGCCGGAGGTCCTGAAGAGCGGCAAGCCTTCTGTCACGAGTCGACTGACAAGTCCTCATGCCAAATCCTCTCGTTCCTCGAGTCAAGCCTCGAGTCGTTCTCCTCGAGTCGAGCCTCGAGTCGTTCCTCGAGTCGAGCCTCGGGTCGCTCCTCGAGTCGAGCCTTGAGTTGTTCCTCGAGTCGAGCCTCGAGTCGTTCTCCTCTAGTCGAGCCTCGAGTCGTTCCTCGAGTCGAGCCACTCTCGTCGAGTAGAAACCTTCATATTTCGCATGGCAAGAATGGTATTCGAAGACCCCTAAAGGCCCGCAAGAGTCCGGCAAGACGAGCCATTCGCCGCGCGCACAGCACGCTGCGCCGGCCAGCCGCGCAGCAAGCAGCGCACCGCGCCAGGCAGGCGCGCGCCGCGCCAAGACGCGCTCGCGCCGCGCGCTCCATGCGCCGCGCGTCCTGCGCCGCGTCCAATGACCCGCGCGCCGCGCCAGGTGACCCACGCGCCGCGCCCCCTACGCCGCGCGCCGCGCGTTGTGCGCCGCTCTTTGTGCGCCGCGCGCGCCGTGCGCCTCCACTTGATGGCACACGCGTTCCTAGTCCCACATGGACGAAAAAGAAGCCTTCTAAGGCCCCCAAACAACTATAAATACCCCCTCTCATTGAGGGGAAAGCCATCCCATTCTTTCTCAAGGAACTTGAGACTTCTCTCCGCTTCTCTAGATGCCATCCTTGGCCTGAAGCGGATTCTCCACGATTTCTCGCTCTCGGAGATTCTGAAGCGCTTTCCGGGGACTCCCGAGTGCCGCCTCTCTTGATCGAGCGATTAATCTTGAGCCCACGAGTGCTCTAACGGTTTTCTACTGAAAATCGCCTACGTGTCTAGCCCCCTAGACGCGTCCGCCATTTCTGACAAGAAATCGCCTACGCGTCCGGCATTTCCAACTAGGAATCGCCTACGCGTCCGGAATCTCCGCCACAACAAGGAACTCTTGACTTAGAGTCTTCCACGTCTCCAAAAGAGAGAAAAACACACATTCTCTCTCGCATACGCGATCTCCGAAGTCCCGAGACGCCGATGAGGACTCCTCGAGCCCCGTCTCCTTCGTCGAGCACGCTTCTCCACCAAGGCTCCGCGCCTCACACAGCGTCCTACACGCTTGAACTACGTTCTGACCTGATCCCACACACGGGTACGTAGGCAGCCGACAACCAAGGCACGGTCACTCCTCCTCCTCACCCCCTACCTCTCCCGAGAGGCGGGTTGATCGGAGAAAACCCTAGCTCGAGACTATCGAGTTCACACTCTTGGCCCGGGTGCGATCACTTGGTCCGGCCTTGGATCGAACCGCCCGAGGTTTTAAATAGTTGTTCATTTTCGTGCGACAACATTTTGGCGCTAGAAGGAGGGGACTTCCCGACCTGTTCAGCCCGAAATCCCTTCCGTTCATCTTCTTCTTTTCTTCTACAAACTCAACTTTCTCGAACTTGAGAAAAGATGAGTACTCAACCATCCGTACGTTCTGAGGGCATGAACAACCCCGAAAACGTCACCGGGACCAAGAAATACTTCTTGCGCTCCCGAGCGCATGGTGACGAAGAGTCGCTCCACGAAGAGAGCTCGACCCGCTCACCATCTCCATCTCCTGATAGCAGGGACAACCGCATCATGGAGCTGGAGGAGAGTATCCGCCAACTAAAGGCGAAGAACGCGAGGTACCGCAACTGATTGGATGCAAGGTCGAGTCGAGCATCGCTCCTCGAGTCGGGTCATACTCCTCGAGTCGAGCCTTTTTCTTCGAGACGAGTCACACTCCTCGAGTCGAGCCTTGCTCCTCGAGACGAGTCATTCTCCTCGAGTCGAGCCTTGCTCCTCGAGTCGAGTCATCCTCCTCGAGTCGAGCATCGCTCCTCGAGTTGAGTCATTCTCCTCGAGTCGAGCATCGCTCCTCGGGTCAAGTCACTCTCCGCGAGTCGAGTCATTCTCCTCGAATCGAGCTTGCTCCCCGAGTCGAGTCACACTCCTCGAGTCGAGCCTTACTCCTCGAGACAGGTCATTCTCCTCGGGTCGAGTCATTCTCCTCGAGTCGAGCTTCGCTCCTCGAGACAAGTCATTCTCCTCGAGTCGAGCCTTGCTCCTCGAGTCGAGTCATTCTCCTCGAGTCAAGCCTTGCTCTTCGAGACGAGTCACACTCCTCGAGTCGAGCATCGCTCCTGAAGTCGAGTCATTCTCCTTGAGTCGAGCTTCGCTCCTCGAGATAAGTCATTCTCCTTGAGTCGAGCCTTGCTCCTCGAGTCGAGTCATTCTCCTCGAGTCGAGCATCGCTCCTCGAGTCGAGTCATCCTCCTCGAGTCGAGCCTTGCTCCTCGAGTCGAGTCATTCTCCTCGAGTCGAGCATCGCTCCTCGAGTCGAGTCATTCTCCTCGAGTCGAGCTTCGCTCCTCGAGATAAGTCATTCTCCTTGAGTCGATCCTTGCTCCTCGAGTCGAGTCATTCTCCTCGAGTCGAGCATCGCTCCTCGAGTCGAGTCATCCTCCTCGAGTCGAGCCTTGCTCCTCGAGTCGAGTCATTCTCCTCGAGTCGAGCATCGCTCCTCGAGTCGAGTCATTCTCCTCGAGTCGAGCATCGTTCCTCGAGTCAAGTCATTCTCCTCGAGTCGAGCCTTGCTCCTCGAGACGAGTCATTCTCTTCGAGTCGAGCTTCGCCCCTCGAGTCGAGTCATTCTCCTCGAGTTGAGCATCGCTCCTCGAGTCGAGCCATGCTTCTCGAGACGAGTCACTCTCCTCGAATCGGGCTTCGCTCCTCGAATCGAGCCTTAAACTTTACGCACGAAGAGCCTCCGTCTGTGTCTCACGAAGCGATTTACCAAGCGAGTTGTGCATCCGCACTATAACGCGATAGGTCTCAAAGCCCAAGTGGCTAACAACTTGGTGAAAACAGTTCTCATCGACAACGGCAGTGCCGCCGACATAATTTTCAAGTCCACCTTAGAGCGCATGAAGCTCGGGGGGCTACGCCCAACTCCGACCCAAACACCTTTATTCGGGTTCACTGGGGAGAGAGTCATGACCGAAGGCATCATCGATCTACCGGTCACCTTCGGAACTCCCGGAGGCATTGAAGTCGTTCACATGGTCCCATTCCTAGTGGTCGACCAAGAGTCCCCCTACAACGTGATCGTTGGGCGACCCACGCTGAACCGACTAAGGGCCATTACTTCAACATACCACCTACTGGTGAAGTTCCCCACCGAGGATGGAATCGGCACCATGGCTGGAGATCAATCCCAAGCCAGAATATGCTACATCCAAGGAATCGATGGAAAAAGTGCTAGTAAGACGGTTAACACAATCTCCCAGCTCAGAGATAGCGTCGAGTCGACCAATGTCCTCCGCGAAGTCCACGAAGACATCTGCATGACACCCAAGTGCAAGGTGCCGACGTCCTCATCCCAAGCAGAGAGGAACCCTGCAGAGTCCTCCAAGTCATACATGACGGGACCTACTACATCAAATACACAGACGAAACACCGATCTGTCGCCTGTGGAATGCGGAACACTTGAGGCAGTACTACCAATAGCCAGCGCTTCCCCCCATTTTATTTCTTTGCTTTCCAACATTCAATAAGGCCTACGAGCCAACGTTTTAGGATTTCAAATTTTTGCAATATTAATAAAGTTCGAGGTTTTTCTTTCAAAATCCACTTTTTCAAAGATTTTCGATCATCAAAGATTACGCTTGTAAACCTAAAAACTCGGGGGGCTGGTGACATAGGCAATGGTAAGTACGCTCAAAATATTCAATAAAGTACGCTCCACAAAAGGAAAGCACGCTCCACAAAAACAAAACACCCGAACACAAACAGGAACGAGCGTTCAAACCAAGACGCCTCTGCGGCGCGCCATAAGACATCCCAGAGATGCAGGCTGAAGACGCCTCCGCGGCGCGCCGTAATACATCCTCGCGATGCAGGCTAAGACGCCTCTGCGGCGCGCCGTAAGACATCCCTGTGATGCAGGCTAAGACGCCCCCGCGGCGCGCTGTAAGACATCCCCGAGATGCAGACTACAGCCGTCCCTCGCGGCGCAACTTAAGACGCCTACATGGCGCACGTAAGACGCGTAAAGGCGCAGCCCGTAAGACGCCTACATGGCGCAACCTAAGACGCCTACATGGCGCACGTAAGACGCGTAAAGGCGCAGCCCGTAAGACGCCTACATGGCGCAACCTAAGACGCCTACATGGCGCACGTAAGACGCGTAAAGGCGCAACCGGTAAGACGCCTACATGGCGCAACCTAAGACGCCTACATGGCGCACGTAAGACGCGTAAAGGCGCAACCTGTAAGACGCCTACATGGCGCAACCTAAGACGCCTACATGGCGCACGTAAGACGCGTAAAGGCGCAACCTGTAAGACGCCTACATGGCGCAACCTAAGACGCCTACATGGCACACGTAAGACGCGTAAAGGCGCAACCCGTAAGATGCCTACATGGCGCAACTTAAGACGCCTACATGCCGCACGTAAGACGCGTAAAGGCGCAGCCCGTAAGACGCCTACATGGCGCAACCTAAGACGCCTACATGGCGCACGTAAGACGCGTAAAGGCGCAGCCCGTAAGACGCCTACATGTCGCAACCTAACATGGCGCACGTAAGACGCGTAAAGGCGCAGCCCGTAAGACGCCTACATGGCGCAACCCAAGACGCCTACATGACGCACGTAAGACGCGTAAAGGCGCAACCTGTAAGACGCCTACATGGCGCAACCTAAGACGCCTACATGGCGCACGTAAGACGCGTAAAGGCGCAACCCGTAAGACGCCTACATGGCGTAACCTAAGACGCCTACATGGCGCACTTAAGACGCCTACATGGCGCACGTAAGACGCCTACATGGCACAACCATAGCACACCTAAAACGCCTACATGGCGCAACCAAGATGCCTACGTGGCTCATCTAAAACGCCTATACGGCACACCTAAGAAGCCTGCATGGTGCATCTAGGCCATCCCTCGCAATGTGCCTAAAGCGCCTAAACGACGCACAAAACCGCTTCTCACGACGCACTAAGAGTCGCCACAAAGCGTTGCATATTATGACTAAATCGCAACGCACCTGAACCGCCGTACAAGGCGCAGTTCATGCTGTCTTCGCCATCGCCAACTAAACACGATCACCCTTACCTTGGGAGAATCCCCGTTCCATGCGAGTTAATTGAAGCTGCTCGCAAAAACTCGCGAACCCCGCCTCCGAGCAAGAACCTCGCTCGGCCTGAACTAGCTGAAACTTCGCTCCTCGAATCGAGTCATCCTCCTCGAGTCGAGCTTCGCTTCTCGAGTCGAGTCAGTCTCCTCGAGTTGAGCTTCGCTCCTCGAGTCAAGTCATTCTCCTTGAGTCGAGCTTCGCTCCTCGAGTCAAGTCAGTCTCATCGAGTTGAGCTTCGCTCCTCGAGTCAAGTCATTCTCCTCGAGTCGAGCTTCGCTCCTCGAGTCGAGTCATCCTCCTCGAGTCGAGCTTCGCTTCTCGAGTCGAGTCAGTCTCCTTGAGTTGAACTTCGCTCCTCGAGTCGAGTCATCCTCCTCGAGTCGAGCTTCGCTTCTCGAGTCGAGTCAGTCTCCTCGAGTTGAGCTTCGCTCCTCGAGTCGAGTCATCCTCCTCGAGCCGAGCTTCGCTCCTCGAGTCGAGTCATCCTCCTCGAGTCTAGCTTCGCTCCTCGAGTCGAGTCATCCTCCTCGAGTCGAGCTTCGCTTCTCGAGTCGAGTCAGTCTCCTCGAGTTGAGCTTCGCTCCTTGAGTCAATTCATTCTCCTCGAGTCGAGCTTCGCTCCTCGAGTCGAGTCTGTCTCATCGAGTCGAGCTTCGCTCCTCGAGTCGAGTCTGTCTCATTGAGTTGAGCTTCGCTCCTCGAGTCAAGTCATTCTCCTCGAGTCGAGCTTCGCTCCTCGAGTCGAGTCATCCTCCTCGAGTCGAGCTTCGCTTCTCGAGTCGAGTCAGTCTCCTCGAGTTGAGCTTTGCTCCTCGAGTCGAGTCATCCTCCTCGAGCCGAGCTTCGCTCCTCGAGTCGAGTCATCCTCCTCGAGTCGAGCTTCGCTCCTCGATTCGAGTCATCCTCCTTGAGTCGAGCTCCGCTTCTCGAGTCAAGTCAGTCTCCTCGAGTTGAGCTTCGCTCCTCGGGTCAAGTCATTCTCCTCGAGTCGAGCCTCGCTCCTCGAGTCGAGTCGTCCTCCTCGAGTCAAGCTTCGCTTCTCGAGTCGAGTCAGTCTCCTCGAGTTGAGCTTCGCTCCTCGAGTCGAGTCATCCTCCTCGAGTCGAGTTTCGCTCCTCGAGTCGAGTCAGTCTCCCCGAGTTGAGCTTCGCTCCTCGAGTCGAGTTTCGCTCCTCGAGTCGAGTCAGTCTCCTCGAGTTGAGCTTCGCTCCTCGAGTCAAGTCATTCTTCTCGAGTCGAGCTTCGCTCCTCGAGTCGAGTCAGTCTCTCCGAGTTGAGCTTCGCTCCTCGAGTCAAGTCATTCTCCTCGAGTCGAGCTTCGCTCCTCGGGTCGAGTCATTCTCCTCGAGTCGAGCTTCGCTCCTTGAGTCGAGTCATTCTTCTCGAGTCGAGCTTCGCTCCTCGAGTTGAGTCATCCTCCTCGAGTCGAGTTTCGCTCCTCGAGTCGAGTCAGTCTCCCCGAGTTGAGCTTCGCTCCTCGAGTCGAGTCATCCTCCTCAAGTCGAGTTTCGCTCCTCAGTCTCCCCGAGTTGAGCTTCGCTCCTCGGGTCGAGTCATTCTCCTCGAGTCGAGCTTCGCTCCTTGAGTCGAGTCATTCTCCTCAAAGTCGAGCTTCGCTCCTTGAGTCGAGTCATTCTGCTCGAAGTCGAGCTTCGCTCCTTGAGTCGAGCCATTCTCCTCGAGTCAAGCCTTGCCCCTCGAGTTGAGTCATTCTCCTCGAGTCGAGTCTTGCTCCTGAAATCGAACCATTCTCTTCAAGTCGAGCATCGCTCCTAAAAGTCGAGTCACGCTCCTTGAGTCGAGTCTCGCTCCTTGAGTCAAATCATTCTCCTTGAGTCGAGCACTGCTCCTCGAGTCAAGACGTCCTCCTCAAATCGAGTCACACCATCCTCGAGTCGAGCCATGCTCCTCGAGTCGAGTCACTCTCCTCGAGTCATCCCTCTCGGGTCGAGCATCACTCATCAAGCCATTCTCCCCGAGTGGAGTCTTGCTCCTCGAATCGAGTCATACTCCTCGAGTCGAGCATCGCTCCTCGAGTAGAGTCATATTCCTTAAAGTCCAGCCAATCTCCCCGAGTCGAGCCTAGCCCCTCGAGTTGAGACTGGAGTCGGCTCCCCGAGTTGAGCTTCGCTCCTCGAGTTGAGACTTGATTCAGTCTCCTTGAGTCGAGCTTCGCTCCTCGAGTCGAGCCTTAAGTCAGTCTCCTCGAGTCGAGCTTCGCTCCTCGAGTCGAGCCATGAGTCGTTCTCCTGGAGTCGAGTCCCGCTCCTCGAACAAACAATTGGGGCAACCTGAAGAACAGGTTAGCCAAAGCAGAGACCCGCCTCTACACAAATGCGTGTCCCGCTAGCCCACGCATGTCCCCTTTGCTCCGGGGCTAGAGCGATGGACGCAAATGCGTCTGCCTCACCCACGTCGAGCTACGTCTCCTATCCGCTTGGACCCTCCTCCACGTGTCGATCACACACTCGTGTCGAGAGAGACGGGAAAGCGAGAAAGAGCACTAGCATTCGCAAGAATATTCTCTACGTTCACAAAAGCTTCGCGACAGCGAAGCCCCGGGAGATAAATTTTCCTCAAACACCCGGCGAAAACAACTAAAAGTTCACCGCCCGGGGTCTCCCGAGCGATAAACTTGGGGGGCTAATGTTGTCGGTCGTTTTCGGAAAACCCGAGACGCCAAGAAGACACGCCGTTCAAAGGGCCGATGGTCAGGCCGGAGTTCTTGAAGAGCGGCAAGCCTTCTGTCACGAGTCGACTGACAAGTCCTCATGCCAAATCCTCACGTTCCTCGAGTCAAGCCTCGAGTCATTCTCCTCGAGTCGAGCCTCGAGTCGTTCCTAGAGTCGAGCCTCGGGTCGCTCCTCGAGTCGAGCCTTGAGTTGTTCCTCGAGTCGAGCCTCGAGTCGTTCTCCTCTAGTCGAGCCTCGAGTCGTTCCTCGAGTCGAGCCACTCTCGTCGAGTAGAAACCTTCATATTTTGCATGGCAAGAATGGTATTCGAAGACCCCTAAAGGCCCGCAAGAGTTCGGCAAGACGAGCCATTCGCCGCGCGCACAGCACGCTGCGCCGGCCAGCCGCGCAGCAAGCAGCGCGCCGCGCCAGGCAGGCGCGCGCCGCGCGCTCCATGCGCCGCGCGTCCTGCGCCGCGTCCAATGACCCGCGCGCCGCGCCAGGTGACCCGCGCGCCGCCATTTCTGACAAGAAATCGCCTACGCGTCCGGCATTTCCAACTAGGAATCGCCTACGCGTCCGGAATCTCCGCCACAACAAGGAACTCTTGACTTAGAGTCTTCCACGTCTCCAAAAGAGAGAAAAACACACATTCTCTCTCGCATACGCGATCTCCGAAGTCCCGAGACGCCGCCGAGGACTCCTCGAGCCCCGTCTCCTTCGTCGAGCACGCTTCTCCACCAAGGCTCCGCGCCTCACACAGCGTCCTACACGCTTGAACTACGTTCTGACCTGATCCCACACATGGGTACGTAGGCAGCCGACAACCAAGGCACGGTCACTCCTCCTCATCACCCCCTACCTCTCCCGAGAGGCGGGTTGATCGGAGAAAACCCTAGCTCGAGACTATCGAGTTCACACTCTTGGCCCGGGTGCGTTCACTTGGTCCGGCCTTGGATCGAACCGCCCGAGGTTTTAAATAGTTGTTCATTTTCGTGCGACAACAGGCGGCACAAGATGGCATGGACTCGATGCTCCTAGCGGAAGTGGTGGAGCTGAGGGGCCAATGCTCCCAAGGAATCCTTGAAGCCCCTCTGAGAGATTTCATGGGTCTTCTGATGACAAGCGACATCAAATACTTCCAGAACGGGATCAGCGATGCTCGAATGGTACGATCTGTTATTTGACTTATACATAGCCATGATACTTATCCCAATTGCGCACGTGCCACCCTCTTTTGCAGATGCTGGTGGCAATTCGGGTTACATGTCGTGTTCGTGTCGTGTCTTATTCGTTTTCATGTATTTTTTTTATAGACCCAGACACGACCCATTTATTAATCGTGTGTAGGAGCAAAACCCAACACGACCCACTATTTTTTTGCCAAACCCAGACCCAACCCACTAAGACCTATTTATTAATCGTGTCTTAATGGACCATGTAACCCATGAACCCACTTAGACCCACAGACCCATTTAGACCACTAAACTCATTTGAACACGCGAATCGGTTTAGGCCCTTAGACATGTTTACTTCAAAATATTGAAGTTCTCTAAATCAAATTAAATAATAAATTAGTCAGAATAAGTAATTAATAAAAATACTCCATATAATCAACTAAGCCACCAACATAATATTTTTAATACAAAAGAGAAGTTCAAACACAATCCATTGGGTCATTATGGGTCTTGATCGTGTTTACTCATTAACAACCCATTTAATATTCGTGTCTAATTGGGTCCTAATGGGTTGTCATGTTCGTGTCGTGCTCACTCGTTATTTAATCGTGTTAATCATGTTCGACACGGATAGACCCAGATACATTTAAGGTCGACCCAAACTCATTTACACCGTGTCGTAACCGTGCCGTGTCTCATGTACGGCCCCAAATTGCCACCCCTACTTGCACGTCAAGAGCGAGGCGACCACATTCTCCGGAACTTGTTGCGAAGGATGCAGATCATGAAGACGGACATGGAGAGCATGGCGGCCGATCATGCCGCCGCCCTAGCGAGGGTCCGGACTGCCCAGTAGTTTCAAGCGCTCGAGGAGGAGTCGAAGCAGACCTGCGAGGAGGTGTCTCGTCTAGGCGCGGAGCTGGCTGCCGAGAGGTCATTGCGAGCGGCTGAGCAGGCGTCTCGGGAGAAGGCGGAATAGTCGGCTGACACTTTCCTGGGGGAGACGAGGAAACTCCAAACGTCACTCTCAGGCCGAGACGAGGAGCTGAAGATCGTCCATGCTCGACCATCGGCGAGCAAGATCTCTCGCGTCAAGGCGGAGAGGGAAAGGGACTCCCTGCTGGTGGAGATGCAAGCCCTCATTGAAGAGAAGGACGATGCAGTGCGAGCTAAGGCGGATTTAGAGGATGACTGGGACATCGCCCTAAAGAAGGCTCGTTACGCGGTGGCCGTACGGGTTCGTGATGCGACCGCGAAGGAGAACGCGTCTCGCGGGACCACCTTTTCTTCCTTCGACGACATGTTTCCTCCCTTGGACGACGTGCCACAGGTGGACGACCCTCGTCCCCAGGTTCATACAGAGGCTGGTCAGTCGACAAACTGCCCGCCTGACGGAGAGGCCACCGACGGGTCGGGCGTCCCTCCGCCCGAGATTGATGAGGAGCAGGTCGACTTTGGGCCCGAGTAGTTGGTTTTGTTTTGATTTCCCGCGCATTTTTTAGCGCTTGTCTTATTTTCCTTTCGGATATTTGTCACATTCCTTTTCTTTTCGTTGGATTGTTTCCGCAACATTGTTTGTTTCTGTTAAAACTTTTTCGGTTTATTTTCGGTTTAATGTTATCGGCCCGACAAGGTCCGACGACGCGATCAACGTTTCGGGCGGCCGAACAAGCTCACCCGGCAAATTGCCGGCCCAGTTCACTCGGCCATTGGCCGGCCAAGCACTTCACTCGGCCAATGGCCGAGTGAGTCTCAACCGGCCCTCTATGTTCATTCGGCCAATGGCCGAACGAGTCCCCAGCCGGCCCAACAAGTTCGCTCGGCCAAGGGCCGAGTGAAGCCTTCTGCCGGCCCAACAGCTCACTCGGCCAATGGCCGAGTGAGTCCTTTCTCTCGGTCCAGGCTTTAGGCTTCTCACTCGGCCAGTGGCCGAGTGAAACTCATCCGGCGTCCAGCCCTTCTTTCAGCCAATGGCCGAGTGAGCTTCGTCCGGCGTTCAGCAGTTCGTTCGGCCATTGGCCAGGCGAACCTCCCTCGGCGGCCAGCTCTTCACTCGGCCATCGGCCGGCCGAGCCTCAGTCGGCCAATGGCCGACTCAACCTCACTCGGCCAAGGGACCCTCAAAACGTCCCTTGGTCGCCTATAAATACCGGGGTCCCTCCTCTGGTCCAGATAATCCATTCTTGAGTACTGAAACGCTGCCGAACTCGTACCTCGCTCGTTTCTCTCAAGTCTCAACCCCTAAACACTTAAACCCTTTAAGCCACCTCAATCCTACTAATGTTGAGCGTCGGAGAGGTAAACAGGGGTAACCCCCCTGTTTTCCCTTTGTAGTTCACACCTTCCTGCTTGCTTTTCAGGTGCTTGGACGAGATAGACACCATCCACAGCTAAGGGACGGCTTGGGGTACCAAGCCCGACACGCTCGAGTCAAGACGAGATCACTTGTTCCGGCCTTGGGTCTAACCGTCTTTGACTCCTATTTCGTTGTCCGAAAAACTGCGACAACATTTTGGCACTAGAAGGAGGGGACCACCGACCTTAGCACGCTCTCCCTTCCATTCCACACTTTCACTACACCTACGACTCTCGAGAGATGAGTCACCTTCCCATGACCTCCGCTGGCACTCGAGCGACGAGTTCGAGGTACGGCCTCCGAAGCCTCGCTCACCGTCTTGAGGGGCAACCTCGTGATAACGAGAGCCAGCCCCAAGACGTGGCGAACGACCCCGAGGCCATGCTCCGAGAGGACACGGCCCGGCGGCTCGCGGAGCTTCTAGACCGTCCCGGCATCGATAGCTCGCTCATTGCCAATCTCCTCGACTACGACGTCGAGGATCGATCCGCCCGAGACGACTCCGACCCCGACTACGTGGGGGAGTCAAGGACCGACAAGGCGACTCCTAGCCTCGCCCATTCACGGCCCGAGAGGTCCAATGGTGCATTGGCCGATCCTTCGCACCCGGCGCGGCGACAAGCACGGTCACATTCCCGGGGACTCGCCCCCTCGGTTTCAAGAGGTGGCCGGACACGGCCCCTCGCCGAGGAGAGAGCGACTCTGGTAGATGATGGGGCCGATAGCCGAAGCGCTCGCCGGACGGTCCGACCAAGGGCGACCTCGCCTCGCCACGCACCGAGCGTGGACCTTAGAGAGCGCTTGACGGCGCAGAGAAACTACCGAGGGGAGGATCTTCGCCAAAGGCTTAAATCCCGGAGGGATGCGCCTCCCGCCGTAACTCTCGGCCGGCCTCAGGCCAATGTCGTGGACCAAGCGTCCAACGAGCGCCAACCGGTGACTCCCGTGGTCCCGACGGTCGGCCCTGCTAACGGGCTTGACATGGTCACGATGATTCAAAGCCTCCAAAATCAAATCATCGAGATGAGGGAGTCAGGGAGGCAACGACCGTGCGGAGGGATTGAGGAGTCATACTCTCCCTTATTCGCCGCTCAAATCCTCGCGCAACCTTGCGTGGGGAACTTCAAACTACCGTCCATCCCTCCTTATGATGGACGGACTGACCCAAACTTCCACATCCAACATTACGAGACGTGGATGACCATGCAAGGGCAGCCGGATGCGACCCTATGTCAGGCCTTCAGCCTGACCCTCACAGGGTCGGGCTTTGAGTGGTTCCGGAGTTTGAGACCGGGTAGCATCCCGTCCTTTCGGGCTCTGCGAGAGGCTTTCCTTGCCCGCTTCGCCACGCTCATGGCACAAAAGAAGTCAAAGACCCACCTCTTTTCCATTCGGCAAGGGAGAGACGAGACGTTGAGACAGTACCTCGCTCGCTTCACCGAGGAGTCTCACAAAGTCGAGGGGTTCGATGACAAGGACGCCATCACGGCGATCACCGAGGGAGTCCGCACGAGCGACTTCCTCAAATCTATTGTTGGGAAGGTCCTGCGAGACATGGCGGAGCTAATGACAAGAGCCCGCACGTATATGGGAATCGAGGACTATCTCGATGGCCGAGATGGCCGAAAGTCAGGGGGACAAAGTAGTCGACGCCGCGATGACCAAGATGGAGACCGCCCCGACCCTCGAAAGAGGAGAAACAAGGGAGGCCAGGCCCCTAACGGTCGCTCCCTCCCCGGGCCGAGACCGTTACACGTCGATAGCTTCCAAAAGTTCTCGACGTTCACCCCCCTGAACACTCCACCGGAGCGAATCCTGGCTCTGCACCGTGATAAGCTAGTAAGTCCAACTCCTCTCACGAAGGATCCCGCCAAGAGGGATCGAAACAAGTTCTGCGAGTACCACCAAGATCACGGGCATCTGACGTCCGAATGCTATCAACTCAAGCGTCAGATTGAGGCCCTGATTCAAGATGGGAAACTGAAGGAATATGTCCTTAGAACGATCGGGACGGCCGCGGTGCACGGGGAGCGCCCGCGGCAAGAAAAGAAAGGTCCGGCGACGGTGACCGTCACGGACCGAGCGGCAATCGAAGAACCGGAGAGCTCGTAACTGCACATCGTGGGCGCGATCCTGGGCGGACCGGAGTTCGGAGACTCGGCCACGTAGAGGAAGAAGTACGTGCGCGAAGTTTCCCAAGGGAAAATAGCGCACTACATCAACCACACGTACGAGGCCCCTCCTCCGACCCCGTTCGAATCCAGGTTCTTCACCGGCCAAGAGGCGGCACGAGTGCTCCATCCACACAATGACGCGATAGTCGTCTCTGTCCTCGTCGCCAACAACCTCGTCCGGAGAATCCTAATCGATAATGGGAGCTCCACCGACATAATCTTCAAGTCGGCGTTGGACATGATGAAGCTATCCGGGATGAGACCGACCCCGATCTCGACCCCGCTCTTCGGCTTCTCCGGGGAGAGCGTCGTGAGGGAGGGAACTATCGACCTCCCGGTTACCTTTGGTACCCCGGGAGGACTCGAGGTTACCCACATCGTGTCGTTCCTTGTCGTGGATCAGCCCTCGGCATACAATATCATCGTCGGCCGCCAGACTCTCAATCGGTTAAAGGCCATAACGTCCACGTACCATCTGATGATGAAGTTCCCGACCGAGAAGGGGATCGCCGTAATGCTGGAACACCAGTCAATGGCAAGGATGTGCTACATCCAGGGCGTGGACGGAAAAGGGAAAGGAATGATGGTGAGCACCGTCTTCCAGCTCGGGGACAAATTCCCCTGCAGGATAGAGGAAGGAGGCACCTTCGGAGAACTGGACCAAAGGGACGATGTCGAGCGTCGAAAGGTGGAGACACCGGGCGACCTCGTTCCCGTCGTGTTGGACGACGCCAAGCCTGACCAAGTTGTCAAGGTAGGCGCCCAACTCCCGTCCGAGATCCGAGCCGAGCTCGCCGCCTTCCTCCGCGAGCATAAAGATGTCTTCGCGTGGACACACGCCGACATGCCGGGGATCGACCCCGAGATAATGGTTCATCGTCTCAACGACGACAAGTGAGTGGCTGAGCGCGTTCAACCGCGACGGACGTTCAGCGGGGAGAGATACCAAGCCATTGGTGAAGAGGTTGACAAACTCCTCGCCGCCGACTTCATCAGGAAGGCGGAGCACCCCAAGTGGGTGTCCAATGTGGTGATGGTCAAGAAGCCAAACGGGAAGTGGCGGATCTGTATCGACTACAAAGATCTCAACAAAGCCTGCCCGAAAGATAGCTTCCCTCTCCCGAGGATCAAGCAACTTGTGGACGCTACAATGGGCCACGAGTTGTTGAGCTTCATGGACGCCTATTCAGGCTACAATCAGATCCGCATGCACGAGCCGGATCAGATCAAGACCACCTTTGTTACGAACCGCGGACTCTACTGCTACAAGGTCATGCCCTTTGGCCTCAAAAACGCGGGAGCAACGTATCAAAGGTTGGTGAACCGAATGTTCGCCGATCAAATTGGCAAAACTATGGAGGTCTACGTGGACGATATGCTTGTCAAAAGCCTCAAGGCCCACGACCACGTCCGAGACCTAAGGGAGATGTTTACGATCCTGCGACATTACAAGATGAAGCTCAACCCCAACAAGTGCGCCTTTGGGGTTGAGTCTGGAAAATTCTTGGGCTACATGGTTAGCCGCCGCGGGATCGAGGCTAACCCTGAGAAGATTAGGGCGATCTTAGAGATGAGGTCGCCGCAAAAGGTGAAAGAAGTTCAAAGTTTGACGGGAAGGATCGCCGCCCTGACGCGATTCGTTTCCAAGGCCACCGATAGGTGCCAACCGTTCTTCAAGGCACTGAAGAAGACCGACGGGTTCATATGGACGGAGGAGTGCGAGGAAGCGTTCCGCGAAATGAAAGCCTATTTCACCTCCTCCCCGTTCCTCGCGAAGCCGAAGAATGGCGAAACCTTGTACATCTACCTCGCGGTTTCCGACAGAGCCGTGAGCGCGGTTCTCATACGCGAAGAAGACAAGGTGCAATGGCCGGTCTATTATGTTAGCAAGGCGCTCCTCGACGCCGAGACCCGATACCCGGAAATCGAGAGATTGTCCCTCGCCCTTGTCATGAGCGCGAGAAAGCTCCGACCCTACTTCCAAGCGCACCCCATTGTGGTCCGCACGAGACATCCCATCGAGAAGGCCCTTCAAAAAGGGACCTCCTCTCGAATGGCGATATGGTCCCAAGAGTTGGGTGAGTACGGAGTCGAGTTCCAACCGAGAACTGCCATCAAGGGCCAGGCCCTCCCCGACTTCATCGCCGAATTCACAAGCGTGCCCCCGACCGACGAGGGCGACGAGAGTAGTAAGAGCACGAAAGACAAGGAGGACGACCGCAGCGAGCCGTCAAAGAAGAGGACCAACAGCCCGATATGGCCGGTCTGGGACCTACACGTAGACGGCGCGTCGAACGCCCGGGGGGCTGGCGCCGGCGTTGTGCTCACAAATCCCGATAGGGAAAAGCTGAGATATGCCCTGCGGTTCGAGTTCAAGGCTTCCAACAACGAGGCGGAGTACGAGGCTCTGATCGTTGGCTTGGAGCTGGCAAACAAGCTAGGCGTCCTAAACCTGCGCATCCATTGCGACTCGCAGTTGATTGTGAACCAGGTTAAGGGCGACTATGCCGCAAAAGAGCCAAACATGGTCGCGTACTTGTCCAAGACCCAAAAGAACCTAGAGGCCCTGTCATGGTTCGAGATCGTCCAAGTTCCTCGAGAGGCGAACATCGACGCTGACGCCCTGGCTTGCCTCGCGTCCGGGATAGACGAGGAGGGCGAGGGCAGCGTCCCGATCGAAGTATTGACCCGACCCTACGTCTCGAGAGGTGACGTAGGGGTAATTGACGAGACTCCGCCTCCCTTATGGATGACTCCGCTCGTTGAATTCCTTAAGCGAGGAGTCGTCCCCGAAGACAAAGAGGAGGCCAAAAAGCTGAGAAGCTTGGCACCAAAGTACACAATGAGGGAGGATAACCTGTTCAAGCGAGGCTATTCCATGCCCCTCCTCCGCTGCTTGACCGAGGTCGAGGCGAAGAAAGCGCTTCGCGAGGTGCATGAGGAGGTGTGCGGAAACCATGCCGCCGGACAATCTTTGGCATTGAAACTCCTAAGGCTCGGATATTTTTGGCCAACCTTGAAAAGGGACTCCCACGAGTGAGCCAAAAGGTGCGACAAATGCCAAAGGTTCGCCCACATCCCGCGCCAAGCGCCGGCACCGCTATGTCCGATCATCGTACCGCGACCCTTCGCGAAGTGGGGAATCGATCTCATCGGCGAGCTACCTATGGTCCCGAGGCAATACAAGCATGCGATCGTGGCGATCGACTACTTCACGAAGTGGGTAGAGGCCGAGCCATTGGCAAAGATCACCGACGCGAACACGACGAGCTTCATCTGGAAGAACATTGTCTGCCGCTTCGGGATCCCCGCGTCGATTGTGACCGACAACGGAAAACAATTCGACAACGCGTGCCTCCGAGAAATGTGCGAACAGTTGGGCATTAGCAAGACTTACTCCTCTCCCCGCCATCCACAGGCCAACGGTCAAGTCGAGGCGGTCAACAAGACGATCAAAGAAAACTTGAAGAAGAAGCTGGAAGAAAGAAAAGGGGCTTGGGCCGACGAGCTTCCCATGGTCTTGTGGGCATATCGAACCACCGCCCGAAATGCGACCGGCGAAACCCCTTTCACTCTCGCATTCGGCGTCGAGGCCGTGGTACCCATCGAGACCAAGCTTCCGACCTTGCGCATCGAGGAGTACGAAGAAGCCGCCAACGACGACGCCATCAGGCTCGAGCTAGACCTCATAGACGAGAAGAGGGTGGACGCACTCACCCGCCTTGCTGCACAAAAGAGGAAGGTCGAGAAATACTACAACTCCAAGGTCAAGTTGCGGAAGTTTGCTGACGGAAGCCTCGTCCTTCGAAGGGTGTTCCCAAACACCAAAGTGCAAGGGGCGGGAGTCTTGGGCCCCACCTGGGAAGGTCCATACCGCGTGCGACGAGCCATCCACAACGGCACGTACGAGCTCGAGAACCTGGAAGGACTCACCCTTGGAACGCGGAGCACCTTCGGCAATACTACTAATAGATGCCCGTTCCCGCTTACTCTATGTTTTGTGGTTTTCATTTTATTTTCGATTTTTGCAAAGACAATTTTAAATTTCAAGTATGGCCAACGGCCTGAGAATGTAATCTTTTAGCTATTTCAACATTGTAATCGAATTACATTTCGCTTCGAAACCTTTACCTTATTTTATAACAATTTCTCGTCTTCTCTACGAGTACCCGAGAAACTCGGGGGTCTAACGGATTGTTGGGACTTCGAGCTGGTTACTTCGTCTAGTCGAGCTCGCCACGCCGTCTAGTCGAGCTCGCCACGCCGTCAAGTCGAGCTCGCCACGTCGCCTAGTCGAGCTCGCCACTTCACCTAGTCGAGCTCATCACTTCGTCTAGTCGAGCTCGTCACTTCATCTAGTCGAGCTCGTCACTTCATCTAGTTGAGCTCGTCACTTTGCCTGGCCCAGCTCGTCACTTCGCCTGGCCCAGCCCGCCACTTCGTCTAGTCGAAGCTCGTGACTTCGTCCAGTCGAGCTCGTCACTTCGTCCAGTCGAGCTCGTCACTTCGCCTAGTCGAGCTCGTCACTTCGTCTAGTCGAGCTCGTCACTTCGCCTAGTCGAGCTCGTCACTTCGTCTAGTCGAGCTCGTCACTTCGCCTAGTCGAGCTCGTCACTTCGTCTAGTCGAGCTCATCACTTCGCCTAGTCGAGCTCGCCACGTCGTCCACTTCGTCTAGTCGAGCTCGTCACTTCGCCTAGTCGAGCTCGCCACGTCGTCTAGTCGAGCTCGCCACGTCGTCTAGTCGAGCTCGTAAATTCGTCTAGTCAAGCTCGCCACGTCGTCTAGTCGAGCTCGTCACTTCGTCTAGTCGAGCTCGTTACTTCGTCTAGTCGAGCTCGTCACTCCGTCTAGTCTAGCTCGCACAATGACACGTTTTACGCGCCGAAAGGTAGCAAAACATCAACAAGTCGGATCCGCGCACCGGACCTCCGACCCTCGTGCGACGCTCTCGCACAATTCCACGCCCCGTACACCGATAGGCAACGGCGCGTCGATCGATCACGTCCGCGCACCGGACCGTCGATCCCGGCAGTCAAAACCCAAAACGTTACACGCGTACCGACAAGTACCACACTCACTGGGAACTGCAAAGCTCGTCTCGATACGCACGCCGAATAGGTATCGTACTCGCCGGAAGATGAGCGCGACGGCCACCCAGCTCACACACGCCGATAGACAACGAGTCACGAATGGATGGCCGAGAGTCGCACCCGCCGGGCGAATCTGGTCTAGCCAGCGCCCGCGGGAAGCTTCGCCGCCAAGTGCGGCAGTAAGCCGTGCAAACCGGTTACGCTAGGTATAGTAAGCCGGGCTCGTAAGACACGCGCCGATCACATTGCGCGAATCGATTACGCTAAGCATAGCAAGTCGAGAAAATAAGACGCACAACAGACGAAAAAGCTTTAACTAAAGCAAACAATGTTGTACGAACAACCCAACAAAAAAAGTACGAGAGTACGACACATGTCAAACATAACAAAAATCCGTAAGAAAACACGACGCAAGCGCTAAACAAGTGCGCGAAAGAGAAGAACTAAAGATGGCTAGTCCGAGCCGAAGTCGATCTGTTCCTCATCATCTTCGGGGCGAGGAGCGTCCGACCCATCGGTAGCCTCTCCGCCAAGCGGACGGTTCATCGATTGGGCGGCCTCCGCAGGGGCTTGGGGGCGCAGGTCGTTCACCTCTGGCTCGTCATCTAAAGGAGGGAACATGGCATCAAAAAAGGAAAAGGTTGTCCCTCGAGACGCGTTCTCCCTCGCGGTCGTGTCTCGGACTCGTCTGGCCGCTTCGTAACGAGCTGCCTCCAACGCCAAGTCCCAATCGTCCTCCAGGTCCGTCTTGCATCGCACGGCATCTTCCTTCTCCTCAGTGAGGGTCTTCACCTTCGCCAGCAAAGAATCCTTCTCCCTCTCGGTCTTGACCCGGGAAATCTCACTCGCCGACAGTCGGGCATGAACGATCTTCAACTCCTCATCCCGGCTCGACAACGCCGACTGAAGTTTCTTCGTCTCCCCCAAGAAAGTATCGGCGGCTTGCTCCGCCTTCTCCAGAGACGTCTGTGCCGCCATGCGCTGTGATCTCTCGGCCGCCAACTCCTCGCGGGTCCGCCTCGATTCTTCCTCGAGCGCCTGGAACTCTTGGGCGGTTCGAACCCCCACTAGTGCGGCAGCATGGTCGGCCGCCGCGCTCTCCATGTTTCTCTTCATGTTCTGCATTCTACGAAGTAAGTCCCGGAGGATGCGTTCGCTCCGTTCTTGACACGCGAGCATCTGCAAAGGATTATGGTGCACGCATTATCATAACAAGTACGAGGGTCACGCATAGATCGAACGGATGGGCCATACCTTTCGGGCGTTGCGAACTCCATTTTGGAAATGATCGAGGTCACTTGCCGTCAGCAGACTCTTGAAGTCCCCTAGAGGGGTTTCAAGAATTCCTTGGGAGCATTGGCCTCGCAGCTCTGCCGCCTCCGCTAGGAGCATCGAATCCATGCCGTCTGACGTCGCCGGCGTATGAACGCGCTTGTGGCCAGAGGACGAGCCAGGAAGGGCCGTCGACGATGGTCGCTTGTTCGAGGAGTTCGCCTCGTTCCTCACCTGCGTCGGCGATCCCCCGTGACGAGCCTCAACTCGAGAACGAGCCGCGGCCTCGGCTTCAACGGCAGGGACTACCCTCGGCACTCTCACGCGCGATCGACGTACCATGGTGTCTGCAAAGAAGAAGGAAAGGGTGTCAGTCGGTTAGAACAATAAGCACAGATAGCGAAAAGCAACACTAGCACGGGAGCATATATTTGATTAGTACACCCCACGTCGAGTAGGGGAGCAGAAGAACCCCCCGCCTCGGACTCGGGGTCCTCCACGGCCTCCGCTATGGGTCCGGAATGCTGAGGATCCTCGTCGACGGGTACGAACCACCAGGTGGTCGCCATCAGATCCGGAGATTCGAAAAGCCACCCCTGTCGCCTCGAATCTGGTACTGCTCCGACCACGAGCGCGAGCTCGGAGCTCTCGATGCCATAGTCGGCAGGGAAGTCGGCTATAGGACCGAAGGTGAGGGGCACTGTCCCGAAGGCTTGCTCGGAAACCCACACCCAGGGGTAACGATGTTTTGAAGTCAGCTTATTCAGAATGGGAAACCGCTTCCGATGTTGGACCTTGTAGAAACCAGGTTTCCTGGGGACGTCGAAGACGCCCACAAGGTTCCTAATGTCGTCGGCCATCACAGCCCGACCCTTCGCGCAGTGCAGCATCATGTGGCAGTCGGCTACCATGCGGTAGAAGGATGGAGACATCTGGGCTGCATGGACGTTGAGTCGGGCTAGGAGATCCTGGATCACAGGCTGGAAGGGAAATCGCAGCCCCCCGCGGAGACTCGCCTCGTGAACGGCGGCGTACCCCTTCCGAGGGCGAGTCGGAAGATCATTGGGCAACGGTCGCAGTAACGATACGGTTGGCGGAATGCGAAACCGCTTTCTCAAACCCCTGAAGCTGGCGAACAAGAGAGAACTCGGGAAGTCAATGCCGGAGCAATCAAAGCCATCTCGAATCGCCGTCCCCCCGAGGGGAAACGACGAGGCACGTTCTTCTTCCTGCGCGGTCAAGCTTATTGGGACGCCCGATAGAGCGCGGCGACTCGACGTCTCGCCCGAACCCTCGTGGTGCTCGCTAGAGTGGGTCGCTCGAGTCGTAGTGTGCGCGCTCGGCCCATTGGGGCCCATTTCCCGGGTGTTGACCATAGGAGGCGGCAATGTCGGCACGTCCGGCCCAGTTGTGGGCCCACGACGCGCATCGGATGCTCGAGCCCGAGGGTCGGTCTCGCCAAGGGCCGGCCCAAGCACATCCCTATCGCGCCCATGGAGCACTAGGCCGGCCATGTGGCCCTCATGTGGTGTGTCCGGCCCAAGCATGTGACCCGGCCTAAGAGGAGCCAAGCCCCATTCACCTATGTCCGGCCCATCGGGCCCTACGGTGGGCAATGGGGGTAGAGTGGCCGACTCCTCCTCTCCGGCAGTGGGCGGCCGGCGCTCCTCGCCTCCGGCGTCGGCGCCCCCACCTGCAGTGCCGGCCGCCGCCGGCGACGCTCCCCCGCCATGTGCGGGTCCCAGCCCGGCCGGAACTGTTTGGCCTGGGCTCCCACAACCGCCGGCCACCTGCAGCACAGCCCCACCCGAGAGGGTGGGGTCCTCCCCAGCATCGGCGCCGCCCCCGGCGGCGTCCTTCCACACCAGCGCGTCGCTCCCGGCGCCCATCCCGCCAGACGCGCCGCCCCGAGACTCGCCCACTCCTCCGGCGTCCTCCACAACCAGCCCAACCCCTCCAGGACAAGGGGCGCTCTCCCCAGGGCTGGGCTCGCCCCAGACGGCGCCATCCCGGCCGGGCGCGGCCCCCTCCACGCCGGCGTCGGCCTCCTCGGCCCTGTCGGCAAGCTCCCTGGTCAGGTTCGTCGCGCGCGCCCCTGCAAACGTCGCTCCGGGGCTGGGTCCGCCACAGACAGCACCGACCCAGCCGGTCATGACTCCCCCGACAGTGGCGCAGCCTCTCCCGGCCCCGTCGGCCTCGCCTGGGCCCGTTTCGGCCGTATTCGCCGCGCGCGGCCCGTCAAACGCCCCACCGGGGCTGGGTCCAGCGCAGACAGCGTCGACCCGGATGTTCATGGCTCTTCCCGTGGTGGTGCGGCCTCGCTCAGCCTCCTCAGCCCCACCAGCGCTCGCCTCGGTCGGGTTTGCCGCGCGCAGTCTTCCTGGGCGGCATCATCGGCCGCGCGCTCGCCCTCCGAGCCGCGCCCGGCCCTCTCGGGCGTCGGGTGATCATCCTCGCCCGCCTGCCAGTTGTCCACTGTGGGAAAGTCCTGGTCGCCAACGCCCATCATCGCTCGGTCCGAGAAAATCAAGCCTAAAGTCGGGAGAGACTGGTGATCGACCGGGGGCGGTGAAAATCGATCTAAGAAATCGTCTAATGTCTCGCAAGGATCGTCAAAAAAGAACGAGATGAAATCCTCGGGGGGCCCATTGGCCGACGTGTGATTGGGGGACCCCATTGGCACGTGTAACGATGAACACGTCAACGGAAAATATTAAAATAATGCCTTAAGAGAGCGGGCTTACCAATTATGGACGAGGTGGTTCGACGAGGCGACGGAGGTCGGAGTTGCTTGAGTTTACCACACGGGCTGCGCCCGATGCCAAACTCGGGGGGCTAATGTTATCGGCCCGACAAGGTCCGACGATGCGATCAACGTTTCGGGCGGCCGGACAAGCTCACCCGGCCAATGGCCGGCCCAGTTCACTCGGCCATTGGCCGGCCCAAGCTCTTCACTCGGCCAATAGCCGAGTGAGTCTCAACCGGCCCTCTATGTTCATTCGGCCAATGGCCGAACGAGTCCCCAGCCGGCCCAACAAGTTAGCTCGGCCAAGGGCCGAGTGAAGCCTTCTGCCGGCCCAACAGCTCACTCGGCCAATGGCCGAGTGAGTCCTTTCTCTCGGTCCAGGCTTCAGGCTTCTCACTCGGCCAGTGGCCGAGTGAAACTCATCCGACGTCCAGCCCTTCACTCGGCCAATGGCCGAGTGAACTTCGTCCGACGTTCAGCAGTTCGTTCGGCCATTGGCCGGGCGAACCTCCCTCGGCGGCCAGCTCTTCACTCGGCCATCGGCCGGCCGAGCCTCACTCGGCCAATGGCCCACTCAACCTCACTCGGCCAAGGGACCCTCAAAACGTCCCTTGGTCGCCTATAAATACCGGGGTCCCTCCCCTGGTCCAGGTAATCCATTCTTGAGTACTGAAACGCCGCCGAACTCGTACCTTGGTCGTTTCTCTCAAGTCTCAACCCCTAAACACTTAAACCCTTTAAGCCACCTCAATCCTACTAATGTTGAGCGTTGGAGAGGTAAACAGGGGTAACCCCCCTGTTTTCCCTTTGTAGTTCACACCTTTCTGTTTGCTTTTTAGGTGCTTGGACGAGATAGACACCATCCACAGCTAAGGGACGGCTTGGGGTACCAAGCCCGACACGCTCGAGTCAAGACGAGATCACTTGGTCCGGCCTTGGGTCTAACCGTCTTTGACTCCTAAATCGTTGTCCGAAAAACTGCGACAACAAATTACATCCCCATTCCATTGGCCTTATTTAAACTTGAAATTGTCACTTAGCATAATTGGAAATAAAACGAAAACAAATGAGCATAAAGAATAGGGAGCGGGCTTCAATTGGTAGTATTTCCTCAGATACCGGCGTTCCACGAAGGGTCGAGGTACAACGATTGGGCATAGCGGAGCCGGCGCATGGCGTGGGACGTGGGCAAATCTTTGGCACTCATTACATCTTTTGGCCCACTCGTTGGAGTCCTTTTCCAAGGTCGGCCAAAAGTACCCGAGCCTTAGCAACTTCAAGGCCAAAGACTGTCCGGCGGCGTGATTCCCACACAGAAGCTCGTGCACCTCGCGGAGCGCTTTCTTCACCTCGACCTCGGTCAGGCATCGGAGGAGGGGCATAGAGTACCCTCTTTTGAACAGGTTGTCCCCCCTTATCGTGTACTTCGGCGCCAAGCTTTTCAGCTTTCTGGCTTCCTCTTTGTTTTCCAGAACGATTCCTCGTTTGAGGTACTCCTTGAGTGGCGTCATCCATGAGGGGGGTGGCACTTCGACAACCACCCCTACGTCGCTCCTCGAGACGTAGGGCCGGGTTAGCACTTCTATCGGGACGCTGCCCTCTCCCTCTTCGTCTATCCCTGACGCAAGGCGCGCCAGGGCATCGGCCTCAATGTTCGCCTCTCGGGGAACTTGGACTATCTCGAACCATGACAGGGTCTCCAAGTTCTTCTGAGTCTTTGAATGATATGCGACCATGTTCAGCTCCTTGGCTGCGTAGTCGCCCTTCACGTGGTTCACCATTAGCTGTGAGTCGCAATGGATGCGCAGGTTACGAACTTCTAGCTTGTTCTCCAACTCCAAGCCAACGATCAGAGCCTTGTACTCCGCCTCGTTGTTTGAGGCCTTGAACTCGAATCGCAGGGCGTACCTCAATTTTTCCCTATCGGGGTTTGTGAGTACGACGCCGGTGCCAGCCCCCCGGGCATTCGATGCGCCATCAACGTGCAAGTCCCAGACTGGTCCTATCGAGTCACTAGTCCTCTTCTTCGACGACCCATTGTGGTCGTTCTCCTTCTCTTCCTCGTCTTCGTTGTCTTCATTGTCTTTGTTGTCTTTGCCCGTTAGGGGCGTGTTGGTGAACTCCGCCACAAAGTCGGGGAGGGCCTGGCCTTTGATAGCAGTTCTCGGTTGAAACTCGACCCCGTACTCGCCCAGCTCTTAGGACCATATGGCCATTCGCGATGAGGTCCATTTTTGTAGAGCCTTCTCGATGGGATGTACCGTGCGCACTACGATCGGATGCGCTTGGAAGTAAGGGCGCAGTTTTCTCGCACTCATGACAAGGACGAGGGACAATCTCTCGATTTCTGGGTATCGGGTCTCGGCGTCAAGGAGTGCCTTTCTAACGTAATAAACCAGCCATTAGACCTTGTTTTCCTCGCGCACTAGAACCGCGCTCACGGCCCTGTCAGAAACCGCGAGGTAGACATACAACGTCTCGCCGTCTTTTGGTTTTGCAAGGAACGGGGGGGAGCTGAAGTAGGTCTTCATTTCGCAGAATGCCTCCTCACACTCCTTCGTCCATACAAAACCGTCGGTCTTTTTCAACGCCTTAAAGAATGGTTGGCACCTATCGGTGGCTTTGGAAACGAATCGCGTTAGGGCAGCGATTCTTCCCGTCAAACTTTGAACTTCTTTGACTCTTGGCGGCGACCTCATTTCCAAGATCGGCTTGATTTTCTCGGGATTAGCTTCGATCCCACGGCGGCTCGTCATGTAGCCCAGGAATTTCCCGGACTCAACCCCGAAAGCGCACTTGTTGGGATTGAGCTTCATCTTGTAACGTCCCAGGATTGCCTTTGATACATTGCACCCGCGTTTTTGAGGCCAAAAGGCATGACCTTATAACAGTAGAGCCCGCGGTTTGTAACGAAGGTGGTCTTGATCTGATCCGGTTCGTTCATGCGGATCTGGTCATGAAGCTTAGCAATTCATGGCCCGCCGTGGCATCCACGAGTTGCTCGATTCTTGGGAGATGAAAGCTGTCCTTTGGGCATGCATTGTTGAGATCTTTATAATCGATGTAGATCCGCCACTTCCCGTTTGGCTTCTTTACCATGACAACATTGGACACCCACTTTGGGTGTTCCGCCTCCCTAATGAAGTTCGCGGCGAGAAGCTTTTCGACTTCTTCACCAATGGCCTGGCATCTCTCCCCGCTGAATGCTCGTCTCGGTTGGATGCGTTCGGTTATTCTTTTGTCGTCATTGAGGCGGTGGACCATTATCTCGGGGTCGATTCCCGGCATGTCGGCGTGTGTCTACGCGAAGACGTCTTTGAACTCACGGAGGAAGGCCGCAAGTCGGAGTTGGATCTCGGTCGGGAGCTGGGCGCCTACCTTGACTACTTGTTCAGGCTTGGCGTCGTCCAGCACGACGGGAACGAGGTCATTCGGTGTCTCCACCTTCCGACGCTCGACATCGTCCCTTTGGTCCGATTCCTCGAAGGTGCCTCCTTCCTCGATTTTGCACGGGAATTTGTCTCCGAGTTGGAAGACGGTGCTCACCATCTTCCCCTTCGCCTTTCCGTCCACCCCCTGGATGTAGCACATTCTCGCCATTGATTGATCTCCCAACATTATGGCGATCCCCTTCTCGGTTCAGAATTTCATCATCAGATGGTAGGTGTAGGTTATGGCCTTTAATCAATTGAGGGTCGGGCGACCTATGATAATGTTGTACGCGGACGACTGATCCACGACCAGGAAGGACACAATGTGGGTGACCTCAATCCCCCCAGGAGTCCCAAAGGTAACCGGGAGGTCGATGGTGCCCTCCGTCATGACCCTCTCCTTGGAGAAACCGAAGAGTAGGGTCGAGATCGGGGTCGGTCTCAGCCCGGTTAGCTTCATCCTGTCCAGGGCTGACTTGAAGATGATGTCGGCCGAGCTGCCGTTATCGATCAGGATCCTTCGGACAAGGTTGTTAGCGACCGGGGCCGAGATGACTATCGCGTCATTGTGCGGGTGGAGCACCCATACCGCCTCCTGGTTGGTGAAGAACATGGACTCGAATAGGGTCGGAGGCGGAGCCTCGTATGTGTGGTTGATATGGTGTGCTATCTTCCCTTGGGAGACTTCCCGCACGTATTTCCACCCGTACTGTGGTCGGACCTTTTCTTTCTTGCTGTGGTCGGTCTCCGCCCGCCGCGGCCGTCCCAATCGTTCTGAGGACGTATTCCTTCAACTTTTGGTCTTGGATAAGGGCCTCGATCTGACGTTTGAGCAGGTAGCATTTGGACGTCAGGTGCTCGTGGTCTTGATGGTACTCACAAAATTTACTTTGATACCGTTTCGCGGGATCCTTCGTGAGAGGAGCAGGGCTTCCTAGCTTGTCGCGGTGCAGAGCCAGGATCCGCTCTTGCGGAGTGTTCAAATGGTGAATTCCAAAAACTTTCGGAAGCTATCGACATGTGAGGGTCTCAGCCTAGGGAGGGAGCGACCGTTAGGGGCCTGGCCTCCCTTGTTCCTCCTCTTTCGAGGATCGGGGAGATCCCCGTCCTGATCGTCGCGATGGCGACCGCCTTGTCCTCCAGCTTTTCGGCCGTCTCGGCCATCGAGGTAGTCCTCGATCCCCATGTAAGTGCGGGCTCTCGACATCAACTCCGCCATCTCCCGCGGGACCTTGCCATCAATAGACTTGAGGAAGTCACTTGTGCGAGCTCCCTCCGTGATTGCTGTCATCCATGTCTCATAATGCTGGATGTGGAAGTTCGGGTCCGTCCGTCCGTCGTACGGAGGGATGGACGGTAGCTTAAAATTTCCTACGCATGACTGCGCAAGGATCTCTGAGGCGAAGGGAGAGTACGACTCCTCGATCCCACCGTAGGGCCTCTGCCTTCCCAACTCCCTCATTTCCATGATCTGGTTTTGGAGGCTTTGGATCATCGTCAACATGTCGAGCCCGTTGGCTCGGCTGACCGCTGGGGCCGTGGGAGTCGCCTGCTGACGCTCGTAGGATGCTTGATCCCCGGCGTTGGCTTGAGGTCGGCCAAGAGTAGTGGCAGGGAGTGCATCCCCTCAAGAATTCCTCTGCGTCGTCAGCCGCTCCCTCAGGTCCCCGCTTGGTGCTCGGCGAGGCGCAGTTGCCCTCGGCCGGATCGTTCGGCATGCGCTTCGGCTGTCGGCCCCATCGTCCCCGAGGGCGGCCCTCTCCCCGGCGAGGGGCCGTGTTCGGCCACCCCTTGAAACTGAGGGGGCAGGCCCCCGAGAGTGGGAATGCGCATACCGTCGCGCCGGATGAGACGGTCCGACCAGGGCCTCATTTGTCTTTTCGGACCGGGATCGGACGAGGCTGGGCGTTGCCTCGTCGGTTCTCGACTCCCCTTCATAGTCGGGGTCGGAGTCGCCCTGGGCGGTCCTTTCCTTGATATCGTAGCCGAGAAGGTCCGCACTAAGCGTGTCGTCGACGTCGGGGCGTTCTAAGAGCTCGGCGAGCCTCCGAGCCGTGTCCTCTCGAAGGATGGCCTCGGGGTCATTCGCCGGTTCTTGGGGCTGGCTCTCGTTGTCACGAGGCTCCCCTCCTAGATGGTGTATGAGGTTTCTGAGGCCGTATCTCGAGCCCGTCGCCCGAGTGCCTGCAGAAGTAGTAGGGACTTGACTCATCTTTCGAGAGTCGTGAAGATTGTAAGAAAGGAGATTGGAAGGGAGAGCGTCGCCAAGGTCGGGTGGTCCCCTCCTTCTAGCGCCAAAATGTTGTCGCTCATTTTCAGACGACTATTTAGGAGCCTAAAGCGGTTAGACCCAAGGCCGAACCAAGTGGTCTCGCTTCGGCTCGAGCGTGTCGGACTTGGTATCCCAAGTCGTCCCTTAGCTATTGGTGATGCCAGCCTCGTCCAAACACCTACAACGCGGGAAAGAATGCGTGAACTACAAAGGGAAAACAGAGGGGGTGCCTCTGTTTACCTCTCCGACACTCAACATTAGTAGGATTGAGGTGGATAAAAGGGGTTAGGTGTTTAGAGAGCCGAAGTCTAAGAGAAACGAGTGAGTTACCAGTTCAGCAGCGTTTCAGTACTTAATTTCAGATTACCTGGTTCGAGAGGTCGAACCTCGTATTTATAGGCGACCAAGGAGCGTTTTGGGGCTCCTTGGCCGTGTGGATACCCTGGGTTCACCCATTGGTCGAGGAAACACTTTGGGCCGGCCAATGGCCGGGGATATCCTTGGGTAGGCCATTGGCCGGGGCAGTCGTTTGGGCCGGCCAATGGTCGGGGATATCCTTGGGTCGGCCATTGGCCAAGGCAAGCCTTTGGGTCGGCCAATGGCCGGGGGTATCCTTGGGTCGGCCATTGGCCGAGGCAGGCTAATGGGCCGGCCAATGGCAAATGATATCTTTCGGCCGGCCATTGGCCGAGCCAAGCCCTTGGGCCGGCCATTGGCCGAGGCAGGCCCTTGGGCCGGCCAATGGCCGGGGCGAGTCACCTTGCCTTGGTTCAGCCGTGATCGGGGTCGGGCCGGTAACAATAAAACTTAGTCTTTAGTCCATAAACAAACCTAACAACACATGAAGAGACAAATATAGATTTTCATAAACAAACTCTTCATGGTTTGCTTAAAACAGTATATTCACAATCTAAGGATCAAAGGACTATTGATCTCAGTACGATTGTTAGGAGAATCTATGATGTTTGGTTATGGGACATTGAGAGTTGGAGACTCTATAGTTCTTCTCGGTATCTTCTGGAGGTACTTAATTGACCAATGTACTTCTATAGACAAGATAAGAACAAACCATTAAACCTCTTATGTCTCGAAGTCACTACGTATGAATTGCATCATGCTTACCTCAATCCAGAAATGAGACATGACATTTCATAGCTAACGTATTCTCATTTGAGAAAGTCAAAGTTTGGATTTACTATGTTATTCTTAACAGGACCTATTGGTGAAGTACTAAATTATGAAGATGTCATGAGTAACTTTGTGAAGATCTCATAGACACGGAATTCATGTACAAAATTGCTGAAATGCAATGTATATTACATCATGCTGTGTTCCTTGAACTGACCAGTGCCCAAATTGAGTCATGACTCTTTTGGACGAAACAATGTGACTTGTTAGCTCCTCGTCAATACATTGTTTCTAACTTATTCATAAGTGACAAAGGAGCTGAGGAAATAGCAGCTAGAAGGGTAAAATGGTAATTTTGTAAATCCCGACTAGCTGATGATATTCATGAAGGGTAAACGTAGATAATATTCAGTGGATCCACTCATTACAATTTAGTTGAATTCTTGAGTAGAAATAAATTCATTTGAACCGAGAGATTCTCAGTGTCAACTCTTTAGTGGAGTCAGTTGACATTAAGCGAAACTTGGAAAAGGTTTGTGAACTTTTGAGTCCAAGTATTTAAGCTCAAGCTTTGTTCATTTGGATCCATGAGGTCACTGTCACAAATCATATCGAGTAAGAATAGTTAAACTAGAAGCTAAGTCAAAACAAGAACGAGACAAGTTTTACGAAAATTGTTTAAAGGGTAATTTTGTCCTTTTGGACATAGGATGAAATGAATGTCAATAAATTTTTTGACATTGTCATATGATGACATATTATCACTCGGGCATAACAAATTAATTGGGCCTTGAGGATTAATTTCATTGCATAGAATTTCACTTGAAAATTCTTAATGAGCCTTTTCTTATGTTGTCATGAACAAATGAAGAAGCATCTAGAAACCCATTCTAGATGTATTGGCCGTCCAACCCGAAGAAAAAAGAGAGATTATTTTGTGCATTGATGTATCAAGATACTTGCCGAAAGAAAAAGAGGAAACAAATTTCCTCTACGAGGAAGGTAGGGAATTCGGCCAAACAATCAAGGAGAGAGCAAGATAAAAGAGGAAACAAATCCAAGGACTTGCTTGGCAAGTCTTGGCCGTGTGACTCTAAGGGAATAAGGGAAATATTTACTTATGAATATGTGATATTCTATAGAAGAGGAAACTACCTTATTAAAGGTAAACCCTCTCCTATAAATCGAGCTCTCATTCCTCTCATTTTATTCATTACAAAGTTTTAGAGATTGAGAGTTTCTCTCTCTAGCTTGGCCGCCCATCTCCTCTCTCACTCTCTAAGTTTTCTTTCGTTTTTGTTTTGGCACCTAGGTCCACATTTGACCTTGTGTTTTAGCTCTTCGACTTTGAGACTTATTCTTGAGTCGTCGTGTTTAAAAGTGCCCACACACTAATTCTTTTCTTTCTCGAGTGATTCTTGTGATAGAAACTTTCGTGGTTGCTCGAGTTCCCGAGGAGAGAAGAGAGACATCTTGCGAGGGGAGACGAACGTTTCAATCTTCCTAAGGCTTTTCATATAACGCTCATTTATAGTTTTATTTATATGTACTTGGTCTTTGTCTAGGTTAGTAAAAACGTTTTACTTGTTTTAATGAAATTTTTTAAATTCCAACGCTTGCTCGAAGCGTTAAATCTTTTCTTAACCCTAGATCAATTCCAACAAATGGTATCAGAGCTATGGTCAAAGATATGCATGTACATGTAATTAAAATTATGAGCTTGAAAATAGTTTTCGAAAGTTTACTAATTTTGTGACAAGTTAGAATTGTTTTCTTAGATTTTTTTTTTAATTTATTGCTCACGCCTTTAAATTAAAAATCATGTTATTAAGTTTGAGAAAATTTCGAGTGATTTTGTGACTAGTTATATTGTTTTGCTAGTTTCATTTATTTGCTCGTTTCGTTTTATTCTTCTAATTATTTTCTTTTATACCATGTTATTACCATGTTAATAAAACACATATAAAAATCTTTAACAACTTCCTAAAAAGTTTTGTTAAAATCGATTTTTTATTCGCACTCAAAGTCCGAACTTCAATTATTGCAAGTTTTCTTCGAGGTCAAGAAAACCCACAGTAAAAGTGGCATAACTCTCATCTCAGAATTTTAAATTTAATGATTCTTGAATAAAATTAAAGGTCTATTTGTCCTCTTTCTAATACAATAGGTTTTAGGTTAAAAGGACATCGAAGCCGGCAGTTATGGCGATTTTACTCTGAGGTGCGCGGCTGTTCCAAATGTCCAGTTTTTTAGAATCAACGAATTCCGAATTTAGGACCCCACTCCATGAGTTATAGAACTCTAATGACAAAATTTCCTTGAGCAAAATATATTTTTATCAGATAATAAACATAATATGAAAGAGTAAAATGTTTTGATTTTTGAAAGTTTAATTGAAATTGAATTTTTACAAAACTAGTTTGAATTTTGAAAAACCATTTTTCGTTTTCAAACTCGAAAATATTTTGTCATCCAAATCAAATAAGTTTTCAAAATGTTTTCAAAACTATATCTATATCACATATGTTCAAAATCTATATGCTCTTCAAAATTTGAATGGGACGTGTTGTCGCTTTTTTTCGGACAACTATTTCGGAGCCCAAAGTGGTTAGACCCAAGGCCGGACCAAGTGGTCTCACTTCGGCTCGAGCGTGTCGCACTTGGTATCCCAAGTCGTCCCTTAGCAGTTGATGATGTATATCTCGCCCAAGCACCTGAAAAGATAAGAGAAGAGGTGTGAACTACAAAGGGGAAACAGAGGGGTTGCCTCTATTTACCTCTCTGACGCTCAACATTAGTAGGATTGAGGTGGATATAGAGGGTTTAAGTGTTTAGGGGCCGAGACTTGAGAGAAACGAGTGAGTTACGAGTTCGACAACGTTTCAGTACTCAAATTTGGATTACCTTTGGGAGAGGGCGGACCTCTGTATTTATAGGCGACCAAGGGGTGTTTGTGGAACCCCTTGGCCGTGGGAAGACCCTAGGGCCGGCCATTGGCCGGTCATGCCCCAGGGTCGGCCATTGCCCGGCCGTGCCCCAAGGTCGGCCATTGCCCGGCCGTGCCCAGGGTCGGCCATTGCCCGGCCATGCCTAGGGTCGGCCATTGCACGGCCATGCCTAGGGTAGGCCATTGGCCGGCCATGCCCAAGGTCGACCATTGGTCAGCCATGCCTAGGGTCGGCCATTGGCCGGCCATGCCCTAGGCTCGGCCAACGGCCGACCCTAGCTCGGCCGTTGGCCGGCCATGCCCTAGGCTCGGCCGTTGGCCGGCCATGCCCAGGCTCGGCCGTTGGCCGGCCATGCCCTAGGCTCGGCCGTTGGCCGGCCATGCCCTTGGCCGGCCATGCCCTAGGCTCGGCCATTGGCCGGCCATGCCCAGGCTCGGCCGTTGGCCGGCCATACCATAGGCTCGGCCATTCGTCAGCCATGCCTAGGGTCGGCCATTGGCCGGCCATGCCCTAGGCTCGGCCGTTGGCCGGCCATGCCCTAGGCTCGGCCATTCGTCAGCCATGCCTAGGGTCGGCCATTGGCCGGCCATGCCCTAGGCTCGGCCGTTGGCCGGCCATGCCCTAGGCTCGGCCGTTGGCCGGCCATGCCCTAGGCTCGGCCGTTGGCCGGCCATGCCCTAGGCTCGGCCGTTGGCCGGCCATGTCCAGGGTCGGCCGTTGGCCGGCCATGCCCTAGGCTCGGCCGTTGGCCGGCCATGCCCAAGGCTCGGCCGTTGGCCGGCCATGCCCAGGTTCGGCCATTGGCCGGCTAGGAGGCGCCGTGATGGTTTTGCCCTTGTTGGTTTGGATATGCCGGCAATACCTCGCTTCCTCGTGGTTCTTCAAACCGTGACGTGTATTGACCCCTTTGCCCCTTTCGGTCGTCGACGGGTCGACAACATTAGCCCCCCGAGTTTCCGGTCGAGCGTGGGTCGAGTGGAAACTCAATAGTTGCATCAACGCGCAGACTTGGGGCGAACACTCTCGAGTTTGTGAGTGCGCCGCAGAGAGGCTTGAGTGCATTACTAGGGATAGCTTTAACGCGTCGCGGGGCATGCCTTTGTTGCGTCACGAGGGACGTCTTTTGGGGCATCACGAGGGATGCTTTTGTGTGCCGCGAGGGACGGCTTTGGTTGTCTTTCGTTTTACGTGTCTTATGTTCTCGACATACTATCGTAATCAATTCACCCGGTTTTGTTGATGTGCGTCTTATTTTCTCAATTTGCCGACGAGGGCGTAATCGATTTGCGCGGCGCGGCGATGCGTGGCTTACTTTCTCGACTTACCAACGAAGGCGTAATCGATTCGCACGTCTTGATGGTGCGTGGCTTATTTTCTCGACCTACCAATGAAGGCGTGATCGATTTGCACGGCTTTATTGTGCGCGGCTTATTTTCTCGACCTACCAATGAAGGCGTGATCGATTTGCATGGCTTTATTGTGTGCGGCTTATTTTCTCGACCTACCAATGAAGGCGTGATCGATTTGCACGGCTTTATTGTGCGTGGATTATTTTCTCGATCTACCAATGAAGGCGTGATCGATTTGCACGGCTTTATTGTGCGTGGCTTATTTTCTCGACCTACCAATGACGTCGTGATCAATTTGTACGGCTTGGGCCTCGGGGGGCCTTGGTGTCACATTTGTGTGACTAGGTTTTCCGTGGACGCTGGCTAGACCATATGTGACTCGCTGCCTTTCGGCGCACGAGCTGGGCGGCGAGCGTGACCATACCCTCTTATGAGCGTGGCACCCTTGGGTGCGCGTGTCATGTGATAGGCGGGGTTAGGTGTAGAATTGATCCCCCGGCGAGTGTGGCACCTTAGTGCACTGGTCGCGTCTTCGGGTTGAGTCTCTTGGGTCGAGTCTTGTGCCCTTGTGAGCGTGACGCCGTGGCGCGCGTGTCACGTTTGGGAACTCAATTGGCCCATTCTTTCTGTCACGAGAGCGTCGTGGAGCGAATTTTGGTGCGCCGTTAGGGGCGACCTAAGCACGTCGTTAGGGACGATTTTTGCTACTTGTGGGAGAGCATTTATATTTATTATTGAGTCTTGTGAGTCTCCCGCTGATTTGTGACTCAGGAAGTTATGTATTATCGACACGAGGACTTTCAAGTCGATTCGTGGGTTTTAGGGCTCAACTTGCGGAATAGGCTCGACTTGAGGAGTCATGTGTAGTGTCGGCACGAGGAATTATCAGTCGACTCGTGGACTCGGAACTCAGTTCGAGGAGTGAAATTAACTCGAGGAGTTACGTGTGGAGTCGGCGCGAGGACTTATCGGTCGACTCGCGGACTCGAGACTCGATTCGAGGAGCGAACTCAACTCGAGGAGTCATGTGTAGAGTCAGCACGAGGACTAGTTAGTCGACTCGTGGACTCGGGACTCAACTCGAGGAGTGAACACAACTCGAGGAGTCATGTAGAGTCGGCACGAGGACTTATCAGTCGACTCGTGGACTCGGACTTCAACTCGAGGAATAAACTCAACTCGAGGAGTCATGTGGAGTCTGCACGAGGAGTAGTTAGTCGACTCGTGGACTCGGACTTCAACTCGAGGAATGAACTCAACTCGAGGATTCATGTGCAGAGTCAGCACAAGGACTAGTTAGTCGACTCGTGGACTCGGGACTCAACTCGAGGAGTGAACTCAACTCGAGGAGTCATGTAGAGTCGGCACGAGGACTTATCGGTCGACTCGTGGACTCGAGACTCAACTCGAGGAGTGAACTCAATTCGAGGAGTGAACTCAACTCGAGGAGTTATGTGGAGAGTCAACACGAGGAGTTATCAGTCGACTCGTGAACTCGGGACTCAACTCGAGGAGTGAACTCAACTTGAGGAGTCATGTGTAGAGTCAACACGAGGACTAGTTAGTCGACTCATGGACTCGGGACTCAACTCGAGGAGTGAACTCAACTCGAGGAGTCATGTGTAGAGTCAATCACGAGGAGTCATCAGTCGACTCGTGGACTCGAGACTCAACTCGAGCAGTGAACTCAACTCGAGGAATCATGTGTAGAGTCAACACGAGGAGTCAACAGTCGACTCGTGGACTCGGGACTCAACTTGAGGAGTGAACTGAACTCGAGGAATCATATGTAGAGTCGGCACGAGGACTTATCGGTCGACTCGTGGACTCGGGACTCAACTCGAGGATTGAACTAGACTCGAGGAATCATGTGTAGAGTCGGCACAAGGACTTATCGGTCGACTCATGGACTCGGGACTCAACTCGAGGAGTGAACTCAACTCGAGGAATCATGTGTAGAGTCGGCACGAGGACTTATCGGTCGACTCGTGGACTCGGGACTCAACTCGAGGAGTGAACTCAACTCGAGGAATCATGTGTAGATTGTTTCTCTTCAGGACCTCCGGCCTAACCATTTGCCCCTTGAGACTTCGTTACACTTTTTTTTATTATTTTTTATTTTTGACTTTTGAGGGTTTCATTGGGTATTGTTTCTCTTTAGCCCCCCGAGTTTCTTGTGTTTGTGAGACAAAGACCAAGAAACTCTCGTGTTGGAGGTATACAATAGTATGTTACAATGGGCATAACAACTTTTATTGTAAGAAAGAAGTTTTTACAGTTTGCCTTGGCACTTGGCCTTTTTAGGGAAAAGAAAACAATATGCTTGAAATAAAGCGATTACAAAGTCGAGCAAGTTCATGCATTAATTTAAAGGCGAAAACTGTGTCGGTCGGGGCCGTGAATGCTGCGAACTTGTTCTTTAGTCGATGAACTGTGCTCATCGTCTCACTTCTCTCATGCTTGAGGTTATGCCACGAACTCTTTGAGTTTCCCGCGTCGAATCAGGGAGTCAATTTGTTTCCTAAGTTGGTAGCATTCAGTTGTCATATGTCTGTGGTCTTGGTGATATTCGCATTGCTTGCTTCTGTCCCGCGTTGCGGGGTCCGTCTTCAGCGGGGCCGGGGATCCTAGCTTCTCTCTGTGTAAGCTTAGGATCCGATCGGGTGTCGTGTTGAGAGGGACGAAGGATTGCTTCGAGGTCGGAGAAGGAAGGTCATTGGGGACCTGACCATTTCTGCGCCTTTTCCTTCGCGAGTTGGGACCGACGGCCGGTGCCACAACTGTGGCGGCGCGCTTCTTGTTGGATGGGCAGCTAGCAACATTGGGTGGTTGGTGTCCCACGATGACCTCTCTCGCGATCTCGTGCCGGGCGTTGAGTTTATCCCTCAAGTCACTCCCATGAGACTCCCTTCGAGAATTGAGACGGTTTCTCAAGTCTGCGCTGGCCGAATTGAGGCGGTCTCTCAAGTCTCCGCTGGCCGTTCCTATCACCCTTGGCAAGGGTATGTCATTCAGGCGACGCCCTTGACGGACGCCGCGATCATCGACGTCGTCGTCTCTACAAGGGTTTTGGACGCAAATGGTGAGCTTAGAGCGTCCCTTTCGGGACCTTGAGATTGAGCGTCCTTGAACATTGCTCGATATTTGTCTTAATGTGGTTTCTCGGGGGTGTCCCCTCGAGGGCGCACGTGTTTGTTCACTCGACGATTGATGTCTCGGCGTGGTTGCCTGAGGGAGTCTCCTCGAAGGCGTGCGTGTGCGTTCACTTTCGTGAATAGCGCGGTCGAGGTTGGCCTCGTCGATTTTTGATCTTGCCACGTTGTTGGGGTCTCTTTGGTCGTGGTTAACGTGGTCCTCGACACCATAGCCGAGGAGGTCGGCGATAAGCGCGCCGTCGACGCCGAGGCGGTTTACGAGCTCGGCAAGCCCTCGCGCCGTGTCCTCTAGGAGCTTGGCCTCGGGGTCATTTACCGGGTCTTGGGGCTGGCTCTCGTTGTTACGAGGTTGCCCTCCTAGATGATGTGCTAGGTTCTTGAGGTCATACCCCGAGCTAGTCGCTCGGGTGCCCACGGAGGTGGCCGGCAGGAGACTCATCTATCGAGAGTCTTGCAGAATGCGAGAAAAGAAGTTGGAAGGGAGAGCATTGCCAAGGTTGGGAGATCCCCTCCTTCAACGCCAAAATGTTGTCGCTCGTTTTCGGACAACTATTTAGGAGCCCAAAGTGGTTAGACCCAAGGCCGGACCAAGTGGTCTCACTTCGGCTCGAGCGTGTCGGACTTGGTATCCCAACTCGTCCCTTAGCAGTTGATGATGTCTATCTCGCCCAAGCACCTGAAAAGATAAGAGAAGAGGTGTGAACAACAAAGGGGAAACAGAGGGGTTGCCTCTGTTTACCTCTCCGACACTCAACATTAATAGGATTGAGGTGGATATAGAGGGTTTAAGTGTTTAAAGGCCGAGACTTGAGAGAAACGAGTGAGTTACGAGTTTGACAGCGTTTCAGTACTCAAATTCGGATTACCTTTGGGAGAGGGCAGACCTCTGTATTTATAGGCGACCAAGGGGTGTTTGGGGAACCCCTTGGCCGTGGGAAGACCCTAGAGCCGGCCATTGGCCGGCCATGCCCCAGAGTCGGCCATTGTACGGCCATGCCCCAGGGTCGGTCATTCGCCGGCCATGCCCCAGGGTCGACCATTGGCCGGCCATGCCCAGGGGCGGCCATTGGCCGGCCATGCCCATGCCCAGGGTCGGCCATTGGCCGGCCATGCCCTAGGGTCGGCCATTGGCCGGCCATGCCCAGAGTCGGCCATTGGCCGGCCGTGCCCTAGGGTCGGCCATTGGCCGGCCGTGTCCTAGGGTCGGCCATTGGCCGGCCGTGCCCTAGGCTCGGCCATTGGCCAGCCATGCCTAGGGTCGGCCATTGGCCGGCCATGCCAAGGGTCGGCCATTGGCCGGCCATGCCCTAGGCTCGGCCGTTGGCCGGCCATGCCCAGGGTCGGCCGTTGGCCGGCCATGCCCTAGGCTCGGCCGTTTGCCGGCCATGCCTAGGCTCGGCCGTTGGCCGGTCGGCCTGGCCGGCCATGCCCAGGGTCGGCCATTGGCCGGCCATGCCCAGGGTCAGCAATTGGCCGGCCATGCCTAGGGTCGGCCATTGGCCGGCTGGGAGGCGCCGTGATGGTTCTTCCCTTGTTGGTTTGGATATGCCGATAATACCTCGCTTCCTCATGGTTCTTCAAACCGTGACGTGTATTGACCCCTTTGCCCCTGTCGTTCGTCGACGGGTCGACAACAGGAGGTCTCCTCTAGACGTGCCGAAAAATAAAAGATGTGTAAACTTTCAAGTGTTCGAGTGAGTTGAAGTTCACACTTCCCTCATGCACTTTCCCGAATAGAAAATAGGAAAATGTCCGAGTATGTGCCTTGTGCCTTTATGCACTAACACTGCTCTTCCTTGAATATGAAGATCTAGTATTCCTTTCTAGTAGTCCACTCTATCGCTCTATAACTAGGAAATCGGTTTCTGAACTTATAAAGACGATGTGCCAACTCCAAAAACTAAGTGGGAGGGTTATACTTGTTGTTTGTAACCTACAATCCCTAACACTAATGAAAAAGCAATTAACGTGAAACTAAGAGTCACTCTTGTGGCCCTCTATTCAATGGACGTACTCTTTGGCATTTTTGCTTCGATCATTGCTCAATGAACTACGTTCGAGAGTGAGACGATGAAGGCAAGGCCTTTTCTTGGGGGATTGTTTTTCAACGTTGACTTTTTGGACTAAATGGTTGGTTGCACACTCAGGCTCAATCCCTAGTAATCCTCTCTTGAGGCTCTGCGAAAGGATGTGAGTGATCAAACAAATTTAAAAGGTCGCTAGTCAAAATTGGTGTATTGACATCTTGGCTAAGCATTAATGATGTGTCATTTACTTATAAATGGAGATTTTTTGCGGCCTTCTCTTGAGAGAGTAAATTATCATTTGGTTTATAACACCTTTGGATTTTATCAAATGTTAAAAACTTAAATCCTAAACCAAAGACTAATCATAAACTTGTTTCAACTCTTATATGCAATATGTCTCTCAACCCTCTCTCAACCATTCTTTCTTCGAATAAACTCGAAGGCGAAAATTACGTCGACTGGAAACGTAACCTTGACATAGTTCTTACTGTCGACAAGCACAAATGGGTTCTCACCACCCCTTGTCCTCAAACGAATGATGATTCGACACAAGAGGAAAAAGACGCCCTTGCGGCCTGGCTCCGATCCGATGAGATTGTGAGGTGCTATATTTTAGCATCAATGAACTATGTGTTGCAATAACAACATCGTGACATCGAGACTGCCACCGACATGTAAAATCTCCATGAGGTGTTTGGAGGGCAAGGGCGTCAGGCCAGACAACAAACAGTCCGACAGTTTATGAATTGTCGCATAAAGGCTGGGACTCCTGTTAGGGACCATATGATGCTGATCATTAGTTACCTAAATGTATGTAACCTCATGCTTTGTTCCTTGGAATGTGAATAAATGAACTGGCCAGTGTCCAAATTGAGTCATGACCCTTTTGGATGAAACAATGTGACTTGTTAGCTCCTCGTCAATACATTGTTTCTAACTTATTCACAAGCGACAAAGGAGTTAAGGAAATAACAGCTAGAAGGGTAAAATGGTAATTTTGTAAATCTCGACTAGCTGATGATATTCATGAAGGGTAAACATAGATAATATTCAGTGGATCCACTCATCACAATTTAGTTGAATTCTTGCGTAGAAAATAAATTCATTTGAACCGAGAGATTCTTAGTGTCAACTCTTTAGTGGAGTCAGTTGACATTAAGCTAAACTTGGAAAAGGTTTGTGAACTTTTGAGTCCAGGTATTTTAGCTCAAGCTTTGTTCATTTGGATCCATGAGGTCACTGTCACAAATCATATCGATTAGGAATAGTTAAACTAGAAGCTAAGTCAAAACAAGAACGAGACAAGTTTTACGAAAATTGTCTAAATGGTAATTTTGTCCTTTTGGACATAGGATGAAATGAATGTCAATAAATTTTTTGACATTGTCATATGATGACATATTATCGCTCGGCCATAACAAATTAATTGGGCCTGGAGGATTAATTTCATTTCATAGAATTTTACTTGAAAATTCTTAATGGGCCTTTTCTTATGTTGTCATGAACAAATGAAGAAGCATTTAGAAGCCCATTCTAGATGTCTATGCCGTCCAACCCAAAGAAAAAAGAGAGATTATTTTGTGCATTGATGTATCAAGATACTTGCAAAAGAAAAAGAGGATACAAATTTCTTCTATGAGGAAGGTAGGGAATTCGGCCAAACAAGCAAGGGGAGATCAAGATAAAAGTGGAAACAAATCCAAGGACTTGCTTGGCATGTCTTGGCCGTGTGACTCTAAGGGAATAATGGCAATATTTGCTCATGAATATGTGATATTCTATAGAAGAAGAAACTACCTTATTGAATTTAAACCCTCTCATATAAATAGAGCCCTCATTGCTCTCATTTTATTCATTCCAAGATTGAGAGTTTCTCTCTTTAGCTTGGCCGCCCATCTCCTCTCTCTCTCTCTCTAAGTTTTCTTTCATTTTTGTGTTGGCACCTAGAATTTGACCTTGTGTTTTAGCTCTTCGACTTTAAGACTTGTTATTGAGTCTTCGTGTTTAAAAGAGCCCACACACTAATTCATTTCTTTCTCGAGTTATTCTTGTGATAGAAACTTTTGTGGTTGCTCGAGTTCCCGAGGAAAGAATAGAGACGTGCTGTGAGGGGAGACAAACGATTCAACCTTCCTAAGGCTTCTCAACGTTCAAGCTTCTCAAAGGTTAGTAAAAATGTAATGCTCATTTATAATTTTATTTATATGTACTTGCTCTTTGTCTAGGTTAGTAAAAACGTTTTACTTGTTTTAAAGAAAAATTTTAAATTCCGCCACTTGCTCAAAGCGTTAAATCTTTTCTTAACCCTAGATCAATTCCAACATCACAAGTAGCCACATATTTTGCTTCCATTGTGAAGTTAGTAATGCAAGAATGCTTAATTCTCCTCCACACAACAGCTCCACAGTTAAGGATGAACACAGATCTCGAAGTGGATTTTATGGAATCCTTATCCGCTTGAAAATCGGAGTTGATTATCCCGTCATAGTCAGATCAGTACCTGAATATGTAAGCATCAAGTTCCTAGTTCTCCGAAGATAATTAAGAACAAGCTTAACAGCAATCTAGTGCTCGAGTCATGGGTTTGATTGAAAATGCCTAACTACGGAGACTGCGAAGCAGATATCAGGCCTAGTGCAAAGCATAGCATACATGAGACTTCCTACGGCTGAGGCGTAGGGAATTTTTCTCATGTCATCAATCTCTTGTGCAGTCTTAGGAGACTGGTCCTTAGAGAGTGAGACTCCATGCCTAAAGGGTGTTTGGCCCTTCTTGGAGTCTTGTGTCGAGAAGCGATCCATCACCTTATCAATATAAGATGCTTGAGAGAACGACAAAGTCCGGTTCTTTCGATCTTGAAAGATTTGGATCCCCAGAATGTACGCGGCTTCTCCTAGATCCTTCACATCAAATGTCTTTGCTAGTCAGATCTTAACCTCATATAATTTACCCACATCATTACCTATTAGTAATATATCATCGACATACACTACCAGAAACACAACTCTGCCTTCGTGTATTAACTTGTAAACACATGGCTCATCTATTGACTGCTCAAAGCTGAAGCTCTTTACAGTCTCATTGAATATAATATTTCATGACCTAGATGCTTGCTTTCATCCATAAATGGACTTAAGCAACTCACAAACCTTGGTCTCTTGACAATCTTCCATAAAATCGTCTGGTTGAGCCATATAAATACGCTCATCAACATTGCCATTCAGGAAGGCAGTCTTGACATCCTTTTGCCAAATCTCATAACGAGAGCTGCAGCTATGGATAGAAGTATACGGATGGAGTTAAGCATCGCGACTGGTGAGAAGGTTTCCTCATAGTCAATCCCTTCTTTTTTTGTATAACCCTTAGGCACTAGTCGTGCTTTGAACGTCTCGACGTTCCCATCCGGACCCCTTTTCTTCTTGTATATCCACTTACACCCTAGGGGTTTAATCCCTTTGGGAAGGTCGACAAGTTTCCAAACTTTGTCGACGTACATCAAGTGCGTTTCAACTTTCATGGCGTCAAGCCAAAGGTTTGATTCAGAAGCAGCCATTGCAGCTGTAGGAAATAGGGTCATCCATGTCGGAAATGGCTACGAGAGTATCTCCGTAAGACTTGTACTGTCAGGCTTTTGAGAAACCCTCCCACTACGTTGAGGTACTACTTGACAAGGTTCTCATGAGTTAGGTTCTGTTTCAGTTGGGTTAAGAACAGTTCTTACAGATGAGGTAGAAGCTTCCTCACCAAACTTTTCTTCAAGCACAATTTTGCTTCTAGGTTTTATATCTTACATGAAATCCTCATCAAGGAAACGAGCGTTCATGCTAACGAAAGTCTTGTCGTCCTCTAGACTATAGAATGTGAAACCTTTTGTTTCCTTTGGTTATCTAACGAACAGACTCAATTTTGACCTACTAGCCAACTTGCTACTCTTTTGCCTAATAGCACATGTCCTGGGCAACCCCAAATTCGGATCTGGCCTAGATTTACTTTACGGCCAGTTCATCGTTCATAAAGAGTACTAGGAACCGTTTTATGTGGAACTTGGCTCATGTAAGCTACTGTGTCGAGGGCATATCCCCAAAACGAAAGAGGGAGTGATGAGTAACTCATCATTGATCTAACCATCTCCATTAGAATTCGGTTCCTTCTCTCTGAAACTCCGTTTTGTTGAGGAGTGTCAGGTGTTGTAAGCTGAGAAGCAATACCTTCTTCTTTAAGAAAGTCATCGAACTCTTCAGACATGTATTCACCACCTCAATCAGATCGAAGGGTTTTGATCTGTTTGCCTGTTTGCTTATCCACTAAAGCTCGAAAGACCTTAAATATGTTAAAGGTCTCGGATTTGTGTTTGAGCAAATAGACAAAATTGTATCTTGAGTAATCATCGCTGAAGGTAACAAAGTATTCGTATCCTCCACGCGCCTGTGTACTGAGTGGACGACATACATCAGAATGCACAAGTTCCAGCTACTCAGTGGCTCTTCGACCCTTAGCTAAGAAAGGTCGCTCAGTCATTTTTCCTTCTATACAAGATACACAAAGAGGTAGTGAAATTGCAGAGGCTTGGAGTGGACCGTCCCTCACAAGTCTCTTAATCCTGTCTAGACTGATATGGCCAAGTCTTAAGTGCCAAAGATATGTCGATTTTATTAGATCTGAGGAATCAGAAAATTTGATCCTCTTTGGATCCCTAACTAGATCGTTATCTATTTTAGTGTCTAAAAGAGAAGGTTGCGTGGGATAAATGTAGAATAGAGCATTCTTCATACAAGCATCAGTGACAAAAGAATTTGAAAAAGAAATACAAATTCCATTCTTTATAAACTTTAAACAATAATCTTGCTCAAAAAGGCGAGCAACAGATATTAAGTTTTTCCCAAATGAAGGAACATAATAAACATTATTCAAATTTAAAGTGTGGTCTTCAAAAGACCGCATCACAGATCCCACAGCCTTCGCAGACACTAAGCTCCCATCACCCCACTGGAAGCAGAAGTCACCTTCCTCTAAGCTTTTGTGTTTCCTAAAACCAGTCAAGGAACAGCAAAAATGGTTAGTAGCATCGGAGTCAAGAATCCACGTTGATACATTATCAGCTACTAAGCATGCTTCGGTAATAAGTACAATACCTTTTTCCTTAGTCTTGAGATAGGGAGGATAGTTCCTACGCCAATGATCAGGTTCATTGCAATGGTGACAGTTGTCTTTGGAGTTGTCCACCTTAGGAACCTTTGGCGTCTTCTTCTTCTTTTGAACCCTAGGTTGGTTCTTCTCCTCGGCCTTGCGAGGTCTCTTCTTAGATCCAGAGGTGTAGGCAGGCATGTACCTCTCCTTGAGTCCTCTTTTTCTTAGTGAGACCATCAGCGGTGTGAAGCTCCTTCATAAGCTCGGTAATGGTTGAGAAAAGATTTAACGCTTCGATCAAGCAGCGTAATTTTACTAACCTAGACAAAGAGCAAGTACATGTTCATTTAAAACTATTAAAAGAATTACTCATTTACTAACCTTTTGTGAAGCTTGAATGTTGAGAAGCCTTAGGAAGGTTGAAACGTTCGTCTCCCAACGCAGCTCGTCTTTCTTCGTTGCTCGGGATCTTGAGTTACCACGATAGTTTCTATCACATGAATCACTCGAGATTAGAAGGAATTAATGTGTGAGCACTTTTAAACACGACGACTCAAGAACAAGTCTAAGAGTCGAAGACCTAAAACACTAGGTCAAATGTGGACCTAGGTGCCAAAACAAAAACGAAAAGAACTTAGAGAGAGAGAGAGAGAGGAGTTGGCAGCCACAATCTCTAGAGAGAGAGGCTCTTAATCTCTAACTTATGTGGAATGAGAAAACAATGAGAATGAGGCGTCTATTTATAGGGGAGGTATTACCTTCATAAATGTAGTTTCCTCTTCTATAGAATATCACATATTCATGAGCAAATATTGGCTTCCCTTTCTCTTATTTGGACGTGCAAGCTATCCTATGCAAGTCCTTGGATTTGTTTCCTCTTTTTTTTCTCCTTAGTTGGCCGCCAAAAATAATTCCTTCTAGAGGAAATTTGTTTCCTCTTTTTCTTTTGGCAAGTATCTTCATACTCAATGCACAAAATAATTCCCTTATCTATCTTGGTATGTTAGAAGAAATTGAGCTTCTAGATGTTTCTTCATTTGTTCATGACATTATAAGAAAAGCCCATTAAGAATTTTCAAGTGAAATTCCATGAAATGAAATTTAATCCTCAAGGCCCAAAAATCTCATCATGGCCGAGTATTTCATTTGTCATCATATGACAATGTCAAAAAAAATTTATTGACATTCATTTCGTCCTATGTCAAAAAAGACAAAATACCCTTTAGAAAATTTTCGTAAAACTTGTCTCGTTCTTGTTTTGACTTAGCTTCTAGATTAACTTTTCCTACTCGATATGACTTGTGACAGTGACCTCATGGATACAAATGAACAAAGCTTGAGCTAAAATACTTGGACTCAAAAGTTCACAAACCTTTTCCAAGTTTAGCTTAATGTCAACTGAATCCACTGTTATCAGTCCGTCTCGGCCCTGGGCTCAGCGCACGGCCGGCCCAGGGCCGTCGCTCGGCCATTGGCCGGCCCTGGGAAGTCGCTCGGCCGGCCTTGGGATGTCACTCGGCCAATGGCCGGCCCAGGACCGGCTCTCGGCCATTGGTCGGGCCTGGGAAGTCACTCGGCCGGCCAAGGGCCGGCGCTCGGCCAATGACCGGCCTAGGACAGGCTCTCGGGCCATTGGCTGGGCCTGGAAAATCACTCGGCCGGCCCAGGGCCGGTACTCGGCCAATGGCCGGCCCAGGACCGGCTCTCGGCCATTGGCCGGGCCTGGGAAGTCACTCGGCCAATGGCCGGCCCAGGGCCGGCTCTCGGCCATTGGCCGGGCCTGGGTAGTCACTCCGCCGGCCCAGAGCTGGCGCTCGGCCAAGGGCTGGCCCAGGGCCGGCACTCGGCCGGTCTTGGATTCTCACTCGTCTTAGGGACCTCCAAAACGTCCCTAGGTCGCCTATAAATACGAGGCTCGACCCCTCGAGTCAGGTAATCCGAATTTGAGTACTGAAACGCTGTCGAACTCGTACCTCGCTCGTTTTTATCAAGTCTCGGCTCTCTAAACACCTAATCTCTTTTACCCACCTCAATCCTACTAATGTTGAGCGTCGGAGAGGTAAACAGAGGCACCCCCTCTGTTTCCCCTTTAGAGTTCACACACTCTCTACTGTTTTTCAGGTTTTTGGATGAGGCAATTATCATCTACAGCTAAGGGACGACTTGGGATACCAAGTCCGACACGCTCGAGCCCGAACGCGACCACTTGGTCTGGCCTTGGGTCGAACCGTTTGGGGCTCCTAAATAGTTGTCCGAAACGAGCGACAACATTTTGGCGCTAGAAGGAGGGGACCTCCCGACCTTGGCGACGCTCTCTCTTCCAATCCTTTCTCTTACCGCATCTACGACTCTCGAAAGATGAGTCACGTTCCCGCTACCTCCGTAGGCACCCAAGCGACGAGCTCAAGATTGTTGTCAATGGTACCCACAAGAAGAGTTGTAGTCTCTATTTTATACATTTGATGTAATAAAGTCTCACGAAGACTCTTGCTTGTAATTGCTTATTCATTAATAAAAGTTGAAACGTTCATTCATTCTTCCTTGTCTGTTTGAAGCTTTATGATAAAACATTAGTCTATAGTCCATAAACAAACTTAACAACTTACGAAGAGACAAATGTAGATATGCATGAACAAACTCTTCGTAGTTTGCTTAAAACGATACATTCGCAATCTAAGGGTCAAAGGACTATTGACCTCAGTATGATTGTTAGAAGAATCTACGATGTCTGGTTATGAGGCATTGAGAGTTGGAGACTCTATAATTCTTCTAGGTATCTTCCGAAGGTACTGAATTGACCGGTGCACTTCTAGAGACAAGATAAGAACAAACCATTTACCTCTTATGTCTCGAAGTCACTACGTATGAATTGCATCGTGCTTACCTTAATCCTGAAATGAGACATGCCATTTCACACCTTACATATTCTCATTTGAGAAAGTCAGAGTTCGGACTCACTATGTGATTCCGAACAAGGCCTATTGGTGAAATACTAAGTTGTGAGAATGTCATGAGTAACTTTGTGAAGTTCTCATAGATATGGAATTCATGTACAAGATCGCTGAAATGCAATGTATATCACATCATGCTTTGTTCCTTGGAGTGTGAATAAATGAACTGGCCAGTGTCCAAATTGAGTCCTGACTCTTTTGGATGAAACAATGTGACTTGTTAGCTCCTCGTCAATACATTGTTTCTAACTTATTCACAAGCGACAAAGGAGTTGAGGAAATAACAGCTAGAAGGGTAAAATGGTAATTTTGTAAATCCCGACTAGATTATGATATTCATGAAGGGTAAATATAGATAATATTCAGTGGATCCGCTCTTCATAATTTGGTTGAATTCTTGAGTAGAAAATAAATTCATTTGAACCGAGAGATTTTCAGTGTCAACTCTTTAGTGGAGTCAGTTGACATTAAGCTAAACTTGGAAAAGGTTTGTGAACTTTTGAGTCCAAGTGTTTAGCTCAAGCTTTGTTCATTTGGATGAGGTCACTGTCACAAATCATATCGAGTAGGAATAGTTAAACTAGCAGCTAAGTCAAAACAAGAACGAGACAAGTTTTGTGAAAAATTGTCTAAAGGGTATTTTTGTCTTTTTAGACATAGGACGAAATGAATGTCAATAAATTTTTTGACATTGTCATATGATGACAAATGAAATTTAAATCACACGGCCAACTTAAATTATTTGGGCTTTGAGGATTAAATTCATTTCATAGAATTGTTGTCGGTCGTTTTCGGAAAACCCGAGACGCTAAGAAGACACGTCGTTCAAAGGGCCGATGGTCAGGCCGGAGGTCCTGAAGAGCGACAAGCCTTCTCTCATGAGTCGACTGACAAGTGCTCATTCCAAGTCCTCATGCCCCTCGAGTCGAGCCCCGAGTCGCTCCTCGAGTCAAACCTTGAGTTGTTCCTCGAGTCGAGCCTCGAGTCGCTCCTCGAGTCAAGCCACTAGTCACTCTCGTCGAGTTGAGCCTTGCTCCTCGAGTCTAGTCACTCTTGTCAAGCGAAAACCTTCATATTTCACGTAGGAAGAATGGTATTCGAAGACCCCTAAAGCCCCGCAAGAGCCCGACAAGACGAGCCGTTCACCGCACACACAGCACGCTGCGCCGGCCAGCCGTGCGCTCCATGCGCGAGGACGCGCCCGCGCCGCGCGCTCCATGCGCCGTGCGTCCTGCGCCGCGCATCTCGCGCCGCGCCCGGTGACCTGCGCGCCGCGCCCCCTGCGCCGCGCGCGCCGTGCGCCTCCACTTGATGGCACGCGCGTTCCTAGTCCCACATGGATGAAAAAGGGACCTTCTAAGGCCCCCAAACACCTATATAAACCCCCTCCCATTGAGGGGAAAGCCATCCGATAAAATCCTATGCAATCGAATAAATTCTCTTCATCTCCTATCGACACGCTCGATTTCTTACTCTTCTCTGCTTCTCTGGATGCCATATTTGGCCTGAAGCAGTCTCTCTTCTCTCTCCCCCGTTCTCAGAGGTTCCGAAGCACTCACGGGGACTTCCCGGACGTCGCTCCCTCTGACCGAACGTTCTCCGGTGCTCAAGCACGCCCCTAGGGTTCTCGACTAGAGTTCCCCTCGCGCGTCTAACACGCTAGACACGTACGCGATCTCCGAGGTACTGAGACGCTGTCGAGGACTCCTCGCGCCCCGTCTCCTTCGTCGAGCACGCCACTCCACCAAGGTTCTACGCCTCATACTGCGTCTTTCACGCTTGAACTACGTTCTGACCTGATCCCACACACGGGTACGTAGGCAGCCGACAGCCAAGGCACGGTCACTCCTCCTCCTCACCCCCTACCTCTCCCGAGAGGCGGGTTGATCGGAGAAAACCCTAACTCGAGACTATCGAGTTCACACTCTTGGCCCGGGTGCGATCACTTGGTCCGGCCTTGGATCGAACCGCCCGAGGTTTTAAATAGTTGTTCATTTTCGTGCGACAACATTTTGGCGCTAGAAGGAGGGGACTTCCCGACCTATTCAGCCTGAAATCCCTTCTGTTCATCTTCTTCTTTTCTTCTGCGAACTCAACCTTCTCGAACTTGAGAAACGATGAGTAGCCAACCACCCGTACGTTCTGAGGGCGTGAATAACCCCGAAAACGTCACTGGGACCAAGAAATACTTCTTGCGCTCCCGAGCGCATGGTGACGAAGAGTCGCTCCACGAAGAGAGCTCGACCCGCTCACCATCTCTATCTCCTGATAGCAGGGACGACCGCATCATGGAGTTAGAGGAGAGTATCCGCCGACTGAAGGCGAGGAACGCAAGGTACCACAGCCGACTGGCTGCAAAGCAACCTATGCGTGACACGATAATCCCCAACGGGGATCCTGAGAACCTCAACAAGGAAAGCCGCGACCACGACCCTGATAACCAGGGTACTGGTGACTCGGAGGATATCGAGACTTCTCTCACGAAGGACGGGGGACTCCCTGCCGTGTTTGAAGTCGGTCCGTCGAATCCCTTGCCCCGAACAGGCGATGCGCCGGCAGCTTCTCAAGAGGGGAATTCCCGACGTTCAGCTCTCGACCGACTAGGTCCGAGGGAGAATGTTGTGGAAAGTCAGGGAGCGCGGAGAGCGCACTGTCGCAAATAAAGCCTGCGCCTCCGTACGACTAGCCCTGACCTTAGGGACCGCCTCACTGCTCAACGCATTGGGCGTGGCAATGATCTGAGAGAGCGACTAAGCTCTAGACCCAATATCCCGCTGGCGGCCCCAACTAACGGGAACCGCCGCGCAGGACAGGGGTCTAACGAGAGGCTGCAGGTGACTCCTCCCGATCAAGGGGTTACTCCAACGACCGGTCTCGATGTGGTCACTATGATCCACAACCTTCGAAATGAGGTACGAGATCTCCGAGAATACGGAATAGGTGGAAGTGCCTATGGGGTCGTTGAGGAGAATTCATCGCCTTTCACTACTCAGATACTGGCTGAGGTTTGTACGGGGAATTTCAAGCTCCCGAACCTCTCTCCCTATGATGGGAACGCATATCCTGCTTACCACATCCAACACTATGAAACCTGGATGACGATGCAGGGTGTTTCTCCTGGCGTCATGTGCCAAGCTTTTAGTTTGACTCTCGCCGGACCCGGTTTTGAGTGGTTCAAAAACTTAAGGCCAGGAAGCATCCACTCGTTCAAAGACCTGAAGGACATGTTCCTAGCACGGTTCGCTACATCTATGGTCCAAAGGAAGACCAAGATGTACCTGTGGTCAATCAGGCAAGAGAGTGGCGAGTCTCTTAGACGATACCTCGCCCGATTCACTGAAGAGTCAAACAAGGTCGGCCGCTTTGACGACGGTGACGCAATTTCCGCTATCATAGAAGGCTTGCGCACAAGTGACTTCCTCAAGTCTGTCGTCGGCCGTGTCCCTTCTACCATGGCCGAGTTAATGACTCGAGCTAAGACATTCATGGGAGTCGAAAATTACCTCGACGGCCGCAAGAGCACTAATCAAAGCTCTCGTCGTCGAGAAGAACCTAGCCACGAGCAAAACGAACCTCGTAAAAGGCAAAACAAGGGGAACCAGGTTTCTAACAACCAACCCCCTGTACCTCAGAAACCGCGACTTGCGGAAAACTTCAAAGGGTACTCGTCGTTCACACAGCTTAACACAGCGCCGGAAAGGATCTTGGCTCTGGCACGTGACAAGTTCACGCCCCCGGCTCCAATGAAGAAGGATCCCGCAACTCGCAATCGATCCAGGTATTGTGAGTTCCATCGGGAATACGGTCATTTGACCTTGGAATGCTACAACCTCAAAAGGCAAATCGAGGCTTTGATCCAACGGGGTGAGCTGAAAGAGTTTGTGTTACGCATGATTAGCGCTGCGGGCCCCACCACGAACAGACAACAGTCTGGTCAGGGTTGAGGAACAGCCGCTTCTGCCGACCGAACCGCGGCTACTGCCAACGCCAACCCGCAACTCCACGTGGTAACCACCATACTGGGAGGTCCACAAGATGGAGATTCAACCCGACAACGGAAGAAATTCCTTAGGGCCGTGTCTCAGGAAGACGCTGCTATGCACGTCAACTTCACATATGAAGAACCTCCGTCCGTGGCTCACGAGACGATGTATTTCACAAATGAAGAGGCCAAGCGAGTTGTGCATCCGCACAATAACGCGATCGTGCTCAAGGCCCAAGTGGCCAATAACTTGGTGAAAATGGTTCTCATCGATAACGGCAGCGCGGCCGACATAATTTTCAAGTCCACCCCAGAGCGCATGAAGCTCGGGGGGCTGCGCCCGACTCCGACCCAAACGCCATTGTTTGGGTTCACTGGGGAAAAGGTTATGACCGAGGGCATTATCGACCTGCCGGTCACCTTTGGGACCCCTGGAGGAATCGAGGCCGTTCACATGGTCCCATTCCTAGTGGTCGATCAGGAGTCGCCTTATAACTTAATCATCGGGCGACCCACGTTGAACCGGCTAAGGGCAATCACTTCCACGTACCACCTACTGCTGAAATTCCCCACCGAAGTGGGAATTGGCATTATGGCTGGAGACCAATCCCAAGCCAGAATATGCTACGTACAAGGAGTTGATGGCAAATCCGCGGGAAAAGCGGTCAACACAATCTTCCAACTGGAAGACGATTTCCCGTGCAACCCAAGGGATGCAAGGAAGTTCGGAGAACTTGACCCCCGGGATGAAATCGAAAGACTCAAGGTGGAAACCTCTGATGATCTTGTGCCAATCGTCCTGGACGAATCTAAGCCTGATTAGGTTGTAAAAGTCGGCACCCGACTTCCACTCGCCATCAAAACTCAGCTTACTGCCTTCCTTAGGGAGTTCAAGGATGTTTTTGCATGGACTCATGCGGACATGCCCAGAATCGATCCCGAGGTAATAGTGCACCGACTGAACGATGACCCAAAGGTCGCCGAAAAAGTGCAGGCTAGACGAACGTTCAACCCAGAACGATACCTGGCCATAAATGAAGAGGTCGAGAAACTCCTCACCGCAAACTTCATTCGAGATGCTAAGTACCCCAAGTGGGTCGCCAACGTGGTAATGGTAAAAAAGCCCAACGGGAAGTGGCGAATTTGTATAGACTACAAAGATCTTAACAAAGCCTGCCCTAAGGACTGCTTTCCACTCCCGCGCATCGAACAACTGGTGGACGCCACGGCCGGCCATGAACTTCTAAGCTTCATGGACGCCTATTCAGGCTACAACCAAATTCGAATGCACGAGCCCGATCAAATTAAGACGACCTTTGTCACCGATCGAGGTCTCTATTGTTACAAGGTCATGCCTTTCGGCCTTAAGAACGCGGGGGCAACGTACCAGCACCTGGTAAATCGGATCTTCGCCGATCAAATCGGCAAGACAATGGAAGTATACGTGGACGACATGCTCGTTAAAAGCCTACTAGCAACCAATCACGTATGCAACCTAAGGGAGATGTTCACAATCCTCCCCCGGTATAAAATGAAGCTCAACCCCAACAAATGCGTATTGGGGGTTGAATCCGGGAAGTTCCTCGGTTACATCGTCAGCCGACGAGGCATAGAGGCGAACCCGGAAAAAATCAAGGCACTCCTTGAAATGAAGTCGCCAAGATGAGTCAAAGAGGTACAAAGCCTGACCGGTCGGGTTGCCGCTCTGACACGCTTCGTGTCTAAAGCCACCGACAAGTGTCCACCGTTCTTCAAAGCTCTGAAGAAGACGGACGGCTTTGAGTGGACGGACGAATGCGAAAGTGCCTTCCAAGAAATGAAGGCTTACTTTGGGTCCCCACCATTCCTCTCTAAACCGAGAGAGGGCGAGACGCTATACGTGTATCTCGCCGTCTCTGAAAGAGCTGTAAGTGCTGTCCTTGTCCGCGAAGAAAACAAGGTCCCATGGCCGATCTACTACGTGAGCAAAGCCTTACTCGACGCGGAAACGCGCTACACCGAGATAGAGAAACTTTCTCTGGCTCTCTTAATGGCAACTAAGAAGCTGCGGCCGTACTTCTAAGCTCACCCAGTCGCAGTGCGAACTGAGCATCCGATCGGTAAAGCTCTTCAAAAGGGAACATCGACTCGCATGGCGATCTGGTCCCAAGAATTGAGCGAGTACGGGATTGAGTTCCACCCAAGAATGGCTATAAAGGGGCAGGCCTTAGCCGACTTCGTGGCAGAATTCTCTTATACTCCCGATATGGGAAGAGCGGAAGCTGACTTAAACGATGATGCGTTAACTCGGAAAAGGAAGGTAGACCCAACGGGTCCCATCTGGGAGCTATACGTAGATGGGGCATCTAATTCTCGGGGGGCTGGCGCCGGAATAATTTTGATTAACCCAACGGGGAAAAACTGCGATACGCCCTTCACTACGGCTTCCAAGCCTCCAACAATGAAGCTGAATACGAAGCGCTCATTGTAGGGATAGAGCTGGCACAGAAACTCGGCTCCCATAACCTGCGAATACACTGCGACTCGAAGTTGATCGTAAACCAGGTTAAAGGAGATTACACCGCCAAGGAACCTAACATGGTCGCGTACCTGGCTAAGACAAACTCCAAACTCGATGCCTTCTCTTGGTTCCAGATTCATCAAATCCCGAGAGAACAAAATTCGGAGACTGACGCGCTTGCTCGCCTCGGATCTGGCATCGACGAAGACGGATTGGGGACCGTACCCATTGAATTTCTCGCACGGCCATCCGTCTCCCGAGACGAAGTCGGGACCTTAGAGGTGGCATCTCAGCCCGCTTGGATGGACTCAATTGTCGAGTTTTTGCAAAGAGGGGAACTCCCCGAAGACCGCAAGGAAGCCGATAAACTGATGGCCTTAGCATCCAAATACACGCTCCATGAGGGCATACTCTATAAGCGCGGTTACTCGACGCCGCTGCTCTGGTGCCTCGATAGCGTTGAGTCGACCAAGGTCCTCCGCGAAATTCATGAGGGCATCTGCGGGAACCACGCCGCTCGAACTTCCCTTGCGCTCAAAGCGCTTAAGCAAGGCTATTTCTGGCCTACCATGAAGCGAGATGCTGGCGAATGGGCAAGGCGTTGCGATAAATGCCAGCGCTTCGCGGAAATTCCGCGACAGCCCGCCGACCCCATTAAGCAGCATCGTTGTCCCACGTCCCTTCGCTAAGTGGGGCGTGGACATCATTGGTAAGCTCCCTAGAGCGCCAAGGCAATACGAGTACGCCATTATCGCCATCGACTACTTCACTAAGTGGGTAGAGGCCGAGCCGCTTGCCAGAATAACTGAAGCAAACACGACAAACTTCATCTGGAAAAGCATCATATGCAGGCACGGTATCCCCGCCTCAATTGTGACCGAAAACGGAGCACAATTTGACAACGCGCGAGTAAGAGATATCTGCGATCAATTGAAGATCAGCAAGACCTTCTCCTCGCCGCGTCATCCTCAGGCCAACGGCCAAGTCGAGGCAGTCAACAAGACTATCAAAAGCAACCTGAAAAAGAAGCTCGAAGACAAGAAAGGCGCCTGGGCCGGGGAATTGCCATTCGTCCTATGGGCATATAGGACAACCGCGCGAAACGCCACCGGCGAGACGCCATTCTCCCTTGCATATGGGGTCGAGGCCGTGGTTCCAATTGAAACCGAGATACCCACGTTCCGAATCAACACATTCGACGAAGCGGACAACGACGAGGCCATGCGCCTTGAGTTGGACCTGATCGATGAAAAGAGAGCGGAAGCATTCAGACGCCTCGCCGCACAGAAGCGCAAGGTCGAAAGATACTACAACTCCAAGATCAAAAGGCGAACCTTTGCCGTCGGAAGCCTCGTCCTCAGACGAGTGTTCTAGAATACGCAAGTCCAAGGCGCCGGCGTCCTAGGCCCGAACTGGGAAGGCCTTTACAGAGTCCGCAAAGTCATTCACGACGGGACATACTACATCGAGCACACGGACGGAACTCCGATTTGCCACCCGTGGAACGCGGAGCACTTGAGGCAGTACTACCAGTAGCTAGCATCCCCCGCATTTTTATCGCTTTTATTTCCCATTTTCAATAAGGCCTACGAGCCAATGTTTTAGGATTTTAATTTTCTCGCAAGTTTTTCGCAAAAGTAATAAAACTCGAGTTTTCCGTTTCAAATTCCGTTTTATGCAAGTTTTCTGGTTATCAACAATTAACTTATAACCCAAAAGAACACGCTCACTCTCAAAAGAACACGCTCTACCAAAAAAACCTAAGACGCCTACATGGCGCACTTAAGACGCCTACATGGCGCACGTAAGACGCCTACATAGCGCGACATAAGACGCCTACATGGCGCGCTTAAGACGCCTACATGGCGCACGTAAGACGCCTACATGGCGCACTTAAGACGCCTACATGGCGCACGTAAGACGCCTACATGGCGCGACCTAAGACGCCTACATGGCGCACGTAAGACGCGTAAAGGCGCAACCCGTAAGACGCCTACATAGCGCAACCTAAGACGCCAACATGGCGCACTTAAGACGCCTACATGACGAACGTAAGACGCGTAAAGGCGCAACCCGTAAGACGCCTACATGGCGCAACCTAAGACGCCTACATGGCGCACTTAAGACGCCTACATGGCGCACGTAAGACGCCAACATGGCGCAACCTAAGACGCCTACATGGCGCACGTAAGACACGCAGGCGCAACCCGTAAGACGCCTACATGGCGCAACCTAAGACGCCTACATGGCGCACTTAAGACGCCTACATGGCGCACGTAAGACGCGTAAAGGCGCAACCCGTAAGACGCCTACACGGCGCAACCTAAGACGCCTACGTGGCGCACTTAAGACGCCTACATGGCGCACGTAAGACGCGTAAAGGCGCAACCCGTAAGACGCCTACATGGCGCAACCTAAGACGCCTACATGGCGCACTTAAGACGCCTACATGGCGCACGTAAGACGCCAACATGGCGCAACCTAAGACGCCTACATGGCGCACGTAAGACACGCAGGCGCAACCCGTAAGACGCCTACATGGCGCAACCTAAGACGCCTACATGGCGCACTTAAGACGCCTACATGGCGCACGTAAGACGCGTAAAGGCGCAACCCGTAAGACGCCTACATGGCGCAACCTAAGACGCCTACATGGCGCACTTAAGATGCCTACATGGCGCACGTAAGACGCGTAAAGGCGCAACCCGTAAGACGCCTACATGGCGCAACCTAAGACGCCTACATGGCGCACTTAAGACGCCTACATGGCGCACGTAAGACGCCTACATGGCGCAACCTAAGACGCCTACATGGCGCACTTAAGACGCCTACATGGCGCAACCTAAGACGCCTACATGGCGCAACCCGAGACGCCTACATGGCGCGCTTAAAACGCCTGCCTGGCGCGACCTGAGACGTCCACTTGGCACAATCCGGCACACGTAAGGCGCCTACGTAGCATGGCTGACTCGCAGTTGAAAATACTTAAGAACGCAAACCATCCAAGTGACTGGCGTGTTTGAAAAGGTATCCTGCTGAGGTAAAAGGATGGGCAAAACCATTGACACAAACAATTGACAATCTAAGCATGCCATAAAAGATGAATGTGCGAAAACATTCATAAAAATAAATAAATAACTTCTCATAAAAGAAAGGGGCAACTGCCTCAAATCCTAGAAAGCATGCGCTAAGACAAGTGCGCTAAAGGAAAAAATCCTAGTAAGCAAGCGCTAAAACAGGTGCGCTGAATGGAAAAAACCTAAAAAGCATGCGCTAAACACTTGCGCGAGAAAAATAAGGAAAGGAAAAGGTCACTCGGCGGGATCATCGCCTACAGGATCGGCCCCGTCGAGTGATGGGAACAACGAGTCGAAGAAGTGGAAGGTGAGCCCCCGAGAAACATTCTCGGTAGCTGTGGCATCCCGACACTCCACCGCCGCCGCATGTCTTGCCTCGTCGACTCCGACATCAAAGTCGTCTTGAAGGTCGGACGCAAGCTGTTCCGCCGCGGCTTTCTCCTCGGTGACCCGAGCCACCTCCTCCGCCAAGGAGTCGCGCTTACGCTCCGCACGAACACGGGCAGCCTCGCTCGATGTAAGCTGGCCCTGAAGAATGCCAACTTCTTCTGTGCGCGATTCCAACTAACGTCGAAGGTCCCGCGCTTCGCTCCGGAAGACCTCCGTCGATCGAGTCGCCACTTTGAGGGCTTGACGTTCCGTCGTTAGCTCCTCAGCCATCTTCGCCACCGCCGCCTGAGCACGGTCGCACTTGCCGCGGGTAACTCCCAATTCCACGCGAGCCTCCTGAAGCTGCTCGCAAAGACTCGCAAACTCCGCCTTTGAGTGAGAACCTCGCTCGGCGTGGGCCAGCTGAGACTTCGCTTGAGCAAGCTCTTCCTGGGCACGGCTCATCCGCCTGATAAGGTCGTGAAGGATCTTCTCGCCCCGGGTCGCTCGAGCAAGCACATGAGAAGGCAAAAAGATAGTTTAACGAAAGATAGGTTCACAAACGAGGCAAGGGAAACTTACTCTCTGTGCATCGGAAACGCCGTGACGAAAGAACTCCACGTCGCTGCTGGCCACGACGCTCTTCCACATCTTCATCGAAGATTGAGCAAGGCCCAGGGAACATTCCCCCCTAACCTCTGCAGCCTCCACGTCGACCATCGAGTTTACGCGCTTGGAGTCCGAAGACGTATCTGGTAAAGCCGAGGAGGAGGGTCGCTTCAAAGAAGCGCGAGGACCGCTCTCGGTCCGATGATCGGTATCGGGTTTCTCCGGACCGTTCCGCGCAGCAATCCAACAACGGACCGCCGCCAACGACTTCGGGTCCCGAGAAGCCTTCGCTAGGCGCGCTCGAGCCCTCGCCCTACCGAAGAGATTACAAAAGCAACAAAAGTCAAAAACCTAAGCTAAAAACGAGAGCAAGAAGTGTGAAACATCGACATACCTTGAAGATCGCCACTGGGGACACTCTCGGTCCACTGGCTAGGTGGAAATAGCGGGAACCACCCGGTGGAAGCCATCAGCTCCGGGGAACGAAATCGTTCGACGGCTTTCCGAGCCTCCGACATTCCCCAGATCTCCTTCACAAAGTCGAGGTCATCGGCCCCCGCGTTAGCAGAAAACTCGGCCAAGGGGCCGAACCGGAGCGGCGCATCGCCAAAAGCCTCCGCCGAGACCCACACCCACGGTCGTCGATTATACTTCTCTGAATCGATGATCAGCTTAGTATTCCGACGATCGTGGGCCACGAAGAAACTGGGTTGCCCGGGCGCAGGGAAGACCGCGATGAGATTACGAAAATCACTCACGGTCATTACCCGCTCAGTCTGGCAATGCCACTCCATGTGGCACATCGCCACTATGCGGTAGAATGCCGGACTCATCTGACATGCGTGCACCCCCAGACGGGCGAGAAGCTGCTGGACGATGGGTTGAAACGGCAGCCGTAACCCGCAGTTGAGACTTGCAACTGAAACTGTGGCAAATCTACGACGAGGCCGGAAAGGACGGTTGCCCTGTAAGGGACGGAGAAGCGCCACGTACGACAGAATGGCGAATGCCTCCCGGAGACCGATGAATGTCCGGTAGGTGAGCGAGCTCGAAGCATCGACCCCCGAACAATCGAAGTCCTACGGAGCGGAAAAGCCCTCCTCGGGATACCACTCCGTCCTAGCAAGCGACCTCGCCGATACTAACGCCTCTGCGTCAAGGGTCTCAGGCTGAGAACCCCCTGGCTCCACGGAAGGGCCCCTGCCCTCCGACACAGCCGCGGCAGCCGCCGACGGTACCTCGGGACGATCCGATACGAGGCCTTCGGCCCCCGGACATGTCTCTGACTCACCTCCGGGATCTTCAGACTCGGGACCAAAGTCGTCCATGCAGTCAATCTCGTCGAGAACCGACTCTAGCGGAGTCACCGCATCCGCGTCCGTAACATCTCCCGGCACGCCTTGAGAGTCCAAGTCGGACTGCGGCACGTCGAGGCGGGCTTTGTCACGATCCCCCTCGCCGACTAAGTTGATCACGAGGCGAGGGGCAGGTTCCCCGGACGCGGGATGATCAAACTCCCGACCTGTATCGCGCCCAGTTGGCGCGCACTCTTCGTGAGGCTGAGCAGCGGGCACGGTCGCACCCGGCTCGCCTTCCTCCAGCCACTGCTCTACTCCGCTTGGATTTTCTTCCACGTGCAGAGGAACTTCCCTTAATCCCGCGAAGAGATCATCCTCTGCGTGTTCAGAACCCTGAAACAAGAGAGAGAAATCAATCTCGGGACTCTCAGCTGAGAAAAGGGGAGGGACACCCATAATGCAAGCGTAAAAGAGAAAATAAGCGCAGAAAAGAGAGAAAAAAATAAAGTGAGGAATAAAGAGAAGGGGGGAGGCCTATTTATAGACTTCTAGGGGGGTAGGAGTCGAAATCCTACTCCCACAAGGAGCAAAATCGGAGAAAAAACTCCAAAAAGTCGGAGTTCTCCCGCGCAAGGCGAACCAGCCCCGCGCACAACTAAAAGTTCACCGCCCGGGGCCTCCCGAGTAATGAACGTGGGGGGCTAATGTTGTCGGTCGTTTTCAGAAAACCCGAGACGCCAAGAAGACACGCCGTTCAAAGGGCCGATGGTCAGGCCGGAGGTCCTGAAGAGCGACAAGCCTTCTCTCATGAGTCGACTGACAAGTGCTCATGCCAAGTCCTCATGCCCCTCGAGTCGAGCCCCGAGTCGCTCCTCGAGTCGGGCCTTGAGTTGTTCCTCGAGTCGAGCCTCGAGTCGCTCCTCGAGTCAAGCCACTAGTCACTCTCGTCGAGTTGAGCCTTGCTCCTCGAGTCGAGTCACTCTTGTCAAGCGAAAACCTTCATATTTCACGTAGGAAGAATGGTATTCGAAGACCCCTAAAGGCCCGCAAGAGCCCGACAAGACGAGCCGTTCACCGCACGCACAGCATGCTGCGCCGGCCAGCCGTGCGCTCCATGCGCCAGGACGCGCCCGCGCCGCGCGCTCCATGCGCCATGCGTCCTGCGCCGCGCATCCCGCGCCGCGCCCGGTGACCTGCGCGCCGCGCGCGCCGTGCGCCTCCACTTGATGGCACGCGCGTTCCTAGTCCCACATGGATGAAAAAGGGACCTTCTAAGGCCCCCAAACACCTATATAAACCCCCTCCCATTGAGGGGAAAGCCATCCGATAAAATCCTATGCAATCGAATAAATTCTCTTCATCTCCTATCGACAAGCTCGATTTCTTACTCTTCTCTGCTTCTCTGGATGCCATATTTGGCCTGAAGCAGTCTCTCTTCTCTCTCCCCCGTTCTCAGAGGTTCCGAAGCACTCACGGGGACTTCCCGGACGTCGCTCCCTCTGACCGAACGTTCTCCGGTGTTCAAGCACGCCCCTAGGGTTCTCGACTAGAGTTCCCCTCGCGCGTCTAACACGCTAGACACGTACGCGATCTCCGAGGTACTGAGACGCTGTCGAGGACTCCTCGCGCCCCGTCTCCTTCGTCGAGCACGCCACTCCACCAAGGTTCTACGCCTCATACTGCGTCTTTCACGCTTGAACTACGTTCTGACCTGATCCCACACACGGGTACGTAGGCAGCCGACAACCAAGGCACGGTCACTCCTCCTCCTCATCCCCTACCTCTCCCGAGAGGCGGGTTGATCGGAGAAAACCCTAACTCGAGACTATCGAGTTCACACTCTTGGCCCGGGTGCGATCACTTGATCCGGCCTTGGATCGAACCGCCCGAGGTTTTAAATAGTTGTTCATTTTCGTGCGACAACAAGAATTTTACTTGAAAATTCTTAATGGGCTTTTCTTATGTTGTCATGAACAAATGAAGAAACATCTAGAAGCTCCTTCTAGAAGCTCAAATTTCGTCCAACCCAAGGAAAATAAGGCTGAGTTTCGTTCATGCCATAGTGGGAAAGAGAGTTTATTTTGTGCATTAATGTATGAAGATACTTGCCAAAAGAAAAAGAGGAAACAAATTTCCTCTAGAAGGAAAGTGCATTTTCGGCCAACTAAGAGAGAACAAATGAGGAAACAAATCCAAGGACTTGCATGACATGTCATGAACGTCCAACATGGGTAGAAAAGAGGAAATAAGATTTGCTCATGCCTCCCCTATAAATAGAGACCTCATTCCTCTCATTCTAGTCATTCCACATAAGTTAGAGATTGAGAACTTCTCTCTCTAGACCTTGTGGCCGATCCTCTCTCTCTCTCTCTAGTTATTTTCGGTTTTTATTTTGGCACCTAGGTCCACATTTGACCTAGTGTTTTAGCTCTTCGACTCTAAGACTTGATCTTGAGTTGTCGCGTTTAAAAGTGCCCACACACTAATTCCTTTCTTTCTCGAGTGATTCTTGTGATAGAAACTTTCGTGGTTGCTCGAGTTGGCGAGGAAAGAAGAGAGACGTGCTGCGAGGGGAGACGAACGTTGCAACCTTTTCCAAAAGCTTCTCAACGTTCAAGCTTCTAAAAGGTTAGTAATCTTTTATGCTCATATTAGTTTTTATTTACATGTGCTTGCTCTTTGTCTAGGTTAGTAAAAACTGTTTTACTTGAAAAGAAAATTTTTAAAATTTCGCCGCCTACCGAAGCGTTAAAATTTTTCTTAAACCCTAGATCAATTCCAACAAATGGTATCAGAGCTATGGTCAAAGATATGCATGTACATGTATTTAAAATTATGAGCTTGAAAATCGTTTTCGAAAGTTTACTAATTTTGTGACAAGTTAGAATTGTTATCTTAGATTTTTTTAATTTATTGCTCTTTAAATTAAAAATCATGTTGTTTATCTATGATTTTGGGATGATATTAAAACACATTAGAATCAGTTCTAAAAGTTTTTAATTTTTTATATTGAAAACGTGTTTTAAAGGTTTGAGAAATTTCGAGTACAATTTTGTGACTAGTTTTCTTGTCTTACTAGTTTCTTATTTTTAACTTGAATCGTTTTATGCTTGTTGTTTTTTCTTTTATACCATGTTATTACCTTGCTAATAAAACACAAATAAAAGCTTTAAACAACATCCTAAAACGTTCCGTTACACTCGATTCTTTTTCGCACCTAAATAGGACCAAACTTTAATTATTTCTTTTTCTTCGAGCTGGAGTAAAACCCTCAGTAAAAGTGGCATAACTCTCTGTTCAGAAATCGAAATTTAATAATTCTCAAATCAAATTAAATCTCTGTCTGTCCTCTGTCCAATGCCACCGGTTTCAGGTCAAAAGGACATCAAACCCGCCAGTTATGGCAATTTTACTCCGAGGTGCGCGGCTGTTCCGAAAGTCCAGTTTTTTAGAAAACCGGATTTTCAGCCCCACTACCATGAGTTATAGAACTCTAATGAGAAAATTTACTTGAGCAAAAATGTTTTTCATAAGATTGTAAACATGATGTGTAAGATTAAAATGTTTTGATTTTTGAAAGTTTAATTGAAATTGAATTTTTACAAAACTAGTTTGAATTTTGAAAAACCATTTTCACTTTCAAACTTGAAAATATTTTGTCATCCAAATCAAATAAGTTTTCAAAATGTTTTCAAAACTAAATCTATATCACATATGTTCAAAATCTATATGCTCTTGAAAATTTGAGTGGGAGGTCTCCTTGTAGACAAGCCGAAAAATAAAAAGATGTGTAATCTCAAACTTTCAAGTGTTCGAGTGTGTTGAAGTTCACACTTCCCTCATGCACTTTCCCGAATAGAAAATAGGAAAAGATCGAGTATGTACGTTGTGCCTTTATGCACTAATACTGCTCTGAACATGAAAATCTAGGATTCTCTTCTAGTTGTCCGCTCTGTCGCTCTCTAACTAGGAAATCCGTTTCCGAACTTATAAGAGTCGATGTACCAACTCCAAAAACTAAGTGGGAGGGTTATATCTGTTGTTTGTAACCCACGATCCCCAACACTAATGAAAAGTGCAATTGTCGCTAGACTAAGAGTCACCCTCGTGGCCCTCTCTTAAATGAGAGTACTCAAGGGCGCTTTGCACTGATCATTGCTCAATGAGCTAAATCCGAAAGTGAGACAATGAGACAAGACCTCCCCTCGGCGGATTGTTTTTCAAAGTCAATCTTTTGGACTAAGTGGTTGGTTACACACTTAGACTCAATCCCTAGTAATCCTCCCTCGAGGCCCTGCAAAAGGATGTGAGTGATCAAACCAATTTAAAAGGTGGCTGGTCAAAATTGGTGTATTGACATATTGGCTAAGCATAAATGATGTGTCATTTACTTATAAATGGAGTTTTTTTGCGGCCTTCCCTCGAAGGAGTAAATTATCGTTTGGTTTATAACACCTTTGGATTTTATCAAATGTTTAAAAACTTAAATCCTAAACCAAAGACTAATCATAAATTGTTTTCAACTTATATAGGCAATATGTCTCTCAACCTTCTCTCGATCATCGTTTCCTCGAACAAACTCGAAAACGAAAACTACGTTAATTGGAAACATAACCTCGACATAATACCTACCTTTAACAAGCACAAATGGGTACTCACCACCCCGTGTCCTCCTCTGACGAATGATGATTCGACTCAAGAGGACAAAGACGCCTTGGCGGCTTGGCTCTGCTCCGATGTGTGAGGTGCTATATCTTAGCATCAACGAACAATGTGTTGCAACAACAACATCGTGACATCGAAACTGCCATCGACATGCTCAACAATCTCCATGAGATGTTTGAAGGGCAAAGGCGTCAAGCAAGGGAACAAGCAGTCCGACAGTTCATGAACAGTCATATGAAGGCTAGGACTCCTATTGGAGACTTTATGATACTGATCATTAGTTTTCTGAATAAAATGGAAATCCTAGGATCTGAGATTGATGGGAAGAATGTCATAGATATGATCTTAGAAACTCTACCCGCATATCTTGATGCCTCCAAGATGAACTACTCCTTAAAGAAGCTAGAATACACTGTTACCAAGCTTATGAAGGAACTTCACACTGCTGTAGGTCTCACTAAGAAAAAGAGGAATCAAGGAGAGGCACATGCTACTGAGCAATAAGCTTCCACCTCTGGAACTAAGAAGAGACCTCACAAGGCCGATAAAAGGACTGTTTTGCCTATCTCAAAGTAAAGGAACATAGTATTGTACTAGTAACCGAAGCATGCTTAGTAGCTGATAATGTATCAACGTGGATTCTTGACTCCGCTGCTACTAACCATATTTGTTGTTCCTTGAATGGTTTCAAGAAAACCAAAAGCTTAGAGGAAGGCGAGTTTTGTTTCAAATGGGGTGATGGGAGCCTGGTGTCTGCGAAGGCTGTGGGATCTGTGACGCTGTCTTTTGAAGACCGCACTTTAAACTTGAATAATGTTTATTTTGTTCCTACCTTTGGGAAGAACTTAATATCTGTTGCTCGTCTTCTTGAGCAAGATTATTGTTTAAAGTTCATTAAGAATGGAATTCGTATTTCGTTTCCTGATAATTCTTTTGTCACTGATGCATGTATGAAGAATGCTCTTTTCTACATCTATCCCACTCAACCTTCTCTTTTAAACACCGAAATAGATAATGATCTAATTAGGGAGACAAAGAGGATGAAACTTTCTGAATCCTCCGATCTAACAAAATCAACATACCTCTAGCACTTAAGACTTGGTCATATCAGTCTAAATAGGATTAAGAGACTTGTGAGGGACGGTCCACTCCAAGCCTCTGCAATAGGTTCACTACCTACTTGTGAATCCTGCATAGAAGGAAAAATAACCAAGCGACCTTTCTCCAATAAGGGTCGAAGAGCCACTGAGTTGCTGGAACTAGTACATTCTGAGGTATGTGGTCCGCTCAGCCAACAGGCACGTGGAGGATACGAATACTTCGTTACTTTCACCGATGATTACTCGCGATATGGTTTTGTCTATTTGCTCAAACACAAATCCCAGACCTTTAACGTATTTAAGGTCTTTAGGGCTTTAGTGGAAAAGCAAACTGGCAAAGTGATCAAAACACTTCGATCTGATCGAGATGGTGAGTATATGTCTGGAGAGTTCGATGACTTTCTTAAAGAAGAAGGTATCGCTTCTCAGCTTACCGCACCTGGCACACCTCAACAAAATGGAGTGTCAGAGAGAAGAAACCGAACTCTTATGGAGATGGTTAGATCAATGATGAGTTACTCATCACTCCCGCTTTCGTTTTGGGGATATGCCCTCGAAACAGCCGCTTATATTCTTAACCAAGTTCCGTCCAAAACGGTTCCTGGTACTCCTTATGAACGATGGACTGGCCGTAAAGTAAATATGGGCCACATCCGAATTTGGGGTTGCCCTGCACACGTGCTAAGGCAAAAGACTAGCAAGTTGGCTAGTAGGTCAGAATTATGCTTGTTTGTGGGATATCCAAAGGAAACCAAGGGTTTCATCTTCTATAGTCCCGAGGACGATAAGAATTTCGTTAGCACGAATGCTCGTTTCCTTGAGGAGGACTTTATGAAAGATGCAAAACCTAGAAGCAAAATTGTGCTTGAAGAAAAGTTGGGTGAGGAAGCTTCTACCTCATCTGTAAGAACTGTTCTTACCCCAACTGAAACACAACCTAACTCATCAGAATCTCGTCAAGTAGTACTTCGACGTAGTGGGAGGGCTACTTAAAAGCCTGACAGGTACATGTCCTATGGAGACTCTCTCGTAGCCGTCTCTGACATGGATGATCCTGTTTCCTATAGCCAAGCAATGGCTTCTTCTGAATCAAACCTTTGGCTTGACGCCATGAAAGTTGAAATGCACTCGATGTATATCAACAAAGTCTGGAAACTTGTAGACATTCCTGAAGGGATTAAACCCGTAGGATGTAAGTGGATATACAAGAAGAAAAGGGGTCCGGATGGGAACGTCGAGACGTTCAAAGCACGACTTGTGGCTAAGGGTTACACCCAACAAGAAGGGATTGACTATGAAGAAACCTTCTCGCCAGTCGCGATGCTTAAATCTATCCGCATACTTCTATCCATAGCTGCAGCTCTCGAGTATGAGATCTGGCAAATGGATGTCAAGACAGCCTTCCTGAATGGCAATCTTGACGAGCGCATTTACATGGCTCAACCACACGGTTTCGTGGAAAAAGGTCAAGAGACCAAGGTTTGTGAGTTACTTAAGTCCATTTATGGACTAAAGCAAGCATCTAGGTCATGGAATATTAGATTCGATGAAACTGTGAAAAGCTTCGGCTTTGAACAATCAATAGATGAGCCTTGTGTTTACAAGTTAATACACGAAGGCAAAGTTGTGTTTCTGGTACTATATGTCGATGATATATTACTCATAGGTAATGATGTGGGTAAATTATCTGAAGTTAAGGTCTGGCTAGCAAAGCAATTCGACATGAAGGATCTAGGGGAAGCCGCGTACATTCTGGGGGTCCAAATCTTTCGAGATAAAAAAACTGGACCCTGTCGCTCTCTCAAGCATCTTATATTGATAAGGTGATGGATCGCTTCTCGATGCAAGACTCCAAGAAGGGCCAAACACCCTTTAGGCATGGAGTCTCACTCTCTAAGGACCAGTCTCCCAAGACTGCACAAGAGATTGAAGACATGAGGAAAATTCCTTACGCCTCTTCCGTTGGAAACCTCATGTATGCTATGCTTTGCACTAGACCTGATATATGTTTCGCCGTTAGCGTAGTTAGCCGTTTCCAATCCAATTCTGGACTCGAGCACTGGATTGCTATTAAGCATGTTCTCAAGTATCTTCGAAGAACTAGGAACTTGATGCTTACATACTCAGGTACTGACCTGACTATGACGGGATATTCCGACTCCGATTTTCAAGCGGATAAGGATTCCAGGAAATCCACTTCGGGATTTGTGTTCATCCTTAATGGTGGAGCTGTTGTATGGAGAAGTATTAAGCAATCTTGCATTGCTGACTCCACAATGGAAGCAGAATATGTGGCAGCTTGTGAAGTATCCAAAGAGGCTGTATGGCTTAGAAAATTCCTTAAGTATTTGGAAGTTGTTCCAAACGTCAACGAGCCCATGACCCTTTATTGTGATAATAGTGGGGCTGTCGCTAACTCAAAGGAACCTCGAAGCCATAAGCGCTTTAAGCATATTGAGAAGAAATACCATTTGACATGTCATGAAAGTCCAACATGGGTAGAAAAGAGGAAATAAGATTTGCTCATGCCTCCCCTATAAATAGAGACCTCATTCCTCTCATTCTAGTCATTCCACATAAGTTAGAGATTGAGAGCTTCTCTCTCTAGACCTTGTAACCGATCCTCTCTCTCTCTCTCTCTCTCTCTAGTTATTTTCGGTTTTTGTTATGGCACCTAGGTCCACATTTGACCTAGTGTTTTAGCTCTTCGACTCTAAGACTTGTTCTTGAGTTGTCTTGTTTAAGCCCACACACTAATTCCTTTCTTTCTCGTGTGATTCTTGTGATAGAAACTTTCGTGGTTGCTCGAGTTGGCGAGGAAAGAAGAGAGACATGCTGCGAGGGGAGACAAACGTTGCAACCTTTTCCAAAAGCTTCTCAACGTTCAAGCTTCTAAAAGGTTAGTAATCTTTTATGCTCATATTAGTTTTTATTTACATGTGGTTGCTCTTTGTCTAGGTTAGTAAAAACTGTTTTACTTGAAAAGAAAATTTTTAAAATTTCGTCGCTTACCGAAGCGTTAAACTTTTTCTTAAACCCTAGATCTCTTCCAACAAATATATGGTCTCCGAAGGCTCGCGCATCGTCTTGGAGGGCAACCTCGTGATAACGAGAGCCAGGCCCAAGACCTGGTGAACGACCCCGAGGCCGCGCTCCGAGAGGACACGGCTCGGAGGCTCGCAGAGCTCCTAGACCGTCCCAGCGTCGACGGCACGCTCATCGCCAACCTTCTCGGCTACGACGTCGAGGATAGGTCCGCCCGGGACGACTCCGACCCAGACTATGTGGGGGAGTCGAGGACCGACGAGGCAACTCCCAGCCTCGCCCATTCACGGCCCGAGAGGTCGAATGGCGCTTTGGCCGGACCGTCGCACCCGACGCGACAGCAGGCACAGTCACACAATCGGGGACTCACCCCCTCGGTTTCAAGAGGCGGCCGGACACGGCCCCTCACCGGGGAGAGGTTGACCCTAGGGGATGATGGGGCCGATAGCCAGAGTGCTCGCCGGATAATCCGGCCGAGGGTGACCTCGCCCAGCCAAGCGCCGAGTGCGGACCTTAGAGAGCGCCTGACGGCGCAGAGAAACTCCCGAGGGGAGGATCTCCGCCAAAGGCTCAACTCTCGGAGGGACGCGCTCCCCGCCACAATTCTTGACCGACCTCAGGCCATTGGCTGGGACCAAGCGTCCAACGAGCGCCAACAGGCGACTCCCGTGGTCCCGGCGGTCAGCCCTGCTAACGGGCTCGACATGGTGACAATGATTCAAAGCTTCCAGAATCAAATCATCGAGATGAGGGAATCAGGGAGGCAAAGGCCTTATGGAGGGATCGAGGAGTCATACTCTCCCTTCGCCGCTCAAATCCTCGCGCAGCCTTGCGTGGGGAATTTCAAGCTGCCGTCCATTCCCCCCTACGACGGGCGGACGGACCCGAATTTCCACATCCAGCACTGTGAGACGTGGATGACGATGCAGGGACAATCAGACGCCACCCTGTGTCAAGCCTTCAGCCTGACCCTCACAGGGTCGGGATTTGAATGGTTCCGAAATCTGAGGCCGGGAAGCATCTCGTCCTTCCGAGCTTTGCGAGAAGCTTTTCTTGCTCGTTTCGCCACTCTCGTGGCACAGAAGAAGTCAAAGACCTACCTCATGTCTACCCGACATGGGAGAGACGAGACTTTGAGGCAATACCTCGCGCACTTCACCGAGGAGTCCCACGAAGTGGAAGGGTTCGACGACAAGGACGCCATCACGGCGATCACCGAGGGAGCTCGCATGAGCGACTTCCTCAAGTCTATTGTCGGAAAGGTCCCGCGGGATATGGCGGAACTGATGTCAAGAGCCCGCACCTACATGGGGATCGAGGACTACCTCGACGGCCAAGACGGCCGAAAGTCGGGGGGAGAAAGCGGTCGTCTCCGCGACGATCAAGACAGAGATCGCCCCGACCCTCGAAAGAGGAGGAATAAGGGAGGACATGCCCCTAACGATCGCTCCCTCCCTGGGCCGGCCTCCGCACGTCGATAGCTTTCGAAAGTTTTCGGCGTTCACCCCCCTGAACACTCCGCAAGAACGGATCCTAGCCCTACACCTTGACAAGCTAGGAAGCCCCACTCCTCTCACAAAGGATCCCGCAAAGCGGGATCGAATTAAGTTCTGTGAATACCACCAAGATCATGGGCATCTGACGTCCGAATGTCACCAGCTCAAGCGTCAGATTGAGGCCCTAATTCAAGATGGAAAATTGAAAGAGTACGTCCTTAGAACAATCGGGACGGCCGCGGTAAACGGAGAACGCCCGCGGCAAGAAAGGAAAGGTCCGGCGACGGTAACCGTTACGGACCGGGCGGCAAACGAAGGACCAAAAAGCTCGCAACTGCATGTCGTGGGCTCAATCATGGGCGGCCCGGAGTTCGGGGACTCGAGCACGTAAAGGAAGAAGTACGTGCGAGAAGTCTCCCAAGGGAAGATAGCGCACTACATCAACCACACGTACGAGGCTCCTCCCCCGGCCCGGTTCGAGTCCATGTTCTTCACCAGTCAAGAGGCGGTGCGAGTTCTCCACCCACACAACGACACGATAGTCGTCTCGGCCCCGGTCGCCAACAATCTCGTCCGGAGAATCTTAATCGACAACGGCAGCTCTGCCGACATAATCTTCAAGTCGGCGTTGGACAGGATGAAACTATCCGGGATGAGACCGACCCCAATCTCGACTGTTGGAATCGATCTAGGGTTTAAGAAAAAGTTTAACGCTTCGGTAAGCGGCGGAATTTTAAAAATTTTCTTTTTACAAGTAAAACGTTTTTACTAACCTAGACAAGAGCAAGCACATGTAAATAAAAACTAATATGAGCATTAAAGATTACTAACCTTTCTTGAAGCTTGAACGTTGAGAAGCTTTTGGAAAGTTGCAACATTCATCTCCCTCGCAGCACGTCTCTCTTTCTTTCCTCGCTAACTCGAGCAACCACGAAAGATTCTATCACTAAATCACTCTAGATAAAAAGGAATTAGTGTGTGGGCACTTTTAAACACTACAACTCAAGAACAAGTCTTAGAGTCGAAGAGCTAAAACACTAGGTCAAATGTGGACCTAGGTGCCAAAACAAAAACGAAAAGAACTTAGAGAGAGAGAGAGAGAGAGGAGTGGGCGGCCACAATGTCTAGAGAGAGAGTCTCTCAATCTCTAACTTATGTGGAATCAATAAAATGAAGGGAATGGGGGTCCTATTTATAGGAGAAGGGTTGGCCTTGGAAAGAAGTAGGTTCCTCTTATTTTCCAAGCCTTCATGAACAATCTTTATTGCCCATTCCTTCCTCATTCACACGGCCAAGCACTAGTACAAAAAACAGCATTGGGTGCGACTTTTTTCGCACCCAAAGGTCGAAAGTCGCACCCATTGATACCTTTAGGTGCGACTTTAGGTGCGACAAAGTCGCACCCGAAAGTTCGCACCTAAAGGTCATGGGTGCGACTAGTCGCACCCGAAGGTCATGATTTTTAGGTGCGACTTTTAGGTGCGGATATTCGCACCCATATTCGCACCCATAAGTCAGAAAAAATGTGCGAAAAAGTCCGCGCGAAGGCCATTGGGTGCGACTAGTCGCACCCATAAATTTGGCGGGTAGGCCAACGGGTGCGACTAGTCGCACCCAAAATCATTCGTGCCAAGTCTTTGGGTGCGACTAGTCGCACCCAAATTCATTCGCGCCAAGTCTTTGGGTGCGACTAGTCGCATCCGTTGGCCGGATCGTCTACTACGACCATCGTCGGTTCTTAAAAAGGCGTGTCAAAGTTGCACGTAGGGCAAGCGAGATACCCATGGCCGCTCCATCCCGATAAATACGATCTAGCCGGAAAATCGTTTATCGTCCAAAGTAACGCGGCACGCAACCGAAACACTTCATCTCTGGCTCCATCACGAACCCAGACTCCATTTTCCCACAGTTCTTTCAACTCTTCAACCACAGGCTGCAAAAAAACGTCCATGTCTTTTCCTGGTGAATGGGGCCCCGGGAACAGAAGCGTTAGCATCAGGTACTCTTTCTTCATGCACAACCAAGGCGGCAAGTTGTACGTCGTAAATACTACAAGCCACATGCTGTATTAATTCAAATTAACATAACATTTGTTAATTCAATCCAAACATATAATTTACTAAATCACAAACCTAAGCATTTTACTATACAAGCTAAACATGTTATCAAATTAATTCAAATTAACATTACTAAAATTAACATAACATTCACAATATAACATTACTAACTAAACTAAAATGTCTAATTAACATTTCAAATTAAGTAAACTAATGATATCATTTACAATTTACTAATGTTATATATTAAGTAATAATTTCAAATTACAATTAACATATAAAGCTAACCTAACTAAACTAAATTGGCTATCTAATTAACTTTCTAATTAATTAGAGTACATATAAGAATATAAATAAATGAACTAACCTCTTGAAGAGCCGACGAGCAAGGACGGTGGCTTGAGGCTGTGAGCAACGGAGCAACGGAAAAAAGCTCGGGGTTGCGGTGAGGCGTGCTCAGACGAAGCGAAAGAGGCTGTCGGAGTAGGACTGTCTCGCAGCGAGAGGCACCTGCTCCGTGAAATCAATCCAAAAGTCACAAATTGAACACATATTCCATGAAATCAACCAATTGAACACGTAACAACCAAACCTCAACCTCAAATTGAAATATTCAAACATCAATTTCACGATTTACGTTCAAAATCCAAAAGCCCCAAAATTTAAAATCCTAATCGGACCAAACACTCTTTTCTCTCATTCTCTGATCTTCACACTTCATAGTTTAAAAAGAAAATACATAATTTCTAGAGATAACTCTTTCAACATTACATCAAATGCACCCAAACAGAGAAGCACACACCCACACGGTCACACCCACTCCCTCATTCACTCTAGAAGAAAAAACCCCTAATTTTTCTCAGAGGCAAAGAGACTGTAAGAGACCAAGGGAAATAGATAGAGGGAAAGATGAGTGATAGAGAAAGACGAACCTGTAGGCTGAGAGAGAGAGGGTCGTGGCGGCGGTCGGAGGAGCGTACTGGTGTCGGCGGCGACGGGGTGGCCGGAGAGAGAGAGGGCAGTGGCGGCGAGAGGTTGGAGGTTGGAGTGGTGGCTGCGACGGGGTGGCCGGAGAGAGAGAGGGCATTGGCGGCGGTCCTCGTGACGGAGGCTGAGAGGTCGTGGCGGCGGTCGGAGGAGCGTAGTGGTGGCGGCGGCGACGGAGTGGCCGGAGAGAGAGAGGGCAGTGGCGGCGAGAGGAGGTTGGAGTGGTGGCTGCGACGGGGTGGCCGGAGAGAGAGAGGGCAGTGGCGGCGGTCCTCGTGACGGAGGCTGAGAGGTCGTGGCGGCGGTCGGAGGAGCGTAGTGGTGGCGGCGGCGACGGGGTGGTGGCGGCGACGGGGTGGGAGAGAAGAAGAGAGTCGGAGACAGAGAGATAGAGGCGGTAAGGTTTTTTTGGGCGAATTTGGTGTTTGAATGAAAACCTATCGAGCATGCTTTATATATAAAGACTTTTAAATTTAGGTGCTACTTTGTCGCACCCAATGACACCTTTGGGTGCGACTACGTCGCACCCAATGACCTGTGTCAGTTGTTTCGGGTGCGACTAAGTCGCACCCAATGACATTTTTTTAAAAAAGGGGGAAGTTTTGGCCGCCGAAATTTTTTGGACATTTAGGTGCGACTTAGTCGCACCTATAAGTTTGGAGACAGTATTGGGTGCGATTATGATGTGAACCTCGCTGCCTTTGCGATGAACGAAGCTCAAATCGTTGCGGAATTACGTGGGTTGCCTCAATAAGTCTTTGCTTCAATTTGGATGAAGGTTTGCTGTTTTGTTGTTGTAGGGAATTTTTGGTGGTTTTTGGATAGGTTGAAAGGAAGGGTCGGTTTGGTGTTTTGGGTGGAGTGATAATCGTCACAATAGTTTGTAATTTGAACTATTGATAAGATTGAGGGGGAATGAAAGACGCCACAATAGTCTATGGAATGAAACTATTGATAAGTCTAGAACTCGAAGAACGCCACAAAGTTATTTGCCTTGATAAGTTCAACGATTTAGAACCTAAGAAATTAGAGAGTATTTTCTCACAAAAGTGTTTTCAGAAATGTTCATTCCTTTTCATTCAGATTGAGTTGCCTATAAATACAACTTCAAATGATGGTTACAAGCATACCAAAAGACATAATTAAAACTTTAAACACTAACATAAATTCAAATGAAAATGAAAAGACTTAGGAAAAGAAAAGTCTTTTGGAAATGAAAAGTTTTGTAAGTGAAAAGTCTTTGAAAATGAAAAGACTTGTAGAAAATGAAAAGCCTTCTAATAAAGAAGAAGTGGGCTGATTGTGTTGATTTGTGGACCTGGATTCAAATTGGGCTGTCCAAGACTTCATTTTGGGCGGAGATATTTCGAAGCAGAATAAACTGGGTCTGGGATTCGATTTTTAACAAACTTTCCGCGCTGTATGAAAGATCTCGTCTTTCTCTTCGATTTGATATGCTGTGCGCGTACATCGGATTACCGAGTCAAAAGATACGGCCCTCTGAAGTTGGACCGACAGATTTGGACGCAGAATTCGACCCGCATCATTCTCTCCAGGTTGGAAAGAATTCGTCCTCGAATTCGATGCATCTTCAGGTGTTGTGGAAGGAGAATGATTTTCTTGATGAACTCCAAAGATCGAAGCTCCATCTCAAATAAACTGGACATATTAACAAAGTCTTCGTGAACTCCATAAGCTTGATTGATCGTTGAAATGCATGCTATCTTCACTTCTTCTTCTTTCTCTATTTCATTAAAAATTTGGCTGCTCAAATGCTCACCAATGATTTCTTCTTCATCATCGCTTTCATCATAGATCGGATCACCGATTGCCTCGAAGAAATATTCTTCATCTTCTTCGTCGTCAATCTTGAACACGCATGACATAAAGTCATCATCAATAAATCTAGCAAAAAGTTGCATGATTCACGATCGTCTTCGGCTCTGATACCAAATGATGTGAACCTCGTTGCCTTTGCGATGAACGAAGCTCAAATCGTTGCGGAATTACGTGGGTTGCCTCAATAAGTCTTTGCTTCAATTTGGATGAAGGTTTGCTGTTTTGTTGTTGTAGGGAATTTTTGGTGGTTTTTGGATAGGTTGAAAGGAAAGGTCGGTTTGGTGTTTTGGGTGGAGTGATAATCGCCACAATAGTTTGTAATTTGAACTATTGATAAGATTGAGGGGGAATGAAAGACGCCACAATAGTCTATGGAATGAAACTATTGATAAGTCTAGAACTCGAAGAACGCCACAAAGTTATTTGCCTTGATAAGTTCAACGATTTAGAACCTAAGAAATTAGAGAGTATTTTCTCACAAAAGTGTTTTCAGAAATGTTCATTCCTTTTCATTCAGATTGAGTTGCCTATAAATACAACTTCAAATGATGGTTACAAGCATACCAAAAGACATAATTAAAACTTTAAACACTAACATAAATTCAAATGAAAATGAAAAGACTTAGGAAAAGAAAAGTCTTTTGGAAATGAAAAGTTTTGTAAGTGAAAAGTCTTTGAAAATGAAAAGACTTGTAGAAAATGAAAAGCCTTCTAATAAAGAAGAAGTGGGCTGATTGTGTTGATTTGTGGACCTGGATTCAAATTGGGCTGTCCAAGACTTCATTTTGGGCGGAGATATTTCGAAGCAGAATAAACTGGGTCTGGGATTCGATTTTTAACAAACTTTCCGCGCTGTATGAAAGATCTCGTCTTTCTCTTCGATTTGATATGCTGTGCGCGTACATCGGATTACCGAGTCAAAAGATACGGCCCTCTGAAGTTGGACCGACAGATTTGGACGCAGAATTCGACCCGCATCATTCTCTCCGGGTTGGAAAGAATTCGTCCTCGAATTCGATGCATCTTCAGGTGTTGTGGAAGGAGAATGATTTTCTTGATGAACTCCAAAGATCGAAGCTCCATCTCAAATAAACTGGACATATTAACAAAGTCTTCGTGAACTCCATAAGCTTGATTGATCGTTGAAATGCATGCTATCTTCACTTCTTCTTCTTTCTCTATTTCATTAAAAATTTGGCTGCTCAAATGCTCACCAATGATTTCTTCTTCATCATCGCTTTCATCATAGATCGGATCACCGATTGCCTCGAAGAAATATTCTTCATCTTCTTCGTCGTCAATCTTGAACACGCATGACATAAAGTCATCATCAATAAATCTAGCAAAAAGTTGCATGATTCACGATCGTCTTCGGCTCTGATACCAAATGATGTGAACCTCGCTGCCTTTGCGATGAACGAAGCTCAAATCGTTGCGGAATTACGTGGGTTGCCTCAATAAGTCTTTGCTTCAATTTGGATGAAGGTTTGCTGTTTTGTTGTTGTAGGGAATTTTTGGTGGTTTTTGGATAGGTTGAAAGGAAGGGTCGGTTTGGTGTTTTGGGTGGAGTGATAATCGCCACAATAGTTTGTAATTTGAACTATTGATAAGATTGAGGGGGAATGAAAGACGCCACAATAGTCTATGGAATGAAACTATTGATAAGTCTAGAACTCGAAGAACGCCACAAAGTTATTTGCCTTGATAAGTTCAACGATTTAGAACCTAAGAAATTAGAGAGTATTTTCTCACAAAAGTGTTTTCAGAAATGTTCATTCCTTTTCATTCAGATTGAGTTGCCTATAAATACAACTTCAAATGATGGTTACAAGCATACCAAAAGACATAATTAAAACTTTAAACACTAACATAAATTCAAATGAAAATGAAAAGACTTAGGAAAAGAAAAGTCTTTTGGAAATGAAAAGTTTTGTAAGTGAAAAGTCTTTGAAAATGAAAAGACTTGTAGAAAATGAAAAGCCTTCTAATAAAGAAGAAGTGGGCTGATTGTGTTGATTTGTGGACCTGGATTCAAATTGGGCTGTCCAAGACTTCATTTTGGGCGGAGATATTTCGAAGCAGAATAAACTGGGTCTGGGATTCGATTTTTAACAAACTTTCCGCGTTGTATGAAAGATCTCGTCTTTCTCTTCGATTTGATATGCTGTGCGCGTACATCGGATTACCGAGTCAAAAGATACGGCCCTCTGAAGTTGGACCGACAGATTTGGACGCAGAATTCGACCCGCATCATTCTCTCCGGGTTGGAAAGAATTCGTCCTCGAATTCGATGCATCTTCAGGTGTTGTGGAAGGAGAATGATTTTCTTGATGAACTCCAAAGATCGAAGCTCCATCTCAAATAAACTGGACATATTAACAAAGTCTTCGTGAACTCCATAAGCTTGATTGATCGTTGAAATGCATGCTATCTTCACTTCTTCTTCTTTCTCTATTTCATTAAAAATTTGGCTGCTCAAATGCTCACCAATGATTTCTTCTTCATCATCGCTTTCATCATAGATCGGATCACTGATTGCCTCGAAGAAATATTCTTCATCTTCTTCGTCGTCAATCTTGAACACGCATGACATAAAGTCATCATCAATAAATCTAGCAAAAAGTTGCATGATTCACGATCGTCTTCGGCTCTGATACCAAATGATGTGAACCTCGCTGCCTTTGCGATGAACGATGCTCAAATCGTTGCGGAATTACGTGGGTTGCCTCATAAGCTTGATTGATCGTTGAAATGCATGCTATCTTCACTTCTTCTTCTTTATCTATTTCATAAAAAATTTGGCTGCTCAAATGCTCACCAATGATTTCTTCTTCATCATCGCTTTCATCATAGATCGGATCACCGATTGCCTCGAAGAAATATTCTTCATCTTCTTCGTCGTCAATCTTGAACACGCATGACATAAAGTCATCATCAATAAATCTAGCAAAAAGTTGCATGATTCACGATCGTCTTCGGCTCTGATACCAAATGATGTGAACCTCGCTGCCTTTGCGATGAACGAAGCTCAAATCGTTGCGGAATTACGTGGGTTGCCTCAATAAGTCTTTGCTTCAATTTGGATGAAGGTTTGCTGTTTTGTTGTTGTAGGGAATTTTTGGTGGTTTTTGGATAGGTTGAAAGGAAGGGTCGGTTTGGTGTTTTGGGTGGAGTGATAATCGCCACAATAGTTTGTAATTTGAACTATTGATAAGATTGAGGGGGAATGAAAGACGCCACAATAGTCTATGGAATGAAACTATTGATAAGTCTAGAACTCGAAGAACGCCACAAAGTTATTTGCCTTGATAAGTTCAACGATTTAGAACCTAAGAAATTAGAGAGTATTTTCTCACAAAAGTGTTTTCAGAAATGTTCATTCCTTTTCATTCAGATTGAGTTGCCTATAAATACAACTTCAAATGATGGTTACAAGCATACCAAAAGACATAATTAAAACTTTAAACACTAACATAAATTCAAATGAAAATGAAAAGACTTAGGAAAAGAAAAGTCTTTTGGAAATGAAAAGTTTTGTAAGTGAAAAGTCTTTGAAAATGAAAAGACTTGTAGAAAATGAAAAGCCTTCTAATAAAGAAGAAGTGGGCTGATTGTGTTGATTTGTGGACCTGGATTCAAATTGGGCTGTCCAAGACTTCATTTTGGGCGGAGATATTTCGAAGCAGAATAAACTGGGTCTGGGATTCGATTTTTAACAAACTTTCCGCGTTGTATGAAAGATCTCGTCTTTCTCTTCGATTTGATATGCTGTGCGCGTACATCGGATTACCGAGTCAAAAGATACGGCCCTCTGAAGTTGGACCGACAGATTTGGACGCAGAATTCGACCCGCATCATTCTCTCCGGGTTGGAAAGAATTCGTCCTCGAATTCGATGCATCTTCAGGTGTTGTGGAAGGAGAATGATTTTCTTGATGAACTCCAAAGATCGAAGCTCCATCTCAAATAAACTGGACATATTAACAAAGTCTTCGTGAACTCCATAAGCTTGATTGATCGTTGAAATGCATGCTATCTTCACTTCTTCTTCTTTCTCTATTTCATTAAAAATTTGGCTGCTCAAATGCTCACCAATGATTTCTTCTTCATCATCGCTTTCATCATAGATCGGATCACTGATTGCCTCGAAGAAATATTCTTCATCTTCTTCGTCGTCAATCTTGAACACGCATGACATAAAGTCATCATCAATAAATCTAGCAAAAAGTTGCATGATTCACGATCGTCTTCGGCTCTGATACCAAATGATGTGAACCTCGCTGCCTTTGCGATGAACGATGCTCAAATCGTTGCGGAATTACGTGGGTTGCCTCATAAGCTTGATTGATCGTTGAAATGCATGCTATCTTCACTTCTTCTTCTTTATCTATTTCATAAAAAATTTGGCTGCTCAAATGCTCACCAATGATTTCTTCTTCATCATCGCTTTCATCATAGATCGGATCACCGATTGCCTCGAAGAAATATTCTTCATCTTCTTCGTCGTCAATCTTGAACACGCATGACATAAAGTCATCATCAATAAATCTAGCAAAAAGTTGCATGATTCACGATCGTCTTCGGCTCTGATACCAAATGATGTGAACCTCGCTGCCTTTGCGATGAACGAAGCTCAAATCGTTGCGGAATTACGTGGGTTGCCTCAATAAGTCTTTGCTTCAATTTGGATGAAGGTTTGCTGTTTTGTTGTTGTAGGGAATTTTTGGTGGTTTTTGGATAGGTTGAAAGGAAGGGTCGGTTTGGTGTTTTGGGTGGAGTGATAATCGCCACAATAGTTTGTAATTTGAACTATTGATAAGATTGAGGGGGAATGAAAGACGCCACAATAGTCTATGGAATGAAACTATTGATAAGTCTAGAACTCGAAGAACGCCACAAAGTTATTTGCCTTGATAAGTTCAACGATTTAGAACCTAAGAAATTAGAGAGTATTTTCTCACAAAAGTGTTTTCAGAAATGTTCATTCCTTTTCATTCAGATTGAGTTGCCTATAAATACAACTTCAAATGATGGTTACAAGCATACCAAAAGACATAATTAAAACTTTAAACACTAACATAAATTCAAATGAAAATGAAAAGACTTAGGAAAAGAAAAGTCTTTTGGAAATGAAAAGTTTTGTAAGTGAAAAGTCTTTGAAAATGAAAAGACTTGTAGAAAATGAAAAGCCTTCTAATAAAGAAGAAGTGGGCTGATTGTGTTGATTTGTGGACCTGGATTCAAATTGGGCTGTCCAAGACTTCATTTTGGGCGGAGATATTTCGAAGCAGAATAAACTGGGTCTGGGATTCGATTTTTAACAAACTTTCCGCGTTGTATGAAAGATCTCGTCTTTCTCTTCGATTTGATATGCTGTGCGCGTACATCGGATTACCGAGTCAAAAGATACGGCCCTCTGAAGTTGGACCGACAGATTTGGACGCAGAATTCGACCCGCATCATTCTCTCCGGGTTGGAAAGAATTCGTCCTCGAATTCGATGCATCTTCAGGTGTTGTGGAAGGAGAATGATTTTCTTGATGAACTCCAAAGATCGAAGCTCCATCTCAAATAAACTGGACATATTAACAAAGTCTTCGTGAACTCCATAAGCTTGATTGATCGTTGAAATGCATGCTATCTTCACTTCTTCTTCTTTCTCTATTTCATTAAAAATTTGGCTGCTCAAATGCTCACCAATGATTTCTTCTTCATCATCGCTTTCATCATAGATCGGATCACTGATTGCCTCGAAGAAATATTCTTCATCTTCTTCGTCGTCAATCTTGAACACGCATGACATAAAGTCATCATCAATAAATCTAGCAAAAAGTTGCATGATTCACGATCGTCTTCGGCTCTGATACCAAATGATGTGAACCTCGCTGCCTTTGCGATGAACGATGCTCAAATCGTTGCGGAATTACGTGGGTTGCCTCATAAGCTTGATTGATCGTTGAAATGCATGCTATCTTCACTTCTTCTTCTTTATCTATTTCATAAAAAATTTGGCTGCTCAAATGCTCACCAATGATTTCTTCTTCATCATCGCTTTCATCATAGATCGGATCACCGATTGCCTCGAAGAAATATTCTTCATCTTCTTCGTCGTCAATCTTGAACACGCATGACATAAAGTCATCATCAATAAATCTAGCAAAAAGTTGCATGATTCACGATCGTCTTCGGCTCTGATACCAAATGATGTGAACCTCGCTGCCTTTGCGATGAACGAAGCTCAAATCGTTGCGGAATTACGTGGGTTGCCTCAATAAGTCTTTGCTTCAATTTGGATGAAGGTTTGCTGTTTTGTTGTTGTAGGGAATTTTTGGTGGTTTTTGGATAGGTTGAAAGGAAGGGTCGGTTTGGTGTTTTGGGTGGAGTGATAATCGCCACAATAGTTTGTAATTTGAACTATTGATAAGATTGAGGGGGAATGAAAGACGCCACAATAGTCTATGGAATGAAACTATTGATAAGTCTAGAACTCGAAGAACGCCACAAAGTTATTTGCCTTGATAAGTTCAACGATTTAGAACCTAAGAAATTAGAGAGTATTTTCTCACAAAAGTGTTTTCAGAAATGTTCATTCCTTTTCATTCAGATTGAGTTGCCTATAAATACAACTTCAAATGATGGTTACAAGCATACCAAAAGACATAATTAAAACTTTAAACACTAACATAAATTCAAATGAAAATGAAAAGACTTAGGAAAAGAAAAGTCTTTTGGAAATGAAAAGTTTTGTAAGTGAAAAGTCTTTGAAAATGAAAAGACTTGTAGAAAATGAAAAGCCTTCTAATAAAGAAGAAGTGGGCTGATTGTGTTGATTTGTGGACCTGGATTCAAATTGGGCTGTCCAAGACTTCATTTTGGGCGGAGATATTTCGAAGCAGAATAAACTGGGTCTGGGATTCGATTTTTAACAAACTTTCCGCGTTGTATGAAAGATCTCGTCTTTCTCTTCGATTTGATATGCTGTGCGCGTACATCGGATTACCGAGTCAAAAGATACGGCCCTCTGAAGTTGGACCGACAGATTTGGACGCAGAATTCGACCCGCATCATTCTCTCCGGGTTGGAAAGAATTCGTCCTCGAATTCGATGCATCTTCAGGTGTTGTGGAAGGAGAATGATTTTCTTGATGAACTCCAAAGATCGAAGCTCCATCTCAAATAAACTGGACATATTAACAAAGTCTTCGTGAACTCCATAAGCTTGATTGATCGTTGAAATGCATGCTATCTTCACTTCTTCTTCTTTCTCTATTTCATTAAAAATTTGGCTGCTCAAATGCTCACCAATGATTTCTTCTTCATCATCGCTTTCATCATAGATCGGATCACTGATTGCCTCGAAGAAATATTCTTCATCTTCTTCGTCGTCAATCTTGAACACGCATGACATAAAGTCATCATCAATAAATCTAGCAAAAAGTTGCATGATTCACGATCGTCTTCGGCTCTGATACCAAATGATGTGAACCTCGCTGCCTTTGCGATGAACGATGCTCAAATCGTTGCGGAATTACGTGGGTTGCCTCATAAGCTTGATTGATCGTTGAAATGCATGCTATCTTCACTTCTTCTTCTTTATCTATTTCATAAAAAATTTGGCTGCTCAAATGCTCACCAATGATTTCTTCTTCATCATCGCTTTCATCATAGATCGGATCACCGATTGCCTCGAAGAAATATTCTTCATCTTCTTCGTCGTCAATCTTGAACACGCATGACATAAAGTCATCATCAATAAATCTAGCAAAAAGTTGCATGATTCACGATCGTCTTCGGCTCTGATACCAAATGATGTGAACCTCGCTGCCTTTGCGATGAACGAAGCTCAAATCGTTGCGGAATTACGTGGGTTGCCTCAATAAGTCTTTGCTTCAATTTGGATGAAGGTTTGCTGTTTTGTTGTTGTAGGGAATTTTTGGTGGTTTTTGGATAGGTTGAAAGGAAGGGTCGGTTTGGTGTTTTGGGTGGAGTGATAATCGCCACAATAGTTTGTAATTTGAACTATTGATAAGATTGAGGGGGAATGAAAGACGCCACAATAGTCTATGGAATGAAACTATTGATAAGTCTAGAACTCGAAGAACGCCACAAAGTTATTTGCCTTGATAAGTTCAACGATTTAGAACCTAAGAAATTAGAGAGTATTTTCTCACAAAAGTGTTTTCAGAAATGTTCATTCCTTTTCATTCAGATTGAGTTGCCTATAAATACAACTTCAAATGATGGTTACAAGCATACCAAAAGACATAATTAAAACTTTAAACACTAACATAAATTCAAATGAAAATGAAAAGACTTAGGAAAAGAAAAGTCTTTTGGAAATGAAAAGTTTTGTAAGTGAAAAGTCTTTGAAAATGAAAAGACTTGTAGAAAATGAAAAGCCTTCTAATAAAGAAGAAGTGGGCTGATTGTGTTGATTTGTGGACCTGGATTCAAATTGGGCTGTCCAAGACTTCATTTTGGGCGGAGATATTTCGAAGCAGAATAAACTGGGTCTGGGATTCGATTTTTAACAAACTTTCCGCGTTGTATGAAAGATCTCGTCTTTCTCTTCGATTTGATATGCTGTGCGCGTACATCGGATTACCGAGTCAAAAGATACGGCCCTCTGAAGTTGGACCGACAGATTTGGACGCAGAATTCGACCCGCATCATTCTCTCCGGGTTGGAAAGAATTCGTCCTCGAATTCGATGCATCTTCAGGTGTTGTGGAAGGAGAATGATTTTCTTGATGAACTCCAAAGATCGAAGCTCCATCTCAAATAAACTGGACATATTAACAAAGTCTTCGTGAACTCCATAAGCTTGATTGATCGTTGAAATGCATGCTATCTTCACTTCTTCTTCTTTCTCTATTTCATTAAAAATTTGGCTGCTCAAATGCTCACCAATGATTTCTTCTTCATCATCGCTTTCATCATAGATCGGATCACTGATTGCCTCGAAGAAATATTCTTCATCTTCTTCGTCGTCAATCTTGAACACGCATGACATAAAGTCATCATCAATAAATCTAGCAAAAAGTTGCATGATTCACGATCGTCTTCGGCTCTGATACCAAATGATGTGAACCTCGCTGCCTTTGCGATGAACGATGCTCAAATCGTTGCGGAATTACGTGGGTTGCCTCATAAGCTTGATTGATCGTTGAAATGCATGCTATCTTCACTTCTTCTTCTTTATCTATTTCATAAAAAATTTGGCTGCTCAAATGCTCACCAATGATTTCTTCTTCATCATCGCTTTCATCATAGATCGGATCACCGATTGCCTCGAAGAAATATTCTTCATCTTCTTCGTCGTCAATCTTGAACACGCATGACATAAAGTCATCATCAATAAATCTAGCAAAAAGTTGCATGATTCACGATCGTCTTCGGCTCTGATACCAAATGATGTGAACCTCGCTGCCTTTGCGATGAACGAAGCTCAAATCGTTGCGGAATTACGTGGGTTGCCTCAATAAGTCTTTGCTTCAATTTGGATGAAGGTTTGCTGTTTTGTTGTTGTAGGGAATTTTTGGTGGTTTTTGGATAGGTTGAAAGGAAGGGTCGGTTTGGTGTTTTGGGTGGAGTGATAATCGCCACAATAGTTTGTAATTTGAACTATTGATAAGATTGAGGGGGAATGAAAGACGCCACAATAGTCTATGGAATGAAACTATTGATAAGTCTAGAACTCGAAGAACGCCACAAAGTTATTTGCCTTGATAAGTTCAACGATTTAGAACCTAAGAAATTAGAGAGTATTTTCTCACAAAAGTGTTTTCAGAAATGTTCATTCCTTTTCATTCAGATTGAGTTGCCTATAAATACAACTTCAAATGATGGTTACAAGCATACCAAAAGACATAATTAAAACTTTAAACACTAACATAAATTCAAATGAAAATGAAAAGACTTAGGAAAAGAAAAGTCTTTTGGAAATGAAAAGTTTTGTAAGTGAAAAGTCTTTGAAAATGAAAAGACTTGTAGAAAATGAAAAGCCTTCTAATAAAGAAGAAGTGGGCTGATTGTGTTGATTTGTGGACCTGGATTCAAATTGGGCTGTCCAAGACTTCATTTTGGGCGGAGATATTTCGAAGCAGAATAAACTGGGTCTGGGATTCGATTTTTAACAAACTTTCCGCGTTGTATGAAAGATCTCGTCTTTCTCTTCGATTTGATATGCTGTGCGCGTACATCGGATTACCGAGTCAAAAGATACGGCCCTCTGAAGTTGGACCGACAGATTTGGACGCAGAATTCGACCCGCATCATTCTCTCCGGGTTGGAAAGAATTCGTCCTCGAATTCGATGCATCTTCAGGTGTTGTGGAAGGAGAATGATTTTCTTGATGAACTCCAAAGATCGAAGCTCCATCTCAAATAAACTGGACATATTAACAAAGTCTTCGTGAACTCCATAAGCTTGATTGATCGTTGAAATGCATGCTATCTTCACTTCTTCTTCTTTCTCTATTTCATTAAAAATTTGGCTGCTCAAATGCTCACCAATGATTTCTTCTTCATCATCGCTTTCATCATAGATCGGATCACTGATTGCCTCGAAGAAATATTCTTCATCTTCTTCGTCGTCAATCTTGAACACGCATGACATAAAGTCATCATCAATAAATCTAGCAAAAAGTTGCATGATTCACGATCGTCTTCGGCTCTGATACCAAATGATGTGAACCTCGCTGCCTTTGCGATGAACGATGCTCAAATCGTTGCGGAATTACGTGGGTTGCCTCATAAGCTTGATTGATCGTTGAAATGCATGCTATCTTCACTTCTTCTTCTTTATCTATTTCATAAAAAATTTGGCTGCTCAAATGCTCACCAATGATTTCTTCTTCATCATCGCTTTCATCATAGATCGGATCACCGATTGCCTCGAAGAAATATTCTTCATCTTCTTCGTCGTCAATCTTGAACACGCATGACATAAAGTCATCATCAATAAATCTAGCAAAAAGTTGCATGATTCACGATCGTCTTCGGCTCTGATACCAAATGATGTGAACCTCGCTGCCTTTGCGATGAACGAAGCTCAAATCGTTGCGGAATTACGTGGGTTGCCTCAATAAGTCTTTGCTTCAATTTGGATGAAGGTTTGCTGTTTTGTTGTTGTAGGGAATTTTTGGTGGTTTTTGGATAGGTTGAAAGGAAGGGTCGGTTTGGTGTTTTGGGTGGAGTGATAATCGCCACAATAGTTTGTAATTTGAACTATTGATAAGATTGAGGGGGAATGAAAGACGCCACAATAGTCTATGGAATGAAACTATTGATAAGTCTAGAACTCGAAGAACGCCACAAAGTTATTTGCCTTGATAAGTTCAACGATTTAGAACCTAAGAAATTAGAGAGTATTTTCTCACAAAAGTGTTTTCAGAAATGTTCATTCCTTTTCATTCAGATTGAGTTGCCTATAAATACAACTTCAAATGATGGTTACAAGCATACCAAAAGACATAATTAAAACTTTAAACACTAACATAAATTCAAATGAAAATGAAAAGACTTAGGAAAAGAAAAGTCTTTTGGAAATGAAAAGTTTTGTAAGTGAAAAGTCTTTGAAAATGAAAAGACTTGTAGAAAATGAAAAGCCTTCTAATAAAGAAGAAGTGGGCTGATTGTGTTGATTTGTGGACCTGGATTCAAATTGGGCTGTCCAAGACTTCATTTTGGGCGGAGATATTTCGAAGCAGAATAAACTGGGTCTGGGATTCGATTTTTAACAAACTTTCCGCGCTGTATGAAAGATCTCGTCTTTCTCTTCGATTTGATATGCTGTGCGCGTACATCGGATTACCGAGTCAAAAGATACGGCCCTCTGAAGTTGGACCGACAGATTTGGACGCAGAATTCGACCCGCATCATTCTCTCCGGGTTGGAAAGAATTCGTCCTCGAATTCGATGCATCTTCAGGTGTTGTGGAAGGAGAATGATTTTCTTGATGAACTCCAAAGATCGAAGCTCCATCTCAAATAAACTGGACATATTAACAAAGTCTTCGTGAACTCCATAAGCTTGATTGATCGTTGAAATGCATGCTATCTTCACTTCTTCTTCTTTCTCTATTTCATTAAAAATTTGGCTGCTCAAATGCTCACCAATGATTTCTTCTTCATCATCGCTTTCATCATAGATCGGATCACTGATTGCCTCGAAGAAATATTCTTCATCTTCTTCGTCGTCAATCTTGAACACGCATGACATAAAGTCATCATCAATAAATCTAGCAAAAAGTTGCATGATTCACGATCGTCTTCGGCTCTGATACCAAATGATGTGAACCTCGCTGCCTTTGCGATGAACGATGCTCAAATCGTTGCGGAATTACGTGGGTTGCCTCATAAGCTTGATTGATCGTTGAAATGCATGCTATCTTCACTTCTTCTTCTTTATCTATTTCATAAAAAATTTGGCTGCTCAAATGCTCACCAATGATTTCTTCTTCATCATCGCTTTCATCATAGATCGGATCACCGATTGCCTCGAAGAAATATTCTTCATCTTCTTCGTCGTCAATCTTGAACACGCATGACATAAAGTCATCATCAATAAATCTAGCAAAAAGTTGCATGATTCACGATCGTCTTCGGCTCTGATACCAAATGATGTGAACCTCGCTGCCTTTGCGATGAACGAAGCTCAAATCGTTGCGGAATTACGTGGGTTGCCTCAATAAGTCTTTGCTTCAATTTGGATGAAGGTTTGCTGTTTTGTTGTTGTAGGGAATTTTTGGTGGTTTTTGGATAGGTTGAAAGGAAGGGTCGGTTTGGTGTTTTGGGTGGAGTGATAATCGCCACAATAGTTTGTAATTTGAACTATTGATAAGATTGAGGGGGAATGAAAGACGCCACAATAGTCTATGGAATGAAACTATTGATAAGTCTAGAACTCGAAGAACGCCACAAAGTTATTTGCCTTGATAAGTTCAACGATTTAGAACCTAAGAAATTAGAGAGTATTTTCTCACAAAAGTGTTTTCAGAAATGTTCATTCCTTTTCATTCAGATTGAGTTGCCTATAAATACAACTTCAAATGATGGTTACAAGCATACCAAAAGACATAATTAAAACTTTAAACACTAACATAAATTCAAATGAAAATGAAAAGACTTAGGAAAAGAAAAGTCTTTTGGAAATGAAAAGTTTTGTAAGTGAAAAGTCTTTGAAAATGAAAAGACTTGTAGAAAATGAAAAGCCTTCTAATAAAGAAGAAGTGGGCTGATTGTGTTGATTTGTGGACCTGGATTCAAATTGGGCTGTCCAAGACTTCATTTTGGGCGGAGATATTTCGAAGCAGAATAAACTGGGTCTGGGATTCGATTTTTAACAAACTTTCCGCGTTGTATGAAAGATCTCGTCTTTCTCTTCGATTTGATATGCTGTGCGCGTACAGCGGATTACCGAGTCAAAAGATACGGCCCTCTGAAGTTGGACCGACAGATTTGGACGCAGAATTCGACCCGCATCATTCTCTCCGGGTTGGAAAGAATTCGTCCTCGAATTCGATGCATCTTCAGGTGTTGTGGAAGGAGAATGATTTTCTTGATGAACTCCAAAGATCGAAGCTCCATCTCAAATAAACTGGACATATTAACAAAGTCTTCGTGAACTCCATAAGCTTGATTGATCGTTGAAATGCATGCTATCTTCACTTCTTCTTCTTTCTCTATTTCATTAAAAATTTGGCTGCTCAAATGCTCACCAATGATTTCTTCTTCATCATCGCTTTCATCATAGATCGGATCACTGATTGCCTCGAAGAAATATTCTTCATCTTCTTCGTCGTCAATCTTGAACACGCATGACATAAAGTCATCATCAATAAATCTAGCAAAAAGTTGCATGATTCACGATCGTCTTCGGCTCTGATACCAAATGATGTGAACCTCGCTGCCTTTGCGATGAACGATGCTCAAATCGTTGCGGAATTACGTGGGTTGCCTCATAAGCTTGATTGATCGTTGAAATGCATGCTATCTTCACTTCTTCTTCTTTATCTATTTCATAAAAAATTTGGCTGCTCAAATGCTCACCAATGATTTCTTCTTCATCATCGCTTTCATCATAGATCGGATCACCGATTGCCTCGAAGAAATATTCTTCATCTTCTTCGTCGTCAATCTTGAACACGCATGACATAAAGTCATCATCAATAAATCTAGCAAAAAGTTGCATGATTCACGATCGTCTTCGGCTCTGATACCAAATGATGTGAACCTCGCTGCCTTTGCGATGAACGAAGCTCAAATCGTTGCGGAATTACGTGGGTTGCCTCAATAAGTCTTTGCTTCAATTTGGATGAAGGTTTGCTGTTTTGTTGTTGTAGGGAATTTTTGGTGGTTTTTGGATAGGTTGAAAGGAAGGGTCGGTTTGGTGTTTTGGGTGGAGTGATAATCGCCACAATAGTTTGTAATTTGAACTATTGATAAGATTGAGGGGGAATGAAAGACGCCACAATAGTCTATGGAATGAAACTATTGATAAGTCTAGAACTCGAAGAACGCCACAAAGTTATTTGCCTTGATAAGTTCAACGATTTAGAACCTAAGAAATTAGAGAGTATTTTCTCACAAAAGTGTTTTCAGAAATGTTCATTCCTTTTCATTCAGATTGAGTTGCCTATAAATACAACTTCAAATGATGGTTACAAGCATACCAAAAGACATAATTAAAACTTTAAACACTAACATAAATTCAAATGAAAATGAAAAGACTTAGGAAAAGAAAAGTCTTTTGGAAATGAAAAGTTTTGTAAGTGAAAAGTCTTTGAAAATGAAAAGACTTGTAGAAAATGAAAAGCCTTCTAATAAAGAAGAAGTGGGCTGATTGTGTTGATTTGTGGACCTGGATTCAAATTGGGCTGTCCAAGACTTCATTTTGGGCGGAGATATTTCGAAGCAGAATAAACTGGGTCTGGGATTCGATTTTTAACAAACTTTCCGCGTTGTATGAAAGATCTCGTCTTTCTCTTCGATTTGATATGCTGTGCGCGTACAGCGGATTACCGAGTCAAAAGATACGGCCCTCTGAAGTTGGACCGACAGATTTGGACGCAGAATTCGACCCGCATCATTCTCTCCGGGTTGGAAAGAATTCGTCCTCGAATTCGATGCATCTTCAGGTGTTGTGGAAGGAGAATGATTTTCTTGATGAACTCCAAAGATCGAAGCTCCATCTCAAATAAACTGGACATATTAACAAAGTCTTCGTGAACTCCATAAGCTTGATTGATCGTTGAAATGCATGCTATCTTCACTTCTTCTTCTTTCTCTATTTCATTAAAAATTTGGCTGCTCAAATGCTCACCAATGATTTCTTCTTCATCATCGCTTTCATCATAGATCGGATCACTGATTGCCTCGAAGAAATATTCTTCATCTTCTTCGTCGTCAATCTTGAACACGCATGACATAAAGTCATCATCAATAAATCTAGCAAAAAGTTGCATGATTCACGATCGTCTTCGGCTCTGATACCAAATGATGTGAACCTCGCTGCCTTTGCGATGAACGATGCTCAAATCGTTGCGGAATTACGTGGGTTGCCTCATAAGCTTGATTGATCGTTGAAATGCATGCTATCTTCACTTCTTCTTCTTTATCTATTTCATAAAAAATTTGGCTGCTCAAATGCTCACCAATGATTTCTTCTTCATCATCGCTTTCATCATAGATCGGATCACCGATTGCCTCGAAGAAATATTCTTCATCTTCTTCGTCGTCAATCTTGAACACGCATGACATAAAGTCATCATCAATAAATCTAGCAAAAAGTTGCATGATTCACGATCGTCTTCGGCTCTGATACCAAATGATGTGAACCTCGCTGCCTTTGCGATGAACGAAGCTCAAATCGTTGCGGAATTACGTGGGTTGCCTCAATAAGTCTTTGCTTCAATTTGGATGAAGGTTTGCTGTTTTGTTGTTGTAGGGAATTTTTGGTGGTTTTTGGATAGGTTGAAAGGAAGGGTCGGTTTGGTGTTTTGGGTGGAGTGATAATCGCCACAATAGTTTGTAATTTGAACTATTGATAAGATTGAGGGGGAATGAAAGACGCCACAATAGTCTATGGAATGAAACTATTGATAAGTCTAGAACTCGAAGAACGCCACAAAGTTATTTGCCTTGATAAGTTCAACGATTTAGAACCTAAGAAATTAGAGAGTATTTTCTCACAAAAGTGTTTTCAGAAATGTTCATTCCTTTTCATTCAGATTGAGTTGCCTATAAATACAACTTCAAATGATGGTTACAAGCATACCAAAAGACATAATTAAAACTTTAAACACTAACATAAATTCAAATGAAAATGAAAAGACTTAGGAAAAGAAAAGTCTTTTGGAAATGAAAAGTTTTGTAAGTGAAAAGTCTTTGAAAATGAAAAGACTTGTAGAAAATGAAAAGCCTTCTAATAAAGAAGAAGTGGGCTGATTGTGTTGATTTGTGGACCTGGATTCAAATTGGGCTGTCCAAGACTTCATTTTGGGCGGAGATATTTCGAAGCAGAATAAACTGGGTCTGGGATTCGATTTTTAACAAACTTTCCGCGCTGTATGAAAGATCTCGTCTTTCTCTTCGATTTGATATGCTGTGCGCGTACATCGGATTACCGAGTCAAAAGATACGGCCCTCTGAAGTTGGACCGACAGATTTGGACGCAGAATTCGACCCGCATCATTCTCTCCGGGTTGGAAAGAATTCGTCCTCGAATTCGATGCATCTTCAGGTGTTGTGGAAGGAGAATGATTTTCTTGATGAACTCCAAAGATCGAAGCTCCATCTCAAATAAACTGGACATATTAACAAAGTCTTCGTGAACTCCATAAGCTTGATTGATCGTTGAAATGCATGCTATCTTCAATTCTTCTTCTTTCTCTATTTCATTAAAAATTTGGCTGCTCAAATGCTCACCAATGATTTCTTCTTCATCATCGCTTTCATCATAGATCGGATCACCGATTGCCTCGAAGAAATATTCTTCATCTTCTTCGTCGTCAATCTTGAACACGCATGACATAAAGTCATCATCAATAAATCTAGCAAAAAGTTGCATGATTCACGATCGTCTTCGGCTCTGATACCAAATGATGTGAACCTCGCTGCCTTTGCGATGAACGAAGCTCAAATCGTTGCGGAATTACGTGGGTTGCCTCAATAAGTCTTTGCTTCAATTTGGATGAAGGTTTGCTGTTTTGTTGTTGTAGGGAATTTTTGGTGGTTTTTGGATAGGTTGAAAGGAAGGGTCGGTTTGGTGTTTTGGGTGGAGTGATAATCGCCACAATAGTTTGTAATTTGAACTATTGATAAGATTGAGGGGGAATGAAAGACGCCACAATAGTCTATGGAATGAAACTATTGATAAGTCTAGAACTCGAAGAACGCCACAAAGTTATTTGCCTTGATAAGTTCAACGATTTAGAACCTAAGAAATTAGAGAGTATTTTCTCACAAAAGTGTTTTCAGAAATGTTCATTCCTTTTCATTCAGATTGAGTTGCCTATAAATACAACTTCAAATGATGGTTACAAGCATACCAAAAGACATAATTAAAACTTTAAACACTAACATAAATTCAAATGAAAATGAAAAGACTTAGGAAAAGAAAAGTCTTTTGGAAATGAAAAGTTTTGTAAGTGAAAAGTCTTTGAAAATGAAAAGACTTGTAGAAAATGAAAAGCCTTCTAATAAAGAAGAAGTGGGCTGATTGTGTTGATTTGTGGACCTGGATTCAAATTGGGCTGTCCAAGACTTCATTTTGGGCGGAGATATTTCGAAGCAGAATAAACTGGGTCTGGGATTCGATTTTTAACAAACTTTCCGCGTTGTATGAAAGATCTCGTCTTTCTCTTCGATTTGATATGCTGTGCGCGTACATCGGATTACCGAGTCAAAAGATACGGCCCTCTGAAGTTGGACCGACAGATTTGGACGCAGAATTCGACCCGCATCATTCTCTCCGGGTTGGAAAGAATTCGTCCTCGAATTCGATGCATCTTCAGGTGTTGTGGAAGGAGAATGATTTTCTTGATGAACTCCAAAGATCGAAGCTCCATCTCAAATAAACTGGACATATTAACAAAGTCTTCGTGAACTCCATAAGCTTGATTGATCGTTGAAATGCATGCTATCTTCAATTCTTCTTCTTTCTCTATTTCATTAAAAATTTGGCTGCTCAAATGCTCACCAATGATTTCTTCTTCATCATCGCTTTCATCATAGATCGGATCACCGATTGCCTCGAAGAAATATTCTTCATCTTCTTCGTCGTCAATCTTGAACACGCATGACATAAAGTCATCATCAATAAATCTAGCAAAAAGTTGCATGATTCACGATCGTCTTCGGCTCTGATACCAAATGATGTGAACCTCGCTGCCTTTGCGATGAACGAAGCTCAAATCGTTGCGGAATTACGTGGGTTGCCTCAATAAGTCTTTGCTTCAATTTGGATGAAGGTTTGCTGTTTTGTTGTTGTAGGGAATTTTTGGTGGTTTTTGGATAGGTTGAAAGGAAGGGTCGGTTTGGTGTTTTGGGTGGAGTGATAATCGCCACAATAGTTTGTAATTTGAACTATTGATAAGATTGAGGGGGAATGAAAGACGCCACAATAGTCTATGGAATGAAACTATTGATAAGTCTAGAACTCGAAGAACGCCACAAAGTTATTTGCCTTGATAAGTTCAACGATTTAGAACCTAAGAAATTAGAGAGTATTTTCTCACAAAAGTGTTTTCAGAAATGTTCATTCCTTTTCATTCAGATTGAGTTGCCTATAAATACAACTTCAAATGATGGTTACAAGCATACCAAAAGACATAATTAAAACTTTAAACACTAACATAAATTCAAATGAAAATGAAAAGACTTAGGAAAAGAAAAGTCTTTTGGAAATGAAAAGTTTTGTAAGTGAAAAGTCTTTGAAAATGAAAAGACTTGTAGAAAATGAAAAGCCTTCTAATAAAGAAGAAGTGGGCTGATTGTGTTGATTTGTGGACCTGGATTCAAATTGGGCTGTCCAAGACTTCATTTTGGGCGGAGATATTTCGAAGCAGAATAAACTGGGTCTGGGATTCGATTTTTAACAAACTTTCCGCGCTGTATGAAAGATCTCGTCTTTCTCTTCGATTTGATATGCTGTGCGCGTACATCGGATTACCGAGTCAAAAGATACGGCCCTCTGAAGTTGGACCGACAGATTTGGACGCAGAATTCGACCCGCATCATTCTCTCCGGGTTGGAAAGAATTCGTCCTCGAATTCGATGCATCTTCAGGTGTTGTGGAAGGAGAATGATTTTCTTGATGAACTCCAAAGATCGAAGCTCCATCTCAAATAAACTGGACATATTAACAAAGTCTTCGTGAACTCCATAAGCTTGATTGATCGTTGAAATGCATGCTATCTTCACTTCTTCTTCTTTCTCTATTTCATTAAAAATTTGGCTGCTCAAATGCTCACCAATGATTTCTTCTTCATCATCGCTTTCATCATAGATCGGATCACCGATTGCCTCGAAGAAATATTCTTCATCTTCTTCGTCGTCAATCTTGAACACGCATGACATAAAGTCATCATCAATAAATCTAGCAAAAAGTTGCATGATTCACGATCGTCTTCGGCTCTGATACCAAATGATGTGAACCTCGCTGCCTTTGCGATGAACGAAGCTCAAATCGTTGCGGAATTACGTGGGTTGCCTCAATAAGTCTTTGCTTCAATTTGGATGAAGGTTTGCTGTTTTGTTGTTGTAGGGAATTTTTGGTGGTTTTTGGATAGGTTGAAAGGAAGGGTCGGTTTGGTGTTTTGGGTGGAGTGATAATCGCCACAATAGTTTGTAATTTGAACTATTGATAAGATTGAGGGGGAATGAAAGACGCCACAATAGTCTATGGAATGAAACTATTGATAAGTCTAGAACTCGAAGAACGCCACAAAGTTATTTGCCTTGATAAGTTCAACGATTTAGAACCTAAGAAATTAGAGAGTATTTTCTCACAAAAGTGTTTTCAGAAATGTTCATTCCTTTTCATTCAGATTGAGTTGCCTATAAATACAACTTCAAATGATGGTTACAAGCATACCAAAAGACATAATTAAAACTTTAAACACTAACATAAATTCAAATGAAAATGAAAAGACTTAGGAAAAGAAAAGTCTTTTGGAAATGAAAAGTTTTGTAAGTGAAAAGTCTTTGAAAATGAAAAGACTTGTAGAAAATGAAAAGCCTTCTAATAAAGAAGAAGTGGGCTGATTGTGTTGATTTGTGGACCTGGATTCAAATTGGGCTGTCCAAGACTTCATTTTGGGCGGAGATATTTCGAAGCAGAATAAACTGGGTCTGGGATTCGATTTTTAACAAACTTTCCGCGTTGTATGAAAGATCTCGTCTTTCTCTTCGATTTGATATGCTGTGCGCGTACATCGGATTACCGAGTCAAAAGATACGGCCCTCTGAAGTTGGACCGACAGATTTGGACGCAGAATTCGACCCGCATCATTCTCTCCGGGTTGGAAAGAATTCGTCCTCGAATTCGATGCATCTTCAGGTGTTGTGGAAGGAGAATGATTTTCTTGATGAACTCCAAAGATCGAAGCTCCATCTCAAATAAACTGGACATATTAACAAAGTCTTCGTGAACTCCATAAGCTTGATTGATCGTTGAAATGCATGCTATCTTCACTTCTTCTTCTTTCTCTATTTCATTAAAAATTTGGCTGCTCAAATGCTCACCAATGATTTCTTCTTCATCATCGCTTTCATCATAGATCGGATCACCGATTGCCTCGAAGAAATATTCTTCATCTTCTTCGTCGTCAATCTTGAACACGCATGACATAAAGTCATCATCAATAAATCTAGCAAAAAGTTGCATGATTCACGATCGTCTTCGGCTCTGATACCAAATGATGTGAACCTCGCTGCCTTTGCGATGAACGAAGCTCAAATCGTTGCGGAATTACGTGGGTTGCCTCAATAAGTCTTTGCTTCAATTTGGATGAAGGTTTGCTGTTTTGTTGTTGTAGGGAATTTTTGGTGGTTTTTGGATAGGTTGAAAGGAAGGGTCGGTTTGGTGTTTTGGGTGGAGTGATAATCGCCACAATAGTTTGTAATTTGAACTATTGATAAGATTGAGGGGGAATGAAAGACGCCACAATAGTCTATGGAATGAAACTATTGATAAGTCTAGAACTCGAAGAACGCCACAAAGTTATTTGCCTTGATAAGTTCAACGATTTAGAACCTAAGAAATTAGAGAGTATTTTCTCACAAAAGTGTTTTCAGAAATGTTCATTCCTTTTCATTCAGATTGAGTTGCCTATAAATACAACTTCAAATGATGGTTACAAGCATACCAAAAGACATAATTAAAACTTTAAACACTAACATAAATTCAAATGAAAATGAAAAGACTTAGGAAAAGAAAAGTCTTTTGGAAATGAAAAGTTTTGTAAGTGAAAAGTCTTTGAAAATGAAAAGACTTGTAGAAAATGAAAAGCCTTCTAATAAAGAAGAAGTGGGCTGATTGTGTTGATTTGTGGACCTGGATTCAAATTGGGCTGTCCAAGACTTCATTTTGGGCGGAGATATTTCGAAGCAGAATAAACTGGGTCTGGGATTCGATTTTTAACAAACTTTCCGCGCTGTATGAAAGATCTCGTCTTTCTCTTCGATTTGATATGCTGTGCGCGTACATCGGATTACCGAGTCAAAAGATACGGCCCTCTGAAGTTGGACCGACAGATTTGGACGCAGAATTCGACCCGCATCATTCTCTCCAGGTTGGAAAGAATTCATCCTCGAATTCGATGCATCTTCAGGTGTTGTGGAAGGAGAATGATTTTCTTGATGAACTCCAAAGATCGAAGCTCCATCTCAAATAAACTGGACATATTAACAAAGTCTTCGTGAACTCCATAAGCTTGATTGATCGTTGAAATGCATGCTATCTTCACTTCTTCTTCTTTCTCTATTTCATTAAAAATTTGGCTGCTCAAATGCTCACCAATGATTTCTTCTTCATCATCGCTTTCATCATAGATCGGATCACTGATTGCCTCGAAGAAATATTCTTCATCTTCTTCGTCGTCAATCTTGAACACGCATGACATAAAGTCATCATCAATAAATCTAGCAAAAAGTTGCATGATTCACGATCGTCTTCGGCTCTGATACCAAATGATGTGAACCTCGCTGCCTTTGCGATGAACGAAGCTCAAATCGTTGCGGAATTACGTGGGTTGCCTCAATAAGTCTTTGCTTCAATTTGGATGAAGGTTTGCTGTTTTGTTGTTGTAGGGAATTTTTGGTGGTTTTTGGATAGGTTGAAAGGAAGGGTCGGTTTGGTGTTTTGGGTGGAGTGATAATCGTCACAATAGTTTGTAATTTGAACTATTGATAAGATTGAGGGGGAATGAAAGACGCCACAATAGTCTATGGAATGAAACTATTGATAAGTCTAGAACTCGAAGAACGCCACAAAGTTATTTGCCTTGATAAGTTCAACGATTTAGAACCTAAGAAATTAGAGAGTATTTTCTCACAAAAGTGTTTTCAGAAATGTTCATTCCTTTTCATTCAGATTGAGTTGCCTATAAATACAACTTCAAATGATGGTTACAAGCATACCAAAAGACATAATTAAAACTTTAAACACTAACATAAATTCAAATGAAAATGAAAAGACTTAGGAAAAGAAAAGTCTTTTGGAAATGAAAAGTTTTGTAAGTGAAAAGTCTTTGAAAATGAAAAGACTTGTAGAAAATGAAAAGCCTTCTAATAAAGAAGAAGTGGGCTGATTGTGTTGATTTGTGGACCTGGATTCAAATTGGGCTGTCCAAGACTTCATTTTGGGCGGAGATATTTCGAAGCAGAATAAACTGGGTCTGGGATTCGATTTTTAACAAACTTTCCGCGTTGTATGAAAGATCTCGTCTTTCTCTTCGATTTGATATGCTGTGCGCGTACATCGGATTACCGAGTCAAAAGATACGGCCCTCTGAAGTTGGACCGACAGATTTGGACGCAGAATTCGACCCGCATCAGATTAAGTCGCACCCAATAGTAGTACAACACTATTGGGTGCGACTAGTCGCACCCAAATTCAAAAAATTTCCCGAAAATTTTTCAGCGCTTAATTGATTTTTGGGTCCGACTATTCGCACCTGAAAGTCTTTTTGGTGCGACTTTTAGGTGCGAATAGTCGCACCCAAAAGTCAACCGCACCGGAAAACTGTATTTGTAGTAGTGAAGAGAGGGGTTCTAGAACGCTTGGATTTGTTTCCTCTTTTGTTCTCTCTTGCTTGGTGGCCGAAATTCCCTTTCCTCATGGAGGAAATTTGTTTCCTCTTTTTTTCTTTTGGCAAGTATCTTGATACATCAATGCACAAAATAAATCCCTCTTTCTCTCTATGGTATGCACGAAATTGGCCTTCATGAACAAGCTTCTAGATGTTTCTTTATTTGTTCATGACAATATAAGAAAAGCCCATTAAGAATTTTCAAGTAAAATTCTATGAAATTAAATTAATCCTCAAGGCCCAAAAAAATCTTCATGGCTGAGTGTTTTAAATTTCATTTGTCATCATATGACAATGTCAAAAAATTTATTGAAATTCATTTCGTCCTATGTCCAAAAAGACAAGAATACCCTTTTGACAATTTTCGTAAAACTTGTCTCGTTCTTGTTTTGACTTAGCTGCTAGTTTAACTATTCCTACTCGATATGATTTGTGACAGTGACCTCATGGATCCAAATGAACAAAGCTTGAGCTAAACACTTGGACTATAAAGTTCACAAACCTTTTCCAAGTTTAGCTTAATGTCAACTGACTCCACTAAAGAGTTGACACTAAAAATCTCTCGGTTCAAATGAATTTATTTTCTACTGAAGAATTCAACCAAAATATGAAGAGCGGATCCACTGAATATTATCTATGTTTACCCTTCATGAATATCATCAGCTAGTCGGGATTTACAAAATTACCATTTTACCCTTCTAGCTGTTATTTCCTCAACTCCTTTGTCGCTTGTGAATAAGTCAAAAACAATGTATTGACGAGGAGCTAACAAGTCACATTGTTTCATCCAAAAGAGTCAAGACTCAATTTGGACACTGGGCAGTTCATTTATTCACATTCCAAGGAACAAAGCATGAGGTGATATACATTGCATTTCAGCAATCTTGTACATGAATTCCATATCTATGAGAACTTCACAAAGTTACTCATGACATCTTCACAACTTAGTACTCCACCAATATGCCCTGTTCAGAATCACATAGTTTGTCCGAACTCTGACTTTCTCAAATGAGAATACGTAAGGTGTGAAATGGCATGTCTCATTTCAGGATTAAGGTAAGCACGATGCAATTCATACGTAGTGACTTCGAGACATAAGAGGTTAAATGGTTTGTTCTTATTTTGTCTCTAGAAGTGCACTGGTCAATTCAGTACTTTCAGAAGATACCTAGAAGAACTATAGAGTCTCCAACTCTCAATGTCCCATAACCAGACATCATAGATTCTCCTAACAATCGTACTGAGGTCAATAGCCCGACGCGACTAGGCCGACGCCCTCCTGCCGGCGCGAGCCGTCTACGGCGCGCGCAGCCTCTCCTTCGCCGGCCAGCCACGTTTCAACCAAGGAAAAGTCTTCCCTGGTCATCACTATGGTATTGCTTGTGTTCGATGAAAGCGACGCGTTGGGAATAGTTGGGGGAGATGAAAATTGGACCCAAAAGTTGTCCAAATCAACGTGTTGGTTCCCGAGCAAGTGAAACAAATCGTCTTCGATGGTCCCACACCCCGATAGGTGGTCAATGGGGTCCATGGATGCAGATAACGAGGCGAAAAGTGACCGACGAAAAGAAAAAATAATAATTAAAGACGATCGGAACGTACCTTTTGGCGATGGGCTGCTCCAGTGGGCCGACGACAACGAGGATCTTGAGTTTACCACGCAAGTTACACTCGGCGATAAACTCGGGGGGCTAATGTTACCGGTCCGTCCCGGCCCGGTGAAGCGACGATGGCCGCGAGAGCGGCCGTCCTCGGACTCCCCTCAGCGCACGGCCGACCCAGGGCCGTCGCTCTGCCATTAGCCGGCCCTGGGAAGTCGCTCGGCCGGCCCTGGGCCGTCACTCGGCCAATGGCCGGCCCATGACCGGCTCTCGGCCATTGGCCGGGCCTGGGAAGTCACTCGGCCCAGGACTGGCTCTCGGCCAATGGCCGGCTCTCGGCCATTGGCCGGGCCTGGGAAGTCACTCGGCCGGCCCAGAGCTGGCGCTCGGCCAATGGCCGGCCCAGGGCCGGCGCTCGGCCGGTCTTGGATTCTCACTCGACCTAGGGACTTCCAAAACGTCCCTAGGTTGCCTATAAATACGAGGCTCGACCCCTCGAGTCAGGTAATCCGAATTTGAGTACTGAAATGCTGTCGAACTCGTACCTCGCTCGTTTCTCTTAAGTCTCGGCTCTCTAAACACCTAATCTCTTTTACCCACCTCAATCCTACTAATGTTGAGCGTCGGAGAGGTAAACAGAGGCACCCCCTTTGTTTCCCCTTTGTAGTTCACACACTCTCTACTGTTTTTCAGGTGTTTGGACGAGGCAATTATCATCTACAGCTAAGGGACGACTTGGGATACCAAGTCCGACACGCTCGAGCCCGAACGTGACCACTTGGTCCGGCCTTGGGTCGAACCGTTTGGGGCTCCTAAATAGTTGTCCGAAAACGGGCGACAACATCCACTAAAGAGTTGACACTGAGAATCTCTCGGTTCAAATGAATTTATTTTCTACTCAAGAATTCAACTTAATTGTGATGAGTGGATCCACTGAATATTATCTATGTTTACCCTTCATAAATATCATTATCTAGTCGGGATTTAAAAAATTACCATTTTACCCTTCTAGCTGATATTTCCTCAACCCCTTTATCGCTTGGGAATAAGTTAGAAGTAATGTATTGACGAGGAGCTAACAAGTCACATTGATTCATCCAAAAGAGTCATGACTCAATTTGGACACTAGCCAATTCATTTATTCACATTTCAAGGAACAAAGCATGAGGTGATATACATTGACTTTCAACAATCTTGTACATGAATTCCATATCTATTAGATCTTCACAAAGTTACTCATGACATCTTCATAACTTAGTACTTCACCAATAGGTCCTGTTCGGAATCACATAGTGAATCCAAACTCTGACTTTCTCAAATGAGAATACATAAGCTATGAAATGACATGTCTCATTTCAGGATTACGGTAAGCATGATGCAATTCATACGTAGTGACTTCGAGACATAAGAGATTAAATGGTTTGTTCTTATTCTTTCTCTAGAAGTACACTGGTCAATTCAGTACCTTCGGAAGATACCTAGAAGAACTATAGAATCTCCAACTCTCAATGTCCGATAACCAGACATCATAGATTCTCCTGACAATCGTACTGAGATCAATAGTCCTTTGATCCTTAGATTGTGAATATATTGTTTTAAGCAAACCATGAAGAGTTTGATCATGCAAATCTACATTTGTCTCTTCATATGTTGTTAGGTTTGTTTATGGACTAAAGACTAAGGTTATCATAAAGTTTCAAACAGACAAGAAAGAATGAATGAACGTTTCAACTTTTATTACTAGATAAGCAGTTACAAGCAAGAGTCTTTGTAAGACTATATTACATGAAATGTACATAAATAGAGACTACAACTCTTCTTGTGGACGCTATTGACAACAAACTCCCACTAGACTCAAAGAAGATGTGAGTAGTTCTTCACGCCTAATCACTATCGATGCTGGTCGAAGACCTTGATCGCTAGGGCCTTGGTGAATGGATCTGTCAGGTTGTCCACCGTTGAGATCTTCTTCACCTCCACGTCTCCGCGCTGCACGATCTCTCGAATCAAATGGTATTTCCTCTCAATATGTTTAGAGCGCTTATGGCTTCGAGGTTCCTTTGAGTTAGCGACAGCCCCACTATTATCACAATAAAGGGTCATGGGCTCGTCGACGTTTGAAATGACTTCCAAATACTTAAGGAATTTTCTAAGCCATACAACCTCCTTGGATGCTTCACAAGCAGCCACATATTCCGCATCCATTGTGGAGTCAGCAATGCATGATTGCTTAATACTTCTGCACACAGCAACTCCACCATTAAGGATGAACACAGATCCGGAAGTGGATTTTATGGAATCCTTATCCGCTTGATAATCGGAGTCAGTATATCCTGTCATAGTCAGGTCACTACATGAATATGTAAGCATCAAGTTCCTAGTTCTTCGAAGATACTAAAGAACATGCTTAATAGCAATCTAGTGCTCGGGTCCAGGGTTGGATTGGAAACAGCTAACTACGCCAACTGCGAAGCAAATATCAGGCCTAGTGCAAAGCATAGCATACATGAGACTTCCTACGACTGAAGCGTAAGGAATTTTTCTCATGTTTTCAATCTCTTGTGCAGTCTTGGGAGACTGGTCCTTAGAGAGTAAGACTCCATGCCTAAAGGGTGTTTGACCCTTCTTGAAGTCTTGCATCAAGAATCGATCCATCACCTTATCAATATAAGATGCTTGAGAGAGCGACAGAGTCCGGTTCTTCCGATCTCGAAAGATTTGGATCCCCAGAATGTGTGTGGTTCTCCAAGACCTTTCATGTCGAATTGCTTTGCTAGCCAGACCTTAACCTCAGATATCTTACCCACATCATTACCTATGAGTAATATATCATCGACATATAGTACTAGAAACACAACTTTGCCTTCGTGTATTAACTTGTAATCACATGGCTCATCTATTGACTGTTCAAATCCGAAGCTCTTCAAAGTTTCGTCGAATCTAATATTCCATGACCTAGAAGCTTGCTTTAATCAATAAAATGGACTTAAGCAACTCACAAACCTTGGTCTCTTGACCTTCTTCCACGAAACCGTCTGGTTGAGCCATATAAATGCCCTCGTCAAGATTTCCATTCAGGAAGGCAGTCTTGACATCCATTTGCCAGGTGTCATAATCGAGAGTTGCAGCTATGGATAGAAGTATGCGGATGGATTTAAGCATCGTGATTGGCGAGAAGGTTTCTTCATAGTCTATCCCTTCTTGTTGGGTATAACCCTTAGCCATTAGTCATGCTTTGAAGTCTCGATGGTCCCATCCGGACCCTTTTCTTCCTGTATATCCACTTACACCCTACGGGTTTAATCCCTTCAGGAAGATCTACAAGTTTCCAGACTTTGTTGACATACATCGAGTGCATTTCAACTTTCATGGTGTCAAGCCAAAGGTTTGATTCAGAACAAGCCATCGCTTGGGTATAGGAAACAGGATCATCCATGTCAAAGACGGCTACGAGAGTGTCTCGATAAAACATGTCCATGTCAGGCTTTTGAGAAGCCCTCCCACTACGTCGAAGTACTACTTGATGAGGTTCTGATGAGTTAGGGTGTGTTTCAATTGGGGTAAGAACTGTTCTTAGAGATGAGGTAGAAGCTTCCTCACCCAACTTTTCTTCAAGCACAATTTTGCTTCTAGGTTTTACATCTTTCATAAAGTCCTCCTCAAGGAAACGAGCATTCGTGCTAACGAAAGCCTTATAGTTCTCGGGACTATAGAAAGTGAAACCTTTGGTTTCCTTTGGATATCCAATGAACAGACACAATTCTGACCCACTCGCCAACTTGCTAGTCTTTTGCCTCAGCACGTGCGCAGGGCAACCCCAAATTTTGATGCGGCCTAGATTTATTTTATGGCTAGTCCATCGTTCATAAGGAGTACTAGGAAACGTTTTAGAGGGAACTTGGTTCAGAATGTAAGCGGCTGATTCGAGGGCATATCCCCAAAAGGAAAGTGGGAGTGATGAGTAACTCATCATTGATCTAACCATTTCTATAAGAGTTCGGTTTCTTCTCTCTGACACTCCGTTTTGTTGAGGTGTGCCATGTACGGTAAGCTGAGAAGCGATACCTTCTTCTTTAAGAAAGTCATCAAACTCTCCAGACATATACTCACCACCTCGATCAGATTGAAGGGTTTTGATCTGTTTGCCAGTTTGCTTTTCCACTAAAGCCCTAAAGACCATAAATACGTTAAAGGTCTCTGATTTGTGTTTGAGCAAATAGACAAAACCGTATCTTGAGTAATCATCAGTGAAGGTAACGAAGTATTCGTATCCTCCTCGCGCCTGTGTACTGAGTGGACCACATACATTATCCTAGCTACTCAGTGGCTCTTCGACCCTTATCGGAGAAATGTCGCTTAGTCATTTTCCTTCTATGCAAGATTCACAAGTAGGTTGTGAACCTATTGCAGAGGCTTGGAGTGGACCGTCCCTCACAATTCTCTTAATCCTGTCTAGACTGATATAACCAAGTCTTCAGTGCCAGAGATATGTTGAGTTTTTTAGATCGGAAGGATCAGAAAATTTGATCCTTTTTGGCTCCCTAACTAGATCATTATCTATTTCAGTGTCTAATAAAGAAAGTTGAGTGGGATAGATGTAGAAAAGAGCATTCTTCATACATGCATCAGTGACAATAGAATTATCAGGAAACGAAATATGAATTCCATTCTTAATGAACTTTAAAGAATAATCTTGCTCAAGAAGCCGAGCAACAGGTATTAAGTTCTTTCCAAAGGAACGAACAAAATAAACATTATTCAAGTTTAAAGTGCGGTCTTCGAAAGACAGCATCACAGATCCCATGGCCTTCGCAGACACCAGGCTCCCATCACCCCACTTGAAACAGAAGTCACCTTTCTCTAAGCTTTTGGGTTTCTTGAAACCAGTCAAGGAAGAACAAATATGGTTAGTAGCAACGGAGTCAAGAATCCACGTTGATACATTATCAGCTACTAAGCATGCTTTGGTAATTAGTACAATACTATGTTCCCTTTCTTTGAGATAGGCAGGACAGTTCTTCTTATCGGCCTTGTGAGTTCTCTTCTTAGATCCAAAGGCGGAGGGTTTGTGCTCAGTAGCATATGCTTCTCCTTGGTTCCTCTTTCTCTTAGTGAGACATTCAGCAGTGTGAAGCTCCTTCATTAGCTCGGTAACAGTGTACTCTAGCTTGTTCATGGAGTAGTTCAGCTTGAAGGTATCGAAAGATTCGGGGAGAGTTCCCAAGATCATATCCATGTTGGTCTCCTCGTCAATCTGAGATCCTGGGATTTCCATCTCATTCAGGTAACTAATGATCAGCATCATATGGTCCTTGATAGGAGTCCCAGCCTTCATACGACAGTTCATAAACTGTCCGACTGCTTGTTGTCTAGCCTGATGCCCTTGCCCTCCAAACATCTCATGGCGACTGTAGAGTATGTCAGTGGCTGTCTCAATGTCACGATGTTGTTGTTTCAACACATTGTTCATAGATGCTAAGATATAGCACCTCACAATCTCATCGGAGCAGAGCCAGGCCGTCAAGGCGTCTTTGTCCTCTTGAGTCGAATCATCATTCGTTTGAGGAGGACACGGGGTGGTGAGTATCCATTTGTTCTTGTTAATGGTAAGGATGATATTGAAGTTACGTAGTTTTTGGTTTTGAGTTTGTTTTGAGGAACGGATGGTTGAGAGATGGTTGGGTGACATTTTGCTGAAGTTGAAACAAGTTTATGATTAGTTTTTTGGTTTAGAATATAAGTTTGTTTAAGTTTTTAGGATAAACAGGAAAAATCCAAATGTGTTATAAACCAAATGACAATCTACTCCCTCAAGAGAAGGCCACAGAAAGTCTCCTTTTATAAGTAAATGACACATCATTAATGCTTAGCCAAGATGTCAGTACACCAATTTTGACTAGCCACCTTTTAAATTGGTTTGATCAGTCACATCCTTTCGCAGAGCCTCAAGGGAGGATTACTAGGGATTGAGTCTAAGTGTGCAACCAACCACTTTGTCTAAGAGGTCAACTTTGAATAAACAATCCCTCGAGAGGAGGACTTGTCTTCATCGTCTCACTCTCGAACATAGCACATTGAGCAATGTTCGAAGCAAAAACGCCATAAAGTACTCTCATTGAAGAGAGTGCCACAAGAGTGACTCTTAGTCTCACGTTAAATGCTTCTTTCATTAGTGTTGGGGATCTTGGGTTACAAACAACAAGTATAACCCTCCCACTTAGTTTTTGGAGTTGACACATCGTCTCTTATAAGTTCGGAAACAAATTTCCTAGTTACAGAGCGATAGAGTGGACTTCTAGAAAGGAATCCTAGATCTTCATGTTAAAGGAAGAGCAGTATTATTGCATAAAGGCACAAGGTACAAACTCAGACATTTTCCTATTTCCTATTAGGGAAAGTGCATGAGGAAAGTGTGAACTTCAACTCACTCGAACACATGAAAGTTTGAGATTACACATCTTTTATTTTTTGGCTTGTCTACGAGGAGACCTCCCACTCAAATTTTCAAGAGCATATAAACTTTGAACATATATGATATAGATATAGTTTTCAGAACATTTTGAAAACTTAATTGATTTGGATGACAAAATATTTTTAAGTTTGAAAGTGAAAACGGTTTTTCAAAATTCAAACCAGTTTTGTAAAAATTCAATTTCAATTAAACTTTCAAAAATCAAAACATTTTAATCTTTCACATTATGTTTATTCTCTTATAAAAATACAATTTCGCTAAAGGAAATTTTCTCATTAGAGTTCTATAACTCATGGAGTGGGGTCTTAAATTCGGAATTCAATAATTCTAAAAAACTGGACATTTGGAACAGCCGCGCACCTCAGAATAAAATACCATAACTGGCGGCTTCGATGTCCTTTTTACCTAAAACAAATTGCATTGGAAAGAGGACAAACAGACCTTTAATTTGATTCAAGAATAATTAAATTTCGAATTTTGAGCAGAGAGTTATACCACTTTTACTGCAGGTTTTTCTCGAGCTCGAAGAAAACTGAAATAATTAATGTTCGGACTTTGAGTGCAAAAAAGAATCGAGTGTAACGGAACGTTTTAGGAAGTTGTTAAATCTTTTATGTGTATTTTATTAACATGGTATACAAAAAAATAACAACAAACATAAAATGAAATGAGTAAATAAACTAACTAGCAAGACAATATAACTAGCCACAAATAAATTACTAGAAATTTCTGAAACATTAAAAACACGTTTTTCATTATAAAAATTTAAAAACTTTTAGAACTGATTCAAATGTATTTTAATATCATCCCAAGGTCATAGAAAACCAACATGATTTTTAATTTAAAGGCAAAAGCAATAAATTAAAAAAAATCTAAGAAAACAATTATAACTTGTCACAAAATTAGTAAACTTTCGAAAACGATTTTCAAGCTCATAGTTATAATTACATGTACGTTCATATCTTTGACCATAGCTCTAATACTATTTGTTGGAATTGATCTAGGGTTAACAAAAGATTTAACGCTTCCAGCAAGCGGCGAAATTTAAAAAATTTCTTTTAAACGAGTAAAACAATTTTACTAACCTAGACAAAGACCAAGTACATGTTCATTTAAAACTATTAAAAGCATTACTCATTTACAAACCTTTGTGAAGCTTGAACGTTGAGAAGCCATAGGAAGGTTGAAACGTTCGTCTCCCCATGCAGCTCGTCTTTCTTCGTTCCTCGGGATCTTGAATTACCATGATAGTTTCAATCACATGAATCACTCGAGATTAGAAGGAATTAGTTTGTGGGCACTTTTAAACATGACGACTCAAGAACAAGTCTAAGAGTCGAAGAGCTAAAACACTAGGTCAAATGTGGACCTAGGTGCCAAAACAAAAACGAAAAGAACTTAGAGAGAGAGAGGATTCATGAGCAAATATTGGCTTCCCTTTCTATTATTTGGATGTGCAAGCTATCCTATGCAAGTCCTTGGACTTGTTTCCTCTTTTGTTTTCTCCATAGTTGGCCGCCCAAAATAATTCCTTTTAGAGAAAATTGGTTTCCTCTTTTTCTCTTGGCAAGTATCTTCATACATCAATCCACAAAATAATTCTCTTTTCTCTCTTGCTATGTTGGACGAAATTGAGTGAAATTCCATGAAATGAAATTTAATCCTCAAGGCCCAAAAATCTCATCATGGTCGAGTATTTCATTTATCATCACAAGACAATGTCAAAAAAATTTATTGACATTCATTTCATCCTATGTCCAAAAAGTCAAAAATACCCTTTTGACAATTTTCGTAAAAGTTGTCTCGTTCTTGTTTTGACTTAGCTTCTAGTTTAATTATTCCTACTCGATATGACTTGTGACAGTGACCTCATGGATCCAAATGAACAAATCTTGAGCTAAAGTACTTGGACTCAAAAGTTTACAAACCTTTTCCAAGTTTAGCTTAATGTCAACTGACTCCTCTAAAGAGTTGACACTGAGAATCTCTCGGTTCAAATGAATTTATTTTCTACTCAATAATTCAACTAAATTGTGTTGAGTGGATCCACTGAATATTATCTATGTTTACCCTTCATGAATATCATCAGCTAGTCGGAATTTACAAAATTACTATTTTACCCTTCTAACTGTTATTTCCTCAACTCCTTTGTCGCTTGTGAATAAGTTAAAAGCAATGTATAGACGAGGAGCTAACAAGTTACATTGATTCATCCAAAAGAGTCATGACTCAATTTGGACACTAGCCAGTTCATTAATTCACATTCCAAGGAACAAAGCATGAGGTGATATACATTGCATTTCAGCAATCTTGTACATGAATTCCATATATATGAGATCTTCACAAAGTTACTCATGACATCTTCATAACTTAGTACTTCACCAATAGGTCCTATTCGGAATCACATAGTGAATCACATAAGCTATGAAATTACATGTCTCATCTCAGGATTGAGGTAAGCATTATGCAAATCATACGTAGTGACTTCGAGACATAAGAGGTTAAATGGTTTGTTCTTATTCGGTCTCTAGAAGTACACTTGTCAATTCAGTACCTTCGAAACATACCTAGAAGAACTATAGAGTCTCCAACTCTCAATATCCCATAACCAGACATCATAGATTCTCCTAACAATCGTACTTCATGAGAATACTTAAGGTATGAAATGACATGTCTCATTTTAGGATTGATGTAAGGACGATGCACTTCATACGTAGTGATTTCGAGACATAAGAGGTAAAATGGTATGTTCTTATTCTGTCTCTAGAAGTTCATTGGTCAATTCAGTACCTTCAGAAGATTCCTAAAAGAACTACAGACTGTTCAACTCTCAATGTCCCATAACCAGACATCATTGATTCACCTAACATTCATATTGGGATCAATATCCCTTTGACCCTTAGATTGCGAATAAACTGTTTTAAGCAAACCATGAAGAGTTTGTTCAATAAAATCTATATTTGACTCTTCATTTGTTGTAGGTTGGTTTAAGGACTAAAGACTATAGTTTATCATAAAGCTTCAAACAGACAAGGAAGAATGAATGAACGTTTCAACTTTTATTTATAATTCAGCAGTTACAAGCAAGAGTCTTCGTGAGACTATATTACGTCAAATGTACATAAATAGAGACTATTACTCTTCTTGTGGGCACCATTGACAACAGGGGAGACCAAAATAGATATGATCTTGGAAAATCTCCCCAAATCATTGATACATTCAAACTGACCTACTCCATAAATAAGCTAGAGTACACTGTTGCTGAGCTTATGAAGGAGCTTAACACTGCTAAAAGTCTCACTAAGAAAACGAGGACTCAAGGAAAGGTACATGCTACTGCCTCCACCTCTAGATATAAGAAGAGACATCGCAAGGCCGAGAAGAAGAACTAACCTAAGGTTTAAAAGAAGAAGAAGACCCGGGTTCCTAAGGTGGACAAGTCTAACGACAAGTGCCACCACTGTAATGAACCTGGACACTAGCGCAGGAACTTTCCTGCCTACCTCAAAACTAAGGAAAAAAGTATTGTATTTATTACCGAAGCATGCTTAGTAGATGATAATGTATCAACGTAGATTCTTGACTCCGCTGCTACTAACCATATTTGTTGCTCCTTGACTGGTTTCATGAAAAGCAAAACTTTAGAGGAAGGTGACTTCTCCTTCAGATGGGGTGATGGGAGCTCGGTGTCGGCGAAGGCTGTGGGATCTGTGATGCTGTGTTTTGAAGATAGTACTTTAAATTGAAATAATGTTTATTTTGTTCCTTCCTTCGGGAAAAACTTAATATATGTTGCTCGAATTTTTGAGCAAGATTATTGTTTAAATTTTATAAAGAATGGAAGTCGTATTTCTCATTCAAATTCTTTTGTCACTGATGCATGTATGAAGAATGCTCTCTGTTACATTTATCCCATGCAACCTTCTCTTTTAGACACCGAAATTGATAATGATCTAGTTAGGGAGCCAAAGAGGATCAAACTTTTTGATTCCTCGGATCTGATAAAATCAACATATCTCTGGCACTTAAGATTTGGTCATATCAGTCTAGACAGGATTAAGAGACTTGTGAGGGACGTTCCACTCCAAGCCTCTGCAATAGGTTCACTACCTACATGTGAATCTTGTATAGAAGGAAAAAAGACTAAGTGACCTTTCTCTTCTAAGGGTCGAAGAGCCACTGAGTTGTTGGAACTTGTACATTCTGATGTATGTGGTCCGCTCAGTACACAGGCTCGGGGAGGATTCGAATACTTCGTTCACCGATGATTACTCAAGATACGGCTTTGTCTATTTGCTCAAACACAAATCCGAGACCTTTGACGTATTTAAGTTCTTTCGGGCTTTAGTGGAAAAGCAAACTGGAAAATAGATCAAAACCCTTTGATCTGATCGATGTGGTAAGTATATGTCTGGAGAGCTCGATGACTTTCTTAAAGAAGAAGGTATCGCTTCTCAGCTTACGGCACCTGGCACACCTCAACAAAACGGAGATGCAGAGAGAAGGAACCAAACTCTGATGGAGATGATTAGATCAATGATGAGTTACTCATCACTCCCTCTTTCCTTTTGGGGATATGCCCTCGAAATAGCAGCTTACATTCTGAACCAAGTTCCGTCTAAAATGGTTCTTGGTACTCCTTATGAATGATGGACTGGACATAAAGTAAATCTAGGCCACATTCGAATTTGGGGTTGCCCTGCACATGTGCTAAAGCAAAAGACTAGCAAGTTGGCTAGTAGGTCAGAATTGTGTCTGTTTGTTGGATATCCAAAGGAAACAAAAGGTTTCACATTTTGTAGTCCCAAGGACGACAAGACTTTCGTTAGCACGAAAGCTCTTTTTCTTAAGGATGATTTTATGAAAGATGTTAAACCTAGAAGCAAAATTGTGCTTGAATAAAATTTGGGTAAGGATGCTTCTACCTCATCCGTAAGAACTATTCTCACCCCAACTGAAACACAACCATGTTGGAATAGATCGAGGATTAAGAATAGTTTAACGCTTCTTCAAGCGGCGGAATATAAAAAATTTCTTTAAACAAGTAAAATGAATTTTACTAACCTAGACAAAGAGCAAGCACATGTTATACTAAATTAAAACTATTGAAGAGCAATGACTCATTTACTAACCTTTATGTAGCTTGATCATTGAGAAGCTTGTGGAGGTTGAATCGCTCGTCTCCCCATGTAGCTCGCCTTTCTTTGTTCTTCGGGAACTCGAATAACCACGAAAGTTTCTATCACATGAATAACTAGAGAGAAGAAGGATTTAGCGTGTGGGCACTTTTAAACACGATGACTCAAGAACAAGTCTTAGAGCCAAAGAGCTAAAACAAAACGCTAGGTCAAATGTGGACCTAGGTGCCAAAACAAAACCAAGTAACTAGAGAGAGATGGAGAGGAATTTCGGTATTCTAGAGAGAGAGAGAGCTCGAAAATTTGGGATGAGAAACAATGAGAATGAGGGCTCTATTTATAGGAGAATGAATACCTTCAAAATGTAGTTTCCTCTTTTCTATAGAATATCACATACTCATGAGCAAATCTTATTTCCTCTTTTCCTCTTGCTTTGGACGTCCAACACGCCTTCTAGAACGCCTTGGATTTGTTTCCTCATTTGTTTTTCTCTACCTTGGTCGTGTGACTTATTTCCTTCTAGAGAAAATTTGTTTCCTCTTTTCCTTTTGGCAAGTATCTGTTGGAATAGATCTAGGATTAAGAAAAGATTTAACGCTTCTAGCAAGCGGCGGAAAATAAAAATTTTCTTTAAAAAAGTAAAACGATTTTTACTAACCTAGACAAAGAGCAAGGACATCTTATTTTTAAATTAAAACTATTGAAGAGAAATTACTAGTTTACTAACCTTTACGTAGCTTGATCGTTGAGAAGCTTGTGGAGGTTGAATCGCTCATCTCCCCACGTAACTCGCCTTTCTTCGTTCTTCAGGAATTGGAGTAACCACGAAAGTTTCTATCACATGAGTCACTCGAGAGAAGAAGGATTTAGTGTGTGGGCACTTTTAAACACGACGCCTCAAGAACAAGTCTTACAGTCAAAGAGCTAAAACAAATGCTAGGTCAAATGTGGACCTAGTCGCCAAAACAAAAATTAATGGCGTTAGAGCGATAGAGAGAGAGAGCGGGAGAGAGAGGGGCGGCCAAGTATTCTAGAGAGAGAAGCTCTCAATCTCTAAAATTTTGGGATGAGAAACAATGAGAATAAGGGCTCTATTTATAGGAGAAGGATTACCTTCAAAAGGTAGTTTCCTTTTCTCTGTAGAATATCACATATTCATGAGCTAATATTTGCCCACCCTTCCTTATGTCACACGGCCAAGAGTATTCTAGAAGGCCTTGGGTTTGTTTCCTCTTTTGCTTCCTCTCTTACCTTGGCCGCCCACTTCCTTTCCTCATAGAGGAAATTTGTTTCCTCTTTTTCTTTTGGCAAGTATCTTCATACACCAATGCACAAAATTAGTCTCTCTTTCCTTGGGTTTGGACGTGCAACACCTTCTGGAAGGGGCTTCTAGAGTCTTCTTCATTTGTTCATGACAACATAAGAAAAGCCTATTAGGGATTTTCAAGTAAAATTCTATGAAATGAAATTAATCCTCAAGGCCCAAATTCTGTGAGTTTCCATGTGGATCAATTCATTGTCATCATATGACAATGTCAAAAAAACTTATTTGTTTACATTCATTTCATCCTATGTCCAAAAAGACAAAAATACCCTTTAGAAAATTCTCGTAAAACTTGTCTAATTCTTGTTTTGACTTAGCCTCTAGTTTAACTAATCGTACTCGAAATGACATGTGATAGCGACCTCATGGATCCGAATGAACAAAGCTTGAGCTAACATTCTTGGACTCAAAAGTTCACAAATATTTTCCAAGTTTAGCTTAATGTCAACTGACTCCACTAAAGAGTTGACACTGAGAATCTCTCGGTTCAAATGAATTTATTTTCTACTCAAGAATTCAACTAAATTCTGATGAGTTTATCCAGTGAATATTATCTATGTTTACCCTTCATGAATATCATCAGCTAAACGGGATTTACAAAATTACCATTTTACCCTTCTTGCTGTTATTTCATCAACTCCTTTGTCGCTTGTGAATAAGTTAGACGCAATGTATTGACGAAGAGCTAACAAGTCACATTGATTCATCCAAAAGCGTCATGACTCAATTTTGACACTGGCCAGTTCATTTATTCACAATCCAAGAAACAAAGCATGAGATGATATACAATGCATTTCAGCAATCTTGTACATGAATTCCATATCAATGAGATCTTTACAAAGTTAGTCATGACATCTTCATAACTTAGTACTTCACCAATAGGTCCTGTTCACAATCACATGCTGAGTCCGAACTCTGACTTTCTCAAATGAGAATACGTAAGCTATGAAATGACATGTCTCATTTCAGGATTGAGGTAAGTATGATGCAATTCATACGTAGTGACCTGAAGACATAAGAGGTTAAATGGTTTGTTCTTGTTTTGTCTCTAGAAGTGCACTGGTCAATTTAGGACCTTCAGAAGATACCTAGAAGAACTATATAATCTCCAACTCTTTAAGCCCCATAACCAGACATCATAGATTCTCCTAACAATCGTACTGAGATCAATAGTCCTTTGATCCTTAGATTGCGAATATATTGTTTTTAACCAAACCATGAAGAGTTTGTTCATGCAAATCTACATTAGTCTCTTCATATGTTGTTAGGTTTGTTTAAGGACTAAAGACTATAGTTTATCATAAAGCTTCAAACAGACAAGGAAGAATGAATAGTTTCTTCTTTTATTAATGATTCAGCAGTTACAAGCAAGAGTCTTCGTGAGACTTTATTACATCAAATCTACAGAAATAAAGACTACTACTCTTCTTGTGGGCACCATTGACAACAAACTCCCACTTGACTAAAAGAAGATGTGAGTAGTCCTTCATGCCTAATCCCTCACGATGTTGGTCGAAGACCTTGTTCGGTAGGGCCCTGGTGAATGGATCAGCCAGGTTGTCCACCGTTGAGATCTTCTTCACCTCCACATCTCCGCGCTGCACGATCTCTCGAATCAAATGGTATTTCCTCTCAATATGCTTAGAGTACTTGTGGCTTCAAGGTTCTTTTGAGTTAGAAACAGCCCCACTATTATCACAATAAAGAGTCATGGGCTCGTCGACGTTTGGAACGACTTCCAAATACTTAAGGAATTTTCTAAGCCATACAGCCTGTTTGGATGCTTCACAAGCAGCCAAATTGTTGATGTCGATTGTTAGATCGATCAACAATCACAAATGAAAGGTGAAATGATAAAAATAATTTAAAGGGGTTTAGAAAGACGTCGTATAAGAAACAATTTAATAATAAAGAACTATAATAATATACGAATATTAATTACTTTTATTAATTTAGAGAAGATTACAAATGGACGAAGTGACGAACTCAACAGGTCGAGCTCAAGATCGTGAATATAAGAATACAAAATAGAATTAATCGAAAACTGAGATGTAGAGCTTGCGTGTACCAAAATCGTCCTCTCCCCTTCTATTTATAGACGAGATGGAATGGCCAAAGACACGTGTTCCTCGATCCACATACCTCGCCGAGGTCGTAGTCGTCCGAGATCCGGTCTTCGCGGCGTGGTCTACTCTTTGACTGACCGATCCTTCTGATAGAGAAGACGTGGTCGAGCTGGAGTCCTTCATCGAGAGGGAAGTGTCGTTGGGCTTGGGCCGATCTGCCGAGAGCGAATTAGGCCCGTAATTGATTTCGTGGGCCGGTCTTCAAACTGATTATGGGCTTCCGTCTGGTCACAGCCCATCCGAAATAATATTTAAATATTTGAATTTTTATACCCCCACAATTAGCCCCCAAATATTTTGAAAATATTCAGCGCTAAAAATTCGAATTGTTCCGAATAGAAAGGGGGGAAATCGAAGATTTAGGACCACGTGGCGTCATGTGAGAGCACGTCTTCTTTACACGTGGCGTGTTGTAACTGTGTTTCGTAAGTCGAAGAGTCGGGGAATCTGTTATCTTTGCAGATATCGAGAGAGATCTTAGATTTGATTTGTTTTCCGAAATCATTAGATTTTCTCGGGATTCTGGTTAATAATGAAACATATTAATATGCGGGTCGGGGAGTCGCCTCTCCTCATTTATATTCTCATCGTCCGCAGTTAAAAAGGTAATTCCTCTTCTCTCTAAACTTCTCGCTCATTCTGATTTCGAGTTCTCTCTCTAAGTTCTTTAGTTTCTTGCACTTCGGCTATTATCAACTCTCAGTTCGACTAGCGAACTCAGACGGGTTCATAGATTTACAGACTTCATCTGTAGAACACCCTAGAACCAGATGTCGAACTCAGAACTTCGTCCGTCGGGGTCTCAACCTCTCGGGAATGAGGATATCTTGCTACCCTCCGCTGTGACCTCGACCGACCTTAGGAGGATCCGTGAAAAATACCAGATTCCCCCAGAAATTAATATCCTTCTTCCTCCTCCTGGGGCTACAGCTGATACCGTAGTGGAGGGTTTCTGCTGTATATATGAGATCTGGCTAGAGAAATGTGGGCTGAGGTTTCCTATTCACCCTCTCCTGTTCGACTTCGCCCAAACTCTAGGGTTGACCCTTCCCGAAATGTGCCCAAACTTCGTTAGGATGGTAATGGGCCTGATAGTCGTGGCCTACGAGGAAAAGATCGAACTCACTCTGATGGATTTAGTCTGTCTTTGTGTGGTTAAGGCGAATTCGAAACACGATCCGAAGTGTTTCTACCTTTCGAAAGCCCCAGGCAAGGGTGTGATCTCGGGTCTACCCTCGAAGGACAAATTTTGGGGGAGGCGATACTTTTACTTCGCCGTGAATGAGCATTCACTCGGGGACCGAGCTCGTTCTTTCTCGTCAAAATGGGCGAGCTCGCCGAGTATGCATAAGAATTCAGTTCGCCTACATTTATATTCTGCGTAGTGAAATATATACTCATTATTTATTTATTTATATATATATATATTTTTTTGTAGAGAAAATCAAAGCGCTATCTCAAGGGGTCGAGTTCGCCGAGAAGTTGACGCTGCTGCAATTGGGTGAAACAGAGTGGTCGAGCTTCACTCCATTTAGATTTATATCGGCCAGAGTTTGGCCTTTCCCACCAAATTTCTCAGAGCACCTAGAGGAAGGTTAGTTCGAGGATTTCGACATTATCTTCTCTGTTATTAATTTTGATTATTATTTATTATTCTCTATTTTAGTAGTTGGGGACAATATGAACACTCTGATCAGTGCCCGGGAGGCGAGGAAACAGAAGAAGGGGGTGCCGCTTCGACTTCGGCCCCGATTCCAACTATTCCTGCGGATACTCCCGAGGTCGAAGTGACCGGGATTCGCCTAGTATCCGAGATCCCGGTTGTCTTGGTGCCTTCTGACGGGGTACCTGAGACGGCCGAGGACGCTCCAGCAGGCATCCAGGGAGCCGATATTCCTGCGGCCGAGGAAGATCAAGTCCCCGGGATTGAGGACGACTCCCCTGAGGGGGCCGAGAGAGTTCGAGTCCCCGAGAGGGCCGAGGTTGCGGGCGCGGCCAAGAAAAGGAAGAGGCCCGCGAACCGAGTCCTTGAGAATGGTGCTTCCGGGGAGAGGAAGAAGAAGAAAAAAGATACGGCTCCTGAACTCGTTGGCCGGGACGGGGAAGAGCCCGCCCCTGATGCTCCCGCGACCGCGGTGACCAGGGTGGACAAAGGCAAAGCCGCAGCTGAAGGGAGCAAGTCTTCCTCAAAGTCAAGGTCTGGGGGCCGAGATGACTCCACCCTATCTGCATCCCGAAAAAGGAAACATGTCGTCAACTTCAACTACGCGCGGGATCACCTATTGTGCGACGACATTTACTCCTCGGCGGGGCTTCTTCGTCAGGTGACGTGTTCCGGGATGGAGCTCCCAAAGGTTCCTGAACTCGCCGAAGCGGACCGGTATAGGATGATGGCATCGGCCATAACTGGGGTAAGTTTTTTTTTTTTTTTTTTTTACTTTCTATGTATAACCGATATGTTATATTTGTGAAAGGATTATTTTCTGTTATGGTCGAACTGATGAGAGGGGTTGATTTCAGCTGTCCACCCAACTGAACCGAGGTGTTTTTCGCTATGAAAAGCGCCTTCATGACGCCAAGGTCGAGCAGGATAAGCTCGCCGAGGTTCAGAAGGGGACGGAGTCTCTGCAGGCCGAACTCCAAGGGATGAATGACAAGATCGCCACCCTCCAGGACGATCTTCAGGCTAAGGACGCCCTACTGGAGAAGTCATACCGCAAGATCGAGCACCTCAATGGAAAATGTCAATACTTGTATGTCGACCTCGACGACAAGAAGGAGAAAATCAAAGGGTTGGCGGCTCGCTCTGGCAATTTTGAAAGAGAGAAGACGGCACTAGCGGCCGACCTGCAGGTTAGGGACAAGGAGTTGAAAGATGCTCTGGAAGAGATCGCCCGGATGAAGAGGACGATGAAGGCGGAGCGGGACCGGGTTGTGCTCGCGACGAGGAACGCGACCTCGCTGAAGTATCGCGAGCAGATACTCGAGCATCGAGCACAGAAGGAGAAGATGGACAAGGCCGTCCTCATCCTGAAAAAGCTCGAGCAGTGCCGGGGGAACAAAGAGTTGATCTCGGAGGCACTGAAGGGCGAGATCTCGGACTTGACCGCCGAGATGAAAGATACTGAGGACGACATTGCTCAGTATGAAGCCGATTACGCGGCCATCTCCATTCCTCAGATCGAGGACGTACCGTTTACTCCGTACTCGGACCGATCACCTGTCGACGCCCCCGCGCCCGAGGTCGAACCTGCTGAAGCCCTCAACGAGCACGGCTCGATGCTCGACCGGACTGACGAGGTTCTCAACTCAATTCCGGAGGGGAACGAAGAAGCGGCGGTGCTTACTCCTACCCCCGAGCATCGAGACGTCGAGGTCGGACCTAGTGACCAAGCCTGAGCCGATAGTCGTCTTTTTTCTTTGAATTTAATAAAGTTTACTTTGTTTTTGTTTTTGTTTTTGGGGCCCGTGTGTTTTGGGCGAAGTTTTTATTGCTTTTGATACAATTATAGGGGGCTTCGGTACCCCTATTTTATTTGAATTTATGTTATTATTTTATGCAATTTCGATTTTTAATTTTGCCAATTTTTTTTTTAGCTCGCCAAAATCTATTATTAATGCATGGATGTTTATTCTTTTATTCAGTCCGTCTGGCCGATCTGAATATCATTATTTTGTTTGTTCCTGATACAGCTCGGATTAGTATAATCTGTTAAGTCTTTTAGGTGACTTGTATTCGGCCTAAAATGTTTTCCTTAAAAGTTTCAGATGATTTTGCTAAGTTATTTAAATCGTCAAAGAACTAAAAGGTTTCCCTTCGGCCGAGGTGTGGAATTGGTTCGTCGTTCAAAATCTGTTAAGTTGTCCGGAATATTGCTAGTCCGAAGCGTTTCCCTTTAGATTTGAAGCCGAAGTCCGTAATTAAATTTGGTGAAAATTTTAAGTCTTTTAGATCGTCGGGGACCTAAAAATTTTCCCTTAATATTTTCGGACGAGGTCGACCCATGTGGGTGCGATCTCTGATGACGCTGTGAGATGTCGGCTCTCGCCAGAGTCGTCGTGAGGCGTTTGCACTGCTAGCCTAGTCCGAGGTCGGGGTCATTGGCCGAGGTGCGAGCTCCGTGGCTCAAGAGGGTAGGGGGACTGTGCCTTTGTGGTAAGAGGCTGCCTACGTACCCTTATGCAGGGATCAAGTCGGACGTAGTTCAATTCTTACTGGTTTCAACAGTAGTATTTTTTGAGGTTCGAGACGTTCCATGATCTTAAAACCGGGATTCCGTTGAGTGTTTCAAGTTCATAAACGCCGGGATAGGTTACTCTGGTGACCCTATAGGGGCCTTCCCATTTTGCCCCGAGTTTTCCGGCGTTTGCCTCAGCAGTGTTTTGGAAGATTTTTCGGAGGACCAAGTCCCCTACATCGAATCTTCTTGTATTAACATCTTTGTTGTAGAATCTAGAGATGGATTGCCTATAACGGGATAACCGTGATAGGGCTGAATCTCGCTTTTCCTCCACTAGGTCTAAGGCATCGCATAGAGCCTCGCCATTTTTTGGCTCACCCTCAGGTGCGTATTTTACCCTAAGGGTTTGCACCTGATTCTCAATTGGGATGACAGATTCGACTCCATGGACGAGGGAAAACGGAGTTTCCCCTGTCGGCCTCCGCGGGCTGGTTCGGTATGCCCATAGCATGCCTGGCAGTTCTTCTGCCCACCGCCCTTTCTTGGCATCGAGCCTTTTCCTTATGGAGTCAACTATGGTCTTATTTGTTGCTTCCACGTGCCCATTTCCTTGAGGATATCGTGGTGTTGACATTCTTACCTCAATGTTGTTATGGAAGCAAAACTTTCTAAACTTTTTCGATATGAATTGTGATCCGTTGTCTGTTATGATCTCGTGGGGAGTTCCATGTCGACAGATTATATTTTTCCAGATGAATGTTGTGACGTCGACGTCCTTTATCAAGACGGAGGCGCCAGCTTACACCCATTTTGAAAAATAATCTGTTAAGATTAATAGAAATCTTAACCCGCCAGGGGCGACCGACATTGGTCCCACAATGTCCATAGACTATTTCATGAATGGGTAGGGCGCCGAGATAGATGACAATTCTTCCGCGGGTCTGTTTATGTTGGGGGCATGGCGTTGACATTGATCGCAGCGGCGCGAGTGCGCCTTGCAGTCTGCCAGCATGGTCGGCCAAAAGTAGCATTGCCTCTTTATTTTGATGGCAAGCGCTCGTCCGCCTACGTGATTTACGCATTCCCCTTCGTGCACGTCTTCCAGGATTCGTTTAGACTCCTCCATCCCGACGCACTTGAGGTAGGGTCCTGCGAAGCTTCTTTTAAACAGGCTTCCATCTATGAAGCAAAATCTCGCGCTTCTCAGCACGAGCTTGCATTTTGCCATCTTATCGGATGGGACCGTACCAGTCGTGATGTAATATAGTATTTCATCTCTCCAATCCCCTTCTTCTATTGTTATGACCGCGGCGATGGTCGTGGCGATAGAAGGTTGTTTGATTGTTTCGACTGGTATGACCCTTTTGAGGCCCGGATCCAAGGTAGATGCCAGGGCAGCCAATGCGTCAGCCGAAGTATTCTCGCCTCGAGGGATCCTTGTCAGGGAGAATTCTTCGAAGTTTTTTGTTAGTTCTTTTACGACTTTTAGGTAAGCTTCCATTCGCTCATCCCTAGTCTCGTATTCCCCGGAGTATTGGTTTGCTACGAGTTGGGAGTCGCAGAAAGCTTCCACTTTCTTTGATCCAACTACAGTGACCAACCTAAGTCCGGCGACTAGTGCTTCGTACTCGGCTTCGTTGTTTGATGCGACGAAGTCGAGCCTAAATGATTGTTCTATAGTCTCACCGTGAGGAGAGGTCAGGTGTATTCCTACTCCAGCCCCTTACTTTGATGATGCCCCGTCCACTTTAAGTGTCCAGGTGCCTTCGACTTCAATCACGGTGGGACTTTCCCTCGGGAGTTCGATGATGAAATCCGCTAAAACTTGCGATTTTGCGGATGTTTTCACTCGGTACTCAATATCGTATTCGCTCAGCTCCACGGCCCACTTGGTTAATCTTCCTAACTGATTAGGGCTATGTAAGAAACTTCTGAGCGGATGTGATGTCATTACTATTATGGTGTGAGATTGGAAGTATGGTCGAAGTTTTCGCGCGGCGGAAACGACGGCCAAGGCCAGTTTCTCCATAATAGGATATCGAGTTTCAGTGTCGACTAACGACTTGCTTGTATAAAATATTGGTCGTTGGTCCCCTTGCTCTTCTCTAACAAGTACTCCACTAACGGCCGCTTGAGACACTACGACGTATAGATAGAGTGGCTCCCCCGCAACGGGTTTTTCCAAGATTGGGGGTGTCGATAGATACTCTTTCAATTTTTTGAACGCCTCTTCGCATTTGTCATCCCATTCGAGCCTCTTGTTTCCTTTAAGGAGCCGATAGAAAGGAAGACATTTATCTGTAGACCGAGAGATGGAGCGGTTGAGGGCAGCGATGCGTCCCGTCAACCTTTGAACTTCACGCCTATTACGGGTTGAGGGCATCTCTCGCAAAGCGTGTAATTGATCCGGGCTAGCCTCAATTCCTCGTTGGGTAACTAAATACCCAAGGAACTTGCCGGATGATACTCCGAACGAACATTTGGTGGGATTGAGTTTCATTTTATATTTATTTAGTACCTCGAAACATTCCTCCAAATGCCATATGTGGTCGTTTTCCCTTAAGGATTTTACCAGCATGTCGTCGATGTACACTTCCATCGTCTTCGCTATCTTTTCTTTGAACATTTCATTGACTAACCTTTGATAGGTGGCGCCAGCGTTCTTTAGTCCAAAGGGCATGACCTTATAGCAATACGTGCCTCGGTCGGTGATGAAGGCTGTTTTTTCTTGGTCATCCGAATGCATCAAGATTTGGTTATATCCTGAGAATGCGTCCATGAATGAGAGGATTTTATGCCCCGCGGTCGCTTCGACTAGCTGGTCGATCTGGGGCAACGGGAAGCTGTCTTTGGGGCATGCTTTATTTAGATCGGTGAAATCAACGCATACTCTCCATTTCCCATTTTTTTTTCTTTACGACGACAGTGTTTGCCAGCCAATCCGGGTATTTCACTTCGTGGATTGAATCTGCACTGAGCAGTCTTTCAACTTCGTCGTTGACTACCCGTGCCCTGTCGGGACCGAGCTTTCGTCTTTTTTGTTTTACAGGTTTAAAACTGGGATCGCCGTTAAGTTGGTGAGACGTGACGTCGATGCTTATTCCTGGCATATCTTCGATTGACCAGGCGAAGGTGGATTTGTTTCGTTTCAAGAAACAGATCAGTTCTCGCCTGATGCTACCTTTAAGCTTAGTTCCGATTCCGACACATTTGGAAGGATCGGAGCCATCGAGCTGTACTTGGACTGTCAACTCAGTACTTTGCGCATCGAGGGAATCGGGATCTTCCAGTGTAGGAACGCTCCCGGCCGACTCCACGCTCATTAATTGTTATTGCTCTTCTTTGATTGCTTTGGCACAATGTTTGTGGCTAGTGAGATAACAACTGCGGGAGGTTGCCTGATTACCTCAGATCTCTCCTATCCCCTCAGGCGTAGGGAAACGAATACATTGATGAAAGGTTGAAGGCACAGCCCTCATCATATGTATCCATGGTCTTCCCAAGATAATGTTGTAAGGGGAGAGACAGTCTAGTACTTGAAACTCTACTATTTTATTGATTCTGTTTGTTTTTACGGGCAACCTGATTGTTCCTAAGGATGGACTAGTGGACCCATTGAAACCTGTTAAATGGGTTCGTTCTCTTTCGATCTCCTCTTCATCGATTCCCATCCTTGCCAGGGTATCCTTGAAAATAAGATCTACAGAGCTGCCTCCATTGATTAGAACTCTCGCAACCTCAGTTAGACACGTCGATCGTGATCACGAGTGCGTCGTCGTGTGGTTCGGTTGTCCCTATTGCTTCTTTTTCGGAGAATGAGATTTGAACATCTTGTTCTAATATGATTTTGGTAGTTTGGTTACTCAATCGACGTTGATGTGTTTTGATTGAGTTAACCGTTTCGTTGCAAAACTTTGAGCCGCCCATTATGAAGTCAACCCTGTGTTTTGCAACAGTCGGCGGGGAATTTGGTTCCCCTTCCTCATCGGGTCTCGCTCTCTTGGGGGAGGGGTTGCCCCTTCCCATGTTGTTGCTATTAAAGACCTTCTTTTTTGGCGGGGGTCCCAGATCGACATCTTTTAGTTCCCCATTTGCATATTTCTCTGCTAGGGCCTTACGCAAGGTCTCGCAATTAACCATGTCGTGGCCTAACGCCTTGTGGAAACTGCAATACGGATTGGGATCCCGCGTCCATTTCTTTGCCTGGGGACCTCCCTCCTTAATGTCATCACCGACATTGAACGTAGATTTAGGAGGGGCGTGTTGCTTTATGGCGTGAGGTATGGCGTCGTGGGGATTAATCCTGCGAGGGTTATTCCCAGTGTTTACGGGCCTCACCCAAGTATTGGAGGGTGGTTTCTTTTCGGCCGCGCGTTGCCTCTCGTAGGAAGCGAATTCCTCTTCAGCCTTTGCGTAATTCACAGTTTTATGAATTGCGTCCTCTAGTGTGAGGGGACGGTTGACAGTCATTTCCAATTTCAGCTTTGAATCATGCCTTAACCCGTTCCTTAGAGAGGTTATGGCAGACTCGTGGCATACGTTAGAGATTTTTGAGAGTACGTCCTTGTAACGGATCATGAAATCCTTCAAAGATTCGTTCTCTCTCTGTTGGATCCCCCATAAGTCTGCTATGGTCAGATCGTCCTCCACGAACATCGAATAGTGTTTCAGGAATGCAGCCGATAGCTTATCGAAACCATCAATGGAGTTTGGTTCAAGTTTGGAGAACCATTCCAAGGCGGGTCCGGACAAGCTTTCAGCGAATAGTTGGCAATATCCTGCCTCTAATTCTCTCCCAGCGAGCATAACTCGTCCCATTGCGACTCTGAAGGACAATATAAACGCTTTCGGGCTTGAGGTGCCACTGTATCGTGGAAGGCGAACCTTTCCGGTATCTCCCAGTTGCACTTCAGTGATATTTCTGGCGAAAGGAGTTCGCCTTGTTTCTTCAACGAGACGATCTATCTCGGGGGCCGAGCTAGTCGCAGAATGAAATTCTGAACGAACAGCTCTCAACTCGGCCGTTATAGATTCCTTGAACCTGTCCAGTTCGGTCATACTGGGTTCGCCACCACGAAAGAGGCGAGGTCCCGATTGTGCCAGACTGGCCGCGGTTACACTTACTGGGCCCTGACGGGTCTGATTCATCCCGCCAAAACGCTGGGGTGAATATTTGATAGATTGCTGGAGGGCGAGGTCCCGAATCAGTCGGGAAAGACCCGGATGGTGCTCCCCCGAGCGGAGGCGGAGGGAGTCCGGAAGGATCGATCGTGACTTCTGTCGCGACCTCGCCAGCAGTCCCCCCAAGCTGAAAGCTTGTGATGGGAGACTGGTCTGTTCCTCGGGCGACCTGTATCCCAGAGAAATCCAGACGGACTCCGGGAGGGATAGCTCGGCTTGTTTGCGCAACCGAGGTTGCTTTGCGAGCTGACTCAGAGGCGGTCATATCTCCGGATCCCACTTGAGGATCCGGGGTGTTTTGAGGAGCCGAGAGAGTATTCAACCGGTCATTAAGAGCACGGTTGGTCTCGGCTTGCTCATCTATCTTTTTGGTCAGCATATCCAGGATTGCCCTGATCCCCGGGGGGATCTCCTCTCCGACTTCGTAATGAGTCGTAGTGGAAGACATGATCAATTTTTTTTTTTACGAACTGCTTCTTCCGAGATGGGTCTTTCTAAACTTCCCACAGACGGCGCCAAATTGTTGATGTCGATTTTTAGATCGATCAACAATCACAAATGAAAGGTGAAATGATAAAAATAATTTAAAGGGGTTTAGAAAGACGTCGTATAATAAATAATTTAATAATAAAGAACTATAATAATATACGAATATTAATTACTTTTATTAATTTAGAGAAGATTACAAATGGACGAAGTGACGAACTCAACAGGTCGAGCTCAAGATCGTGAATATAAGAATACAAAATAGAATTCATCGAAAACTGAGATGTAGAGCTTGCGTGTGCCAAAATCGTCCTCTCCCCTTCTATTTATAGACGAGATGGAACCTTCTGGCCGAAGACACGTGTTCCTCGATCCACATTCCTCACCGAGGTCGTAGTCGTCCGCGATCCGGTCTTCGCGGCGTGGTCTACTCTTTGACTGACCGATCCTTCTGATCGAGAAGACCTGGTCGAGCTGGAGTCCTTCATCGAGACGGGAAGTGTCGTTGGGCTTGGGCCGATCTGCCGAGAGCGAATTAGGCCCGTAATTGATTTCGTGGGCCGGTCTTCAAACTGATTATGGGCTTTAGTCGGGTCAAAGCCCATCCGAAATAATATTTAAATATTTGAATTTTTATACCCCCACAAAACTCTTCACAGTTTCATCGAATCTAATATTCCATAATCTAGATGCTTGCTTTAATCCATAAATGGACTTAAGCAACTCACAAACCTTGGTCTCTTGACCTTCTTCCACGAAACCGTTTGGTTGAGCCATATAAATGTGCTCGTCAAGACTGCCATTCAGGAAGGCAGTCTTGACATCCATTTGCTAGATCGAGAGGTGCAGCTATGGATAGAAGTATGCGGATGGATTAAGCATCGCAACTGTCGATAAGGTTTCTTCATAGTCAATCCCTTCTTTTTTGGTATAACCCTTAGCCACTAGTGGTGCTTTGAACGTCTCGACCTTCCCATCCGTAACCTTTTTCTTCTTGTATATCCACTTACACCCTAAGGGTTTAATCCCTTCGGGAAGGTCTACAAGTTTCCAAACTTTGTTGACATACATCGAGTGCATTTCAACTTTCATGGCGTCAAGCCAAAGGTTTGATTCAAAACCAGTCATTGCATGGCTGTAGGAAACAGGGTCATCCATGTCAGAGATGGCTACGAGAGTATCTCCATAAGACATTGTAATATACAAACTTTTGTAACGCTCGACTTTTGAATTTGAATAAAATAAACGAGTTTTATTTTGAATCAAATTCTTGTTGCACATGAGACGTCCTTATATTTTAAATATCTTGAAAAAAATAATCATAAATATATTTGAGGTTGATGAAATTTCGGAATAAGGATATTCGAGTAAATTCGATATTATTTTCCGAATAAAATTATTCGGAACATACTCGGAGACTTAAAATCTCAAGAGTGGAAATAAATTCCGAAATCCCTTAAATATATTTAAGATAACAGGAATTAATAAGAATTTATCGGTTATTTTTCAAGATTATTTTTTTTATTAAGGACGAGTTTGAGAGGATTTATTTGGACAGGACTTAAGTGCAACAAATTGAGGGACGAGAGTGAAAGAAAAAGATTTTTGAGGGGTGGTTTCAGGAGACGTGTGGCTCAATGAGAAGCTGCCACGTGGCGTCCTTATCCCTTTCTTTTTCTCCACTCCCATTCGGCCACCTCACCTTCTCTCTCTTCTCTTTCTTTCTTCTCTTCATCTTCTCCACGCGATTCCTGCAAGCAAAACAGAGCAAAAGAAAAAACAAATCGGTAACAACAACACTTCAAGAGCACTCTCCGGCCCGCCAACCACATCACCTCCCTCCTCATCTTTCTCATCTCCTCCTCCTTACCCTCTTCTTCTTCCTCTCATTTGTCGCTCCGCCTCTCGCGCGACCCACAGCGACCGCGCGCGCTCCGACGAGGGGAACGGCCGCCGCGGCTCACCCAGGGCCACCGACCGAGGAAGGACACCGAGAATCAAGAGTGAGTGCGCCGAGGAGTATCAAGCGTTGTGAGAAATTTTCTCCTCTGAAATCAATTTCAAAGTTAGGGTTTTTGATATATTGATTTGGGGGTTTTGGTTCCGGGTTGGAATCGGTGGATTTGTCTGTGTTTAAATGATGTTGGAGCTCGATTATTGATGGTTATGACTTGAAGTTGTCCTTTGATTTCAGATTTCTTGGCTGGGTTAAATTTTTGGACGAATTTGGTTGATTTTGGTCACTTGGCCGTGAGCTAGGTTTGCTTGTATTTGGCCGTGAGTTTCTCTGGGTGTTTGATAGGATTTGTAAGCTGTTTGTGTGAAGCTTGGATGTTGAAATTGTTTGGTTGATTTGAAAATCTTGGCCATGTGGTTGTTATGGCTGTGTGACTTGTTGTGGCCGTGTGTGTGTAGTTGGCCGTGAGCATTCTTTTGTTTGGCTGATTCATTTTGACTGTTTGTGACTGTAATTCTGAGCCTCGGGTCTTAATTATTGTGATTTGGTTTTGGAATGTGTTTGATATGAGAATAGAGATTTGAAAAAAAAAATTGGATTTGAGTTTTGGTGGTTTGATGTCGGGACTCGTGAGTGAAGATTTGAAGCGTTATGGTTGTTGATTTGAATCAGATGTTATTGATAACTCTAGGGGGTTCACAATTTGGATGTGAAAAATGAAAATGGAGATTTGAAAACCGGATTTGAGGTTGGTTATTGTGATTTTGAGATTTGAGAAATTGGATTTGAGATTGATATTTCGTTTCGTGCTCGACTGGTTCGACTCTAGATTTGAATAAAAAAAAATTATGACAAGTCTAAAGATTTTGTGACAAGTCAGTTGGATTCGTATTTGGTTGCGTGACTTGTTTCGGTTCGGGTTTTTGAGTCGAGATGTCGGATTTGGAATTTTGGAAATTGATAAGAGTTTGGATTTAAGGAATTAACTCGTTATCGGATTCCGCGGTTTGATGATAGATTTGGACGGACGAGTGGGAACCGGACGAGTCGAAGGCGACGAAGCCGAATTTTGAAGTTTTCAAGAAAAAAAGTTATCGAAATTAAAACTCGATTAACTTGTGAGTTTTTTTAATCGCTTATAGCGTTTAAATACTCTTAGTTTGGTTATTTCAATGAATTTCATTTAATTAAATAAATATTATTTATTTAATAATGTTTGAGAATTTAATTTAATTATTCATTTTGAAATTCTCGGTTATTTTAATTTCGGATTAATTAACTTATTTAAGACTCATAATTATTATTGAATTTTATTTCATATCATTCTTGATACGAAAGTACGCGAGTCTTGAATAAGTTTAACTTCCAAAAAACCGGAGAATAATAAATTAAATTCTCGAATACCAAACCGACTCGAATCTAATCCCAACACCGAACCCTATTTTTTTTCAAGTAATCTCGAATCCAATAACTAACGGACTTCCAACCTCGGATGCTAGTTCATTTGACATTTCGACAAGTGTCAAGTATCACGGAGAGCGTGAAAATCAAGACATCGCCGGAAGTCGTCGAACTTTCTGTCGAGCTATTCCAGGTAAATGTGGAGACATAAGTCAACTACTTACCAAGGGAATAATCCTGTTTACGTGCATTTACGTGTTAATAATAAAAGAGTAGGAAAAGCCTTAAAAGTCACAAACACCAAAGATTAAGGCTTCGGCCACTCTTTTTGGAAAATTTAGTTGGGTTTATACCCATAGGTTCAAATGCTAACTTGAACTAGCCATGTTGCTACTTTGTTGTAGTTAGATCCCTCTGCTAACCATAGAGTTTAGCTAAATCTGAGGTGACAGGAGAGCATGTTGGACTCTTGGATTCGAGCCGAGGGTAGAAGTACCGGGAGTCACATCCCGAGTCTTCAACTTAAAACACTAACGAGTGCTGCAGAGTACTCTGAGTGTTTGAACCCGAGTCGCTCTCCTGTAAGTAGCATAGGTGTGTACTATGAGTGTTGCAGAGTACCCGAACCCTAAAGAATTGATGTGTCGATGGTACCATAAGGAAATGAACCCTGACGGGCTATGAGGGCCTGGGGGATGGCGCTGAGTACTCATATCTCGGGGAGTCGACCAAGAGTCGTATCCGACTTTGTTGCCAGGCTATGAAGGCCTGAAGAATCCACCTTGACGGGCTATGTGGGCCTGGGGGTTGCGCCGACGTCGAATGAAGTGGTACCATTAGTGGATCCCAGACAGACGTTAAAACTCTTAGGCCGCCAGACGACTGCTGCTCGAAGTCTAAGGCTGGTCTCTTGTCGTTCTAAAGGTTATAGCGGGGGATGTGTGTAACCCTAAAGACAAAAAGTACTAGTTAGAGTGTGCACACATTAGTCATGCTCTAGAAGTTGTTAGATTTGCATCAATGCATTCTTATATGCTTGTTTGCACGTCACATGTTATCAAATGGCATTAGTCGCTTTATTTTCTAGGTTAGACTCCCACTTACTGAGTCAATCGACTCATAGTTTTATGACCCTTGGTAATGTAGAGAAGGGCAAGGCGCCGATGTGAACAAGGAAGTTGAAGATGTAGATAATGTACCTTGGTCGTCTGAGGATGTCCACTCAATGATGTGGGTCCATTTCCTCAATCTGTTCCATGGGAAGTACCTGAGTGAAGCTAACCTGTCGAAAAAGGTACGCGAGTTTATGAGCCTACAACATGGTTTAATGTCAGTATCAGAATATACGACAAAGTTCGACACGTTATCAAGGTTCGCTCCTTCCCTAGTCCCTCAGATAAGGCTAGGAAGATGAAGTACATGCATGGGCTCAACGTGGATATCGTGAGCCAAGTGGATAGCGGTGATGATGGACCTCGCTATTACGCCAACGCCGTGCAAAGAGCTTGGCGGATTGCTGGTTGGCGCGAGGCTGATCGGACTCCTGCATCGAAACCAATTACTGCAACACCTTCTGAAGCTGTTGGCCGAAAGTAGAGTGAATCAAGGAAAAGATTCAGATCCCAGTCAAGATGCGAGAGTCGGCCGCAGCGAGGAGACGGAATGAGGTCCCAGGAAGGCTCGAGTTATCGACCTCAGGGAAGTTCTGGAAACCGATCACAATCGGTGAACCGGAACAGAGGCCGTGAAGATAGCGGACGGTCAGGGCCGCCTAGTAAGAAGCCTAGGACCTCTGGGAGCAATCTGTCGCCCGTGTGCCGAAGGTGTGGCAGATCGCACGAGGGAGAGTGTTATGCTCGTGCGTTGGTATGTTTCAAATGCGGGAAAGAAGGTCATCTGTCTCGGGTATGTGAGAATCCAGAAGTAAAGACCCCTGCACCCAAAGAGCAGCCGAGAGCCAATGCCAAAGTCTTCTCCATCTGTGAAGATAATGTGCGAGCAGGGTCGTCTGTCACACGTCAGATTTTCGTGGATTCCTTCTCTGCATATACATTGATAGATTCAGGAGCCATGCATTCATTCATCGCATCTAGGAAGTCTGGTCATTTAGGGGAGCATCAGAAGGAATTCTCGTACCGTTCGTCACGGCTACGCCTTCTGGAGAAAAGTACCGGTCATTATACTGGTATAGAGATGTGCCTATCCGAGTTCATGATCGGATAATGAAAGCAGACTTGATAGAATTGGAAATGGTGGACTATGACGTAATCCTCGGAATGGATTGGTTAAGTACCCACCATGCAATCATAGATTGCCAAAAGGAGTCGGTTCTGTTCCAAAACCCAGGACTTGCACCGCTGCAGTTCCAAGGTTCCTCTCGGAAATCGAGTTTTCCGATCATACCGGCACTGAAGGCCGTGAAGTGATGCATCAGGGATGCGTTGATTACCTTGCAAGCGTGGTAGACGTCACAAAGACGGTCAAGCCGCAGCTGCAGGAGATTCCAATTGCTAAAGATTTCCTTGATATTTTTACAGAAGATCTTCCAGGGCCACCTCCTGATCGAGAAGTTGAGTTCAACATAGAACTCATTCCAGGCACAGCTCAGATAGTTCAACATAAGTCAACTACTTACCAAGGGAATAATCCTGTTTACGTGCATTTACGTGTTAATAATAAAAGAGTAGGAAAAGCCTTAAAAGACACAAACACCAAAGATTAAGGCATCGGCCACTCTTTTTGGAAAATTTAGTTGGGTTTATACCCATAGGTTCAAATGCTAACTTGAACCAGCCACGTTGCTACTTTGTTGTAGTTAGATCCCTCTGCTAACCATAGAGTTTAGCTAGATCATACTGGAAAGTCCTCATGCCAAACTCTCGGCCCCTCAAGTCGAGCCTCGCTCCTTGAGTTGAGTCATTCTCCTCGAGTCAAGCCTCGAGTCGTTCTCCTCGAGTCGAGCTTCGCTCCTCGAGTCGAGCCTCTAGTTGTTCTCCTCGAGTCGAGCCTCGAGTCGTCCTCCCCGTGTCGAGCCTTGATTCGTTCTCCTCGAGTCGAGCTTCGCTCCTCGAGTCGAGCCTTGAGTCGTTCTCCTCGAGTCGAGCCTCGAGTCATTCTCGTCGAGCCTTGCTCATCGAATCGAGTCATTCTCGTCAAGTAGAGACCTTCATATTTTGCGTGACAAGCGTGGTAATCGAAGACCCCTAAGGCCCACAAGAGTCCGACGAGACGGGCCATGCACCGTGCGCGCAGCACGCCACGCCGGCCAGCCATGCACAACAAGCCACACGCCGCGCCAGACATACCGCGCGCCGCGCCAAGACAAGCCCGCGTCGTGCGCCCCATGCGCCGCGCATCTCGCGCCGTGCCCAATGACCCGCGCGCCGCGCGTTGTGCGCCGCGCGCGCCGTGCGCCTCCACTTGACGGCGCGCGCGCCCCCAGTCCCACGTGGACAAAAAAGGGACCTTCTAAGGCCCTCAAAAACCTATAAATACCCCCTCTCATTGAGGGGAAAGCCATCCCATTCATTCTCAAGGAACTTGAGACTTCTCTCTGCTTCTCTAGATGCCATCCTTGGCCTGAAGCGGATTCTCCTCGATTTCTCGTTCTCAGAGGTTCTGAAGCACTCTCGGGGACTTCCCGGACGTTGCTCCCTCTGATCGAACGCCCTCCAGTGCTCAGGCACGCTCATAGGGTTCTCGACTAGAGTCCCCCTACGCGTCTAATACGCTAGACACGTACGCGATCTCCGAAGTTCTGAGACGCCGCCGAGGACTCCTCCGCGCCCCGTCTCCTTCGTCGAGCACGTTTCTCCACCAAGGCTCCACGCCTCACACTGCGTTACATACGCCTGAACTACGTTCTGACCTGATCCCACACACGGGTACGTAGGAGCCCGACACACAAGGCACGGTCACTCCTCCTCCTCACCCCCTTCCCTCTTCCGAGAGGCGGGTTGATCGGAGAAAGCCTATCTCGAGACTTTTGAGTTCACACTTTTGGCCCGGGTGCGATCACTTGGTCCGGCCTTGGATCGAACCGCCCGAGGTATTCAATAGTTGTTCATTTTCGTGCGACAACATTTTGGCGCTAGAAGGAGGGGACTTCCCGACCTGTTCAGCCCGAAATCCCTTCTATCCATCTTCTTCTTTTCTTCTGAAAACTCGACTTTCTCGGACTTGAGAAAAGATGAGTAGTCAGCCACCCGTACGTTCTGAGGTCGTTAATAACCCCGATAACGTCACTGGGACCAAAAAATATTTCTTGTGCTCCCAAGCCCATGGTGACGAAGAGTCGTTCCATGAAGAGAGCTCGACCCACTCGCCATCTCCATCTCCAGATAGCAGGGACGACCGCATCATGGAGTTGGAGGAGAATATCCGCCAACTGAAGGCGAAGAATGCGAGGTACCACAGCCGACTGGCTACAGAGCGACCTACGCATGACGCGGTGATCCCCAATGGGGATCCCGAGAACCTCAACGAGGAAAGTCACGACTGCGACCCAGATTATGAGGGTGCTGATGATTCGGAGGATATCGAGACTTCTCTCACAAAGGACGGGGAACTCCCCGCTGTGAATGAAGCTGGTCCTTCGGATCCTTCACCCAAGACGGGGAATGCACCTGCGGCCTCCCAAGCAGGGAGCTCCCGACGTTCGGCCCATGACCGACTTGGTCAAATGGAGAATGTTGCGGAAAGTCAGGGCACGCGAAGGGCGCGCCATCTTAGACGAAGCCTGCGCCTCCGTGCAGCGAGCCCAGATCTTAGGGATCATCTTACTGCCCAACGCAACAAGCGTGGCGATGACCTAAGAGAGCGACTAAGCTCTCGGCCAAACATCCCCGTAGCAGCCCCAACTAACGGGAACCGCCGCACGGGTCAAGGGTCTAATGAGAGGCGGCAGGTAACTCCTCCCGAACAGGGAGTTACTCCGACTACCGATCTCGATGTGGTCACAATGATCCAAAATCTCTGAAATGAAGTACGAGATCTCCGAGAACATGGAGTAGGCGGAAGTGCCTATGGAGTCGTTGAGGAGAATTCCTCGCCTTTCACGGCTCAGATATTGCTGAGGTTTGTACGGGGAATTTCAAACTCCGGGATCTCACTCCCTATGATGGAAAAGCAGATCCCGCTTACCATATCTAGCACTATGAAACCTGGATGACGATGCAGGGTGTCGCTCCAGGCGCCATGTGCCAAGCTTTTAGTCTTATCCTCGCCGGACCCGGCTTTGAGTGGTTCAAGAACTTAAGGCCGGGAAGCATCCGATCGTTCAAAGACCTGAAGGACATGTTCCTAGCACGCTTCGCTACATCTATGGTCCAAAAGAAGACCAAGATGTACCTGTGGTCAATCAAGCAAGAGAATGGCGAGTCTCTTAGACGATACCTCGCTCGATTCACTGAAGAATCGAATAAGGTCGACCGCTTTGACGACAAAGACGCGATCACTGCCATCATTGAAGGCTTGCGCACAAGTGACTTCCTTAAGTCCATCGTCGGCCGTGTCCCTTCTACCATGGCCGAGTTAATGACTCGAGCCAAGGCCTTCATGGGAGTCGAAGATTACCTCGATGGCCGCAAGGGCAATAATCAAAGCCCTCACCACCGAGACGAGCCTAGCAACGAGCAAGGCAACTCCCGTAAAAGACGAAACAGAGGGGGTCAGACTTCTAATAGCCGACCTCCGATGCCCCAAAAGCCGCGACTTGTGGAAGACTTTAAGGGCTACTCGTCGTTCACACCGTTGAACACAACGCCGGATCAAATCCTGGCTTTGGCGCGTGACAAGTTCACTCCCCCGGCTCAAATGAGCAAAGATCCCGCGACTCGCGATCGATCTTAATACTGCGAGTTCCATCAGGAATACGGTCACTTGACCTCCGAATGCTATAGTCTTAAAAGGCAGATCGAGGCATTGATCCAACGGGGTGAGTTGAAAGAGTTCGTGTTGCGCATGATCAGCACTGTGGGCCCCACCACAAACAGACCACAGTCTGGCAAGGGAGGAGGAACAACCGCTTCTGCCGACCGAACCACGGCTACTACCGATGCCAATCCACAGCTCCACGTTGTAACCACCATACTGGGTGGCCCACAAGATGGAGATTCAGCCTGACAACGGAAAAAAATTCCTAAGGGCCGTATCTCAAGAAGACGCTGCTATGCACGTCAACCTCACCTATGAAGAACTTCCGTCCGTGCCTCACGAGACGATGTACTTCGCCAACGAAGAGGCCAAGCGAGTTGTGCATCCGCACAATGACGCGATTGTGCTCAAAGCCCAAGTGGCTAATAACTTGGTGAAAAGAGTTCTCATCGACAACGGCAGTGCTGCCGACATAATTTTCAAGTCCACCTTAGAGCGCATGAAGCTCGGGGGGCTACGCCCAACTCCGACCCAAACACCATTATTTGGGTTCATTGGGGAGAGAGTCATGACCGAAGGCATCATCGATCTACCGGTCACCTTCGGAACTCCCGGAGGCATTGAAGTCGTTCACATGGTCTCATTCCTAGTGGTTGATCAGGAGTCGCCATATAATGTCATCATTGGGCGACCCACGCTGAATCGACTAAAGGCTATTACTTCTACATACCACCTACTAGTGAAGTTCCCTAACAAGGATGGAATCGGCATCATGGCTGGAGATCAATCCCAAGCCAAAATATGCTACATCTAAGGAATCGATGGAAAAACCACTAGAAAGACGGTTAACACGATCTCCAAAATAAGAGATAGCGTCGAGTCGACCAAGGTCCTCCACGAAGTCCACGAAGACATCTGCATGACACCCAAGTGCAAGGTGCCGACGTCCTCATCCCGAACAGGGAGGGACCCCACAAAGTCTCCCAAGTCATACACGGACGAGACGCCGATCCGTCGCCTGTGGAATGCGGAACACTTGAGACAGTACTACCAGTAGCCAGCGCTTCCCCCATTTTATTTTCTAACATTCAATAAGGCCTACGAGCCAATGTTTTAGGATTTCAAATTTTTGCAATATTAATAAAGTTCGAGGTTTTTCTTTCAAAATCCACTTTATCAAAGATTTTCGGTCATCAAAATACGATTGTAAACCCAAAAACTCGGGGGGCTAGTGACATAGGCAACAGTAAGTATACTCAAAATCCTCAAGAAAGTACGCTCCACCCAAAGAAAGTACGCTCCACCAAAACAAAACACCCCGAACATAAACGGGAACGAGCGTTCAACTAAGACGCCTCCGCGGTGCGCCATAAGACATCCATGAGATGCAGGCTAAAGACGCCTCCGCGGCGCGCCATACGACATCCCAGAGATGCAGGCTGAAGACGCCTCAATGGCGTGCCATAAGACATCCCAGAGATGCAGGCTCAAGACGTCTCCTCGGCGCGCCATAAGACATCCCAGAGATGCAGGCTGAAGACGCCTCCGCGGAGCGCCATAAGACATCCCAGAGATGCAGGCTGAAGACGCCTCCGCGGCGCGCCATAAGACATCGCAGATGATGTGATCCCACATGCAAAGAAACAAAAGCGTTTCAAGGAGCCAATTCCAAATTCAAGAGTTGAAGACTTCAAAGAAGAGTTTCATGGCTTAAGCAAAGATGAATGGAAGAAATATAAAGCTAGAGCCAAAAGCGACGCAAGAAGAAAACCCAACCACGAGGCCAAGGGCGGCGCAAATAAAGGAAAGCTTATTCACTTCATTTTAAGCAGTTTGAGTTATTTATTTGTTATTTTCGTACTAAAAAATAATAGATGAAGTTAGAGTCTTTTTAAAGTGTTTTTGGGTTTTAGTTATGCTTAATGAAGCCCATATGTGTTAGGTATTAAGTTAGGCTTTTAATTTTAATGTTATCAGGCCTAAATAATGTTTTGTAGGCCCATTTAAACTAGGGCAACAATGTACTCCGAATTTTCTTTGTATTTTCCTATTTAAAGGAGGTTTCAAGCTGAATGAAAGGCATCCTGATTTTTATAAAAAAAAAATATGAGAGTCTTCTCTTGAGTTCTTATGAACTTTTATCGAACTTATCAAGACTAGTCTTGTGGCGTTCAAACCCGACTCATCAGACGGTCTTTCGCAACCGTTCGTGGCGTCATTCGATCCACCTTCATTCCTAAATTGTAGACGATCCGTCGCTGTGCTATTGGGGTATCGGGTCTCGGAGCAAGTCGATCGAGGTTCGTATCAAGTGGTATCAGAGCTGTGCTCTACGTTTAGGTCTGCTTATCCAATTTTCTATTTTTTCATTTTATTTGTATTTGTTTTTTTTTTTTGTTGAAGTACCTTTTCCAGAAAAAAAAATCGAAAAAAAAGAAGAAAAAAAAGAGACAGATCCAAAAACAAAAATAAAGGTCTGAACAAAAAAAAAGAAAAAAAAAGAAAAAAAAAAAAAAAGAAAGAAAGAAGAATCCAAAAAAAAAAAAGAAAGAAGAAGATGGATTTTGATGAGTTTTTTAGTGTGGCAAATGATATAATTTCGAAAGAAACAAAAAAAATTATGAAGAGATTGGATCGAATTGAAGAAAATCAACAATCCAAAAGTGTTGCTGAAAAGAAAAAGGTAGAGGCCCTTGACAATAAATGGGATGTTTTGACTGAAAAATTTTGTATCTGGTTTGAACACCAGACCTTCCAACAAAAGAAGAAGAAACATGCCCAACATGTCGAAATTGTTGAAGAAACGTAAATTTTTGTGGGAGAGGAGTTAGTGACTACGCTAATCGAGGAGTCTATTCCCATAAAATTAGAAGTCCCGAATGTGGCAGTTCCTTATTTTGAGGATAACCAGAATATGGAGGACGAAGTAATTTGGTTTCAAACGAAGAAGGTCAAGATTTTCTCTCCCATCTCTGAATTCAACAACGTACAAGATTTGAGGACAAATCTTCTTCAAGAGAGAGAGAATGATGTGATCCCACATGCAAAGAAACAAAAGCGTTTCAAGGAGCCAATTCCAAATTCAAGAGTTGAAGACTTCAAAGAAGAGTTTCATGGCTTAAGCAAAGATGAATGGAAGAAATATAAAGCTAGAGCCAAAAGCGACGCAAGAAGAAAACCCAACCACGAGGCCAAGGGCGGCGCAAATAAAGGAAAGCTTATTCACGTCATTTTAAGCAGTTTGAGTTATTTATTTGTTATTTTCGTACTAAAAAATAATAGATGAAGTTAGAGTCTTTTTAAAGTGTTTTTGGGCTTTAGTTATGCTTAATGAAGCCCATATGTGTTAGGTATTAAGTTAGGCTTTTAATTTTAATGTTATCAGGCCTAAATAATGTTTTGTAGGCCCATTTAAACTAGGGCAACAATGTACTCCGAATTTTCTTTGTATTTTCCTATTTGAAGGAGGTTTCAAGCTGAATGAAAGGCATCCTGATTTTTATAAAAAAAAAATATGAGAGTCTTCTCTTGAGTTCTTATGAACTTTTATCGAACTTATCAAGACTAGTCTTGTGGCGTTCAAACCCGACTCATCAGACGGTCTTTCGCAACCGTTCGTGGCGTCATTCGATCCACCTTCATTCCTAAATTGTAGACGATCCGTCGCTGTGCTATTGGGGTATCGGGTCTCGGAGCAAGTCGATCGAGGTTCGTATCAAGTGGTATCAGAGCTGTGCTCTACGTTTAGGTCTGCTTATCCAATTTTCTATTTTTTCATTTTATTTGTATTTGTTTTTTTTTTTGTTGAAGTACCTTTTCCAGAAAAAAAAAATCGAAAAAAAAGAGACAGATCCAAAAACAAAAATAAAGGTCTGAACAAAAAAAAAGAAAAAAAAAGAAAAAAAAAAAGAAAGAAGAATCCAAAAAAAAAAAAAAAAAGAAGAAGATGGATTTTGATGAGTTTTTTAGTGTGGCAAATGATATAATTTCGAAAGAAACAAAAAAAATTATGAAGAGATTGGATCGAATTGAAGAAAATCAACAATCCAAAAGTGTTGCTGAAAAGAAAAAGGTAGAGGCCCTTGACAATAAATGGGATGTTTTGACTGAAAAATTTTGTATCTGGTTTGAACACCAGACCTTCCAACAAAAGAAGAAGAAACATGCCCAACATGTCGAAATTGTTGAAGAAACGTAAATTTTTGTGGGAGAGGAGTTAGTGACTACGCTAATCGAGGAGTCTATTCCCATAAAATTAGAAGTCCCGAATGTGGCAGTTCCTTATTTTGAGGATAACCAGAATATGGAGGACGAAGTAATTTGGTTTCAAACGAAGAAGGTCAAGATTTTCTCTCCCATCTCTGAATTCAACAACGTACAAGATTTGAGGACAAATCTTCTTCAAGAGAGAGAGAATGATGTGATCCCACATGCAAAGAAACAAAAGCGTTTCAAGGAGCCAATTCCAAATTCAAGAGTTGAAGACTTCAAAGAAGAGTTTCATGGCTTAAGCAAAGATGAATGGAAGAAATATAAAGCTAGAGCCAAAAGCGACGCAAGAAGAAAACCCAACCACGAGGCCAAGGGCGGCGCAAATAAAGGAAAGCTTATTCACGTCATTTTAAGCAGTTTGAGTTATTTATTTGTTATTTTCGTACTAAAAAATAATAGATGAAGTTAGAGTCTTTTTAAAGTGTTTTTGGGCTTTAGTTATGCTTAATGAAGCCCATATGTGTTAGGTATTAAGTTAGGCTTTTAATTTTAATGTTATCAGGCCTAAATAATGTTTTGTAGGCCCATTTAAACTAGGGCAACAATGTACTCCGAATTTTCTTTGTATTTTCCTATTTGAAGGAGGTTTCAAGCTGAATGAAAGGCATCCTGATTTTTATAAAAAAAAAATATGAGAGTCTTCTCTTGAGTTCTTATGAACTTTTATCGAACTTATCAAGACTAGTCTTGTGGCGTTCAAACCCGACTCATCAGACGGTCTTTCGCAACCGTTCGTGGCGTCATTCGATCCACCTTCATTCCTAAATTGTAGACGATCCGTCGCTGTGCTATTGGGGTATCGGGTCTCGGAGCAAGTCGATCGAGGTTCGTATCAAGTGGTATCAGAGCTGTGCTCTACGTTTAGGTCTGCTTATCCAATTTTCTATTTTTTCATTTTATTTGTATTTGTTTTTTTTTTTTTGTTGAAGTACCTTTTCCAGAAAAAAAAAATCGAAAAAAAAGAAGAAAAAAAAGAGACAGATCCAAAAACAAAAATAAAGGTCTGAACAAAAAAAAAGAAAAAAAAAGAAAAAAAAAAAAAAAGAAAGAAAGAAGAATCCAAAAAAAAAAAAGAAAGAAGAAGATGGATTTTGATGAGTTTTTTAGTGTGGCAAATGATATAATTTCGAAAGAAACAAAAAAAATTATGAAGAGATTGGATCGAATTGAAGAAAATCAACAATCCAAAAGTGTTGCTGAAAAGAAAAAGGTAGAGGCCCTTGACAATAAATGGGATGTTTTGACTGAAAAATTTTGTATCTGGTTTGAACACCAGACCTTCCAACAAAAGAAGAAGAAACATGCCCAACATGTCGAAATTGTTGAAGAAACGTAAATTTTTGTGGGAGAGGAGTTAGTGACTACGCTAATCGAGGAGTCTATTCCCATAAAATTAGAAGTCCCGAATGTGGCAGTTCCTTATTTTGAGGATAACCAGAATATGGAGGACGAAGTAATTTGGTTTCAAACGAAGAAGGTCAAGATTTTCTCTCCCATCTCTGAATTCAACAACGTACAAGATTTGAGGACAAATCTTCTTCAAGAGAGAGAGAATGATGTGATCCCACATGCAAAGAAACAAAAGCGTTTCAAGGAGCCAATTCCAAATTCAAGAGTTGAAGACTTCAAAGAAGAGTTTCATGGCTTAAGCAAAGATGAATGGAAGAAATATAAAGCTAGAGCCAAAAGCGACGCAAGAAGAAAACCCAACCACGAGGCCAAGGGCGGCGCAAATAAAGGAAAGCTTATTCACGTCATTTTAAGCAGTTTGAGTTATTTATTTGTTATTTTCGTACTAAAAAATAATAGATGAAGTTAGAGTCTTTTTAAAGTGTTTTTGGGCTTTAGTTATGCTTAATGAAGCCCATATGTGTTAGGTATTAAGTTAGGCTTTTAATTTTAATGTTATCAGGCCTAAATAATGTTTTGTAGGCCCATTTAAACTAGGGCAACAATGTACTCCGAATTTTCTTTGTATTTTCCTATTTGAAGGAGGTTTCAAGCTGAATGAAAGGCATCCTGATTTTTATAAAAAAAAAATATGAGAGTCTTCTCTTGAGTTCTTATGAACTTTTATCGAACTTATCAAGACTAGTCTTGTGGCGTTCAAACCCGACTCATCAGACGGTCTTTCGCAACCGTTCGTGGCGTCATTCGATCCACCTTCATTCCTAAATTGTAGACGATCCGTCGCTGTGCTATTGGGGTATCGGGTCTCGGAGCAAGTCGATCGAGGTTCGTATCAAGTGGTATCAGAGCTGTGCTCTACGTTTAGGTCTGCTTATCCAATTTTCTATTTTTTCATTTTATTTGTATTTGTTTTTTTTTTTGTTGAAGTACCTTTTCCAGAAAAAAAAAATCGAAAAAAAAGAGACAGATCCAAAAACAAAAATAAAGGTCTGAACAAAAAAAAAGAAAAAAAAAGAAAAAAAAAAAGAAAGAAGAATCCAAAAAAAAAAAAAAAAGAAGAAGATGGATTTTGATGAGTTTTTTAGTGTGGCAAATGATATAATTTCGAAAGAAACAAAAAAAATTATGAAGAGATTGGATCGAATTGAAGAAAATCAACAATCCAAAAGTGTTGCTGAAAAGAAAAAGGTAGAGGCCCTTGACAATAAATGGGATGTTTTGACTGAAAAATTTTGTATCTGGTTTGAACACCAAACCTTCCAACAAAAGAAGAAGAAACATGCCCAACATGTCGAAATTGTTGAAGAAACGTAAATTTTTGTGGGAGAGGAGTTAGTGACTACGCTAATCGAGGAGTCTATTCCCATAAAATTAGAAGTCCCGAATGTGGCAGTTCCTTATTTTGAGGATAACCAGAATATGGAGGACTTTGTAATTTGGTTTCAAACGAAGAAGGTCAAGATTTTCTCTCCCATCTCTGAATTCAACAACGTACAAGATTTGAGGACAAATCTTCTTCAAGAGAGAGAGAATGATGTGATCCCACATGCAAAGAAACAAAAGCGTTTCAAGGAGCCAATTCCAAATTCAAGAGTTGAAGACTTCAAAGAAGAGTTTCATGGCTTAAGCAAAGATGAATGGAAGAAATATAAAGCTAGAGCCAAAAGCGACGCAAGAAGAAAACCCAACCACGAGGCCAAGGGCGGCGCAAATAAAGGAAAGCTTATTCACGTCATTTTAAGCAGTTTGAGTTATTTATTTGTTATTTTCGTACTAAAAAATAATAGATGAAGTTAGAGTCTTTTTAAAGTGTTTTTGGGCTTTAGTTATGCTTAATGAAGCCCATATGTGTTAGGTATTAAGTTAGGCTTTTAATTTTAATGTTATCAGGCCTAAATAATGTTTTGTAGACCCATTTAAACTAGGGCAACAATGTACTCCGAATTTTCTTTGTATTTTCCTATTTAAAGGAGGTTTCAAGCTGAATGAAAGGCATCCTGATTTTTATAAAAAAAAAATATGAGAGTCTTCTCTTGAGTTCTTATGAACTTTTATCGAACTTATCAAGACTAGTCTTGTGGCGTTCAAACCCGACTCATCAGACGGTCTTTCGCAACCGTTCGTGGCGTCATTCGATCCACCTTCATTCCTAAATTGTAGACGATCCGTCGCTGTGCTATTGGGGTATCGGGTCTCGGAGCAAGTCGATCGAGGTTCGTATCAAGTGGTATCAGAGCTGTGCTCTACGTTTAGGTCTGCTTATCCAATTTTCTATTTTTTCATTTTATTTGTATTTGTTTTTTTTTTTTGTTGAAGTACCTTTTCCAGAAAAAAAAAATCGAAAAAAAAGAAGAAAAAAAAGAGACAGATCCAAAAACAAAAATAAAGGTCTGAACAAAAAAAAAGAAAAAAAAGAAAAAAAAAAGAAAGAAGAATCCAAAAAAAAAAAAGAAAGAAGAAGATGGATTTTGATGAGTTTTTTAGTGTGGCAAATGATATAATTTCGAAAGAAACAAAAAAAATTATGAAGAGATTGGATCGAATTGAAGAAAATCAACAATCCAAAAGTGTTGCTGAAAAGAAAAAGGTAGAGGCCCTTGACAATAAATGGGATGTTTTGACTGAAAAATTTTGTATCTGGTTTGAACACCAGACCTTCCAACAAAAGAAGAAGAAACATGCCCAACATGTCGAAATTGTTGAAGAAACGTAAATTTTTGTGGGAGAGGAGTTAGTGACTACGCTAATCGAGGAGTCTATTCCCATAAAATTAGAAGTCCCGAATGTGGCAGTTCCTTATTTTGAGGATAACCAGAATATGGAGGACGAAGTAATTTGGTTTCAAACGAAGAAGGTCAAGATTTTCTCTCCCATCTCTGAATTCAACAACGTACAAGATTTGAGGACAAATCTTCTTCAAGAGAGAGAGAATGATGTGATCCCACATGCAAAGAAACAAAAGCGTTTCAAGGAGCCAATTCCAAATTCAAGAGTTGAAGACTTCAAAGAAGAGTTTCATGGCTTAAGCAAAGATGAATGGAAGAAATATAAAGCTAGAGCCAAAAGCGACGCAAGAAGAAAACCCAACCACGAGGCCAAGGGCGGCGCAAATAAAGGAAAGCTTATTCACGTCATTTTAAGCAGTTTGAGTTATTTATTTGTTATTTTCGTACTAAAAAATAATAGATGAAGTTAGAGTCTTTTTAAAGTGTTTTTGGGCTTTAGTTATGCTTAATGAAGCCCATATGTGTTAGGTATTAAGTTAGGCTTTTAATTTTAATGTTATCAGGCCTAAATAATGTTTTGTAGGCCCATTTAAACTAGGGCAACAATGTACTCCGAATTTTCTTTGTATTTTCCTATTTGAAGGAGGTTTCAAGCTGAATGAAAGGCATCCTGATTTTTATAAAAAAAAAATATGAGAGTCTTCTCTTGAGTTCTTATGAACTTTTATCGAACTTATCAAGACTAGTCTTGTGGCGTTCAAACCCGACTCATCAGACGGTCTTTCGCAACCGTTCGTGGCGTCATTCGATCCACCTTCATTCCTAAATTGTAGACGATCCGTCGCTGTGCTATTGGGGTATCGGGTCTCGGAGCAAGTCGATCGAGGTTCGTATCAAGTGGTATCAGAGCTGTGCTCTACGTTTAGGTCTGCTTATCCAATTTTCTATTTTTTCATTTTATTTGTATTTGTTTTTTTTTTTTGTTGAAGTACCTTTTCCAGAAAAAAAAAAATCGAAAAAAAAGAGACAGATCCAAAAACAAATATAAAGGTCTGAACAAAAAAAAAGAAAAAAAAAAGAAAGAAGAATCCAAAAAAAAAAAAAAAGAAGAAGATGGATTTTGATGAGTTTTTTAGTGTGGCAAATGATATAATTTCGAAAGAAACAAAAAAAATTATGAAGAGATTGGATCGAATTGAAGAAAATCAACAATCCAAAAGTGTTGCTGAAAAGAAAAAGGTAGAGGCCCTTGACAATAAATGGGATGTTTTGACTGAAAAATTTTGTATCTGGTTTGAACACCAGACCTTCCAACAAAAGAAGAAGAAACATGCCCAACATGTCGAAATTGTTGAAGAAACGTAAATTTTTGTGGGAGAGGAGTTAGTGACTACGCTAATCGAGGAGTCTATTCCCATAAAATTAGAAGTCCCGAATGTGGCAGTTCCTTATTTTGAGGATAACCAGAATATGGAGGACGAAGTAATTTGGTTTCAAACGAAGAAGGTCAAGATTTTCTCTCCCATCTCTGAATTCAACAACGTACAAGATTTGAGGACAAATCTTCTTCAAGAGAGAGAGAATGATGTGATCCCACATGCAAAGAAACAAAAGCGTTTCAAGGAGCCAATTCCAAATTCAAGAGTTGAAGACTTCAAAGAAGAGTTTCATGGCTTAAGCAAAGATGAATGGAAGAAATATAAAGCTAGAGCCAAAAGCGACGCAAGAAGAAAACCGAACCACGAGGCCAAGGGCGGCGCAAATAAAGGAAAGCTTATTCACGTCATTTTAAGCAGTTTGAGTTATTTATTTGTTATTTTCGTACTAAAAAATAATAGATGAAGTTAGAGTCTTTTTAAAGTGTTTTTGGGCTTTAGTTATGCTTAATGAAGCACATATGTGTTAGGTATTAAGTTAGGCTTTTAATTTTAATGTTATCAGGCCTAAATAATGTTTTGTAGGCCCATTTAAACTAGGGCAACAATGTACTCCGAATTTTCTTTGTATTTTCCTATTTGAAGGAGGTTTCAAGCTGAATGAAAGGCATCCTGATTTTTATAAAAAAAAAATATGAGAGTCTTCTCTTGAGTTCTTATGAACTTTTATCGAACTTATCAAGACTAGTCTTGTGGCGTTCAAACCCGACTCATCAGACGGTCTTTCGCAACCGTTCGTGGCGTCATTCGATCCACTTTCATTCCTAAATTGTAGACGATCCGTCGCTGTGCTATTGGGGTATCGGGTCTCGGAGCAAGTCGATCGAGGTTCGTATCAAGTGGTATCAGAGCTGTGCTCTACGTTTAGGTCTGCTTATCCAATTTTCTATTTTTTCATTTTATTTGTATTCGTTTTTTTTTTGTTGAAGTACCTTTTCCAGAAAAAAAAAATCGAAAAAAAAGAGACAGATCCAAAAACAAAAATAAAGGTCTGAACAAAAAAAAAAGAAAAAAAAAGAAAAAAAAAAAGAAAGAAGAATCCAAAAAAAAAAAAAAAAAAGAAGAAGATGGATTTTGATGAGTTTTTTAGTGTGGCAAATGATATAATTTCGAAAGAAACAAAAAAAATTATGAAGAGATTGGATCGAATTGAAGAAAATCAACAATCCAAAAGTGTTGCTGAAAAGAAAAAGGTAGAGGCCCTTGACAATAAATGAGATGTTTTGACTGAAAAATTTTGTATCTGGTTTGAACACCAGACCTTCCAACAAAAGAAGAAGAAACATGCCCAACATGTCGAAATTGTTGAAGAAACGTAAATTTTTGTGGGAGAGGAGTTAGTGACTACGCTAATCGAGGAGTCTATTCCCATAAAATTAGAAGTCCCGAATGTGGCAGTTCCTTATTTTGAGGATAACCAGAATATGGAGGACGAAGTAATTTGGTTTCAAACGAAGAAGGTCAAGATTTTCTCTCCCATCTCTGAATTCAACAACGTACAAGATTTGAGGACAAATCTTCTTCAAGAGAGAGAGAATGATGTGATCCCACATGCAAAGAAACAAAAGCGTTTCAAGGAGCCAATTCCAAATTCAAGAGTTGAAGACTTCAAAGAAGAGTTTCATGGCTTAAGCAAAGATGAATGGAAGAAATATAAAGCTAGAGCCAAAAGCGACGCAAGAAGAAAACCCAACCACGAGGCCAAGGGCGGCGCAAATAAAGGAAAGCTTATTCACGTCATTTTAAGCAGTTTGAGTTATTTATTTGTTATTTTCGTACTAAAAAATAATAGATGAAGTTAGAGTCTTTTTAAAGTGTTTTTGGGCTTTAGTTATGCTTAATGAAGCCCATATGTGTTAGGTATTAAGTTAGGCTTTTAATTTTAATGTTATCAGGCCTAAATAATGTTTTGTAGGCCCATTTAAACTAGGGCAACAATGTACTCCGAATTTTCTTTGTATTTTCCTATTTAAAGGAGGTTTCAAGCTGAATGAAAGGCATCCTGATTTTTATAAAAAAAAAATATGAGAGTCTTCTCTTGAGTTCTTATGAACTTTTATCGAACTTATCAAGACTAGTCTTGTGGCGTTCAAACCCGACTCATCAGACGGTCTTTCGCAACCGTTCGTGGCGTCATTCGATCCACCTTCATTCCTAAATTGTAGACGATCCGTCGCTGTGCTATTGGGGTATCGGGTCTCGGAGCAAGTCGATCGAGGTTCGTATCAAGTGGTATCAGAGCTGTGCTCTACGTTTAGGTCTGCTTATCCAATTTTCTATTTTTTCATTTTATTTGTATTTGTTTTTTTTTTTTTGTTGAAGTACCTTTTCCAGAAAAAAAAAATCGAAAAAAAAGAAGAAAAAAAAGAGACAGATCCAAAAACAAAAATAAAGGTCTGAACAAAAAAAAAGAAAAAAAAAAGAAAAAAAAAAAAAAGAAAGAAAGAAGAATCCAAAAAAAAAAAAGAAAGAAGAAGATGGATTTTGATGAGTTTTTTAGTGTGGCAAATGATATAATTTCGAAAGAAACAAAAAAAATTATGAAGAGATTGGATCGAATTGAAGAAAATCAACAATCCAAAAGTGTTGCTGAAAAGAAAAAGGTAGAGGCCCTTGACAATAAATGGGATGTTTTGACTGAAAAATTTTGTATCTGGTTTGAACAACAGACCTTCCAACAAAAGAAGAAGAAACATGCCCAACATGTCGAAATTGTTGAAGAAACGTAAATTTTTGTGGGAGAGGAGTTAGTGACTACGCTAATCGAGGAGTCTATTCCCATAAAATTAGAAGTCCCGAATGTGGCAGTTCCTTATTTTGAGGATAACCAGAATATGGAGGACGAAGTAATTTGGTTTCAAACGAAGAAGGTCAAGATTTTCTCTCCCATCTCTGAATTCAACAACGTACAAGATTTGAGGACAAATCTTCTTCAAGAGAGAGAGAATGATGTGATCCCACATGCAAAGAAACAAAAGCGTTTCAAGGAGCCAATTCCAAATTCAAGAGTTGAAGACTTCAAAGAAGAGTTTCATGGCTTAAGCAAAGATGAATGGAAGAAATATAAAGCTAGAGCCAAAAGCGACGCAAGAAGAAAACCCAACCACGAGGCCAAGGGCGGCGCAAATAAAGGAAAGCTTATTCACGTCATTTTAAGCAGTTTGAGTTATTTATTTGTTATTTTCGTACTAAAAAATAATAGATGAAGTTAGAGTCTTTTTAAAGTGTTTTTGGGCTTTAGTTATGCTTAATGAAGCCCATATGTGTTAGGTATTAAGTTAGGCTTTTAATTTTAATGTTATCAGGCCTAAATAATGTTTTGTAGGCCCATTTAAACTAGGGCAACAATGTACTCCGAATTTTCTTTGTATTTTCCTATTTGAAGGAGGTTTCAAGCTGAATGAAAGGCATCCTGATTTTTATAAAAAAAAAATATGAGAGTCTTCTCTTGAGTTCTTATGAACTTTTATCGAACTTATCAAGACTAGTCTTGTGGCGTTCAAACCCGACTCATCAGACGGTCTTTCGCAACCGTTCGTGGCGTCATTCGATCCACCTTCATTCCTAAATTGTAGACGATCCGTCGCTGTGCTATTGGGGTATCGGGTCTCGGAGCAAGTCGATCGAGGTTCGTATCAAGTGGTATCAGAGCTGTGCTCTACGTTTAGGTCTGCTTATCCAATTTTCTATTTTTTCATTTTATTTGTATTCGTTTTTTTTTTGTTGAAGTACCTTTTCCAGAAAAAAAAAATCGAAAAAAAAGAGACAGATCCAAAAACAAAAATAAAGGTCTGAACAAAAAAAAAAGAAAAAAAAAGAAAAAAAAAAAGAAAGAAGAATCCAAAAAAAAAAAAAAAAAGAAGAAGATGGATTTTGATGAGTTTTTTAGTGTGGCAAATGATATAATTTCGAAAGAAACAAAAAAAATTATGAAGAGATTGGATCGAATTGAAGAAAATCAACAATCCAAAAGTGTTGCTGAAAAGAAAAAGGTAGAGGCCCTTGACAATAAATGAGATGTTTTGACTGAAAAATTTTGTATCTGGTTTGAACACCAGACCTTCCAACAAAAGAAGAAGAAACATGCCCAACATGTCGAAATTGTTGAAGAAACGTAAATTTTTGTGGGAGAGGAGTTAGTGACTACGCTAATCGAGGAGTCTATTCCCATAAAATTAGAAGTCCCGAATGTGGCAGTTCCTTATTTTGAGGATAACCAGAATATGGAGGACTTTGTAATTTGGTTTCAAACGAAGAAGGTCAAGATTTTCTCTCCCATCTCTGAATTCAACAACGTACAAGATTTGAGGACAAATCTTCTTCAAGAGAGAGAGAATGATGTGATCCCACATGCAAAGAAACAAAAGCGTTTCAAGGAGCCAATTCCAAATTCAAGAGTTGAAGACTTCAAAGAAGAGTTTCATGGCTTAAGCAAAGATGAATGGAAGAAATATAAAGCTAGAGCCAAAAGCGACGCAAGAAGAAAACCCAACCACGAGGCCAAGGGCGGCGCAAATAAAGGAAAGCTTATTCACGTCATTTTAAGCAGTTTGAGTTATTTATTTGTTATTTTCGTACTAAAAAATAATAGATGAAGTTAGAGTCTTTTTAAAGTGTTTTTGGGCTTTAGTTATGCTTAATGAAGCCCATATGTGTTAGGTATTAAGTTAGGCTTTTAATTTTAATGTTATCAGGCCTAAATAATGTTTTGTAGGCCCATTTAAACTAGGGCAACAATGTACTCCGAATTTTCTTTGTATTTTCCTATTTAAAGGAGGTTTCAAGCTGAATGAAAGGCATCCTGATTTTTATAAAAAAAAAATATGAGAGTCTTCTCTTGAGTTCTTATGAACTTTTATCGAACTTATCAAGACTAGTCTTGTGGCGTTCAAACCCGACTCATCAGACGGTCTTTCGCAACCGTTCGTGGCGTCATTCGATCCACCTTCATTCCTAAATTGTAGACGATCCGTCGCTGTGCTATTGGGGTATCGGGTCTCGGAGCAAGTCGATCGAGGTTCGTATCAAGTGGTATCAGAGCTGTGCTCTACGTTTAGGTCTGCTTATCCAATTTTCTATTTTTTCATTTTATTTGTATTTGTTTTTTTTTTTTGTTGAAGTACCTTTTCCAGAAAAAAAAAATCGAAAAAAAAGAAGAAAAAAAAGAGACAGATCCAAAAACAAAAATAAAGGTCTGAACAAAAAAAAAGAAAAAAAAAGAAAAAAAAAAAAAAAGAAAGAAAGAAGAATCCAAAAAAAAAAAAGAAAGAAGAAGATGGATTTTGATGAGTTTTTTAGTGTGGCAAATGATATAATTTCGAAAGAAACAAAAAAAATTATGAAGAGATTGGATCGAATTGAAGAAAATCAACAATCCAAAAGTGTTGCTGAAAAGAAAAAGGTAGAGGCCCTTGACAATAAATGGGATGTTTTGACTGAAAAATTTTGTATCTGGTTTGAACACCAGACCTTCCAACAAAAGAAGAAGAAACATGCCCAACATGTCGAAATTGTTGAAGAAACGTAAATTTTTGTGGGAGAGGAGTTAGTGACTACGCTAATCGAGGAGTCTATTCCCATAAAATTAGAAGTCCCGAATGTGGCAGTTCCTTATTTTGAGGATAACCAGAATATGGAGGACGAAGTAATTTGGTTTCAAACGAAGAAGGTCAAGATTTTCTCTCCCATCTCTGAATTCAACAACGTACAAGATTTGAGGACAAATCTTCTTCAAGAGAGAGAGAATGATGTGATCCCACATGCAAAGAAACAAAAGCGTTTCAAGGAGCCAATTCCAAATTCAAGAGTTGAAGACTTCAAAGAAGAGTTTCATGGCTTAAGCAAAGATGAATGGAAGAAATATAAAGCTAGAGCCAAAAGCGACGCAAGAAGAAAACCCAACCACGAGGCCAAGGGCGGCGCAAATAAAGGAAAGCTTATTCACGTCATTTTAAGCAGTTTGAGTTATTTATTTGTTATTTTCGTACTAAAAAATAATAGATGAAGTTAGAGTCTTTTTAAAGTGTTTTTGGGCTTTAGTTATGCTTAATGAAGCCCATATGTGTTAGGTATTAAGTTAGGCTTTTAATTTTAATGTTATCAGGCCTAAATAATGTTTTGTAGGCCCATTTAAACTAGGGCAACAATGTACTCCGAATTTTCTTTGTATTTTCCTATTTGAAGGAGGTTTCAAGCTGAATGAAAGGCATCCTGATTTTTATAAAAAAAAAATATGAGAGTCTTCTCTTGAGTTCTTATGAACTTTTATCGAACTTATCAAGACTAGTCTTGTGGCGTTCAAACCCGACTCATCAGACGGTCTTTCGCAACCGTTCGTGGCGTCATTCGATCCACCTTCATTCCTAAATTGTAGACGATCCGTCGCTGTGCTATTGGGGTATCGGGTCTCGGAGCAAGTCGATCGAGGTTCGTATCAAGTGGTATCAGAGCTGTGCTCTACGTTTAGGTCTGCTTATCCAATTTTCTATTTTTTCATTTTATTTGTATTTGTTTTTTTTTTTGTTGAAGTACCTTTTCCAGAAAAAAAAAATCGAAAAAAAAGAGACAGATCCAAAAACAAAAATAAAGGTCTGAACAAAAAAAAAAGAAAAAAAAAGAAAAAAAAAAAAGAAAGAAGAATCCAAAAAAAAAAAAAAAAGAAGAAGATGGATTTTGATGAGTTTTTTAGTGTGGCAAATGATATAATTTCGAAAGAAACAAAAAAAATTATGAAGAGATTGGATCGAATTGAAGAAAATCAACAATCCAAAAGTGTTGCTGAAAAGAAAAAGGTAGAGGCCCTTGACAATAAATGGGATGTTTTGACTGAAAAATTTTGTATCTGGTTTGAACACCAGACCTTCCAACAAAAGAAGAAGAAACATGCCCAACATGTCGAAATTGTTGAAGAAACGTAAATTTTTGTGGGAGAGGAGTTAGTGACTACGCTAATCGAGGAGTCTATTCCCATAAAATTAGAAGTCCCGAATGTGGCAGTTCCTTATTTTGAGGATAACCAGAATATGGAGGACGAAGTAATTTGGTTTCAAACGAAGAAGGTCAAGATTTTCTCTCCCATCTCTGAATTCAACAACGTACAAGATTTGAGGACAAATCTTCTTCAAGAGAGAGAGAATGATGTGATCCCACATGCAAAGAAACAAAAGCGTTTCAAGGAGCCAATTCCAAATTCAAGAGTTGAAGACTTCAAAGAAGAGTTTCATGGCTTAAGCAAAGATGAATGGAAGAAATATAAAGCTAGAGCCAAAAGCGACGCAAGAAGAAAACCCAACCACGAGGCCAAGGGCGGCGCAAATAAAGGAAAGCTTATTCACGTCATTTTAAGCAGTTTGAGTTATTTATTTGTTATTTTCGTACTAAAAAATAATAGATGAAGTTAGAGTCTTTTTAAAGTGTTTTTGGGCTTTAGTTATGCTTAATGAAGCCCATATGTGTTAGGTATTAAGTTAGGCTTTTAATTTTAATGTTATCAGGCCTAAATAATGTTTTGTAGGCCCATTTAAACTAGGGCAACAATGTACTCCGAATTTTCTTTGTATTTTCCTATTTGAAGGAGGTTTCAAGCTGAATGAAAGGCATCCTGATTTTTATAAAAAAAAAATATGAGAGTCTTCTCTTGAGTTCTTATGAACTTTTATCGAACTTATCAAGACTAGTCTTGTGGCGTTCAAACCCGACTCATCAGACGGTCTTTCGCAACCGTTCGTGGCGTCATTCGATCCACCTTCATTCCTAAATTGTAGACGATCCGTCGCTGTGCTATTGGGGTATCGGGTCTCGGAGCAAGTCGATCGAGGTTCGTATCAAGTGGTATCAGAGCTGTGCTCTACGTTTAGGTCTGCTTATCCAATTTTCTATTTTTTCATTTTATTTGTATTTGTTTTTTTTTTTGTTGAAGTACCTTTTCCAGAAAAAAAAAATCGAAAAAAAAGAGACAGATCCAAAAACAAAAATAAAGGTCTGAACAAAAAAAAAAGAAAAAAAAAGAAAAAAAAAAAAGAAAGAAGAATCCAAAAAAAAAAAAAAAAGAAGAAGATGGATTTTGATGAGTTTTTTAGTGTGGCAAATGATATAATTTCGAAAGAAACAAAAAAAATTATGAAGAGATTGGATCGAATTGAAGAAAATCAACAATCCAAAAGTGTTGCTGAAAAGAAAAAGGTAGAGGCCCTTGACAATAAATGGGATGTTTTGACTGAAAAATTTTGTATCTGGTTTGAACACCAGACCTTCCAACAAAAGAAGAAGAAACATGCCCAACATGTCGAAATTGTTGAAGAAACGTAAATTTTTGTGGGAGAGGAGTTAGTGACTACGCTAATCGAGGAGTCTATTCCCATAAAATTAGAAGTCCCGAATGTGGCAGTTCCTTATTTTGAGGATAACCAGAATATGGAGGACGAAGTAATTTGGTTTCAAACGAAGAAGGTCAAGATTTTCTCTCCCATCTCTGAATTCAACAACGTACAAGATTTGAGGACAAATCTTCTTCAAGAGAGAGAGAATGATGTGATCCCACATGCAAAGAAACAAAAGCGTTTCAAGGAGCCAATTCCAAATTCAAGAGTTGAAGACTTCAAAGAAGAGTTTCATGGCTTAAGCAAAGATGAATGGAAGAAATATAAAGCTAGAGCCAAAAGCGACGCAAGAAGAAAACCCAACCACGAGGCCAAGGGCGGCGCAAATAAAGGAAAGCTTATTCACGTCATTTTAAGCAGTTTGAGTTATTTATTTGTTATTTTCGTACTAAAAAATAATAGATGAAGTTAGAGTCTTTTTAAAGTGTTTTTGGGCTTTAGTTATGCTTAATGAAGCCCATATGTGTTAGGTATTAAGTTAGGCTTTTAATTTTAATGTTATCAGGCCTAAATAATGTTTTGTAGGCCCATTTAAACTAGGGCAACAATGTACTCCGAATTTTCTTTGTATTTTCCTATTTGAAGGAGGTTTCAAGCTGAATGAAAGGCATCCTGATTTTTATAAAAAAAAAATATGAGAGTCTTCTCTTGAGTTCTTATGAACTTTTATCGAACTTATCAAGACTAGTCTTGTGGCGTTCAAACCCGACTCATCAGACGGTCTTTCGCAACCGTTCGTGGCGTCATTCGATCCACCTTCATTCCTAAATTGTAGACGATCCGTCGCTGTGCTATTGGGGTATCGGGTCTCGGAGCAAGTCGATCGAGGTTCGTATCAAGTGGTATCAGAGCTGTGCTCTACGTTTAGGTCTGCTTATCCAATTTTCTATTTTTTCATTTTATTTGTATTCGTTTTTTTTTTGTTGAAGTACCTTTTCCAGAAAAAAAAAAGAAGAAAAAAAAGAAGAAAAAAAAGAGACAGATCCAAAAACAAAAATAAAGGTCTGAACAAAAAAAAAAAGAAAAAAAAAAGAAAGAAGAATCCAAAAAAAAAAAAAGAAAGAAGAAGATGGATTTTGATGAGTTTTTGAGTGTGGTAAAGGATATAATTTCGAAAGAAACAAAAAAAATTATGAAGAGATTGGATCGAATTGAAGAAAATCAACAATCCAAAAGTGTTGCTGAAAAGAAAAAGGTAGAGGCCCTTGACAATAAATGGGATGTTTTGACTGAAAAATTTTGTATCTGGTTTGAACACCAGACCTTCCAACAAAAGAAGAAGAAACATGCCCAACATGTCGAAATTGTTGAAGAAACATAAATTTTTGTGGGAGAGGAGTTAGTGACTACGCTAATCGAGGAGTCTATTCCCATAAAATTAGAAGTCCCGAATTTGGCAGTTCCTTATTTTGAGGATAACCAGAATATGGAGGACGAAGTAATTTGGTTTCAAACGAAGAAGGTCAAGATTTTCTTTCCCATCTCTGAATTCAACGACGTACAAGATTTGAGGACAAATCTTCTTCAAGAGAGAGAGAATGATGTGATCCTACATGCAAAGAAACAAAAGCGTTTCAAGGAGCCAATTCCAAATTCAAGAGTTGAAGACTTCAAAGAAGAGTTTCATGGCTTAAGCAAAGATGAATGGAAGAAATATAAAGCTAGAGCCAAAAGCGACGCAAGAAGAAAACCCAACCACGAGGCCAAGGGCGGCGCAAATAAAGGAAAGCTTATTCACGCCATTTTAAGAAGTTTGAGTTATTTATTTGTTATTTTCGTACTAAAAAATAATAGATGAAGTTAGAGTCTTTTTAAAGTGTTTTTGGGCTTTAGTTATGCTTAATGAAGCCCATATGTGTTAGGTATTAAGTTAGGCTTTTAATTTTAATGTTATCAGGCCTAAATAATGTTTTGTAGGCCCATTTAAACTAGGGCAACAATGTACTCCGAATTTTCTTTGTATTTTCCTATTTAAAGGAGGTTTCAAGCTGAATGAAAGGCATCCTGATTTTTATAAAAAAAAAATATGAGAGTCTTCTCTTGAGTTCTTATGAACTTTTATCGAACTTATCAAGACTAGTCTTGTGGCGTTCAAACCCGACTCATCAGACGGTCTTTCGCAACCGTTCGTGGCGTCATTCGATCCACCTTCGTTCCTAAATTGTAGACGATCTGTCGCTGTGCTATTGGGGTATCGGGTCTCAGAGCAAGTCGATCGAGGTTCGTATCACCAGAGATGCAAGCTGAAAACGCCTCCGCGGCGCGCCATAAGACATCCCAGAGATGCAGGCTGAAGACGCTTCCGCGGCGCGCTATAAGACATCCCAGAGATGCAGGCTGAAGACGCCTCCACGGCGCGCCATAAGACATCCCAGAGATGCAGCCTCAAGACACCTCTGCGGCGCGCCGTAAGACATCCCAGAGATGCAGGCACAAGACGCCTCCGCGGCGCGCCAAAAGACATCCCAGCGATGCAGGCTAAAGACGCCTCCGCGGCGCGCCATAAGACATCCCAGAGATGCAGGCTAAAGTTGTCCCTCGCGACGCGCTTAAGACGCCTACATGGCGCACACAAGATGCCTACATGGCGCACCTAAGACGCCTACATGGCGCACCTAAGACGCCTACATGGCGCACGTAAGACGCCTACATGGCGCAACCACGTCGTCCCTCGTGACACACCTAAGACGCCTACATGGCGCACCTAAGACGCCTACATGGCGCACGTAAGACGCCTACATGGCGAAACCACGTCGTCCCCCGTGACGGACCTAAGACGCCTACATGGCGCATGTAAGACGCCTACATAGCGCAACCAAGACGTCCCTCGAGACGCACCTAAGAAGCCTACATGGCACATCTAGGCCATCCCTTGCGACGTGCCTAAGACGCCTAAACGACGCACAGAACCGTCTCTCACGACACCCTCTGAGTCGCCACAAGGCGTTGCATGTGATGACTAATCGCAATGCACTTGAAGCCGCCACAAGGCGCACTTGAACCGCCACACAAGGCGTAGATCCTGCCATCTTCGCCACCGCCTCTGAGCAAGAACTTCGCTCGTCCTGAGCTAGCTGAGACTTCGCTCGAGCAAGCTCCTCCTGGAAGACTCCCAGGCGACGAATGAGGTCGTGTAGAATCTTCTCGAGCCGAGCTTTGCTCGTCGAGTCAAGTCATTGTCCTCGAGTCGAGCCTCGCTCCTCGAGTCGAGTCACTCTCCTCGAGTCAAGCCTTGCTCCTCGAGTCGAGTCATTCTCCTCGATTCGAGCTTCGCTCCTTGACTCGAGTCATTCTCCTCGAGTCGAGCCTCGCTCCTCGAGTCGAGTCATTCTCCTCGAGTCGAGCCTCGCTCCCTGAGTCGAGTCATTCTCCTTTAGGCTGAATGGAAGAAACACAATTTGATTTTGAGTTAAACACTTTTTCTGTGAGGATTTTCATTCTCTCTTTGGTTCGTTTAGAACTATTCGAGTCTCTTGCAAAGCGGTGCGTGTAGGAGTTCTAGACCGACTCATCAGACGACTATTCGCATCCGTCCGTGGCGTCATTCGATCCACCTTCGTTCCTAAATTGTAGACGATCTGTCGCTGTGCTATTGGGGTATCGGGTCTCGGAGCTTAGTCGGCCGAGGTTCGTATCAAGCGGTATTTCATTCTCTCTTTGGTTCGTTTAGAACTATTCGAGTCTCTTCCAAAGCGGTGCGTGTAGGAGTTCGAGACCGACTCATCAGACGGCCATTCGCATCCGTCTGTGGCGTCATTCGATCCACCTTCGTTCCTTAATTGTAGAGGATTTGTCGCTGTGCTATTGGGGTCTCGGGTCTCGGAGCTTAGTCGGCCGAGGTTCGTATCAAGTGGTATCAGAGCTAGTCTCTACTTTTAGGTCTGCTTATCCTTTGTTTCGTTTTCTTTGTTTTCTCCGTTCATCTTTGTGTTGTGTTCAATCCGTACGTAATTGTTGTGTTGAGTCTGTGTTTGTTATCTTCGTGTTAGGTCTGTGTTATTTGTGGGTTAGATCTGTGTTCTTGAGCGTCAAAAAAAAAAAAAAAAGATCCGAACAAAAAAAAAAGAGAGAAAAGAGAATCCATGGAGTTCAATTATTATTCGGTGGAGATCAATTCTAATTATCGCAGCCTATTTTTTTTTTAGGAAATCAATTTTATTCTGTTTCCCGATTTGTTGCACTTAATTTCGGGAGTATCTTTATTTCCTAGCTTCCCTGATTTCGGTTGTCAATTTAATCTCAGGTTGCTTTTATTCCCATTATTTCCAGAATCCTTTCCTTATCCCTTACCGTTTTTATTTTATCTTCTTTTATCATTCACATTTAATTCTGATTAGCAAATTATCTCCCGGAGATAAAAAAAAAATTGTATTTTGACCTCAAGAAATTTTATTTTCCTAACAGATTCCTTGTGTGTTTTGGAGCGTTTTTAGGTACCCTACATCCTATCGATATTTTTTTTATGTCGCCATTTGTCAATTGTGGGCTGATTGTCGCACCTTGGGAGAATTGTTTTGGGACTTATTTAAGACCCTGGTCATAACTTTCCGTGGTGTCGTTTTCCTGTTCGTGTAGTTTGGGTGTCGTTTGTGTCGTTTTGGTGTATCGTTTTCGAATTTCCTTTCATCACCTTCCTGGTCTCTGAGTAGTTCGGTACGAGCCTATAGAGAGTTTGAGTGAGTGGTAAAAGGCAGAGAGAATAACTATCGCCATTATCAAACACGAGTGCAAAGTGATACTTCGAGTGTAAACACGTGAGGGATTGATTTTTGTGAGGTTTCTCTTTTGTTACTAACAATATCTTGCAGCAACCATGTTCAACAACGGCGACGAAAATGAAGGAATTCCAGACCGGAGGCTGATGATGCAAGCCATGATAGGAGAGATGCGGAGGATGATAAGGGAAGAGTTAGAGCCACTACGAGAACGTGTTGAGAGAGTGGAGGAAGGCCAACAAGCTCCCAACAGAGGAAGACGAAGACAGCCTAGGGAGGAGACAGAAGATGAGATGGAGAATGATTTTGAAGAGGAGGATTATAGGAGAGGAGGACGAAACGAAAGAATGTTCGAAAGAAGGCAAGGAGGAAGGGACAGAGAAGACGGAGGAATTGGTGGCATCAAGCAGAAGATTCCAACATTCCAAGGGAAAAGTGATCCGGACGCCTACTTCGAATGGGAGACGAAGGCCCAGTTTGTGTTCAATTGCTACAACTACACCGAACGCAAGAAGGTAATACTTGCTGCCGCTGAATTCACTGATTATGCTATTGTTTGGTGGGATCAGCTGGTGTCGAGTAGGCAACGGGCTGGAGAGGAGCCGATAGAGACTTGGGATGAGATGAGGGCCATCATGAGAAAGAGATTCGTGCCTCGCCACTATTACCGAGAGCTCTATCAGAAGCTTCGGCGTCTACGGCAAGGCACTCGCAGTGTTGAGGAGTACTACCGCGAAATGGAGGTTGCCATGATCCGAGCAAACATAGAAGAAGACCGTGAGTCGACCATGGCCAGATTTATCAACGGGCTGAACCCTAACATAGCGGACAAAGTGGAGTTGCAGCATTATGTCGAGATGGAGGATTTGGTTCACTTGGCCGTCAAGATTGAGAAGCAGCTCAAGACGAGGGGTAGCTTGTGGGGAAGTCGATTTCCAAAACAACTTGCATGGAAGAAGACCTTCAACCGAGACGAGAAGAGCAGTTTCAAACCACGAGGAGATTGTAGCCAAGCCAAGCATGTCCACGGTCCCAACCACATCTAGTACTGGTCCCAGTGCTCAAAAGAAACCGGAGACGACATTTCAGAGAAATCGTGATATCAAGTGCTTCAAGTGCCAGGGAGTTGGTCGCTTCGCAAATCAATGCCGGAATAAGAGAAGCATGACGATTCTTCCAACCGGAGAGATGGTTACCGACGATGAAGAGGAAGATCAAGAGTGTACCGGAGAAGAGTCAGACGAGGAAATTGAGGCCCCAGCAGAGCCTGTGTTAGTCTCTCGACGAACTATGAACGCACAGGTTGTACGAGATGATGAGGAGCAGCGTGAAAACATCTTTCACACCAGGTGCCATATTGGTGAGAAGGTGTTCAGTGTTATCGTCGATGGAGGGAGTTGTACGAACATAGCCAGCGTTGCTGTAGTGAAGAAACTTGGGCTTCCGACGACAAATCACCCTCGTCCTTACAAGCTTCAGTGGTTTAATGATGGTGAAGAGGTACCTGTCTACAAACAAGTCCTTATCAGTTTCCGGATTGGCAGCTATGAGGACTCGGTGCTCTGTGATGTGGCACCAATGGACGCGGGGCATATACATTTGGGGCGGCTGTGGCAATTCGATCGGAGGGTGACTCATGACGGCTACACCAACAAGTACTCCCTCAGGCACAAGAATCGTACCATCACCCTCGCACCCCTTACTCCAAAGCAAGTTCATGAAGATCAACTGAGGATGCAACAAGAGAGGGAAAGGTTTAGGGCCCTAGAGAAGGGAAAGGAACCAAGGGATGAGGTAAAAACAGAGAGAAAAAAAGAGAGAGTCACAGAGAGAAAACCCGAGAGAGAAGTGGGGAATGAAAGAAAAGATGGGGTCATGAAAAACAAAATCGGTGAGAGAAAACAAAACAACTTCTTTGCGGGAAAGAGTGATGTGAGGAAAGCCTTCTTTGCCAAACAGCCGATGATTTTACTTGTGTACAAGGAGGCTGCCTTATTCACTAACCAACATGGCGAGGTTCTACCTACTGCCATTGTTTCTCTTTTGCAGGAGTTCAAGGACGTTGTTGTTCGAGACATGCCAACAGGACTACCATCGATTCGGGGGATTGAGCACCAGATTGACCTTGTACCCGGAGCCTCGCTTCCAAACAGACCGGCCTACCGAACCAACCCTGAGGAAACGAAGGAGTTGCAACGACAAGTCGAGGAGCTTTTGTCAAAGGGGTACATTAGAGAGAGCATGAGCCCGTGCGCCGTACTAGTTCTACTAGTTCCAAAGAAGGATAGGTCCCAGAGGATGTGCGTGGATTGCCGGGCCATCAACAACATCACGGTCAGGTATCGATTTCCCATTCCTAGATTGGATGATATGTCAGACGAATTACATGGTGCGTGTGTTTTATCTAAAATTGATTTAAAGAGTGGGTACCACCAAATTATAATGAAAGAGGGGGATGAATGGAAAACCGCTTTTAAAACTAAACTTGGGTTGTATGAATGGTTAGTGATGCCTTTTGCTTTGACTAATGCACCTAGCACATTTATGCGACTTATGAATCATGTTTTGCGTTCGTTCATTGGTAAATTTGTGGTGGTATACTTTGACGATATTTTGATTTATAGCAAGACCCTGGATGATCATGTTTTACACTTCCGTGAGGTTTTTATTGTACTCAAACGTGAACAGTTATTTGCTAACCTTGACAAGTGCTTCTTTTGCACTGATCACGTTGTTTTCTTGGGTTTTGTTGTAAGTTCTAAAGGAGTGCAGGTAGATGAGGAAAAGGTCAAAGCTATTCAAGAATGGCCGACACCGACAAATGCAGCACAAGTACGGAGTTTTCATGGCTTAGCGAGCTTTTATAGGCGCTTTGTCAGAGATTTTAGCACGATCGCTGCCCCGCTCACGGAGGTGATGAAAAAACATGTGGCGTTCACATGGGGGCAAGCACAAGAGGAGGCGTTCACCGCAATCAAAGGAAAATTAGTCAACCCTCCTTGTCTCGCATTACCTAACTTCGATAAACCATTCGAGGTTGAGTGTGATGCGTCCGGCGTGGGAATCGGAGCAGTTCTCATGCAAGATCGACGGCCGATTGCGTATGTTAGCGAAAAATTGAGTGGGGCCACCCTCAATTACCCAACTAACGACAAGGAGATGTACGCATTGATTCGAGCTTTAGAGACTTGGCAGCACTACCTTTTGCCAAGAGAGTTCGTGGTCCAAACCGACCATGAGTCACCGAAGTACTTGAAGGGACAACAAAAGCTCAACAAACGGCATGCGCAATGGATGGAGTTCATCGAGCCGTTTCCATATGTCATCAAGTACAAACAAGGTAAGGAGAAAGTGGTAGCCGATGCCCTTTCTCGAAGGTATGTTTTACTTTCCACTTTAGATGCAAAACTGCTTGGTTTTGAACATATCAAAGAGTTGTATCCAGAAGACCGAGAGTTTAGTGAGATATTTACGAAGTGTGAGAAGATGGCGTCGGGAGATTACTTTAGGCATGATGGATTTTTGTTCAGGCTTGGTAGACTTTGTGTGCCTAGTTGTTCTCTTCGGGAGTTGTTAGTTAGGGAAGCTCATGGAGGGGGCCTTATCGGACATTTTGGGATAGCAAAAACTCTAGGAGTGATCCAAGAGCACTTTTATTGGCCTCGCATGAAGCGTGATGTTGAGAGGATCTGTGGTAATTGTGTCACATGTAGGAAAGCTAAGTCGAAAGTTCAATCACACGGTATGTATACACCTTTGCCTATTCCTAGCTCACCTTGGGTAGATATATCTATGGATTTTGTGTTAGGCTTGCCTAGGACTAAGCGAGGTCGTGATTCTTTTTTTGTAGTGGTTGATAGGTTTTCAAAGATGGCACATTTTATTCCATGTCACAAAACCGATGATGCTTCTAATGTTGCTGATCTGTTCTTTCGAGAGATTGTTAGGTTACATGGCATGCCTAGGACGATTGTCTCGGATAGGGAAACCAAGTTCTTAAGTTACTTTTGGAAGACCTTATGGGCTAAGTTGGGTACTAGGTTGTTGTTTTCGACTACTTGTCACCCCCAAACTGATGGTCAGACCGAAGTAGTTAATAGGACCTTGTCGACTTTGTTGAGGGCAATAATTAAGAAGAATATCAAAACTTGGGAAGATTGTTTACCACATGTTGAGTTTGCTTATAACCGCGCTATTCATTCATCTACTAAGTTCTCACCCTTTGAGATTGTCTATGGTTTTAACCCACTAACGCCGTGTTGGAATCGATCTAGGGTTTAAGAAAATAATTAACGCTTTGGTAAGCGGCGGAATTTTAAAAAATTTCTTTTACAAGTAAAACCAGTTTTTACTAACCTAGACAAAAGAGCAAGTACACAAAATTAAAAACTATTATGAGCTAAGAAGTTTACTAACCTTTCTTGAAGCTTGATCTTTGAGAAGCTCTTAGAAAGTTTCAACGCTCGTCTCCCCTCGCAGCATGTCCCTCTTTCTTTCCTCGGCACCTCGAGCAACCACGAAAGTTTCTATCACTAAATCACTCGAGAGAAAAGGAATTAGTGAGTGGGCACTTTTAAACACTACGACTTAAGAACGAGTCTTGAAGTCGCAGAGCTAAACTCTAGGTCAAATGAGGACCTAGGTGCCAAAACAATAAAAACGAAATTGAATAGAGAGAGAGAGGAGAGGGGCGGCAAAGTCTAGAGAGAGAAGCTCTCAATCTCTAAAACTTTGGATGAATGAAAAGTGAGGAATGAGGCTCCTATTTATAGGAGAGGTCTCACCTTCAATAAGGTAGTTTCCTCTTCTATAGAATATCACATATTCATGAGCCAATTTCCCCTTCTTTTCTCTTGAGATGCTCGGCCAAGGTAGGCTTCATTAAGCCTTGGATTTGTTTCCTTTTTGGTTCCTTGCCTTGCTTCTTTCTCATCTTGGGCGCCTACCTCATTTCCCTTAGAGGAAATTTGTTTCCTCTTTTTCTTTTGGCAAGTATCTTCATACATTTATGCACAAAATATTCTGTCTATCTCTTGGGTATGTTGGGCGCCTATCTCATTCAAGAAAGGCCTTCTAGAAGCTATTCCACTTGTTCATGACAACATGAAAAAGGCCCATTAAGAATTTTCAATAAAATTCTTATGAAATGAAATTAATTCACAAGGCCCAATGATCAAGTCATGGCCGAGTGACATTTAGTCATCAAATGAACTTGTCAAAAAATTTATTGACATTCATTTCATCCTTTGTCTCAAAAGACAAAAATACCCTTATGACTATTTTCGTTTTTGTTTTGACTTAGCTTCCAGTTTAACTATTCCTACTCGATGTGATTCGTGACAGTGACCTCATGGACCCAAATGAACAAAGCTTGAGCTAAACACTTGGACTCAAAAGTTCACAAACCTTTTCCAAGTTTAGCTTAATGCCAACTGACTCCACTAAAGAGTTGACACTGAAAATCTCTCGGTTCAAATGAATTTATTTTCTACTCAAGAATTCAACCTAATTATGATGAGCGGATCCACTGAATATTATCTATGTTTACCCTTCATGAATGTCATCAGCTAGTCGGGATTTACTAAATTGCCATTTTACCCTTCTACCTGTTATTTCCTCAACTCCTTTGTCGCTTGTGAATAAGTTAGAAACAATGTATTGACGAGGAGCTAACAAGTCACATTGTTTCATCCAAAAAGAGTCAGGACTCAATTTGGACACTGGCCAGTTCATTTATTCCCACTCCAAGGAACAAAGCATGAGGTGACATACATTGCATTTCAGCAATCTTGTACATGAATTCCATATCTATGAGAACTTCACAAAGTTACTCATGACATTCTCACAACTTAGTACTTCACCAATAGGCCCTGTTCGGAATCACATAGTGAGTCCGAACTCTGACTTTCTCAAATGAGAATACGTAAGCTGTGAAATGGCATGTCTCATTTCAGGATTAAGGTAAGCATGATGCAATTCATACATAGTGACTTCGAGACATAAGACGCTAAATGGTTTGTTCTTATCTTGTCTCTAGAAGTGCACTGGTCAATTCAGTACCGTCGGAAGATACCTAGAAGAACTATAGAGTCTCCAACTCTCAATGCCTCATAATCAGACATCATAGATTCTTCTAACAATCATACTGAGGTCAATAGTCCTTTGACCCTTAGATTGCGAATATATCGTTTTAAGCAAACTACGAAGAGTTTGTTCATGCAAGTCTACATTTGTCTCTTCGTAAGTTGTTAAGTTTGTTTATGGACTAAAAGACTAAGGTTTTATCATAAAGCTTCAAACAAAAAAAGAATGAATGAACGTTTCAACTTTATATTAATGAACAAGCAATTACAAGCAAGATACTTCGTAAGACTATATGACATCAAATCTACATAAGTAGACACTATTACTCTTCTTGTGGGCACCATTGATAACACGCCGTTGGATTTATCTCCTATTCCTATGTCTGAGCATGTGAATTTAGATGGTGAACAGAAAGCACAGCTTGTTAAGCAGCTTCATGAGAGGGCATGACTCAACATTGAGCGAAGAACGGAGCAGTATGCGCAGCAAGCCAACAAGGGCCGCAAGAGAGTGATTTTCGAACTCGGTGATTGGGTCTGGCTTCATATGCGCAAGGAGCGTTTTCCGGAGCAACGCAAGTCCAAACTACAATAATGCCTACAAATTGGATCTTCCAGGTGAGTATAATGTTAGTGCTACATTCAATGTGACTGACTTATCTCCTTTTGATGTAGATCATGATTTGAGGGCAAATCCTTTTCAAGACGAGGGGAATGATGAGGACATGCCCCAAAAGGAGCCGCAAGAAAAATACCAAGTGCCGGAAGGACCCGTGACGAGGGCTCGAGCGAGGAGATTCAAGGAGGAGCTTAACAATCTGATCATCAAGCTCCAGGATGCAGAAGGGGACAAGCTCGCAAAGGAGAGAATTCAAGAAAGCCAAGAAACACCAATGAAGAATGTTATTTGGGCTGAATTGAATTAGTCGGACTATTCCTACTTTTTATTTCAGTTTGTGTTATTTGGGCCAAGGCATGTTATTTAAAACGCCCATATGTGTTTGTCAATGGCTGGTCCTTTGTTTTATGTTTATTAGTGCTTAAATAAGGCTAAATGGGCTTATTACGTTATGGGGCCCATGGAGCTGCGAATTTGCATTCGTAAACTCTATAAATTAAGCCTTTAGGCTGAATGGAAGACACACAATTTGATTTTGAGTTAAACACTTTTTCTGTGAGGATTTTCATTCTCTCTTTGGTTCGTTTAGAACTATTCGAGTCTCTTACAAAGCGATGCGTGTAGGAGTTCGAGACCGACTCATCAGACGGCCATTCGCATCCGTCCGTGGCGTCATTCGATCCACCTTCGTTCCTAAATTGTAGACGATCCGTCGCTGTGCTATTGGGGTATCGGGTCTCGCAGCTTAGTCGGCCGAGGTTCGTATCAAAGGTCTTGGATTTGTGTTTGAGCAGATAGACAAATCCGCATCTTGAGTAATCATCGGTAAAGGTAACGAAGTATTCGTATCCTCCCCATGCCTGTGTACTGAGCGGACCACATACATCAGAATGTACAAGTTCCAGCAACTCAGTGGCTCTTCGACCCTTAGACGAGAAAGGTCGCTTAGTCATTTTCCCTTTTATATAAGGTTCACAAGTAGGTAATGAACCTATTTCAGAGGCTTGGAGTTGACCGTCCCTCACAAGTCTCTTAATCCTGTCTAGACTAGTATCACGAAGTCATAAGTGCTAGAGATATGTTGATTTTATTAGATCGGAGGAATCATAAAGTTTGATCCTCTTTGTCTCCCTAACTAGATCATTATCTATTTCAGTGTTTAAAAGCGAAGGTTGCGTGGGATAAATGTCAAAGAGAGCATTCTTCATACATGCATTAGTGACGAAAGAATTATTGGAAAGAGAAATTCGAATTTCATTCTTAATAAACTTTAAACAATAATCTAGCTCACAAAGACGAGCAACAGATATCAAGTTTTTCCCGAAGGAAGGAACAAAATAAACATTATTCAAATTAAGTTTGATATTCAAAAGATAGCGTCACTGATCCCACAGCCTTTGCTGACATCGAGCTCTTATCACCCCATTTGAAGGAGAAGTCACCTTCCTCTAAGTTTATGCTTTTCCTAAAATCAATCAGGGAACAACAAATATGGTTAGTAGCAGCGAAATCAAGAATCCACGTTGATACATTATCAGCTACTAAGCATGCTTCGGTAATAAGTAGAATACCTTTTTCCTTAGCTTTGAGGTAGGAAGGATTGTTCTTGTGCCAGTGTCTGGGTTCATTGTAGTGGTGGTATTTGTCGTTAGACTTGTCCACCTTGACTGCCGAGGGCTTCTTCTTCTTCTGAACCTTGCCTTGGTTCTTCTTCTCGGCCTTGTGAGGTCTCTTCTTAGATCCAGAAGTGGAGGCTTTGTGCTCAGTAGCATGTGCCTCTCCTAGGTTCCTCTTTCTCTTAGTGAGACCTTCAGCAGTGTGAAGCTCCTTCATTAGCTCGGTAACAGTGTACTCTAGCTTATTCATGGAGTAGTTCAACTTGGAGGCATCTAAAGATTCGGGGAGAGTTTCCAAGATCATATCTATTTTAGTCTCTCCATCAATCTCCGATCCTAGGATTTCCATTTCATTCAGATAACTAATTATCAGCATCATATGGTCTCTGACAGGAATCCCAGGCGACAGTTCATAACTGTCTGACTTCTTGCTGTCTTGCCTGGCGCCCTTGCCCTCCAAACATCTCATGGAAATTATAGAGCATATTGGTGGCTGTCTCAATGTCACGATGTTGCTGCTGGAGCACATTGTTCATAGATTCTAAGATATAGCACCACGCAATCTCATCGGAACGGAGCCAGCCCGCCAAGGAGTCCTTATCCTCTTGAGTCGAATCATCATCCGTCTGAGGAGGACAAGGGGCGATGAGTACCCACTTGTGCTTGTCAACGGTAAGGACGATGTCAAAGTTACATTTCCAATCAATGTAGTTTTCACCTTCGAGTTTGTTTGAGGAAAAGATTGTAGAGAGAGGGTTGAGAGACATCTTGCTGAAATTAAGTTGAAACAAGTTTATGATTAGTCTTTTGGTTTATGATTTAAGTTTTTTTAATTTTTTAGGATGAAGAAGACATGAAAAATCCAAAGGTGTTATGAAAGAAATGATACTTTACTCCTTCGAGGGAAGGCTGAAAAGAATCTCCTTTCATAAATGACTCATCATAAATGCATAGCCAAGCTGTCAATACATCAATTTTGACTATCCACCTTGTAAAAAAGTTTGATCACTCATAATCTTTCGCATGGCCTCGAGGGAGGATTACTAGGGATTGAGTCTAAGAGTGTAACCAACCAGTTAGTCCATGAGATCTACATTGAAAAACAATCCACCGAGGGGAGGCCTTGTCGTTACACTCTCAGACGTAGCCCTTATAGCAATGATCAAAGAAAAGCACCATTGAGTACTCTCATTTAAGAGACGGCCACGAGGGTGACTTTTAGTCTGGCTACAATCGCACTTGTCATTAGGGTTGGGGATCATGGGTTGCAAACAACAAGTATAACCCTCCCACTTTTAGAATTGGCACATCGTCTCTTATATGTTTGCAAACACATTTCCTAGTGTATAGAGAGATAGAGTGGAATTCTAGAAATAAATTCCTAGATTGACATGTTTATGTTGGCATTGGTGCCCACAAGAAGAGTAGTAGTCATAACTTATATACATTTGATATAATAAAGACTTACGAAGACTCTTGCTTGTAACTACTGAATAATTAATAAAGAGTTGAAGCTTTCATTCATTCTTCCTTGTTTGTTTGAAGCTTTATGATAAACCTTAACCTTTAGTCCTTAAACAAACATAAAAATAAATAAAGCGTCAAATATCGATTTGCATGAACAAACTCTTCATGGTTTGCTTAAAACAGCATATTCACAATCTAAGGATCAAATGGCTATTGATCTCAGTATGATTGTAAGGAGAACCTATGATGTCCGGTTATGATTCATAGAGAGTTGGAGACTCTATAGTTCATCCTAGGTATCTTCTGAAGATACGGAATTGACTAGTGCACTTCTAGAGACAGTATTAGAACAAACCATTTAACCTCTTATGTTTCAGAGTCACTATCCATGAATTGCATCAAGCCTACCTCAATTCTGAAATGAGACATGTCATTTCATAACTTTCGTACTCTCATTTGAGAAAGTCAGTTCTAGATTCAGTATGTGATATAGACAAGACCTATTGGTGAAGTACTAAGTTACGAAGATGTTATGAGTAACTTTGTGAAGATCTCATAGATATGGATTTCATGTACAAGATTGCTGAAATGCAATGTACATAACCTCTGCTTTGTTCATTCGAATGTGAATAAATGAACTGGCTAGTGTCCAAATTGATTCATGACTCTTTTGGATGAATCAATGTGACTTGTTAGCTCCTCGTCAATAAATTTTTTCTAACTTATTCACAAGCGACAAAGGAGTTGAGGAAATAACATCTAGAAGGGTAAAATGGTAATTTTGTAAATCCCGACTAGCTGATGATATTCATGAATGGTAAACATAGATAATATTCAGTGGATCCACTCATCACAATTAAGTAGAATTTTGAGTTGAAAATATATTCATTTGAACCGAGAGATTTTCAGTGTCAACTCTTTAGTAGAGTCAGTTGACATTAAGCTAGAACTTGGAAAAGGTTTGTGAACTTTTGTGTCCAAGCATGCTAGCTCAAGCATTTGGATGCATGAGGTCACTACGTCAAGTCATTAGAGTAGGATTTATTAAACTAGTAGCTAAGTCTAAGCAAGTTCAAGTGTTGAACTAGACGAATTTTATGAAAATTGTCTAAAGGGTATTTTTGTCCATTAGGACATAAATGGTATAACTGTCAAAATAAGATGTTGAACATTGTCATATGATGACAATGTAAATGGATCCACACGGCCAACATGAAGAATTGGGCCTTGAGGATTGAATTTCATTTTATGGAATTTTATGCGAAAATTCTACATGGGCTTTTCTTACATTGTCATGAACAAATAAAGAAACATCTAGAAGCATGTTCTAGACTGAAAATTTTGTGGCCTCCATCAATAGAAAAGAGGGAATTATTTTGTGCATTGATGTATGACAATACTTTCCAAAAAGGAAAAGAGTAAACAAATTTATGGCACATGCCATAATGGTATGGACGGCCAACTAGGGAGAAGAGGAAACTAATTTCCAACCTTGGTAGTTTGATAGGAATGGGAAATAAAGATTGTGGCCCTGAATATGTGATATTCAATAGAAAAGAGGAAACTACCTTTTCAAGGTAATCCCTCCACCCTTGCCGCCCCCTCTCTCTCTCTCTCTCTCTCTCTCTCTCTTTCTCTCTCTTTCTCTCTCTCTCTCTCTCTCTCTCTCTCTTCTTGTTCTTTTCTTTTGGCACCTAGGACCTCCTTAGACATAGTATTTTGTTTTAGCTCTTTGGCTCCAAGACAAGGTCTTGAGTCATAGTGTTTAAAAGTGCCCACACACTAAATCCTAACCAAACTCGAAAGACTCTAGTGGTAGAAACGTTTGGTTACTCATAGGTTCAAGAAGACTCAAGGGAGGCAAGCTTAGTGGGGAGACGAGCGATTCAACCTTTCCGAAAGCTTATTAACGCTCAAGTTTCAATCAAGGTTGGTACCGAGTGAAAACTCATAATAGTTTTTAAATTTGAAATTATATGCTCATGAACTTTGTCTAGGTAGTAAATCGTTTTATGTGTTTTAAAGATATTTTTATATTTCGCCACTTGCTAGAACCAATAATCTTTTCATAATCCTATATCTATTCCAACAGTTTCAAAGGAGAGCAATGTTAGTGCATAGAGGCACAAGGTACATACTCAGAAATTTCCTATTTTCTACTAGGGAAAGTGCATGAGAGAAGTGTGAACTTCTAACTCACTCGAACACTTGAAGTTAGAGATTACACATCTTCTTGCATCTTCTTGCCAACTGGTCTTCAAGGAGACCTCCCACTTAAATTTTCAAGAGCATTAAATTTTCAACATATTTGATTTGGATGACAAAACATTTTCAAGTTTGAAAGTGAAAACAATTTTTCAAAATTCCAACTAGGTTTTATAAAATCTCAATTTCAAGTAAATATTCAAAAAATCAAACTTTTCAATCTTACACATTATGTTTATTATACCTGGAAAAACATTTTTGATCAAGGAAATTTTTCCATTTGAGTTCTAGAACACTCGGAATGGGATCCGGGATCCGGAATCCAAAACTTTCAGAAATCCTTGAATCCTTGACTGCAAGCACCTCGGAGTAAAATAGCCGTAGATGGCGGCTCCGGTATCAAATTAAGCTAATTCCAAATGATTAGGAAAGTAGACTCACATGCCTTTAATTGCGTTCAAGAACCATTCAAATCCGAGTTCTGAGCAGAGAGACAAACTCGTTTTACCGAGACGCATTCTTAAGCTCAAGGAATTTTAGACAGAAATTTGGCCGAGGACAAAAATGCAAAAGAATTAAGTGTAACAGAATGTTTTATTGAGTTTTTAAGTGTTATTGATGTGTTTTATTAACAAGGTAATAGTATAGCACCAAAGAAAGTAACAACAAACATAAAACAAGCGAGTCAATAAATAAAGCAACAATGTACCTACTTCATAAAATTACCCGAAATTCTCAAACTTCTCAAAAACGATTTTGATTATGAAAAAATTAAAAACGTTAGGACTGATTCTAATGTGTTTTAATATCATCTCAATAGTGTAGAAAATTAACATGCATTTTAATTTAAAGCCCCGAGCAACAAATTATAAAAAAAATCTAAAAACAATTATAGCAAATAAATTACTCGAGTAAAATTAATAAAATAATTTTCAAACTCATTGTTTAAATTACATGCACTGCTTAAACTTTGACCATAGCTCTGATACCATTGGTTGGAATAGATCTATGATTAAGAATAATTTATCGCTTCTAGAAGCGGCGGAATATAAAAAAAAATTTAGAAACACGTAAAACGATTTTATTACCTAGACAAAGTGCATGAACATATAATTTAAAATTAATAACTACAAATAATTTAATCAATGGTGCCCACAAGAAGAGTTGTAGTCTTTATTTTATACATTTGATGTAATAAAGTCTCACGAAGACTCTTGCTTGTAATTGCTTATTCATTAATAAAAAGTTGAAACGTTCATTCATTCTTCCTTGTCTGTTTGAAGCTTTATGATAAAACCTTAGTCTTTAGTCCATAAACAAACTAAACAACTTACGAAGAGACAAATGTAGATTTGCATGAACAAACTCTTCGTAGTTTGCTTAAAACGATATATTCGCAATCTAAGGGTCAAAGGACTATTGACCTCAGTACGATTTGTTAAAATATTATGTTAATTCCGTGTATACTCTCCAGAATAGTCTAATTAACGTGTAACATTGTTAAAAGGCCCATTAGGTTGATTGTTAGATGGGCTTTATTTTTCTCCTTGTTAGTTAGAGCTGATTAGTGTGTGGGATTAATTCCCTTAGCTGTACACGTTTTTCTTAGCTGTCCTTAGTTGTCAACAGCTGATTATTTGTTTCCTTGTATAGTAGGATTAGGTTTCCTTATTTGTTTATTTTCCTTTCCTTGTAATGTGTATAAATACACGTCTGATGCTAATGAGAAAATATCAATTCCGCACATCTCTTTATCTCTGTTTTACTTTTATGGTATCAGAGCTACACAAAACCCTAAAACACATATAGGTACTCGTGATCATACACCATGGCCGAGTCCAATAATACCACTTTTACTGGAAATTCTTCTTCTTCTCAACCTGGGATTAATCCTATTATCTCAGCTGACAATTCTTCTCATTCCATCACTTCCCATAAATTGAATGGGAGTAATTTCATGGAGTGGTCTCAATTAGTCAAACTATTCGTTCAAGGGAGAGGCAAATTTGGCTATTTGTCTGGAATCACAACCAAACCAGACGTGAAGGAAGATGCAGCCAAATATGGCGTTTGGGAGGCTGAAAATTCCATGATTATGTCATGGCTCATTAATTCTATGGATGCAGGTCTAGGGAGGACGTATCTTTTTCTTCCTACAGCAAGTGACATCTGGACGGCGGTTAGAGAGACGTACTCTGATCTTGGCAACGCTGGCACACTCTTTGAGATAGAAACTCAATTGAGCAAGGCTAGACAAGGCGAGAGGTCAGTGACAAAGTACTACACCGACCTGAAGATGCTTTGGCAAGAGGAAGACCTTTATTGCAACCACGAGTGGAGCTGCCCAAAGGACAGCGCCTTGTACCAGAAGCTCGTGGAGAAAGGAAGAGTTTTTAAATTTTTGGTTGGCTTGAATGCAGATCTTGATGAAGTCAGAGGAAGGATTCTTGGCCGAGACCCTCTCCCAAGCACCCGGGAGGTTTTTTCGGAAGTCCGGAGAGAGGAAACTCGTCGCCAAGTCATGCTGGGATCCGGAAAGAATGAGGCTGCACCAACACATTCAGAAACGAGTGCAATGGTGTCTTCCAAGCCTAATTACAACAACAACAATAACAACAACAACAACCGGAACCCAAGAAATTCCTCTGGCCGCTACAACAACAATGCTCCTACTTCTGAGTACTGCAAAAAGATAGGGCACATCAAAGCAAAGTGCTGGAAGCTTCACGGCAAACCTGATGATCTTCCACAGCCCTTCAACAACAACAACAAGGGTGCCTTTCAAGCCTCTCAGTCCACGGCACCCAAGTCTCAGCCAAGCAGCCCTAGAGCCTCTTCATCAACTCAAGATCAGTCTTCTTTCACTAAAGGAGATTTAGAGCAAATGCTTAAGATGTGGTCCTCTCATCAATCAACATCAACCTTAGCTAAAAAAGGTATTCATGTAGCAGCCCTTAAAACAACCTTAGAAAACTCCAATCCTTGGATTTTAGATTCTGGTGCTACAAACCACATGACTGACTCATCATATCTTTTCCATACATATTATCCTTGTTCTGGTCATGAAAAAGTGCAAATTGCAGATGGATCTCTTTCAGCCATCGCTGGGAAAGGTTCAATTATTTTATCACCATCCATTACTCTTTCTAATGTTCTACATGTTCCTAAACTTGCCTATAACCTCTTATCCGTTCATAAATTGACAACTGATTCACAATGCAAACTCACTTTTATTCCTTCTGGTTGTAATTTTCAGGATCTAAGTTCGGGGAAGATGATTGGCAGTGCTGAAGAAAATGGAGGGCTCTACTACTTCACATCCGAGACCACCTTGAGTAAACAAATTCAGAAACCTCTTTGTTCTAGTTTATTTTCCGTATCTGATGACATTATGTTGTGGCATTTTCGTTTGGGACATCCAAGTTTTGGTTATTTAAAGCATTTGTTTCCCTCTATGTTTCATAATAAGAATATTGATTTTTTGCAATGTGAAATCTGTCAATTGGCAAAACATAAAAGGTCTCATTTTCCTACTTTCAAATATACACCTTCTAAACCTTTTGCTTTAATTCATAGTGATATTTGGGGGCCATCTCGTGTAAAATCTTTAACCAACACTGCTGGTTCATTACCTTTATTGATGATCACACTAGAAACACGTGGATATACCTTTTAAAGGATAAATCTGAGGCTGAAAACACTTTCAAAATTTTTTACAAAATGGTTGAAACTCAATTTGATAGCCGTATTCAGATTTTGAGAACTGATAATGGTAGAGAATATTTTAACAAAATCCTTGGTGAGTTTTTAAATGAAAAAGGCATAATCCATCAGAGTTCTTGTGTTTATACACCTCAACAAAATGGAGTTGCCGAAAGGAAAAATAGACATCTACTTGAAGTTACTCGAGCTATAATGTTTTCTATGAATGTTCCAAAACGTTTTTGGGGAGAAGCTTTGTTAACTGCTACATATCTAATTAATAGAATGCCAAGCAAAATCCTTAGCTATAAAACTCCCATTTCTACACTTAAATTTTTTTTCCCGGAGAACAAATGTTTCACACATCTAAATCCTAAAATCTTTGGGTGTACTGCCTTTGTACACGTTCATGATCATGCTAGAGGAAAATTGGATCCTAGAGCAATTAAATGCATTTTTCTTGGTTTTTCACCAACTCAAAAAGGTTTTAAATGTTATGACCCTAGCTCGGGTAAATTCTTTGTAAGTATGGATGTCACATTTTTTGAAAACAAACCTTTTTTTGACAAAATCCCTCTTCAGGGGGAGAATAATATTGAAGAGTGTTTTTGGGATTTAAATCATTCTCTGCCTATTTTGGATCTGCCTAATATTTCTAGCCGTGTACAAAATGTCCCAAATGCTCCAAATGATCAAAATGAAATGTCATCATATAATGAAAATGGAACTGATTCAAATGAGGAACCAATATCTGATTTCCGTGTTAACTCAAGAGTGCAATCAGAAAGTGAAGTTGAAACTCCAGCACTGTCATCATCAGAACCAAACACGGATCAAGGTAATTCTTCTCCTTTCATCTCAAATTCACCCATTCTTGATGAGTCAGCCGAGAGTATAGGTACACTTGAAATTCTAGATGAGCGAATTGCCCTTAGAAAAGGAACCAGAAATTGCACCACTAGACAAGCCGAGAAGTTTCCCATGTACCCCTTGTCTAATTATGTCTCATATAAAAATGTGTCTCATGCCTTTAGAGCCTTTACCACAAATTTGTTGATTGATGAGATACCTAGTTCTATTTATGAAGCTCTGAGTATTCCTAAGTGGAAAGAGGCTGTTTTAGAGGAAATGAGAGCTTTAAAAAAGAATGAGACTTGGGAACTGATTGTGTTGCCTGCAGGAAAAAGAACAGTTGATTGCAAATGGATATTTACTATCAAGTATAATGCCGAGGGAGAAATTGACAGGTACAAAGCAAGGCTGGTTGCTCATGGGTTCACTCAAACCTATGGGCTGGATTACGAGGAGACCTTTGCTCCGATTGCCAAGCTAAACACCGTCAGAGTCCTACTCTCTCTTGCCGTGAATCTTGACTGGCCACTACGACAATTTGACGTCAAGAATGCCTTCCTCAACGGAGAACTAGAGGAAGAAGTCTTTATGCAGCCACCTCCGGGATTTGATCACACGGCCAATGGGAAAGTGTGCTTTCTTAAGAATGCACTGTATGGACTCAAGCAATCTCCACGAGCTTGGTTTGGCAGATTTACTAAGGCGATGAAGGATCAGCAATACACGCAAGCCCACAGTGATCATACCATGTTCTACAAACATTCTCTAAATGGTAAACTCGCCATATTGATTGTTTATGTGGATGACATTGTGATGACAGGTGATGATGAGGCTGAACTCAGCAAGTTGACAAGATTCCTAGCTCAGCAATTTGAAGTGAAAGACCTAGGAAGTCTCAAATACTTTCTAGGTATGGAAGTGGCCAGGTCCTCAAAGGGGATTGCAAGCTCACAACGAAAGTACGTGCTCGATCTACTCAAGGAAACAGGTCTACTCGGCTGCAGACCTACCTCTACTCCAATTGATCCAAATCATAAGCTCACAACGACAAATGATGATGAGGATCCGGCAGACAAGAAAAGGTATCAAAGGCTGGTTGGGAAATTGATTTACTTGCCTCACACACGGCCAGACATTGCATTTGCAGTGAGCCTTGTAAGTCAACACATGCACAATCCATCCAAGAATCATTTAGAGGCTGTGTATCGCATTCTACACTACCTCAAAGGAAGTCCGGGAAAAGGAGTTTTATTCAAGAAGGAATCAGGGAGGCAGATAGAAGTGTTCACAAATGCTGACTATGCCGGGTGTTCAGATGACCGGCGATCAACCTCAGCCTATTGTACCTTTGTTTGGGGTAATCTTGTGACGTGGAGAAATAAGAAGCAAGCTGTTGTGTCTCGAAGTAGTGCAGAGGCAGAGTTCCGAGCTATGGCGCAAGGTATTTGTGAGATCATTTGGATCCGAGGCATCTTAAATGAGCTCCGGGTTAAGTTCACAGCTCCCATGAAGCTGTTTTGTGATAACAAGTCTGCCATCAGCATCGCCAACAATCCAGTTCAACATGACCGGACAAAGCACGTGGAGATAGATCGTCACTTTATCAAAGAGAAGCTAGAAAGGGGGGAAATTTGCATGCCATTCGTTCCAACATCAGAGCAGCTAGCAGATGTTCTCACCAAAGGGCTTTACAAGACAAAGTTTGAAGACTTTTTAAGCAAGTTGGGCATGATAGATATCTTTGCACCAACTTGAGGGGGACTGTTAAAATATTATGTTAATTCCGTGTATACTCTCCAGAATAGTCTAATTAACGTGTAACATTGTTAAAAGGCCCATTAGGTTGATTGTTAGATGGGCTTTATTTTTCTCCTTGTTAGTTAGAGCTGATTAGTGTGTGGGATTAATTCCCTTAGCTGTACACGTTTTTCTTAGCTGTCCTTAGTTGTCAACAGCTGATTATTTGTTTCCTTGTATAGTAGGATTAGGTTTCCTTATTTGTTTATTTCCCTTTCCTTGTAATGTGTATAAATACACGTCTGATGCTAATGAGAAAATATCAATTCCGCACATCTCTTTATCTCTGTTTTACTTTTACGATTGTTAGGAGAATCTATGATGTCTTGTTATGGGGCATTGAGAGTTGGAGACTCTATAGTTCTTCTAGGTATCTTCCGAAGGTACTGAATTGACCTGTGCACTTCTAGAGACAAAATAAGAACAAACCATTTAACCTCTTATGTCTCGAAGTCACTTCGTATGAATTGCATCGTGCTTACCTTAATCCTGAAATGAGACATGCCATTTCACTGCTTACATATTCTCATTTAAGAAAGTCAGAGTTCGGACTCACTATGTGATTCTGAACAGAGCCTATTGGTGAAGTACTAAGTTGTGAGAATGTCATGAGTAACTTTTCGAAGTTCTCATAGAGATGGAATTCATGTACAAGATTGCTGAAATGCAATGTATATCACCTCATGCTTTGTTCTTTGGAATGTGAATAAATGAACTGGCCAGTGTCCAAATTGAGTCCTGACTCTTTTGGATGAAACAATGTGACTTGTTAGCTCCTCGTCAATACATTGTTTCTAACTTATTCATAAGCGACAAAGGAGTTGAGGAAATAACAGCTAGAAGGGTAAAATGGTAATTTTGTAAATCCCGACTAGCTGATGATATTCATGAAGGGTAAACATAGATAATATTCAGTGGATCCGCTCATCATAATTTGGTTGAATTCTTGAGTAGAAAATAAATTCATTTGAACAGAGAGATTTTCAGTGTCAACTCTTTAGTGGAGTCAGTTGACATTAAGCTAAACTTGGAAAAGGTTTGTGAACTTTTGAGTCCAAGTGTTTAGCTCAAGCTTTGTTCATTTGGATCCATGAGGTCACTGTCACGAATCACATCGAGTAGGAATAGTTAAACTAGAAGCTAAGTCAAAACAAGAACGAGACAAGTTTTATGAAAATTGTCAAAAGGGTATTTTTGTCTTTTGAGACAGAAGATGAAATGAATGTCAATAAATTTTTTGACATGGTCATTTGATGACATGCATCACTCGGCCAAAATTAGATTTATTGGGCCCTGTGGATTAATTTCATTTCATAAGAATTTTATTGAAAATTCTTAATGGGCATTTTTCATGTTGTCATGAACAAATGGGAAAGCTTCTAGAAGTCCTTTCTAGAGTGTTTTAGGCGCCCACTACCCAAAGGAAAAGAGAGAATATTTTGTGCATGAATGTATGAAGATACTTGCCAAAAAAATAAGTGGAAACAAATTTCCTCAAAGAGGCAAGAGGAATTTCGGCGATATGAGTCAAAGGCAAGGCAAGGAACAAAAAAGGAAACAAATCCAAGCCTTCTAGAAGGCTGCCTTGGCCGTGTGACATAAGTGGGAAGGAGGCAATATTTGCTCATGAATATGTGATATTCTATAGAAGAGGAAACTACCTTGTTGAAGGTGAGACCTCTCCTATAAATAGGAGCCTCATTCTTCACATTCCATTCATCCAAAGTTTAAGAGATTGAGAGACTCTCTCTCTAGAACTTGACCGATTCCTCTCCCTCTCTCTCTCTTCAATTTTGTTTTTGGTTTTGGCACCTAGGTTCTCATTTGACCTACTGTTTTAGCTCTTCGACTTTAAGACTTGTTCTTAAGTCGTAGTGTTTAAAAGTGCCCACACACTAATTCCTTTTTCTCTCGAGTGATTTAGTGATAGAAACTTTCATGGTTGCTCGAGTTGCCGAGGAAGGAAGAGAGACGTGCTGCGAGGGGAGACGAACGTTGCAACCTTTTCCAAAAGCTTCTCAACGTTCAAGCTTCTAAAAAGGTTAGTAATCTTTAATGCTCATATTAGTTTTTATTTACATGTGCTTGCTCTTTGTCTAGGTTAGTAAAAACGTTTTACTAGTTAAAAGAAAATTTTTAAAATTCCGCCGCTTACCGAAGCGTTAAACTTTTTCGTAAACCCTAGATCAATTCCAACAAATGGTATCAGAGCTATGGTCAAAGATATGCATGTACATGTATTCAAAATTATGAGCTTGAAAATCGTTTTCGAAAGTTTACTAATTTTGTGACAAGTTAGAATTGTTATCTTAGATTTTTTTTTAATTTATTGCTCTTGCCTTTAAATTAAAAATCATGTTGATTTTCTATGAGTTTGGGATGATATTAAAACACATTAGAATCAGTTCTAAATTTTTTTAATTTTTTATATTAAAAAACGTGTTTTTAAGTTTGAGAACATTTCGAGTAAATTTTGTGACTAGTTTTCTTGTCTTACTAGTTTCTTTTATTTACTTGAATCGTTTTATGCTTATTGTTATTTCTTTTATACCATGTTATTACCTTGCTAATAAAATACAAATAAAAGCTTTAACAACTTCCTAAAACGTTCCGTTACACTCGATTCTTTTTCGCACCTAAAAAGACCGAACTTTAATTATTTCTTTTTCTTCGAGCTGGAGTAAAACCCGCAGTAAAAGTGGCATAACTCTCTGCTCCGAAATTTAAATTTAATGGTTCATGAATCAAATTAAAGGTCTATTTGTACTCTTTCCAATGCCACCAGTTTCGGGTCAAAATGACCTCGGAGCCGCCACTTATGCCGATTTTACTCCGAGGTGCGCGGCTGTTCCGAAAGTCCAGTTTTTTAGAAATCCGGATTTTCAGCCCCCACTGCCATGAATTATAGAACTCTAATGAGAAAATTTTCTTGAGCAAAAATATTTTTCATAAGATTATAAACATGATGTGTAAGATTAAAATGTTTTGTTTTTTGAAAGTTTAATTGAAATTGAATTTTTACAAAACTAGTTTGAATTTTGAAAAACCGTTTTCATTTTCAAACTTGAAAATATTTTGTCATCCAAATCAAATAAGTTTTCAAAATGTTTTCAAAACTATATCTATATCACATATGTTCAAAATCTATATGCTCTTGAAAATTTGAGTGGGAGGTCTCTTCGTAGACAAGCCGAAAAATAAAAGATGTGTAATCTCAAACTTTCAAGTGTTCGAGTGAGTTGAAGTTCACACTTTCCTCATGCACTTTCCCGAAATTGAAAATAGGAAAAGATCCGAGTATGTCCCTTGTGCCTTTATGCACTAACACTGCTCTGAACATGAAGATCTAGGATTCTTTTCTAGTTGTCCGCTCTATCGCTCTATAACTAGGAAAAACCGTTTCCGAAGTTATAAGAGTCGATGTACCAACTCCAAAAACTAAGTGGGAGGGTTATACTTGTTGTTTGTAACCCACGATCTCCAACACTAATGAAAAAAGCAATTAACGTGAGACTAAGAGCCGCTCTTGCGACCCTCTCTTAAATGGGAGTACTCTAAGGCGTTTTTGCTTCGATCATTGCTCAATGAGCTACGTCCGAGAGTGATACGATGAAGGCAAGGCCTCCCCTTGGGGGATTGTTTTTCAAAGTTGACCTTTTGGACTAAGTGGTTGGTTACACACTTAGGCTCAATCCCTAGTAATCCTCCCTTGAGGCTCTGCAAAAGGATGTTAGTGATCAAACTAATTTAAAAGGTGGCTAGTCAAAATTGGTGTATTGACATCTTGGCTAAGCATTAATGATGTGTCATTTACTTATAAATGGAGATTTTTTGCGGCCTTCTCTTGAGGGAGTAAATTATCATTTGGTTTATAACAACACCTTTGGATTTTATCAAGTCTTAAACAAACTTAAATTCTAGACCAAAGACTAATCATAAACTTGTTTCAACTTAATTAAGCAACATGTCTCTCAACCCTCTCTCAACCATTCTTTCCTCGAACAAACTCGAAAACAAAAACTGCGTAGATTCAAAACGTAAGCTCAATATCATCAATACCATTAACAAATGGGTACTCACCACCCCGTGTTCTCCTCAAACGAATAATGATTCGACTCTAGAGGACAAAAACGCATTGGCGGCCTGGCTTCGATCCGATGAGATTGTGAGGTGCTTAGCATCTATGAACAATGTGCTGAAAGAGCAACATCGTGACATTGAGACAACCGCCAACATGCTCTACAATCTCCTTGAGATGTTTGGAGGGCAAAGGCATCAAGCAAGGCAACAAGCAATTCGACAGTTTATGAACTATCGCATGAAGGCTAGGACTCCTGTCAGGGACCATACGATCATGATCGTTAGTTACCTGATTGAGATGGAAATCCTAGGATCTAAAATTAACGAGGAGATCAAAATAGATATGATCTTGGAAACTCTCCCCGAATCTTTTGATACCTTCAAGTGGAACTACTCCATGAATAAGCTAGAGTACATTGTTACCGAGCTTGTAAAGGAGCTTCACACTGCTAAAGGTCTCACTAAGAGAAAGAGGAATCAAGGAGAGGCACATGCTACTGAGCAAAAAGCCTCCGCCTCTGAAACTGAGATGAGACCTCACAAGGCCGATAAAAAGAACTATCCTGCCTATCTCAAAGCAAAGGAACATAGTATTGTACTAGTTACCGAAGCATGCTTAGTAGCTGATAATGTATCAACGTGGATTCTTGACTCCGCTGCTACTAACCATATTTGTTGTTCCTTGACTGGTTTCAAGAAAACCAAAAGATTAGAGGAAGGCGAGTTCTGTTTCAAATGGGGTGATGGGAGCCTCGTGTCTGCGAAGGCTGTGGGGTCCGTGACGGTGTCTTTTGAAGACCGCACTTTATACTTGAATAATTTTTATTTTGTTCCTACCTTTGGGATGAACTTAATATCCGTTGCTCGTCTTCTTGAGCAAGATTATTGTTTAAAGTTCATTAAGAATGGAATTCGTATTTCGTTTCTTGATAATTCTTTTGTCACTGCTGCATGTATGAAGAATGCTCTTTTTTACATTTATCCCACTCAACCTTCCCTATTAGACACCGAAATAGATAATGATCTTATTAGGGAGCCAAAGAGAATCAAACTTTCTGAATCCTCCGATCTAACAAAATCAACATACCTCTGGCACTTAAGACTTGGTCATATCAGTCTAGATAGGATTAAGAGACTTGTGAAGGATGGTCCACTCCAAGCCTCTGCAATAGGTTCACTACCTATTTGTGAATCCTGCATAGAAGGAAAAATGACTAAGAGACCTTTCTCCGATAAAGGTCGAAGAGCCACTGAGCTGCTAGAACTAGTACATTCTGATGTATGTGGTCCGCTCAGTCAACAGGCACATGGTGGATACGAATACTTCGTTACCTTCACCGATGATACGAACACAAATCCGAGACCTTTAACGTATTTAAGGTCTTTAGGGCTTTAGTGCAAAAGCAAACTGGCAAAGTGATCAAAACACTTCGATCTGATCGAGGTGGTGAGTATATGTCTAGAGAGTTCGATGACTTTCTTAAAGAAGAAGGTATCGCTTCTCAGCTTACCGCACCTAGCACACCTCAACAAAACGGGGTGTCAGAGAGAAGAAATCGAACTCTTATGGAGATGGTTAGATCAATGATGAGTTACTCATCACTCCCTCTTTCCTTTTGGCGATATGCCCTCTAAATAGCCGCTTACATTCTGAACCTAGTTCTGTCCAAAACGGTTCCTGGTACTCCATATGAACGATGGACTGGCCCCTAAAGTAAATCTTGGCCGCATCAAAATTTGGGGATGCCCCGCACATGTGCTGAGGTAAAAGACTAGCAAGTTGGCTAGTAGGTAAGAATTGTGTATGTTCGTTGGATATCCGAAGGAAACCAAAGGTTTCACATTCTATAGTCCCGAGGACGATAACACTTTCGTTAGCACGAATGCTCGTTTCCTTGAGGAGGACTTTATGAAGGATGCAAAACCTAGAAGCAAAATTGTGCTTGAAGAAAAGTTGGGTGAGGAAGCTTCTACCTCATCTGTAAGAACTGTTCTAACCCCAACTGAAACACAACCTAACTCTTCAGAATCTCGTCAAGTAGTACTTCGACGTAGTGGGAGGGCTACTCAAAAGCCTGACAGGTACATGTCCTATGGAGACTCTCGTAGCCATCTCTAACATGGACGATCCTGTCTCCTATAGCCAAACGATGGCTTGTTCTGAATCAAACATTTGGCTTGACGCCATGAAAGTTGAGATGCACTCGATGTATGTCAACAAAGTCTAGAAACTTGTAGACCTTCCTGAAGGGATTAAACCTGTAGGGTGTAAGTGGATATACAAGAAGAAAATGGGTCCGGATGGGAACGTCGAGACGTTCAAAGCACGACTTGTGGCGAAGGGTTATACCCAACAAGAAGGGATTGACTATGAAGAAACCTTCTCGCCAGTCGCGATGCTTAAATCCATCCGCATACTCCTATCCATAGCTGCAGCTCTCGACTATGAGATCTGGCAAATGGATGTCAAGACAGCTTTCCTGAATGGCAATCTTGACGCGCGCATTTACATGGCTCAATCAGACGGTTTAGTGGAAAAAGGTCAAGAAACCAAGGTTTCTGAGTTACTTAAGTCCATTTATGGACTCAAGCAAGCATCTAGGTCATGGAATATTAGATTCGATGAAACTGTGAAAAGCTTCGGCTTTGAACAGTCAATAGATAAGCCTTGTGTTTACAAGTTAATACACGAAGGCAGAGTTGTGTTTCTGGTACTATATGTCGATGATATATTACTCATAGGTAACGATGTGGGTAAATTATCTGAGGTTAAGGTCTGGTTAGCCAAGCAATTCGATATGAAGGATCTAGGAGAAGCCGCGTACATTCTGGGGATCCAAATCTTTCAAGATCGGAAAAACCGGACCCTGTCGCTCTCTCAAGCATCTTATATTGATAAGGTGATGGATCGCTTCTCGATGCAAGACTCCAAGAAGGGCCAAACACCCTTTATGCATGGAGTCTCACTCTCTAAGGACCAGTCTCCCAAGACTGCACAAGAGACTAAAGACATGAGGAAAATTCCTTACGCCTCTTCCGTAGGAAGCCTCATGTATGCTATGCTCTGCACTAGACCTGATATATGTTTCGCTGTTGGCGTAGTTAGCTGTTTCCAATCAAACCCTGGACCCGAGTACTGGATTGCTGTTAAGCATGTTCTTAAGTATCTTCGAAGAACTAGGAACTTGATGCTTACATACTCAGGTACTGACCTGACTATGACGGGATATACCGACTCCGATTTTCAAGCTGATAATGATTCCAGGAAATCCACTTCGGATCTGTGTTCATCCTTAATGTTGGAGGTGTTGTGTGGAGGAGTATTAAGCAATCTTGCATTGCTGACTCCACAATGTGATGTGATCCCACATGCAAAGAAACAAAGGCGTTTCAAGGAGCCAATTCCAAATTCAAGAGTTGAATACTTCAAAGAAGAGTTTCATGGCTTAAGCAAAGATTTATGGAATACAAAGACGAGAGCAAGGAAAATGAGAATCGAAGAAGAGGAGAGCTTATTCACGTCATTCAAGCTGTTATTGAAGAAGACTCATTTTAGTTATTATTGTTTGAGTTATTTATTTGTTATTTTCGTAGCAAAAAAAACAATGGGTTAAGTTGGAGTCTTTTTAAAGTGTGTTTGGGCTTTATTTATGTTAAATGAAGCCCATATGTGTTAGATATTAAGTTAGCCTTTTAATTTTAATGTTATTAGGCCTAAATAATGTCTTCTAGGCCCATTTAAGCTAGGGCAACAAGGAGCTCCGAATTTGCTTTGTATTTTCCTTATTTAAGGAGGTTTCGTGAATGAGAAAGGCAGACTATGTTTTTTATTAAAAAGTGAGAGAATTCTCTTTGTTTCTAGAAGAAACTTCTGAACTTATCAAGGTATTCCTTGTGGCGTTCATCCCCGACTTATCAAGCGAACTTACACATTCGTTTGTGGCGTCCTCATTATTCCAAGGTTCGCGTCTCTCTAGGCGTTGGGTCGCGGAGTCATCGAACTTGAGATCCTGGTTTGCGAAGGCACCAACATTGGTTCCGGGTCACCGTCACATTGTTGGCGTGGTTCGTATCATTTGGTATCAGAGCCGATCGAGTTCATCAAGGTTTTATCTATCCTTTTCGTTTTATTAAGAAAAAAAAATTCGTCATTCCCGAAATTGTGTTTTGGTCAGAATTGAAACAGTCATAACTTTTGATTCTGATATCGGATTTAGGTGTTTAATATATCGAATCAAAGATCTTTTTGTGCTCTATTGAATCGATTCAGGGTTTACTAGTAAACCTTGTCGTTGAATCCGAAAAAGTCAGTTTTCTATTGATTTTGAGTCCCCAAAAAGTTTCTGCCAGTTTCATCCGAATTTCCTAGTTTTTTTTTTTTTTTTTTTTTTTTTTTTTTTTTTTTTTTTCCATCTTCTTAGTTCGTTTTCTTAGTTCCTCTTTATTGAAGTTCTTTTCCCAGAAAAAAAGGGATTTAAAAAAAAAAAAAAAAGAGTCAGACTAAAAAAAAATAAATAAAAAGAGTCAGATTAAAAAAAAAAAGACAGATCCCAAAAAAAAAAAAAAAAAAAAAAAAAAAGTGTGGTGTCTATCTTTTTGGTTGGGTGCGTTGCGTCGCAATTGTTTGTGTTTGTTCTTTCTTGTTGGCCGCGTTTGGACGTCACTAGTTTACCTTTTTCATCACCGTTCATTAGTTTCAAAAGAAATAAAAGAGGATTCGAGTGGAAAGAGGCAAGAGAGTGTGAGTTTATCAGAGGGTAAAAGCCAATAATATTGAGTGTAAACACGAGCGAAATTGAGTGATCATCATACTTGAGAGAAACACGTGAGCAAGAGTTGTGAGGCCTTCTCTTTATTACTTCACTAGTGTATTGTTTTGCAGGATTTTAACTATGTCAGAAGCGGGAGACAATGATCAGCCCCCCGTCGGAGCCCAAAATTTTCAAGTGCAAGCAATCTATGGGGAAGTTACACGATTGATGCGACAAGAACTTATGGCGGTTATTGATCGCCTCGATCGAATGGAGCGCGACGCACGCCAAAGGCAGCCCCGAGCCGCACCACCCAGATTTGCACCAAATCCTCCGAGACGAAACCAACCAAGGAGGGCTGAAAATGAAGATGATGAGATGTTTGGGGAAGATGAGTTGGAGGATGATCTTGACAGAATCTCCCTCGAGAGTCGCCAAGGAGATTTGTACAACGAAGGACGAAGGGAGAGAAACCGATTTGATCGCGGTTTTGACAACATGGGCAACATCAAGATGAAAATTCTTGAATTCCGAGGACGAAGCGAACCCTAAATAGTACCTAGATTGGGAGCGTAAGATGGAAAGAGTGTTTGACTGTCATGAATATTCTGAACGAAAAAAGGTAAAACTCGCTGCCATTGAGTTTACAGAATATGCTGTTGTATGGTGGGACAAGCTATGCATTAGTAGGGAATACGGGGGAATTGCTCCCATTGACAACTGGGGAGAGATGAAGAGAGTAATGCGGAGACGATTTGTGCCAAATCACTACCGTCGAGATTTACTCAACAAGTTACAAGTTCTGCGACAAGGAAGCAAGAGCGTCGATGATTACTACAAAGAGCTTGAGATGACGCTGATTCGGGCCAACGTCGACGAAGATCGTGAAGCTACAATGTCAAGATTCTTGAGAGGCCTCAACCGCGAGATTGCCGACACGATTGAGCTTCATCACTACGAGACCTTGGAGGAGCTTCTTCACATGGCGCTGAAAGTGGAGAAACAGCAACAAAGGCGGAGTGTTTTGCGTCACCAAAGTTCAAGCCAAGTCCCATGGAAGCCAAAGTTCCCAAAGAAGGAAGAGATTCCTCCTATTTCTAGAGGAAAGTTCGAGCAAAAGACACATGTCCCGACAACCACCAACCAAGTCAAACCACCTAATCGCACTAGCGAGATAAAGTGTTTCAAATGTCTTGGAAGAGGGCACATCGCTAATCAGTGTCCAAATCAGCGTGTCATGGTGCTTCGGGAGGGCGATGATATTGAGTCTGAGGCTAGCGATGAAGAGGTTGATCCAGACATGCCAGAGTTGGAAGATGATGAAGAGATATCGACCGAGCAGGGCGAGTTTCTTTTCGTGTCACGTCGGGCATTGACCACTAAAGTGAAGGAAGACGATGGACACGTACTACACGAGAGAATGTTTCCAACCATCGGCGAATTCAACAACATCCAAGATTTGAGGACAAATCTACTTTAAGAGAGAGAGAATGATGTGATCCCACATGCAAAGAAACAAAGACGTTTCAAGGAGCGAATTCCAAATTCAAGAGTTGAATACTTCAAAGAAGAGTTTCATGGCTTAAGCAAAGATGAATGGAAGAAATACAAAGACGAGAGCAAGGAAAATGAGAATCGAAGAAGAGGAGAGCTTATTCACGTCATTCAAGCTGTTATTGAAGAAGACTCAATTTAGTTATTATTGTTTGAGTTATTTATTTGTTATTTTCGTAGCAAAAGAACAATGGGTTAAGTTGGAGTCTTTTTAAAGTGTGTTTGGGCTTTATTTATGTTAAATGAAGCCCATATGTGTTAGATATTAAGTTAGCCTTTTAATTTTAATGTTATTAGGCCTAAATAATGTCTTCTAGGCCCATTTAAGCTAGGGCAACAAGGAGCTCCGAATTTGCTTTGTATTTTCCTTATTTAAGGAGGTTTCGTGAATGAGAAAGGCAGACTATGTTTTTTTATTAAAAAGTGAGAGAATTCTCTTTGTTTCTAGAAGAAACTTCTGAACTTATCAAGGAATTCCTTGTGGCGTTCATCCCCGACTTATCAAGCGAACTTACACATTCGTTTGTGGCATCCTCATTATTCCAAGGTTCGCGTCTCTCTAGGCGTTGGGTCGCGGAGTCATCGAACTTGAGATCCTGGTTTGCGAAGGCACCAACATTGGTTCCGGGTCACCGTCACATTGTTGGCGTGGTTCGTATCATTTGGTATCAGAGCCGATCGAAAGGTTTTATCTATCCTTCTCGTTTTATTAAGAAAAAAAAATTCGTCATTCCCGAAATTGTGTTTAGGTCAGAATTGAAACAGTCATAACTTTTGATTCTGATATCGGATTTAGGTGTTTAATATATCGAATCAAAGATCTTTTTGTGCTCTATTGAATCGATTCAGGGTTTACTAGTAAACCTTGTCGTTGAATCCGAAAAAGTCAGTTTTCTATTGATTTTGAGTCCCCAAAAAGTTTCTGCCAGTTTCATCCGAATTTCCTAGTTTTTTTTTTTTTTTTTTTTTTTCCATCTTCTTAGTTCGTTTTCTTAGTTCCTCTTTATTGAAGTTCTTTTCCCAGAAAAAAAAAGGGATTTAAAAAAAAAAAAAAAGAGTAAGATTAAAAAAAAATAAATAAAAAGAGTCAGATTAAAAAAAAAAAAAGACAGATCCCAAAAAAAAAAAAAAAAAAGAAAAAAAGAAAAAAAAAAGTGTGGTGTCTATCTTTTTGGTTGGGTGCGTTGCGTCGCAATTGTTTGTGTTTGTTCTTTCTTGTTGGTCGCGTTTGGACGTCACTAGTTTACCTTTTTCATCACCGTTCATTAGTTTCAAAAGAAATAAAAGAGGATTCGAGTGGAAATAGGCAAGAGAGTGTGAGTTTATCAGAGGGTAAAAGCCAATAATATTGAGTGTAAACACGAGCGAAATTGAGTGATCATCATACTTGAGAGAAACACGTGAGCAAGAGTTGTGAGGCCTTCTCTTTATTACTTCACTAGTGTATTGTTTTGCAGGATTTTAACTATGTCAGAAGCGGGAGACAATGATCAGCCCCCCGTCGGAGCCCAAAATTTTCAAGTGCAAGCAATCTATGGGGAAGTTACACGATTGATGCGACAAGAACTTATGGCGGTTATTGATCGCCTCGATCGAATGGAGCGCGACGCACGCCAAAGGCAGCCCCGAGCCGCACCACCCAGATTTGCACCAAATCCTCCGAGACGAAACCAACCAAGGAGGGCTGAAAATGAAGATGATGAGATGTTTGGGGAAGATGAGTTGGAGGATGATCTTGACAGAATCTCCCTCGAGAGTCGCCAAGGAGATTTGTACAACGAAGGACGAAGGGAGAGAAACCGATTTGATCGCGGTTTTGACAACATGGGCAACATCAAGATGAAAATTCTTGAATTCCGAGGACGAAGCGAACCCTAAATAGTACCTAGATTGGGAGCGTAAGATGGAAAGAGTGTTTGACTGTCATGAATATTCTGAACGAAAAAAGGTAAAACTCGCTGCCATTGAGTTTACAGAATATGCTGTTGTATGGTGGGACAAGCTATGCATTAGTAGGGAATACGGGGGAATTGCTCCCATTGACAACTGGGGAGAGATGAAGAGAGTAATGCGGAGACGATTTGTGCCAAATCACTACCGTCGAGATTTACTCAACAAGTTACAAGTTCTGCGACAAGGAAGCAAGAGCGTCGATGATTACTACAAAGAGCTTGAGATGACGCTGATTCGGGCCAACGTCGACGAAGATCGTGAAGCTACAATGTCAAGATTCTTGAGAGGCCTCAACCGCGAGATTGCCGACACGATTGAGCTTCATCACTACGAGACCTTGGAGGAGCTTCTTCACATGGCGCTGAAAGTGGAGAAACAGCAACAAAGGCGGAGTGTTTTGCGTCACCAAAGTTCAAGCCAAGTCCCATGGAAGCCAAAGTTCCCAAAGAAGGAAGAGATTCCTCCTATTTCTAGAGGAAAGTTCGAGCAAAAGACACATGTCCCGACAACCACCAACCAAGTCAAACCACCTAATCGCACTAGCGAGATAAAGTGTTTCAAATGTCTTGGAAGAGGGCACATCGCTAATCAGTGTCCAAATCAGCGTGTCATGGTGCTTCGGGAGGGCGATGATATTGAGTCTGAGGCTAGCGATGAAGAGGTTGATCCAGACATGCCAGAGTTGGAAGATGATGAAGAGATATCGACCGAGCAGGGCGAGTTTCTTTTCGTGTCACGTCGGGCATTGACCACTAAAGTGAAGGAAGACGATGGACACGTACTACACGAGAGAATGTTTCCAACCATCGGCGAATTCAACAACATCCAAGATTTGAGGACAAATCTACTTTAAGAGAGAGAGAATGATGTGATCCCACATGCAAAGAAACAAAGACGTTTCAAGGAGCGAATTCCAAATTCAAGAGTTGAATACTTCAAAGAAGAGTTTCATGGCTTAAGCAAAGATGAATGGAAGAAATACAAAGACGAGAGCAAGGAAAATGAGAATCGAAGAAGAGGAGAGCTTATTCACGTCATTCAAGCTGTTATTGAAGAAGACTCAATTTAGTTATTATTGTTTGAGTTATTTATTTGTTATTTTCGTAGCAAAAGAACAATGGGTTAAGTTGGAGTCTTTTTAAAGTGTGTTTGGGCTTTATTTATGTTAAATGAAGCCCATATGTGTTAGATATTAAGTTAGCCTTTTAATTTTAATGTTATTAGGCCTAAATAATGTCTTCTAGGCCCATTTAAGCTAGGGCAACAAGGAGCTCCGAATTTGCTTTGTATTTTCCTTATTTAAGGAGGTTTCGTGAATGAGAAAGGCAGACTATGTTTTTTTATTAAAAAGTGAGAGAATTCTCTTTGTTTCTAGAAGAAACTTCTGAACTTATCAAGGAATTCCTTGTGGCGTTCATCCCCGACTTATCAAGCGAACTTACACATTCGTTTGTGGCATCCTCATTATTCCAAGGTTCGCGTCTCTCTAGGCGTTGGGTCGCGGAGTCATCGAACTTGAGATCCTGGTTTGCGAAGGCACCAACATTGGTTCCGGGTCACCGTCACATTGTTGGCGTGGTTCGTATCATTTGGTATCAGAGCCGATCGAAAGGTTTTATCTATCCTTCTCGTTTTATTAAGAAAAAAAAATTCGTCATTCCCGAAATTGTGTTTAGGTCAGAATTGAAACAGTCATAACTTTTGATTCTGATATCGGATTTAGGTGTTTAATATATCGAATCAAAGATCTTTTTGTGCTCTATTGAATCGATTCAGGGTTTACTAGTAAACCTTGTCGTTGAATCCGAAAAAGTCAGTTTTCTATTGATTTTGAGTCCCCAAAAAGTTTCTGCCAGTTTCATCCGAATTTCCTAGTTTTTTTTTTTTTTTTTTTTTTTTTCCATCTTCTTAGTTCGTTTTCTTAGTTCCTCTTTATTGAAGTTCTTTTCCCAGAAAAAAAAAGGGATTTAAAAAAAAAAAAAAAGAGTAAGATTAAAAAAAAATAAATAAAAAGAGTCAGATTAAAAAAAAAAAAAGACAGATCCCAAAAAAAAAAAAAAAAAAGAAAAAAAGAAAAAAAAAAGTGTGGTGTCTATCTTTTTGGTTGGGTGCGTTGCGTCGCAATTGTTTGTGTTTGTTCTTTCTTGTTGGTCGCGTTTGGACGTCACTAGTTTACCTTTTTCATCACCGTTCATTAGTTTCAAAAGAAATAAAAGAGGATTCGAGTGGAAATAGGCAAGAGAGTGTGAGTTTATCAGAGGGTAAAAGCCAATAATATTGAGTGTAAACACGAGCGAAATTGAGTGATCATCATACTTGAGAGAAACACGTGAGCAAGAGTTGTGAGGCCTTCTCTTTATTACTTCACTAGTGTATTGTTTTGCAGGATTTTAACTATGTCAGAAGCGGGAGACAATGATCAGCCCCCCGTCGGAGCCCAAAATTTTCAAGTGCAAGCAATCTATGGGGAAGTTACACGATTGATGCGACAAGAACTTATGGCGGTTATTGATCGCCTCGATCGAATGGAGCGCGACGCACGCCAAAGGCAGCCCCGAGCCGCACCACCCAGATTTGCACCAAATCCTCCGAGACGAAACCAACCAAGGAGGGCTGAAAATGAAGATGATGAGATGTTTGGGGAAGATGAGTTGGAGGATGATCTTGACAGAATCTCCCTCGAGAGTCGCCAAGGAGATTTGTACAACGAAGGACGAAGGGAGAGAAACCGATTTGATCGCGGTTTTGACAACATGGGCAACATCAAGATGAAAATTCTTGAATTCCGAGGACGAAGCGAACCCTAAATAGTACCTAGATTGGGAGCGTAAGATGGAAAGAGTGTTTGACTGTCATGAATATTCTGAACGAAAAAAGGTAAAACTCGCTGCCATTGAGTTTACAGAATATGCTGTTGTATGGTGGGACAAGCTATGCATTAGTAGGGAATACGGGGGAATTGCTCCCATTGACAACTGGGGAGAGATGAAGAGAGTAATGCGGAGACGATTTGTGCCAAATCACTACCGTCGAGATTTACTCAACAAGTTACAAGTTCTGCGACAAGGAAGCAAGAGCGTCGATGATTACTACAAAGAGCTTGAGATGACGCTGATTCGGGCCAACGTCGACGAAGATCGTGAAGCTACAATGTCAAGATTCTTGAGAGGCCTCAACCGCGAGATTGCCGACACGATTGAGCTTCATCACTACGAGACCTTGGAGGAGCTTCTTCACATGGCGCTGAAAGTGGAGAAACAGCAACAAAGGCGGAGTGTTTTGCGTCACCAAAGTTCAAGCCAAGTCCCATGGAAGCCAAAGTTCCCAAAGAAGGAAGAGATTCCTCCTATTTCTAGAGGAAAGTTCGAGCAAAAGACACATGTCCCGACAACCACCAACCAAGTCAAACCACCTAATCGTACTAGCGAGATAAAGTGTTTCAAATGTCTTGGAAGAGGGCACATCGCTAATCAGTGTCCAAATCAGCGTGTCATGGTGCTTCGGGAGGGCGGTGATATTGAGTCTGAGGCTAGCGATGAAGAGGTTGATCCAGACATGCCAGAGTTGGAAGATGATGAAGAGATATCGACCGAGCAGGGCGAGTTTCTTTTAGTGTCACGTCGGGCATTGACCACTAAAGTGAAGGAAGACGATGGACACGTACTACACGAGAGAATGTTTCCAACCATCGGCGAATTCAACAACATCCAAGATTTGAGGACAAATCTACTTTAAGAGAGAGAGAATGATGTGATCCCACATGCAAAGAAACAAAGACGTTTCAAGGAGCCAATTCCAAATTCAAGAGTTGAATACTTCAAAGAAGAGTTTCATGGCTTAAGCAAAGATGAATGGAAGAAATACAAAGACGAGAGCAAGGAAAATGAGAATCGAAGAAGAGGAGAGCTTATTCACGTCATTCAAGCTGTTATTGAAGAAGACTCAATTTAGTTATTATTGTTTGAGTTATTTATTTGTTATTTTCGTAGCAAAAGAACAATGGGTTAAGTTGGAGTCTTTTTAAAGTGTGTTTGGGCTTTATTTATGTTAAATGAAGCCCATATGTGTTAGATATTAAGTTAGCCTTTTAATTTTAATGTTATTAGGCCTAAATAATGTCTTCTAGGCCCATTTAAGCTAGGGCAACAAGGAGCTCCGAATTTGCTTTGTATTTTCCTTATTTAAGGAGGTTTCATGAATGAGAAAGGTAGACTATGTTTTTTTTATTAAAAAGTGAGAGAATTCTCTTTGTTTTTTGAAGAAACTTCTGAACTTATCAAGGTATTCCTTGTGGCGTTCATCCCCGACTTATCAAGCGAACTTACACATTCGTTTGTGGCGTCCTCATTATTCCAAGGTTCGCGTCTCTCGAGGCGTTGGGTCGCGGAGTCATCGAACTTGAGATCCTGGTTTGCGAAGGCACCAACATTGGTGGCGTGGTTCGTATCACAATGGAAGCTGAATATGTGGCTGCTTGTGAAGCATCCAAAGAGGTTGCATGGCTTAGAAAATTCCTTAAGTATTTTGAAGTTGTTCCAAACGTTGACGAGCCCATGACCCTTTATTGTGATAATAGTGGGGCTGTCGCTAACTCAAAAGAACATCGAAGCCATAAACGCTCTAAAACATATTGATAGGAAATACCTTTTGATTCGAGATATCGCGCAGCGCGGAGACGTGGAAGTGAAGAAGATCTCAACGGTGGACAACCAAGCAGATCCATTCACAAAGGCCCTAGCAAACAAGGTCTTCGACCAACATCGAGAGGGATTAGGCATGAAGGACTACACACATCTTCTTTGAGTCAAGTGGGAGTTTGTTGTCAATGGTGTCCACAAGAAGAGTTGTAGTCTTTATTTTATACATTTGATGTAATAAAGTCTCACGAAGACTCTTGCTTGTAATTGATTATTCATTAATAAAAAGTTGAAACGTTCATTCATTCTTCCTTGTCTGTTTGAAGCTTTATGATAAAACCTTAGTCTTTAGTCCATAAACAAACTAAACAACTTACGAAGAGACAAATGTAGATTTGCATGAACAAACTCTTCGTAGTTTGCTTAAAACGATATATTCGCAATCTAAGGGTCAAAGGACTATTGACCTCAGTACGATTGTTAGGAGAATCTATGATGTCTGGTTATGGGGCACTGAGAGTTTGAGACTCTATAGTTCTTCTAGGTATCTTCCGAAGGTACTGAATTGACCAGTGCACTTCTAGAGACAAAATAAGAACAAACCATTTAACCTCTTATGTCTCGAAGTCACTACGTATGAATTGCATCGTGCTTACCTTAATCCTGAAATGAGACATGCCATTTCTCAACTTACGTATTCTCATTTGAGAAAGTCAGAGTTCGGACTCACTATGTGATTCTGAACAGGGCCTATTGGTGAAGTACTAAGTTGTGAGAATGTCATGAGTAACTTTGTGAAGTTCTCATAGATATGGAATTCATGTACAAGATTGCTGAAACGCAATGTATATCACCTCATGCTTTGTTCCTTGGAATGTGAATAAATGAACTGGCCAGTGTCCAAATTGAGTCCTGACTCTTTTGGATGAAACAATGTGACTTGTTAAAAAGGATTTAGTGTGTGGGTACTATTAAACACAATGACTCAAGAAATAGTCTTAGAGCCAAAGAGCTAATACAAAATGCTAGGTCTAATGAGGACCTAGGTGCCAAAACAAAAGAGCAAGAAGAGAGAGAGAGAGAGAGAGGGGATGGGCGGCAAAGCTAGAAAGAAAAGCTCTCAATCTCAAAAACTTGTGTGTTTAACATTGTGAATGAGGTGTGGTATTTATAGGAGGAGGGATTGCATTGAAGAGGTAGTTTCCTCTATACTATTTAATATCACATATTCATGAGCACAACCTTTATTTGCCAATCCTATCCAAACACCAAGGTTGGAAATTAGTTTCTCATTTTCTCTAGTTGGCCGTCCAACCTATAACTTGTATGCTATAAATTTGTTTCCTCTTTTTCTTTATTTGTTCATAATAACACAAGAAAAGCCCATGTAGAATTTTAACATAAAATTCCATGAAATGAAATTCAATCCTCGAGGCCCAATTCTACATATTGGCCATGTGGATCCATTACATTGTCATCATACGACAATATCCAAAATCTTATTTTGACATTTATACCATCTTATTGTCCTTATGGACAAAATTACCCTTTAGACAATTTTCATAAAATTCGTCTAGTTCAACACTTGAACTTGTTTTGACTTAGCTACTAGTTTAACAAATCCTACTCTAATGACTTGTGGTAGTGACCTCATGGATCCAAATGAACAAAGCTTGAGCTAGCATGCTTGAACACAAAAGGTCACAAACATTTTTCAAGTTCTAGCTTAATGTCAACTAACTCCACTAAAGAGTTGACACTGAAAAACTCTCAGTTGAAATGAATGTGTTTTCTACTCAAGATTCTACTTAATTGTGATGAGTGGATCCATTGAATATTATCTATGTTTACCCTTCATGAATATCATCAACTAGATGAGATTTATAAAATTATCATTTTACCCTTCTAGTTATTTCCTCAATGAGCTAACAAGTCACAAGGAGCTAACAAGTCACATTGATTCATCCAAAAGAGTCATGCCTCCATTTGGACACTGGTCAGTTCATTTATTCACATTTCAAGGAACAAAGCATGAGGTGATATACATTGCATTTCAGCAATCTTGTACATGAATTCTATATCTATGAGATCTTCACAAAGTTGTTCATGACATGTTTATGTTGGAATTGATCTAGGGTTAAGAAAAGATTAAACGCTTCGAGCAAGCGGCAGAATTTAAAAAATTTATTTTAAACAAGTAAAACGATTTTACTAACCTAGACAAAGAGCAAGCACATGTTTATATATTTAAAACTATCTAAAAGCAATACTCGTTTACTAACCTTTGTGAAGCTTGAACGTTGAGAAGCCTTAGGAAAGTTGAAACGTTCGTCTCCCCACGCAGCTCGTCTTTCTTTGTTCTTCGGGAAACTCGAGTAACCACGAAAGTTTCTATCACATGAATCACTCGAGAAAGAAAAGAATTAGTGTGTGGGCACTTTTAAACACGACGACTCAAGAACAAGTCGAAGAGTCGAAGAGCTAAAAAGGTCAAATGTGGACCTAGGTGCTAAAACAAAAACGAAAAGAACTTAAAGAGAGAAAGAGAGAGGGGCGGCAAAGCTAGCGAGAGAAGCTCTCAATCTCTAAAACTTTGGAATGAATAAAATGAGAGGAATGAGGGCTCTATTTATACCAGACGAATTACCTTCAACAAGGTAGTTTCCTCTTCTATAGAATATCACATATTCATGAGTAAAATTTGCCCTCCTTCCTATTGAGTCACACGGCCAAGGCTTGTCTTCTAGAAGCCTTGGATTTGTTCTCTTTTATTTTTCTTCTCCCTTGACTCTAGTTGGCCGATCCCCTTTTGTTTTCTCTTTTTCTTTTGGCAAGTATCTTCATACATTAATGCACAAAAATTGGTCTCTCTTTTCTTTTGGGTTGGACGGCCAAAACACCTTCTAGAAGGTACTTCTAGATTCTTCTTCATTTGTTCATGACAACATAAGAAAGGTCCATTAGGAATTTTCAAGTAAAATTCCATGAAATTAAATTAATCCTCAACGCCCAAAATCTTATCATTGCCGAGTGGTTTATTTGTCATCATATGACAATGTAAAAAATTTATTGACATTTATTTCATCCTATGTCAAAAAGGACAATAATACCCTTTAGACAATTTTCATTAAACTTGTCTCGTTTTTTATTTGACTTAGCTTCTAGTTTAACTATTCCTACTCGATATGACTTGTGACAGTGACCTCATGGATCCAAATGAACAAAGATTGAGCTAACATACTTGGACTCAAAAGTTCACAAACATTTTCCAAGTTTAGCTTAATGTCAACTGACTTCACTTCTCTTGATGCCATTTCTGGCCTGAAGCGCTCTCTACAAGTTCCCCTCGTTCTCAGAGGTTCTGAGGCACTCTCGGGGACTCTCGGACGTCACTCCCTCTGATCGAATGCCGAGACTAGTGCCCAGGCACGATCCTAGGGTTTTCCACTAAAAATCCCCTACGCGTCTAGCACAATAGACACGCCGTGAATTCCAACAGAAAATTGTCTATGCATCCTACGCGTCCCACGAAGTTCTAAGACGTCGTCAAGGAATCCTCCGCGCTCCGTCTCCTTCATCGAGAATGCCCCCAAGTTCCGCACCTCACTCTCCGTTACACATGCATTGAACTATGTGCTGACCTGATCCCACACATGGGTACATAGGCAGCCTATACCAAAAAGGCACGGTCACTCCTCCTCCTAACTCCTTTTCTCCTCTGAGAAGCGCGTTGATTGGAGAAAACCCAGCTTGAGACTTTCAAGTTCACACCTTTGGCTCGGGTGCGGCCACTTGGTCCGGCCATTGGTCGAGCCGCCTGAAGCTTTTAATAGTTGTTCGTTTTCGTGCGACAAGATTTTGGCTCTAGAAGGAGGGGACTTCCCGACTTGTTTAGCCCAAAATCCCTTCTGTCTATCTTCTTCTCTTCTCTTGAAGACTCGACTTTCTCGAACTCGAGAAAAGATGAGTAGTCAGCCACCCGTGCGTTCTGAGGACGTTAACAACCCTGATAACGCTACTGGGACCAAAACAATATTTCTTGCGCTCCTGAGTGCATGGTGACGAAGAGTCGTTCCCCGAAGAGAGCTCTACCCGCTCACCATCTCCATCTCCAGATAGCAGGGACGACCGCATCATGAAATTGGAGGAAAATATCCACCAACTAAAGGCAAAGAATGCGAGGTACCACAACCAAGCGACCTACACATAACGCGGTGATCCCCGATGGGGATCCTGAGAACCTCAACGAGCAAAGTCGCGACCGCGACCCTGATTACGAGGGTACTGGTGATTCGGAGGATATCGAGACTTTTCTCACGAAGGATGGGGGACTCCCCGCCGTGAATGAAGCCAGTCCTTCAAACCCTTTACCCAAGACAAGGGATATGCCTGCTGCCTCCCAAGAGGGGAACTCTCGACGTTCGGCCCTTGACCGACTTGGTCAAAGGGAGAATGTTGCAGAAAGTTAGGGCACACGGAGAGCGCACCGTCGTAGACGAAGCCTGCGCCTCCATGCGGCAAGCCCTGATCTCAGGGATCATCTCACTACAAAACGCAATGAGCGTGGCAATGACCTAAGAGAGCGACTAAGCTCACGGACAAACATCCCCCTAGCAGCCCCAACTAATTGGAACCGCCGCACGGGTCAAGGGTCTAATGAGAGGCGGCAGGTGACTCCTCCCAAACAGGGAGTTACTTCGACTACCGATCTCAACGTGGTCACTATGATCCACAATCTTGAAAGGAGTATACGAGATCTCCGAGAATACGGAATAGGCATGAAGACGTGGAAGTAAAGTAGATCTCTGGCAGATCCATTCACCAAGGCCCTAGCGAACAAGGTCTTCGACCAACATCGATAGGGATTAGGCATGAAGGACTACACACATCTTCTTTGAGTCAAGTGCGAGTTTGTTGTCAAAGGTCGTCAATACATTGTTTCTAACTTATTCACAAGCGACAAAGGAGTTGAGGAAATAACAGCTGGAAGGGTAAAATGGTAATTTTGTAAATCCCGACTAGCTGATGATATTCATGAAGGGTAAACATAGATAATATTCAGTGGATCCACTCATTACAATTAGGTTGAATTCTTGAGTAGAAAATAAATTCATTTGAACGGAGAGATTTTCAGTGTCAACTCTTTAGTGGAGTCAGTTGACATTAAGATAAACTTGGAAAAGGTTTGTGAACTTTTGAGTCCAAGTCTTTAGCTCAAGCTTTGTTCATTTGGATCCATGAGGTCACTGTCACAAATCACATCTAGTAGGAATAGTTAAACTAGAAGCTAAGTCAAAACAAGAACGTGACAAGTTTTACGAAAATTGTCAAAAGGGTAATTTTGTCTTTTTGGACATGGCATGAAATGAATGTCAATAAATTTTTTGAGATGGTCATGTTATGACTTAAATCACTCAAGTCACACGCCCAAAATGATTTGGCTCATGAATATGTGATATTCTATAGAAGAGGAAACTACCTTATTGAAGGTAAAGTCTATAAATAGGGGCCTTATTCTTCTCATTTCATTCATTCCAAGTTTTAGAGATTGAGAGCTTCTCTCTCTAGCTTGGCCGCCCATCCTCTCTCTCTCTAAGTTCTTTTCGTTTTTGTTTTGACACCTAGGACATTTGACCTAGCGTTTTTAGCTCTTCGACTTTGAGACTTGTTCTCGAGCCGTCGTGTTTAAAAAGTGCCCACTCACTAATCCCTTTTCTCTCGAGTGATTCTTGTGATAGAAACTGTCGTGGTTGCTCGTGTTGCCGATGAAGGAAGAGAGACGTGCTGCGAGGGGAGACGAACGTTGCAACTTTCCAAAACCTTCTCAACGTTCAAGCTTCTAAAAAGGTTAGTAAATTTATAATGCTCATAAATTTATAATGCTCTAGGTTAGTAAAATCGTTTTACTTGTCAAAAGAAAATTTTTAAAAGTCCGCCGCTTACCCAAAGCGTTAAACTTTTTCTTAAACCCTAGATCAATTCCAACAAATGGTATCAGAGCTATGGTCAAATATATCATGTAATTAAAATTATGAGCTTGAAAATCGTTTTCGAAAGTTTACTAATTTTGTGACAAGTTAGAATTATTTTCTTAGATTTCTTTTAATTTATTGCTCATGCCTTTAAATTAAAAATCATGTTGATTTTCTATGAGTTTGGGATGTTATTAAAACACATTAGAATCAGTTCTAAAAGTTTTTAATTTTTTATATTAAAAAACGTGTTTTTAAGTTTGAGAATTTTTCGAGTAATTTTTGTGACTAAATATTGTCTTGCTAGTTTCTTTTATTTACTCGAATCGTTTTAGGCTTGTTGTTATTTCTTTTATATCATGTTATTACCATGTTAATAAACCACAAATAAAAGCCTTAGCAACTTCCTAAAACGTTCTGTTACACTCGATTCTTTTTACGCACTAAAAGACCGAATTTTAATTATTTATCTTTTCTTCGAGCTGGAGTAAAACCCGCTGTAAAAGTGGCATAACTCTCTGATCGGAATTCTAAATTTAATTATTCTTAAAAAAAATTAAAGGTCTTTCTGTCCTCTTTCCAATGCCCCAGGTTATGGGTCAAAAGGACATCGGAGCCGCCAGTTATGCCAATTTTACTCCGAGGTGCTCGGCTGTTCCGAAAGTCCAGTTTTTTAGAAATCCGGATTTTCAGCGCCACTACCTTGAGTTATATAACTCTAATGAGAAAATTTTCTTGAGAGAAAATGTTTTTTCATAAGATTATAAACATAATGTGAAAGATTAAAATGTTTTGATTTTTGAAAGTTTAATTGAAATTTAATTTTTACAAAACTAGTTTGAATTTTGAAAAACCATTTTCATTTTCAATCTTGAAAATACTTTGTCATCCAAATCAAATAAGTTTTCAAAATGTTTTCAAAACTATATCTATATCACATATGTTCAAAATCTATATGCTCTTGAAAATTTGAGTGGGAGGTCTCTTCGTAGACAAGCCGAAAAATAAAAAGCTGTGTAATCTCAAACTTTCAAGTGTTCGAGTGAGTTGATGTTCACACTTCCCTCATCCACTTTCCGCGAATAGAAAATAGGAAAAGATCCGAGTATGTACCTTGTGCCTTTATGCACTAACAGTGCTCTGAACATGAACCTCTAGGATTCTTTTCTAGTTGTCCGCTCTATCGCTCTATAACTAGGAAATCCGTTTCCGAACTTATAAGAGTCGATGTACCAAGTTCAAAAACTAAGTGGGAGGGTTATACTTGTTGTTTGTAACCCACGATCCCCAACACTAATGAAAAGGGCAATTAATGTGAGACTAAGAGTCACTCTTATGGCCCTCTCTTCAATGGGAGTACTCTATGGCGTTTTTGCCTCGATCATTGCTCAATGAGCTACGTCCGGGAGTGAGACTATGAAGACAAGGCCTCCTCTTGGGGGATTGCTTTTTCAAAGTTTATCTTTTTGGACTAAATGGTTGGTTGCACACTTAGACTCAATCCCTAGTAATCCTCCCTTGAGGCTCTACGAAAGGATGTGAGTGATCAAACCAATTTAAAAGGTGGCTAGTCAAAATTGGTGTATTCACATATTGGCTAAGCATTAATGATGTGTCATTTACTTATAAATGGAGATTTTTTGTGGCCTTCTCTTGAGGGAGTAAATTATCGTTTGGTTTATAACACCTTTGGATTTTATCAAGTCTTAAACAAACTTAAACCCTAAACCAAAGACTAAATCATAAACTTGTTTCAACTTAATTAAGCAACATGTCTCTAAACCATCTCTCGATCATCCTTTCCTCAAACAAACTCGAAACAAAAACTACGTAGATTCGAAACGTAACCTCGACATCGTCCTTACCGTTAACAAGCACAAATGGGTACTCACCACCCCCTGTCCTCAAACGAATGATGATTCGACCCAAGAGGAAAAAGATGCCTTGGCGTTCTGGATCCGATCCGATGAGATTGTGAGATGCTATATCTTAGCATCAATGAACAATGTGTTGCAACAACAACATCGTGACATCGAGACTACCGCCGACATGCTCTACTATCTCCTTGAGATGTTTGGAGGGCAAGGGCGTAAAGCAAGGCAAAAAGCAGTACGACAGTTTATGAACTGTCGCATGAAGGCTAGGACTCCTGTCAGGGACCATATGAAGCTGATCATTAGTTACCTGAATGAGATGGAAATCGTAGGATATGAGATTGACAAGAAGACCAAAATAGATATGATCTTGGAAACTCTCTCCGACTCTTTTGATACCTTCAAGATGAACTGCTCCATGAACAAGCTAAAGTACACTATTACCGAGCTTATGAAGGAGCTTCACATTGCTAAAGGTCTCATTAAGAGAAAGAGGAATCAATGAGAGGTACATGCTACTGAGCACAAAGCCTCCGCCTCTGGATCTAAGAAGAGACCTCACAAGGCCGATAACAAGAGTTGTCATGCCTATCTCAAAGCAAAGGAACATAGTATTGCACTAATTACCGAAGCATGCTTAGTAGCTGATAATGTATCAACGTGGATTCTTGATCCGCTGCTACTAACCATATTTGTTGTTCCTTGAATCGTTTCAAGAAAACCAAAAGCTTAGAGGAAGGCGACTTCTGTTTCAAATGGGGTGATGGAAGCCTAGTGTCCGCGAAGGCGGTGGGATCCGTGACGCTATCTTTTGAAGACCCGCACTTTAAACTTGAATAATGTTTATTATGTTCCTTCCTTTGGGAAAAACCTAATATGTGTTGCTCAACTTTTCGAGCAAGATTATTATTTAAAGTTTATAAAGAATAGAATTCGTATTTCTTTTTCAAATTCTTTCGTCACTGATGCATGTATGAAGAATGGTCTTTTTTTACATTTATCCCACTCAACCTTCTCTTTTAGACACCGAAATAGATAACGATCTAATTAGGTAGCCAAAGAGGATCAAACTTTCTGAATCCTCCGATCTAACAAAATCAACGTATCTCTGGCACTTAAGACTTGGTCATATCAGTCTAGACAGGATTAACAGACTTGTGAGGGATGGTCCGCTCCAAGCCTCTGCAATACGTTCACTATCTACTTGTAAATCTTGCATAGAATGAAAAATGACTAAGCGACCTTTCTCCGATAAGGGTCGAAGAGCCACTGAGCTGCTGGAACTAGTACATTCTGATGTATGTGGTCCACTCAGTCAACAGGCACGTGGTGGATACGAATACTTCGTTACCTTCACCGATGATTACTCAAGATATGGTTTTGTCTATTTGCTCAAACACAAATCCGAGACATTTAACGTATTTAAGGTCTATAGGGCTTTAGTGGAAAAGCAAACTAGCAAAGTGATCAAAACCCTTCGATCCGATCGAGGTGGTGAGTATATGTCTTGAGAGTTCGAAGACTTTCATAAAGAAGAAAGTATCGCTTCTCAGCTTACCGCACCTGGCACACCTCAAGAAAACGGGGTGTCAGAGAGAAGAAACCGAACTCTTATGGAGATGGTTAGATCAATGATGAGTTACTCATCACTCCCTCTTTCCTTTTGGGGATATGCCCTCGAAACAGCCGCTTACATTCTTAACCAAGTTCCGTCCAAAACGGTTCCTGGTACTCCTTATGAACGATGGACTGGCCGTAAAGTAAATCTTGGCCGCATCAAAATTTGGGGTTGCCCTGCACACATGCTGAGGCAAAAGACTAGCAAGTTGGCTAGTAGGTCAAAATTGTGTCTGTTCGTTGGATATCCAAAGGAAACCAAAGCTTTTACTTTCTATAGAACCGAGGACGATAAGACTTTCATTAGCATGAATGCTCGTTTCCTTGAGGAGGACTTTATGAAGGATGCAAAACCTAGAAGCAAAATTGTGCTTGAAGAAAAGTTGGGTGAGGAAGCTTCTACCTCATCTGTAAGAACTGTTCTTACCCCAACTGAAACACAACCTAACTCTTCAGAATCTCGTCAAGTAGTACTTCGGCGTAGTGGGAGGGCTACTCAAAAGCCTGACAGGTACATGTCATATGGAGACTCTCTCGTAGCCGTCTCCGGCATAGATGATCCTGTTTCCTACAGTCAAGCGATGGCTTGTTCTGAATCAAACGTTTGGCTTGACGCCATGAAAGTTGAAATGCACTCAATGTATGTCAACAAAGTCTGTAAACTTGTGGACCTTCCTGAAGGGATTAAACCTGTAGGGTGTAAGTGGATGTACAAGAAGGAAAGGGGTCCGGATGGGAACGTCGAGACGTTCAAAGTACGACTTGTGGCTAAGGGTTATAGTCAACAAGAAGGGATTGACTATGAAGAAACCTTCTCTCCTGTTGCGATGTTTAAATCCATCGGTATACTTCTATCCATAGCTGCAGCTCTCGACTATGAGATCTGGCAAATGGATGTCAAGACTGCCTTCCTGAATGACAGTCTTGATGAGCGCATTTATATGGCTCAACCAGACGGTTTCGTGGATAAAGGTCAAGAGACCAAGGTTTGTGAGTTACTTAAGTCCATTTATGGACTAAAGAAGGCATCTAGGTCATGGAATATTAGATTCGATGAAACTGTGAAAAGCTTCGGCTTTGAACAGTCAATAGATGAGCCTTCTGTTTACAAGTTAATACACGAAGGCAAAGTTGTGTTTTTGGTACTATATGTCGATGATATATTACTCATAGGTAATGATGATATTCGATATGAAGGATCTAGGAGAAGCCGCGTACATTTTGGGGATCCAAATCTTTCGAGATAGGAAGAACCGGACTCTTTCGCTCTCTCAAGCATCTTATATTGATAAGTTGATGGATCGCTTCTCGATGCAAGACTCCAAGAAGGGCCAAACATCCTTTAGGCATGGAGTCTCACTCTCTAAGGACCAGTTTGGTGACTCCGCGACCCAACGCCTATAGAGACGTGAACCTTGGAACAATGAAGACGCCACAAACAATGGTGAAAGATCGTTTGATAAGTCGGGGATTGAATGACGCCACGATCGGATGCGAAAGACCGATTGATAAGTCAGTTTGAATGCCACAAGACTCGTCTTGATTAGTTCGATAAAAGTTCGTATCAAGAGAAGACTCTCATTTTTTTTATCAAAATCTGGATCCTTTCTCATTAAAATGAAGATGAATTTATAGGCATGAAACAACCCTTCATGCTAGGAAAACCAAAAGCCTCATTTAAACCCATAAACACAATGAAAAACGAAATTATAACCCCCTAAGTAATCAGACCACATAATGACACCTCTTAAACCCAATAAATACAACATTTTGAATTCAGCCTACTAATAAACCAAAAATAAACAATTACCATTTGTTTTAGCCAACTAAAAGATACCAATTTAAGGTAAAACTTCATAAGAATCCCAAAAGTCATGCCCATTTATAATCTGATGAAGAATAAAACGTTTTTGGCTTCTTAACCATCTCTTCAATTTCTTGGATGATGAATTAACCATTTTGCTTCTGGAAGAGTAGATGAGCCCATGCTAAGATTTATACATTTTCCATTCATCTTGGCTTAAACCATGAAAGTCTTCATTGAAGTCTTGAACTCTTGTATTTGGAATTGGCTCGTTGACATGTCTTGGTTTAGACGCTGCCCTTATCATATCAAATGACGCGATGCTCATTACGAGGAACACGATTTCCGGCGGAAGGATCGTTTTCTCCACAAGTTTGGTGACTCCGCGACCCAACGCCTATAGAGACGCGAACCTTGGAATAATGAAGACGCCACAAACAATGGTGAAAGATCGTTTGATAAGTCGGGGATTGAATGACGCCACGATCGGATGCGAAAGACCGATTGATAAGTCAGTTTGAACGCCACAAGACTCGTCTTGATTAGTTCGATAAAAGTTCGTATAGAACTCAAGAGAAGACTCTCATTTTTTTTTATCAAAATCTGGATCCTTTCATATTAAAATGAAGATGAATTTATAGGCATGAAACAACCCTTCATGCTAGGAAAACCAAAAGCCTCATTTAAACCCATAAACACAATTAAAAATGAAATTATAACCCCCTAAGTAATCAGACCACATAATGACACCTCTTAAACCCAATAAATACAACATTTTGAATTCAGCCTACTAATAAAACGAAAATAAACAATTACCATTTGTTTCAGCCAACTAAAAGATACCAATTTTAGGTAAAACTTCATAAGAATCCCAAAAGTTATGCCCATTTATAATCTGATGAAGAATAAAACGTTTTTGGCTTCTTAACCATCTCTATAATTTCTTGGATGATGAATTAACCATTTTGCTTCTGGAAGAGTAGATGAGCCCATGCCAAGATTTATACATTTTCCATTCATCTTGGCTTAAACCATGAAAGTATTCATTGAAGTCTTGAACTCTTGTATTTGGAATTGGCTCGTTGACATGTCTTGGTTTAGACGCTGCCCTTATCATATCAATTTGATTCGAGAGATCGTGCAGCGCGAAGACGTGGAGGTAAAGTAGATCTCTGGCAGATCCATTCACCAAGCCCATAGCGAACAAGTTCTTCAACCAACATCGAGAGGGATTAGGCATGAAGGACTACACACATCTTCTTTGAGTCAAGTGGGAGTTTGTTGTCAATGGTGCCCATAAGAAGAGTTGTAATCTTTATATTATGCATTTGATGTAATAAAGTCTCATGAAGACTCTTGCTTGTAATTGCTTATTCATTAATAAAAAGTTGAAACGTTCATTCATTCTTCCTTGTTCGTTTGAAGCTTTATGATAAAACATTAGTCTTTAGTCCATAAACAAACTTAACAACTTACGAAGAGAGACAAATGTAGATTTGCATGAACAAACTCTTCGTAGTTTGCTTAAAACGATATATGTTGTCGCACGAAAATGAACAACTATTAAAAACCTCGGGCGGTTCGATCCAAGGCCGGACCAAGTGATCGCACCCGGGCCAAGAGTGTGAAGTCGATAGTCTCGAGCTAGGGTTTTCTCCGATCAACCCGCCTCTCGGGAGAGGTAGGGGGTGAGGAGGAGGAGTGACCGTGCCTTGGCTGTCGGCTGCCTACGTACCCGTGCGTGGGATCAGGTCAGAACGTAATTCAGGCGTGAAAGACGCAGTATGAGGCGTAGAACCTTGGTGGAGAGGCGTGCTCGACGAAGGAGACGGGGCGCGAGGAGTCCTCGGCAGCGTCTCAGAACCTCGGAGATTGCGTACGCGTCTAGCGTGTTAGACGCGCGAGGGGAACTCTAGTCGAGAACCCTAGGGGCGTGCTTGAGCACCGGAGAGTGTTCGGTCAGAGGGAGCGACGTCCGGGAAGTCCCCGTGAGTGCTTCGGAACCTCTGAGAACGAGGGAGAGAGAGTGGAGAAACTGCTTCAGGGCAAAAATGGCATCAAGAGAAGCGGAGAAGAGTCACAAATCGAGCGTGTCGATAGGAGATGAAGGGATCATTTTCCCCTCGATGGGAGGGGGTTTATATAGGTGTTTGAGGACCCTAAGGGGGTCCTTTGGCGTCCATGTGGGACTAGGAACGCGCCCATTTCCAAGAGGAGGCGCACAACCCGCGGCGCTCATCGCGCAGAGCACGACCCGCGGCGCGCGGCGCAGAACCCGCGGCGCGCGATCTGCGCCACTCAGCGCACGGCGCGGCCTTGGCCGGGCACGGCGCGCGGCCCTACTGGCGCGGCGCGCGCTGGGCTTTGTTCCTGCGGGCTTTTCGCAACCGTCTCGCTTCCGGGCCCGTTGAGCTATTGTGGTCATGGTATTTTGGGTTATGACACAAATGTTTGTTTGACGGATAGGACCCGAGTTGATGCTCGACTTGAGGAGCGATGCTCGACTCGAGGAGACCGACTCAAGGCTCAACTCAAGGAGCGAAGCTCGACTCGAGGAGACCGACTCAAGGCTCAACTCGAAGAGCGAAGCTCGACCCGAGGAGATCGACTCGAGGCTCAACTCAAGGAGCGAAGCTCGACTCGAGGAGACCGACTCAAGGCTCAACTCGAAGAGCGAAGCTCGACCCGAGGAGATCGACTCATGGCTCAACTCGAAGAGCGAGGCTCGACCCGAGGAACCGACTCAAGTCTCAACTCGAGGGGCTAAGCTCGACTCAAGGAGTCAAGAGTTTGGACGAGGGTTTGGAGGCTTGCTGCTCTTCAGGACCTCCGGCCTGACCATCGGCCCTTTGAGCGACGTACCTTCTCAGTGTCTCGGGTTTTCCGAAAACGACCGACAACAATATATTCGCAATCTAAGGGTCAAAGGACTATTGACCTCAATACGATTGTTAGGAGAATCTATGATGTCTGGTTATGAGGCATTGAGAGTTTGAGACTCTATAGTTCTTCTAGGTATCTTCCGAAGGTACTGAATTGACCAATGCACTTCTAGAGACAAAATAAGAACAAACCATTTAACCTCTTATGTCTCGAAGTCACTACATATGAATTGCATCATGCTTACCTTAATCCTGAAATTAGACATGCCATTTCACAGCTTACGTATTCTCATTTGAGAAAGTCAGAGTTCGGACTCACTATGTGATTTTGAACAGGGCCTATTGGTGAAGTACTAAGTTGTGAGAATGTCATGAGTAACTTTGTGATGTTCTCATAGATATGGAATTCATATACAAGATTGCTGAATGCAATGTATATCATATCATGCTTTGTTCCTTGGAGTGTGAATAAATGAACTGGCCAGTGTCCAAATTGAGTCTTAACTCTTGTGGATGAAACAATGTTACTTGTTAGCTCCTCGTCATTACATTGTTTCTAACTTATTCACAAGCGACAAAGTAGTTGAGGAAATAACAGCTAGAAGGGTAAAATGGTAATTTCGTAAATCCCGACTAGCTGATGATATTCATGAAGGGTAAACATAGATAATATTCAGTGGATCCACTCATCATAATTTGGTTGAATTCTTGAGTAGAAAATAAATTCATTTGAACCGAGAGATTTTCAGTGTCAACTCTTTAGTGGAGTCAGTTGACATTAAGCTAAACTTGGAAAAGGTTTGTGAACTTTTGAGCCCAAGTGTTTAGCTCAAGCTTTGTTCATTTGGATCCATGAGGTCACTATCACAAATCATATCGAGTAGGAATAGTTAAACTAGAAGCTAAGTCAAAACAAGAACGAGACAAGTTTTACGAAAATTGTCAAAAGGGTAATTTTGTCTTTTTGGACATGGCATGAAATGAATGTCAATAAATTTTTTGACATGGTCATATGATGACTTAAATCACTCGGCCATGATGTGTACATTGGGCCTTGTGGATTAATTTCATTTCATAGAATTTTACTTGAAAATTCTTAATGGGCTTTTCTTATGTTGTCATGAACAAGTAAAGAAAAATCTAGAAAGACTTTCTAGAAGCCTTTTGGCCGTCGAACCCAAGAGAATGGGAGACTAATTTCGTGCAGCCCCTAGTGTGAAAGAGAGTTTATTTTGTGCATTAATGTGTGAAGATATTTGCCAAAAGAAAAAGAGGAAACAAATTTGCTTCTAGAAGCAAGGGAATTTCGGCCAACTAAGAGAGAGTAAATGAGGAAACAAATCCAAGGCTTGGTTGGACAAGCTTGGACGTGCAAAGCAAGGGAAAAAAGAGGAAATAAGATTTCCACATGAATATTTGATATTCTATAGAAAAGAGGAAACTACCTTTTGAAGGTAATCCTCCTCCTATAAATACCCCACCTCACTTCTCTCATTTCATTCATCCAACATAAGTTAGAGATTGAGAGACTCTCTCTCCCTAGACATTGTTGGCCGATCCCCTCTCTCTCTCTCTCTCTCTCTAGTTATTTTCGGTTTTTGTTTCGGCACCTAGGTCCACATTTGACCTAGTGTTTTAGCTCTTCGACTCTAAGACTTGTTCTTCAGCCGTCGTGTTTAAAAGTGCCCACTCAATAATTTCTTTTTTCTCGAGTGATTCTTGTGATAGAAACCATCGTGGTTGCTCGAGTTGGTGAGGAAAGAAGAGAGACGTGCTGCGAGGGAGACGAACGTTTTCAACCTTCCGAAGGCTCATCAACGTTCAAGCTTCTAAAAAGGTTAGTAAATTAATTATGCTCATAATTGATGCAGGACAAACTGGGCTATAGTTTCAAGAATGTTGAGATCACCGAAACGGACAAAAGAGTAGTGTTTTCTGAGTGGAATCGACCTAGTAAACAAGACCCACAAAGTGGGGTCTCGGGATTTAAGCCGAATTCTGATGTTTAGGCTTTCAAAATGACGTTTTGTGTTCTTCTCGATTAATTTAATTATAGCTTTTATTCTTGTGTTTAAGTATATTTAATTTATGCATTAATATTCAGTTTTGGATTATGAAAAGTCTCTTGATGCATCTATAAATCATGAGCACCTATTTTGTAATGGATAGATTATGAATCAACATTTCTGAAAACATTTTGTGAGAAAATACTCTCTAAATTCTTAGGTTCTAAATCGTTGAAGTTATCAAGGCAAAAATAACTTTGTGGCGTTCTTCGAGTTCTAGACTTATCAATAGTTTCATTCCATAGACTATTGTGGCGTCTTTCATTCCCCCCCTCAATCTTATCAATAGTTCAAATTACAAACTATTGTGGCGATTATCACTCCACCCAAAACACCAAACCGACACTTCCTTTCAACCTATCCAAAAACCACCAAAAATTCCCTGCAACAACAAAACAGCAAACCTTCATCCAAATTGAAGCAAAAACTTATTGAGGCAACCCACGTAATTCCGCAACGATTTGAGCTTCGTTCATCGCAAAGGCAGCGAGGTTCACATCATTTGGTATCAGAGCCGAAGACGATCGCGAATCATGCAACTTTTTGCTGGGTTCGTTGAAGACTACCCCATGTCATACGTGTTCAATGACGACGTTGAAGATGAAGAACATTTTTTTGAGCCATTGGGTGATCCAATATACGACGAGGAACTCCATGACGAGGAATTCAACGACGAATCGATTTTCCAAAAATATAACATCAAAGAGACAATATTTAACTATCCGATCTTCGAAGAGCTAATCTTTGACAAAGACGAGGAAGACACGAACATATCTCTTTCTCCAATTATCAATCAATCCGATGGAGGTGATACAATTTTCGTTGACGTGTCTTATTTATTTGAGGTTGAATCGAGTATTTTGGAGTTCATCAAGATTGTCATTCTTCATTCGCACCACCTAAGAATGCATCGAATTCGAGGACGAATTCTGTCAAACACGGGGAGAATGATGCAGGACAAACTGGGCTATAGTTTCAAGAATGTTGAGATCACCGAAACGGACAAAAGAGTAGTGTTTTATGAGTGGAATCGACCTAGTAAACAAGACCCACAAAGTGGGGTCTCGGGATTTAAGCCGAATTCTGATGTTTAGGCTTTCAAAATGACGTTTTGTCATCTTCTCGATTAATTTAATTATAGCTTTTATTCTTGTGTTTAAGTAGATTTAATTTATGCATTAATATTCAGTTTTGGATTATGAAAAGTCTCTTGATGCATCTATAAATCATGAGCACCTATTTTGTAATGGATAGATTATGAATCAACATTTCTGAAAACATTTTGTGAGAAAATACTCTCTAAATTCTTAGGTTCTAAATCGTTGAAGTTATCAAGGCAAATAACTTTGTGGCGTTCTTCGAGTTCTAGACTTATCAATAGTTTCATTCCATAGACTATTGTGGCGTCTTTCATTCCCCCCCTCAATCTTATCAATAGTTCAAATTACAAACTATTGTGGCTATTATCACTCCACCCAAAACACCAAACCGACACTTCCTTTCAACCTATCCAAAAACCACCAAAAATTCCCTACAACAACAAAACAGCAAACCTTCATCCAAATTGAAGCAAAAACTTATTGAGGCAACCCACGTAATTCCGCAACGATTTGAGCTTCGTTCATCGCAAAGGCAGCGAGGTTCACATCAATAATAGTTTTTATTTACATGTGCTTGCTCTTTGTCTAGGTTAGTAAAAACGTTTACTGTTAAAAGAAATTTTTTAAAATTCCGCCGCTTATCGAAGCGTTAAACTTTTTCTTAAACCCTAGATCAATTCCAACAGAGAGACGTGCTGCGAGGGGAGACGAACGTTGCAAGTTTCCAAAAGCTTCTCAACGTTCAAGCTTCTAAAAAGTTAGTAAATTTATAAAGATCATAATAGTTTTTATTTACGTGTACCTACGCTTTGTCTAGGTTAGTAAAATCGTTTTACTTGTCAAAAGAAATTTTTTAAAATTCCGCCGCTTACCCGAAGCGTTAAACTTTTTTTTAAACCCTAGATCAATTCCAACAACCCCCTGCACCCCAGAAGCCGCGACTTGCGAAAGACTTTAAAGGGTATTCGTCATTCACACCGCTGAACACGACGCCGGATCGGATCCTAGCTTTGGCACGTGACAAGTTCACTCCCTCGGCTCCAATGAAAAAAGATCCCGTGACATGCGATCGATCTAGATATTGCGAGTTCCATCAGGAATACGGTCACTTGACCTCCGAATGCTATAATCTTAAAAGGCAGATCAAGGCTTTGATCCAACGGGATGAGCTGAAAGAGTTCGTGTTGCACATGATCAGCGCTGTGGGCCCCACCACAAACAGACCACAGTCTGGCAAGGGGGGAGGAACAGCTGCTTCTGCCGACCGAACCGCGGCTACTGTCGACGCCAATCCATAGCTCCACGTTGTGACTACCATACTAGGAGGTCCACAAGATGGAGATTCAGCCCGACAACGGAAAAAATTCCTAAGGGTCGTGGCGAACTTTACATATGACGAACCTCCGTCCGTGCCTCACGAGACGATGTATTTTACCAACGAAGAGGCCAAGCGAGTTGTGCATCTGTACAATGACGCGATAGTGCTCAAAACCCAAGTGGCTAATAACCTAATGAAAAGGGTTCTCATCGACAACGGCAGCGCTGCCGACATAATTTTCAAGTCTACCCTAGAGCGCATGAAGCTTGGGGGGCTACGCCCAACTCTGACCCAAATGCCCTTGTTTGGGTTCGTTGGGGAGAGAGTCATGACCGAAAGCATCATTAATCTGCCAGTCACCTTCGGGACTCCCGGAGGCATTGAAGTCGTTCACATTGTCCCATTCTTGGTGGTTGATCAGGAGTCGCCCAACAACGTAATCATCGGGCGACCCACGCTAAACCGACGGAGGGCTATTACTTCCACGTATCACCTACTGGTGAAATTCCCCACTGAAGAGGAAATTGGCATCATGGCCGGAAACGAATCCCAGGCCAGAATATGCTAGGTGCAAGGAGTCGATGGCAAGTCCGCTGGAAAAATGGTTAACACAATCTTCCAACTAGAAGATGATTACCCATTCGACCTAGGGACGCAAGGAAATTCGGAGAACTCGACCCTCTGGACGAAGTCGAGAGACTCAAAGTGGAAACCTCCGATGATCTCGCGCCGGTCGTGCTAGACGAATCTAAACCTGACCAGGTTGTAAAGATCGGAACCCGACTTCCACTCGTCATCAAGACTCAACTCACTGCCTTCCTCCGGGAATTCAAGGATGTGTTTGCATGGACTCATGCGGATATGCCCGGAATTGATCCCGAAATAATAGTGCACCGATTGAACGACGACCTAAGGGTCGCCGAAAAAGTGCAGGCTAGACGAACGTTCAATCCAGAACGATACCTAGCCATAAATGAATAGGTCGAGAAACTTCTAACCGCAAACTTCATCCGAGAGGCTAAGTACCCTAAGTGGGTCTCCAACGTGGTAATGGTGATAAAACCTAATGGGAAGTGGCGCATCTGTATATATTACAAAGATCTTAACAAAGCCTGCCCTAAGGAATGCTTCCCACTCCCGCGCATCGAACAACTGGTCGACGCCACGGCTGGCCATGAACTCCTCAGCTTCATGGACGCCTATTCGGGCTACAACCTTTGTCACCGATCGAGGTCTCTACTGTTATAAGGTCATGCCTTTCGGCCTTAAGAACACGGGAGCAACTTACCAACGATTGGTTAATCGAATCTTCGCCAATCAAATCGGCAAGACCATGGAAGTGTACGTGGACGACATGCTCGTTAAAAGCCTATAGGCAACTAATCACGTACACGACCTAAGGGAGATGTCCACAATCCTCCGCCGATATAAAATGAAACTCAACCCCAACAAGTGCGTGTTCGAGGTTGAATCCGGGATATTCCTTGGATACATCGTCAGCCGACGAGGGATAGAAGCGAATCCTGAAAAGATCAATGCACTCCTTGAGATGAAGTCTCCAAGACGAGTCAAAGAGGTGCAAAGCCTGACCGGTAGGATTGCTGCTCTGACGCGCTTCGTGTTGAAAGCCACCGACAAGTGTCAATCGTTCTTCAAAGCTCTGAAGAAGACGGACGACTTTGAGTGGACTGATGAATTCGAAAAAGCCTTTCAAGAGATGAAGGCTTACTTTGGGTCCCCACCATTTCTCTCCAAACCAAAAGAGAGCGAGGTGTTATACGTATACCTCGCCGTCTCTGAAAGAGCCGATAGTGCCGTTCTTGTCCGCGAAGAAGATAGGGTCCAGTGGCCAATCTACTATGTGAGCAAAGCCTTACTCGACGCGGAAACGCGCTACACCGAGTTAGAGAAACTTTCTCTGGCTCTCGTGACGACAGCCAAAAAGCTGCCTCCGTATTTCCAAGCTCACCCCATCGTGGTGCGAACTCAGCATCCGATTGGTAAAGCTCTTCAAAAGGGAACATCGACTGGCATGGCGATCTGCTCCCAAGAATTGAGCGAGTAAGGGATTGAGTGCCACCCAAGAACGAATATAAAGGGTCAGGCCTTAGCCGACTTTGTGGCAGAATTCTCCTACACTCCCGATGTGGGAGAGCGAGAAAAAGATTTAACCAACAACGCGACGACGTGGAAAAGAAAGGTTGATCCAACGGGTCCCATCTGGGAGTTACACATAGATGGAGCATCTAATGCTCGAGGGGCTGGCGCCGGAATCATTTTGACTAACCCCGACGGGGAAAAGTTACGATATGCCTTCCACTATGGCTTCCAAGCCTCCAATAATGAGGCCGAATATGAAGCTCTCATTGTATGGATAGAGCTAGCACAGAAGCTCGGCTCAAAGAACCTGCAGATACACTGCGACTCGCAGTTGATCGTGAACCAGGTTAAAGGATAATACACTATGATGTGATCCCATGTGCAAAGGAACAAAGGCGCTTCATCGAGCTTATTCCTAATTCAAGAGTACAAGACTTCAACAAAGAGTTTCATGCTTTGAACAAAGCTGAGTGGAAGAAATATAAAGCTAGAGCCAAAAGCGACGCAAGAAGAAAACCCAACCACGAGGCCAAGGGCGGCGCAAATAAAGGAAAGCTTATTCACGTCATTTTAAGCAGTTTGAGCTATTTATTTGTTATTTTCGTAGTTAAAAATAATAGATGAAGTTAGAGTTTTTTAAAGTGTTTTTGGGCTTTAGTTATGCCTAATGAAGCCCATATGTGTTAGGTATTAAGTTAGGCTTTTAATTTTAATGTTATCAGGCCTAAATAATGTTTTGTAGGCCCATTTAAACTAGGGCAACAATGTACTCCGAATTTGCTTTGTATTTTCCTATTTAAAGGAGGTTTCAAGCTGAATGAAAGGCATCCAGATTTTGATAAAAAAAAATATGAGAGTCTTCTCTTGAGTTCTTATGAACTTCTATCGAACTTATCAAGACTAGTCTTGTGGCGTTCAAACCCGACTCATCAGACGGTCTTTCGCAACCGTTCGTGGCGTCATTCGATCCATCTTCGTTCCTAAATTGTAGACGATCTGTCGCTGTGCTATTGGGGTATCGGGTCTCGGAGCTTAGTCGGCCGAGGTTCGTATCACACTACCAAGGAGCCTAATATGGTCGCTTTCCTGGGAAAGCCAAACTCCAAACTCGATGCCTTCTCCTGGATCGAGATTCTCCAAATCTCGAGAGAACAAAATTCAGAGGCTGATGCACTTGCTCGCCTCGGATCTAGCATCGACGAAGACGGATTGGGAACCGTACCCATCGAATTTCTTCCACGGCCATCCATCTCTCGAGACGAAGTCGGGACTATAGAGGATGTGTCTCAGCCAACTTGGATGGACCCAATTATCGAGTTTATGCAAAGAGGGGAACTTCCCAAAGACCGCAAAGAAGCAGAGAAGTTGAGAGTCTTAACGTCCAAGTACACGCTTCGAGATGACATACTCTACAAGCGCGGTTACTCGACATCGCTACTCCGATGCCTCAATAGCGTCGAGTCGACCAAGGTCCTCCGCGAAATACATGAGGGTATCTGTGGGAACCACGCCGCTGGAATCTCCCTCGCGCTCAAAGCGCTTAAACAAGGCTATTTTTGGCCTACCATGAAAAGAGATGCATGTGAATGGGCGAGGCGCTGCGACAAGTGCAACCGCTTCTTCGAAATCCAGAGACAGCCGACGACCCCACTGAGCAGCATCATTGGCAAATGGGGCGTGGACATTATTCGCAAACTCCCTAGAGGGCCAAGACAATATGAGAACGCCATAATTGCCATAGACTATTTCACCAAGTGGGTAGAGGCCGAGCCGCTCGCCAGAATAACCGAAGCAAATACGACGAACTTTATCTGGAAAAGCATCATATGTAGGCACGGCATCCCTGACTCGATTATGACCGACAATGGCACACAATTCGACATCGCGCGAGTAAGAGATATCTGCGATCAACTAAAGATCAGTAAGACGTTCTCCTCGCCACGTCATCCACAGGGCAACGGCCAGGTCGAAGCAGTCAACAAGACTATTAAGAGCAATCTTAAAAAGAAGCTCAAAGACAAAAAAAGGGCATGGGCCGAAGACCTGCCATTTGTCCTGCGGGCTTACCAAAGAACCGGGTGACACGCCACTGATGAGACGCCATTCTCCCTCGCATACAGGATCGAAGCCGTGGTTGCCAGTCGAAACCAAGATCCCCACGTTCCGAGTTGAGACATTCAACGAAGAAAACAACGACGAGGCCATGCGCCTAGAGTTAGACTTAATCGACGAAAAGAGTTCAGAAGCGCTCAACCGCCTCGTTGCACAGAAGCGCAAATTCGAAAAATACTACAACTCCAAGATCAAAAGGCGAACCTTTACCATCGGGAGCCTCGTGCTTAGGCGAGTATTTCAGACTACCCAAGTACAAGGCGCCGGCGTCCTTGGCCCAAACTGGGTAGGACCGTATAGAGTCTGCAAAGTCATACATGACGGGACCTACAACATCGAACACACGGACGGAACACCGATCCGCCACCCGTGGAATGCGGAACACTTGAGGCAGTACTACCAATAGCTAGCATTTCCCCCGTTTTATTGCTTTAATTTCCTATTTTCAATAAGGCCTACGAGCCAATGTTTTAGGATTTTTAATTTTTCGCAATCATAATAAAGTTCGAAGTTTCCCTTTCAAAATCCGCTTTATAAAAGTTTTCTGGTTACCAGAAGTAAAACTTGTGACCAAAAAAACTTGGGGGGCTAGCAACAGTAAGGAATCCTCAAGAAAACACGCTCCACCAAAAAAAAATTAAGTCTCAACCCGAACATAAACGGGAACAAAGACCCTAAGATGCCTGCATGGCGCACGTAAGACGCCTACATGGCGCACGTAAGACGCCTACATGACGCAACCAAGTCGTCCCTCGCAGCGCACCTAAAACGGCTACATGGCGCACTTAAGACGCTTACATGGCGCACATAAGATGTGTACATGACGCAACCAAGTCGTCCCTCGCGGCGCACCTAAGACACCTACATGGCGTACCTAAGACGTCTACATGGCGCACGTAAGACGCCTACATGGTGCAACCAAGTCGTCCCTCGCGACGCACCTAAGACGCCTACATGGCGCACCTAAGATGCCTAGATGGCGCAACCAAGTCGACCCTCGCGACGTACTTAAGACTCCTACATGGCGCACCTAAGACGCCTACATGGCGGACCTAAGACGCCTACATGGCGCAATCAAGTCATCCCTCGCGACGCACCTAAGACGCCTACATGGCACACCTAAGATGCCTACATGGCGCACGTAAGACGCCTACATGGCGCAACCAAGTTTTCCCTCGCGGTGCACCTAAGACGCCTACATGGCGCACTTAAGACGCCTACATGGCGCACGTTAGATGCCTATATGGCGCAACCAAGTCGTCCCTCGCGGCACACCTAAGACGCCTACATGGCGCCCTTAAAATGCCTACATGGCGCCCGTAAGACGCCTACATGGCGCAACCAAGTTGTCCCTCGCGACGCACCTAAGACGCCTACATGGCGTAACCAATTCGTCCCTCGCGATGCACCTAAGACGCGTACATGGTGCACCTAAGATGCCTACATGCCGCACGTAAAATGTTTACATGGCGCAACCAAGTTGTCCCTCGCAACGCACCTAAGACGCCTACATGGCGCACTTAAGACGCCTACATGGCGCACTTAATACGCCTACATGGCACACCTAAGACGCCTACATGGCGTAACCAAGTCATAGTTGAAACGCCTATAAGGACGCAAACCATACAAACGGTTGGCGTATTTGAGGCCAAAACCTGCTAAGGCAAAATACCCGCCAAAACCACTGGCGAAAGATGCGAAACATGCCATAGCCATTCAGAGTAAGAACATAAGACAAAAATGAGCACACATGTTCATAATAGAAAGTCATGTTTCATAAAAAGAGGGCAACTGCCACAAAAATCCTAGAAAGTAAGCGCTAAAACAAGTGCGCTGAAAGGAAACTCCTAAAGAAAGCAATGCACTAAACACTTGCGCGAAAAAGAAAAATAAAAAATTTTCACTCGGCAAGTTCATCACCGAGGGGCTCAACCCCATCGAGTGGTGGGAACAAAGAGTCGAAGAAGTGGAAGGTGACCCCTCGAGAAACATTCTCGGTAGCGGTAGTGTCCCGACACTCCACCGCCGCGGCATGCCTTACTTCCTTGATCCTGACATCGAAGTCGTCTTGTAGGTCAGATGTGAGCTATTTCGCCGCAACCTTCTCCATGGTAAGCCGAGCTACTTCCTCCGCCAAAGAGTCGCGCTCACGCTCTGCCCGGACACGGGCAGTCTCGCTCATCGAGAGCTGACTTTGAAGGATGCCAGCTTCTTCTGTACGTTACTCCAACTAGCGTCGAAGGTCTCGCACCTCGCTCCGGAAAACTTCTGTCGATCAAGTTGCCACTTCAAGAGCTTGACGTTCCATCGTTAACTCTTCGGCCATCTTCGCCACCGCTGACTAAGTGCGATCACATTTTCCTTGGGTGACTCCCAGTTCCCCGTGAGCCTCTTGAAGTTCTTCGCGGAGACTCGCAAACTCTACCTTTGAGTGAAAACCTCGCTCGGCACGGGCTAGCTGAGACTTCGCTTGAGCAAGCTCGTCCTGGGCGAGTCCCATACGTTGAATGAGGTCGTGAAGAATCTTCTCGCCTCGTGTCGCACGTGCAAGCACCTGGGAAGGAGGACAAGTCAGCAAAAACAAGATCCTAGCAAAGCAAAGCGAAAGGATAAAACAGAGGGAACTTTCTCTGTGCGTCAGAGACGCCATTGCGGAAGAATTCCACATCGCTACTTGCCCGATGCCCTTCCACATCTTCAACGAAGATTGCGCAAGCCCCTGGGAACATTCCCCTCTGACCTCTACAGCCTCCGCCTTGATAATCGATTTGTCACGCTTCGAATCCAAAGACGTGTCCGGAAGAGCTGAGGAAGAGGATCGCTTCAAGGAAGCGCGGGGGCCACTCTCCGCCAAAGGACCGACGTCGGACTTCTCCCTGCCGTTCCGCGCCGTAATCCGGGAACGAATTGCCGCCAACGACTTCGGGTCTCGAGAAGATTTCTCCAAGCGCGCGCGAGCCCTCGCCCTAGCTGAGGAAGCTACAAAAACAACAAAGTCAAAACTCTGACTGACAAAAATAACAAAAATTGAAAAAAGAGAAAACGCCAAAGTTCTGGAAGGCCACTGCTCGAGGGAGACGACACGGTCTCTTCACGGCCAAGAGGGAAAGGTGGGAACCACCCAGTGGACGCCATTAGCTCGGGAGAGCGAAATCGCTCCCCAGCTTTCCGAGCCTCTGACATTCCCCGGATCTCTTTCACAAACTGGAGGTCAACGGCCCCCGCATCAGCAAAGAAGTCGGTCAAGGGACCGAACCAGAGTGGCACATCTCCAAAGGCCTCGATCGAGACCCACACTCATGCTCTCCTGTTATGCTTCTCCGAGTCCGTGATCAGTTTGGTGTTTCGGCGATCGCGGGCCATGAAGAAACTGGGTTGCCCGGGCGCGCAAGGAAGACAATATTGCAGAAGTCGCTCACGGTCATCGCCCGCTCAGTCTAGCAATCCCACTCCATGTGACACATCGCCACCATGCGATAAAACGCCGAGCTCATCTGGCAGGCATGCACCCCTAATCGCGCGAGGAGCTGCTGGACGATGAGCTGAAACGGTAATCGTAACCCGCAATGGAGACTTGCAACTGAAACTGCGGCAAATCCACGTCTTAGATGGAAACGACGATCATCCGGCAAGGGACGGAGAAGCGCCACGGACGTCGGAATGGCGTATGCCTCCCTGAGACCGATGAATGCTCGGTAGATGAGCGATCTCGAAGCATCGATCCCTGAACAATCGAAGCCCTCGGGAGTAGCAAAGCCTTCCATGGGATACCACTCCGTCTTAGCGAGAGACCTCGCCGACACTGTCATTTCCGCATCTGAGATCTCGGACCGAGCACCTCTTGGCCGTTGACCCTTCAGTGTTAAAGTATTATGTTAATTCCGTGTATACTCTCCAGAATAGTCTAATTAACGTGTAACATTGTTAAAAGGCCCATTAGGTTGATTGTTAGATGGGCTTTATTTTTCTCCTTGTTAGTTAGAGCTGATTAGTGTGTGGGATTAATTCCCTTAGCTGTACACGTTTTTCTTAGCTGTCCTTAGTTGTCAACAGCTGATTATTTGTTTCCTTGTATAGTAGGATTAGGTTTCCTTATTTGTTTATTTCCCTTTCCTTGTAATGTGTATAAATACACGTCTGATGCTAATGAGAAAATATCAATTCCGCACATCTCTTTATCTCTGTTTTACTTTTATGGTATCAGAGCTACACAAAACCCTAAAACACATATAGGTACTCGTGATCATACAACATGGCCGAGTCCAATAATATCAGTTTTACTGGAAATTCTTCTTCTTCTCAACCTGGGATTAATCCTATTATCTCAGCTGACAATTCTTCTCATTCCATCACTTCCCATAAATTGAATGGGAGTAATTTCATGGAGTGGTCTCAATCAGTCAAACTCTTCGTTCAAGGGAGAGGCAAATTTGGCTATTTGTCTGGAATCACAACCAAACCAGACGTGAAGGAAGATGCAGCCAAATATGGCGTTTGGGAGGCTGAAAATTCCATGATTATGTCATGGCTCATTAATTCTATGGATGCAGGTCTAGGGAGGACGTTTATTTTTCTTCCTACAGCAAGTGACATCTGGACGGCGATTAGAGAGACGTACTCTGATCTTGGCAACGCTGGCACACTCTTTGAGATAGAAACTCAATTGAGCAAGGCTAGACAAGGCGAGAAGTCAGTGACAAAGTACTACACCGACCTGAAGATGCTTTGGCAAGAGGAAGACCTTTATTGCAACCACGAGTGGAGCTGCCCAAAGGACAGCGCCTTGTACCAGAAGCTCGTGGAGAAAGGAAGAGTTTTTAAATTTTTGGTTGGCTTGAATGCAGATCTTGATGAAGTCAGAGGAAGGATTCTTGGCCGAGACCCTCTCCCAAGCACCCGGGAGGTTTTTTCGGAAGTCCGGAGAGAGGAAACTCGTCGCCAAGTCATGCTGGGATCCGGAAAGAATGAGGCTGCACCAACACATTCAAAAACGAGTGCAATGGTGTCTTCCAAGCCTAATTACAACAACAACAATAACAACACCAACAACCGGAACCCAAGAAATTCCTCTGGCCGCTACAACAACAATGCTCCAACTTGTGAGTACTGCAAAAAGATAGGGCACATCAAAGCAAAGTGCTGGAAGCTTCACGGCAAACCTGATGATCTTCCACAGCCCTTCAACAACAACAACAAGGGTGCCTTTCAAGCCTCTCAGTCCACGGCACCCAAGTCTCAGCCAAGCAGCCCTAGAGCCTCTTCATCAACTCAAGATCAGTCTTCTTTCACTAAAGGAGATTTAGAGCAAATGCTTAAGATGTGGTCCTCTCATCAATCAACATCAACCTTAGCTAAAAAAGGTATTCATGTAGCAGCCCTTAAAACAACCTTAGAAAACTCCAATCCTTGGATTTTAGATTCTGGTGCTACAAACCACATGACTGACTCATCATATCTTTTCCATACATATTATCCTTGTTCTGGTCATGAAAAAGTGAAAATTGCAGATGGATCTCTTTCAGCCATCGCTGGGAAAGGTTCAATTATTTTATCACCATCCATTACTCTTTCTAATGTTCTCCATGTTCCTAAACTTGCCTATAACCTCTTATCCGTCCATAAATTGACAACTGATTCACAATGCAAACTCACTTTTATTCCTTCTGGTTGTGATTTTCAGGATCTAAGTTCGGGGAAGATGATTGGCAGTGCTGAAGAAAATGGAGGGCTCTACAACTTCACATCCGAGACCACCTTGAGTAAACAAATTCAGAAACCTCTTTGTTCTAGTTTATTTTCCGTATCTGATGACATTATGTTGTGGCATTTTCGTTTGGGACATCCAAGTTTTGGTTATTTAAAGCATTTGTTTCCCTCTATATTTCATAATAAGAATATTGATTTTTTGCAATGTGAAATCTGTCAATTGGCAAAACATAAAAGGTCTCATTTTCCTACTTTGAAATATACACCTTCTAAACCTTTTGCTTTAATTCATAGTGATATTTGGGGGCCATCTCGTGTAAAATCTTTAACCAACACTCGCTGGTTCATTACCTTTATTGATGATCACACTAGAAACACGTGGATATACCTTTTAAAGGATAAATCTGAGGCTGAAAACACTTTCAAAATTTTTTACAAAATGGTTGAAACTCAATTTGATAGCCGTATTCAGATTTTGAGAACTGATAATGGTAGAGAATATTTTAACAAAATCCTTGGTGAGTTTTTAAATGAAAAAGGCAAAATCCATCAGAGTTCTTGTGTTTATACACCTCAACAAAATGGAGTTGCCGAAAGGAAAAATAGACATCTACTTGAAGTTACTCGAGCTATAATGTTTTCTATGAATGTTCCAAAACGTTTTTGGGGAGAAGTTTTGTTAACTGCTACATATCTAATTAATAGAATGCCAAGCAAAATCCTTAGCTATAAAACTCCCATTTCTACACTTAAATTTTTTTTTTCCGGAGAACAAATGTTTCACACATCTAAATCCTAAAATCTTTGGGTGTACTGCCTTTGTACACGTTCATGATCATGCTAGAGGAAAATTGGATCCTAGAGCAATTAAATGCATTTTTCTTGGTTTTTCACTAACTCAAAAAGGTTTTAAATGTTATGACCCTAGCTCGGGTAAATTCTTTGTAAGTATGGATGTCAAATTTTTTGAAAACCAACCTTTTTTGACAAAATCCCTCTTCAGGGGGAGAATAATATTGAAGAGTGTTTTTGGGATTTAAATCATTCTCTGCCTATTTTGGATCTGCCTAATATTTCTAGCCGTGTACAAAATGTCCCAAATGCTCCAAATGATCAAAATGAAATGTCATCATATAATGAAAATGGAACTGATTCAAATGAGGAACCAATATCTGATTTCCGTGTTAACTCAAGAGTGCAATCAGAAAGTGAAGTTGAAACTCCAGCACTGTCATCATCAGAACCAAACACGGATCAAGGTAATTCTTCTTCTTTCATCTCAAATTCACCCATTCTTGATGAGTCAGCCGAGAGTATAGGTACACTTGAAATTCTAGATGAGCCAATTGCCCTTAGAAAAGGAACCAGAAATTGCACCACTAGACAAGCCGAGAAGTTTCCCATGTACCCCTTGTCTAATTATGTCTCATATAAAAATGTGTCTCCTGCCTTTAGAGCCTTTACCACAATTTTGTTGATTGATGAGATACCTCGTTCTATTTATGAAGCTCTAAGTATTCCTAAGTGGAAAGAGGCTGTTTTAGAGGAAATGAGAGCTTTAAAAAAGAATGAGACTTGGGAACTGACTGTGTTGCCTGCAGGAAAAAGAACAGTTGATTGCAAATGGATATTTACTATCAAGTTTAATGCCGAGGGAGAAATTGACAGGTACAAAGCAAGGCTGGTTGCTCGTGGGTTCACTTAAACCTATGGGCTGGATTACGAGGAGACCTTTGCTCCGGTTGCCTTGACTGGCCACTACGACAATTTGACGTCAAGAATGCCTTCCTCAACGGAGAACTAGAGGAAGAAGTCTTTATGCAGCCACCTCCGGGATTTGATCACACGGCCAATGGGAAAGTGTGCTTTCTTAAGAAGGCACTGTATGGACTCAAGCAATCTCCACGAGCTTGGTTTGGTAGATTTACTAAGGCGATGAAGGATCAGCAATACACGCAAGCCCACAGTGATCATACCATGTTCTACAGACATTCTCTAAATGGTAAACTCGCCATATTGATTGTTTATGTGGATGACATTGTGATGACAGGTGATGATGAGGCTGAACGCAGCAAGTTGACAAGATTCCTAGCTCAGCAATTTGAAGTGAAAGACCTAGGAAGTCTCAAATACTTTCTAGGTATGGAAGTGGCCAGGTCCTCATAGGGGATTGCAATCTCACAACGAAAGTACGTGCTTGATCTACTCAAGGAAACAGGTCTACTCGGCTGCAGACCTACCTCTACTCCAATTGATCCAAATCATAAGCTCACAACGACAAATGATGATGAGGATCCGGCAGACCAGAAAAGGTATCAAAGGCTGGTTGGGAAATTGATTTACTTGGCTCACACACGGCCAGACATTGCATTTGCAGTGAGCCTTGTAAGTCAACACATGCACAATCCATCCAAGAATCATTTAGATGCTGTGTATCGCATTCTACACTACCTCAAAGGAAGTCCGGGAAAAGGAGTTTTATTCAAGAAGGATGATGGGAGGCAGATTGAAGTGTTCACAGATGCTGACTATGCCGGGTGTTCAGATGACCGGCGATCAACCTCAGCCTATTGTACCTTTGTTTGGGGTAATCTTGTGACGTGGAGAAGTAAGAAGCAAGCTGTTGTGTCTCGAAGTAGTGCAGAGGCAGAGTTCCGAGCTATGGCGCAAGGTATTTGTGAGATCATTTGGATCCGAGGCATCTTAAATGAGCTCCGGGTTAAGTTCACAGCTCCCATTAAGCTGTTTTGTGATAACAAGTCTGCCATCAGCATCGCCAACAATCCAGTTCAACATGACCGGACAAAGCACGTGGAGATAGATCGTCACTTTATCAAAGAGAAGCTAGAAAGGGGGGAAATTTGCATGCCATTCGTTCCAACATCAGAGCAGCTAGCAGATGTTCTCACCAAAGGGCTTTACAAGACAAAGTTTGAAGACTTTTTAAGCAAGTTGGGCATGATAGATATCTTTGCACCAACTTGAGGGGGAGTGTTAAAGTATTATGTTAATTCCGTGTATACTCTCCAGAATAGTCTAATTAACGTGTAACATTGTTAAAAGGCCCATTAGGTTGATTGTTAGATGGGCTTTATTTTTCTCCTTGTTACTTAGAGCTGATTAGTGTGTGGGATTAATTCCCTTAGCTGTACACGGTTTTCTTAGCTGTCCTTAGTTGTCAACAGCTGATTATTTGTTTCCTTGTATAGTAGGATTAGGTTTCCTTATTTGTTTATTTCCCTTTCCTTGTAATGTGTATAAATACACGTCTGATGTTAATGAGAAAATATCAATTCCGCACATCTCTTTATCTCTGTTTTACTTTTATTCAGGACACTCCGTTGCAGGACCTTCGGCTCCCGTGCACGTCTCCGAGTCACCTCTGGGATCTTTTGACTCTGGCCCAAAGTCCTCCACGCTGTCAATCTCGTCGAGAACCGACTCTAACAGAGTCGTCGTGGCCACGTTGACAACTCCTCCCGGCGCGCCATGAACGTCCAAGTCAGACTTTGTCATATCAAACCGGGGCACGTCGCGCGCTCCCTTGCCAACCAAGTTGATCACGAGGCAAGGCGCAGCTTCCCCGGATGCAGGTTGACCGGAACCCTCGTCCGTGCCACGCCCAGTCGGTGCGCACTCCTCCCGAGGCTGAGGTGCGGGCACAGTCGCGCCCATCTCGCCGTCTTCAAACCACTGCTCCACTCCATTTGGATCCTCCTACACGTGCAATGGAATCTCCCCTAATCCCGAGAAGAGGTCGTCCTCTACATGCTCAAAGTCTTGAAGCAAGAGAGAGAAATCAATCTCGGGATCCTAAGTTGAGAATCCATCATGCAAAAGTGTAGAGAAAGAGAGAAAAATAAAGTGGAAGAATAAGAGGAGGGAGGCCACTATTTATAGACCCCTTGGGGGGTAGGAGTCCAAATCCTACTCCCACAAGAGGGAAAAAGGAGGAAAAGACCTCCAAAAGTCGAATTTCCCCGTGCAAATGCGTCACCCCCCCCCCCCCCGCACGGGGCGCGCGCGCCGCACAACCCACGTGCCGCGCGACAAAAAAAAAGAAGAAAAAAATGGGAGACGGTGAGGACCTTGAAAATGAAGTTTCCTCAAACACCCGGCTGAAAGGACTTAAAGTTCATCGCCTAGAGCCTCCCAAGCGACGAACTTGGGGGGCTAATGTTGTCGGTCATTTTCGAGAAACCCGGAACGCCAAGAAGACGCGCCGCTCAAAGGACCGATGGTCAGGCCGGAGGTTCTGAAGAGTGGTAAGCCTTCCGTCACAAGTCGCTAGCAAGCCCTCGTGATGAAACTTTCAGCTCCTCGAGTCGAGTCACTCTACCCGAATCGAGCCTCACTCCTCGAGTCGATTCGCTCTCCTCGAGTCGAACCTCGCTCCTCAAGTCGAGTCGTTATCCTCGAGTCGAGCCTCGCTCCTCGAGTCGAGTCATTCTCCTTGAGTCGAGCCTCGCTCCTCGAGTCGAGTCGTTCTCCTCAAGTCGAGCCTCATTCTCCTCGAGTCGAGCCTCGCTCCGCGAATTGAGTCGCCCTCCACGAGTAGAGACTTTCATATTTCACGCGACTAGCATGATATCCGGATCTCCGACTGCCCAACGGGCCAAATAAAACAAAGGCCGTAGAGGCCCACAAAAAGCCAGCCACCGCGCCGCGCCTGGCTGGACTCGTGCCTTGGGGGGCAGTCTGTGCGCCACGCGCACGCTGCGCTCCTCCTCTTAGAGGGGCACGCGCCCCCAGTCCCACATGGATGAGAAATGAGCCTCTTAAGGCCCTCCAACTACTATAAATACCCCCTCTCATTGAGGGGGAAGCAATCCTATTCATTCCTATTGATTCGCTCGAATTCTCGCTCTCCTTCGCTTCTCTTGATGCCATTTCTTGACTGAAGTGCTCTCTACAAGTTCCCCAGGATTCGCGCCTCACTCTGCGTTACACACGCCCTGAACTATGTTCTAACCTGATCCCACACACGGGTACGTAGGCAGCCTACACCAAAAAGGCACGGTCACTCCTCCTCCTCACCCATTCTCTCCTCTGAGAAGCACGTTGATTGGAGAAAACCCAGCTCGAGATTTTCGAGTTCACACCTTTGGCTCGGGTGTGGCCACTTGGTCCGGCCTTGGGTCGAACCGCCAAATGCTTTTAATCGTTGTTCATTTTCGTGCGACAACATTGTCTATATCACATAGTGAATCTAGAACTCCGACTTTCTCAAATGAGAGTACGTAAGCTATGAAATGACATGTCTCATTTCAGGATTGAGGTAAGCATGATGCAATTCATAATAGTGACTTTGAGACAGAAGAGGTTAACTGGTTTGTTCTTACAATGTCTCTAGAAGTGCACTGGTCAATTCAATATCTTCAGAAGATACCTAAGAAGAACTATACAGTCTCCAACTCTCTATGTCTCATAACCAGACATCATAGATTATCCTAACAGTCATACTGAGATCAATAGTCATTTGATTCTTAGATTGTGAATATACTTTTTTAAGCAAACCATGAAGAGTTTGTTCATGGAAATCTATATTTGACTCTTCATTTGTTGTTAGGCTTGTTTAAGGACTAAAGACTAAGGTTTATCATAAAGCTTCAAACAAACAATGAAGAATGAACGAAAGTTTCAACTCTTTATTAATTATTCAGCAGTTACAAGCAAGAGTCTTTGTGAGTCTTTTTTACATCAATGTATAGCACAACACTTAATCAAGTAAAAGGTTCCGAATCTAGTCACTTGTTATTCAATGTATAGCAACATCCTTTACATAATCAAGCTCATCATTAATGATGACGTATTGCTATCATTAAATAATTTAAGAAGTTCCGAATCTAGCCACTTGTTGTTCAATGCATAGCAACATCCTTCACAGTATCAAGCTCATCATTAATGATGACGTATTGCTATCATTAAATAATTTGAGTAAAAGGATAATTGAATATTATCTTACCACGTGGTTTGATAAATCGATAGATAGAACTTAAGGAAAAATTATATTTTCCTCATGACCAGTGTTAATGAAATAGTGGGATGAACCTTGCAAAGATCCTCGCCACCTCAATACCATTAACAATATCTTTCTCTCTATGAAAAATTTGATCACGAAGATCACAATACTTAAAAGATGTCATAAACCCAATTTAGTAGTTCTACTAGTTAAGTCTCGACTTAATGGATTAGAAGGGATCTATAAATGATAATGAATGCGATTAAGCTTACATAAAACTTAATGGTACAAAAGGGATTTGTGTTGCCAATGGTGCCCACAAGAAGAGTAGTAGTCTCTATTTATGTACATTTGATGTAATATAGTCTCACGAAAACTCTTGCTTGTAGCTGCTAAATTATTAATAAAAGTTGAAACGTTCATTCATTCATTCTACCTTGTCTGTTTGAAGCATGATGATAAACTATAGTCTTTAGTCCTTAAACAAATGTAACAAAAAATGAAGAGTCAAATATAGATTTGCATGAAAAAAAACTCTTCATGGTCTGCTTAAAACAATATATTCGCAATCTAAGGATCAAAGGACTATTGATCTCAGTACGATTGTTAGGAGAATCTATGATGTCTGGTTATGGGGGATTGAGAGTTGGAGACTCTATAGTTCTTCTAGGTATCTTCTGAATGTACAAAATTGACCAGTACAATTCTAGAGACAGAATAAGAACAAACCATTTAACCTCTTATGTCCCGAAGTCACTACGTATGAATTGCATCGAGACATAATAAGAACAAACCATTTAACCTCTTATGTCATTTCATAGCTTACGTATTCTCATTTGAGAAAGTCAGAGTTCGTACTCACTATGTGATTCTGAACATGACCTATTGGTGAAGTACTAAGTTGTGAAGATGTCATGAGTAACTTTGTGAAGATCTCATAGATATTGAATTCATGTGCAAGGTTGCTGAAATGCAATATATATCACCTCATGCTTTGTTACATGGAATGTGAATAAATGAACTGGCCGGTGTCCAAATTGAGTCATGACTCTTTTGGATGAATCAATGTGACTTGTTAGCTCCTCGTCAATACGTTGTTTCTAAGTTATTCATAAGCGACAAAGGAGTTGTGGAAATAACAGCTACAATGGCAAAATGGTAATTTTTTAAATCCCATCTAGCTAATGATATCCATGAAGGGTAAACATAGATAATATTCATTGGATCCACTCATCACAATTAAGTTGAATTCTTGAGTAGAAAATAAATTCATTTGAACCGAGAGATTCTCAGTGTCAACTCTTTAATGGAGTCAGTTGACATTAAGCTAAACTTGGAAAAGGTTTGTAAACTTTTGAGTCCAAGTATGTTAGCTCAATATTCGTTCATTTGGATCCATGAGGTCACTGTAACAAATCATTTCGAGTAGGAATACTTAAACTAGAAGTTAAGTCAAAACAAGAACTAGAAAAGTTTTACGAAAATTGTCTAAAGGGTATTTTTGTCTTTTTGGACATAGGATGAAATGAATTTCAATAAATAAGATTTTTTGACATTGTCATACGATGACAAATGAACTTAAACCACACGGCCATTTCAATAAATTTGGGCCTTGAGGATTAATTTCATTTCATGGAATTTTACTTGAAAATTCTTAATGGGCCTTTCTTCTGTTGTCATGAACAAATGAAGAAAAATCTAGAATACCCTTCTTACCTCGAGTATTCATGTGATAGAATAAACTTTCGTGTTTACTCGAATTCCCGAAGAACGAAGAAAGGTGAGCTGCATGGGGAGACGAGCGATTCAACCTCCACAAGCTTCTCAACGATCAAGCTACGTAAATGTTAGTAAACAAGTAATTGCTCTAAGATAGTTTTAATTTGATATAACATGTGCTTGCTCTTTGTCTAGGTTAGTAAAAATCGTTTTTCCTTGTTTCAAAGAAATTTCTAAATTTCGCTGCTTGAAGAAGCATTAAACTTTTCTTATTCCTAGATCTATTCCAAAAAATGGTATCAGAGCTATGGTCAAAGTTAACCATGTACATGTGATAAAAATATGAGCTTGAAAATCGTTTTCGAAAGATTACTCGTTTTTTACAAGTTAGAATTGTTTTCTTAGATTTTTTTTAATTTATTGCTCGTGTCTTTAAATTAAAAATCATGTTGATTTTCTATGACCTTGGGATATTATTAAAACACATTAGAAACAGTTCTAAAAATTTTTAATTTTTTCATAATGAAAAACGTGTTCTAAAACGTTATGTTACACTCGATTCTTTTGCACTCAAGTCTGGACTTTAATTATTTCCGACCCGTCTGTTATGGCAATTTTACTCTGAGGTGCGCAGCTGCTCCGAAAGTCCAGTTTTTTAGAATTTTTGAATTCCAGATTTCGGACCCTACTCCATGAGTTATAGAACTCTAATAAGAAAATTTCCTTGAGCAAAATTGTTTTTCATAAGATAATAAACATAATGTGAAAAGATTAAAATATATTGATTTTTGAAAAATTTACTTGAATTGAATTTCTTTAAAAACTAGTTTGATTGTTGAAAATCGTTTTGACTTTCAAACCTGAAAATGTTTTGTCATCCAAATCATATATGTTTAAAAAAAAAATCAAAACTATATCTATATCACATATGTTCACAATCTATATGCTCTTGAAAATTTGAATGGGAGGTCTCCTCGTAGACGAGCCGAAAAAATAAAGATGTGTAATCTAAAACATTCAAGTGTTCAAGTGAGTTGAAGTTCACACTTCCCTCGTGCACTTTACCGAATAGAAAATAGGAAAATGTCCGAGTATGTACCTTGTGCCTTTATGCACTAACACTGCTCTTCCTTGAACATGAAGATCTAGGATTCCTTTCTAGAAGTCCACTCTATCTCTCTAAGCACTAAAAAAGCATGTTTACGAAATGTATTAGAGACGTGGAAGGGTTATACTTGTTGTTTACAACCCACGATCCCCAACACTAATTAGAAGTGCAATTGTCGCCAGACTAAGAGTCACCCTCGTGGCCCTCTCTTAAATGAGAGTACTCAACGGCGCTTTGCTCTGATCATTGATCGAAGAGCTACGTTCGAGAGTTAGACAATGAGACAACGCCTCCTCTCGGTGGATTTTTTTTCCAAAGTTGATCTCTTGGACTAAGTGGTTGGTTACACACTTAGACTCCATCCCTAGTAATCCTCCCTCGAGGCCATGCGAAAGGATGTGAGTGATCAATTTTTTTTATAAGGTGGCTAGTCAAATATGATGTATTGACATCTTGACTATGCATTAATGATGAGTCATTTACTTATGAAATGAGACTCGTTGTGGCCTTCCCTAGAAGGAGTAAAGTGTCATTTTGTTCAAAACACCTTTGGATGTTTCCTGTCTTGTTTATCCTATAAACTTAAACAAACTTAAATCATAAACCAAAAGACTAATCATAAACTTGTTTCAACTTCAGCAACATGTCTCTCAACCCTCTCTCAACCATCCTTTCCTCAAATAAACTCGAAGACAAGAACTACGTTGATTGGAAACATAACCTCGACATCTTCCTTGTCGTTAACAAGCACAAATGGATACTCACCACCCCGTGTCCTCCTTAGACGAATAATGATTCGACTCAAGAGGACAAAGACACCTTAGCGGCCTGGTTCCGCTCCGATGAGATTGCGAGTTGCTTTATCTTAGCATCTATGAACAATATGCTCCAGCAGCAACATCATGATATTGAGATAGCCGCCGACATGCTCTACAATCTCCATGAGATGTTTGGAGGGCAAGGGCGTCAAGCCAGACAATAAGCAGTCAGACAGTTCATAAACTATCGCATGAAGGCTGGGACTCCTGTCAAGGACCATATGATGTTGATCATTAGTTACCTGAACGAGATCGAAATCCTAGAATCCGAGATTGATTGGGAGACCAAAATAGATATGATCTTGGAAACTCTCCCCAAATCTTTCGATACCTTCAAGCTGAACTACTCCATGAACAAGCTAGAGTACACTGTCACCGAGCTTATGAAGGAGCTTCACACTGCTGAAGGTCTCACTAAGAAAAAAAGGAATCAAGGAGAGGCACATGCTATTGAGTACAAATCCTCCGCCTCTGGATCTAAGAAGAGACCTCACAAGGCCGAGAAGAAGTATCCTGCCTACCTCAAAGCAAAGGGAAATAGTAATGTACTTATTACCGAATCATGCTTAGTAGCTGATAATGTATCAACGTGGATTCTTGACTACGCTGCTAGTAAACATATTTCTTGTTCCTTGACTGGTTTCAAGAAATCCAAAAGCTTAGAGGAAGGTGACTTCTACTTCTGATGGGGTGATAGGAGCTCAGTGTCAGCAAAGGCCGTGGGATCAGTGACGCTATCTTTTGAAGATCGAACTCTAAACTTGAATAATGTTTATTTTGTTCCTTCCTTCAGAAAGAACTTGATATCTGTTGCTCGTCTTTATGAGCAAGATTATTGTTTAAAGTTTATAAAGAATGGAATTCGTATTTCTCTTTCAAATTCTTTTTTCACTGATGCATGTATGAAGAATGCTCTCTTTTACATTTATCCCACGCAACCTTCGCTTTTAGAAACTGAAATAGATAACGATCTAGTTAGGTAGCCAAAGAGCATCAAACTTTCTGATTCCTCCGATCTAATAAAATCAACATATCTCTGGCACTTAAGACTTGGTCATATCAGTCTAGACAGGATTAAGAGACTTGTGAGGGACGGTCCACTCCAAGCCTCTGCAATAAGCTCATTACCTACTTGTGAATCTTGTATAGAAGGAAAAATGACTAAGCGACCTTTCTCAGCTAAGGATCGAAGAGCCACTGAGCTGTTGGAACTTGTACATTCTGATGTATGTGGTCCGCTCATACACATGCATAGGCAGGATACGAATACTTCGTTACGTTTACCAATGATACTCAAGATACGGTTTTGTCTACTTGCTCAAACACAAATCCGAGACCTTTGACGTATTTAAGGTTTTTCAGGCTTTAGTGGAAATGCAAACTTGCAAACAGATCAAAACCCTTCGATCCGATCGAGATGGTGAGTATATGTCTGAGACTTTGATGACTTTTTTAAAGAAGAAGGTATCGCTTCTCAGCTTACAGAACCTGGCACACCTCAACAAAATGGAGGGTCAGAGAGAAGGAACCGAACTCTAATGAAGAAGGTTAGATCAGTGATGAGTTATTCATCACTCCCTCTTTCCTTTTGGGGATATGCCCTCGAAACAGCGGCTTACATTCTGAACCAAGTTCCGTCTAAAATGGTTCCTGGTACTCCTTATGAACGATGGACTGGCCGTAAAGTAAATCTAGGCCACATCCGAATTTGGGGTTGCTCAGCACATGTGCTAAGGCAAAAGACTAGCAAGTTGGCTAGTAGGTCAGAATTATGCCTATTTGTGGGATATCCAAAGGAAACCAAAGGTTTCACATTCTATAGTCCCAAGAAGGACAAGACTTTCGTTAGCAAGAACGCTCGTTTCCTTGAGGAGGACTTCATGAAGGATGTAAAACCTAGAAGCAAAATTGTGCTTGAAGAAAAGTTGGGTGAGGATGCTTCTACCTCATCTGTAAGAACTATTCTTACCCCAACTGAAACACAACCTAACTCATCAGAACCTCGTCAAGTAGGACTTCAACGTAGTGGGAGGGCTACTCCAAAGCTTGACAGGTACATGTCTTACGGAGATACTCTCGTAGCCGTCTCTGACATGGATGACCCTGCTTCGTACTGCCATGCAATGGCTGGTTCTAAATCAAACCTTTGGTTTGACGCCATGAAAGTTGAAATGCACTCGATGTATGTCAACAAAGTCTAGAAACTTATAGACCTTCCCGAAGGGATTAAATCCGTAGGGTGTAAGTGGATATACAAGAAGAAAAGGGGTCCGAATGGGAACGTCAGGACGTTCAAAGCACTACTAGTGGCTAAGGGTTATACCCAAAAAGAAGGGATTGACTATGAAGAAACCTTCTCGCCAGTCGCAATGCTTTAATCCATCCGCATACTTCTATCCATAGTTGCAGCTCTCGATTATGAGATCTGGCAAATGGATGTTAAGACTGCCTTCCTGAATGGCAATCTTGACGAGCACATTTATATGGCTCAACCAGACGGTTTCATGGAAGAAGGTCAAGATAAAAAGGTTTGTGAGTTGCTTAAGTCCATTTATGGATTAAAGCAAGCATCTAGGTCATGGAATATTAGATTCGATGAAACTGTAAAGAGCTTCGGTTTTGAGCACTCAATAGATGAGCCATGTGTTTACAAGTTAATACACGAAGGCAAAGTTGTGTTTCTGGTAATATATGTCAATGATATATTACTCATAGGTAATGATGTGGGTAAATTATCTGAGGTTAAGAACTGGCTAGCAAAGCAATTCGATATGAAGGATCTAGGAGAATGTTGGAATCGATCTAGGGTTTAAGAAAAAGTTTAACGCTTCGTTAAGCGGCGGAATTTTAAAAATTTTCTTTTTAAGTAAAACTAGTTTTTACTAACCTAGACAAGAGCATGTGCATGTAAATAAAAACTAATATGAGCTATTAAAGTTACTAACCTTTCTTGAAGCTTGAACCTTGTAGAAGCTTTTGGAAAGTTGCAACGCTCGTCTCCCCTCGCAGCACGTCTCTCTTTCTTTCCTCGGCACCTCGAGCAACCACGAAAGTTTCTATCACTAAATCACTCGAAAAGAAGGAATCAGTGAGTGGGCACTTTTAAACACTACGACTTAAGAACGAGTCTCGAAGTCGCAGAGCTAAACACTAGGTCGAGTGAGGACCTAGGTGCCAAGACAAGAAAAATCGAAAATATAAACTAGAGAGAGAGAGAGGAAGGGGCGGCCAAGTCTAGAGAGAGAAGCTCTCAATCTCTAAAACTTTGCATGAATGAAAAGTGAGGAATGAGGCTCCTATTTATAGGAGAGGTCTCACCTTCAATAAGGTAGTTTCCTCTTCTATAGAATATCACATATTCATGAGCCAATTTCCCTTTTCCTTCAAAGAGTCACACGGCCAAGACTAAGCAAGTAAGTCCTTGGATTTGTTTCCTCTTTTATTTGCTTCTCTCTTGATCCTTTTGGGCGCCTACCATGCTTCCCCTTAGGGGAAATTTGTTTCCTCTTTTTCTTTTGGCAAGTATCTTAATACATTTATGCACAAAATAAACTCTCTTTCCTCTTGGGTAATATGGGCGCCTACACCATCTAGAAAGGGCTTCTAGAAGCTTTTCCATTTTGTTCATGACAACATGAAAAAGGCCCATTAAGAATTTTCAATAAAATTCTTATGAAATGAAATTAATTCACAAGGCCCAATTAATCATATTATGGCCGAGTGACATTAAGTCATCAAATGAACTTGTCAAAATTTATTGACATCCATTTCATCCTTATGTCTCAAAAGACAAAAATACCCTTTTAACTATTTTCGTTCTTGTTTTGACTTAGCTTCCAGTTTAACTATTCCTATCGATGTGATTCGTGATAGTGACCTCATGGACCCAAATGAACAAAGCTTTAGCTAAACACTTGGACTCAAAAGTTCACAAACCTTTTCCAAGTTTAGCTTAATGCCAGCTGACTCAACTAAAGAGCTGACACTGAAAATCTCTCGGTTCAAATGAATTTGTTTTCTACTCAAGAATTCGACCTAATTATAATGAGCGGATCCACTGAATATTATCTATGCTACCCTTCATGAATGTCATCAGCTAGTCGGGATTTACTAAATTACCATTTTACCCTTCTAGCTGTTATTTCCTCAACTCCTTTGTCGCTTGTGAATAAGTTAGAAACAATGTATTGACGAGGAGCTAACAAGTCACATTGTTTCATCCAAGAGAGTCAGGACTCAATTTGGACACTGGCCAGTTCATTTATTCACACTCCAAGGAACAAAGCATGAGGTGACATACATTGCATTTCAGCAATCTTGTACATGAATTCCATATCTATGAGAACTTCACAAAGTTACTCATGACATACTCACAACTTAGTATTTCACCAATAGGCCCTGTTCGGAATGACATAGTGAGTCCGAACTCTGACTTTCTCAAATGAGAATACTAAGGTGTGAAATGGCATGTCTCATTTCAGGATTAAGGTAAGCATGATGCAATTCATACATAGTGACTTCGAGACATAAGAGGTTAAATGGTTTGTTCTTATCTTGTCTCTAGAAGTGCACTGGTCAATTCAGTACCTTCGGAAGATACCTAGAAGAACTATAGAGTTCCTAACTCTCAATGCCTCATAACCAGACATCATAGATTCTTCTAACAATCATACTGAGGTCAATAGTCCTTTGACCCTAAGATTGCGAATATATCGTTTTAAGCAAACTACGAAGAGTTTGTTCATGCAAATCTACATTTGTCTCTTCGTAAGTTGTTAAGTTTGTTTATGGACTAAAAGACTATGGTTTTATCATAAAGCTTCAGACAAGGAAGATTGAATGAACGTTTCAACTTTATTAATGAATGAATAGGCAATTACAAGCAAGAGTCTTCGTAAGACTATATGACATCAAATGTTCATAAATAGACACTACTACTCTTCTTGTGGGCACCATTGACAACAAACTCCCACTTGACTCAAAGAAGATGTGAGTAGTCCTACATGCCTAATCCCTCTCGCAGTTGGTCGAAGACCATGTTCGCTAGGGCCTTGGTGAATGGATCTTCCAGAGATCTACTTCACTTCCACGTCTCCGCGCTGCACGATCTCTCGAATCAAATGGTATTTCCTCTCAATATGCTTAGAGCGCTTATGGCTTCTAGGTTCCTTTGAGTTAGCGACAGCCCCACTATTATCACAATAAAGGGTCATGGGCTCGTCGACGTTTGGAACAACTTCCAAATACTTAAGGAATTTCTTAAGCCATACAGCCTCTTTGGATGCTTCACAAGCAGCCACATATTCTGCTTCCATTGTGGAGTCAGCAATGCAAGATTGCTTAATACTTCTCCACACAACAGCTCCACCATTAAGGATGAACACAGATCCCGAAGTGGATTTCCTGGAATCCTTATCCGCTTGAAAATCGGAGTCGGTATATCCCGTCATAGTCAGGTCAGTACCTGAGTATGTAAGCATCAAGTTCCTAGTTCTTCGAAGATACTTAAGAACATGCTTAACAGCAATCCAGTGCTCGGGTCCAGGGTTGGATTGGAAACGGCTAACTACGCCAACGGCGAAACAGATGTCAGGTCTAGTGCAAAGCATGGTATACATGAGGCTTCCTACGGCAGAGGCGTAAGGAATTTTCCTCATGTCTTCAATCTCTTGTGCAGTCTTGGGAGACTGGTCCTTAGAGAGTGAAACTCCATGCCTAAAGGGTGTTTGACCCCTCTTGCAGTCTTGCATCGAGAAGCGATCCATCACCTTATCAATATAAGATGCTTGAGAGAGCGACAGGGTCCGGTTTTTCCTATCTCGAAAGATTTGGATTCCCAGAATGTACGCGGCTTCTCCTAGATCCTTCATATCGAATTGCTTTGCTAGCCAGACCTTAACCTCAGATAACTTACCCACGTCATTACCAATGAGTAGTATATCATCGACATATAGTACCAGAAACACAACTTTCCCTTCGTGTATTAACTTGTAAACACAAGGCTCATCTATTGACTGTTCAAAGCCGAAGCTCTTTACAGTTTCATCGAATCTAATATTCCATGACCTAGATGCTTGCTTTAGTCCATAAATGGATTTAAGCAACTCACAAACCTTGGTCTCTTGACCTTTATCCACGAAACCGTCTGGTTGAGCCATGTAAATGCGCTCGTCAAGATTGCCATTCAGAAAGGCTGTCTTGACATCCATTTGCCAGATCTCATAGTCGAGAGCTGCAGCTATGGATAGGAGTATGCGGATGGATTTAAGCATCGCGACTGGCGAGAAGGTTTCTTCATAGTCAATCCCTTCTTGTTGGGTATAACCCTTCGCCACAAGTCGTGCTTTGAACGTCTCGACGTTCCCATCAGGACCCCTTTTCTTCTTGTATATCCACTTACACCCTACGGGTTTAATCCCTTCAGGAAGGTCTACAAGTTTCCAGACTTTGTTGACATACATCGAGTGCATCTCAACTTTCATGGCGTCAAGCCAAAGGTTTGATTCAGAACAAGTCATTGCTTGGCTATAGGAAACAGGATCATCCATGTCGGAGACGGCTACAAGAGAGTCTCCATAAGACATGTACCTGTCAGGCTTTTGAGTAGCCCTCCCACTACGTCGAAGTACTACTTGACGAGATTCTGATGAGTTAGGTTGTGTTTCAGTTGGGGTAAGAACAGATCTTACAGACGAGGTAGAAGCTTCCTCACCCAACTTTTCTTCAAGCACAATTTTGCTTCTAGGTTTCGCATCCTTCATAAAGTCCTCCTCAAGGAAATGAGCATTCGTGCTAACGAAAGTCTTATCGTCCTCGGGACTATAGAAAGTAAAACCTTTGGTTTCCTTCGGATATCCTACAAACAGGCACAATTCTGACCTACTAGCCAACTTGCTAGTCTTTTGCCTCAGCACGTGTGCAGGGCAACCCCAAATTCGGATGCGGCCAAGATTCACTTTACGGCCAGTCCATCGTTCATAAGGAGTACCAGGAACCGTTTTGGACGGAACTTGGTTCAGAATGTAGGCGGCTGTTTCGAGGGCATATCCCCAAAAGGAAAGCGGGAGTGATGAGTAACTCATCATCGATCTAACCATCTCCATAAGAGTTCGGTTTCTTCTCTCTGACACTCCGTTTTGTTGAGGTGTGCCAGGCGCGGTAAGCTGAGAAGCGATACCTTCTTCTTTAAGAAAGTCATCGAACTCTCCAGACATATACTCACCACCTCGATCAGATCGAAGGGTTTTGATCACTTTGCCAGTTTGCTTTTCCACTAAAGCCCTAAAGACCTTAAATACGTTAAAGGTCTCGGATTTGTGTTTAAGCAAATAGACAAACCCATATCTTGAGTAATCATTAGTGAAGGTAACGAAGTATTCGTATCCTCCACGTGCCTGTTGGTTGAGCGGACCACATACATCAGAATGTATTAGTTCCAGCAACTCAGTGGCTCTTCGACCCTTATCGGAGAAAGGTCGCTTAGTCATTTTTCCTTCTATGCAGGATTCACAAGTAGGTAGTGAACCTATTGCAGAGGCTTGGAGTGGACCATCCCTCACAAGTCTCTTAATCCTATCTAGACTGATATGACCAAGTCTTAAGTGCCAGAGGTATGTTGATTTTGTTAGATCGGAGGATTCAGAAAGTTTGATCCTCTTTGGCTCCCTAATTAGATCATTATCTATTTCGGTGTCTAAAAGACAAGGTTTAGTGGGATAGATGTAGAAAAGAGCATTCTTCATACATGCATCAGTGACAAAAGAATTATCAGGAAACGAAATACGAATTCCATTCTTAATAAACTTTAAACAATAATCTTGCTCAAGAAGACGAGCAACGGATATTAAGTTCTTACCAAAGGTAGGAACAAAATAAACATTATTCAAGTTTATAGTGTGGTCTTCAAAAGACAATGTCACGGATCCCACATCCTTCGCAGACACCAGGCTCCCATCACCCCATTTGAAACAGAACTCGCCTTCCTCTAAGCTTTTGGTTTTCTTGAAACCATTCAAGGAACAACAAATATGGTTAGTAGCAGCGGAGTCAAGAATCCACGTTGATACATTATCAGCTACTAAGCATGATTCGGTAACTAGTACAATACTATGTTCCTTTGCTTTGAGATAGGCAGGACAGTTCGTTTTATCGGCCTTGTGAGGTCTCTTCTTAGTTCCAGAGGCGGAGGCTTTTTGCTCAGTAGCATGTGCCTCTCCTTGATTCCTCTTTCTCTTATGGAGACCTACAGCAGTGTGAAGCTCCTTCATAAGCTCGGTAACAGTGTACTTTAGCTTTGTAATGGAGTAGTTCAGTTTGGAGCTATCAAGAGATGCGGGGAGAGTTTCTAAGATCATATCTATGATATTCTTCCCATCAATCTCAGATCCTAGGATTTCCATTTCATTTAGGTAACCAATGATCAGCATCATATGGTCCCTAACAGGAGTCCTAGCCTGCATATGACAGTTCATAAACTGTCGGACTGCTTGTAGCCTTGTTTGACGCCTTTGCCCTCCAAACATCTCAAGGAGATTGTAGAGCATGTCAGCGGCAGTCTCGATGTCACGATGTTGCCTTTTCAGCACATTGTTCATAGATGCCAAGATATAGCACCTCACAATCTCATCGGATCGAAGCCAGGCCGCTAAGGCGTCATTGTCCTCTTGAGTTGAATCAGCATTCGTCAGAGGAGGACACGAGGTGGTGAGTACCCATTTGTGCTTGTTAACGGTAGGTATTATGTCGAGGTTACGTTTCGAATCTACGTAGTTTTCGTTTTCGAGTTTGATCGAGGAAAGAAAGATTGAGAGATGGTTGAGAGACATATTGCCTATATAAGTTGAAACAAGTTTATGATTAGTCTTTGGTTTAGGATTTAAGTTTCATTAAGACTTTTGTAAAATCCAAAGGTGTTATGAACGAAATGACACTTTACTCCTTCGAGGGAAGGCCGCAACGAGTCTCCTTTCATAAGTAAATGACTCATCATTAATGCATAGCCAAGATGTCAATACATCAATTTTGACTAGCCACCTTGTAAATTGGTTTGATCACTCACATCCTTTCGCAGAGCCTTAAGGAAGGATACTAGGGATTGAGCCTAAGTGTGCAACCAACCACTTAGTCCAAAAGATCAGCTTTGAAAAACAATCCCCCAAGGGGAGGCCTTGCCATCATTGCATCACTCTCGGACGTAGCTCATTGAGCAATGATCGAAGCAATAACGCCTTGGAGTACTCACATTTAAGTGAGGGTCGCAAGAGCGGCTCTTAGTCCCACGTTATTGCATCTTTCATTAGTGTTGGGGATCGCGGGTTACAAACAACGAGTATAACCCTCCCACTTAGTTTTTGGAGATGGTTCATCGACTCTTTTAAGTTCGGAAACAGATTTCCTAGTTAGAGAGCGACAGAGCGGACAACTAGAAGAGAATCCTAGATCGACATGTTCAGAGCAGTATTAGTGCATAAAGGCACAAGGGACATACTCGATCTTTTCCTATTTTCTATTTCGGGAAAGTGCGTGAGGGAAGTGTGAACTTCAACTCACTCGAACACTTGAAAGTTTGAGATTACACATCTTTTTATTTTTCGGCTTGTCTACAAGGAGACCTCCCACTCAAATTTTCAAGAGCATATAGATTTTGAACATATGTGATATAGATATAGTTTTGAAAACATTTTGAAAACTTATTTGATTTGGATGACAAAATATTTTCAAGTTTGAAAGTGAAAACGGTTTTTCAAAATTCAAACTAGTTTTGTAAAAATTCAATTTCAATTAAACTTTCAAAAATCAAAACATTTTAATCTTACACATCATGTTTATAATCATATGAAAAACATTTTTGCTCAAGAAAGTTTTATCATTGGAGTTCTATAACTCATGGTAGTGGGGTTTGAAAATCCGGATTTCTAAAAAACTGGAGTTTCAGACAGCCGCGCACCTTGGAGTAAAATCGCCATAACTGGCGGCTCCGATGTCCTTTTGAGCCGAAACCGGTGGCATTGGACAGAGGACAGACAGAGCTTTAATTTGATTCAAGAATCATTAAATTTCGATTTCTGAGCAGAGAGTTATGCCGCTTTTAATGCGGGTTTACATTCCAGCTCGAAGAAAAAGAAATAAATTAAAGCTTTGTCCTTTTAGGTGCGAAAAAGAATCGAGTGTAACGGAACGTTTTATGAAGTTGTTTAAAGCTTTTATTTGTGTTTTATTAGCAGGGTAATAACATAGAATAAAAGAAATAACAACATGCATAAAACGATTCAAGTAAATAAACGAAACTAGCAAGAAAAAAAAAAACTAGTCACAAAATTTACTCGAAAATTCTCAAACCTTTAAAACACGTTTTTCAATATAAAAAATTAAAAACTTTTAGAACTGATTCTAATGTGTTTTAGCATCATCCCAAACTTATAGAAAATCAACATGGTTTTTAATTTAAAGGCATGAGCAATAAATTAAAAAAAACTAAGATTACAATTCTAACTTGTCACAAAATTAGTAAACTTTCGAAAACGATTTTCAAGCTCATAATTTAAAAACATGCACATGCATTCCTTTGACCATAGCTCTGATACCATTTGTTGGAATCGATCTATGGTTTAAGAAAAAGTTTAACGCTTCGTTAAGCGGCGGAATTTTAAAAATTTTCTTTTTAAGTAAAACTAGTTTTTACTAACCTAGACAAGAGCATGTGCATGTAAATAAAAACTAATATGAGCTATTAAAGTTACTAACCTTTCTTGAAGCTTGAACCTTGTAGAAGCTTTTGGAAAGTTGCAACGCTCGTCTCCCCTCGCAGCACGTCTCTCTTTCTTTCCTCGGCACCTCGAGCAACCACGAAAGTTTCTATCACTAAATCACTCGAAAAGAAGGAATCAGTGAGTGGGCACTTTTAAACACTACGACTTAAGAACGAGTCTCGAAGTCGCAGAGCTAAACACTAGGTCGAGTGAGGACCTAGGTGCCAAGACAAGAAAAATCGAAAATATAAACTAGAGAGAGAGAGAGGAAGGGGCGGCCAAGTCTAGAGAGAGAAGCTCTCAATCTCTAAAACTTTGCATGAATGAAAAGTGAGGAATGAGGCTCCTATTTATAGGAGAGGTCTCACCTTCAATAAGGTAGTTTCCTCTTCTATAGAATATCACATATTCATGAGCCAATTTCCCTTTTCCTTCAAAGAGTCACACGGCCAAGACTAAGCAAGTAAGTCCTTGGATTTGTTTCCTCTTTTATTTGCTTCTCTCTTGATCCTTTTGGGCGCCTACCATGCTTCCCCTTAGGGGAAATTTGTTTCCTCTTTTTCTTTTGGCAAGTATCTTAATACATTTATGCACAAAATAAACTCTCTTTCCTCTTGGGTAATATGGGCGCCTACACCATCTAGAAAGGGCTTCTAGAAGCTTTTCCATTTTGTTCATGACAACATGAAAAAGGCCCATTAAGAATTTTCAATAAAATTCTTATGAAATGAAATTAATTCACAAGGCCCAATTAATCATATTATGGCCGAGTGACATTAAGTCATCAAATGAACTTGTCAAAATTTATTGACATCCATTTCATCCTTATGTCTCAAAAGACAAAAATACCCTTTTAACTATTTTCGTTCTTGTTTTGACTTAGCTTCCAGTTTAACTATTCCTATCGATGTGATTCGTGATAGTGACCTCATGGACCCAAATGAACAAAGCTTTAGCTAAACACTTGGACTCAAAAGTTCACAAACCTTTTCCAAGTTTAGCTTAATGCCAGCTGACTCCACTAAAGAGCTGACACTGAAAATCTCTCGGTTCAAATGAATTTGTTTTCTACTCAAGAATTCGACCTAATTATAATGAGCGGATCCACTGAATATTATCTATGCTACCCTTCATGAATGTCATCAGCTAGTCGGGATTTACTAAATTACCATTTTACCCTTCTAGCTGTTATTTCCTCAACTCCTTTGTCGCTTGTGAATAAGTTAGAAACAATGTATTGACGAGGAGCTAACAAGTCACATTGTTTCATCCAAGAGAGTCAGGACTCAATTTGGACACTGGCCAGTTCATTTATTCACACTCCAAGGAACAAAGCATGAGGTGACATACATTGCATTTCAGCAATCTTGTACATGAATTCCATATCTATGAGAACTTCACAAAGTTACTCATGACATACTCACAACTTAGTATTTCACCAATAGGCCCTGTTCGGAATGACATAGTGAGTCCGAACTCTGACTTTCTCAAATGAGAATACTAAGGTGTGAAATGGCATGTCTCATTTCAGGATTAAGGTAAGCATGATGCAATTCATACATAGTGACTTCGAGACATAAGAGGTTAAATGGTTTGTTCTTATCTTGTCTCTAGAAGTGCACTGGTCAATTCAGTACCTTCGGAAGATACCTAGAAGAACTATAGAGTTCCTAACTCTCAATGCCTCATAACCAGACATCATAGATTCTTCTAACAATCATACTGAGGTCAATAGTCCTTTGACCCTAAGATTGCGAATATATCGTTTTAAGCAAACTACGAAGAGTTTGTTCATGCAAATCTACATTTGTCTCTTCGTAAGTTGTTAAGTTTGTTTATGGACTAAAAGACTATGGTTTTATCATAAAGCTTCAGACAAGGAAGATTGAATGAACGTTTCAACTTTATTAATGAATGAATAGGCAATTACAAGCAAGAGTCTTCATAAGACTATATGACATCAAATGTTCATAAATAGACACTACTACTCTTCTTGTGGGCACCATTGACAACAGAGAAGCCGCATACATTCTGGGGATCCAAATCTTTTGAGATCGGAAGAACCGGACTTTTTCGCTCTCTCAAGCATCTGAGCTATGTTTCCAAAAACTCTTAGATGAGAGATTCCAGGTTTCCTTCCACTCCATGCTTCTTGTGGTGTTTTTCCCAAAACACTTCTTGTCGGGGACCGGTTTGAGAGATAAATCGCATACGTGACTGCTTCCGCCCATAACTCCTTTGGTAGTCTCTTGCTCTTGAGCATGCTTCTTTGCCTGCACATGTGATTGCTCACGCCACTATCGAGATACCATTGTGTATCTCCATCCCTTTCATTGTCCTTGTGAGTCAACAACGTCGCGTCTTCTTGATTTCTTTCTTCAACGTAGTTGGCCTTCTCTTAACTCTATTGTTGCGCGGAGCTCTACATTCGGAAGCATAATGCCCAAACTTCTCGCAGTTGTATTATTTGATCTGTGACTTGTGGTACCTTGGTTTTGTGGCTCCTCTCCCACGACCTCTTGACGAGCTTTCTCCTATTTGGTTGTTGGTGTCGTCATTGGGCCTCCAACCTCGCCCACGTTCTCGTCCTCAGCTGCCACCTCTCCTTTGTTGGCTTCCACCTCGATCTTCATTTGTCGAATCGACTCATGTCTTCAGTGCTTGCTCCACGATATCCTCCTTCTTCTTTTTCTTTTCTTCATAAGCTTGGAGCAACCCGAGGAGTTGCTCCATTGTCATGGCCTCCAAGTCCTTTGTCTCTTCGATGACAGTGACGATATGCTCGAACTTTGAATCCATGGATCTACGAACCTTTTCCATGATTCTCACATCGTCTAACTTCTCACCGTTTCTTTTGAGGTTATTGGTAACCGTCAAAACTCTTGAGAAGTAATCAGAGACGAGTTCACCTTCTCGCATATGCAAGGCTTCAAACTCTCCTCTTAAAGTTTGAAGACGTACCTTCTTGACTTGATCTGCTCCCTTGTATGAAGTTCGAAGCTTCTCCCAAGCTTCTTTGGCCGACTTTGCTCCCGAGACCTTCTCAAACGTGTTTTCATCTAACTCTTGATAGATGAGACAGAGAGCCTTCTTGTCTCTCTTCCTTGAGTCTCTCAAACTATCCTTTTGAGTTTGAAATAGACTACCTTCATTCTCCGGGTCAGTGTGGCATTTCTCAACTATCTCTCACACGTCGTGTGCACCAAGGAGAGCCACCATTCTAAGACTCCAGTTGTCGTAGTTGCTCTTTGTGAGCATAGAGACTTGGAAGGGAACACCAGTATTCACCATCTTTAGGAGGATCTTATAGCTCTGATACCACTTTGTTGGAAGGAAGTTTTGGGTATGTGGAGAGTGTTTAAGTATTTTTGGTGTTTAGGGAAGAAGTTTGGAAATTTGGAGGCTTGGGTATAAAGTAGAGAGATAGAGAATTTCTTTGTAGAAAGGAGAACTTTTTATTTGGCTTGATCCCAAAATGTAGGATTAAGTGGAATTCTCTAGATACAACATTTTTTAGAGAATTTTCCTAATTAATGACACCTTAGGAAAATACAAGATTATTCTAGAATTTCTTACACCTAAAGACTCTCTCTACACACATCAAGAGTATTCTAGAAAGATGACAACTAAAATAGGCCCAAAATACTAAAAGCCCAAACTACAATTAGAAATAACTAGGCCCAAATACTATAACCCAAATCAAGTTTAATTATTCATCATATGCAACCATTCAGCCATCTTCGACAATAGAGAAAAACTCTGATGGCTACCAATAGTATACTCGCGATCAAGTTTATATGGGATACCATCCACAACCTTTTCAATCTCGTGTACTCCGTGGAGACGGTTGAGGAGTTGGAAGAGATTTATGTCCCGATGGATTGGAGCTTTAATGAGAGAGGACATACCACAGAGGATGCATTCAATCTATCTTTAGGGGTAGTCCTTGTCTCCTCAACTAAAGAGATAGTGTTAGCATTCCCACATAAGAGCACTTTGTCAATTCACCTATGTTCAAACAATTTCTTTTTACATGCCATAACTATCAAGGCTCCCAACAATATTTGCTCGATGTATTCTCATTGTTGAGACAAAGGCCAAACACCCAAAAATTCTTAGGAAATCATAGTGCAATGGCTTGCCATAGAGTAACTCAAAAGGTGTCTTCTTGTGTAATATAGGGGTAGGTGTTCAATTGATCAGATAAGTATATAAAACAATCTGACCAAAAGTGTTATAAACACTTATGATTGTAAATAAAGTGAACGCATCACATTAGTTAGGAATGACAATTTTACCAGTTATCCGGTGTAAACGTGTCGAGTAAGAATCGCTCTCATCAGGTAAATAGGTAAACGGGTAAAACCCATTAAGATTATAGCGGGTCTGGGTCCGGATTACGAAATAGGTGGACCCGCACCCATCTACGCGGGACCCGACTCTCGTTAAAAACTTAACACTAAGAAAATTGTTTTTATTGAAAAGTAATCTCTTACTCATTAAGTTATTTCAAGCTTTTACTACCGCTCGACTAATATTATAAGTTGTCGATATAGTGTTTTTTTAATTATGTTTTGAAAAATTAATTAAAATAAAAAAAAATCCTTATTAGCTAATTAAATTCACCACTATTATTTTACTCTATTATATAATTATAATAATTGTGTAAAGAATATCATGTAATCTTGCTATAATTGTTTTATTTTTTGTAAGATTATTGGTTGATTTTTTTTTTTAATATTGTTGGCTGTTTTTTTTTTTAAAGATTGTTGGTTGATTTTTTTAAATCCTAATTACCATGCATATTCATAAGGTATATATTGAAAGTAATGATGGCGTAGGGGTTGTGAGTGATATTAATGCATTACAGTTAATCAATGAGGAAACGAATCTTAGAAACTATATTTTATTGTCCTGCGCCGAAGCAAAATTGATGAAATCCACTGGTCAAATACAAACTACAGAATGGCATAACTTCAATTTCTAACCATCCATTTATTTACCAAACGCAACTTTATTCGAGTACATCAATTCAACATATCACAATAAATTTTATTCTAACTTGACCAGTGTGACCTTCGCCAGCGGTTTATTTCTGAGGATGGCTATGTCTACATTATGGTGGTATTTTTTGTGTTGGTTTCATTGCTTCACCAAACCTGAATCCGAATTTCCCTAGAGCTTGGAAATCGCATATACGGGCAGATTGGATATCGCAGGAAGCTTCAAATCTTCCCAATCTTTGTCGTCGACCTTTGAGAAGTATTGGTCAACCATGTAGTCACTGATGAGCTCAAGTTTTGAAGGGTTCCACTGAAAACCCAGATCACAAAATAAAATAAAAATAAAAAGTAAGGATTAGGATTAGTATAAATGACTATTTGTTGAAAGTAAAGAGTTAAGAGCTCAACAACCTTGGGGTTCTTATCTTTGTCCAACAATAAAGCTCTGCAACCCTGAATTAGATATTTAGGGGGAAAAAAGAGTTATTACCCTTCAAAATAGAAAGGAGTAATTATAATGAATACTTGAAATAACTGACAGAAGAAAAAGGAGAACCTCCGCGAAATCTCTGCTAACTTGTCCTCGCAAGACATGAGAAACCATTCTATACTCGCGGACAAGACAGTGACCTACACCCTGAAGCCTGCCTTCTCTAATCTGAAAGTAAGGGCACAGAATTTAAACAAGGGCTACAAGAACCAACCGATGCCAAAAACGCTTTATTTCTGAATTAATTTTCAGTTCTGTAAGTCTCCTATATCGCCCTAACGAGTATGCACTACAAAATTCAAGAAAGAAAAAGAAGTCAACTGGACTGGAATCCATAGTCCACTGTGGTAATATTTAAGGATTTCGAGCCGCTCTGAGAAATTGTGCTGTTAAAAAGAGAGTTTTTACGCAAAATGGCAAAGTAACGCATATAGAGTCGTACTGATCTCAGCGATATTTTCAAGCTCATCGGAGATGCTTTTTTCAGTGTATGAATCGTTGCAGTGATCCATGGATCTGGCTTATGAAAGATCTCCATTTCCTTTGGTACAAAAAAGAAGAACGTAATCAGCAACACTAAGATATTTAGTTCCACAATCCTCTATTGTCGAAGTTAGTATGACTAGAAATTAAATAAAACAATAAACTTATAGAGCTGGAAAATATATAATGGCTTACAAGGGCAGCTAAAATTTCTTCTATTGTTCTTCGCGAGAAGCATTTATCTATAACATTAAGCCTGTCCCAAGACACAATCGGAAACAAGGATTAAAAAAATATATCAGCTGATCGCAAAGGCTAGCTACCAAATACCAGCCCCTTTAAGATTAAGCTCGGTCAGGTTTTGGGTAATTGAATGGTTCGATGGAAGCCTTTTTTTAACGTACAATTAAGAAAAACACTAACCGAAAATAAGCACTATTCTCCTTCATGTGAGGCTGCTGAGAGTGCTTTTTGATAATTGCTGAAATGTGGTCTGCGTCACTTGAATCCGCATTCCATAGGTCTTCTTCTAATAAGGATAGCCTCTGTCAAACAATAAATGACTCAGAAAATGCTCTTCAAACAGACAATCAAAGTTTCAAGACAACTATGGGTGGAAATACTTTTAAAACATGAGAGCAAATACTCGTGAACAAAGTATTACCAGAGGAGAATATAATTTTTTTTCTTAGACATTTAACGAGTCAGCGATCGAGGATTCAGAATTAGTTCAACGATTAACTAGCATACTAACTGTAAAACTTACCACCTCAGGAAGCTGAAAACGTACTAGTCTACCAGCAAACTAAGCGACAATTAGTTTCATGTTATATCAGCCTTTGTCATTCTGCTCAATTTTTTGTCATTCTGCTCAATTTTTTGATCAATTTCATACATGATTCGTAACTAATGTATCATAACTAGCATACAACCTCTAAAAGTTAATAATTCGTAACACCGGGATTACTCATTTCATACATGATTTCTTTGTCATTCTGCTCAATTTTTTGATCAATTTTTTTACGCAGCTAATGTTATTTACTTCACGTTTTGAGCCAAACGCTGCTGTCATCAATTTTAATCACATTGTTCACAATGCAGATCCTATAAAGAACTAAAGAGAACATGTATAAAACCTTGCAATCAGAAAATGCATTCCCATTGAGAACAGCTTTGTTTGAGAATTCACACAGTGCTAAATGTATATAAACAAAAAAGGAGATATGTACATACTGATGAGGGGACAAAGTGAGTAGCAAGACCAGAAGCAAGCATCTCAGCACCATCGAGTCGTGAACCCGTAAGACCAACATATTCTCCTGCCAAACATTTAGATGAATAATTACTCCCAAACCCCAAAGATCACTATTTCCACGAAATAAAATATTCACATATCCCCATGGTCTCATTGTAACTGTAGTCGTACCCTATTTCTCAACCACGGTTGATTTTAACACACTAAATAAAGAGGGAGAAAACTAATTGTTAAGTATTTGCAGAATTCAAAACCAAGGGGAAAAAAATTACTCTACCAAAAAATCCAGGAAGTCTTGACAAGTAAAAAGATGCACCCACATCTGGAAAGAGTCCCAACGCTGTTTCTGGCATAGCAAATACCTAAAACAAGCATACAAATTTCCAGTATGTGATTGTGAGTCAACAATACCTTCTACGTTATTCAGAGAATTTTTGTTTACAAAGTTGAATTTGGTGTTCCATCGTGGTACTGCATCCAGATTTCATTTTGCAAAACAAATTCAAGTGAGTTGAGCTTGAGATTTACTCCTTCCCTTTTCCTTCTGTAAGTTTTTTTTTTAATATAAAATAAAAAAATTTAAAAAAAATAAAAAAGAAGAAGAAGAAAACCAAATACTTGTGAGATTAATTAAACATACCGAATTTTCTGTGGCAACTCGGAATCTACCGTGTATTGAAGCACCAGCGCCACCACCCATGACAATTCCATTAAGAATCGACACCTTTAAGTATTAAAACATGTTGCGAGTAAGAATAAATACATGCATCTAAGTCCTACATAAGCTATGTAAACCACGTATATCTCAAAAAAGAAAAAAAGAAGGTTAACATAAGAGTTTGCTAAACTATCACAATAAAGTTTAAGATCCTCACCTGCGGTTTTCTGTATGTTGCTATCAAATAATTTAAGGTAAACTCTTTCCGGAAAAACTCTGCACCCAATTTCCAATTACCTATAAGGTATGCAAATTAAAACAACCCAAGATCAGAACAGTTTCAATAAAACTGGGCATCTTCCTTTTGAGACATGGATGAAACTAGAAGAACTGAAACTGGAAAAATCATAGTTCAGACCACAAATCTATTATATATTACCTTCATTAATATCGCGAACCACAGCAGCGACATCGCCGCCGGCACAAAATGCTCTCCCTTTACCCTAAGAAAGCGGTTCTCTCATACAATATTATTTACAGCATTCTAAAAACCACATGTAAAAAGGAAAAGGGACTACCTTGACAATCAACAATTTGACGCTTGAATCGTCCTCGTAGGCACTCAAAAGCTCTAACATTCTAGAAATCTATGCAAAAACAAACATTGAAGGGAACCGAAAGAAAGTACATAATTGAAAGTGTAAATGGAATTATATAAATATATGCGCGCCCACACACACACACACACATATATATATATATATATATATCCAACCATTTCGTAAGACAAGGCATTCAATTGACGAGGCCTGTTGAATATAAGAGTCCTCGTGGACATAGTTTTCTCCACCAAAACCTACAAGACGTTGTTCACGAAGCAATAAATATCTCAATATAACTCCAATTACCTACTCTGTGAACTTCGCTGATCGAGAACTACAAGTAGGTAAGAAACGGAGAGAGACAGAAATAAATAAATAAATTAATGAGAAACCTGTTCTTCTCCTTGGATGTTAGCTTTGGAGGAAGCCATCGGTGAAGAGTGTATGAAGATTGAAGTGTGAGGACAAACAGAGATGTCTTTTGGACTTTCTTCGGTGAAGGGAAATATATGCGAAATATAGGCTATGTTTGGTAATCAATGTTTTTGAGTTAAAAAAATAAGAAATAAAAAGTGAACATTGTGTTTGGAAAATTTGTTTAAAAAATTTTGAAGTTGTTTTGTAAAAGATAAAAGAAAATTGAAAACAAATAAAAGGTGTTTTTGGAAAAAAAATTTCTTCTCTTCTCTCCTCCTTCTCCTCATCTTCTCTTTACATTTTTTCAAAAAAAAAATGAAAACTTTACCAAACACTTTTTTCAGTTTTTTCAATTTCTCAAAAACAAAAATGAAAACTGTACCAAACAGTTTTTTGAAAACAACTGCAAAATAATTTTTCAGTACAACTACAAAAATTAGAAAATAGAAAACAAAAACTTTTTGAGTTAACTACCAAACAACCCATACATTTTATTAAAAAAAAAATGTTCCCAGACATTTTTTTTAAGGGCTGTCATGTGTACCTTAATATTGAAAACTTATAAATTAGGGATGGCAATTCGGGTAACGTGTCGTGTTCGTGCCGTGTTTTATTCGTTTTCATGTATTTTTTGACAGACCCAGATCCGACCCATTTATTAATCGTGTCTAAGAGCAAAACTCAAACACGACCCACTATTTTTTTGTCAAACCCAGACCCAACCCACTAAGACCAATTTATTAGTCGTGTCTCAATGGACCATGTAACCCACGAACCCATTTAGACCCACAGACCCATTTAGACCACTAAACCCATTTAAACACGCGAATCGGTTTAGGCCCTTAGACATGTTTACTTCAAAATATTGAAATCCTCTAAATCAAATTAAATAACAAATTAATCAGATCCATTTAATCGTGTTCGACACGGATGGACCCAGATCCATTTTAGGTCGATCCAAACCCATTTACACCGTGTCGTAACCGTGTCGTGTCTCGTGTACGGCCCAAATTGCCACCCCAGTTATAATGTCATGTTTTTTTTTTGCTCATCAAGTAGTTTTATAAAGTTCGAATTAAAAAACAGCAAATAAAGATTGATAAATCTGACTAAGATACCGAAAGTGAGTGTAAATAAAATGAAAAATCATTCAGAATTAATATTTTTTATTTTATTTTTATTAAATAAAGAGAAAATGGCGGCATAAATACCTGATGTTTGCGGGTTGTTGCACTTTATACCTATTGTCTAAAAGTCGCGAGATAAATACTTAATGTTGACTTTTTGTATCTCCGTCACTACCAAGCCGTTAACTTTGGATGTCAATGCCACATGTAAAAATTTGGTAATTTTGATAATTAAAAAAAAATAATTAATCTATATTATTATTTCAATATATTAAAAAATTCAAAAAATCTATTCTCATAACACACAAACAGATTAATTTTTTACTCAAGCGAAAGACATTACTAAAATAAAGTTTTCTTTTAAAATATTATTTTGGTTTTTAGTTCGGAATGATTAGCATTAATTGACTGTCAAATATCTTTAACACAATTTTAAATTTTTCAAATTTTGTAATTAACTATACATATATTGACTTAAATTTGTGCCCAAATCTCTGGATCCGTCACTGCTCATGGACCAATAGAAATTTTTTGAAAATAATGTATTTTAAAGAAAATTAGATTAATTCTAAAATATTTAGTAATGTCTTTCGTTTGAGTAAAAAATTAATCAGTTTGTGTGTGTAGAGAGAGAATGGATTTTTTTTTATTTTTTTATATATTAAAATAATAATATAGATTAGTTATTTATTTTTTAATTATCTAAATTACCAGATTTTGACATGTGGAATTGACATCCAAAGTTAACAGTTTGGTAGTGACGAAGATACAAAAAGTCAACATTAAGTATTTATCCCGCGACTTTTAGACAATAAGTATATAAGTGCAACAACCCGCAAACATCGGGTATTTATGCCGCCATTTTCTCTTAAATAAATGCATTTTATAACATTTTACTGAGTAAGCATAAAAAAATACAAGATTGGCAATATGATTTTTGGCTGTATTAATGGTTTGCGGGATCGAGAATAATGAAGAAATACATTTAAGATAAAAAGATCTCGAATATCGTCCCGAAAAATCTCGATGCTCGTCATTTTAGACTCGGAGTGAACAGCGTCCATGATCATAATGTTATGGAATTCTCATGCTTGTGCAGGCGACAGGGTCAGCTCAACATATATCGTGGTCTTAAGCGAAATATGGAAAATATGCTTTAAAAAACATACACAAAAACACTAATATATTAAGATTTTTTTTCATAACTCGAAGTAAATTTCCAACAATACATGATTATTTTATGTTCTAAAACGCAAATCAACACAGAAAGAAAAAATGAAAGTACAATAACCCAAAAAAATTAAAGCTTCAAATAATCAAATTGGAAAGATAAAACCTGAAATTTTTATGAATAATTCTTGGAAGTCAATTCATGGTTGTCTTTTTCTCTTATTTTTGTCATATTGGTGAATGTGATTTAATGTGTTTGTATCTAACCTTCTCAAACAATAACTACTGCTGAAGAGGAAAAAAAGAAGTTTTGAAATCATTGCTGGAGTCCCTCATTGAGATAGTCGCAACTCAAGATCGATCGTACTAGAACGTGATGCGAGAAGTGTCGGCACTTTCCTCCAGGCACAAGGCATTGGAATCCTGTTTTGGTGTGGTAGGTCTCATGTCGGCGGAATCCAATCTGAGCACTTCAGGGTCTAGCAGGCCGAGAAGAAATCTCCCACATGGAATTCAGTTGGACTTCTCAGGAATCGAAATGATTCGCAACCCTAACCAGGGTAAAGTCCATATTGAACTTCCACCACCGCCTCGCGAAATTCTGCCGCACGTGAGAACCCCCGGAAATGGTCCTGCACAGGCTCAATCCCTGGTGTTTCGACCCCGTCGAAAACGTGCGAGTTCAGCTGAACCCGTACCTCGCAGAGCGGAACGTCTATGAGTCGACCTAACTCACATGCGAACGCGGGGCCTCAAGCCCCGCCTCATCGAGCTAGGGGAGTTCGAACATTCTTGGCTGACTAGGCAAATGTCGTGCTCGCAAAAGCTCGCGAACTAGTCCCACTCGAGGCCCGGTACAACCATGACGAAATAGCATTGTTGCGGCGAACCATGGCAGAAACTAACGCGGGGCTGCGGGCTATGAGAACACGAGTTCATAATGCCACGAGCGCAGCTCCCAAAATAGATCGCCTGATCAAAGAAATGCATCGTACCCCATTTACCGAACGAAAACCAATGTTCGGATCAGGGATACATGGAAGCTCAGACTTCCCTTCTACGAAGGAAAGACTTACCCAAAGGCACATATGACCGCATTCAGAATCGTTGTCAGGCGGGCTTACCTGAATGACGACAACAGGGACGCCAGTTATTGTCGTCTCTTCATAGAACACTTGTCGGGGCCCGCCTGGGAATGGTTCTCGAAGCTAGAAGAAGGATCCATCGACAACTTCGACCAATTGTCGATGGTGTTTTTGAAGCACTACTCCACGTACGTGGAAGCTGTGGCTTCGGATGCTGACCTCTAGCCACTCCAGCAAAGAGCCCAAGAGTTGCTGAGGACCTTCATGACTCAATTCAAATATGTCGTGTCCAAAATCAGCTGCATTAGCAATGCAGGAGCGATTGCGGCTCTAAAGAACGCATTTTAGCACGAATCATGATTCTGCGAGAAGCTAATCGTGAATCAGCCCGCTATAGTCGAAGATGCTATGCATCGAGTAACGAAATGGGCCATTGCCGAGGACGAGAGAGCTGCCCTAGCGAAAACGTTTGTTGTCGCGAAAATGTCCTCGAACGCAACGAATCCAATGATTCATAACCCTCGTCCGTTTACGCCTAAAAAGCGCGATGACGGGCCTGGACAGCCCCAAGGAAGTCACCCTCAAAACCAAGGAGTAAGGCCAAGTTTTCCACAACAGTTCGCATATGCTGTTACAGGGGGCAACAAAAGGGATTAATCGGCCCAAAGACCAAACACATGGATGTAAGACATGTCCGTCTACTGCAATCATCATAAGAATTAGGGACACAAAACGGAAGATTGCAGAGTGATATGCGACTACCTCGTTGCAAAGTTTGCACATGGCAAGTTAGGAGGCGTAGATCTAGGCAAACTTCCCCCTCCTCGAGGCGGGCCGACGCTCGGAAAGTGTGAAAACCCCGAGGAAAGAGTATCTCCCCCGTCGGAAGCCCCTAAGAAGAGACTCGATTGCATCATAGGAAGATCTCGACTCTGCAAAGAGTCGGTGAATTCTATTAAGGCTCACCAACGTCAGGCTATCACCGGGACCGCCGCTAAGTGACCCACCAACCGACCCGATGACCTGATCGAGTTCAGGGAAAGTAAGTCTTGGTAGTTGGATGGCCCCCACAACGATGCACTCGTCCTGACTCTAGATGTATCAAACTGTGTAGTCTCTCGGATTCTCGTCGATAACGAGACTTCCGTCAACGTCATCTATCTAAGAAAGATGGACATAAATGAATCCAAGGTCGAGAAGGGTTCGGTAAAACTCACTGGATTCGATGGAAAGTCGACCTTAGCGATCTGGTCTATAAAACTTGCCGTCTACGCATGCGGCGAGAATAAGCTCGTTTAATTCGTCGTGTTAGATTGCCTCTCGGCATTCAACATGATTTTGGGAAGGTCATGGATTAATTCCATGAGGGCAGTCTCATCGACTTACCATCAATGCATCTGTTTCCCTACCCCGAATGGTGTAAAGAAAATCAAAGGAAATAAATCAGCAGCCCAATCGTTCTATCTTAGTGGATATAAGCTTTGACATCAACCTGATCAATAGCAATTAATGGCTGTCAACGAACCTAGTTCACCACCCAAACAGGACGATGGGGATAACGAGCCTGATACTCAAGATCACCCATGCCTAGAATTAACCACCCAGATCCAGATCTACAGGTCCAACCCAGAGCGATTGGTAGGGGCCATCACCCAAGAATAAGCGAGAGGTACAACGATTAACCGGAATGGTAGTAGCGCTAAACCGGTTCATCTCGAAATCGATAGATAAATGTCTCAGATTCTTTAAATGTATCAAGAAAAAAACTGAAAAAGATATCAAATGGGATGATGCTTACGAGAAGGCATTTCAGAAATAAAAGGAATATTTAGCTTCTACACCCGTCCTGGCCAAGCTCGTGGAAGAAAAACCCATATACCTTTATGTTGTTGTATCATCTGTCGCAGCCAGTGGAATGGGAAATCAAAAATCCATCTTATACATCAGTAAAACCTTCAAAGATTTGAAAACTCAATATCTCGCTATTGAGAAACTAGCATTGGCCGTGGTGGTATCTGTAAGGAAATTATGACCATATTTCCAGTCGCATCCTATAGTAGTAATGACCACCCAGCCATTGCGCACCGTCCTCCACAGTCCGAACCAATCTGGAAGGTTGACTAATTGGGCGATCAAGCTCTCAGAATACAACATAGAATATCGGATGAGAACATGCGTTAAGTCTCAGGTCCTCGCCAACTTTCTCGTTGAGCTCCCGACTGACCAGGAGGAAGACTTGAGACCAGATGGAGTTTGGACACTCAATGTGAATGGAGCATCCTTAAAGCAGGTTCATTTCTCCAACAGGAGAAGTACTCGAACATTCCATCTAATTGGGGTTCACTGCTTCAAATAACAAAGCTTAATACAAGGCCCTAATCGCTGGATTACGCCTTGCGAAAGGTGTCGGAGCGAGAAACGTGAATGCGTTCTGTGGTTCTCAGCTCGTGGCCAATCAGTTTAGCGGCGAGTTCGATACACGCGAGGAACGCATGAAGAACTACGTGTCTGTTGTCCGAGATCTCACTGAGCATTTCGACAAGTTCGAATTCACTATGATTCCCCGAGGCGAGAACACGACTGCAGACTCCTTGGCCGCACTTGCCTCCACGTCAGATCCAAACCTAAAAATGGTCATCCCCGTTGACGCAATAGAATCGCTCAATATATCAATGGAAGTTAATTTCATAGAAATAGAAGATTGAGCTTGGCGAACATCAATCACAAAAGTACATTCAACATGAGAAGTTAGCACCTAACAAGCAAGAAGCTCGCAAGCTAAACTCTATAAGCGCAAGATATTGTATCATATGTAAGAAGCTCTACAAAAGGAGCACCTCTAGACTAAATGTATGATGTCTAGGGCGAGACGAGGCAGATCGAGTTCTCAGCGAGATCCACGACGGTGAATGTGGAAATCATAAGGGAGGTCGATCCCTTGCCCTCAAGGCCAAAAGGCAAGGATATTTATGGTCCACAATGCTAGCCGATAGCTCGTATTGGGCTATGAAATGCGATCAATTCCAACGACACGCACCAAACTACCCTTTTTAAACTTTTCCTTTCAATCTCGTCCCTCATCTTGTTGCACATAAGTCCTTCCAATTTTAAACTTCATAACTTTGTCCTCCAACACTTAATACTCTAGAAAAATAAACCGAGAAAATTCTCATTAATTCTAGTTACCGAATAATCTTATTCGAGAAAAAAAAAAATAATATCGAGTTCACTCGAGTATCCTTATTCCGAAATTTCGTCAACCTTAAATATTATTATTTTTTCAATCCAAGGTATTTAAAATTTTAAGGATGTCTCATATGCAACCGAATTTGATTCAAAATAAAACGTTTATTTTATTCAAATTCACGCACCGAACGCTTACAAAAGTTCATACTTTACACTAGCACTACCGAAGTTGGCTTACGTTCGGAAGAATCTTTCGCTGGGGAAGCTGTTGGAATTGATCTAGGGTTTAAGAAAAAGTTTAACGCTTCGGTAAGCGGCGGAATTTTAAAAATTTTCTTTTACAAGTAAAACAGTTTTTACTAACCTAGACAAAGAGCAATCACATGTAAATAAAAACTATTATGAGCATAATAAATTTACTAACCTCTTTAGAAGCTTGAACGTTGATGAGCCTTCGGAAGGTTGAAAACGTTCGTCTTCCTCGTTGCACGTCTCTCTTCCTTTCCTCGCTAACTCGAGTAACCACGAAAGTTTCTATCACTAAATCACTCAAGATAAAAAGGAATTAGTGTGTGGGCACTTTTAAACACTACGACTTAAGAACGAGTCTTGAAGTCGAAGAGCTAAACACTAGGTCAAATGAGGACCTAGGTGCCAAAACAATAAAAACGAAATTGAATAGAGAGAGAGAGAGAGAAGAGGGGCGGCGAAGTCTAGAGAGAGAAACTCTCAATCTCTAAAACTTTGGATGAATGAAATGTGTGGAATGATGCTCCTATTTATAGGAGAGGTCTCACCTTCAATAAGGTAGTTTCCTCTTCTATAGAATATCACATATTATGAGCAAATATTGCCCATTTCCCTCTTATTCCACACGGCCAAGGCAGCCTTCTGAAGGCTTGGATTTGTTTCCTTTTTTGTTCATTGCCTTGCCTTTTTCTCACTTGGACGAAATTCCTATTGCCATGCATAGGAAATTTGTTTCCTCTTTTTCTTTTGGCAAGTATCTTGGTACATTTATGCACAAAATATTCTCTCTTTCTCTTGGGTAGTAGGCGCCCAACATGTCTCTAGAAGGAGCTTCTAGAAGCGTCTTCATTTGTTCATGACAACGTGAGAAAAGCCCATTAAGAATTTTCAATAAAATTCTTATGAAATGAAATTAATCCACAAGGCCCAATTAATCTTATTTTGGCCGAGTGACATTAAGTCATCAAATGACCAAGTCAAAAAATTTATTGACATTCATTTCATCATATGTCTCAAAAGACAAAAATACCCTTTTGACAATTTTCGTTCTTGTTTTGACTTAGCTTCCAGTTTAACTATTCCTACTCGATGTGATTCGTGACAGTGACCTCATGGATCCAAATGAACAAAGCTTGAGCTAAACACTTGGACTCAAAAGTTCACAAAACTTTTTCCAAGTTTAGCTTAATGTCAACTGACTCCACTAAAGAGTTGACACTGAAAATCTCTCGGTTCAAATGAATTTATTTTCTACTCAAGAATTCAACCTAATTGTAATGAGCGGATCCACAGAATATTATCAGTGTTTACCCTTCATGAATATCATCAACTAGTCGGGATTTACGAAATTACCATTTTACCCTTCTAGCTGCTATTTCCTCAACTCCTTTGTCGCTTGCGAATAAGTTAGAAACAATGTATTGACGAAGAGTTAACAAGTCACATTGTTTCATCCAAAAGAGTCAAGACTCAATTTGGACACTGGCCAGTTCATTTATTCACACTCCAAGGAACAAAGCATGAGGTGATATACATTGCATTTCAGCAATCTTGTACATGAATTCCATGAGAACTTCATAAAGTTACTCATGACATTCTCACAACTTAGTACTTCACCAATAGGCCCTGTTTGGAATCACATAGTGAGTCTGAACTCTGACTTTCTCAAATGAGAATACGTAAGCTGTGAAATGGCATGTCTCATTTCAGGATTAAGGTAAGCACGATGCAATTCATACGTAGTGACTTCGAGACATAAGAGGTTAAAAGGTTTGTTCTTATTTTGTCTCTAGAAGTGCACTGGTCAATTCAGTACCTTCGGAAGATACCTAGAAGAAGTACAAAGTCTCCAACTCTCAATGCCTCATAACCAGACATCATAGATTCATCTAACAAGCATACTGAGGTCAATAGTCCTTTGACCCTTAGATTGCGAATATATCGTTTTAAGCAAACTACGAAGAGTTTGTTCATGCAAATCTACATTTGTCTCTTCGTAAGTTGTTAAGTTTGTTTATGGATTAAAGACTAATGTTTTATCATAAAGCTTCAAACAGACAAGGAAGAATGAATGAACGTTTCAACTTTTTATTAATGAATAAGCAATTACAAGCAAGAGTCTTCATGAGACTTTATTACATCAAATGTATAAAATAAAGACTACAACTTTTCTTGTGGGCACCATTGACAACACACTCCCGCTTGACTCAAAGAAGATGTGTGTAGTCCTTCATGCCTAATCCCTCTCGATGTTGGTCGAAGACCTTGTTCGCTAGGGCCTTGGTGAATGGATCTGCCAGGTTGTCCACCGTTGAGATCTTCTTCACTTCCACGTCTTCGCGCTGCACGATCTCTCGAATCAAATGGTATTTCCTCTCAATATGTTTAGAGCGCTTATGGCTTCAAGGTTCCTTTGAGTTAGCGCAGCCCCACTATTATCACAATAAAGGGTCATGGGCTCGTCGACGTTTGGAACAACTTCCAAATACTTAAGGAATTTTCCAAGCCATACAGCCTCTTTGGATGCTTCAGAAGCAGCCACATATTCCGCTTCCATTGTGGAGTCAGCAATGCAAGATTGCTTAATACTTCTCCACACAACAGCTCCACCATTAAGGATGAACACAGATCCCGAAGTGGATTTCCCGGAATCCTTATCCGCTTGAAAATCGGAGTCGGTTTATCCCGTCATATTCAGGTCAGTACCTGAGTATGTAAGCATCAAGTTCCTAGTTCTTCGAAGATACTTAAGAACATGCTTAACAGCAATCCAGTGCTCGGGTCCATGGTTTATCCCGTCATATATCAGGTCTAGTGCATAGCATAGCATACATGAGGCTTCCAACGGCAGAGGCGTAAGGAATTTTCCTCATGTCTTCAATCTCTTATGCAGTCTTGGGATCAGACTGGTCCTTAGAGAGTGATACTCCATGCCTAAAGGGTGTTTGGCCCTTCTTGGAGTCTTGCATCGAGAAGCGATCCATCACCTTATCAATATAAGATGCTTGAGAGAGCGACAGAGTCCGGTTTTTCCTATCTCGAAAGATTTGGATCCCCAGAATGTACGGTGCTTCTCCTAGATCCTTCATATCGAATTGCTTTGCTAACCAGACCTTAACCTCAGATAATTTACCCACATTGTTACCTATGAGTAATATATCATCGACATATAATACCAGAAACACAACTTTGCCTTCGTGTATTAACTTGTAAACACAAGGCTCATCTATTGACTGTTCAAAGCCGAAGCTTTTCTCAGTTTCATCGAATCTAATATTCCATGACCTAAATGCTTGCTTTAGTCCATAAATGGACTTAAGTAACTCACAAACCTTGGTCTCTTGACCTTTTTCCACGAAACCGTCTGGTTGAGCCATGTAAATGCGCTCGCCAAGATTGCCATTCAGAAAGGCTGTCTTGACATCCATTTGCCAGATCTCATAGTCGAGAGCTGCAGCTATGGATAGAAGTATGCGGATGGATTTAAGCATCGCGACTGGCGAGAAGGTTTCTTCATAGTCAATCCCTTCTTGTTGGGTATAACCCTTCGCCACAAGTCGTGCTTTGAACGTCTCGACGTTCCCATCCGGACCCCTTTTCTTCTTGTATATCCACTTACACCCTACGGGTTTAATCCTTTCAGGAAGGTCTACAAGTTTCCAGACTTTGTTGACATACATCGAGTGTATTTCAACTTTCATGGCGTCAAGCCAAAGGTTTGATTCAGAACAAGCCATTGTTTGGCTATAGAAAACAGGATCATCCATGTCAGAGACGGCTACGAGAGAGTCTCCATAAGACATGTACCTGTCAGGCTTTTGAGTAGCCCTCCCACTACGTCGAAGTACTACTTGACGAGATTCTGATGAGTTAGGTTGTGTTTCAGGTGGGGTAAGAACAGTTCTTACAGATGAGGTAGAAGCTTCCTCACCCAACTTTTCTTCAAGCACAATTTTGCTTCTAGGTTTTGCATCCTTCATAAAGTCTTTCTCAAGGAAACGAGCATTCGTGCTAACGAAAGTCTTATCGTCCTCGGGACTATAGAATGTGAAACCTTTGGTTTCCTTTGGATATCCAACGAACAGACACAATTCTGACCTACTAGCCAACTTGCTAGTCTTTTGCCTCAGCACGTGTGCGGGGCAACCCCAAATTTTGATGCGGCCAAGATTCACTTTACGGCCAGTCCATCGTTCATAAGGAGTACCAGGAACCGTTTTGGACGGAACTTGGTTAAGAATATAAGCGGCTGTTTCGAGGGCATATCCCCAAAAGGAAAGAGGGAGTGATGAGTAACTCATCATTGATCTAACCATCTCCATATGAGTTCGGTTCCTTCTCTCTGACACTCCGTTTTGTTGAGGTGTGCCAGGTGCTGTAAGCTGAGAAGCGATACCTTCTTCTTCAAGAAAGTCATCAAACTCTCCAGACATATACTCACCACCTCGATCGGATCGAAGGGTTTTGATCTGTTCGCCAGTTTGTTTTTCCACTAAAGCCCTAAAGACCTTAAATACATTAAAGGTCTCAGATTTGTGTTTGAGCAAATAGACAAAACCATATCGCGAGTAATCATCAGTGAAGGTAACGAAGTATTCGTATCCTCCACGTGCATGTTGGCTGAGCGGACCACATACATCAGAATGTACTAGTTCCAGCAACTCAGTGGCTCTTCGACCCTTATCAGAGAAAGGTCGCTTAGTCATTTTTCCTTCTATGCAGGATTCACAAGTAGGTAGTGAACCTATTGCAGAGGCTTGGAGTGGACCATCTCTCGCAAGTCTCTTAATCCTATCTAGACTGATATGACCAAGTCTTAAGTGCCATAGGTATGTTGATTTTGTTAGATCGGAGGATTCTGAAAGTTTGATCCTCTTTGGCTCCGTAATTAGATCATTATCTATTTCGGTGTCCAAAATGGAAGGTTGAGTGGGATAAATGTAGAAAAGAAGAGCATTCTTCATACATGCATCAGTGACAAAAGAATTATCAGGAAACGAAATACGAATTCAATTCTTAATGAACTTTAAACAATAATCTTGCTCAAGAAGACGAGCAACGGATATTAAGTTCTTCCAAAGGTTGGAACAAAATAAACATTATTCAAGTTTAAAGTGCGGTCTTCAAAAGACAGCGTCACGGATCCCACAGCCTTCGCAGACACCAGGCTCCCATCACCCCATTTGAAACAGAACTCGCCTTCATCTAAGCTTTTGGTTTTCTTGAAACCATTCAAGGAACAACAAATATGGTTAGTAGCAGCGAAGTCAAGAATCCACGTTGATACATTATCAGCTACTAAGCATGCTTCGGTAACTAGTCCAATACTATGTTCCTTTGCTTTGAGATAGGCAGGACAGTTCTTTTTATCGGCCTTGTAAGGTCTCTTCTTAGTTTCAGAGGCGGAGGCTATTTGCTCAGTAGCATGTGCCTCTCCTTGATTCCTCTTTCTCTTAGTGAGACCTACAGCAGTGTGAAGTTCCTTCATAAGCTTGGTAACAGTGTACTCTAGCTTGTTTATGGAGTAGTTCATCTTGGAGGTATCAAGAGATGCGGGGAGAGTTTCTAAGATCATATCTATGACATTCTTCCCATCAATCTCAGATCCTAGGATTTCCATTTTAGTCAGAAAACTAATGATCAGTATCATAAAGTCTCCAACAGGAGTCCTAGCCTTCATACGACAGTTCATAAACTGTCGGACTGCTTGTTGCCTTGCTTGACGCCTTTGCCCTCCAAACATTTCATGGAGATTGTTGAGCATGTCGGCGGCAGTCTCGATGTCACGATGTTGTTGTTGCAACACATTGTTCATTGATGCTAAGATATAGCATCTCACAATCTCATCGGAGCAGAGCCAGGTCGCCAAGGTGTCTTTGTCCTCTTGAGTCGAATCATCATTCGTTTGAGGAGGACACGGGGTGGTGAGTACCCATTTGTGCTTGTTAAAGGTAGGTATTATGTCGAGGTTATGTTTTCAATTAACGTAGTTTTTGGTTTCGAGTTTGTTCGAGGAAAGGATGATTGAGAGAAGGTGGAGAGACATGTTGCTTAATTAAGTTGAAACAAGTTTATGATTAGTCTTTTGGTTTAGGATTTGAGTTTGTTTAAGTTTTTAGGATGAACAAGACATGAAAAATCCAAAGGTGTTATGAATGAAATGACACTTTACTCCTTCGACGGAAGGCCGCAATGAGTCTCCTTTCATAAGTAAATGACTCATCATTAATGCATAGCCAAGATGTCAATACATCAAATTTGACCAGCCACCTTATAAAAAAGTTTGATCACTCACATCTTTTCGCAGGGCCTCGAGGGAGGATAACTAGGGATTGAGTCTAAGTGTGTAACCAACCACTTAGTCCAAAAGATCGACTTTGAAAAACAAACCGCCGAGGGGATGTCTTGTCTCATTGTCTCACTCTCGGACTTAGCTCATTGAGCAATGATCAGAGCAAAGCGCACTTGAGTACTCTCATTTAAGAGAGGGCCACGAGGGTGACTCTTAGTCTAGCGACAATTGCACTTTTCATTAGTGTTGGAGATCGTGGGTTACAAACAACAGATATAACCCTCCCACTTAATTTTTGGAGTTGGTACATCGACTCTTATAAGTTCGGAAACGGATTTCCTAGTTACAGAGTGACAGAGCGGACAACTAGAAAAGAATCATAGATCTTCATGTTCATAGCAGTGTTAGTGCATAAAGGCACAAGGGGCATACTCGGATCTTTTCCTATTTTCTATTCGGGAAAGTGCATGAGGGAAGTGTGAACTTCAACTCACTCGAACACTTGGAAGTTTGAGATTACACATCTTTTCATTTTTTCGGCTTGTCTACAAGGAGACCTCCCACTTAAACTTTCAAGAGCATATAGATTTTGAACATATGTGATATAGATATAGTTTTGAAAACACTTTGAAAACTTATTTGATTTGGATGACAAAATATTTTCAAGTTTGAAAATGAAAACGGTTTTTCAAAATTCAAACTAGTTTTGTAAAAATTCAAATTCAATTAAACTTTCAAAAATCAAAACATTTTAATCTTACACATCATGTTAATAATCTTATGAAAAACATTTTTGCTCAAGAAAATTTTCTCATTAGAGTTCTATAACTCATGGTAGTGGGGCTGAAAATCCGGAATTCTAAAAAACTGGACTTTCGGAACAGCCGCGCACCTCGGAGTAAAATCGCCATAACTGGCGGCTCCGATGTCCTTTTGACCTGAAACCGGTGGTATTGGACAGAGGACAGACAGAGGTTTAATTTTATTTAAGAATCATTAAATTTAGATTTCTAAGCAGAGAGTTATGCCACTTTTACTGCGGGTTTAACTCCAGCTCGAAGAAAAAGAAATAATTAAAGCTTGGTCCTTTTAGGTGCGAAAAAGAATCGAGTGTAACGGAACGTTTTAGGAAGTTGTTAAAGCTTTTATTTGTGTTTTATTAGCAAGGTAATAACATGATATAAAAGAAATAACAACAAGCATAAAACGATTCAAGTAAATAAAAGAAACTAGTAGGACAAGAAAACTAGTCACTAAATTTACTCGAAAAATTCTCAAACTTTTAAAACACGTTTTTCAATATAAAAATTAAAAACTTTTAGAACTGATTCTAATGTGTTTTAACAACATCCCAAAATCATAGAAAAACAACATGATTTTTAATTTAAAGGAAAGAGCAATAAATTAAAAAAAATCTAAGATAACAATTCTAACTTGTCACAAAATTAGTAAAGTTTCAAAAACGATTTTCAAGCTCATAATTTTAAATACATGTACATGCATATATTTGACCATAGCTCTGATACCATTTGTTGGAATTGATCTAGGGTTTAAGAAAAAGTTTAACGCTTCGGTAAGCGGCGGAATTTTAAAAAATTTCTTTTACAAGTAAAACAGTTTTTACTAACCTAGACAAAGAGCAAGCACATGTAAATAAAAACTATTATGAGCATAATAAATTTACTAACATCTTTAGAAGGTTGAACGTTGATGAGCCTTCGGAAGGTTGAAAACGTTCGTCTCCCTCGTTGCACGTCTCTCTTCCTTTCCTCGCTAACTCGAGTAACCACGAAAGTTTCTATCACTAAATCACTCAAGATAAAAAGGAATTAGTGTGTGGGCACTTTTAAACACTACGACTTAAGAACGAGTCTTGAAGTCGAAGAGCTAAACACTAGGTCAAATGAGGACCTAGGTGCCAAAACAATAAAAACGAAATTGAATAGAGAGAGAGAGAAGAGGGGCGGCCAAGTCTATAGAGAGAAGCTCTCAATCTCTAAAACTTTGGATGAATGAAATGTGTGGAATGAGGCTCCTATTTATAGGAGAGGTCTCACCTTCAATAAGGTAGTTTCCTCTTCTATAGAATATCACATATTCATAAGCAAATATTGCCCATTTCCCTCTTATTCCACACGGCCAAGGCAGCCTTCTAGAAGGCTTGGATTTGTTTCCTTTTTTGTTCCTTGCCTTGCCTCTTTCTCACTTGGCCGAAATTCCTATTGCCATGCATAGGAAATTTGTTTTCTCTTTTTCTTTTGGCAAGTATCTTGATACATTTATGCACAAAATATTCTCTCTTTCTCTTGGGTAGTAGGCGCCCAACATGTCTCTAGAAGGAGCTTCTAGAAGCTTCTTCATTTATTCATGACAACACGAGAAAAGCCCATTAAGAATTTTCAATAAAATTCTTATGAGATGAAATTAATCCACAAGGCCCAATTAATCTTATTTTGGCCGAGTGACATTAAGTCATCAAATGACCAAGTCAAAAAATTTATTGACATTCATTTCATCATATGTCTCAAAAGACAAAAATACCATTTTGACAATTTTCGTTCTTGTTTTGAGTTAGCTTCCAGTTTAACTATTCCTACTCGATGTGATTCGTGACAGGGACATCATGGATCCAAATGAACAAAGCTTGAGCTAAACACTTGGACTCAAAAGTTCACAAAACTTTTTCCAAGTTTAGCTTAATGTCAACTGACTCCACTAAAGAGTTTATTGTCGGTCGTTTTCAGAAAACCCGAGACGCCAAGAAGACACGCCGTTCAAAGGGCCGATGGTCAGGTCGGAGGTCCTGAAGAGCGGCAAGCCTTCTGTCACGAGTCGATTACTTTCACGCTCCTCGAGTCGAGCCTTGAGTCGTTATCCTCGAGTCGAGCCTCGAGTCGCTCCTCGAGTCGAGCCTCGAGTCGTTCTCCTCGAGACGAGCCTCGAGTCGTTCTCCTCGAGTCGAGCGTCGGGTCGTTCTCCTCGAGTCGAGCCTCGAGTCGTTCTCCTCGAGTCGAGCCTCGAGTCGTTCTCCTCGAGTCGAGTCACTCTCGTCAAGTAGAAACCTTCACATTTCGCGTGACAAGTATGGTATCCGAAGACCCCTAAAAGCCCACAAGAGTCCGACGAGACGGGCCATGCACTACGCGCGCAGTACGCAGCGCCGGCCAGCCACACAGCAAGCCGCGCGCTGCGCCGGGCAGGCCGCGCGCCGCGCCAGGCAGACCGCGTGCCGCGCGAAGACATGCCCGCGCCGCGCGCCCATGCGCCGCGCATCCCGCGCTGCGCCAGATGACCCGCGCGCCGCGTGCGCCTCCACTTGACGGCGCGCGCGCCCCTAGTCCCACATGGACGCAAAAGGGACCTTCTAAGGCCCTCAAACACCTATAAATACCCCCTCTCTTTGAGGGGAAAGCGATCCTATTCAATCCCATTCATTCTCAAGGAACATGAGACTTCTCTCTGCTTCTCTAGATGCCATCCTTGGCCTGAAGCGGATTCTCCTCGATTTCTCGTTCTCAGAGGTTCTGAAGCACTCTCGGGGACTTCCCGAACGTTGCTCCCTTTGATTGAACGCCCTTCGGTGCTCAAGCACGCTCCTAGGGTTCTCGACTAGAGTCCCCCTACGCGCCTAATACGCTAGACGCGTACGTGATCTCCGAAGTTCTGAGACGCCACCGAGGACTCCTCCGCGCCCCGTCTCCTTCGTCGAGTACGCTTCTCCATTAAGGCTCCGCGCCTCACACTGCGTTACATACGCCTGAACTACGTTCTGACCTGATCCCACGAACGGGTACGTAGGCAGCCGACACACAAGGCACGGTCACTCCTCCTCCTCACCCCTTTCCTCTTCCGAGAGGCGGTTTGATCGGAGAAAAGCCTAGCTCGAGACTTTCGAGTTCACACTTTTGGCCCGGGTGCGATCACTTGGTCCGGCCTTGGATCGAACTGCCCGAGGTTTACAATAGTTGTTCATTTTCGTGCGACAACAAAGTTGACACTGAAAATCTCTCGGTTCAAATGAATTTATTTTCTACTCAAGAATTCAACCTAATTGTAATGAGCGGATCCATAGAATATTATCAGTGTTTACCCTTCATGAATATCATCAGCTAGTCGGGATTTACGAAATTACCATTTTACTCTTCTAGCTGTTATTTCCTCAACTCCTTTGTCGCTTGTGAATAAGTTAGATACAATGTATTGACGAAGAGCTAACAAGTCACATTGTTTCATCCAAAAGAGTCAAGACTCAATTTGGACATTGGCCAGTTCATTTATTCACACTCCAAGGAACAAAGCATGAGGTGATATACATTGCATTTCAGCAATCTTGTACATGAATTCCATATCTATGAGAACTTCACAAAGTTACTCATGAAATTCTCACAACTTAGTACTTCACTAATAGGCCCTGCTCGGAATCACATAGTGAGTCCGAACTCTGACTTTCTCAAATGAGAATACGTAAGCTGTGAAATGGCATGTCTCATTTCAGGATTAAGGTAAGCACGATGCAATTCATACGTAGTGACTTCGAGACATAAGAGGTTAAATGGTTTGTTCTTATTTTGTCTCTAGAAGTGCACTGGTCAATTCAGTACCTTCGGAAGATACCTAGAAGAACTATAGAGTCTCCAATTCTCAATGCCTCATAACCAGACATCATAGATTCTTCTAACAATCATACTGAGGTCAATAGTCCTTTGACCCTTAGATTGCGAATATATCGTTTTAAGCAAACTACGAAGAGTTTGTTCATGCAAATCTACATTTGTCTCTTCGTAAGTTGTTAAGTTCATGGACTAAAGACTAATGTTTTATCATAAAGCTTCAAACAGACAAGGAAGAATGAACGTTTCAACTTTTTATTAATGAATAAGCAATTACAAGCAAGAGTCTTCATGAGACTTTATTACATCAAATGTATAAAATAAAGACTACAACTCTTCTTGTGGGCACCATTGACAACAGAAGCAACTCTGCTTAAGGTATATATGTAACGAGAAAGGTATAACGAAACAAATTGACCTATCTCAATACGGTTGAACCTAGAGGATCATGATCACGTACTAACTAAATCAGTGGACACTCGTCACGATGAGTATATATAATTATAGTATTATGGGAGAGTTCAGTCTTGGCTTACACGGTGGAAATCTGATCAAGATTAGACAAAACGATATGTAAAAGAGAAATGACTGTTTCATCTTTTGATCGAGTTTGTTAAGCTTCAAATACTAGGTCCATAGTCCCTGATTCGGCTTCGATAAAGGCGGATAAGAACGTTCATATAATAATGGTTTCATTGTTATAGTATCTTTTGGTGTAATTGTGATTGACAACATTAATTCTGAAAAACGAGTATTTGTGAAATTAAATAACTATTTACAGTATAATTTTTATTTATTTATTATTGAATCAAGTAAATAATCAATTAACAAGTTATTTATTTGCTGTTGGATTAAGTAAATAAATAATTTTAGATTTTTGGGCCGGGCCTTGTGCTGAAGAAAAAATTTGCCACCTCCCTACTAGGAGGTGGGCGATTTTTTTATAATGGTTTTATACCAGTTTATTCTCTTTATTTGTTCCTAAAATAAAGGAGAGAAAATATAAGAAATTAGTTATTGTCATATATTCTCTCCTTATTTTAGGAGAGTACTTAGGGGAAATATTTTCCTATATTCTCTCAACAAACAAAATATTTTATATTATCATATAAAATAAAATCCTAGATACTGATCTGATGGATGAGAGAAAAAGTAGGATTCATGAGATGAGATCCAAGGGCTGAGATTAATTACACTAGTGTAAACACAATAAAAAGAAATAATATATTCTAGAATATCTCCTTTTAACTGCTATAAATAGGGGGTTCATGAGAAGCAAAATAAATCAGTTTTTTTACCCCTTTTAACTGCTATAAAAAGAAAGAATCGGCCTGCCCTCCCTTCTGGTGTGGCCGATCCGCTTCCTTCTTCTTCCCCTCGGAATTGCTTCAATTCCATTCTTAGAAATAAGAGGGAAAGATCTAAAACACCTCGTTTCAAATCTAAGTGAGATCAAGAATCGTTGCCCACTCATTCGTCTTATCTTCCTCGAAGATTACGTTTCGGAAGACTACGGTGTCATTAACACGACGAGACAAAATCCGAGAGTTTCAGAGTCATCCCGAAGGTCTGATCGTGAGGATTTATAGACTGAAGACGGATTGTGAAAGCTTGAAGGTTATGTTCGTGAGTCCAAATTTGTAAGTCTTCTGAACTTGTCATTAAATTTATCGGTTGCTTGACATATTGCGTTTTCTCTCATTAAATAACGTAAATCTAGATCTTGTTTAATTAATAACCATGTTTTAATTAGCTTATGATAGCGTAATTAATATTTTCCGCATTTAAATGGTTGTTTGAGGTGCAATAATCACCAGCAATATCCTCTTGTCCTGGATCTTCTTCTTCTTCCGCTCTGTCCGGACTCACTTGTCCTGGATCTTGGTCTTCCCCTTCTCTCTTGTCTTGGATCTTTGTCTTGACACTCATCTTGAGCAGACCAGTCTTCCACTGCTACAACAAGGGTAACATGAATTCATACCAGGAATAAAGGCAAAAAAAAAAAAACAAAGTTAAGGATCTCTACCTGGAGTTTCCAAACCAAGAAAAGCTCGGTCGAACCTCCCTCGTGTAAATCTGTCCCAATTCACAGGTCTCCTCCAAAGCGTTCTAACAAGATCCTCGAACCGATCGTATGAAGCAATAGTCTTCAGAGAAACTGCATAGCAAACCATAAAACCACATCGGAAGAAAAGACACATGAGGAAACAGAGGAAGCGAAAGCAAGAAGCTAGCCTAACTAGCTCTCCTAGACCAGTCCACGAGAACCAAATCGGCATAGCGACCTACAGTAAACTAAAAAAATACTAAAATAAAAACATATCTCCGCCCACTTATCGTCCCTAGTAGGGATCCCCTTAATAATGGTCATTGCGGGCTTCCACGAGAAATAGAAAGTCTCGGGATGTCAAGCATTTCTCCTAGTCGTAATAAGGCGAATCAGGTCGTTTAGGGAAAGGTTTACACCCAATTCGTCGGCCAGGATAAGCAGCCCACACACGATCCACAAGGAAGACCGGGTGAGTTGCAGAAGAGCCACCTCTCCTTGCGTCATGTAACCTAAGAGGAGCCTAGGAATCGGAAACCTAAGCCCACATTTCTCTAGAAAAATCTCATGGACACACAAATAACCATCTTTTACGGTCTCGGGTATATCGTTAGGACAGTAAAAGTTCTATTTCATGTAAAATGTGAAATCTCCGTTTAATGAGGTCTAAATCGGGTCTACTAAGCAAGGTTGGAGGAAATTCATGGAGGAAGTCTCCACAAGGGTACTCAAACTTTCGAGACTTGGATTTTTTGGATGCACTAGATGTAGACACCATTGGAGCTACCATAAACTAGAATTATCAAGAATTTTTTTTTTCCCAACAGTACCCTAAGCCGAAAATCCTGAAACCCTAGCAGAGAAGAAAACAAGAAAGCAAAAGAAAAAAAGTATAAACGTACCATTATTCGAAGCAATTCGACGCAAATAAATAAGAAAGACCGATGGAGACGTCCTTTCAATTTATAGACACGATAGCCCAACATACTCGCATTTAATGCGCTGTCATTTCATGTAAAATCATATCTAATCAAATCAAATATTTTATGATAATCGCTTGATCTTCACAAGATTAAAATCATTGCGGTTTGAATAACGAATACAATCAGCACGCGTGGCATAACTGGTAATCCATTCCGGACTAGAAGCACCGTTAGTTCACTTGATGATTTGCTCGTATATGCTTTTCGTCTTTAGTTTATCTATTATTATATACTGAAAAAACTGGGGGATTGACTGTTGATGTTGGACTTCGTCTCCAACTAACTCACAAGGGATATAGCCCAATACAAGCTTATTGGGCCCAAGCCCATGCCTTTTGTTTTTAGCAGGTTTAATCAATGCACTAGCCCGTCGACATGAATGATTCTCAGCTTGATCATCAACAAAGGATAACCGCCTCTTTAAGACCTGGGTATCAAGATCTCACTAACAAGATCGATTCGTAACCGCCCCTCGCATGAATAAGTCTCTCGTGCCAGGTGTCTCGATACGTAGTAGTGAGTTCCAACTGATGCATGGCGTGTCCCGAACAACCCGGAGCTCGCCAGTTCACCCTCTTTGACTATAAATATATGACAACTACTCTCTTTTTGGGCACGTTACTTTCTAGCTATTATCATTATTATCGAAATACAATCTTTGTACTGTTTACAAGCGATCTTAATACAAAAAAGCCCCGAGCTATTCCTACATTCTGTTTTTTTATCTTGACTTAAATTACACATTTAATTTACAGTTCTTCAAGAGATCGAATTTTTTCTTGTTACGAAGAATTAAGGCCGATCTATAATTCTAAATTGACCCATTTCAACCACAAATTTATCGTGACTGTTTTAGTGTGATTCATCGCATCAATAATAAGTAAATAATTTTATTTAATTTTAGCGATAAAATATGTACATATCATTTCAATTTAGTTTTGGTGATAAAAATATATGTACAAACCCTATACCTTTTCAAATGCCGCCTCTCCCCTAGAGATTTTTGTGTCTCAATTTTAGAAAAGAGAGGCTGAAGTTAATTTTCTAAATTAGTTCTTTTAGGTCTTTCTATTGTTGCTGCAACTGGGTTTCTTCTTCCGTCGTTTCATCATAGAACTGTAATTTTGTTCCCAAAATTGCTTTTTGCACCCATTCGAGTCGCTGATAATTACGAACCTCTCGTTTACAACAAATAGAATATTTATGTTTTTACTTTTTGATGTTTTTATTTTTATTTTTTGTGTTATTGCCTTTGGATTCTGCTTTTGTTTCTCCACATTTCTCGAAGACGTATTTGTCGTCTTTCAGATTTTTCTACTCGAAATTTGGTCATATAGGTATTCAGATGTCCTTTCTCATGGTGGGTGACTCTCAGGTGTTTGGATTCATTCATTAACATTGCATGGTTTATTAAACTAGTCGTGGAGGTTCTCTAAATATAGTGTGTATGATTTTTTACACACGATGTGCCAACATTCTATTTTAGTTTTGAATTTTATATAATTTGAGATCTTACTTTTCTATGTGGATTGGTATTTGATATCTATATTTATAGGTATTTTACTTGTTATCTAATGAAAAGTCTCTTCTTATTTGTTAAACAAAATGAAAATAAAAGCATTTAATATCCATAAAAAGAATTTGTTGCAACTACCAATCTCCTAGATTATTTTAATATTTTAACCAAAGTTTCATTTTACTAAGAAAATAACTAATCAAATCCACAGTTAATTAATTAACTATATAGTAAATTTAATTAGACGAGAGTGTGTAGAATGATCCATTTCTTTATTTAAAATATTTTTCGTTGTTATTTTTGCTGTTATTAGACTATTATTTTATTTTGAATTTGATGAACCTGGAACTTGGAAAAAAATTGGTCAATTTTGTTGTTGTTATTTTTAACAGGTTCAACTGGTCCAACTGACTATCCAACTGGTCAGACCGATCCTACTGTTGTGCTTTACCATGTCAAACTAGTCCTACTGACTATTCAACTGGTCAGACCGATCTTACTATTGTGCTATACCATGTCAAATTGGTCCTACTGACTATCCAACTGGTCAGACCGATCCTACTGTTGTGCTTTACCATGTCAAACTGGTCCCACTGATGTGTTTTACCATGTCCAACCGGTCCGACTGGTCCAACTAGTCTGACTAGTCCAAATTATGTTATTTTCCATATCCGACTGGTCAAACCGGTCCTACTCGTGAACTTTATCATGTCCAACTGGTTACACTAGTTTGATTTATGTTATCAACTTAATAAAATACTTGATTCATACATTGGATAATTATTTAGAGTTCTTAAAAACATAAAACTTAGCACAATAAAAAATAAAATAAAAAATGCACTAATAATGTAATTAATAGGAATGACATTCTTCTTAGTCAGATGACAAGATCCACTAACAATAATGATGATAATAATTTGTGAGATCACCCTATACTAATCAAATTTAGGATATACAAAACTTTAGAATATATTCATACAATATTAATAGTATGTTTATCTTTAATATGTTATTCTCATATGAATATTGAATTTATATAGTATTCAACTATTTCATATAATATATTAATATGATTGACTAGTCATACTTGTTTATATAGTATTCAACGAGCCTAAGTCAAATATGTAAACATCCAAATGGTTCGACTCGTCCTACTAAGTCAAATATGTAAACATCCAAATGGTCCTACAAGTATTGTTAACATGTTCGACTCGTCCAAATGGTTATAATTTTTAAATGCCCGACTGGTCCTACTGCTCTGTAAATGGAGTTCTTATATATTTTGATTTCTTTTGTACTCTCATTGACTTCCTTGGTTGAACACAATTAACGTCAACGATATCCATCTGAGTATGACTCTCTTCATTGCTTGAGCAAGCTGGAGTAGAATAATACAAATCAACACAAGTTGGAGTAGAGTCACTACTTTGGTCAACACATTCCTCGTTTCCACCCAAATTGTTTCCATGTGCGTTACTACCAACTTTGGGAGAATCATGCTGCATGCCTTGGCTTTTGTGACCATTTTCGCCGTACAAGTCAATATCACCAATTTCGGGGACTTGATCAACAACTTCCTTGTTTCCACCCAAATTGTTTCCATGTGCATTACTACCAAATCCGCGAGAATCAGAATGCTCCATGCCTTGGCTTTTGATAAGATCCATCAATGCATCTACCTTGGCTTCTAATCGAGAAAAGTCATCTTTGTTCTTCGTCATAACGTCTACATGACGACACATGTTCTCCGCCCTTAATTCTTCTACTTTCTTATCAACATAAGCCATAAGCTCACGCAAGAAGTGTGATTCTTCGAATCGAGGTCTAGCCGTCGATGAAGTTGGTGGATCACCGTGGCTTTCATTTGCGTCGATGACATTACGTGGCTCATTGCGTCTTTCCTCTGCCAATAAAAATGTTTTCCGACCTTTAACATCATCGTGCATAATATCTTCCCAATACACTTTCGCTCCGCCTTCTAGTATTGAAATCCATTGATCAACTATGGGATCTATTTCATCTTGAAATGGAGTGAATCCCTCCATGTATTCAGCCCGCTCCTCCTCTGACGTCGGGCTCAATAAACTATTTATATCCTGAAAATCAATTAATTCGTAAAAATCTATTTTTTTTTCAACAACAATCAAGTTATTCACTCAAAACATTGAAGACTTAGACAAACCTTTGATTCACCAAGTGCTTCAAAAATAGAAGATAGTTGAGGGGGCTGTTTCTTTTTAAATTTTGTTTCCCATCGACAGATTCTTGGCGAGTCATCACTCGCATCGATTCTACGATCGACAATGTGTGGTAAAAACTTTGATATGCACTCAAACGGTAGCAACTGCACATAAATGTCAAGTAAATTTAAAATATTAGACAATTGCTATATTTAACAATTAATTAATATTTACCATCTAAACAAACAAAACTTACCATCAAAGGTAGAACAAACCCACAAAAACTCCATGTAGCACAATCTGCCCCTTTGTCATGAACAAGTGATGACCTATTCACTATATCACATTTTCTAATATTTGTCATGAGATAATCGAAAGAATTTCTTCCCCAAGGGAAGTTGCGGCACGCCTCCAAGTCATCAACGATTCTCAACTCCATATCTCCTACATGAGTGGTATTCTTATCTCGGTGAAGCAATACCGAGGACAAAAAAAATAACACCGCCATCTTCAATTTACTTGTTTTCTTTTTTTTCATTGAGAATAATGTTTATTTTACTTCTCTTTTGATTTCTTTGACAATCGATCTTCATTCGCAACAGCCTGTCTTTGATATCCACCAAACCGACATTCTTCATACCTGGAAAGTAAAATTCTCTAAAGGCTCCGCTTCCAAAATCTTTCCAACCATCGGGATAATCTGAACATTTCAAGCCGGATATTAAAGCGTACTCCATCAAAGAGAATCGGATAGGTATGCCATTTACGACAAACCAACTTTCATGTTCTTTTTTGTCTCCACCTCTCGACATAACATCATCCACATCGCCGCCAAATTGGTTTCCAAATGATTTGGAACATCGAACAAGTGGCCGAATTGAGAATCCTTAAACCATTGCAAGCAAACCTTCAGGATAGTCTTTCAACACTTCTGTTAGGAAATCTACAGTTTCGGCCAATCGACATTTTACTCCAATTTTACATTTGAAGTTTCTTCTATCGACATCCAATTTGAATATTGGATGAGCGGCATCCGGAACCTGTAATTCATATACTTTTATTTGAGTATTTATTCATATAATATCAAGCAAGGAAAAGTATAAAAAAGTCATACCTGCTCGACATTATTATGTAAATTTGGTGGCGTTGAACCTATTGTTTCCGAGTCATCTTCAAATTATGGTATCGACATATTATTTTGTGATCTACATTCAAATAGACGAAATTTCAATGCTTATGAGATTTAAATAAAGAGAAAAAAAAATGTAAAACTAGAGCGGCTTAAAAAAAGGCTCTGAAAGCTCATTAAGAAATTCTCCCCGAAATTCGTGAAGATATACGGAACCGAGAAAACGTAGAACAAGATAAATGGTGAATCTAAGATCTTGTGAATCTAAAATAATTCGTGTACAGCTAAAAAAATTGCATTGTTCTTGTTAAACAGATTTCAACGCACCATTTTCTTTCTATAACCAGACTAATCAAACTCCAAACAACACTTAAATATCCTCAAGTAACAAAAAACTCATGTTTTGATCTTTTCCCAAAAACTTAATTCTTTTCATCTTTCAATATGTTTTCCAAAAACCAACAAATTTCACATTGTTTTGTTTTAACAAGTTAAGCGCTCATGTTGCACCATCGTCTTCCCTGATGAATTCTGTGATGAGCTGAGCAACAATAAATTGTAGCAAGGTTTATCAACAATTTGTGACTTTTTTTTAGAGTGATTATAACATTACGCTCAAATCATGTTTTAATAGATTCACAACCTCAAAAACACACTATAACTAGTTTACTACAATAGATATACCTGCGGAGACGGCGAGTGGAAGCGGCGGAGGGAGATTGGGCGGCGAAGCGAGGAAGAGGTCTCGGAGGGCGGCGTTGAGCGGCGGGAGCGGAGGAGGACGAGCCTCAAACGACTTGAGAAGCTTTCGGACTATGAGGTTCAGAGCGGCGTAGTGACCGTCGAACGTGTGCTCGGAGCAGATCGCGCCGGACTCGAGAAGAAGCCTCGCGGCGTCGAGATGGCCAGCGAGGCAGGCGTAATAGAGCGCCGCCGAATCCCACCGGCTTCTTCCACCGAGAGCGGCTTAGGTGTATTTGGGAGGGTTTTGGGGGATGGGTTTCAGCGGGGGTTTGGTTTTTGGAGGTCTGGGGGTTTCAGCGGGGGTTTGGTTCGTTACCCTCGTTCAAATGGGATGGGTTTTAAGAGGTTATTTTCGTAAATTCGAAAAAATAAATAAAAAAATAAATAAAAAATATTATGTTAACAGAAGAGGGTCATGAGTTAAAGCTTACCTTTCTTAAGGTTATCAGCTTAAAAAATCCAGATTCAAGATAGTGATTTATTACAACGAGGAAGGAGAAGAACAGAGGCGTTGATAAATAATAGGTGTGGAAGTGAAGGAGATTTGGGATTAGATGATTCAGAAGAATGGATTTCAGTGAAGAGGAATTCCTGGCATGCTGTGGAAGCGCCAGATTTGCCCAAGAAATGGTAAAGGCCTCTTCTTCATTCTCGTCTCTTCTCGAAGCCATCGATGTAGCTACTCATATCTGGTTCAACATCGTCGACGTCCATGGATTCCTCCAAGCTTTCTCTGCTCATCCTTCCATAGGAAACTCCCCCTTCTCTCTCTTCTTCGAACCCTACCACTGCCCAGTTGAGTCCCTCTCTCTCTAAAGATATATATATATATATATATATATATATATATATATATATATATATATATCACTCTCATAGCTAATGGAGTAACATTAAAAAATGACTAGTTCTTATATTCTACTAATTGGTTTTCTGCAGGTGGAGCATGGGAGAGCAATCCACTGCTCTATCAACTGCCACAAGTTCTAGCTTTCAGGTCAATCAGCGAAAACAACAAAACAGCTCTTTTGCTTTCCAATTTAGGTTCTGATTTTGGGGTTACTCACTCACTTGGTGTTTCAGGAGCTTTCGGAAATGAAAGCACTGATGAGATTCTTGCAGAACTCAAGGTCAACCCTTTCTTTTCAGTCAGATTCGTCCAATGTTTACAATTTCGTGATTTTTGTACATGCTTTATGCCTCTTGTGCTGATGTGATATCGTGGGAAAGAAAATGATGTTTTTATTTATTTTGTTGTTGTTGGAGAATGAAACAAACTGCTGTTGAGTAGGTTATCCGATAGTTTACAATATTAGATTAGTTTAGTTGAAACATGAAACCTCGACTAGCTATCTCACAAAAATCAAGGGTTTAGAATGGCTAATTAATTATAGAGAAAATCATTATTTTACATAATTAGACTCCATATAAGCAGTTTAACACCATGTTGTAAACCTTCCATAGGTAATTGGTTATTACTGAAGCATCCCTATGTCGTAAACTTAATTTCTGTTATTGGTGAATTTTGGAGAAGATATCAACGAGAATTTGAAAAGGGAAAAAAATTCAAAAACTAACGGGGCCACTAAAATCTGAATTTTGGCATTCTGATGGCAGAGACGGTACACAAATAGGCCATTGGTTGAGCTTGAAATCGCAGCTCACGTGCAGATGAAGATAACATAGCTTCGTCTTGGGAAGCTCTTCTTAAGTAAAGGGGTTTCTGAAGCGAGGAATCAGCATCTCGGAGCTTCTGCAAAGAAAGCAGAAGGTAAGTTACACTTTTTTTTTGGTAGTTTATGAAACATCAATATTTGTTTCGTAAACTTAATCGAGTCAGACTTTCTTGCTCTTTTCTTACAATTATCTTTTCTGTGAAAACTAAAAGGTTAAGCTTGAAAACCAGTTGAGTAGTTTATCCTCCACATTTTTATTTAAGCACAGAATATTTGTGGGAATTGCTCTGTATACATTTGACCTTTTATACATTTTACATAAGAATCGCATTTCAACTTGAAAAATCTATCTTGTATTTGTGTGCGATTCTCAATTCTAAGATGTCATCCCTTTTAGGTGAAAGTGTTTACAACTGAGCTAACTTGTCCCGTCATGTTCGTACTTTTGGAATCATAATATCTTGTAAATCTGTCACCGTGTTTGAATTTTTTTTTTTCAACAAAATTTTGACCCCTAGAAGATCATGTGAGCATCATTGGAGGGCACATTACTGGATCTACTGAACATCTCGTCAAGAAAAAAAACCAAAGCTCAAATCGCACACGTCCGCCGATTACAACCCATGTGTTGGATGTTTCTCGGGGATCCCCAGCGACAGGTATTGAGGTGCGATTAGAGGCTTGGAAGGGTCCCAATCCTCGCCCGATATTCGGGGACTCCGATCTGAGTAGTTGGGCACTGATTGGCTCTTCAACCACTGACAAAGATTGACGGAGCGGTATTTGATGAACTTAGTTGAGGCCGTGGACACGGGAACGTACAGGCTGAGCTTCAACACGGGCAAGTATTTCCCAGAAAGCTTCTTTCCGTTTGTTTGGCTCGTCTTTGAGATCAGAGAGTCACAGAAATTACAACATTTTCACGTCCCACTATCGCTTTCTCCAATTTCGTTCACCACTTACAGCGGGTGTTAGATATTGGCTATACTCAATTACCTTCAGTTGTAGAGAAATTAATATTTGTCTGATAAATTAACAATGCATTTGTACTTATTTACGAAGACCTTCATTTGAAATTATCGTAAATTTGCATACACAACTTCAATGGAAATAGATGGCCACTCAAGGTTTTATTATTTAGCACAAATAGGAAATGGTTTTTTTTTTTCTTTCTGAAATGTGGATTAAGTTTGAATCTTAGACGCAACAATCTTTTCTTGTAAAACCGATTCTGTCAAGTGTTACTAAGGCCATTTCAGTCACTTCATGTCTATATTAGTATGTTAGTTGCTTATTAGTCCAAATCACTGTTTAGTGATTGGATACTAAAATAACATTCACTTTGTTCGTTAAGGAAGTAAGATCATTCTTCCTCAGAGCGAGGTAAGGTCACCATTGTTAAATGTCGACTATGATGGTGTCTGCCGCCATAGAAGGAGCGTCTAGCTCTTCAATATCCGGACTTACTCCTTTTGTTTGTTGCGGTGCTCAAGAACTGGCGCTTTCCTTTTTACAGCAAAAAATGTCAAAGATTATAGCTTCTCCTTGTCCTCACCGTCAAGAGGATCTTTTATTAGTTTTATTTGCCTATTTAGAAATTAGGATTAATAATAATAAGGGAGCCCGAGCTAAATAACAAAGTCAAACGTTGTAATTGTCAAAATAGCCAAGTTTTGGTTTATTTTTAATGTGTAGCCAATATACCACATTAACAGTTAAAAAATACAAATTTGCCATTCATTTAAGTAATATCAAATCAAATTCCCGCGTCCAAAAAAAGAAACAAATAAAATTGGAAGCAATGAATGTCAACTAAAAAAATCCGCCGTGATAAATGCTGCATATCTAAGAAATCTACCGGGATAAATGCCAACCAACACGCAACCACACCTACAACGCACGAGAAAAAATTCAAAAACAAAGTCAAACAAAAAAAATTTGAAGCGAGACCGGCGATTGAAATTAACAGATATTAACAGAAATTAACAGAAATTAACAGGATTGAAATCGTTCCATACATGAATCAATGAGTGAAAAATCTTCAATCAAAGCTCTAAATAACAGCAATTAACAGAAATTAACAGGATTGAAATCGTTAACACCAGATCGTCAACAACAATTAACAAGAATTAACATGATTGAAAACAAGATCTTTAATTCCTGTACAAATATCAAACATAAAAACATATAACAAAAACCTATAAATCGTTCAATACCTGATTCAAACACCTGGGTGGACGACGGCGCGGCACCGGTGGCACCGACGGCCACGGCAGGGGCAGGGGGAATGCGCTATCCGGAGATCAAGATAAGTCTTCCCTTCTCATCGAGGTGGTGGGCTCGGGCGATGCTCCTCCGGGCGACTGGGCCTCACCCAGCGTGGCCGGCGGCGCGGCCGACCAGGCTCTGCAGGCAGCCGAGCCCGCCCAGGGCGTTGGCGCGCGGGATCGCCGAGGAGGGAGCCCCCAACCAGGATAGGCCCAGCGCTGGGACGGTTGGGACGCTGGCGAGCGAGGCCGGTGCTGCGCACGAGACGGGGCGCGCGAGATCGAGCGTTTGGCTGGGCGTGAGGGAAAAGTCTCTTCAAATCTGAACGTGTATATTTAAACGTGGAAATTCTGTTAAACAAGCATTTAAAGTGGATCATTGGTTGACTTTTTCATTTTGATTCTTTACGTTTATATAAAACCAACGTTAAAAAAAATAAGGGCATTTTAGGTAGAAAAAACACGTCTGATTTGCCAGCTCACCCATATTGGCTATTATGCAAAAGTTTCTCAAAGGTTGGCTATTTTGCAATCTAAACGTTTGGACATGGCTAGTTCGTCTAATTTTTCTAATAATAATAATCCTAGTAAATGTTATCATCATATATATATATATATATATATATATATGTTGGATTTTTCAGTGTATTACATATAAAAACATTTAAGAGCCACGTCACTATAGCTCGCATTCCTGTTTCGCTTTGATAGATGGAGACTCGCTATATTAGGTGATAGATTTTTTGGTCTCTAATCATATAATCTCGTACATAATATATGTTGTCAATGGTGCTCACAAGAAGAGTAGTAGTCTTTACTTATGTATATTTGATGTAATAAAGTCTCACGAAGACTCTTGCTTGTAACTGTTGAATTATTAATAAAATTGAAACGCTCATTCATTCTTCCTTGTCTGTTTGAAGCATTATGATAAATTATAGTCTTTAGTCCTTATACAAACCTAACAACATATGAAGAGACAAATGTAGATTTGCATGAACAAACTCTTAATGGTTTGCTTAAAACAATATATTCGCAATCTAAGGATCAAAGGACTATTGATCCCAGACGGAATCTTGCATTTTTTCGAGATCTTCCACTCTCAAAGTTTTAGACCTTATTAATTTAACAAAGTTGCAAAGCTCGGCGATAGTCTCTTATACGATTGTTAGGAGAATCTATGATGTCTGGTTATGAGACATTGAGAGTTGTAGACTCTATAGTTCTTCTAGGTATCTTCTGAAGGTACTGAATTGACTAGTGCACTTCTAGAGATAGAATAAGAACAAACCATTTAACCTCTTATGTCTCGAAATCACTACGTATGAATTGCATCGTCCTTACCTCAATCCTGAAATGAGACATGTCATTTCATAGCTTACGTATTCTCATTTGAGAGTCAAAGTTCGGATTCACTATGTGATTCTGAACAGGACCTATTGGTGAAGTACTAAGTTACGAAGATGTCATGAGTAACTTTGTGAAGATCTTATAGATATGGAATTCATGTGCAAGATTGCTGAAATGCAATGTATATCACCTCATGCTTTGTTCCTTGGAATGTGAATAAATGAACTGGCCAGTGTCCAAATTGAGTCATGACTCTTTTGGATGAATCAATGTGAATTGTTAGCTCCTCGTCAATACATTGTTTCTAACTTATTCACAAGCGACAAATGAGTTGAGGAAATAACAGCTAGAAGGGTAAAATGGTAATTTTATAAATCCCGTCTAGCTGATGATATTCATGAAGGGTAAACATAGATAATATTCAGTGGATCCAATCATCACAATTAAGTTGAATTCTTGAGTAGAAAACGAATTCATTTGAACCGAGAGATTCTCAGTGTCTACTATTTAGTGGAGTCAGTTGACATTAAGCTAAACTTGGAAAATGTTTGTGAACTTTTGAGTCCAAGTATGTTAGCTCAAGCTTTGTTCATTTGGATCCATGAGGTCACTGTCACAAGTCATATCGAGTAGGATTAGTTAAACTAGAAGCTAAGTCAAAACAAGAACGAGACAAGTTTTAGGAAAATTGTCTAAATGGTATTTTTGTGTTTTTGGACATGTGTTGAAATGAATGTCAATAAATAAGTTTTTTTGACATTGTCATATGATGACAAGCAATTAAACCACTCGGCCATAACAAAAAATTTGGGTCTTGACGATTAATTTCATTTCATGGAATTTTACTTGAAAATTCTTAATGGGCTTTTCTTATGTTGTCATAAACAAATGAAGAAACGTCTAGAAGCTCCTTCTAGCAGCCCTTACACGTCCAAGTCAAAGAGAAAGAGAGATTATTTTGTGCATTAATGTATGAAGATACTTTCCAAATGAAAAAGAGGAAACAAATTTCCTCTACATGGAAAAAATATGGGCGGCCAACTAAGGAGAAAACAAAAGAGGAAACAAATCCATGAGGCAATGAGGACATGTCTTGGACATCCAAAAGGAAAAGAGGAAACCCAATCTTTGCTCATGAATATGTGATATTCTATGGAAAAGAGGAAACTACCTTTTGAAGGTAATACTTCTCATATATATAGAGCCCTCATTGTCATTGTTTCTCATCCCACACAATTTAGAGATTGAGAGCTTCTCTCTCTAGACCTTGTGGCCGCCTCTCTCTCTCTCTCTCTCTCTCTCTCTCTCTCTCTCTCTCTCTCTCTCTCTCTCTCTCTCTCTTCCCTTTTCGTTTTTGTTTTGGCACCTAGGTCCACATTTGGCCTAGCGTTTGTTTTAGCTCTTCGACTCTAAGACTTATTCTCGAGTCGTCGTATTTAAAAGTGCCCACACACTTATTCCTTCTTAGCTCGAGTGATTTATGTGATAGAAACTTTCGTGGTTACTCGAGTTCCCAAAGAACGAAGAAAGACGAGTTGCGTGGGGAGACGAGCAATTCAACCTCCACAAGCTTCTCAATGATCAAGCTTCATAAAGGTTAGCAAACGTGTAATCGCTTTTAGATAGTTTTAAGAATAACATGTGCTTGCCCTTTGTCTAGGTTAGTAAAATCGTTTTACTTGTTTAAAGAAAATTTGTATTTTCCGCCGCTTGCTAGAAGCGTTAAATCTTTTCTTAACCCTAGATCAATTCCAACAAATGGTATCAGAGCTATGGTCAAAGTTAAGCATGTACATGTGATTAAAACTATGAGCTTGAAAATCTTTTTCAAAGATTACTCATTTTTTAACAAGTTAGGATTGTTATCTTAGATTTTTTTTTTAATTTAGTGCTCTTGTCTTTAAATTAAAAATTATGTTGATTTTCTATGACCTTGGGATGTTATTAAAACACATTAGAATCAGTTCTAAAAGTTTTTAATTTTTTATAATGAAAAACGTGTTTTTAAAGTTGGAGAAATGTCAGGTAATTTTATGACTCGTTATATTGTCTTGCTAGTTTTATTTATTTACTCGATTCGTTTTAGTTTGTTGTTATTTACTTTTATACTTTATTATTACCATGTTAATAAAGCACATATAAAAGCTTTAACAACTCTCTAAAACGTTCCGTTACACTCGATTCTTTTGCACTCAAGTCCAAACTTTAATTATTTCTAGTTTTCTTCGAGCTCGAGAAAAACCTACAGTAAAAGTGGCATAACTCGCTGTTCAGAGTTCGAAATTTAATGATTCTTGAATCAAATTAAAGGTATGTTTGTCGTCTTCCGAACGCCGTTAGTTTTAGGCCAAAAGGATGTTAGAACCGCCAGTTATGGCGATTTTGCTCTGAGCTGCGCGACTGTTCCGAAAGTCCAGTTTTTAAGAATTCCGGATTTCGGACCCCATTCCATGAGTTATAGAACTCTAATAAGAAAATTTCCTTGAGGAAAATTGTTTTTCATAATAAACATAATGTGAAAGATTAAAATGTTTTAATTTTTGAAAAATTTACTTGAATTGAATTTTTACAAAACTAGTTTGAATTTTGAAAAACCAACACTTTCAAACTTGAAGATATTTTGTCATCCAAATCAAATAAGTTTTCAAAATGTTTTCAAAACTAAAATTATATCACATATGTTCAAAATCTATATGCTCTTGAAAATTTGAGTGGAGGTCTCCTCGTAGACGAGCCGAAAAATAAAGATGTGTAATCTCAAACTTTCAAGTGTTCGAGTGAGTTGAAGTTCACACTTCCCTCATGCAGTTTCCCGATTAGAAAATAGGAAAATATCCGACAATGTACCTTGTGCCTTTATGCACTAACACTGCTCTTCCTTAAACACGAAGATCTATGAGTCCTTTCTAGAAGTACACTCTATCTCTTTAAGCACTAGGAAAACATGTTTCCGAAATGTATTAGAGACGATGTGCCTTTTCTAAAAACTAAGTGGGAGGGTTATACTTGTTGTTTATAACCCACAATCCCCAACATTAATGAAAAGTGTAATTTTCGCCAGACTAAGAGTCACCCTCGTGACCCTCTCTTAAATGAGAGTACTCAACGTCACTTTGCTCTGATCATTGCTCAATGAGCTACGTCCGAGAGTGAGACAATGAGACAAGGCCTCCCCTTGGTGGATTGTTTTTCAAAGTCAATCTTTTGCACTAAGTGGTTGGTTACACACTTAGACTCCATCCTTAGTAATCCTCCCTCGAGGCCCTGCGAAAGGGTGTGAGTGATCAAACTTTTTTATAAGGTGGCTAGTCAAATATGATGTATTGACATCTTGGCTATGCATTAATGATGAGTCATTTACTTATGAAAGGAGACTCTTTGCGGCCTTCCCTCGAAGGAGTAAAGTGTCATTTCGTTCATAACACCTTTGAATTTTTCCTGTCTTGTTAATCTTAAAAACTTAAACAAACTTAAATCCTAAATCAAAATACTAATCATAAACTTGTTTCAACTTTTCAGCATAATGTATCTCAACCCTCTCTCAACCATCCTTTCCTCGAACAAACTCGAAGGGGAAAATTACATCGACTGGAAACGTAACCTCAACATAGTCCTTACCGTGGACAAGCACAAATGGGTACTCCCCACCCCATGTCCTCAAACGAATGATGATTCGACACAAGAGGAAAAAGACGCCTTAGCGGCCTGGCTCCTATCTGATGAGATTGCGAGGTGCTATATCTTAGCATCAATGAACAATGTGTTACAACAACAACATCGTGACATTAAGATTTCTGCCGACATGCTTTAGAATCTCCATGAGATGTTTGGAGGGCAAGGGAGTCAAGCAAGGCAACAAGCGGTCCGACAGTTTATGAACTGTTGCATGAAGGCTGGAACTCCTGTTAGAGATCATATGATACTGATCATTAGTTATCTAAACGAAGTGGAGATCCTTGGATCTGAGATTGATGGGGAGACTAAAATATATATGATCGTGGAAACTCTCCCCGAGTCTTTTGATACTTTCAAGCTGAACTACTCCATGAACAAGCTAGAGTACACTATTACTGAGCTTATGAAGGAGCTTCACACCGCTGAGGGTCTCACTAAGAAAAAGAGGACTCAAGGAGAGGTACATGCTACTGCCTCCACCTCTGGATCTAAGAAGAGACCTCGCAAGGCCGAGAAGAACAACCAACCTAAGGTTCAAAAGAAGAAGAAGACGCCAAAGGTTCCTAATGTGGACAAGTCTAACGACAAGGGCCACCACTACAATGAGCCTGGTCACTGGCGTAGGAACTGTCCTGCCTACCTAAAGACTAAGGAAAAATGTATTGTACTTATTACCGAAGCTTGCTTAGTAGCTGATAATGTATCAATGTGGATTCTTGACTCCGCTGCTACTAATCATATTTGCTGCTCCTTGACTGATTTTAGGAAAAGCAAAAGCTTAGAGGAAGGCGACTTCTGCTTCAAGTGGGGTGATGTGAACTTAGTGTCTGCGAAGGCTGTGGGATCCATGATGCTGTCTTTTGAAGACCGCACTTTAAATTTGAATAATGTTTATTATGTTCCTTCCTTTGGGAAAAACCTAATATCTGTTGCTCGACTTTTTGAGCAAGATTATTGTTTAAAGTTTATAAAGAATGGAATTCGTATTTCTTTTTCAAATTCTTTTGTCACTGATGCATGTATGAAGAATGCTCTTTTCTACATTTATCCCACGCAACCATCTCTTTTAGACACTGAAATAGATAATGATCTAGTTAGGGAGCCAAACAGGATCAAACTTTCTGATTCCTCCGATCTAATAAAATCTACATATCTCTGGCACTTAAGACTTGGTCATATCAGTCTAGACAGGATTAAGAGACTTGTGAGGGACGGTCCACTCCAAGCCTCTGCAATAAGCTTGTTGTCGCCGTTTTCTGGACAACGATTTAGAAGCCACTGGCGGTTAGACCCAAGGCCGGACCAAGTGGCCTCGCCTGGGCTCGAGCGTGTCGGACCTGGTTGCCCAGATCTTCCCTTGGCTATCGATGGTGTCTGAGCTCGCTGGGGTACCTGGAAAGGATGAGAGAACCGTGAGCTAAGAAGGGAAAACAGAGGGGGTGCCTCTGTTTACCTCTCCGACGCTCAACATTAGTGGGATTGAGGTGGAGAATAGAGGGTTTAAGTGTTTAGGGGCCGAGACTTGAGAGAAACGAGCGAAAGGCGAGTTTGGTAGCATTTCAGTCCTCAAACTTGGATTACCTGGAGAAGGTGAGAGGCGCTTGTATTTATAGGCGACCAAGGGGCCATTGGTGGGCCCCTTGGCCGAGGATAACATGGGTTCGGCAGGATAGCATAGGCCCGACCGAGGATAGCATAGGGTGGCGTCACTGGTGGGCCCCTCGGCTGGGGATAGCATGGGCTCGGCAGGGATAACATAGTCTGGCGCTATTGACGTGCCCCTTGGCCGAGGATAACATAGGCTGGCGTCATTGGCGTGCCCCTGGCCTGAGGACAACATGGGCTGGCGTCATTGGTGGGCCCCTTGGCCGAGGATAACATAGGCTCGGCCGAGGATAGCATAGGGCCGAGGATAGGCCTGTGAGGCCGAGGTCGAACTTGTGAAACCGAGGTCGAGCTCGCGAGGCCGAGGTCGCTCGTGAGGCCGAGGTCGAACTCGTGAGGCCGAGGTCGAGCTCGCGAGGCCGAGGTCGCTCGTGAGGCCGAGGTCGAGCTCGGTCTTGGGCCGAGGCCACTGGGCCGGCCCTTGGCCGAGCCGGCCCAAGGGCCGATTAATGGCCAAGGCAAGTCTGATTGCTTTTTTGCCTTTGAATAGCTTCGATCGGGGTCGGGCCGATAACAAAGCTCATTACCTACTTGTGAATATTGTATAGAAGGAAAAATGACTAAGCGACCTTTCTCAGCTAAGGATCGAAGAGCCACTGAGCTGCTGGAACTTGTACATTCTGATGTATGTGGTCCGCTCAATACACAGGCATGGGGAGGATACGAATACTTCGTTACCTTTACCGATGATTACTCAAGATACGGTTTTGTCTATCTGCTCAAACACAAAACAGAGTGTCAGAGAGAAGGAACCGAACTCTAATGGAGATGGTTAGATCAATGATGAGTCACTCATCACTCCCTCTTTCCTTTTGGGGATATGCCGTTGAAACAACAGCCTATATTCTGAACCAAGTTTCGTCTAAAACGGTTCCGGGTACTCATTATGAACGATGGACTGGCCACAAAGTAAATCTAGGCCACATCCGAATTTGGGGTTGCCTTGCACATGTTCTAAGGCAAAAGACTAGCAAGTTGGCTATGTTGTCAATGGTGCCCACAAGAAGAGTTGTAGTATTTATTTTATACATTTGATGTCATAAAGTCTCACGAAGACTCTTGCTTGTAATTGCTTATTCATTAATAAAAAGTTGAAATGTCCATTCATTCTTCTTTGTCTGTTTGAAGCTTTATGTTAAAACTTAGTCTTTAGTCCATAAACAAACTTAACAACTTACGAAGAGACAAATGTAGATTTGCATGAACAAACTCTTCGTAGTTTGCTTAAAACGATATATTCGCAATCTAAGGGTCAAATGACTATTGACCTCAGTACGATTGTTAGGAGAATCTATGATGTCTGGTTTTGGGGCATTGAGAGTTGGAGACTCTATAGTTCTTCTAGGTATCTTTCGAAGGTACTGAATTGACCAGTGCACTTCTAGAGACAAAATAAGAACAAACCATTTAACCTCTTATGTCTCGAAGTCACTACGTATGAATTGCATCGTGCTTACCTTAATCCTGATATGAGACATGCCATTTCACAACTTACGTATTCTATCCATAGCTACAGCTCTCGATTATGAGATCTAGCAAATGGATGTCAAGACTGCCGTCCTGAATGGCAATCTTGACGAGCACATTTATATGGCTCAGCCAGACGGTTTCGTGGAAGAAGGTCAAGAGACCAAGGATTGTGAGTTACTTAAGTCCATTTATGGATTAAAGCAAGCATCTAGGTCATGGAATATCAGATTCGATGAAACTGTGAAGAGCTTCGGTTTTGAGCAGCCAATAGATGAGCCATGTGTTTACAAGTTAATACACGAAGGCAAAGTTATGTTTCTGGTACTATATGTCGATGATGTATTACTCATAGGTAATGATGTGGGTAAGTTATCTGAGGTTAAGATCTGGCTAGCAAAGCAATTCGATATGAATGATCTAGGAGAAGTCGCGTACATTCTGAGGATCCAAATCTTTCGAGATCGGAAGAACCAGACATTGTCGCTCTCTCAAGCATCTTACATTTATAAGGTGATGGATCGCTTCTCGATGCAAGACTCCAAGAAGGGCCAAACACCCTTTAGGAATAGAGTCTCACTCTCTAAGGACCAGTCTCCCAAGACTGCAAAAGAGATTGAGGACATGAGAAAAATTCCTTACGCCTCAGTCGTAGGAAGTCTCATGTATGCTATGCTTTGCATTAGGACAGATATCTGCTTCGCAGTTGGCGTAGTTAGCCTTTTTCAATCCAACCCTGGACCCGAGCACTGGATTGCTGTTAAGCATGTTCTTAAGTATCTTCAGAGAACTAGGAACTTGATGCTTACATATTCAGGTACTGACTTGACTATGACGGGATATACCGACTCTGATTTTCAAGCGGATAAGGATTCTAGAAAATCTACTTCGGGATTTGTGTTCATCCTTAATGGTGGAGGTGTTGTGTGGAGGAGTATTAAGTAATCTTACATTGCTGACTCCACAATGGAAGCAGAATATGTGGCTGCTTGTGAAGCATCCAAGGAGGATGTATGGCTTAGAAAATTCCTTAAGTATTTGGAAATCGTTCCAAACGTCGACGAGCACATGACCCTTTATTGTTATAACAGTGGGGCTGTCGCTAACTCAAAGGAACCTCGAAGCCATAAGCGCTCTAAACATATTGAGAGGAAACACCATTTGATTAGAGAGATCGTGCAGCGCTGAGACGTGGAGGTGAAGAAGATCTCAACGGTGAACAACTCTGCAGATCCATTCACCAAGGCCCTAGCGAACAACGTCTTCGACTAGCATTGTGAGAGATTAGGCATGAAGGACTACTCACATCTTCTTTGAGTCAAGTGAGAGTTTGTTGTCAATGGGGCCCACAAGAAGAGTAGTAGTCTTTACTTATGTACATTTGATGTAATAAAGTCTCACGAAGACTATTGCTTGTAACTGCTGAATCATTAATAAAAGTTGAAACGTTCATTCATTCTTCCTTTTCTGTTTGAAGCTTTATGATAAACTATAGTCTTTAGTCCTTAAACAAACTTAACAACATATGAAGAGACAAATGTAGATTTGCATGAACAAACTCTTCATGGTTTGCTTAAAACAATATATTTGCAATCTAAGGATCAAATGATGACTATTGATCCCTGTACGATTGTTAGGAGAATCTATGATGTCAGGTTATGAGACATTGAGAGTTGAAGACTCTATAGTTCTTCTAGGCATCTTCTAAAGGTACTGAATTGACCAGTGCACTTCAAGAGACAGAATAAGAACAAACCATTTAAGCTCTTATGTCTCGAAGTCACTACATATGAATTGCATCGTCCTTACCTCAATCCTATAATGAGACATGTCATTTCATAGCTTACGTATTCTCATTTGAGAAAGTCAGAGTTCGGATTCACTATGTGATTTTGAACAGGACCTATTGGTGAAGTACTAAGTTACGAAGATGTCATGAGTAACTTTGTGAAGATCTTATAGATATGGAATTCGTGTGCAAGATTGCTGAAATGCAATGTATATCACCTCATGCTTTGTTCCTTGGAATGTGAATAAATGAACTGGCTAGTGTCCAAATTGAGTCATGACTCTTTTGGATGAATCAATATGAATTGTTAGCTCATCGTCAATACATTGTTTCTAACTTATTCACAAGCGACAAATGAGTTGAGGAAATAACAGCTAGAAGGGTAAAATGGTAATTTTGTAAATCCCGTCTAGCTGATGATATTCATGAAGGGTAAACATAGATAATATTCAGTGGATCCACTCATCACAATTAAGTTGAATTCTTGAGTAGAAAACGAATTCATTTGAACCGAGAGATTCTCAGTGTCAACTCTTTCGTGGAGTCAGTTGACATTAAGCTAAACTTGGAAAATGTTTGTGAACTTTTGAGTCCAAGTACGTTAGCTCAAGCTTTGTTCATTTGGATCCACGAGGTCACTGTCACAAGTCATATCGAGTAGGATTAGTTAAACTAGAAGCTAAGTCAAAACAAGAACGAGACAAGTTTTAGGAAAATTGTCTAAATGGTATTTTTGTCTTTTTAGACATAGGACGAAATGAATGTCCATAAATTTTTTGACATTGTCATATGATGACAAGCAATTAAACCACTCGGTCATAACAAAAAATTTGGGTCTTGACGATTAATTTCATTTCATGGAATTTTACTTGAAAATTTTTAATGGGCTTTTCTTATGTTGTCATAAACAAATGAAGAAACGTCTAGAAGCTCCTTCTAGCAGCCCTTACACGTCCAAGTCAAAGAGAAAGAAAGATTATTTTGTGCATTAATGTATGAAGATACTTGCCAAAAGAAAAAAAAAGGAAACAAATTTCCTCTTCATGGAAACAATATGGGCGGTTGATACGAACCTCGGCCAACTAAGCTCCGAGACCCGATACCCCAATAGCACAGCGACGGATCGTCTACACTTTAGGAACGAAGGTGGATCGAATGACGCCACGGACGGATGTGAATGACCGCCTGATGAGTCGGTTTTCGAACTCCTACACGCACTGCTTTGTAAGAGACTCGAATAGTTCTAAACGAACCAAAGAGAGAATGAAAATCCTCACAGAAAAGTGTTTAACTCGAAATCAAATTGTCTTCCATTCAGCCTAAAGGCTTAATTTATAGAGTTTACAAAGGCAAATTCGCAGCTCCATGGGCCCCATAACCTAATAAGCCCATTTAGCCTTATTTAAGCACTAATAAACATAAAACAAAGGACCAGCCCAATACAAACACATATGGGTTTTTTAAATAACATGTCTTGGCCCAAATAACATAAACTGAAAATAGAAAATTAGGAATAGTCCGACTAATTCAATTCAGCCCAAATAACGTTCTTCATTGGTGTTTCTTGGCTTCCTTGAATCCTCTCCTTTGCGAGCTTGTCCCCTTCTTCATCTTGGAGCTTGATGATCAGATTGTTAAGCTCCTCCTTGAATCTCCTCGCTCGAGCTCTTGTCACGGGTCCTTCCGGCACTTGGTATTTTGCTTGCGGCTCCTTTTGGGGCATGTCCTCATCATTCCCCTCGTCTTGAAAAGGATTTGCCCTCAAATCATGATCTGCATCTAAAGGAGATAAGTCAGTCACATTGAATGTAGCACTAACATTATACTCACCTGGAAGATCCAATTTGTAGGCATTATCGTTGATCCTGCGAATAATTGGAATGGTCCATCGCCACGCGGTTGTAGTTTGGACTTGCGTTGCTCTGGAAAACGCTCCTTGCGCATATGTAACCAGACCTAATCACCAGGTTCGAAAATCACTCTCTTGCGGCCCTTGTTGGCTTGCTGCGCATACTGCTCTGTTCTTCGCTCAATGTTGAGTCGTGCCCTCTTGTGAAGCTGCTTAACAAGCTTTGCTTAAGCCATGAAACTCTTCTTTGAAGTCTTCAACTCTTGAATTTGGAATTGGCTCCTTGAAACTCCTTTGTTTCTTTGCATGTGGGATCACATCAGCGGCCAACTAAGGAGAAAACAAAAGAGGAAACAAATCCATGAGGCAATGAGGACATGTCTTGGACGTCCAAAGGGACAAGAGGAAACTCAATATTTGCTCATGAATATGTGATATTCTATGGAAAAGAGGAAACTGCCTTTTGGAGGTAATCCTTATCCTATATATAGAGCCCTCATTGTCATTGTTTCTCATCCCACACAATTTAGAGATTGAGAGCTTCTCTCTCTAGACCTTGTGGCCGTCCCTTTCTCTCTCTCTCTCTCTCTTCCCTTTTCGTTTTTGTTTTGGTACCTAGGTCCACATTTGTCCTAGAGTTTGTTTTAGCTCTTCGACTCTAAGACTTGTTCTTGAGTCATCGTGTTTAAAAGTGTCCACACACTTATTCCTTCTTACCTCGAGTGATTTATGTTGTGAGGGATTTTTCCTCAACCAAAAAAACATTAAGGCCCAACCCAAAAATGAAGAGGCCTCGCCCGAACCTCTATTTCTCATTTTGTAAAAGAGGATTCGCCCGACCCCTCTTTCTCATTTTGTAAAAAAGGACTCGCCCGACCCTCCATTCTCATTTTGTAAAAGAGGACTCGTCTGAACCTCTATTTCCACTTCGTAAAAAAGGACTCGCCCGAACCTCTATTTCCATTTCGTAAAAGAGGACTCGCCCGAACCTCTATTTCTCATTTTGTAAAAGAGGACTCGTCCGAACCTCTAATTCCATTTCGTAAAAGAGGGCTCGCCCGAACCTCTATTTCCATTTCGTAAAAGAGGCCTCGCCCGACCCCCCTTTCTCATTTCGTAAAAGAGGCCTCGCCCGACCCCCCTTTCTCATTTCGTAAAAGAGGCCTCGCCCGACCCCTCTTTCTCATTTCGTAAAAAAGGACTCGTCCGAACCTCTATTTTCATTTCGTAAAAGAGGACTCGTCCGAACCTCTATTTCCATTTCGTAAAAGAGGACTCCCCCGAACCTCTATTTCCATTTCGTAAAAGAGGACTCGCCCGAACCTCTATTTCCATTTCGTAAAAGAGGACTCGCCCGAACCTCTATTTCCATCTCGTAAAAGAGGACTCGCCCGAACCTCTAATTCCATTTCGTAAAAGAGGGCTCGCCCGAACCTCTATTTCCATTTCGTAAAAGAGGCCTCGCCCGACCCCCTTTCTCATTTCGTAAAAGATGCCTCGCCCGACCCCCCTTTCTCATTTCGTAAAAGAGGACTCGCCCGAACCTCTATTTCCATTTCGTAAAGAGGGCTCGCCCGAACCTCTATTTTCATTTCGTAAAAGTGGGCCTCGCCCGTACCCCTTTACTCCTGTCGTACTCCTGCCCTTACTCTCACCACCTCACTATAAATACCCGAGACAAACACTTATCAAGGGCTGGCTTTTTCTCTCGCTAACTAGATTATACCAAATTCTCTACTCAGCTATTTCTCTCTCTAAAAACACCTTTGAGACCGGAATCAAGAACAAAGAGGATCAAAGCCACTTCATACATTCTTTTTCACACAAAATAGAGGAACAATCTACTTCCATTCTCTCTAGAGTGGGAGAAGAGAAGCTTACTCTCTCTCTAAACCCAAGGCTCCAAGCCAAATTATATTCCCTCTACAAGAGTGTCCAAGACCTTGAGAAATCAATTCTCAAGTTCTTCACTTGATAAGAGGAATATTCCATAACTAATCTTACATATTCGAAGACACGTGGCCAAGTCCGCTCACGTCACGTGTCCGTAAGTGTTAATCCAAAAAAACGGCTTAACAATTTATGTGATAGAAACTTTCGTGGCTACTCGAGTTTCCAAAGAACGAAGAAAGACGAGCTGCGTGGGGAGACGAGCGATTCAACCTCCACAAGCTTCTCAACGATCAAGCTTCATAAAGGTTAGTAAATATGTAATCGCTTTTAGATAGTTCTAATAATAACATGTGCTTGCTCTTTGTCTAGGTTAGTAAAATCGTTTTACTTGTTTAAAGAAATTTTTTATTTTTCGCCGCTTGCTAGAAGCGTTAAATCTTTTATTAACCCTAGATCAATTCCAACAATATATCATGGTATTGAGATTATTAAGATTTAGAAGAACACAATTTTGAATTTCGTGTTCATTTGAGTGGTTGTTGCCTACGTTTCGAGTCACCGACCACTAAAATGATTCATATGTTCAACCGGTGCATTTTTTTGTGTTTTAAGCTCGAATTGTCACGGCTAAATCAGATTTAGCCGTGACATTATCCACAACAGATGTCGCAATTGTAGCCTCGTTGCTCTTAAGAAACAGCTTCGACAATATAGTCACGACAATATATTAGTGGCTAGTTACGACTACCTTATGCTTCCTCAAAGAAGCATTATGCGGGAGAGAAGGCGGCGAGCATCATCTCTGTATTAACAAAGGATTTAATATCAAGCTCTATAGCTAATTAGCCAATATCAAAATCAAGTTTTTGTTGATAGTCAATTTTTGTTAATGTCGCAAATAGCCATTAACAAAAATTAACAAGGATCAAATATCCAAATTATCATTCATTAAATATTATAAAATTAAAAGATAAAAAAAACTTAAATGAGTTGACAATAACCATGACCCTTCATTTTTTAACTCTCTCTCTCTCTCTCTCTACACATTAACGATGAGTTTGTCTCTCTACTCCGATTCTTACTCTTCACTATGGGACTCGAAGGTTGTGTCATAGTCTCCCATCTATAACAAATTTACCAAAATTAACACAAATAAACATAAATATACCAAAATCAACACAAATATGTATGTCACACTTAACACAAATAAACAAAAAAATAATAGTGAATTTTATAGAAGATGATGATGTTGGTAAGCCAATCTATATAGACATTAACACAAAATAACACAAATATATCGATCCGATTGCATCAACACAAATATACGGATCAAGAAAGTACTTATAGGACCGACGGTTGATTGTACGAGGGAGAGTGGCGCTGGGGAAAAGCCTCCGGCAAGGGAAGATTTTCCTAGTCGAGCATTGAGAAAAAAATGGAATCGCTTGCAGAACTGAAAAAAAAGACGAACACAGAGAAAAAAAATGGGTTATTCAATTTGCTGTTTACATAATACATTTTTTTTTTTTGAAAAATAGATAACTGCCCATTTTACACTTGTTTGAATTCCATTTAAATTCTAAATAACTTCTTTAATTTAAACAAGGAATCATACCAGCGTAACTGAATGTAAATGAAAACCAAATAATCAAACCTATACAGTTAAGAAGTAGCACATTAGATCCCTTATATGTTTTGTATTTAACATTGGCTACATTATATTTTTGTTGATTTTCATAGAAAACATAGAAAAGTTAGTCACGTAAATTTACTTTTTATTACAATGCCCACATTATCTAAATTGACTACGAAACTTCAGTGAAATGATAAATACTTTTCAATATTAACCTTTCTCAAGTGGCTTAGTTTGTATAATTTTCTTTTTGGAAGAATGTTTTTATTTTATTATTATTTAGCACTTTGTTTTGGTTTGTACTTTTTTTATTTGTGACAAAAATCACTTTAATAATTATATATATATATATATATTCTTTTTTAAATATTTAATAATATATATATATATATATATATATATATATATCTATAATTACTAATTACAACTATAAAATATATTCGGTTGTCATTCTCTCTCCTTAAAAGTATTTTCTCTCTCAGCCACTAGGGTTTTTTTTTTTTTTTTTTTTTTTTTTTTTTTTTTTTTTTTCAGATCTAGATCTAGATTTCTCCCCTGGGGCCAAATCCAACAGAGACTTCGGTCACAGATTGGGTGTCTTTCGACTCCGGGGGAAGAGGTACGGATTGAGATTGGCAAAAAGAGTCAATAGCAGAGAATGGTGATGGAGGTTTTGTGTGACGGTTTGAGTCATGGGCGTTGTTGCAGCGCAGTTCCTCGGAGGTAGAAGCATGACGGCTCGGTTCCTCGACGACGGAGGTTCGTCCCCTCGGCGATGGCGGTACGGCTCGTCCCACGGCGACGACAGCGCGACTCTATGCTCGACGACAGCGGATGGGCTCGACTCCTCGACGACAGTGGTGCAGCGTGGTTCCTCAGCAACAACAGTGTTTTGTGGCTTTTCATGGTCATCATTCTCCCATCGTATTGATGTTGGCTCTCGTGTGTTGGACTCTGGTTCCGATATTAGATTTTCTTTTTAGATTTAGTTTTAGATTGTGTGTGAAACTTTTACTATATTGTTGTGATTTGCTTGATTTGGTTTATTATGGAGGCAGAATAGTTGTCGTCCCCTTTTTCCGTTATGGATTTCATGTTAGGGCTTTCTTTATGCAAGCTGAAGGAATCATCTTCTTCTTGGTCATCGGACCGAGGTTGATTGAATTTTTCCATCATCCGTTATGAATATTATAAAAGAGCCATATGTGTGCTCGATTTTTTTTTGTGCTCGTTGTTCTTCCTCTTATTGGAAGCATATAAAAAATTGCACGATTATCTGAACTTAGTGTTAGATTCACTTCGATTTAGGTATGTTGTGTTTCTTGTATTAAGATGTAATTCTTTTGTATTTGTGGATATTTTACCAAATTCCTAATGAAAATCCGTTTATCTTACCAAAAAAAAAAAAAAAAAAAAAATACTAAGTCGTACAAAATTTCAAGTCACTTACGTAGTGACCTTGACATGATAAAGATGTCATTTCGAAGCACGTGATCTACAAACTTGAGTAGAATCTCTCCATAAGGAACGCGGATTTCGTATCACTACTGTAGGTTGAAAGTGGAACTTGAAACAGCTATATGTACGTAATTCGTTTACATATTGGGCACTACTCTTCTTGCCCTTTTAAAGTTGACCAAAATGATAATATAATACAATAACAGAGGAAGCTGTTTATTTCAGTGCTTAATTTATTTGACTATAAGTCCAGATATTTGCATTAGAATGACACTTGGCCTCTTTTGATACTCTTAAGCTGAAAAGTTGTAAAGTTGAGACTTAGCCTTAGTAAGATCCAGCTGTTAGGGAAAAATATACATAGAAAAATTGACGTATAGGCTTATTGGAATATGTCATTTAGTTGTCACCCAATAAATTTATTATATCCTTTGTTTATTTTTCATTTTCGTACTTAACTTTTAAATTTTCAAAATAACTTGCTTTGATATGTCTAACACAATTTTAGATTATATTCAAGTTGGCTTAATAAATTTATTGTCATTGAATAATAAATGTGTATCTCTGACTTATGTTATTTATGAAAAATAACTTGCTTTGATATGTCAAACACAATTTTAGATTATATTCAAGTTGGCTTAATAAATTTATTGTCATTAAATAATAAATGTGTATCTCGACTTATGTTATTTATGAAAAATCTCTCATTTTCTCTTAATTTTATGCAAATGTTTCATTTGTATCACATTTTAAAATTAAACACGATTACTTTCTTAAGTATCTATATACAAGCAATATGCTGCGCGTTTTAGCGAAATAATTAATATATATTAATCTGAAGGAAGAAATATATGGAGACATGTCCAAAAATATCTAAATTAAAAAAAAATGAATCAAAACACTTTTTTCTTTCTTAAAAAAAAAAGTAGGATGAATAGTAATATGGGTTGGTCCTCTCCTTTATAATATATAATAAGGTGAAATGAACGTTATTTATTATTAATAGCTAGACGAGCTATGTCCATTTAAAACATTAGAATTGTAGAGTACTATGTGTCTCAAAATAAATTAATTATTGGCCAGATAGGAGATGGTCAATTAGTTATAGATAGGTTATTAAGTCCTTTTATAGTGATCTGTGGCTATTTTGAGATATAAACGAAACGTGACTATTTTGTAAATATATTTTAACTTTGCCAGTTAGCTGCAACGCTTATTTATGAATTGTATAAAATATATTCTCCAATTTGATATTCTGGTTAACTTTTTTTTGTCAATTCAAAAATAGAAATAAAAATATATTATAATACTTCGAAGCATCGTACTTTGTCTTAATAACGCTAATATGATACTATCTTTTTTTGCTATGGGCATTTTGCTAAGTTGACTAGCAAAGACCCAAAAGCAGATACGGATCTAAGGATAATATTTAAAAATATTATACAAATAACCGATTGTTCTTGAATTAGCAAAATAGTCAAGTTGTAAGTTTTCAGCAACCTACTCAACAAACCTAGCCAAATGCCAAATTTACGTTCTCAAAAAACAAAAACAGAAATGACATTGTATATTAGCAACAAACCTAATACTTGCACATTTTTGTAAGTTTTAGCTAAACACTGACCGATTTTTTTTTTTTTTTTTAATAAATTAACTGTACATAAAGTTAATTTATTAACAAGTAATTTAGGGAATGATGGAGATTAGCTTCATGCTATAAGGTATGAATGCAACATTTCAATAAAACTCAAGAAAAATAAATAATACTTTCCCATGAAAAATTATTAGTGAATAATTAGTTATTTATTTTATGGTGTTAAATGTTAAATCCTAAATTTATAAATATTTTTTGGTTATCAAGTTTGAATGGAAAAAAAATTATATTCTACAAGTGTATATTTAATGAAATGTTATACTTATATTATATGTTTTGCATCTACATGATATCCTAACATGTGTTTAGCGTTTGTTTTTCTTTTATTAACCCTTATACTTAGGATTTTTTTAATTATAATCTTTGTCTAGTTTTATTTCTTTGTTTTTATTTTTAAAAGCATAAAATACTCTTATATATTACAAACAAATATGATATTTTTATAAAAAATAAATATTAATACAATTGACAGAATAGCTTAGTTTTCTCATTTTCTTGTTATAAAAAAAGTGTTCGATCAATATTTTACAAAACAAAAAATTATTGATTATTTTAAGATTTTTACTTCAAATAGTCTTTGTGGCATAATGCTCACGAATTTGTTTTTAGACAAATAATCATCTAATAATGTATGATACTATATGTCTGTTGTAGGTTGTTTATATTTGAATTCCATTAAAATAAAAGTTTATTGTTTTAGGGAAAAAAAAACAAAAAATTGAACTTATCAATAGTTTGAGGACATTTTTGCTTCAATAAATGGCCAATAATCAAAATGAAACTAACATAATGGTTCAATGACTATATTTGCTAAAAACCTTAAAATCTTAGTCCATAATATTTTAGATATATATAATACACAAAAACTAAAAACTCAATACAATTAGTCAATAACTATTAACATTAAAATTTATCATATATTTTTTTAAAAAAAAACAAATAAGAGCATTTTCACTAAAGTAGGGGCAAAATACCTATCAAGCAAAATGGCTTTCCACAAAAACCTCAAGTCATAAAAGAGTTAAAGCTAAAATCGATTGATGTGACACATCGTGTGTAAAACTTTTTCACTAAAAAAGACAAAACTATATTTAGAGCAACTCAATGGTTCATTTAAATCACCCTTAAAAGTTAATATATGAAGTCGAACACCCGAGAGCCACCCAACACGAAAAATGATGCGCGAGTATCCGTACGGCCAAACTTCGAGAGGAAAAATCCGGAACACGGCTAAACTATCTTTTGTATAGCAAACCCACTATTGAAATATAAGAACTAAAAATAAAAACTCAAACATATCACCATAAAAAAACAACCACATTAAACAAACAAAAACAACTTATTTTATAAATAAAATACGTTAAACCCTCCCTCCGCAAGAGATCCCTTTAGGAGAGCACCCAATGAACCTCTATCAATCTTTGACACACACTCACACCTAGACCTGTTCAATATTGGACTAATAGCGTTAGAGTGGGATTCAGGAAAAAGGACTATATGTCAAACCGAGAAGTTCTGACCAAAATGAAGTGCATAACCAGAATCGAAGATAATGGAAGTCAAAACAAGACCACCACCACACAAAACCCTTGAATCAGGGGGCAAGGAACAACCCTTCCACGCCACCGGGGCAGAGACGGTGCCTAGAAGCATTGATTTAAAAAGAGAAGGTACGGAATGGATCTCAACCGTTCTCAGATGAGCGGGCCGCTAGAGAACGAAGCGCAATATCGTCGAAAAAAGGGTTGAGTTGGAGAAAGGATGGCATTAGAGTGGAGAAGGAAGAAAAGCGTAGAGAAAGTTGAGTAGAAGGAAGCTTAGAGGGAGTGAGATGAGGCTTCACGCAGGAAGGAGCCACACGCGGCGGAATCTTGGACTGTGGGCATGAGGTTGCCATTACAACAACAAAAAATGGAAACAATTGTTTCTATGACAATCGTGACTTACGAAAATAGCCACGACAAATGTCGCGACTGTTGCTTCGCCGCTATTTAGTAGCAGCTGCAACATTGTCGCGGAAACAATAAATGTACCGCCTTATAGTGGGGATATATTCTTTTAAATGAAGAAATATGAATTTATAGATATAAACTTCGCACAACATACATGTCCTTTGTATAGACATACACACAAATCGATATTTAGACAATCATAGAAATATTTTGAAAAGAGCAGAGAACCCAACTATTATCACCTGGGCTATGAAGAGAGGCCTCGACTTGTGTCCACCGGACTATGCAATCGAACATTGAAGGGTACTTCCAAAGCACAAGTTGGTTCTGGTTACAAAAAGTTTTTGGAGGTGAGAAATCTAGGGATCTGAAATGGAGATTTGGGGTGATTGTTGTGGTGGTGGTGGTCGGAGTGAGATGGGAGTGGGGGTCGTGGTCGATCTGGTGAGGGTAGTAGATTGAGTGACAAATTGAGGAAGATAGAGTTTATATATGATTTTAACATAATAATAGCTGTGATATTTGTCGTAGCTATAAAAAAGTTTCCAAATGATAAGCGTGAAGAATGAACCGCGAAATGAAAACTAAAATTAGAAACAGTCGTGACAAGTCACGGCCATAATCTCATTTGTCGCGACTTAAAATGTTGTGGCTGTCTCCGGTGTTTGTTGGTGTTTAAAGCGAAGTCTCTTTCTCTCTCTCTCTCTCTCTCTCTCTCTCTCTCTCTCTCTCTCTCTCTCTCTCTCTCTCCTCTTTTAATTTAATTAATTTCAAATCGCGTACATACACTACGTGATAGAGAGCAAATCACTACTACAAAACTGAGATCCTACAACACTTAAAAACAGTTGTAGAGTGATTCTACAATGCTTGTCAAGCGTTGTAGACTCCAGCGTTGTAGAAGCTTCTACAACGCTTAGATATCCGTTGTAAAAGCTTGGATTCTACAACGGATATCTATTCGTTGTAGAAGCTTCAACAACGGTATGATTCCATTGTGGAATTTTCAAATATTATAAAACTCATCGCCGCGGCGATGTATAATTTTCGCCGCGGGGAGATATTCTACAACAGATGTTATAACTATGCATCGTCGCGGCGATGACTTGGGTTGAACCTCGCCGCGGCGATGTATATTTGGCGCCTCGGCGAGAAGGTTCTACAACGGATCTAGAAATTTGCCACGGCGAGAAGGTTCTACAACGGATCTAGATCCGTTGTAGGAAGTTTCAGGAATTTTTTTTTAAAATATCACCGCGGCGAGAAAAAAATGTAGCCGCGGCGAATGTAAGTTTTCAAAAATTGTTGGTTTCGGTAACTTTTTTGCCACGGTGAAACCTATTTTCTGCGGTACGTGTAACATGCTGCGGCTAGAAATTTGAGTCGCTGCGGCGAGAATCACTATTTTTTGAACCTGAATTTAGTTTTTACACAGTACTGAAATCCGTTGTAAAAAATGTTACCTGAAAATAAATTTCAAATCCAAAATCAAATTTTTTCATCTTCAAAACATTGAAAAGTAAATATTTACATCCAAAACCAATCCAAAATTCACAAAAAACTAACTAATCATCGCATTCAGTAAATGTTTGTATGTATTTTTTTCTTACTCCATCTAAATCCTCTTGTGTATAAGATTTCTTAGCTTCTAATTTTCTTATACCTCCTACAATTATATCGTGCATATAAGATATCACAAAATACACGCATTCCGTGTTTCCGGATTGTCTCGGAGCGTTGCAAGCCTGATATAGGTTGATTGGCCGTTACTGTGTGCGTCTTGGTGCTCGAGCTTGAAATCCACAGAAACGCTATGACAAGGAAAAATATTACCTTTTTATCAATCGAATTAAATCGGGTGTCATTTTATTTCTCAACGGGTCGAAGAACATAACGCTATCTCTCCAAAGGTCGAGGACAACGAGCATCCAATGCTCATTTTAATTGTACGACATCAAAGTTAGTTGACCAACTTTGCATTTTTGTACCACGTTTCCAACGGCCTTGACTCGTTTTGACAAATAAGCATCCTCGTCATTGTTTATGATGTGAGAACTTAAGCCCGGATCTATAAAACAATAGTCTTGACTCTTCTTCACATTTTCTAGCCTTGATCGTAGATAGCTATGACAAACAAGTATTAAATTGATCAAAACACTAAATATTGAATATTGATATTAAAAAAAACATATAAAGAAAACACTTACTCCATATAAACCGTTATGCACCCCGCGCCAATTTTTGCATATTGCAAAAAATCGAAAAACATCTTCAAATGACACCGTAATCGGGATATCGGAGAGACTTGCACTAACATTGACCGTAATCACATCCCATTGCGGTAACATTACTTTGTTGGCATGTTGGGCAAGCAATCGAAACTTAGGATTCATCACCTTGTATGGAATCTTCTTACCATCATCGATGCTAGGTTCACTTTCAAAACTGAGCTTTGAGAGTTGTTTGACAACCGGACTGCGACTCTCTTTTCCCATGTCCATTTCTATCAATCTCCTAGCCACGAGATAAACCCCCATATGGCATCTTCAACGGTTTGAGCTTCTTCGGTGGGAATTGGAAATTTGGCTTTCTTAATCAAAACCGCCAAAACGGTCACGCGTATATTTCCTTCCTCCAAAGGTGAGAAGTGAACTACGCTCTCATTCATGTACGCTCGCCCATTCGCAACATGAATTGTGCCTCCTTTCACAACATCATCAATGAGAAAAAGACACTCGGCGCTTTCATCCGAACTCGATGTCACTGGTGTGATTGGATTCAATGAGAAACTAGCATGAACACTATTGAGTTTTTCAACAATGATATGATTGATTTTCAAACGATCACTAACATTCACGCCAACATCATCGTGTTCTAAGCAAATCACGAACAATATCAATAACTTATTACCTAAATATTTAGCTTTATTAATAAATTAGATAAAAAAAGAATGAAGATACCTAAAGAGACCGCTTCATTGACGTGGTCTTTAACATTAGCCATCTCTTCATCATCAGCAACGTTAGCATCTCCGACATTAATACTACCATGTACCCTAAATGCTTTCATTACCAAAGATTTTAACTCATTCATTTCGCGACGCATCTTAATTACTTCTTCCTTCGGGGTTGGAGGAACAAAGTACTTGAAACGCTAAGTGTGCTTGGATTGACCGCAAACTCGCGATGTCCCAAACGCTTCTTGCAAGGTGTTTTTTTCCCGATTCCGGCACCGATGTCCCTTGCATTGCTTGTTGAGATAACGTTTTCTACACATAAAATTATTTGCAAATAAAATTATAAGATTAATTGTTATAACAAAGGTAAAGAACTTACAATTTTTCCCCCATTAGTTTATCTTTGTCATCCTTGTAGTTATTTACGTCTTTCATTCGCAAGTCACTCCATAGTTTCTCTTTTTTAGGTCATTCCCCCATTTTATCGTGTTAGAAAGAAATAATTATACAATAAATTAAAAAATAATTACAAAATTTGGAATAACCTAAAAAAATAAATGGAATCTAACATTTTCTTGATCAAGCTTTCGATATCCATTTCGGTCCGTTTGAGATTTGTACACACTTTTTCGGTAGTTTCTTTCCCATGTTCCGATGTTTGTTTGAACATTTCGATTCGTCTATACTCAATAAATACTATCCAATCTTCTTCGGTGATACTTGTATAGAATTTTGAAATACAAGCCGGTCTCTTTAAGGCGATTGGTTCGTTGAAGATGTCTTTGAGTAGATCGTTGTACAACTCATGACGAAATAACCTTGCCGCTTCTCCGGCTCTCATAAGACAATCGTGCTTTTGTTTGATAGGGATTGTGAATCCTTCTTGCATTTCGTTTCAAATCCACGTTTTAATTTGGTTATTCTCTTTACTTCTCCAATCGCGCATCGAAAGTGGAACGTGTTCTCTAGCTAACACGCCAAAGTAACTCGACAACTCGTCACCCTCCTTACCGATTGGTTGCCCTTTATCATAAAATTATACCAAGATTTTTTTACCAAGAGTTTTAACCTTATTACCCGACCCATAAGAGTGTTTCTTCTTTTTCATTTATCATCGGAATTTAGCGCTAATTGTCTTCTAATTTTTCTTTTACCATTACCGCTAGAGAGAGAGAGAGAGGCACGAGTGAGAGAGTGAGACGCGCAGACGAGAGTAAGAGTGAGGGGTGGGGCGGCACGGCGGGAGTAAGATAGAATGCGGGGAGATAAAGTGATGCACGGCCGAGAGAGAGGGGGGGGGGGGGGGGGGGGGGGGGGGGGGTTTGATGAAGAATGAAGAAGAAGAATGAAAAAAAAAAATAATAAAAAATTGCTTAAGTCTGAAAATTGGGCGGGGTTTTGAAAAAACTCGAATTTTTTAGGTTTCTAAACGCTTCTACAATACTTAGTATAAGCGTTGTAGAAGCTCGCCGCGGCGACGTTGTTTTCTCGCCGCACCAAGATGATTCTACAACGCATAGAGTAAAGTTGTAGAAGCCTCATCATGGCGACGGTATTTTCTCGCCGCGGCGAGTTCTACCCAGAAACGTATCGCCACATCGAAAACTATGCATCGCCGCAACGAGACTAAATTCTCAGAGAAAGGTACTCATGGTAACTTTCTCGCCACGGCAAAGACAATTTCTCGCCGCGGCAGAAGTCCCCCGCCGTGGCGCGCTGACATCGTCGCCGCGGCGAGAATATAATTTCAAAATAACTTGCTCTCAGTAAGTATTTCCCCACGGCGACGGCTAATTCTCGCCACGGCGGAAGCAACATGCCGCGGCGAGAATTCAATGTCGCCACGACGAGATATTGTTTTTAAAAAAAGTTTATCTGGATTTAGTCTCGCCGCGGCGACGTAGAATTCTCGTCGCGGCAAGTATCTTTCCACAATACTTCTATAAGCGTTGTAAAAAGTCTGTCCGTGGCGACGTATAAATACTGTCGCGGCGAGTGACACGAGACTGATGATATACATTTTTATTTCTAGTATTTTTCACTTAGAAATCTTAAAACCTCACTCGGAAAAGGATTTCAAAGCCCATTTTGATTCATTCTGCGTCGTCCTCGTTTACAAGTCTCATCTACACATCCAAATCTTGTAAGTTCTTCTTTAACTTGTTCCAAATGTGGTTCTCTTGTATAGTTTATTAATTAGAATGGGTAATTTTTGGTATAATTAGGGTTTTTCTATGAAGATGAGAAAGTGGATGTGGGAAAATAGATTAAACGAGATATATCAGAAAGGTGTAGATGCGTTTTGTGATTTCTCTAGAGAGAATATAGTAGATGTGAAATCTATTCGTTGTCTTTTTTTTCAATGTGGAAATCATAGAAATTTTTCGATTGATGTCGTTCGGACCCATTTGTTTGTATATGGAATAATGACCTCGTATCAAAGATGGTTCTACCATGGTGAGCTTTTTCGTTCTACGGAAACGAGGAAAACAGTGATGTTGAAGATGATATTGATGATATGTGCGGAATTACGAATGATTTGGAGGACGATTTTGTTGAGCGACCAGAATTATTTGAGTCCATGATAAATGATGCGGAGACGTCGGGTGGTTGGACAAACACTGGTTTTACTCTATAGTTGGAAACCGTTAAAGAAGCCTTTCCGAAAGACAATAAAGTACCTTTAAGTATGTATGAAGCAAAGAAGACTTTGGGCACATTAGGCATGAAGTACGAAAATTCCATGCGTGCCCAAATGATTGTGTTTTATATAGACACGACTATGAAGATCTAGATGAATGTCCGATATGCAAGAGTCAAGGTGGTAGAAGGGTAAAATTCCATGTGACGGGGTTAAAGGAGTTCTAGTCAAGGTACGTTCATTTTCATTACTTGAATAGGAAATACATGTAGCCCATATTCATTCTTTATTATTGATTTTCTTTAAAAAAAAAAAAATTCAGTCGTTATGGTACATTCCTCCAATCCCACGCTTTCCGACGAATGTTTAATAGTGTCAAACATGCGAAGAACATGGTTTGGTACTCCGAAAAGCGTATCGATGATGGTATGTTGAGACATCCTGTTGATGCTTCATAGTGGAAATCCTTCGATTTAGAATATAAGGATTTTAGTGTTGATAATCGAAATCTGTGTCTTGGTCTAGCGTCTGATGGTATGAACCCGTTCAGCACGATAAGCAGTAAATACAGTGAATGGCCGGGTTATACTTGTGAACTACAATCTCCCTCCAAAGCTATGTATGAAGAGAAAGTTCTTGATGTTAACGCTTCTGATTTCAGGATCGAGTCAACCAGGAAATGATATCGATGTTTATTTGGCATCGTTGGTCAATGATTTGAAGATGTTATGGGAGCAAGGGTTCAAAGTCAAGACGCTTACCGTGGAGATTCGTTCAACTTAAGGGCAATGTTAATGTGGACTATTAACAACTTTCCGACCTATGAAAACTTGTTAGGATACTCTGTGAAATGCTCGATTGGTTGTCCGATTCGCATGAAAGGTACATCTTTCATCTGGTTGAAGCATGGTAAGAAGATTGTTTTTCTTGGCCATAGAAGATTTTTACCATGAGATCACTCGTATAGAAAGTTCAAATGGGCATTTGATGGAAATACAGAAGAACGACCCCCTCCTAGAATTTTGTTTAGTGAAGTTGTCTATGAGATGGTTAAAAACGTCAATGAAGAAATTGATTTTTTACGACCTTCTTTATTGGAAGACACACTACGTTCGTCATTGTCTGGATGTTATACATATCGAGAAAAATGTTTGCGAATCGTTTATCGGTACGCTACTAGATGATCTAAATAAATCAAAAGAAGGAATAAAATCTCGCATGGATCTCAAAGAGATGAATATAAGAAGCATTTTGCATCCTGAGGAGGAGGTGGAAAAAACCATAACTCAAATTAAAAACAACTTCAAATCATAACTCAAATTAAAAACAATATCAAATCATAACTCAATTCATTCACAATTTCAAACAAAAAATTAATCTTCAACCACACAAAAAACATGTTCTTACATTCACAAAATATTCTAACTCAAACTATCTCGCCGCGGCGACGACTAATTCTCGGCACGGCAAGAATTCAATTTCGCCGCGACAAATTCCAACTCAATTCATTCACAAAATCAAACAAAATCCTAATTTCGTGTTCTAACCAAGAAAAATCAAACAAAACCCTAAATTTGTGAACTATGAATCAAACAAATTCGGGAAAACAACATGAAATTCCTGAAAACAACATAAAATTCAAGCCATAACAACCATAAAAAATAGAAAATCATACCTTGAGAGGTTGGGGAGGAGAGAGGACGGCGGCGACACAGAGAGGTGGCAAGAGAAGATGGCGGCGAGGACTTGGCGAGAGAGGACGGCGGCGAGCACGTGGCGACGGGTTTTGGGCGGCGAGATCTTCACAGACTCGTTTGAAAATGGGTCTCTTAGCTTTGGCTAGAAGAAAAAAATGAAAAAAAAAACTGAATTTGGCCTTTTATAGTGGAACCCTGCAAAGTCACAAAACCTCGCCGCGGCGAAAAATGTACTTTGCCGCGGCGAGATGCTCCTACAACGGATATTTTAACTGTTGTAGGAGCTTCTTCGCCGCGGCGAGAATCTTTCCTGCAAAATGGGTTGATCTCGGTATCTTTCTTGCCGCGGCGAAGGCTATGTCTTGCCGCGGCGAGTTGAACATGCCGCGGCGAAAAATGTACTTCGCCACGGCGAGATCCTCCTACAACGGATAATTTAACAGTTGTAGAAGATCTTGCCGCGGCGACGAAGGAGTTTCACCGCGGCGAAGTTCATTATATGACATTATTCCACAACACTTGAACTATCCGTTGTAGAAGGTTGTCACCGCGGCATAAAACACACGTCGCCGCGACGAGGATTCTACAACGGATAGTCTAAGCGTTGTGGAAAATTTGAAATATATGAAATTTTACAACACTTGTAATTAGCGTTGTAGAAACACCCAGTTTCTGCAACGCTTAGACATAAGCGTTGTAGAAGCACACAGTTTCTATAACACTTATTTTAAGGGTTGTAGAATCCCTAATTTCTATAACACTTAGCCGTAAACGTTGTAAAAAATGGGTTGTAGAGTCCAACATTTGTAGTAGTGAATAGTTTACCTTGAATATTTTATTAGCGACAATGCATCTTGGGAAAACATTCGTCTTTATTAATAGCTAGTTTATAATTTGTCAAAAAAAAAGGAACTAGTTTATAATTTGTCAAAAAAAAAAGGAACTAGTTTGTATATGAATAATATTTCTTTAGTTAAAGTACGAAAAAAAAACATTATGCATATCATGGAATACATCAGCTTATTCTTTTCTAATTTCAAGATACAGCTTGAGAAACCTCTAGTTTATGGATTAGTGGGTCCAGATTCTATCTTCCCAAAGCGCGTTTTAACTGAAAGAGACTAAATGATAGTAATAATCATAATGTAGCGTGTAATTTTTATTTTAGCAATATAACCCTTCAACTAATATTTATGTACCATATTCAGCATCATAAAATGGTAGCGTCTAATTGGTCTGTTTTATTTTACAGATTTTGTTTCTCGAATAAAAATGAAAGCAAAGCTTACATTAATATATGATAAATCTCGTCCAAATACAGCCCCAAGGATAATAAAAACACATATTCAAATCCTTATTTTGCCCACTCAGTGTGTGCAACTACGTAGAAGCTTACTAGAGCTTCTCTTCAAACTCAAAAACAACCCCAACAAATCATCAAATAAGACAAACACCACATCTATAAAAACCCATCACATTTCAAATATGTATGCATGCGATCTTCAGAAAACACAAGAAGAACATCATATTCATATTCAAATATATATGGGAGAGCCGAGCGAGACGGGAATAAGAAGCCAGTCGGGCGCTGCCACGTCGGCGTACAGGGGAGTGAGGAAGCGGAAATGGGGGAAGTGGGTTTCGGAGATCAGAGAGCCCGGGAAGAAGACGCGCATTTGGCTGGGAAGCTTCGAGACGGCGGAGATGGCGGCCGCGGCCTACGACGCGGCGGCGTTCCACTTCCGCGGCACCGCAGCAAGCCTCAACTTCCCCGACCTCGCCCACCGCCTCCCCGCCCCCGCCACGGCCACCGCCGACGACATCCGCGCCGCCTCCCGCCGCGCCGCCGCCTCCCTCGCTCCCGCCGCCCCCGCGCCGGTCACCGTACGGCTCTCCCCGCGGGAGATTCAGGCCATCAACGAGTGCCCCATGGACTCTCCCCAAGCGTGGATGAGTAACGATCATGATGACGATTCCACCATGTTCTTCAGTACCACCAGTGATTGTTGGAGCGACGACGTCGACATGGAAAACAACGCTTCTCTTTGGGATCCATAATTTTTAGTTTCACGTATGTTTACGTACAGTGAAATAATTTTCTATTTTTATAATCACCTATACGCTATACCTGCTGATCAACACATTTCATATATATATATATATATATATATATATATATATATATATATATATATTAGCATGAGAATAGTTTTACTGTTTGGGTGTACGTTTCGTACTGTAGTTTCTAAGCCGGAGCCTAGGTTTTGGTGGGTCCCAATTATAATATTTGCAATTCGTTTGGATAATGGATTACGCGTTGTGTTCTCTTGGCCATGTCACCTTGTGATTATGAGCGACAATTTGAAGTATATAATGCTTAGTGATTTATAGGCCACAATCCACAACCACATTATGTACCTTCTAATGATTATGCACGTATATACAAAAGAAGTATATTATTATTTTTATGGCTAGAATTCATGTAATATTTGTAATGTTTTGTCATTTTTAAGTTATGTTAGTGATCGTCTCAATTTTTGGATATACAATACATATCTTGTCCTAAAGTCATAAGAGGGAGTGTTGTCGCACGAAAATGAACAACGATTAAATACCTCGGGCGGTTCGATCCAAGGCCGGACCAAGTGATCGCGCCCGGGCCAAAAACGGGAGCTCGTAGACCGAGCTGCACCCTCCAAACCCTGAGGTGTGTTTCGGGGGGTGTGACCGTGCCAAAGGTTGACTGCCTACGTACCCTTTAGTAGGGATCAGGTCAGAACGTAGTTCAATTTGTGTGGGGAGGCTATCTTGGGCTCGGAGGCTTTGTGAATCCAAGGCTTTAGACTAGGACCCGGCTCGTAGCTTCTAGTGAAGGCTTTAGAGGGGTCGCGTGCTCGTAGCTCGGAGTTCTAGCTCAAGGGCCAAGAAGCAGGAGGGCAGTGTGTACTGCAGAGGCTCGGGTCGCAGAAGAGGAGCGCGCTCCCTCTCGTGGAGGGGGGTCCTTGACTTTCTGAGCCGAGGGATGAGGAGTGCGCGCTCTTGGAAATGTCACAAGAGGGCGAGAGAGAATTCTCGAGAGAAGAGAAGTGTTGTTGGCATCAACCAGGATGTAAGTTGTGTCCAAAACGGGGTCCTTTTTCCTTCCCCAAGGGGGGGGGGGGGGTATTTATAGTGTTTGAGGGGAGGCCTTGGGCCGGCCCCTTGAGGCCCACCGGGTGGCCGGGAGCGAGGCGCGCGAGGCCTCACACCTAAGGGGGCGCAGGGCGCGTGGGACATGTTGCCTGGATGGGCGCGGGGCGTGCCAGGCACGGGACTTGGCCGGGCGTGGCGTGCCCGGCAGCGGGCGTGCCTGGCCGAGGTGGCAAGAACGCTCGGCCGAGGTGGCGAAGGCGCTCGACCGAGGTGGCCGAGCTGACGAAAGCGCTCGGCCCAGGTGGCCGAGCTAGTGAAGGCGCTCGACCGAAGTGGCCGAACTGACGAAGACGCTCGACCGAGGTGGCCGAGCTGGCGAAGGCGCTCGACCGAGGTGGCCGGGCTGGCGAAGGCGCTCGACCGAGGTGGCCGGGCTGGCGAAGGCGCTCGACCGAAGTGGCCGAGGTGGCGGGGACACCCGGCTGAGGCGGCAGGGGCGCTTGGCCGGGGTGCCGAGGCGCGCGCAGGCCGGGAGGTCGAGGTGTGTGGGAGCGCGCGCGCGGGCCGGGAGGCCGGGGCGCAGAGTACGCGCGGGCCAGGCGCGATAGGGCGCGCTGAGGCCCTTTGGGCCGGGGGCCTCAGGGCCGGGAGCGCAGGTGCGCGCGCACTGGCCGCGCCGGGCCGTGGGCGCATCGAGGGGCTCGGACCTGGTGGGCCGGGGCCCGTTGGGCTTCCGGCCGGCAAAGCCCGGCCGGCCTTGAATTGTTTTTGAATTTCCGGTGTTCCGAAAACGACCGGTAACAGGGAGCATGTTTATTATACCTTTATTTTCATTTTACGAGAAAAGCGACGTTCTAATTGCTAAAACAATATTCCAATTGTAAAACGAATGTAAAAAGCAAACTGATGACTCAGTCAAACTGACCAAGAATTTGCTTATTAACCAAACTCGAGGGCCCGTAAAAATCCTTGCAAGTAGTGGCAAATCTAGGAAATTGTTTTAGAGGGGGCAAAACTAAAACCTTTATAATACCCATTTTATAATTTTTAATATTTTTTGTGTTACCTTGGAAAAAAAATGTCGTTGATTATTAAAAATTTACAAAACTAAGAAGTCTTGTTATTTGAGTAAAATTGAATTATTTGGATTGAAGTTTTTTTTTTTATATACTAAAATGATGCAAAAGAATAGTATTGGCGAATTAGAGTTTAAATTCATTTATAGAACTGTCTTATATCAATTCAAACCATAAATCTATATTGTATATATACATTGAAATAAGGAAAAACATATAAGAATATAAAAGAAAGGATATACAAATAAAAAATAAGGAGAGGAAAATAAATAATAATATGAAAAGTTAATAAAAGAATGGGAAAATATATATAATAATAAAAAATCGAGATAAATTAAAGGATGGAAACTATAAAATGAAAAGGGGACAAATATATAAGAATATAATTAAAAATGGTCTAAAGGAATAATATATATATATATATATATATATATATATATATATATATATATATACACATTTAAATATTGTTTTATATAATAGATGAAAACCCTTATGCATTCCTTGCACCAATAGCATTGTTAACTTGATTGGTTGAGCGGACTGCAACATATTTATATTACACCTCTTTTTCCCGAGTTCAACATATTTATATTTGTTGCAGTCCGCTCAACCAATCAAGTTAACAATGCTATTGGTGCAAGGAATGCATACGGGTTTTCATCTATTATATAAAACAATATTTAAATATATATATATATATATATATATATATATTTACACAAAATTACATGCTAATTATTTTTTCTCGTTTTTCAGAGGAGTTACGCGACCCCTCTGGCCCCATTGTAAATCCGTCACTGCTTTGCGCCATGCGCCGTGCCTCACACGTCAAGCACCATGTGTCATGCTTCACGCGTAATGCACCATGCGCCATGCTTGAGATCGATATCCTATGAATACCTCACTTACACAAACCACAAACACTACTACAAAATTAGGATTCTACAACGCTTAAAAACAGTTGTAGAATGATTCTACAACGCTTATCAAGCGTTGTAGAATCCTACGTTGTAGAAGCTTCTACAACGCTTAAATATCCGTTGTAGAATCCAAGAGCTTTCTACAATGCTTAAATATCCGTTGTAGAAACCAAGCTTCTACAACGGATATTTAAGCATTGTAGAAGCTTCTACAACGGTATGAATCCATTGTGTAATTTTCAAATATTTTAAAACAACTCGTCGCGGCGACGGCGTGATATTCTACAATGGATATCTATATTCGTTGTAGAATCATGTCGCCGTGGCGAAAATTATACGTCGCCGCGGCGAAATACTCACCGCAGCGACGTATATTCAGTGCCGCGGCGACATTATTCTACAACGGATATAGATCAGTTGTGGGAGGGTTCTGAATATTTTTTAAATAACTCGCCGCGGCGAGTTATAGATTTATACATAATGTGCTCTCGGTATCTTTTTTTTTTCCGCGGTGACTCATATTTTCCGCCGCGGCAAACGTTACACGCCGCGACGAGAAATCTATGTCGCCGCGGCGAGAGGCATCTTTTTTTGAAACTGAAATACGTTTTTACACGGTACTGAAACCCGTTGTAAAAAACTGGCACTTAAAAATAACCTTCAATCCAAAAAATAATATCTACATCTTTAAAACATTCAAAAGCAAATATTTACTGCTAAAACCAATAAAAAATTTAATTAAAAAACTAACTAATCATCACAATTAATAAATGTTTGTACATAAGTTACCCATTCTTCCCTAACTCTCTCTAAATCCTCCTTTATATAGGATTTCTTACTTTCTAATTTTCCTACACCTCCTACGACTATATCGCGCATATAAGAAATCAGAAAATACCTGCATTCCGTATTTCCGGGTTGTCTCGAAGCGTTCCAAGCCTTGATGTACGTTGATTGCCCGTTATTATGGGCGTTTTGGTGCTCGAGCTTGAAATCCACAAAAACCCTATAACACGGAAATCATAAGAGAAAAAAACCTCTACAATGCTTTATAATAAAAAATAGTTTAAGAAATCAAAATATTACTTTTTTATCAATCGAGTTAAATCGATTGGTATTTTTTTTCTTAACGGGTCAAAGAACATAGCACTATCTCTCCAAGGGTCGAGGACAATGAGCATCCAATGCTCACCTTTATTGTACGGCATCAAAGATAGTTCACCAAATTTGTATTTTCGTACCATGTTTCCAACGTCCTTGACTCGTTTTGAACAAATACGCGTCCTCGTCGTTGTTTGCGATGTACGAACTTAAGCCCGGATTTATAAAACAATAGTCTCGACTCTTTTTCGCCTTTTCTAGCCTCGAGCATAGATAGCTATGACAAACAAGTATTTGGTTGATCAAAACACTAAATATTGAATATTTACATTAAAAACGCATATAAAGAAAACACTTACTCCATATAAACCGTTATGCTCCCCGCGCCAATTTCCAAGTATTGCAAAAAATCGGAAACATCTTCAGATCACTACTACAAATACTATTTTCCGGTGCGGAAGACATTCGGGTGCGACTTTTCGCACCCAAAATTCGCACCAAATGAGTCTTTCACGTGCGACTTATCGCACCCAAAACTCAAACAAGCATATAAAATTTTCGCTGATTTTTTTAAACTTTAGGTGCGACTTTTCGCACCCAAAAGTCCGTCAAAACTTTCGGGTGCGACTTAATCGCACCGAATGCTTCATCAAAAGTATTAGGTGCGACTTAGTCGCACCTATAGTCTTAAAACATTTGAGCGGTCAACTTTCTCCCTCTTTTTTGTGAAATACTATTAGGTGCGACTTTCCGCACCCAAAAGTACTATTGAGCGGTCATTTAAACACCCAAACTCTCTAATTTTTTTTCTTCTCTTCTTTCTTCCTCTTCATTTTGCTCGAGAGGCACCTGCAAGAGAGAAGAAAAAAAAACAAACAACAACAATCAACAAGAGAATCGGCCGATCATCTACCTCTCCTTCTTCATCTTCTTCTCATCTTCTCCTTCCTTGAGGGCGCGCTATCCAGCCATCAAACCCGAGCACCGCGCGTCGTGGCCGAGGAGACGAGGACCGCCGCGAGCTCGCTGTGGCCGCCGCCCGAGGAAGAGACGCCAGGAAAGAGCGCGCGAGAACTCATCGTGGAGGCCGAATTTCATAGCAACAAGGTGAGAGATGATCTTACCCGAGTTAGATTTGTGAATCTAGGGTTTGAAATTCATTTTAGGGGTTTTAATATTCTGGACGTGATTTAGTGATTTTGAGATGGTTTTGGTGTTCTTGGATTGATGGTATGCTTGAGATTATGTGTAAGATGGATTGTTTGATTTTTTTGGATAAATTGGACGTGAATTTTGGAGTTGGCCGTGAGGTTGTTATTTTGGCCGTGTATGTATTCTTGGTCGTGTGTGATGTTGGTTTTAACTTCTGATGTTAAGTGGTTAATGAGTTTTGTTTCGATTGTGAGTTTTGTTATCAATGGTCTAGACTCGTCTCGATTAGGACGGGTTACGTAGAGCCCACAGCGGCGGTTCGGGACGACGAGGACGCGGCTAATTGTCGCCATTTTTTTTTTATTTTTTGGTGACTTTTTAGGTGCGACTTTAGGTGCGGAAAGTCGCACCTAAATGTCGCACCCGAAAGTCAAGACTTTTGGGTGCGACTTTTCGCACCCAAGACTTTTAGGTGCGGACTTTCGGGTGCGGAAAAGTCGCACCTAAAGATATCTTTGGGTGCGAAAATTGACTTTTGGGTGCGAAAAAAGTCGCACCCAAAGGTCTTTTTTGTACTAGGGAATGACACCGGAATCGGGATAGCGGCGAGACTTGGACTAACATTGACCATAATCACATCCCCTTCCGGTAACATTACTTTGTTGGCATGTTGAGTGAGTAATCGAAACTTGGGATTAATCACCTTGTACGGAATCTTCTTAGCATCATCGATACTAGGTTCACTCTCAAAACCAAGCTTTGAGAGTTGTTTGACAACCGGACCGCGACTCTCTATTCCCGTGTCCATTTCTATCAATCTCTTCGGTCACGAGACAAATCCCCCTATGGCATCTTCAATGGTTTGAGCTTCTTCGGTGGGAATTGGCAATTTTGCTTTTTTAATCAAAACCCCCAAAACGGTCACGCGTACATTTCCTCCCTCCAAAGGTAAAGAGTGAACTACGGTCCCATTTATGTATGCTCGCCCATTCGCAACATGTATCGTGCCTCCTTTCACAACATCATCAATGAAAAGAAGACACTCGACGTTTTCATCCGAAGTCGGTGTCACCGGGGTGGTTGGATTCAATGAGCAACTAGCACGAACACTATTGGGTTTTTCCACAACAATAGGATCGATCTTCGGACGATCGCAAAACATTTAGCTTTATTAATAAATAAGATAAAAAAATGAACATACCTAAAGAGACCGCTTCATTCACGTGTTCTTCAACATTTGCCATCTCTTCATCATCAACAACCTTCTCGTTGAGATTCTCTTCCACACGCTCGACACTAGGCGACTCGACATTAGCATCTCCGACATTAATGCTACCATTTCCACCGAAGGCCTTCATCACCAAAGATTTCAACTCGCTCATTTCCCGACGGATCTTAATTACGTCTTCGTTCGGCGTTGGAGGAACAAAGTACTTAAAACACGACGTGTGTTTTGATTGACAGCAAACTCGTGACGTTCCCAAAGCTTCTTGCAAAATGCTTTTTCCCGATTCCGGCACCCATGTCCCATGCGTTGCTTGTTGTGATAACGTTTTCTACACATAAAATTATTTGCAAATAAAATTACAAGATCAATTGTTATAACAAAGGTAAAGAACTTACGATTTTTTCTCTCATTAGTTTGTCTTTCTCATCCTTGTAGTTATCTACGTCTTTCATTCGCGAGTCAATCCAAAGTTCCTCTTTCGTAGGCCATTCCCCCGTTTCGTCATGCTAGTAAGAAGTAATTATATAATACATTAAAAAATAATTGCAAAATTTGGAATAACTAAAAGAATAAATGAATCTAACATTTTCTTGATCAAGCTTTCGGTATCCATTTCGGCCTGTTCGAGATTTTTACATACTTTTTCCAATATTTGATTTCCCATGTTCCGATGTTTGTTTGAACATTTCGGTTCGTCTATACTCAACAAATGCTATCCAATCTTCTTCGGTGGTACTTGTGTAGAATTTTAAAATACAAGCCGGTCTCTTTAAGGCGATTGGTTCGTTGATGATGTCTTTGAGTAGATCGTTGTATACCTCATGACGAAATAACCTTGCCGCTTCTCCGACTCTCATAAGGCAATCGTGTTTTTGTTCGATAGGAATCGTAAATCCTTCTTGCATTTTGTTCCAAATCCGTTCTTTAATTTGGTTGTTCTCTTTATATCTCTATCACGCATCGAAAGTGGAACGTGTTCTCTTGCTAACACGCCAAAGTAACTCGACAACTCATCACCATCCTTACACATTGGTTGCCCTTTATCATCAAATTGTACCGGGATTTTTTTACCAAGTGTATTAACCTTATTACCCCGACCCATAAGAGTGTTTCTTCTTTTTTCTTGTTCATCGGAATTTAGCGCTAGTTGTCTTCTAATTTTTCTTTTACCACTACCGCTAGAAGAAGTAGTAGTGGACGACATGGAATTTAATAAACAAAATTCAAAACATAATCTCAATTTCTAACTCAAATCCAATCATAATTTCACCTCAAATCCAATCCGATTTCAACTCAAATCCAATCCGATTCCAACTCAAATACAATTTCAACTCAATTCAATCTAATGTCTAATATCTTCCTAACTTCAAATCAATATCAAACTCAAATCCAACGAATTCAAATCCAATATACTAAAATCCAATACAAATTCTTCCTAACTTCAAATAAATATCAAATTCTAACTAAATAATAACATAAATCCAAGTAAAAATTCAAAACAAATTAGGAAATAACATACCCGGAGGCGCACTACCAGAAATCTGGCCTCTAACTACTGTCGAACGCTGTAGTCATATTAAATCCACTACAGTTTACTGACTGTCATCTATTGCACTGGAGTCTTTTCTCTTTGATTATGACTCCAGTGTTTGGCCGTAGTGTATCTGTTTTATAAGACTGTAGTTAAAATATATAACTACATTGTTTAGATGTAGTCTTACTAGTGGCATCTATAATTACTACAACGTTATGCTGTAGTTATATAGAACTCAATTACATAAGATAAAAAAACTACAGTTTTAACAAGTAGTCTTAATTGAGTCAATTAGACAGACTACGACGTTTTTGTGGCATCTATTGCACTGGAGTCTTATCTTTTTTACTACGACTCCAGTGTTTTCTGTTGAAGACTACATTTTTATAATGTAGTTGTTCAAATTTTGAGTCAATAAACACTACAGCTTTAAAGAGTAGTTATAATTAATTGAGTTGGACAGACTACGGCGTTTTTGTGGCATCTATTGCACTGGAGTCTTATCTCTTTGCCTATAACTCCATTCTTTTCTGTTGAAGACTACATTGTTTAGCTGTAGTTTATATTTATGAAATTATATTTTTACAATATAGACTACATCTTATTTCTGTAGAGCATTTTTTTAATAAAAATATATATTTAAATACATTTATAATATATAAATATCCAATAAAACACATAATAATAATATCCAAAAATCTCATATTTCATTCAATCAATAATAAATATCATTTACATAAATATGGCATTACAAGTTTTTGGAATATAAGAAATACACCCAAAATTAGTACTGGAAAGTGAACTCCATAATAAGCATGACCAATCATAAAAGTTATACTCTTATATTTTCAAGTAGGACTTGCAGAGTTATCATTCAAACAAAGACCAAGTCATTTACCGGCAGAGGGGGGACAAAGCATAACTTGTACCGATCCGGGGCCCGAACCTTCCAAGCCAATGCCACCACGTTGCTCAGAGCCTCCGTCGTTTCTCACAGCGCCTCCGCTTTCTAGAATCGTTGTGAGCTCTGTGGAGCCTGCCTATGCCGCGCAACAACCTCATTGCGGAGCCTAGACCCTCACACAAACACAAGACCCAAAACAAAGAAACCAAAACAAGCCTTCACAAAATCCAGTACCAAATGACATTGATTTAACAGACTTGCAATACAAGATTAGTATATTACTTCTTTTGGGTCTTTAATTAGCATATCACTATTGGAATTTCGCAAAACACAATCAGCCATATTTAGATTTCCCATCCCATTGAACATCACCAAAATTAGCAGCTCTTATTGATTAAGGACTGATCTTTATTGTAAAACTCTCAAATGTATGACCAAGAGATATTTTAAAACAGACATACCGTTGTTCCAGTTTCAGAACTTAGGTGTGGAGAGTTCAAGTTGTCGCTTGTATGCTGAAGAAAAAAAAATCTCCTTATTAGTAGGCAGTTGATAAATTAAGACAACAGAAGTGAGACTATACAAAATATCTTGCCTTGCCAGATAAGGAAAGCGCTAATGCTACAGCCCCTCTCAAACCTGACCATATGAGAACAAGAGCCTCTTTCCAGTCCAAGCCATAGCCAAAGTATTTCAGAAATCGGAATGAAACTCCAACAACAATTACTCGAGTCACTTGCACATAAACGTAGAGAAGAACTAAGTAGGTCCATGAAGCTCCTGAAACAATAAAAATACGAGTGTTTTTATCATTGTATCTATACAGATGGATACTATTCGAAAGATACTTGAATAATTTTAAAGATAGACAAAAAATGGATGTTACACTTTTCTTTTTCTTTTTTTGAAACAATAACTTTATTATATTAAGAGGCAACAGCCTGATTTACACAAAAAGATGAGTTGATAGATGCCTATCCTTAGGATCCAACGTCAATCCAGCACGCGAACCCCAGAAAACAAACCACAAACGAAACATCAGCCACTACTATCGGCATAGACCTATTTACATAGGGAACCCAAAAAATGCCCCAACATTATGGACAAGATCATATCCCCTTAAAGGTACATGGATATGATAAACAACAACAAAAATAGGGTGTTCTTCAAACCCGAATCCCTAATTACATTGATGTTTCACTTGACATCATAGATGTATTCTTCTAAAAATAAACCCAATTTCAAGTGCATAACGATCAGACGAAATTCTTTGGGAAGAAAAAATAATTATATCATTCTTTCTTTTTAATCAGTTACATAAAGTATTAAACACCTGAGTTGTTGACAGATGATACATTCTACAATGTCCAAATTACAGGGAGATATAAATCAATCCTAAGCTTACTATAGAGCATCATGAGAAATGCTGAAATAATAAGAAAACATCGGAAGATAAGGAAAAGATGTAGATAACTAACTTTCTTCCATCTGGAGAACTATATTCCTTCCAAACGGTAGATGCGTCAACTCTCTGTTGCATACAAAATAAAATTATAAAGAAAACCGATTTATAGGATAACAATGAGAGGGAAATCAATCTGTTAGCAACAAATATATCACAAGTAGATTCGATATTTGCACAAAGAAGCTAATGTACGTTAACCAAAATAATTCACTATATATTACATAAGGAACTCCAAAAGTAAATAAAAGAGAGATTGCACAAATGTAGTGATTGCTTCAGTTAAAAGCAAGGAATCTCAAGCAGTTTCATAATATAGAAATGCACCTATAATAGCCACATCGCTGCCAGTACCACAGACTGAGAAGTAAGAAAATTAAGCGGCGATGTACGAAAAAGAAGAATAAAATATGGTTCTCCAAGTGTACATAGACAAGAGACTAAAACTGTTAGGGAAAAGGGAATAAGCAACTACTGCTATTTGATATTCAGCAAGACATCTGACTTAATCATAAATAAGACGTAAATAGCAATTTATTGATTATTTAAAATGTGATATCACTGGTTCAGTCTTCTCGTGGGTCAGCCTAGAGAATGACAAAGTTGACAACTAATCTCCTCTAAGCTTTTCCAATAATATGTCCAAAACTTGCAATATAATAATACAATGAAGATACATAACTGAAGCCTCAAATTATACACTTTTTTACAAGTTATTCGCAAAATTTAGCAGGCCAAATATCAGCACTACAAGGAAACAGGGCAAAAAAGAGAGCTCATTGACACTCAAATAGATTTTTTTTATCTTGCAGTTTTTGCATCCTTATTACAGCCTAGAAGTCTATGTATGAATGTGTTCTTTCCTAGTTGGGAATATAGCAAAATAAAAACGGAACTTCTTCTACTGGAAGAGCCACATCCCAGCTTTCGTTTGGATATTACAGGCACAAGTTCTCTTTCTCTAAAATCCACCGGTATAAAATTAATCAAATATCACACCAACCAAACAACAAATAATTGATAGCACACAATTGATTAAGGATCTTCTTACCATATCAGTAAATAAATGAATAAAAATTCAATTTCAATTCAATAAGTAGACCAAGAGAAGTCTATGCTCAATAATAGGCACAGATGGAAACAAAAAAAAATCCTTACCATATCTGATTATGGATCGTCGAGGTTCTCTCGATGTACAGGTCTGCTGTTCTTCAAGTTGAGCAGAGGCTTTTGGCCGAGACTGTAAAGTTCTTGGCTACAGTCATTCAAGGCCTCAACAAGGTCAGCATTTGATTGCGAATGCTCTCGGCTGATATTTTTTGTGTTGTGAGTCGTGACTCTGTTTGGTTCTTTCGGTGTATAGAGATTGAGAGGGACGATATTTGCAGGGGTCGACTTATTAACCTGTTGCACGAGCGGTGACATTGTGGAGTTCCGGAGTTGCAGACCTGCATCCGTAGGTGTGTGTGGTCTTTTGAATTATCGGCATCAGTGAACAGATGGAAAAAAAACCTTGGAGAGTAATCATACACGAACAGAAGTGAAAGACTCATTCTTATATCATTCCAATACCAAAAACCTAAGCACATGTTCTTGAAATAAATATTAAGAATTAAAAAATCCAGTTACTTTCAATTAAAGCTCAATGTATTTCGCTAGAATTCGAGAAACATTTCCAACAAAATTTGATCCAGCGTAACGCAAGCCAAATCACGCTTACCAAGTGTTCGACGAAATGCGAAAGAGAAAACACAAACCTTGGATTTGGAAGAGAGGGAAAAGGAGGAAGAAGCAGGGTCGAGAGAGTTGCTGATAGAAAGAGAACCGTCGGCTGAAGCATAGGCCAATCTATGGCCGTTGAAGTTCCAGGAAGAGCAGGTCGTGCCTTGCTCCAAGTCAATCAGAGATTTCTCCATGGCCCAACACACGCGAGGACTTAAAATTGAAAGAAAATTCAAACCCTATATTTTTTAATGAATCATTATATTCAAGCTAATTAACTCACTAACCTGAGGGTTGTACGGCTTCTCCTCTTTATCATCGTTGTTCGTTGTTGTGGGCATCGAACATCTGATGTCGGCAAAAATGGGGTTCTTGTTTTCGCGACTTAGTGGGTTGTAATTCTCTTTGTTCTCGTCATCTACGAATCAACCACAACAAAACGAAACCCTATTTTAACCCATGAATCAATCTAATGTATGTGTTTGATTTTCGAACAGAGAAGAAATTGGCATACCAGTTGAAATCGAAGAGCGTTTGGTCGGAGATGGTAATACACTGTGATGAAAACCCATTTCTTTGCTTTTGAGATTTTTAAGCGTTTCTGAGCTCGTTTGGTGTGTGCGTGTGTGATTTTTGAGCGTTTCACTTGTGTTGAACGTGAAGCACACAGAAGACTATGAGGGTTTTGTTGGGTTAATAATGTGAGAGAGAGGGATCGACGAGGCGAAGAAGTTTTCCGGCGACGAAGACATCAGAGGCGAAGAAGACATCAGAGGCGGTGAGAGAGAAAGTAAAAGAGTTCTTTGTTTTTTTGTTTCTCCGAATAAGTTATTTTATTTTGTACTTAGTCAATTTTTTTTAAGTTTTCATCCACAGCCTAAAACAAAATCCTAAGTGGGAAATTTCCCTCCATAGGTGAAATTTTGGTAATTTTTTATATTTGGAGTATTACCACTCCTTCTTTATATTTGACTGTAGTGAAAATGTGCCAAATTTTAGTGGGAAATTTCCCTCCATTCTAAAGTGGTGAAATTTTAGTAATTTTTAAATTTTTGAGCATTATCACTACTTTTTTATATTGACTGTAGAGAAAAAAATGTCATTAACTACAGTTTTATATTCGACTAGAGTCTAATATATGCCCAAAAAAAGGTGACCGTAGTCTGTCTTAAGAGACTCCATTAAAAGGCTAAACCAGAGTTAAAAAAATAAAAAAACTGTAGTTGTATCCCATATTTCTGGTAGTGGCGTGGCGGAGGCAGTGAGGAGGCGAGGCAGAGGCGGGGCGGGGGAGAGGTAGAGGCGGGGTGGGGCGAGGCGGAGGCAGGGCGGAATAAAGGTGGAGGCGGGGCGGAGGTGAGGCGAGAGATGGTGAGGGCCTGGGAGAAGGAGGCGGCGAGGAGGGAGAGGCGGGGGATGGGGCGAGGTGGAGGCAAGTTGGAGGCGGGGCGGGGTCAAGGCGGAGAGGGGGCGAGGCGGAGACAAGGCGGAGAGGGACCGGAGAGAGAGGGGCGGCGAGAAGAGAGGGTGAGGTGAGGGCCGGAGAGAGAGGGGCGGCGAGAAGAGAGGGTGAGGTGAGGGCCGGAGAGAGAGAGGGGCGGCAAGAAGAGAGGATGGGTGAGGGCCGGAGAGAGAAGGGCGGCGAGAATTGAGGGTGAGGGCCGAAGAGAGAGGGGCGGAGAGAGGGAGAGAGAGAGAGAGAGAGAGAGAGAGAGAGAGAGAGAGAGAGAGAGAGAGAGTGGCGGAGAGAGAAGAAGAAGAATGGAGAAGAAGAAGAAGAAAAAGAAAAAGAAAAAGAAAAAGAAAAAGAAAAAGAAGAAGAAGAATGAATGAATGAAAAAGGTAAAAAAAAACGCTTAAGTCTGAAAAATGGGCGGGAGTTTTAAAAAAAATTAAAATTTTTGGTTTTTAAAACGCTTCTACAACGCTTATTAAAGCGTTGTAGAAACCACGCGGCGGCGACGTTGTAATCCCGCCGCGGCGAGGTGATTCTACAACGATTAAAATAAGCGTTGTAGAAGCCTCGCCGCGGCGACGATTAGAACATGCCGCGGCGAGTTCTACCCAGAAAATTCTCACCGCGGCGAGAAATATTCCTAGCCGCGGCGAGAACAAATTCCAAAACCTAAACGTTCTCGCTGCGGCGAGTTGATTCTACAACGCATTGTATAAGCGTTGTAGAATCATCTCACCGCGGCGAAGTGTATTTCCCGCCGCGGCTTACATATCCCGCCGCGGCAAGTACATAATTTCAAATATACATTCTCTTGGTAAGTATCTCGCCGCGGCGAAGTATAATCCCTACCGCGGCATACATAACACGTCACGGCGACGGTTGTACACCGCCGTGGCGATAACATAATTTCAAAAATTCATGCTCTCGGTAAGTATCTTGCCGCGGCGAACGTGATACGCCGCCGCGGCGACAACATACTTTCAAACATTCATGCTCACTGTGGGGATCTCGCCGCGGTGAGACCTTTCTACAACGCTCCTACATGCGTTGTAGAAATGTCTTGCCGCGGCGAAGTCTTATTCTCGCCGCGACGAGTAACACGAGACTGATGATATATATTCTAATTTCTCGTTTTTTTCACTTAGAACTCTCATAACCTCACTCGAAAAAGATTTCCAGCACCTTTTCGACTCATTCTACTGCGTCATCGTTTACAAGTCTCATCTACACATCCAAATCTTTTAAGTTCTTCTTTAATTTGTTCCAAATGTTGTTCTCTTGATAGTTTACTAATTAGAATGGGTTTTTTTTTTTATATATAATTAGGGTTTTCTATGAAGATGGAGAAAGTGGATGTGGAAGAATAGATTAAATGAGATATATATCGTAAAGGTGTAGATGAGTTTTGTGATTTTGCTAGAGAGAACATGGTAGATGTGAAATCTATGCGTTGTCCTTGTCTTCAATGTGGAAATCATAGACATTTTTTTTTATTGATGTCGTTCGGACCCATTTGTTTGTATATGGAATAATGACCTCGTATCAAAGATGGTTCTACCATGGTGAGGTTTTTCGTTCTACGGAAAACGAGGATAACAATGATGTTGAAGATGATATTGATGATATGTGCGGAATGATGAACGATTTGGAGGACGATTTTGTTGAGCGACCGGAATTGTTTGAGTCCATGATGAATGATGCGGAGACATCATTATATGAAGGGTGTACAAGTTTTTTGAAGTTTTCATTTCTAGTTACATTATTTCATTTAAAGGCGTTGGGCGGTTGGACAAACACTAGTTTTACTCTATTGTTGGAAACACTGAAAGAAGCATTTCCGGAAGATAATAAAGTACCTTTAAGTATGTATGAAGCGAAGAAGACTTTGGGCACATTAGGCATGAAGTACGAGAAATTTCATGCGTGCCCAAATGATTGTGTTTTATATAGACATAAGTATGAAGATCTAGATGAATGTCCGACGTGCAAAGAGTCAAGGTGGAAGAATGGTAAAATTCCATGTAATGGGGTTAAAGGAGTTCAAGTCAAGGTACGTACATTTTTATTACTTGATTAAGAAATACATGTAGCTCATATTCATTATTAATTATTGATTTTCTTTAAATATATTTAAGTTATTATGGTACATTCCTCCAATGACGCGCTTCCGTCGAATGTTTAATAGTGTCAAACACGCGAAGAACGTGGTTTGGCACTCCGAAAAGCGTAAGCGTATCGATGATGGTATGTTGAGACATCTTGCTGATGCTTCATAGTGGAAATCCTTCGATTTAGAGTATAAGGATTTCAGTGTTAATACTCAAAATTTGCGCCTTGGTCTAGCGTCTGATGGTATGAACCCGTTCAGCATGATGAGCAGTAAATACAGTGTTTGGCCGGTTATACTTGTGAACTACAATCTCCCTCCAAAGCTGTGTATGAAGAGAAAGTTCTTGATGTTAACGCTTCTGATTTCAGGACCGAATCAACCAGGAAATGATATCGATGTTTATTTGGCACCGTTGGTCGATGATTTGAAGATGTTATGGGAGAAAGGGATAGAAGTCAAAGAAACTTACCGTGGAGATTCGTTCAACTTAAGGGCAATGTTAATGTGGACTATTAACGACTTTCCAGCCTATGGAAACTTGTCAGGATACTCTGTGAAATGCTCGATTGGTTGCCTGATTTGCATGAAAGAAACATCTTCCATCAGGTTGAAGCATGGTAAGAAGACTGATTTTCTTGGTCATAGAAGATTTTTACCAAGAGATCACTCGTATAGAAGGTTGAAACATGCATTTGATGGAAATACAGAAGAACGACCACCTCCTAGAATTTTGTGTGGTGAAGATGTCTATGAGATGGTTAAAAACGTCAATGAAGTGCTTGGGAAAAGAAAGCAGAGTGCTAGTACTAAAGAATCGTTCAAAGAGAATCCTTGGAAGAAGAAATCGATTTTCTACGACCTTCCTTATTGGAAGACACACTACGGTCGGCATTGTCTGGATGTTATGCACATCGAGAAAAATGTGTGTGAATCGTTTATCGGTACGCTTCTTGATGATCCAAATAAATCGAAAGACGGATTAAAATCTCGAATGGATCTCAAAGAGATGAATATAAGAAGCATTTTGCATCCCCAAGAGGGGGGTGGAAAAAAAACAAAATGACCACCGGCAAAGTACACTCTAGATCGAAAGGAGAAGAAGAAGTTGTGTTGCTGGATTGCTTCTAATAAAGTCCCCGATGGTCATTCATCAAACTATAAGAGGTTCGTATCTTTGAAAGATTTGAGACTTATTGGAATGAAGACTCACGACTGTCATGTACTGCTACAACAAATGTTGCCTCTTGCTTTGCGAGGAATTGTGCCAAATGATGTGAGATTCGCAATATCAAAGATATGTGTATTCTTTAACTCAATTTGCTCGAAGGTCATCGATCCTACTCGTCTAGATTTAATGCAGTCAGAATTGGTGAAAACTCTCTGCTTGCTCGAAAAGTTCTTTCCACCTTTGTTTTTCGACATCATGGTTCACTTAACCATCCACTTGGTACGTGAAGTAAAATTATGTGGGCCCGTGTTTTTACGGTGGATGTATCCAATCGAACGTTACATGAAAGTGTTGAAAAGCTACGTGAAGAACTACAATAGGCCCGAAGGAAGCATAGTTGAAAATTACATAGCAGAAGAGTCGGTTGAGTTTTGTTCTGAGTATTTAGCTAAAGCAGACGAAATTGGGGTACCCAAGAACACCAATTTTGATTCAAAAGCTCTATCTACAAGTATGTGTTTGACACTTTATTTGTTAATTTAAATTATGAGCGTTCTTGTTTAAGTATGTGTTTATTTATAGGTACCTATTCGAATGTCAACCGAAAAGAATGAGAGCAAGCCAGTCTCCATATGCTACACAACGTTTCTGAGGTCACGCCATTTGTGGATATTCATTTGAATGAGTTGAGAGGGAATAATCCAAAGAAAGGCAGAAATGAAAATTGGTTACAAGAAGAGCACAACCGTTTGTTTCAGAACTGGCTTGGAAAACACTTATTTAAAGAGGCAGGACATTCATCTACATTGAGTAAACTACTGGCGGGCCTTCCTCAATGGTTACAAGGTACACTGCTTGGTCTGTTAATGGTTTTACATTTTACACAAGAGAGAGAGAGACAACAAGCATCCTGTTCAAAATAGTGGTGTTACATTGTTTGCCGAAGCATTACATGTTTCGTCGGCAAAAGATAAGAATCCAAAACATGCTTTTATGAACTATTATGGATACATTGAAGACATTTGGGAACTTGATTATTGCGGGTTGCGAGTCGCATTATTCAAGTGCAAATGGACAGACAATAATCATGTTAAAGTTGATAATGAAGGAGTTACAGTTGTCGACTTTAGACAGATTGGCTACGAGAATGATTCATTTATTTTGGCTTCGCAAGCAAGTCAAGTGTTTTATGTTTCGGATCCAGTCAATCCAGAGTTATCGTTAGTAGTTCATATGAAAGCGAGAAATGGTAATAAGGAAGAAGACGAAGACATGTCTAGCATTCCACCGTTCACATCGGGATTACCTCCTATTGATCAAGAGATGGATGATTTTGATGATGACGATGTTTCTCATCTACTTCGTAAGGATATAGATCCTATTTTTGTTTGATTTAGAACAGTTAGACAATGTATTTTCATTTTGGATTTTATGTTATTCTCTTGTGGAGAACATTATTCTTCGTTTAAATTTCTTTCTACAATGTCTTTAAATTTAAAATATCATTTCTAGGATCTTGCCGCGGCGAAAATAATTCTTCGCCGCGGCTAATATGTTTCTCGCCGCGGCGACTATGTTATTCCGCCGCGGCGAGAAACTACGTTCGCCGCGGCGTGATCATGTTTAAAAAATGCAAGCTCTCGGTAAGTTTTTCGCCGCGCCGACTATGTTATTCCGCCGCGGCGAGATCAACATGCCGCAGCGAGAAAATACTTTCTCCGCGGCGAGGTCATGTTAAAAAATGCATGCTCTCAGTAAGTTTGTCGCCGCGGCGACGTTGGTTTTGCGCCGCGGCGAGACCTTTCTACAACGCTTGATTAAGCGTTGTAGAATCCCTCACCGCGACGAAGTATAAATCGCGCTGCGGCACGCATTCCATGCCGCGTCGAGAACTGTATATCGCCGTGGCGAGATCAGAGTATAACGACCACATCATTCATATTTCACTTTTTTTCCCATATTAAACCTGTTTTTGAACAAAAAAAATTACCATTTAAATAAAAAATCTACACACATTCAGATTTCACAAGTGGTAAACATTAACATCTTGAAATTAAGATGTGTCCCAAACATAGAATCATGTCTCAAACACACATTAAATAAAACGCAATAATCTAGTCATAAACATAAACAAACCAAGCGAGTCTTAAACTTAACTTAAATTTAAAAAGAGTCTGAAATTTATATAGAAGAGTTGGTGTTGTTGGTTTCTTGAAATTTACTTGTCATTCGGTGGTGGTGGGTGCGCAAGATATTGAGGAGGTGCCATATGGGGTGGCCACTGTGGTGGTGGGTACGGATAATCGGAGTATTGAGGATATGGAGGAAATAACACCTGGTTCTCTTGGTTGATGTCCCACAGAGAATAGAGACCGTTCAATTGAATGATGTGAGAAGCATCATACTCCGCTTGTTGGTGCATGTACTGTTGCGTGTGCCGAAACCCGCCGACAAGATAGTTAGAGCAATGATCAATGTAGTCGATGGTGGCGGGGTCGACTACCGGAGGTGCTTGTAAGCCCAATAGAGGCTCGTTTAATGGTGGTTCATCGTCCTCCTCTTCCTCCAGTTCTTCCTCTTGTGGTTCCTCACTAATCTTGTACCGATCGATGATATTATTCATAATAGGCCCCATAGGACTCTTGATCGTAGCCCTTTTCGAGCGTCCTACAAAGGCCGGTAATGATTGACGGATATGGCAGACTGTGTCATTCATTAGTATAGTCTAGACTCTTCATCCAATTGTAGATGAATCGACCGACGTGATAGAATAACCTTTTATCATGCAGAACAACACCTGGGTACGACCCTCGTCAAGAGTGGTGAAGTGCTTGATCGGAAAGAGGCGAGCGCAAACAAAGTAAATCCAAGCTTTAGCAATCCTGGTGAGTTGTTCACGCTTGAGTACCCTTTTTCCTTTTTCAAGGACCCAATCCTCTCCTGGAATGCACAGCACCCTCGCCATCTCATCGTGGCTGCAAGTTCTTAACCATTCCCGATAACCCTCATTCTCAAAAGGCACATCTGGGGTCCCAAGCAAATCGTTGATAGCTTCGACACTCACATCGACAGGTCTACCTCGGACCGTCACAACATCTCCATTGTTATCTGGTAAGTTTGCGTAGAATTTGTACACAAAGTTTAAGTTCGCCTCGAACTCGGGTACGACACAATACTTCACCCAATCATGACCTTGAATACTGTTGCGGATTAGCACTCCTATATCGGTGTTAGAGCTCACATTGAATCCCCGCTCAGGGATTACACTACGCGACGAGATTTTGTCGTAGCGATCCTTCGCGGTCTTGCTAGTGAAGATACTTGTATTATAATATGCTTCAGGAGACGTGTAATGTATAAAATTTTGTAAACGCTCGACTTGTGAATTTGAATAAAATGGACGAGTTTTAATTCAAATTCTTGTTGCATATGAGACGTCCTTAAATTTTAAATATCTTGGAAAATAATAATGTTTAAGGTCGATGAAATTTCAGAATAAGAATACTCGAGTAATCTCGATATTAATTCCGAATAAAGTTATCTGGAATATACTCGGAGATTTAAAAATCTCGAGAGTAAAAATAAATTCCGTAATCCCTTAAATATATTCAAGATAACGGGAAATAATAACAATTTTCTCAGTTATTTTTCAAGATTATTTTTAATTAATAAAGGACAGGATTGTGAGATTTTATTTTAAAAGGACTTGTATGCAACGTTTAAGGGACAAGATTGAAAGAAAATTGTGAAAAGGGGGTTGTTTTAAGAGATACGTGGCCCTCAGGACGTTGGCCACATGTCCATACGTGGCTCAAGAGGGACTCGCCACGTGGATTTTTCTTCCTTCTCTCCCTTCTTTCTTTCTTCTTTTCCTTCTTCTTCCCTGTCCCGCGCGAGATATCATCACCAGACAAAGGAAAAAAAAATTCTAGCTTAAATCTTCACTCTTGCCGATCATCATCACCGACACCACCTCGTCTATCACTTCTTCTTCCTCTCTCTTCTTCGCGCGTCACCCAGCACCGAGCCACCGCGCGCGCCTCGACCGAGCAGAGCAACTCCGCCGCGATCTCGCCGTGACCACTGCCCGAGGAAGAGACGCCGGGAAAGAGAGATAACACACCGAGGAGTCCAGATTCACAAGAAACTTGGGTAAGCAATCAAAACCCGAAAAGGATTTTGTGATTCTAGGGTTCATACTTGGTTTTTGGGCCTTTTTGGATTCCGGGTTGAATTTGGTGAAATTGGTGGGTTTTGTGTGTTGATTGAACTTGATTATTGAGGTTTATAGCTTGAATTTGTGGATTGAACTCGAATTTCCTTTGTTTGGTAGTGTTTTGGCCAAAAATGTGATGAACTAGGTTTTGTTTGGGGCTTTTGATTCCTGCGTTTCAATTGATGTTTCTGAGACGTTTCTAAACCTGTATAAAGCTTGGGTTTTGGTTGATAATGGCTGTTCAATGATGATTTGAATTTTTGGACGAATTTTCATTGGAATTGCTCTTTGAAATTGCTCTTGGCCGTGAGTTGGTTTGATTGGGTGTTTTTTAGCCGAGAGTTTTTCTTGGTGTTGGATAGGATATGTAAGCTGATTATGTGAAACTTGGATGTTGAAATTGTTTGATTTGAAATTGGTGAAATGTGATTTGAGATGTGATATGTGGGCTCGGTTTTTGTTAGCTCGATTTTGAGATTGAAATATGATTTTATTGACAAGTTTGGGAGTTTTGTGACGAGTTGTTAGACTTTGGAATTATGTAGTTAGTGTTGTCAATGGTGCCCACAAGAAGAGTTGTAGTCTTTACATTGTACATTTGATGTAATAAAGTCTCACGAAGACTCTTGCTTGTAATTGCTTATTCATTAATAAAAAGTTGAAACGTTCATTCAATCTTCCTTGTTTGAAGCTTTATGATAAAACATTAGTCTTTAGTCCATAAACAAACTTAACAACTTACGAAGAGACAAATGTAGATTTGCATGAACAAACTCTTCGTAGTTTGCTTAAAACGATACATTCGCAATCTAAGGGTCAAAGGACTATTGACCTCAGTATGATTGTTAGAAGAATCTATGATGTCTGGTTATGAGGCATTGAGAGTTGGAGACTCTATAGTTCTTCTAGGTATCTTCCGAAGGTACTGAATTGACCAGTGCACTTCTAGAGACAAGATAAGAACAAACCCTTTAATCTCTTATGTCTCGAAGTCACTACGTATGAATTGCATCGTGCTTACCTTAATCCTGAAATGAGACATGCCATTTCACACCTTACGTATTCTCATTTGAGAAAGTCAGAGTTCGGACTCACTATATGATTCCGAAAAAGGCCTATTGGTGAAATACTAAGTTGTGAGAATGTCATGAGTAACTTTGTGAAGTTCTCATAGATATGGAATTCATGTACAAGATTGCTGAAATGCAATGTATATCACCTCATGCTTTGTTCTTTGGAGTGTGAATAAATGAACTGGCCAGTGTCCAAATTGAGTCCTGACTCTTTTGGATGAAACAATGTGACTTGTTAGCTCCTCGTCAATACATTGTTTCTAACTTATTCACAAGCGACAAAGGAGTTGAGGAAATAACAGCTAGAATGGTAAAATGGTAATTTCGTAAATCCCGACTGGCTGATGATATTCATGAAGGGTAAACACTGATAATATTATGTGGATCCACTCATTACAATTAGGTTGAATTCTTGAGTAGAAAATAAATTCATTTGAACCGAGAGATTTTCAGTGTCAACTCTTTAGTGGAATCAGTTGACATTAAGCTAAACTTGGAAAAGGTTTGTGAACTTTTGATTCCAAGTATTTAGCTCAAGCTTTGTTCATTTGGATCCATGAGGTCACTGTCACGAATCACATCGAGTAGGAATAGTTAAACTAGAAGCTAAGTCAAAACAAAAACGAAAATTGTCAAAAGGGTATTTTTGTCTTTTGAGACATAGGATGAAATGGATGTCAATAAATTTTTTGACATAGTCATTTGATGACATGTATCACTCGGCCAAAATTAGATTTATTGGGCCTTGTGGATTAATTTCATTTCATAAGAATTTTTTTGAAAATTCTTAATGGGCCTTTTTCATGTTGATATGATCAAATGGAAAAGCTTCTAGAAGGCCTTTCTAGATTGAAATAGGCGCCCAACTTACCCAAAGTAAGAGAGAATATTTTGTGCATGAATGTATGAAGATACTTGCCAAAAGAAAAAGAGGAAAAAAATTTCTCCTAAGAGGAAACCAAGGTGGGCGCCCAAATGGGTCAAGGGAGAAGCAAATAAAAGAGGAAACAAATCCAAGGACTTGCTTGGCAAGTCTTGGCCGCCCAAATGAAGGAGAAGAAAAGGAAATTGGCTCATGAATATGTGATATTCTATAGAAGAGGAAACTACCTTATTGAAGGTGAGACCTCTCCTATAAATAGGAGCCTTATTCTTCACATTTCATTTATCCAAAGTTTTAGAGATTGAGAGCTTCTCTCTCTAGACTTGGCCGCCCCTCTCCTCTCTCTCTCTATTCAATTTCATTTTATTGTTTTGGCACCTAGGTCCTCATTTGACCTAGTGTTTAGCTCTGCGATTTCAAGACTCGTTCTTAAGTCGTGGTGTTTAAAAGTGCCCACTCACTAATTCCTTTTTTCTCGAGTGATTTAGTGATAGAAACTTTCGTGGTTGCTCGAGTTGCCGAAGGAAGGAAGAGAGACGTGCTGCGAGGGGAGACGAACGTTGCAACCTTTTTCCAAAAGCTTCTCAACGTTCAAGCGTCTAAAAAGGTTAGTAAACTTCTATGCTCATAATAGTTTTTATTTACATGTGCTTGCACTTTGTCTAGGTTAGTAAAAACTGTTTTACTTGTAAAAGAAATTTTTTAAAATTCCGCCGCTTACCGAACGTTACACTTTTTCTTAAACCCTAGATCAATTCCAACAGTTAGAGGATTGATTTCAGACTCTAAGTCGAGTCGAGAGTTGGATTTGTAAATTGACTCGATGTTCGTTTTTATTTCACAGCTCAGTCACGGATCAAAGGGAATCAAGCGAGAACCGGCAGAACTGAACACGTCGAAGACGGAAAAAAATAGAGAATTCAGATAAAGTTTTTAAAGCTCGATCTCACTCGTGAGTCGTTTATCGCTTTATAGCGTTAGACTCGAGTCTTAATTTTGGATTTGAGATTTGTATTCAAGGATTATTAGTTATTTAATTAAGAATGTTCAAGAATTTAATTTCTGGTTAATTAATTCAGAATTCTCGGTTTGTATGATTTTTCGAATAATTCATTTAATTTATTTAAGACTCGTTAAATAATGATTTGGATTTTATTTTGTACTCATTCTCTGGTACGAATTCGTACGAGTCTTGAATAAGTTTAAATTCCGAAAAGCCGGGAAATAAGTGAATAAATTCTCGAACCCCTGCACCGACTCGCATTGATCCCGATAGCGAACCTTAAGCTTGTCATCACCTCTCGAATCATTGACTAATGAGTTTTCAACTTCAGGTTTTAGTTTCTCGACGCTTCAGGACGTGTTAACGCTTTAGGACGTGTAGAGTCTCGAGAAGCGTGAAAAGCAAGGAAACTCCGGAAGTCAACAAATTTTCAGACGATCTTGTCCGGGTAAGTGTGGAGACTTAAGTCAACTACATACCAAGGGAATAACCCTGTTTGTTTGTGCATTTATTTGATAGTAAACAAGAGTAGGTGAAAGGCCTAAAATGAATAAACATGAAAGTTAAGGTTTCGGCCACTCTTGCTTGAAAAATTTAGTTCGGGTTTTTCTCGTAAGGTTCAAACGCTAACTTGAACCAACCACGATGTTATCTTGTTTTGTTAGATCCCTCTGCTAACCATAGTGGATAGGTTAGATCAAGGGTGACGGGAGAGCATAAGCCAAACTCTTGGATTCGAACCAAGGGTGGAAGTACCGGGAGTCACATCCTAAATCTTCTTTCTAAAGCACTTAACGAGCACGAAAAAGAAACATTAATTCCTTCGGGATTTAACCCGAGTTGCTCTCCTGTAGTAGTATGAGGGTGTACTCTGCGTGCTACAGAGTACCCGAACCTTAATTGAACGGTGGTCGGTGGTACCCACAATTCAACGACTTGTGTTTGTGGCAGACCAAGGTGGTCTGTATGGCGCTGAGTACTCGAAACTGGGGAGAACCCAACGATAACGGGCAGTCGCCACGAGCGAACCCGATGGTAAAGGGCAGTCGCCTCGAGCGAACCCAACGATAACGGGCAGTTGCCACGAGCGAACCCGATGATAAAGGGCAGTCGCCTCGAGTGAACCCAATGATAACGGGCAGTCGCCATGAGCGAACCCGATGGTAATGGGCAGTCGCCTAGAGTGAACTCATTCAACAATGAGCAGCCGCCTCGAGTGAACTCATTGTCGTGCCAAGGTGGCACACATACGCCGACGTCAAATGAAGATGGTACCACTAGTGGATCCCAGACAAATGCTAAAACTTAGGTCAACTTATGACTACTGCTCGAAGTCTGAAGCTGGTCTCTGGTTGGACCGGAGGTTATAGCAGTGAGTAGTGTATAACCTTGAGGGTTGGCAAGTATGTAGATAGAGTGTGGCGTCACGCGTCAATCATGCTCTAATGTTATGTTCTAGCTGCATCTAGCGATCATTCTGCATTCTTATGTGTTTGTTTGCACGTCACATGGCATTAATCGTTTTACTGTATAGATAGACTCCCACTTACTAAGTCAATCGACTCATAGTTTTATGACCCTTGGTAATGTAGATAAGGGAAAAGCTGGTAAGCGGGAAACAAGATTGAAGACCGAGACCGAGCGCGTATTGCCTTGACCTATGGGCTATGGGGTTTCTTAATCGGGGGTTAGTATCTTCTGATAAAACGTTCTGAAACATATTTGTGTAGGAGTCGCTATAAGACTCTAAGTTATAAAAGCGAAAAATTTCTCCGAATTTTCGAAAACTGTTTTATTATATAATCTTATGAGATATTATGTTTAATTTATGTGTTTATATTAGTTATGTACAGATTTGAGTTGATCAGACGCGGTTCGTGGGCGAGCTTTCGCTCGCGGGTCGAGACAAGACGCTTGACGAGCTCGCTTACTTTTACTTTTACTAGGTCCTTTGGAAGAGCTCGGAGCCGTGGCGTCCGCCGGAGTTTTTGTTCGAACCATTTTTCACCTTCACAAAGCATAATCATAAAAAAATTCAATCTCAACATCTACAATCAACATAACCATTTTAAATACTAACTATGTCACAACAATCACAAATTCTATATCAATTCCAACTTCACTTAAACATAACAATATCAAATTCATAAACAATTCCAATAATCACAAATTCATAAACAATTCCAACAATCAGAAATTCATAAACAATTCAATATCAACATTAATCAACATAACCATTTTAAATAGTAACCTATGTCACAATATATCAAACACTATCCGGATATTGCAATCTAACTCAAATTCATTCTAACATAAATTCTAACTCAAATTCATTCATAATATGTCAAACAAAATCATAATTTCATGTTCTTTAACAAAGAAAAAAAAAATCCTAATTTTGCGAATTAAGAAAATCAAACAACATGCAACTCGGGAAAACAACATGAAATCCATATCAACAACATGAAATTAAATCAATAACCACCTTAAAAAACTTAGAAAATCATACCTTACAATTTTAAGAGAGAGAGAGGTGGCGAGAGAGAGAGGCGCGAGAGAGTGGGCGGCGGGGACGTGGCGAGCGAGATATGACGGCGAGGACAAGGCGACGGCGAGATTTCGGGGCGGCGAGGACGTGGCGAAGGATTTTGGAAGAAAAAATCAGGACAGAATCGGCCGAAAATGGTTGTCTCGCGTTTGTGTTTTGAAAAAAATGAGAAAAAAAAAAATGAAAATGGCCTTTTATAGTGAAAACCTAAAACCCCTCGCCGCGGCGAGAATCTGTCTTCGCCGCGGCGAGATGCTACTACAACGGATATTATAACCTTTGTAGGAGCATCTCGCCGAGGCGAGATTCCTTACTCGCCGCGGCGAGGCAATTTCTTAAAAAACTGCTTGGCCACGGTATCCTTCTCACCACGGCGGACAATATTTCTAGCCGCGGCAAGATATTGTCGCCGCGGCGAATGGATTCTACAACGCTAATGTTAAGCGTTGTAGAAAGTCTCGCCGCGGCGACGTACATCCTTATACAACGCTTGTACATTGCGTTGTAGAAAGTTCTCGCCGCGGCATAAATCACGTGGCGCCGCGGCGAGAATTCTACAACGGATAGTCTAAGCGTTGTGGGAAATCTGAAATTTATTTAATTCTACAACGCTTAACCACAAGCGTTGTAGAATCACCAAGTTTCTACAACGCTTAGAGCGTTGTAGAAACACCCAGATTCTACAACGCTTAGCCATAAGCGTTGTAGAAACACCATGTTTCTACAACGCTTATGTTTAGCGTTGTAGAATCCCTAGTTTCTACAATGCTTATTTTAAGCGTTGTAGAAAGTGGGTTATATAATCCAACATTTTGTAGTAGTGAAAGTAACTTGTTTCGACTCGAAAATCTCTCAACTCATAATCAAACTTTGCTTCCCTCTCACTTCACAGTTTATCCCTAAAAGCATAAGACAAGAATGTAGATCCCCCACCCCACTTAGCTCCTCGGACTAATGTAGAGCGTCGGAGAGTGTGTCGCGAGAAATTCCCTCGCGCTCTCTTAGTTTACTTTCTTGTCTATCTCAGGTGACAGACACTTGAAAATCGACTTTTCATTGAAGATAAGATCAAAACCGACAAACTTTATCCTTCTTCTTATAGTTTATCCTAAGACTCTTTAAAGGTCGTGGCATATCCGGTCTACTTTTTCATAGTCACAGCCTTCTTGAGTCCGACGGAGAAACGACATTACAACATCACCAACCCCTCATTTTGCTGACTTTCCTAAGACTCTTTCATAGTCACGACCCTCTTGAGTCTGACAGAGAAACAACAAAAACGATACCTCTAGTGCACGTCGCATCTCGGGTCCGCCCCTTGCATCGTCATGTTTTTTCTTGCGTGTTGATCCATAAAATGGCATTAACATTTTGACGGTGGAATGATGGGATCTCGAGAACAACCACGAGCTCGCCACCAACAATCTCTTTTTCCTTCAAGGAAAACCTCACACACTCAAAACATGGCTAGCCACCTAGCTATCTTCAACAGCATCGTGCTCAATGCTCGAACTCAAATCATTCCAAAGAATCGGAGAATGAGTGATCTTTAAGGCCAAGGCCTCCAAAATTTATCTCTTTTTTGTTACTTTGAAATGAGTGGATTCTACCTTTGGGGACTCTTGGTCATTCGAGCTCTTGCCCTAATTTTCCTCAAGTTTTGTGAAATCTAGAAAATCGACTTAGGGCCTTTCAAGGCAAGATCCCAGCTCGCACTCATCCGCCGCAAGAAGGACTTAGCCGCCGAAAGAATAATCTCACATGCTCCATGCAATAAGGAATACCAAGCTCTCCACAAGAAGAACTCTTTCTCCGCATAGATGACTTCCTGTTCACTCACCGTGAGAACGAGCTCTCACATGCTCCCGCAAACTCCCATTTGCTGCGGGTGTGAGTTCTCGCTAAGATGCTCACTCAACTCTCACTCGAGTCTTTTGCGAAGGAAACGACGATTGTCTCAACCATTTTAGATGCTCACTCATCACCCGCTCATAGTCTGCAATCGCCAAGAAAACAAATGCTCGACCTCCAGGTTCAAAAGGATAAAGTGCATGCTACTCGCAAGACATATGAGCTCATCCAAGTCCTACGCCTCCAACTTCAACAAGCTCCGCGAGTAATACCTCCCAAGGCATTTTGACCTTTGTCACTCAAGGTCTCATTGCGTCATGACCTTTGTCACTCAATGCCACATAGGTCTCGTGACCCTTTTCATTCGATGCCTTATCAGCTCGTGACGCTTTTCCATCAACACCACCCATGCCTTGTGACCCTCGTAGTTCAACTCGTCATTGGATCATGACCCTTGTGACTCAATGCTACCGAGGCCTCGTGGCCCTTGTCACTCAAAGCAACGTCGGCTCATGACCCTTGTCACTCAAACACCACCTAGGCCTTGTGACCCCCATCACTCAATTCTAGCAAGCTCATGTGGCTCCGAAAATCCTAACCCATGTGGTTCCGAGTCACCCGATCTTCGTGAACGGGTCACTTAGCCTCCGTATCTCCAAAAATCCTAACCTTGTAGTTCAAGGTCGCTCGATCTCCGTGATCGGATCGCTTAGTCCCCGTGGCTCCAAAAATTCCAATTCTCGTGGTTTTGGGTCTCTCAATCACTACAATCGAGTCGCTTACCCTCGTGGCTCAAATAACTCCCAACATTCGTGGTTATGCATCGCTCGATCTCCGTGTTCGAGTGGCTTAACCCCCTCCAAATTGGGTTGCTTGATCCCCGCGATCGGGTCGCTTAGCCCCCGTTGTTTTGGGTCGCTCGATTCTCGCGGTCGAGTCGCTTAGCCCCCGTGGCTCTGGGTCGCTTGTTATGAGTTTGCCTAACAATAATACATTGGAATCAATTGTCTGTTGTTCGTAAGATTGTCAAAATCAATTTTACAAATAATTATAATAGATCTTACAAATTTGTATAAAAATTTTCATTTGTTGTGAGTTGTTTCAGTACAAATACTATTTAATTCTAACACAAACTTGATGAGAATGAATGTCACACCCCAATACATTGTGTATTAGCTAATTTATTTTCTGATAATAATTTTTTATATATATACAAAACAAAACGATAAACGACCCGACATCGTGGCTTACTCTTCTTACTCACTTACAAAACACATACAGATTTCTAACAAAATTCAAATTTGTTTATACCACAACAAAATTGGAATACCAACACAATATTTTTTTCCGACAAACTTTACAAAACATAAAAAACATTCTCAACTAAACTTGAAACACGCAATATTCAAATACCTTAACTGACAAGAAGGTTTGTCCGGTCAAAATAGTCCATACAAAAAGTCTCGTCCGCATGGAGGCACTCGCCAGTCAACTCTGTTAGGAATATTGTCCACTAGAAGATAATGATTACTAAATAAGATAAGAAGTTACTTTATTAGTATAATATGATTAGTTGGTTGAGGTATGATAAAGTTCAGAATCAATAACAACTATCATCCGTAGTCTCCGTATCAAACTGAGTCGCATGATGGGCATTGAAGTTCGGGCGGTGAACTAAAACAAGGTCAATGACTGATATGCGCCTGAAAAGCATTATCTAAAGTCATATATGTAGAACATGAGTGAAGGTTGATCAATCAGTGGGAGCATTCTACACTTTTGGTAAGTGTACGACCCAGATAGACTTTGGTTTGGATAGATCCGTTGCAACGCACTGGCCGAGGTCGCTTATGATGCTCACAATGACACTTGATCTAAATCATGAAGTAATCATGGACTTCTAGGTCATGTGTTTTGGGAAGTCGGGACATGATCGTAGAAGAAAGTGATTTACAGATACAGAATCCAGCCTTCCTGAAAGAAGATAAATGTTCTCTCACCTAAGGGTTGATTCCAGAATCGATAGATTGCTAGCACTTCCAAAGTTGGCTTACGTTCGGAAGAATCTTTAGCTGGGGAAGCAACTGTGCTTAGGTTATATATGTAACGAGAAAGGTATAACAAAATAAATTGACCTATCTCGATACGAGTTGAACTTGGAGGATCATGATCACGTACTGACTAAATCAGTGGACACTCGTCACGATGAGTAAATATAATTCTAGTATTATAGGAGAGTTCATTCTTGGCTTACACGGTGGAGTACTGACCAAGATTAGACAAAACGATACGTAAAAGAGAAATGATTGTTTCGTCTTTTGATCGAGTTTGTTAAGATTCAAATACTAGGTCCATAGTCCTCGATACGGCTTCGATAAAGGCGGATAAGAACATTCATATAATAATAGTTTCATTGTTATAGTTTCACTTGCTGTAATTGTGATTGACAGCATTAATACTGAAAACGGGTATTTACGGAACTAAATAACTATTCGTAGTAGAATTGTTTAATTATTGTTGGATCAAGTAAATAATCAATTAATAAGTTATTTATTTATTGTTGGATCAAGTAAATAAATAACTTTGGATTTTTGGTTCGGGCCTTGCGCTGAAGAACAAATTCGTCACCTCCCTACGAGGAGGTGGGCGATTTTTTATACTAGTTTTATACCAATTTATTCTCTTTATTTGTTCCTAAAATAAAGGAGAGAAAATATAGGAAATTACTTATTGTCCTATATTCTCTCATTATATTTAGGAGAATATTTAGGAGAAATATTTTCCTATATTCTCTCAACAAATAAAATATTTTATATTTTGATATAAAATAAAATCCTAGATATTGATCTGATGGATGAGAGAAAAAAGTATGATTCATGATATGATATCCAAGGGCTGAGAATAAATCAACTAGTGTGAACACAATAAAAGGAAATAATATATTATAGAGAATCTCTTTTTAACTGCTATAAATAGGGGCTGATGAGAAGCAAAATTGAACCAAAAACAGTATTAAAAAGTTCAGCCTCCTCTCTTTGGTTTGGCCGAGACTTTGCTTCCTCCTCTTCCCCTCGAAATTGCTTCAATTTCATTCTTAGAGATAAGAGAGAAAGACATAAAACACCTCGTTTCAAATCTAAGATCAAGAATCGTTGCCCACTCATTAGTCTTATCTTCCTCGAAGATTATGTTTCGAAAAACTACGGTGTCATCGGCACGACGGGAAGGAATCCGAGAGTTTCAGAGTCATCCTGAAGGTCTGATCTGTTGTCAATGGTGCCCACAAGAAGAGTTGTAGTCTTTACTTTTGTACATTTGATGTAATAAAGTCTCACAAAAACTCTTGCTTGTAATTGGTTATTCATTAATAAAAAGTTGAAACGTTCATTCATTATTCCTTGTGTGAAGCTTTATGATAAAGTCTTAGTCTTTAGTCCATAAACAAGCCTAATACCACATGAAGAGACAAATGTAGATTTGCATGAACAAACTCTTCATGGTTTGCTTAAAACGATATATTCGCAAACTAAGGGTCAAAGGACAGTTGACCTCAGTACGATTGTTAGGAGAATCTATAATGTCTGGTTATGGGACATTGAGAGTTGGAGACTTTATAGTTCTTCTAGGTATCTTCTGAAGGTATTGAATTGACCAGTACACTTCTAGAGACAAAATAAGAACAAACAATTTAACCTCTTATGTCTCGAAGTCACTACGTATGAATTACATCATTCTTACCTTAATCCTGAAATGAGACATTCCATTTCACAGCTTACGTATTCTCATTTGAGAAAGTCAGAGTTCGTACTCACTATGTGATTCTGAACAGGACCTATTGGTGAAGTACTAAGTTGTGAAGATGTCATGAGTAACTTTGTGAAGTTCTCATAGATATGGAATTCATGTACAAGATTGTTGAAATGCAATGTATATCACCTCATGCTTTGTTCCATGGAATGTGAATAAATGAACTGGCCAGTGTCCAAATTGAGTCTTGACTCTTTTGGATGAAACAATGTGACTTGTTAGCTCCTCGTCAATACATTGTTTCTAACTTATTCACAAGCGACAAAGAAGTTGAGGAAATAACAGCTAGAAAGGTAAAATGGTAATATTGTAAATCCCGACTAGTTGATGATATTCATGAAGGGTAAACATAGATAATATTCTGTGGATCCACTCATCACAATGAAGTTGAATTCTTGAGTAGAAAATAAATTCATTTGAACCGAGAGATTCTCAATGTCAACTCTTTAGTGGAGTCAGTTGACATTAAGCTAATCTTGGAAAAGGTTTGTGAACTTTTGAGTCGAAGTATTTAGCTCAAGCTTTGTTAATTTTGATCCATGAGGTCACTGTCACAAATCATATCGAGTAGGAATAGTTAAACTAGAAGCTAAATCAAAACAAGAACGAGACAAGTTTTATGAAAATTGTCAAAAGGGTATTTTTGTCTTTTTGGACATAGGATGAAATGAATGTCAATAAATTTTTTGACATGGTCATATGATGACTTGAAACCACTTGGCCAAGTTAAATTATTTGGGCCTTGTGTATTAATTTTATTTCATATCATTTTACTTGAAAATTCTTAATGGGTCTTTCTTATGTTGTCATGAACAAATGAAGAAGCTTCTAGAAGCTCCTTCTAGGAGTCTTGGCCGTCCAAATAAGAGAAAAATGGAGATCAATTTTGTGCATTAATATATCAAGATACTTGCCAAAAGAAAACGAGGTAACAAATTTCCTCCAAAGGGAAATGAAGTGGGCGACTTACACAAGTAAAGGAGAAGGAAAATAAAAGAGGAAACAAATCCAAGGCTTCTAGAAGGCAAGCCTTGGCCGTGTGACTCATGAGGAGAAAGAGGCAATATTTGCACATGAATATGTGATATTCTATAGAAGAGGAAACTACCTTATTGAAGGTAATCCCTCCCCTATAAATATAGGCCTCATTCTCATTGTTTTCTCATTCCACATAAGTTAGAGATTGAGAGCTTTTCTCTCTAGACCTTGTGGTGGCCGCCCCTTTTCTATCTCTCTCTCTCTCTCTCTCTCTCTCTAGCTATTTTCGTTTTTGTTTTGGCACCTAGGTCCACATTTGACCTAGTGTTTTAGCTCTTCGACTTTGAGACTTGTTCTTAAGTCGTAGTGTTTAAAAGTACCAACACACTAATTTCTTTCTTTCTCGAGTGATTTTAGTGATAGAAACTTTCGTGGTTGCTCAAGTTCCCGAGGAAAGAAGAGAGACGTGCTGCGAGGGGAGACGAACGTTTCAACCATCCAAATGCTTCTCAATGTTCAAGCTTCTCAAAGGTTAGTAAACTTATAATGCTCGTTTATAATTTTAAATTATATGTACTTGCTCTTTGTCTAGGTTAGTAAAATCGTTTTACTTGTTTTAAAGAAAATATTTACATTCCGCCGCTTGCTCGAAGCGTTAAACTTTTTCTTAACCCTAGATCAATTCCAACAAATGGTATCAGAGCTATGGTCAAAGATATGCATGTACATGTAATTAAAATTATGAGCTTGAAAATCGTTTTCAATAGTTTACTAATTTTGTGACAAGTTAAAAATTGTTTTCTTAGATTTTTTTTTTAATTTATTGCTCATGCCTTTAAATTAGAATCAGTTCTAAAAGTTTTGAATTTTTTATAATGAAAAACGTGTTTTTAAAGTTTGAGAAATTTCGGTAATTTTTGTGATTAGTTATCTTGTCTTACTAGTTTCTTTTATTTACTTGATTCGTTTTTTGCTTGTTGTTATTTCTTTTATACCATGTTATTACCATGTTAATAAAACACAAATAAAAGCTTTAACAACTTCCTAAAACGTTCCTTTACACTCGATTCTTTTTTTCGCACTCAAAGTCCGAACTATAATTATTTCCAGTTTTCTTCGCCCTCAAGAAAACTCGTAGTAAAAATGGCATAACTCTCTGCTCAAAATTTTAAATTTAATGATTCTTGAATCAAATTAAAGGTCTGTTTGTTCTCTTTCCAATGTAATTGGTTTTAGGTCAAAAGGACATCGGGCTGCAAGTTATGGCAATTTTACTCCGAGGTGCGCGGCTGTTCCGAAAGTCCAGTTTTTTAGAATTCCGGATTTTCAGCCCCACTACCATGAGTTATAGAATCTAATGAGAAAATTTTCTTGAGCAAAATTGTTTTTTATAAGATTATAAACATGGTGTCAAAGATTAAGATGTTTTGAGTTTTGAAAGTTTAACTGAAATTGAATTTTTACAAAACTAGTTTGAATTTAGAAAAACCGTTTTTGTTTTCAAACTTGAAAATATTTTGTCATCCAAATCAAATAAGTTTTCAAAATGTTTTCAAAACTATATTTATATCACATATGTTCAAAATCTATATGCTCTTGAAAATTTGAGTGGGAGGTCTCCTTGCAGACAAGCCGAAAAATAAAAGATGTGTAATTTCAAACTTTCAAGTGTTCGAGTGAGTTGAAGTTCATACTTCCCTCATGCATTTTCCCGAATAGAAAATAGGAAAAAAATCTGAGTATGTACCTTGTGCCTTTATGCACTAACACTTCTCTGAACATGAAGATCTAGGATTCCTTTCTAGTAGTTCACTATATCGCTCTATAACTAGGAAATTTGTTTCCGAACTTCTAAAGACGATGTGCCAACTCAAAAAACTAAGTGGGAGAGTTATACTTGTTGTTTGAAACCACGATCCCCAACACTAATGAAAGATGCAATTAACGTGAGACTAAGAGTCTCTCTTGTGGCCCTCTCTTCAATGGGAGTACTCTATGGCGTTTTTGCTTCGATCATTGCTCAATGAGCTACGTTCGAGAGTGAGACGATGAAGACAAGGCCTCCTCTTGGGGGATTGTTTTTCAAAGTCGATCTTTTGGACTAAGTGGTTGGTTACACACTTAGACTCAATCCCTAGTAATCCTCCCTCGAGGCTCTGCGAAAGGATGTGAGTGATCAAACCAATTTAAAAGGTGGCTAGTCAAAATTGGTGTATTGACATCTTGGCTAAGCATTAATGATGTGTCATTTACTTATAAATCGAGATTTTTTGCGGCCTTCTCTTGAGGGAGTAAATTATCGTTTAGTTTATAACACCTTTGGGTTTTATAAAGTTTTAAACAAACTTAACCCCTAAACCAAAGACTAAATCATAAACTTGTTTCAACTTAATTAAGCAACATGTCTCTCAACCCTCTCTCGATCATCATTTCCTCAAATAAACTCGAAAGCAAAAATTACGGCGACCGGAAACGTAACCTCGACATCGTCCTTACCATTAACAAGCACAAATGGGTACTCACCACCCCGTGTTCTCCTCAAACGAATGATGATTCGACTCAAGAAGACAAAGACGCCGTGGCAGCTTGGCTCCACTCCGATGAGATTGTGAGGTGCTATATCTTAGCATCTGTGAACAATGTACTGAAATAGCAACATCGTGACATTGAGACAGCCGCCGACATGCTCTACAATCTCCATGAGATGTTTGGAGGGCAAGGGCGTCAGGCTAGACAACAAGCAGTCAGATGAGGGACCATATGATGTTGATCATTAGTTACCTGAATGAGATGGAAATCCTAGGATTTGAGATTGACGAGGACACCCAAATAGATATGATCATGGAAACTCTCCCCGAATCTTTCGATACCTTCAAGCTGAACCACTTCATGAACAAACTAGAGTACACTGTTACCGAGCTAATAAAGGAGCTTCACACTGCTGAAGGTCTCACTAAGAGAAAAAGGAACCAAGAAGAGGCACATGCTACTGAGCACAAAGCCTCCGCCTATGGATCTAAGAAGAGACCTCACAAGGCCGAGAAGAAGAACTGTCCTGCATATCTCAAAGCAAAGGAAAATAATATTGTACTAATTACCGAAGCATGCTTAGTAGTTGATAATGTATCAACGTGGATTCTTGACTCCGCTGCTACTAACCATATGTTTTGTTCCTTGACTGGTTTCAAGAAAACCGAAAGCTTAGAGGAAGGCGACTTCTGTTTCAAATGGGGTGATGGGAGCCTAGTGTCTGTGAAGGCTGTGGGATCCGTGACGCTGTATTTTGAAGACCGCACTTTAAACTTGAATAAAGTTTATTTTGTTCCTACCTTTAGGAAGAACTTAATATCCGTTGCTCGTCTTCTTGAGCAAAATTATTGTTTAAAGTTCATAAAGAATGGAATTCGTATTTCGTTTCCTGATAATTCTTTTATCACTAATGCATGTATGAAGAATGCTCTTTTTTACATTTATCCCACTCAACCTTCTCTTTTAGACACCGAAATAGATAATGATATAGTTAGGGAGCCAAAGAGGATCAAATTTTTTGACATGGTCATATGATGACTTAAATCACTCAGCCATGATGAGTTCATTGGGCCTTGTGGATTAATTTCATTTTATAGAATTTTACTTGAAACTTCTTAATGGGCCTTTCCTATGTTGTCATGAACAAATGAAGAAGCTTCTAGAAGCTCCTTCTTGGAGTCTTGGCCGCCCAACCCAAAGAAAGAAAAGAGAGATTATTTTGTGCATTAATGTATGAAGATACTTGCCAAAAGAAAAAGAGGAAACAAATTTCCTCGATGAGGAAGGAGGATTTTCGGCCAACAAGGCTAAGGGAGACAAAAGAGGAAACAAATCCAAGGCTTCTAGAAGCAAGCCTTGGTCGTGTGAATGAGGAAGGATTGGGCAATAATGGATTGCTCATGAAGGCTTGGAAAATAAGAGGAAACTACTTCTTTCCATGGCCAACTCTTCTCCTATAAATAGGACTCTCATTCCTCTCATATCATTCATTCCACATAATTTAGAGATTGAGAGCTTCTCTCTCTAGACCTTGTGGTGGCCGCCCATTCCCTCTCTCTCTCTAAGTTTTCTTTCGTTTTTGTTTTGGCACCTAGATCCACATTTGACCTAGTGTTTTTAGCTCTTCGACTTTGAGACTTGTTCTCGAGTCGTCGTGTTTAAAAGTGCCCACACACTTATTCTTTTCTTTCTCGAGTGATTTTAGTGATAGAAACTTTCGTGATTGCTCGAGTTCCCGAGGAAAGAAGAGAGACGTGCTGGGAGGGGAGACGAACGTTTCAACCTTCCGAAGGCATCTCAACTTTCAAGCTTCTTAAAGGTTAGTAAACATGTATTGCTCGTTTATAGTTTTAAATTATATGTACTTGCTCTTTCTTTAGGTTAGTAAAATCGTTTTACTTGTTTTAAAGAAAATATTTAAATTCTGTCGCTTGCTCGAAGCGTTAAACTTTTTCTTAACCCTAGATCAATTCCAACATGATCGTGAAGAATCTTTTATAGACTCAAGACGGATTGTGAAAGCTTGAAGGTTCGGTTCGTGAGCCCAAATTTGTAAGTCTTCTGAACTTGTCATTAAATTTATCGATTGATTGACATATTGCGTTTGCTCTCATTAAATAACGTAAATCTGGATCTGATTAATAACCATGTTTTAATTAGCTTATGATAACGTAATTAATATTTTCCGCATTTAAATGGTTGTTTGAGGTGCAATAATCACCAGCAAACTCACTACTTTAAGTACATATCATACTCCTAACATGTTTCACAAAAATGAGCGAGGTAATGTCCAGTTTGCATAAATGATGCAATGCATATGATGTCATGCTCATATTGTTCATTTTTCACAAAACCACTTTCGTTTGATTTCTCATCTCTTTCTTTTTCAAAAACTCTTGCTTAATCGCGTGTTGCATGGTTGTAAGTCTCTCTCTCTCTCTCTCTCTCTCTCTCTCTCTCTCTCTTGTGCGCTCCCGCTCCCACTCACGACCTCATCTCTTAATCACACATATAGTATTGTTATAATCCTTTTCTTTGTGCTCTTTCTCGCATCGTTAGAGTGCTCCCACTCATGAGCCCCGGTCATGAGAGGCGCCGCTCCCATCTCATGAACCTAGATCTAACCCCCTATACCCTGGAGTCACAAAGAGTGATTCGGGAGCATCGTGAGTACACCCCCACTCACTGGCCCACCATGAGCGACGCTTCCATCTGATGATCCTAGGAACTAAACAAGCCATCCATGGAAACCTATAACAATATCTATTCGAAACTCTCATTTCTCGTAAAACCTCTCTTCTATTTTTAGATCAGATGTGTTTATGAATGCAAATGCAATAAATGCAACATAACATATCGTTCCATGTAAATGCAAGCAATTAAGCAAACACACACACAACATTGTTTTTGCGATAGTGTTGAAATGATTCCACTTAACTGGTTCACAACCAAGAACGTGCGTTTCTTCCAAACTCAATCTTTCACATGGATTTTGAGTTTATTATCATACGCATCGTAAAAAAAGTAAAATATCTTACATCATTCCCTCCTTACAAAAAGTTCGTCCTCGAAATTTCGTACACCAATTGCAGTTTGAAACACAACTTTCATTTCGTCCACTCGTTCTCGTGTGACCAACTCTATAATCTAGTTCATTGCCCCATTCGAGTTCAAGAGAGATTTGATCCTTTTTCGGAGACCTCTTTTTTTCTAGAATTTACCAATATACTAAGTGCACTTGACTTCGAGTATATTTATTGCACTCAACTTCAAGAGGTGTTGAATTTCTTGTTATGGAAGCGCATGAGGCATGATAAGTGTAGTTTCTTAATACTGATGCATGAAAACATCATGAATACTAGCCATCTTGGGCCGTGGGGCGGGATTAAACTCTATCTTCTTGATTATATCAAAACTTTCAAAGGGCCAAGAATCCTTGCTTTAGTTACCTTTTATTCTCCAAGTGCATCACTCCATGTATCAAGAAATTTTGAGGAACACTTGACTTTTGACTTCAAGTTTCAGTGTTCTTTATTGTTTGATGAATGACTTTGCGTACAGTCAGTTCTTATTCACCGCACTTTGTTATACATTCTCAAACTCAATTAGCGTATGTTTTCCTACTTTGTACTTGCACAAACCACCGACACTCTCATTCATGGAGGGTTTTCTTGGGTGAAAATTCGATAGTTAACTAAGTGTTGCTGTAGGAGAATTCCATTAATGAAGATACTTGCTAGATGATCCCTCTAAGCCAAGTATGCATGCTTGTATTATACAAACAGAATCCTGATATCCCACATTGACTTGTTAGCTAATAAGAAACTCATATAACTCTTACGCATTTTATTTTCGTTGTTGACCACAAGTAGATGTCTTTCAGACCCCAAAACATTTGTCGTTTCTAGGTTTATTGTTGTACCCAATGAACTTCTTGCACGGGTGGCGTAAATGTTACTATCTCTTTCTTAAAATCTATGGAGGCATCATATTTTGATAGCCAATCTATTCTTAATATCATAATGTTAGCGTGCATATAAAGCACAATAAAGTTTGTATACAACTCTCGTTCATTTATGATTAGAGAGCAATTTTGCATAATTTCATATGTGTTGAGTATTACTCCTTATGTAAACGAGATATACTTGAACTAAAAAAATATAGTCTTCCATATTTTAGACATGTGGGCTTATGTGTCATTGGGTAAGATGTTTGTCCTTGATTAACACCTTTGAAGCACTTCCAAACATCTCCTCCATGGTTTTGCCCTTGCGTCCTTCTTTTATTCAGACTCTTTGTATTTGTGTTCCAATTTGTTCACCATCTTTGCTTTGTGAGTAACCTTGTCTGAATGGTAATCTATTTGCTTTTTCTGATGCTTCCATTTTGCTAAATGTTATTTCCTTCTCTTCTTTCTCATTGGCTTCTTCTTTGATTTTCTTCAATGAGATTTCAGCTTTAGAAGCTCTCAGGACAACAAAGTAATATGTCATACCTTTGCTCTCTCTAGCATAAAGGTATCTTTACATCTCAGATCTCAGTCCTTTATCTCTTCAGTGTTGACCATGTGTTGGGAATACTGAAATAATTCCTCAAACTTCCTCACATATTCGTCACTAACATGTCCCCTTACTTTAGGTTCACAAACTCCCGATTCTTAGCTACTCGAGCTGCTTTGGTACAATTCATTTTGTTGAACAACTCCTTGAATGTGTTCCAGGTCATCATGGTAATATCGTATCATCGTGTCACACCAATAGCCAACAATATGTCAAAGATAGAAAACCGCACATGAAACCGTAGCTTCATTGGGAACTCTTGCATAGTTGAACATTCTTTCCACAATTCGAAGCCAATTCTCCGCAACCAATAGATCAACATCTCCCTTGAAATTTAGAGGATTCAACCTTTCTCCAGCCGACTCTATAGTATCCGGTCTTGGCGGAGGTCCTTGGGCTTCTTCCTTGCACCTCAAATCTCTCTACAGCTTCAACGAGTCGCTCTACATGATCTCGCTCACTTAAACGTGCCTCCGTTCCTCCACCAGAGCTACAGTCTCCACTTTTAGCCATAGTTTTATCGTTGAGATCAGCCAATATATAAGAATCTTCACTACTACAAATACAGTTTTCCGGTGCGGATGACTTTTGGGTGCGACTATTCGCACCTAAAAGTCGCACCCAAAGGACTTTCAGGTGCGAATAGTCGGACCCAAAAATCAAATAAGCGCTGGAAAATTTTCGAGAATAAGATGGGAAAAATTCTTGTAAAGTCACACATGTGCGACGTCTATCCAAACTATCAAACCTAAACATAGAGTAAGCAATAGAAAACAAATACAAAAAATGAACTTACTGGTTGATAGCACATATCCATTCAACGATACTCGTATGTGGAAAATCTACATAATCGATTTATTTTGACCTAGACTATGATACCACTTTCTCACACCCCAACGTGTCGTTTCTTAGCTACATTTTGTTGTGATAATAACTTTTTTTATATATACAAAACAATGTTGTCAATGGTGCCCACAAGAAGAGTAGCAGTGTCTATTTATGTACATTTGATGTAATATAGTCTCACGAATACTCGTTCTTGTAAATGCTAAATCATTAATAAAAGTTGAAACGTTCATTCATTCTTCCTTGTTTGTTTGAAGCTTTATGATAATCTATAGCATTTAGTCCTCAAACAAACCTAATAACATATGAAGAGACAAATGTACATTTGCATAAACAAACTCTTCATGGTCTGCTTAAAACTGCATATTCACAATCTAAGGATCAAAGGACTATTGATCTCAGAACGATTGTTAGGAGAGTCTATGATGTCTGGTTATGGGATATTGAGAGTTGGAGACTCAATAGTAGTTCTAGGCATCTTCCGAAGGTACTGAATTGACCAATGCACTTCTAGAGACAGAATAAGAACAAACCATTTAACCTCTTATGTCTCAAAGTCACTACGTATGAATTGCATCATGCTTACCTTAATCCTGAAATGAGACATGCCATTTCACAGCTTACGTATTCTCATTTGAAAAAGTCAGAGTTCGGACTCACTATGTGATTCTGAACAGGACCTATTGGTGAAGTACTAAGTTGTGAACATGTCATGAGTAACTTTTTGAAGATCTCATAGATATGGAATTCATGTACAAGATTGCTGAAATGCAATGTATATTACCTCATGCTTTGTTCCTTGGAATGTGAATAAATGAAACTGCTAGTGTCCAAATTGAGTCATGGCTCTTTTGGATGAATCAATGTGACTTGTTAGCTCCTCGTCAATACATTGTTTCTAACTTATTCACAAGCGACAAAGGAGTTGAGGAAATAACAGCTAGAAGGGTAAAATGGTAATTTTGTAAATCCCGACTAGCTGATGATATTAATGAAGGATCAAGATAGATAATATTCAATGGATCCACTCATTACAATTAAGTTGAATTCTTGAGTAGAAAATAAATTCATTTGAACCGATAGATTCTCAGTGTCAACTCTTTAGTGGAGTCAGTTGACATTAAGCTAAACTTGGAAAAGGTTTGTGAACTTTTGAGTCCAAGTATATTAGCTCAAGATTTTTTCATTTGGATCCATGAGGTCACTGTCACAGATCATATCAAGTAGGATTAGCTAAACTAGAAGCTAAGTCAAAATAAGAACGAGACAAGTTTAACGAAAATTGTCTAAAGGGTAATTTTGTCTTTTGGACATAGGAAGAAATGAATGTCAATAAATTTTTTGACATTATCATATGATGACAAATGCCACTCGGCCATAATAAGATTTTTGGGCGTTGAGGATTAATTTCATTTCATGGAATTTTACTTGAAAATTCTTAATAGGTCATTCTTATGTTGTCATGAACAAATGAAGAAACATCTAGAAGCTCCTTCTAGAAGCCCTTAATTTCGTCCAACATAGAGAAAAAGAGAGAGTTTATTTTGTGCATTAATGTATGAAGATACTTTCCAAAAGAAAAAGAGGAAAAAAATTTCCTCTACAAGGGAAAGAGGATTTCGGCCAAGGCTAGAAAAGAAGCAAAAGAGGAAACAAATCCAAGTCCTTCTAGAAGGAGTTGGACGTCCAAAATAGAGAAAGAGAAGGCAAAGATTTGCTCATGAATATGTGATATTCTATAGAAGAGGAAACTACATTTATGAAGGTAATCTCTCTCCTATAAATAGGGCCCTCATTCTCATTGTTTTCTCATCCCACATAAGTTAGAGATTGAGAGCTTCTCTCTCTAGACCTTGTGGCCGCCTAACTCTCTCTCTCTCTCTCTAGTTTTTTTCGTTTTTGTTTTGGCACCTAGGTCCACATTTGACCTAGTGTTTTAGCTCTTCGACGCTTAGACTTGTTCTTGAGTCGTCGTGTTTAAAAGTGCCCACACACTAATTCCTTCTTTTCTCGAGTGATTTATGTGATAGAAACTTTCGTGGTTACTCGAGTTCCCAAAGAAAGAAGAAAGACGACCTGCGTGGGCGCTACTACAAATACAGTTTTCCGGTGCGGATGACTTTTGGGTGCGATTTTTCGCACCAAAAAGTCGCACCAAAAAGACTTTCAGGTGCGAATAGTCGGACCCAAAAATCAATTAAGCGCTGGAAAATTTTCGCGAATTTTTTTGAATTTGGGTGCGACTTGTCGCACCCAAAAGTGTGTTAATACTTTTGGGTGCGACTACGTCGCACCCAATACTTTTTCCAAAGTAATAGGTGCGACTAAGTCGCACCTAAATGACCTAAATTTTTTCGCGGCCAAACTTCCCCCTTTTTTTTACAAATGTCATTGGGTGCGACTTTCTCGCACCTGAAATCACTGAAATAGGTCATTGGGTGCGACTTTGTCGCACCCAAAGGTGTCATTGGGTGCGACAAAGTCGCACCCAAATTCAAAAGTCTGTATAAATTAAGCAGCAGCTCGGGTTTTCATTCTATCCGAGCCAAACACCAAAAAAAAAGAACTCTCTCTCCGATTTCTCTCCTGTCACCCCCGTCGCCGCCACCACTCCGACCGCCACCACTACCACTCTCTCTCAGCCTCCGACCGCCACCACTACCACAAAGTCGCACCCAACGCTGTTTTTGTACTAGTGGGGGAGACGAACGTTTCAACCTTCCTAAGGCTTCTCAACGTTCAAGCTTCACAAAGGTTAGTAAACGGATAATGCTCTTTAATAGTTTTAATTTAAATATAACATGTGTTTGCTCTTTGACTCGGTTAGTAAAATCGTTTTACTTGTTTAAAAGAAAATTTTTATTTTCCGCCGCTTGCTCGAAGCGTTAAATCTTTTCTTAACCCTAGATCAATTCTAACAAATGGTATCAGAGCTATGGTCTAAGATATGCATGTACATGTGATTAAAACTATGAGCTTGAAAATCGTTTTCGAAAGATTACTCGTTTTTTTGACAACTTAGGATTGTTACCTTAGATTTTTTTTTAATTAATTGCTCTTGCCTTTAAATTAAAAATCATGTTGATTATGTCTGACATTGGGATGTTATTAAAACACATTGGAATTAGTTCTAAAAGTTTTTAATTTTTTATAATGAAAAACATGTTTTAAAGTTTGAGATATTTCAAGTAATTTTATGACTAGTTATATTGTCTTCCTAGTTTCGTTTATTTACTCGATTCGTTTTATGATCATTGTTATTTAGTTTTATACTATGTTATTACCATGTTGATAAAAAAAATCTGTAAAAGCTTTAAAAACTCTCTAAAACGTTCCGTTACACTCGATTCTTTTGCACTCAAGTCTGAACTTTAATTATTTCCAGTTTTCTTCGAGCTGGAGAAAAACCCGCAGTAAAAGTGGCATAACTCTCTACTCAGAATTTGAAATTTAAAGATTCTTGAATCAAATTAAAGGTCTGTTTGTCCTCTTTCCAATGCAAATACGTTTAGGTCAAAAGAATATCGGAACCACCAGTTATGGCGATTTTATTCCAAGGTGCGCGGCTGTTGCGAAAGTCCAGTTTTTTAAAATTTTTGAATTCCGAATTTTCGACCCCACTCCATGAGTTATAGAAGTCTAATGAGAAAATTTCTTTGAGCAAATTTTTTATTTCATAAGATAATAAACATAATGTGAAATATTAAAATATTTTGATTTTTGAAAAATTTACTTGAATTGAATTTTTTACAAAACTAGTTTGAATTTTGAAAAACCGTTTTCACTTTCAAACTTGAAAATATTTTGTCATCCAAATCAAATAAGTTTTCAAAACTATATCTATATCACATATGTTCAAAATCTATATGCTCTTGAAATTTTAAGTGGGAGGTCTCCTCGTAGACGAGTTGAAATATAAAGATGTGTAATCTCAAAACTTTCAAGTGTTCGAGTGAGTTGAAGTTCACACTTCCCTCATGCACTTTCCCGAATAGAAAATAGGAAAATGTCCGAGTATGTACCTTGTGCCTTTATGCACTAACACTGCTCTTCTTTGAACATGAAAATCTAGGATTCCTTTCTAGAAGTCCACTCTATCGCTCTATAACTAGGAAATTTGTTTTCGAACTTATAAGAGACGATGTGCCAACTCTAAAAACTAATTGGGAGGGTTATACTTGTTGTTTGTAACCTACGCTCCTCAACACTAATGAAAGAAGCAATTAAACGTTAGACTAAGAGTCACTCTTGTGGCCCTCTCTTCAATGAGAGTACTCTATGGCGTTTTTGCTTCGATCATTGCTCAACGAGCTACGTCCGAGAGTGAGACGATGAAAACAAGGCCTACTCTTGGGGGATTGTTTTTTCAAAGTTGACCTTTTGGACTAAGTGGTTGGTTGCACACTTAGACTCAGTTCTAGTAATCCTCTCTTGAGGCTCTGCGAAAGGATGTGAGTGATCAAACCAATTTAAAAGGTGGCTAGTCAAAAAATTGGTGTATTGACATCTTGACTAAGCATTAATGATGTGTCATTTACTTATAAAAGGAGATTTTTTGCGGCCTTCTCTTGAGGGAGTAGATTGTCATTTCATTTATAACACCTTTGGATTTTTCCTGTCTTGTTCATCCTAAAAACTTAAACAAACTTAAATCCTAAACCAAAAGACTAATCATAAACTTGTTTCAACTGTTCAGGATAATGTCTCTCCACCCTCTCTCAATCATCATTTCCTCAAATACACTCGAAAGCGAGAACTACGTAGATTGGAAACGTAACCTCGACATAATACTTACCATTAACAAGCATAAATGGGTACTCACCGCCTTGTGTCCTCCTCAAACGAATGATGATTCGACTCAAGAGGACAAAGATATTGGAATTGATCTAGGGTTTAAGAAAAAGTTTAACGCTTCGTAAAGCGGTGGAATTTTAAAAATTTTGTTTTACAAGTAAAACAGCTTTTACTAACCTAGACAAAGAGCAAGCACATGTAAATAAAAACTATTATGAGCATAGAAGTTTACTAACCTTTTAGACGCTTGAACGTTGAGAAGCTTTTGGAAAAAGGTTGCAACGTTCGTCTCCCCTCGCAGCACGTCTCTCTTCCTTCCTCGGCAACTCGAGCAACCATGAAAGTTTCTATCACTAAATCACTCGAGAGAAAAGGAATTTGTGTGTGGGCACTTTTAAACACGACGACTTAAGAACAAGTCTTAGAGTCGAAGAGCTAAAACACTAGGTCAAATGTGGACCTAGGTGCCAAAACAAAAACCGAAAATAACTAGAGAGAGAGAGAGAGAGAGAGGATCGGCCAACAATGTCTAGAAAGAGAGTCTCTCAATCTCTAACTTATGTGGGATGACTAGAATGAGAGGAATGAGGCCTCTATTTATAGGGGAGGCATGAGCAAATCTTATTTCCTCTTTTCTACCCATGTTGGACGTTCATGACATGTCATGCAAGTCCTTGGATTTGTTTCCTCATTTGTTCTCTCTTAGTTGGCCGAAAATGCACTTTCCTTCTAAAGGAAATTTGTTTCCTCTTTTTCTTTTGGCAAGTATCTTCATACATCAATGCACAAAATAAACTCTCTTTCCCACTATGGCATGAATGAAATTCAGCCTTATTTTCCTTGGGTTAGACGAAATTTGAGCTTCTAGAAGGAGCTTCTAGATGTTTCTTCATTTGTTCATGACAACATAAGAAAAGCCCATTAAGAATTTTCAAGTAAAATTCTATGAAATGAAATTAATCCTCAAGGCCCAATTACACTAATATGGCTGACTAATATTTATTTCATTTGTCATCATATGACAATGTCAAAAATAATTTATTGACATTCATTTCGTCCTATGTCCAAAAAGACCAAAATACCTTTTTGACAATTTTCGTAAAACTTGTCTCGTTCTTGTTTTGACTTAGCTTCTAGTTTAACTATTCCTACTCGATGTGATTTGTGATAGTGACCTCATGGATCCAAATGAACAAAGCTTGAGCTAAAAACTTGGACTCAAAAGTTCACAAACCTTTTCCAAGTTTAGCTTAATGTCAACTGACTCCACTAAAGAGTTGACATTGAAAATCTCTCGGTTCAAATGAATTTATTTTCTACTCAAGAATTCAACCAAATTATGATGAGCGGATCCACTGAATATTATCTATGTTTACCCTTCATGAATATCATCAGCTAGTCGGGATTTACGAAATTACCATTTTACCCTTCTAGCTGTTATTTCCTCAACTCCTTTGTCGCTTGTGAATAAGTCAAAAACAATGTATTGACGAGGAACTAACAAGTCACATTGTTTCATCCAAAAGAGTCAAGACTCAATTTGGACACTGGCCAGTTCATTTATTCACATTCAAAGGAACAAAGCATGAGGTGATATACATTGCATTTCAGCAATCATGTACATGAATTCCATATCTATGAGAACTTCACAAAGTTACTCATGACATTCTCACAACTTAGTACTTCACCAATAGGCCCTGTTCGAAATCACATAGTGAGTCCGAACTCTGACTTTCTCAAATGAGAATACGTAAGTTGTGAAATGGCATGTCTCATTTCAGGATTAAGGTAAGCATGATGCAATTCCTACATAGTGACTTCGAGACATAAGAGGTTAAATGGTTTGTTCTTATCTTGTCTCTAGAAGTGCACTGGTCAATTCAGTACCTTCGGAAGATACCTAGAAGAACCATAGAGTCTCCAACTCTCAATGCCTCATAACCAGACATCATAGATTCTCCTAACAAACATACTGAGGTCAATAGTCCTTTGACCCTTAGATTGCGAATATATCGTTTTAAGCAAACTACGAAGAGTTTGTTCATGCAAATCTACATTTGTCTCTTCGTAAGTTGTTTAGTTTGTTTATGGACTAAAGACTAAGGTTTTATCATAAAGCTTCAGACAAGGAAGTTTGAATGAACGTTTCAACTTTTTATTAATGAATAAGCAATTACAAGCAAGAGTCTTCATGAGACTTTATTATATCAAATGTACAAAATAAAGACTACAACTCTTCTTTTGGGCACCATTGACAACAAACTCCCACTTGACTCAAAGAAGATGTGTGTAGTCCTTCATGCCTAATCCCTCTCAATGTTGGTCGAAGACGTTTTTCGCTAGGGCCTTGGTGAATGGATCTGCCAGAGATCTACTTCACCTCCACGTCTCCGCGCTGCATGATCTCTCGAATCAAATGGTATTTTCGCTCAATATGCTTAGAGTGCTTATGGCTTCGAGGTTCCTTTGAGTTAGCGACAGCCCCACTATTATCACAATAAAGGGTCATTGGCTCGTCGACGTTTGGAACAACTTCCAAATACTTAAGGAATTTTCTAAGCCATACAGCCTCTTTGGATGCTTCACAAGCAGCCACATATTCTGCTTCCATTGTGGAGTCAGCAATGCAAGATTGCTTAATACTCCTCCACACAACAGCTCCACCATTAAGGATGAACACAGATCCCGAAGTGGATTTCCTAGAATCCTTGTCCGCTTGAAAATCGGAGTCGGTATATCCCATCATAGTCAGGTCAGTACCTGAGTATGTAAGCATCAAGTTCCTAGTTCTTCGAAGATACTTCAGAACATGCTTAATAGTAATCCAGTGCTCGGGTCCAGGGTTCGATTGGAAACGACTAACTACGCCAACATCGAAACATATATCAGGTCTAGTGCAAAGCATAGCATACATGAGGCTTCCTACGGCAGAGGCGTAAGGAATTTTCCTCATGTCTTCAATCTCTTGTGCAGTCTTGGGAGACTGGTCCTTAGAGAGTGATACTCCATGCCTAAAGGGTGTTTGGCCCGTTTTGGAGTCTTGCATCGAGAAGCGATCCATCACCTTAACAATATAAGATGCTTGAGAGAGCGACAGAGTCCGGTTTTTCCTATCTCGAAAGATTTGGATCCCCAGAATGTACGCGGCTTCTCGTAGATCCTTCATATTGTACCACATCGTTACCTATGAGTAATATATCATCGACATATAGTACCAGAAACACAACTTTGCCTTCGTGTATTAACTTGTAAACATAAGGCTCATCTATTGACTGTTCAAAGCCGAAGCTTTTCACAGTTTCATCGAATATAATATTCCATGACCTAGATGCTTGCTTTAGTCCATAAATGGACTTAAGTAACTCACAAACCTTGGTCTCTTGACATTTTTCCACGAAACCATCTGGTTGAGCCATGTAAATGCGCTCGTCAAGATTGCCATTCAAGAAGGCTGTCTTGACATCCATTTGCCAGATCTCATAGTCGAGAGCTGCAGCTATGGATAGAAGTATGCGGATGGATTTAGGCATCGCGACCGGCGAGAAGGTTTCTTCATATTCAATCCCTTCTCGTTGGGTATAACCCTTTGCCACAAGTCGTGCTTTGAACGTATCGACATTCCCATCTGGACCCCTTTTCTTCTTGTATATCCACTTACACCCTACGGGGTTAATCCCTTCAGGAAGGTCTACAAGTTTCCAGACTTTGTTGACATACATCGAGTGCATCTCAACTTTCATGGCATCAAGCCAAAGGTTTGATTCAGAACAAGCCATCGCTTGGCTATAGGAAACAGGATCATCCATGTCAGAGACGGCTACGAGAGAGTCTCCATAGGACATGTACCTGTCAGGCTTTAGAGTAGCCCTCCCACTACGTCGAAGTACTACTTGACGAGATTCTGATGAGTTAGGTTGTGTTTCAATTGGGGTAAGAACAGTTCTTACAGATGAGGTAGAAGCTTCCTCACCCAACTTTTCTTCAAGCACAATTTTGCTTCTAGGTTTTGCATCGTTCATAAAGTCCTCCTCAAGGAAACGAGCATTCGTGTTAACGAAAGTCTTATCGTCCTCGGGACTATAGAATGTAAAACCCTTGGTTTCCTTTGGATATCCAACGAACAGACACAATTCTCACCTACTAGCCAACTTGTTAGTCTTTTGCCTTAGCACGTGTGCAGGGCGACCCCAAATTCGGATGTGGCTCAGATTTACTTTACGGCCAGTCCATCGTTCATAAGGAGTACCAAGAACCGTTTTGGACGGAACTTGGTTCAGAATGTAAGCGGCTGTTTCGAGGGCATATCCCCAAAAGGAAAGAGGGAGTGATGAGTAACTCATCATTGATCTAACCATCTTCATAAGAGTTCGGTTCCTTCTCGCTGACACTCCGTTTTGGTGAGGTGTGCCACGTGCGGTAAGCTGAGAAGCGATACCTTCTTCTTTAAGAAAGTCATCGAACTGTCCAGACATATACTCACCACCTCGATCGGATCGAAGGGTTTTGATCACTTTGCCGGTTTGCTTTTCCACTAAAGCACTAAAGACCTTAAATACGTTAAAGGTCTCGGATTTGTGTTTGAGCAAATAGACAAAACCATATCGCGAGTAATCATCGGTGAAGGTAACGAAGTATTCGTATCCTCCACGTGCCTGTTGGTTGAGCGGACCACATACATCAGAATGTACTAGTTCCAGCAACTCAGTGGCTCTTCGACCCTTATCGGAGAAAGATCGCTTAGTCATTTTTCCTTCTATGCAGGATTCACAAGTAGGTAGTGAACCTATCGCAGAGGCTTGGAGTGGACCATCCCTCAAGTCTCTTAACCCTATCTAGACTGATATGACCAAGTCTTAAGTGCCATAGGTATGTTGATTTTGTTAGATCGGAGGATTCAGAAAGTTTGATCCTCTTTGGCTCCCTAATTAGATCGTCATCTATTTCGGTGTCTAAGATGGAAGGTTGAGTGGGATAGATGTAAAAAAGAGCATTCTTAATACATGCATCAGTGACAAAAGAATTATCAGGAAACGAAATACGAATTCCATTCTTAATGAACTTTAAACAATAATCTTACTCAAGAAGACGAGCAACGGATATTAAGTTCTTCCCAAAGGTAGGAACAAAATAAACATTATTTAAGTTTAAAGTGCGGTCTTCAAAAGACAGCGTTACGGATCCCACAGCCTTCGCAGACACCAGGCTCCCATCACCCCATTTGAAACAGAACTCGCCTTCCTCTAAACTTTTGGTTTTCTTGAAACCATTCAAGGAACAACAAATATGGTTAGTAGCAGTGGAGTCAAGAATCCACGTTGATACATTATCAGCTACTAAACATGCTTCGGTAACTAGTACAATATTATGTTCCTTTGCTTTGAGACAGTTCTTTTTATCAGCCTTGTAAGGTCTCTTCTTAGTTCCAGAGGCGGAGGCTTTTTGCTCAGTAGCATGTGCCTCTCCTTGATTCCTCTTTCTCTTAGTGAGACCTACAGCAGTGTGAAGTTCCATCATAAGCTTGGTAACAGTGTACTCTAGCTTGTTTATGGAGTAGTTCATCTTGGAGGTATCAAGAGATGCGGGGAGAGTTTCTAAGATCGTATCTATGACATTCTTCCCATCAGTCTCAGATCCTAGGATTTCCATTTTATTCAGAAAACTAATGATCAGTATCATAAAGTCTCTAACAGGAGTCCTAGCCTTCATATGACAGTTCATAAACTGTCTGACTGCTTGTTGCTTTGCTTGACGCCCTTGCCCTCCAAACATCTCAAGGAGATTGTAGAGCATTTCGGCGGCAGTCTCAATGTCACGATGTTGCTCTTTCAGCATATTGTTCATAGATGCCAATATATAGCACCTCACAATCTCATCGGATCGAAGCCAGGCCGCTAAGGCGTCATTGTCCTCTTGAGTCGAATCATCATTCGTCAGAGGAGGACACGGGGTGGTGAGTACCCATTTGTGCTTGTTAATGGTAAGGATGATGTCGAGGTTATGTTTCGAGTCTATGTAGTTTTCGTTTTCGAGTTTGTTCGAGGAAAGGATAAACGAGAGAAGGTTAAGAGACATATTGCTTATATAAGTTGAAACAAGTTTATGATTAGTCTTTGGTTTAGAATTTAAGTTTGTTTAAGACTTTATAAAATCCAAAGGTGTTATAAGCCAAACGATAATTTACTCCTTCAAGGGAAGGCCGCAAAAAATCTCCATTTATAAGTAAATGACACATCATTAATGCTTAGCCAAGATGTCAATACACCAAATTTTGACTAGCCACCTTGTAAATTGGTTTGATCACTCACATCCTTTCGCAGGGCCTCGAGGGAGGATTACTAGGGATTGAGTCTAAGTGTGTAACCAACCACTTAGTCCAAGAGATCGACTTTGAAAAACAATCCGCCGAGGGGAGGTCTTGTCTCATCGTCTCACTCTCGGACTTAGCTCATTGAGCAATGATCAGAGCAAAGCGCCCTTGAGTACTCTCATTTAAGAGAGGGCCACGAGGGTGACTCTTAGTCTGGCGACACTTGCACTTTTCATTAGTGTTGGAGATCGTGGGTTACAAAGAACAAGTATAACCCTCCCACTTAGTTTTTGGAGTTGGTACATCGACTCTTATAAGTTCGGAAACGGATTTCCTAGTTAGAGAGCGACGGAGCGGACAACTAGAAGAGAATCCTAGATTTTCATGTTCAGAGCAGTATTAGTGCATAAAGGCACAAGGTACATACTCCATCTTTTCCTATTTTCTATTTCGGGAAAGTGCATGAGGGAAGTGTGAACTTCAACTCACTCGAACACTTGAAAGTTTGAGATTACACATCTTTTTATTTTTCGGCTTGTCTACAAGGAGACCTCCCACTCAAATTTTCAAGAGCATATAGATTTTGAACATATGTGATATAGATATAGTTTTGAAAAAATTTTGAAAACTTATTTGATTTGGATGACAAAATATTTTCAAGTTTGAAAATGAAAACGGTTTCTCAAAATTCTAACTAGTTTTGTAAAAACTCAATTTCAATTAAACTTTCAAAAATCAAAACATTTTAATCTCACACATCATGTTTATAATCTTATAAAAAAAAATTTGCTCAAGAAAATTTTCTCATTGGTAGTAGGGCTGAAAATCCGGATTTCTAAAAACTGGACTTTCGGAACAGCCGCGCACCTCGGAGTAAAATCGCCATAACTGGTGGCTCCTATGTTCTTTTGAGCCGAAACCGGTGGCATTGGACAGAGGACAGACAGAGCGTTAATTTGATTCAAGAATCTTTAAATTTAGATATCTGAGCAGAGAGTTATGCCACTTTTACTGCGGATTTTATTCCAGCTCGAAGAAAAAGAAATAATTAAAGCTTGGTCCTTTTTAGGTGCGAAAAAGAATCGAGTGTAACGGAACATTTTAGGATGTTGTTAAGGCTTTTATTTGTGTTTTATTATCAGGGTAATAACATGGTATAAAAGAAATAACAACAAGCATAAAACGATTCAAGTAAAAATAAGAAACTAGTAAGACAACAAAACTAGTCACAAAATTTTACTCGAAAAAATCTCAAACCTTTAAAACACGCTTTTCAATATAAAAAATTAAAAACTTTTAGAACTGATTCTAATGTGTTTTAACATAATCCCAAACTCATAGAAAATCAACATGATTTTTAATTTAAAGGCAAGAGCAATAAATTAAAAAAAATCTAAGAAAACAATTCTAACTTGTCACAAAATTAGTAAACTTTCGAAAACGATTTTCAAGCTCATAATTTTAAATACATGTACATGCATATCTTTGACCATAGCTCTGATACCGTTTGTTGGAATCGATCTAGGGTTTAAGAAAAAGTTTAACGCTTCGTAAAGCGGCGGAATTTTAAAAATTTTCTTTTACAAGTAAAACAGTTTTTACTAACCTAGACAAAGAGCAAGCACATGTAAATAAAAACTATTATGAGCATAGAAGTTTACTAACCTTTTAGACGCTTGAATGTTGAGAAGCTTTTGGAAAAAGGTTGCAACGTTCATCTCCCCTCGCAGCACTTCTCTCTTCCTTCCTCGGCAACTCGAGCAACCATGAAAGTTTCTATCACTAAATCACTCGAGAGAAAAGGAATTAGTGTGTGGGCACTTTTAAACACGACGACTCAAGAACAAGTCTTAGAGTCGAAGAGCTAAAACACTAGGTCAAATGTGGACCTAGGTGCCAAAACAAAAACCGAAAATAACTAGAGAGAGAGAGAGAGAGAGAGGATCGGCCAACAATGTCTAGAAAGAGAGTCTCTCAATCTCTAACTTATGTGGGATGACTAGAATGAGAGGAATGAGGCCTCTATTTATAGGGGAGGCATGAGCAAATCTTATTTCCTCTTTTCTACCCATGTTGGACGTTCATAACATGTCATGCAAGTCCTTGGATTTGTTTCCTCATTTGTTCTCTCTTAGTTGGCCGAAAATGCACTTTCCTTCTAAAGGAAATTTGTTTCCTCTTTTTCTTTTGGCAAGTATCTTCATACATCAATGCACAAAATAAACTCTCTTTCCCACTATGGCATGAATGAAATTCAGCCTTATTTTCCTTGGGTTGGACGAAATTTGAGCTTCTAGAAGGAGCTTCTAGATGTTTCTTCATTTGTTCATGACAACATAAGAAAAGCCCATTAAGAATTTTCAAGTAAAATTCTATGAAATGAAATTAATACTCAAGGCCCAATTACACTAATATGGCTGAGTAATATTTATTTCATTTGTCATCATATGACAATGTCAAAAATAATTTATTGACATTCATTTTGTCCTATGTCCAAAAAGACCAAAATACCCTTTTGACAATTTTCGTAAAACTTGTCTCGTTCTTGTTTTGACTTAGCTTCTAGTTTAACTATTCCTACTCGATGTGATTTGTGATAGTGACCTTATGGATCCAAATGAACAAAGCTTGAGCTAAAAACTTGGACTCAAAAGTTCTCAAACTTAATGCCAACTGACTCCACTAAAGAGTTGACACTGAAAATCTCTCGGTTCAAATGAATTTATTTTCTACTCAAGAATTCAACCAAATTATGATGAGTGGATCCACTGAATATTATCTATGTTTACCCTTCATGAATATCATCAGCTAGTCGGGATTACGAAATTACCATTTTACCCTTCTAGCTGTTATTTCCTCAACTCCTTTGTCGCTTGTGAATAAGTCAAAAACAATGTATTGACGAGGAGCTGACAAGTCACATTGTTTCATCAAAAAGAGTCAAGACTCAATTTGGACACTGGCCAGTTCATTTATTCACATTCCAAGGAACAAAGCATGAGGTGATATACATTGCATTTCAGCAATCATGTACATGAATTCCATATCTATGAGAACTTCACAAAGTTACTCATGACATTCTCACAACTTAGTACTTCACCAATAGGCCCTGCTCAGAATCACATAGTGAGTCCGAACTCTGACTTTCTCAAATGAGAATACGTAAGTTGTGAAATGGCATGTCTCATTTAAGGATTAAGGTAAGCATGATGCAATTCCTACATAGTGACTTCGAGACATAAGAAGTTAAATGGTTTGTTCTTATCCTGTCTCTATAAGTGCACTGGTCAATTCAGTACCTTCCGAAGATACCTAGAAGAACCATAGAGTCTCCAACTCTCAATGCCCCATAACCAGACATCATAGATTCTCCTAGCAAACATACTGAGGTCAATAGTCCTTTGACCCTTAGATTGCGAATATATCGTTTTAAGCAAACTACGAAGAGTTTGTTCATGCAAATCTACATTTGTCTCTTCGTAAGTTGTTTAGTTTGTTTATGGACTAAAGACTAAGGTTTTATCATAAAGCTTCAGACAAGGAAGTTTGAATGAACGTTTCAACTTTTTATTAATGAATAAGAAATTACAAGCAAGAGTCTTCATGAGACTTTATTACATCAAATGTACAAAATAAAGACTACAACTCTTCTTGTGGGCACCATTGACAACAAAAGACGCCTTGGCGGTCTGTCTCCGCTCCGATGAGATGTGAGGTGTTGACATGCTCTACAATCTCCATGAGATGTTTGGAGGGCAAGGGCGTCAAACCAGACAGCAAGCAATCAGACAGTTTATGAACTGTCGCATGAAGGCTGGGACCCCTGTCAGGGACCATATGATGCTCATCATTAGTTACCTAAATGAGAGGGAAATCCTAGGATCTGAAAAATGATAGGGAGACCATAATAGATATGATCTTGGAAACTCTCCCCGAATCTTTTGATACCTTCAAGCTGAACTACTCCATGAACAAGCTAGAGTACAGTGCTACCAAGCTTATGAAAGAGCTTCACACTGCTGAAGGTCTCACTAAGAGAAAGAGGAATAAGGAGTGACACGTGCTACTGAGCACAAAGCCTCCGCCTCTAGATTTAAGAAGAGACCTCACAAGGCCAAGAAGAAGAACTGTGCTGCCTATCTCAAAGCAAAGGAACATAGTATTGTACTAATTACCAAGGCATGCTTAGTAGCTGATAATGTATCAACGTGGATTCTTGACTCCGCTGCTACTAACCATATTTGTTGTTCCTTGACTGGTTTCAAGAAAACCAAAAGCTTGGAGGAAGGCGACTTCTGCTTCAAATGGGGTGATGGGAGCTTAGTGTCTACGAAGGTTGTGGGATCAGTGATGTTGTCTTTCGAAGACCGCATTTAAACTTGAATAATGTTTATTTTGTTCCTTCCTTTTGGAAGAACTTAATATTTGTTGCTCGTCTTCGTGAGCAAGATTATTGTTTAAAGTTTATTAAGAATAGAATTCGTATTTCGTTTCCTGATAATTCTTTTGTCACTGATGCATGTATGAAGAATGCACTTTTTTACATGTAACCCATGCAACCTTCTCTTGTAAACACTGAAATAGATAATGATCTAGTTAGGGAGCCAAAGAGGATCAAAGTTTCTGATTCCTCCGATCTAACAAACTCAACATATCTTTGGCACTTAAGACTTGGTCATATCAGTCTAGACAGGATTAAGAGACTTGTGAGGGACGGTTCTCTCCAAGCCTCTGCAATAGGTTCACTACCTACTTGTGAATCTTGGATAGAAGGAAAAATGACTAAGCGACCTTTCTCCGATAAGGATCGAAGAGCCACTGAGTTGCTGGAACTAATACATTCTGATGTGTGTGGTCTGCTCAGTACACCGGCACGGGGAGGATACGAATACTTCGTCACCTTCACTGATGATTACTCAAGATATGGTTTTGTATATTTGCTCAAACACAAATCCGAGACCTTTAATGTATTTGAGGTCTTTAGGGCTTTAGTGGAAAAGCAAACTGGCAAACAGATCAAAACTCTTCGATCTGATCGAGGAGGTGAGTACATGTCTTGAGAGTTCGATGAATTTCTTAAAGAAGAAGGTATCGTTTCTCAGCTTACCGCACCTGGCACACTTCAACAAAACGGAGTGTCAGAGAGAAGAAGCCGAACTCTTATGGAGTGGTTAGATCAATGATGAGTTACTCCTCACTCCCTCTTTCCTTTTGGGGATATGCCCTCGAAACAGCTGCATATATTCTGAACCAAGTTCCGTCTAAAATGGTTCCTGGTACCCCTTATGAACGACTGATTGGCCGTAAAGCTAGGCCGCATCAAAATTTGGGGTTGCCATGCACACGTGCTGAAGCAAAAGACCAGCAAGTTGGCTAGTAAGTCAGAATTGTGTCTGTTCATTGGAAATCCAAAGGAAACCAAATGTTTCACATTCTATAGTCCCGAGGACGACAAGACTTTCATTAGCACAAACGCTCGTTTCCTTGAGGGGGACTTTATGAAAGATGTAAAACTTAGAAGCAAAATTGTGCTTGAAGAAAAGTTGGGTGAGGAAGCTTCTACCTCATATGTAGGAACTGTTCTTACCCCAACTGAAACACAACCCAACTCATCCGAACCTCATCAAGTAGTACTTTGACGTAGTGGGAGGGCTTCTCAGAAGCCTGACAGGTACATGTCTTATGGAGACACTCTCGTAGTTGTCTCTGACATGGATGATCCTGTTTCCTATAGCCAAGCGATGGCTTGTTTTGAATCAAACCTTTGGCTTGCTACCATGAAAGTTGAAATGCACTCGATGTATGTCAACAAAGTCTGGAAACTTATAGACCTTCTTGAAGGGATTAAACCCGTAGGGTGTAAGTGGATATATAAGAAGAAAAAGGGGTCCGGATGGGAATGTCGAGACATTCAAAGCACGACTAGTGGCTTAGGGATATACCCAAAAGCAAGCGATTGACTATGAAGAAACCTTCTCGCCAGTCACGATGCTTAAATCCATTCGCATACTTCTATCCATGGCTGCAGCTCTCGATTATGAGATCTGGCAAATGGATGTCAAGACTGCCTTCCTGAATGGCAATCTTGACGAGCGCATTTATATGGCTCAACCAGACGGTTTCGTGGAAAAAGGTCAAGAGACCAAGGTTTGTGAATTGCTTCCATTTATGGATTGAAGCAAGCATCTAGGTCATGGAATATAAGATTCAATGAAACTGTGAAGAGCATCGGTTTTAAGTAGTCAATAGATGAGCATGTGTTTACAAGTTAATACACGAAGGCAAAGTTGTGTTTCTGGTACTATATGTCGATGATATATTACTCATAGGTAACGACGTGGGTAAGTTATCTGAGCTTAAGGTCTGGCTGGCAAAGCAATTCGATATGAAGGATCTAGGAGAAGCCGCGTACATTCTGGAGATCCAAATCTTTCGAGATAGGAAAAATCGGACCCTGTCGCTCTCTCAAGCATCTTATATTGATAAGGTGATGGATCGCTTCTCGATGCAAAACTCCAAGAAGGGCCAAACACCATTTGGGCATGGAGTCTCACTCTCTAAGGACCAGTCTCCCAAGACTTCAAAACAGATTGAGGACATAAGAAAAATTCCTTACGCCTCAGCCGTAGGAAGTCTCATATATGATATGCTTTGCACTAGACCAGATACTGTTTCGCAGTTGGCGTAGTTATCCATTTTCAATCCAACCCTGGACCCGAGCACTGGATTGCAGTTAAGCATGTTCTTAAGTATCTTCAAAGAACTAGGAACTTGATGCTTGCATATTCAGGTACTGACCTGACTAAGACTGTTGGAATCGATCTAGGGTTTAAGAAAATAATTAACGCTTCGGTAAGCGGCGGAATTTTAAAAATTTTCTTTTACAAGTAGAAACGGTTTTTTACTAACCTAGACAAAAGAGCAAGTACACGTAATTAAAAACTATTATAAGCTAAGAAGTTTACTAACCTTTCTTGAAGCTTGATCTTTGAGAAGCTCTTAGAAAGTTGCAACGCTCGTCTCCCCTCGCAGCACGTCTCTCTTTCTTTCCTCGGCACCTCGAGCAACCACGAAAGTTTCTATCACTAAATCACTCGAGAGAAAAGGAATTAGTGAGTGGGCACTTTTAAACACTACGACTTAAGAACGAGTCTTGAAGTCACAGAGCTAAACTCTAGGTCAAATGAGGACCTAGGTGCCAAGACGAAAATCGAAAATAAACTAGAGAGAGAGAGAGAGGAGTTCGGCCAAAGTTCTAGAGAGAGAGTCTCTCAAATCTCTTAAACTTGGATGATTTTAATTGTGAGGAAATGAGGCTCCTATTTATAGGAGAGGTCTCACCTTCAATAAGGTAGTTTCCTCTTCTATAGAATATCACATATTCATGAGCCAATTTCCTCTTTTCCCTCTTGAGACACTCGGCCAAACAAGGGCTTCTAGAAGCCTTGATTTGTTTCCTATTTTGTTCATGGCTTGCCTTTTTCTCAACTTGGCCGATTCCGTTATGCATCCCATATGCAAATTTGTTTCCTCTTTTTCTTTTGGCAAGTATCTTGATACATTTATGCACAAAATAATCTCTCCTATTTCTCTATAGGGTAGGCGCCCATATTTTCTAGAAAAGGCTTCTAGAATTTTCTTCACTTGTTCATGACAACATAAGAAAAGGCCCATTTAGAATTTTCAATAAAATTCTTATGAAATGAAATTAATTCACCAGGCCCAATGATCAAGTCATGGCCGAGTGACATTAAGTCATCAAATGAACCTGTCAAAAAATTTATTGACATTCATTTCACCCTTTATCTCAAAAGACAAAAATACCCTTTTGACTATTTTCGTTCTTGTTTTGACTTAGCTTCCAGTTTAACTATTCCTATCGATGTGATTCGTGACAGTGACCTCATGGACCCAAATGAACAAAGCTTGAGCTAAACACTTTGACTCAAAAGTTCACAAACCTTTTCCAAGTTTAGCTTAATGCCAACTGACTCCACTAAAGAGTTGACACTGAATCTCTCGGTTCAAATGAATTTATTTTCTACTCAAGAATTCGACCTAATTATGATGAGCGGATCCACTGAATATTATCTATGTTTACCCTTCATGAATGTCATCAGCTAGTCGGGATTTACTAAATTACCATTTTACCCTTCTAGCTGTTATTTCCTCAACTCCTTTGTCGCTTGTGAATAAGTTAGAAACAATGTATTGACGAGGAGCTAACAAGTCACATTGTTTCATCCAAAAGAGTCAGGACTCAATTTGGACACTGGCCAGTTCATTTATTCACACTCCAAGGAACAAAGCATGAGGTGACATACATTGCATTTCAGCAATCTTGTACATGAATTCCATATCTATGAGAACTTCACAAAGTTACTCATGACATTCTCACAACTTAGTACTTCACCAATAGGCCCTGTTCGGAATCACATAGTGAATCCGAACTCTGACTTTCTCAAATGGGAATACTAAGCTGTGAAATGGCATGTCTCATTTCAGGATTAAGGTAAGCATGATGCAATTCATACGTAGTGACTTCGAGACATAAGAGGTTAAATGGTTTGTTCTTATCTTGTCTCTAGAAGTGCACTGGTCAATTCAGTACCTTCGGAAGATACCTAGAAGAACTATAGAGTCTCCAACTCTCAATGCCTCATAACCAGACATCATAGATTCTTCTAACAATCATACTGAGGTCAATAGTCCTTTGACCCTTAGATTGCGAATATATCGTTTTAAGCAAACTACGAAGAGTTTGTTCATGCAAATCTACATTTGTCTCTTCGTAAGTTGTTAAGTTTGTTTATGGACTAAAAGACTATGGTTTTATCATAAAGCTTCAAACAAAGGAAGAATGAATGAACGTTTCAACTTTATTAATGAATGAATAGGCAATTACAAGCAAGAGTCTTCATGAGACTTTATTACATCAAATGTACAAAATAAAGATTACAACTCTCCTTGTGGGCACCATTGACAACAAACTCCCACTTGACTCAAAGAAGATGTGTGTAGTCTTTCATGCCTAATCCCTCACGATGTTGGTCGAAGACCTTGTTCGCTAGGGCCTTGGTGAATGGATCTGCGAGGTTGTCCACCGTTGAGATCTTCTTCACTTCCACGTCTCTGCGCTGCACGATCTCTCGAATCAAATGGTATTTCCTCTCAATATGCTTAGAGCGCTTATGGCTTCGAGGTTCCTTTGAGTTAGCGACAGCCCCACTATTATCACAATAAAGGGTCATGGGCTCGTCGACGTTTGGAACAACTTCCAAATACTTAAGGAACTTTCTAAGCCATACAGCCTCTTTGGATGCTTCACAAGCAGCCACATATTCTGCTTCCATTGTGGAGTCAGCAATGCAAGATTGCTTAATACTTCTCCACACAACAGCTCCACCATTAAGGATGAACACAGATCCCGAAATGGATTTCCTGGAATCCTTATCCGCTTGAAAATCAGAGTCGGTATATCCTGTCATAGTCAGGTCAGTACCTGAGTATGTAAGCATCAAGTTCCTAGTTCTTCGAAGATACTTAAGAACATGCTTAACAGAAATCCAGTGCTCGGGTCCAGGGTTGGATTGGAAACGGCTAACTACGCCAACGGCGAAACAGATGTCAGGTCTAGTGCAAAGCATAGCATACTCAGGCTTCCTACGGCAGAGGCGTAAGGAATCTTCCTCATGTCTTCAATCTCTTGTGCAATCTTGGGAGACTGGTCCTTAGAGAGTGAAACTCCATGCCTAAAGGGTGTTTGACCCTTCTTTGAGTCTTGCATCGAGAAGCGATCCATCACCTTATCAATATAAGATGCTTGAGAGAGCGACATGGTCCGATTTTTCCTATCTCGAAAGATTTGGATCTCCAGAATGTACGCGGCTTCTCCTAGATCCTTCATATCGACTTGCTTTGCCAGCCAGACCTTAAGCTCAGATAACTTACCCACGTCATTACCAATGAGTAGTATATCATCGACATATAGCACCAGAAGCACAACTTTGCCTTCGTGTATTAACTTGTAAACAGAAGGCTTATCTATTGACTGTTCAAAGCCGAAGCTTTTCACAGTTTCATCGAATATGATATTCCATGACCTAGATGCTTGCTTTAATCCATAAATGGACTTAAGCAACTCACAAACCTTGGTCTCTTGACCTTCTTCCTTGAAACCGTCTGGTTGAGCCATGTAAATGCGCTCGTCAAGATTTCCATTCAGAAAGGCTGTCTTGACATCCATTTGCCAGATCTCATAGTCGAGAGCTGCAGCTATGGATAGGAGTATGTGGATGGATTTAAGCATCGCGACTGGCGAGAAGGTTTCTTCATAGTCAATCCCTTCTTGTTGGGTATAATCCTTCGCCACAAGTCGTGCTTTGAACGTCTCGACGTTCCCATCAGGACCCATTTTCTTCTTGTATATCCACTTACACCCTACGGGTTTAATCCCTTCAGGAAGGTCTACAAGTTTCCAGACTTTGTTGACATACATCGAGTGCATTTCAACTTTCATGGCGTCAAGACAAAGGTTTGATTAAGAACAAGTCATCGCTTGGCTATAGGAAACAGGATCATTCATGTCAGAGACGGCTACAAGAGAGTCTCCATAAGACATGTACCTGTCAGGCTTTTGAGTAGCCCTCCCACTACATCGAAGTACTACTTGACGAGATTCTGATGAGTTAGGTTGTGTTTCAGTTGGGGTAAGAACAGTTCTTACAGATGAGGTAGAAGCTTCCTCACCCAACTTTTGTTCAAGCACAATTTTGCTTCTAGGTTTTGCATCCTTCATAAAGTCCTCCTCAAGGAAACGAGCATTCATGCTAACGAAAGTCTTATCGTCCTCGGGACTATAGAAGGTGAAACCCTTGGTTTCCTTTGGATATCCCACAAACAAGCACAATTCTGACCTACTAGCCAACTTGCTAGTCTTTTGCCTTAGCACGTGTGCAGGGCAACCCCAAATTCTGATGCGGCCAAGATTCACTTTACGGCCAGTCCATCGTTCATAAGGAGTACCAGGAACCGTCTTGGACGGAACTTGGTTCAGAATATAAGCGGCTGTTTCGAGGGCATATCCCCAAAAGGAAAGAGGGAGTGATGAGTAACTCATCATTGATCTAACCATCTCCATAAGAGTTCGGTTTCTTCTCTCTGACACTCCGTTTTGTTGAGGTGTGCCAGGTGTGGTAAGCTGAGAAGTGATACCTTCTTCTATAAGAAAGTCATCGAACTCTCCAAACATATACTCACCACCTCGATCAGATCGAAGGGTTTTGATCACTTTGCCAGTTTGCTTTTCCACTAAAGCCCTAAAGACCTTAAATACGTTAAAGGTCTCGGATTTGTGTTTGAGCAAATAGACAAAACCATATCGCGAGTAATCATCGGTGAAGGTAACGACGTATTCGTATCCTCCACGTGCCTGTTGGTTGAGCGGACCACATACATCAGAATGTACTAGTTCCAGCAACTCAGTGGCTCTTCGACCCTTATCGGAGAAAGGTCGCTTAGTCATTTTTCCTTCTATGCAGGATTCACCAGTAGGCAGTGAACCTATTGCAGAGGCTTGGAGTGGACCGTCCCTCACAAGTCTCTTAATCCTATCTAGACTGATATGACCAAGTCTCAAGTGCTAGAGGTATGTTGATTTTGTTAGATCGGAGGATTCAGAAAGTTTGATCCTCTTTGGCTCCCTAATTAGATCGTTATCTATTTCGGTGTCTAAAAGAGAAGGTTGAGTGGGATAGATGTAGAAAAGAGCATTCTTCATACATGCATCAGTGACAAAAGAATTATCAGGAAATGAAATACGAATTCCATTCTTTATGAACTTTAAACAATAATCTTGCTCGAGAAGACGAGCAACGGATATTAAGTTCTTCCCAAAGGTAGGAACAAAATAAATATTATTCAAGTTTAAAGTGCGGTCTTCAAAAGATAGCATCACGGATCCCACAGCCTTCGCCGACACCACGCTCCCATCACCCCACTTGAAGCAGAAGTCGCCATCCTCTAAGCTTTTGCTTTTCCTAAAACCAGTCAAGGAGCAGCATATATGGTTAGTAGCAGCGGAGTCAATAATCTACGATGATACATTATCAGCTACTAAATAAGCTTCAGTAACAAGTACAATACCTTTTACTTTTGTTTTGAGGTAGGCAGGACATCTCCTACGCCAGTGACCAGGCTCATTGCAGTGGTGGCACTTGTCTTTAGACTTGTCCACCTTCGGAGCCTTTGGCGCCTTCTTCTTCGTTTAAACCTTAGGTTGGTTCTTCTTCTCGGCATTGCGAGGTCTCTTCTTAGATCCAGAGGTGGAGGCAGTAGCATGTACTTCTCCTTGAGCCCTCTTTTTCTTAGTGAGTGCCTCAGCGGTTTGAAGTTCCTTCATGAGCTCGGTAACAGTGTACTCTAGCTTGTTCATGGAATAATTCAATTTGAAGGTATCAAAGGTTTCGGGGAGAGTTTCCAAGATCATATCTATTTTAGTCTCCCCATCAATCTCGGATCCAAGGATCTCCATCTCGTTTAGATAGCTAATGATCAGCATCATATGATCTCTAACGGGAGTTCCAGCCTTCATACGACAGTTCATGAATTGTCGGACCGCTTGTTGCCTAGCTTGACGTCCTTGCCCTCCAAACATCTCATGGAGATTGTAGAGCATATCGGTGGCAGTTTTGTAATCACGATGTTGTTGTTGCAACACATTGTTCATCGATGCCAGAATGTAGCACCTCGCAATCTCATCGGATCGAAGCCAGGCCGCCAGGGCGTCTTTTTCCTCTTGCGTCGAATCTTCATTCGTTTGAGGACAGGGGGTGGTGAGCACCCATTTGTGCTTGTCGACAGTAAGGACTATGTCGAGGTTACGTTTCTAGTCGACGTAATTGTCGCCTTCGAGTTTATTCGAGGAAAGAATGGTTGAGAGAGGGTTGAGAGACATATTGCCTATAAAAGTTGAAACAAATTTATGATTAGTCTTTGGTTTAGGATTTAAGTTTTATTAAGACTTTTATAAAATCTAAAGGTGTTATAAACCAAACGATAATTTACTCCCTCAAGAGAAGGCCGCAAAAAATCTCCTTTTATAAGTAAATGACACATCATTAATGCTAAGACAAGATGTCAATACATCAATTTTGACTAGCCACCTTTTAAATTGGTTTAATCACTCACATCCTTTCGTAGAGCCTCAAGGGAGGATTACTAGGGATTGAGCCTAAGTGTGCAACCAACCACTTAGTCCAAAAGGTCAACTTTGAAAAACAATCCCCCAAGGGGAGGCCTTGCCATCATCGTCTCACTCTCGGACGTAGCTCATTGAGCAATGATCGAAGCAAGAACGCCTTGGAGTACTCCCATTTAAGTGAGGGTCGCAAGAGCGGCTCTTAGTCCCACGTTAATTGCTTCTTTTATTAGTGTTGGGGATCGTGGGTTACAAACAACAAGTATAACCCTCCCACTTAGTTTTTGGAGTTGGTTCATCGACTCTTATAAGTTCGGAAACAGATTTTCTAGTTAGAGAGCGACAGAGCGGACAACTAGAAGAGAATCCTAGATCGACATGTTCAGAGTAGTATTAGTGCATAAAGGCACAAGGTACATACTCGATCTTTTCCTATTTTCTATTTCGGGAAAGTGCGTGAGGGAAGTGTGAACTTCAACTCACTCGAACATTTGAAAGTTTGAGATTACACATCTTTTTATTTTTCGACTTGTCTACAAGGAGACCTCCCACTCAAATTTTCAAGAGCATATAGATTTTGAACATATGTGATATAGATATAGTTTTGAAAACATTTTGAAAAATTATTTGATATGGATGACAAAATATTTTCAAGTTTGAAAGTGAAAACGGTTTTTCAAAATTCAAACTAGTTTTGTAAAAACTCAATTTCAATTAAACTTTCAAAAATCAAAACATTTTAATCTTACACATCATGTTTATAATCATATGAAAAACATTTTTTCTCATGGAAATTTTCTCATTAGAGTTCTATAACTCATGGTAGTGGGGTTTGAAAATCCGGATTTCTAAAAAACTGGAGTTTCAGACAGCCGCGCACCTCGGAGTAAAATCGCCATATCTGGCGGCTCCAATGTCCTTTCAAGCCGAATCTGGTGGCATTGGACAGAGGACAGACAGAGCTTTCATTTGATTCAATAATCATTAAATTTCGATTTCTGAGCAAGAGTTATGCCACTTTTAATGCGGGTTTACTCCAGCTCGAAGAAAAAGAAATAATTAAAGCTTGGTCCTTTTTAGGTGCGAAAAAGAATCGAGTGTAACGGAACGTTTTATGAAGGTTGTTAAAGCTTTTATTTGTGTTTTATTAGCAAGGTAATAACAAGGTATAAAAGAAATAACAACATGCATAAAACGATTCAAGTAAATAAAAGAAACTAGCAAGACAGTATAACTAGTCACAAAATTTTACTCGAAATTTCTAAAACCTTTAAAACACGTTTTTCAATATAAAAAATTAAAAACTTTTAGAACTGATTCTAATGTGTTTTAAAAACATCCCAAACTCATAGAAAATCAACATGATTTTTAATTTAAAGGCATGAGCAATAAATTAAAAAAAATCTAAGATAACAATTCTAACTTGTCACAAAATTAGTAAACTTTCGAAAACGATTTTAAAGCTCATATTTTTAAATACATGTACATGCTAATCTTTGACCATAGCTCTGATACCATTTCTTGGAATCGATCTAGCGTTTAAGAAAATAATTAACGCTTCGGTAAGCGGCGGAATTTTAAAAATTTTCTTTTACAAGTAGAAACGGTTTTTTACTAACCTAGACAAAAGAGCAAGTACACGTAATTAAAAACTATTATAAGCTAAGAAGTTTACTAACCTTTCTTGAAGCTTGATCTTTGAGAAGCTCTTAGAAATTTGCAACGCTCGTCTCCCCTCGCAGCACGTCTCTCTTTCTTTCCTCGGCACCTCGAGCAACCACGAAAGTTTCTATCACTAAATCACTCGAGAGAAAAGGAATTAGTGAGTGAGCACTTTTAAACACTACGACTTAAGAACGAGTCTTGAAGTCACAGAGCTAAACTCTAGGTCAAATGAGGACCTAGGTGCCAAGACAAAAATCGAAAATAAACTAGAGAGAGAGAGAGAGGAGTTCGGCCAAAGTTCTAGAGAGAGAGTCTCTCAAATCTCTTAAACTTGGATGATTTTAATTGTGAGGAAATGAGGCTCCTATTTATAGGAGAGGTCTCACCTTCAATAAGGTAGTTTCCTCTTCTATAGAACATCACATATTCATGAGCCAATTTCCTCTTTTCCCTCTTGAGACACTCGGCCAAACAAGGGCTTCTAGAAGCCTTGATTTGTTTCCTATTTTGTTCATGGCTTGCCTTTTTCTCAACTTGGCCGATTCCCTTATGCATCTCATATGCAAATTTGTTTCCTCTTTTTCTTTTGGCAAGTATCTTGATACATTTATGCACAAAATAATCTCTCCTATTTCTGTATAGGGTAAGCGCCCATATTTTCTAGAAAAGGCTTCTAGAATTTTCTTCACTTGTTCATGACAACATAAGAAAAGGCCCATTTAGAATTTTCAATAAAATTCTTATGAAATGAAATTAATTCACCAGGCCCAATGATCAAGTCATGGCCGAGTGACATTAAGTCATCAAATGAACTTGTCAAAAAATTTATTGACATTCATTTCACCCTTTATCTCAAAAGACAAAAATACCCTTTTGACTATTTTCGTTCTTGTTTTGACTTAGCTTCCAGTTTAACTATTCCTATCGATGCGATTCGTGACAGTGACCTCATGGACCCAAATGAACAAAGCTTGAGCTAAACACTTGGACTCAAAAGTTCACAAACACTTTCCAAGTTTAGCTTAATGCCAACTGACTCCACTAAAGAGTTGACACTTAAAATCTCTCGGTTCAAATGAATTTATTTTCTACTCAAGAATTCGACCTAATTATGATGAGCGGATCCACTGAATATTATCTATGTTTACCCTTCATGAATGTCATCAGCTAGTCGGGATTTACTAAATTACTATTTTACCCTTCTAGCTGTTATTTCCTCAACTCCTTTGTCGCTTGTGAATAAGTTAGAAACAATGTATTGACGAGGAGCTAACAAGTCACATTGTTTCATCCAAAAGAGTCAGGACTCAATTTGGACACTGGCCTGTTCATTTATTCACACTCCAAGGAACAAAGCATGAGGTGACATACATTGCATTTCAGCAATCTTGTACATGAATTCCATATCTATGAGAACTTCACAAAGTTACTCATGACATTCTCACAACTTAGTACTTCACCAATAGGCCCTGTTCGGAATCACATAGTGAGTCCGAACTCTGACTTTCTCAAATGAGAATACTAAGCTGTGAAATGGCATGTCTCATTTCAGGATTAAGGTAAGTGTTATGCCGTCATTTACATAAGGTTAAAACGACACCTTGAGTACAAAAAAACGACAAGGCAAACCATAATACAAGGGCCCGAGTCCACTATTAGAAGATTTACACTTAAAAAACATGTCCGTGCCAAGACCTTCTCGACACCAAGTACTCGGCCGCCAAGAAAAGTGACCAACCACCCGGCCGCCAAGAAAAATGACCAACCACTCGGCCGCCAAGGAAAAACCACCCGGCCGCTGAGAAAAGTGACCAACCACTCGGCCGCCAAGAAAAGTGACCGACCACTCGGCCGTCAAGGAAAGTGACCAACCACTCGGCCACCAAGAAAAGTGACCAACCACTCGGCCACCAAGAAAAGTGACCAACCACTCGGCCACCAAAGAAAGTGGCCAACCACTCGGCCACCAAAAGTAAGTGACCAACCACTCGGCCATCTACCACCCATCCGTCCCCACCCAAACTAAAAAATGAAAAGCTATAAATACCCCATCTTCATTCATTTTCAAGGTAAGTTTGGAAAAACTTACAAAACCTCTACTTCACTCCCGAAGATCGCGAAGAACCCGAAGAACACGACGAACTCGAAGGACTCGACGAATCCAACGGACTAGAAGGACTCGACGAACACGAAGAACGTGAAGAACTCGACGAACCCGAAGATCGCGAAGAACACGAAAGCGAACTAATGACGAAGTCACGAGAAACCGAGAATCTCTTTTCGGCGAGGCAAAGACGACGAGAAGAGTAGATTTCACCACACCCAACCTACGTGCGGTCATAGGGTCCGGCCCTAGACCGAACCACGGACGGTTCTAAGTGTTGACCCAAAAACGGCGTTAACAGTAAGCATGATGCAATTCATACGTAGTGACTTCGAGACATAAGAGGTTAAATGGTTTGTTCTTATCTTGTCTCTAGAAGTGCACTGGTCAATTCAGTACCTTCGGAAGATACCTAGAAGAACTATAGAGTCTCCAACTCTCAATGCCTCATAACCAGACATCATAGATTCTTCTAACAATCATACTGAGGTCAATAGTCCTTTGACCCTTAGATTGCGAATATATCGTTTTAAGCAAACTAAGAAGAGTTTATTCATGCAAATCTACATTTGTCTCTTCGTAAGTTGTTAAGTTTGTTTATGGACCAAAAGACTATGGTTTTATCATAAAGCTTCAAACAAAGGAAGAATGAATGAACGTTTCAACTTTATTAATGAATGAATAGGCAATTACAAGCAAGAGTCTTCATGAGACTTTATTACATCAAATGTACAAAAAAAAATTACAACTCTTCTTGTGGGCACCATTGACAACAAAGACGAGATATACTGAACAAGATTCACTTTGAGAAAGTTAGAGTTCGGATTCACTATGTGATTCTGAACAGGCTGGGGGTAAAAGGTACTAAAGTTCCTCGGACTTCCAGGCGGTTTTTGGGCATCTGTTACCTATTGGTGAAGTACTAAGTTATGAAGATGTCATGAGTAACTTTGTGAAGATCTCATAGATATGGAATTCATGTACCAGATTGCTGAAATGCAATGTATATCACCTGATACTTTGTTCCTTGGAATGTGAATAAATGAACTGGTCAGTGTCCAAATTGAGTCATGACTCTTTTGGATGAATCAATGTGACTTGTTAGCGCCTCGTCAATACATTGTTTCTAACTTATTCACAAGCGACAAAGGAGTTGAGGAAATAACAGCTAGAAGGGTAAAATGGTACTTTTGCAAATCCCGACTAGCTGATGATATTCATGAAGGGTAAACATAGATAATATTTAGTTGATCCACTCATCACAATTAAGTTGAATTCTTGAGTAGAAAATAAATTCATTTGAACCGAGAGATTCTCAATGTCAACTCTCTAGTGGAGTCAGTTGACATTAAGCTAAACTTGGAAATGGTTTGTGAACTTTTGAGTCCAAATATATTAGCTCAAGCTTTTTTCATTTGGATATATGAGGTCACTGTCACAGATCATATCGAGTAGGATTAGCTAAACTAGAAGCTAAGTCAAAACAAGAACGAGACAAGTTTTACGAAAATTGTCTAAAAGGTAATTTTGTCTTTTTGGACATAGGACGAAATGAATGTCAATAAATTTTTTGACATTGTCATATGATGACAAATGCCACTCGGCCATAATAAGATTTTTGGGCGTTGAGGATTAATTTCATTTCATGGAATTTTACTTGAAAATTCTTAATAGGTCATTCTTATGTTGTCATGAACAAATGAAGAAACATCTAGAAGCTCCTTCTAGAAGCCCTTAATTTCGTCCAACATAGAGAAAAAGAGAGAGTTTATTTTGTGCATTAGTGTATGAAGATACTTTCCAAAAGAAAAAGAGGAAAAAAATTTCCTCTACAAAGGAAAGAGGATTTCGGCCAAGGCTAGAAAAGAAGCAAAAGAGGAAACAAATCCAAGTCCTTCTAGAAGGAGTTGGACGTCCAAAATAGAGAAAGAGAAGGCAAATATTTGCTCATGAATATGTGATATTCTATAGAAGAGGAAACTACATTTATGAAGGTAATCTCTCTCCTATAAATAGGTCCCTCATTCTCATTGTTTTCTCATCCCACATAAGTTAGAGATTGAGAGCTTCTCTCTCTAGACCTTGTGGCCGCCTAAATCTCTCTCTCTCTCTCTCTAGTTTTTTTCGTTTTTGTTTTGGCACCTAGGTCCACATTTGACCTAGTGTTTTAGCTCTTCGACGCTTAGACTTGTTCTTGAGTCGTCGTATTTAAAAGTGCCCACACACTAATTCCTTCTTTTCTCGAGTGATTTATGTGATAGAAACTTTCGTGGTTACTCGAGTTCCCGAAGAATGAAGAAAGACGAGCTGCGTGGGGAGACGAACGTTTCAACCTTCCTAAGGCTTCTCAACGTTCAAGCTTCACAAAGGTTAGTAAACGGGTAATGCTCTTAATAGTTTAATTTAAATTAATATAACATGTGCTTGCTCTTTGACTCGGTTAGTAAAATCGTTTTACTTGTTTAAAAGAAAATTTTTATTTTCCGTCGCTTGCTCGAAGCGTTAAATCTTTTCTTAACCCTAGATCAATTCCAACAAACAAAACGATGAACGATCCAACATCATGACTTACTCTTCTTACACATTTACAAAACACAGACAAAAATTCTAACAAAATTCAAATTTGTTTATACCGCAACAAAAAAGACTCAACATATACCATCACAAAGTTTTTGTTGACAAACTTTACAAAACATAAACAACATTCTCAACTAAACTTAAACAACACAATATTAAAAAATTGTACTAAAAGAAGGCCCATCAGGTCAAACTATTCTATATTGAATAAATCCCATTTTTACCCCCTGGATTCGTACCTCAGTTACGTTTCGCCCCCTAGACTCGAAAATGTTGCAAAACTCAACTCACAACTCAAACACGTGTTACACGGCCCCACTTCCGTCAGTATTTGGACGTTAAGTTTCACGTTTTGATGACGTGGCAAGATTTAAAAGGGTATAATAGTATTTTCTATTATTCTAAATACTTTTAAGATTTAAATATTGTTATCCTCTCTCTCTCTCTCTAAGAACACGAAATGGCCAACGTGAATCATCACCCAAACAACTCAGTAAGCCCAAGCATTCATAACAACAACATATACCATAACCAATTTTCGGCCAAACAAGCTCAACACAAGTCACAAAATCGGTCCACACAGAGGAGACGAGAGACAAAATCAACAAACCAACTCAATCAACTAAACAATTCAGAATCATCATCGAAACCCATCATCAAAACACTCAGCGAGCGAAACCTACTCATCAATTCGGAAATAAAACCTCAATCGAAAAACCCCCAATTCAACCCTAGAATCCAAAATTAAATTCCGGGAATAAAAGAAGGGGATCAGTGGGCTACCTTGGTTGTTTTTGCGCTTTCTTTCCGGTGTTCATTCCTGGTCCGACGTCTCGGTGGCTCGCGATGATGATTATTCATCTCGGTCGGAGCGCGCGTCCAGTGGTGAGTCTCGGTGGTTGGCTGGGTCGCGTTCGCAGATGAGGAGGCGGTCCGGGTGAGGGACGAGCAGGATCGGCTCGTCCAAGTTTCGCATTGAAGAATAGGGGTTTGGGGGTTGGTTGGTCGCGTGGACGAGGGGTCGGCGATTGGGTCGTCTTGAATCGCTTCCGAGCTCTTCTTCCTCAATTTCACCGAGACTCTCTTGCTCTCCTTCTCTATCGCTCACTCTTTCTCTCTTTATCACGCTCAACCTCTCTCTCTCTCTCTCTCTCTCTCTCTCTCTCTCTCTCTCTCTCTCTCTCTCTCTCTCTCTCTCTCGGCTCTCTCATTTCCTTCCTCTTTTTTTTCCTTCTTCTCCTTTGCTCGTCCTTTCTTTCCTTTCTTTCTTTCTTCTTTCTTTTTTTTGTCCGTGTCTTTTCTCTTTCTTGGGCTAGTGTTTTTTATTTTAAATTGCAACATCAATAGCAATCCGAGCTCTGCTCTTATTCACCGAAACCCAAAAAAAACCAATCTAAAGTTCAACAATTCATTCTTCTTGATTTTTCATCAAAGTTCAATAAGAGCATAGCTCATATTGCTATTGATGTTGCGATTTGGGGCTTTCTTTGTGTTTTCAGATGGGAAGCTCTGGAGAGGCGAGCAATAAGGCCATCAATGCTTCGGTGGGAGGGTTGGTTCAGGACAGAAGAAAAAGAAGAAGAAATTGATGGGACATGCCTCGGAGAAGGAGAAAGAGAAGAAGAGAAGAAAGAAGAGTTTTTTTAATTTATTATTATAAAAATAATAAAACGAGGGTATATTGATAATTGCACATATTTTAAATCTCACATGACAAAAGAACGTCCAAAATTAGACAGAAGTGGCAACGTGTAATAACGCCATTAGTTTAAGAGATTCTCAATGCAACATTTTCGAGTAGAGGGGGCGAAATGTAACCGAGGTATGAGTCCAAGGGGTAAAAATGGGATTTATTCTTCTATATTCGAAGTCTCGTTCGCATGAAGGCACTCGCCAGTCAACCCACTAATGTATCTACATATCCTACATCATAAAAATGAGTGAGCTAACGCCCAGTAAGCAGACATGATACAATGCATATGATGTCATGCTCATAGTGTTCATGTTCACAATACCACTTTCGTTTAATTTCTCATCTCTTTCTATCTCGAAAACTCTTGCTTAATCACGCTCGCAGCACATTTATAAGTCTCTACCTTGGTCACTCTCTTTTTCTCGAATTGTGAGGGCGCTCCCACTCACGACCTCATATCTTAATCACACCCACATTATTGTTATAAGCATCTACTTTGTGCTCCCTCTCGCATCGTGAGGGTGCTCTCACTCACGGGCCCCGATCATGAGAGGCACTTCCCAGTCATGAACCTAGGGCTGACACCCTATACCCAAGAGTTAGTGAGAGTGATTCCACGAGCATCGTGAGGGCGTTCCCACTCACGAGCCCTTCTCTTACATTTTTTAGATTAGGTGGGTTCATAAATGCAAATGAAATAAATACAACAATAACATATCATTTCATGTAAATGCAAGCACATAGCAAACACACACACAACACTGTTTTTGCGATGCTGTTGCAATGATTCAACTTAGTTGGTTCACGACCAAGAATGCATGTTACTTCCAAACGCAATCTTTCACATGGCAACTCTACGTATTGTGTTCCTTTTAATCCAACTTCGGTAATCTTCCACTTCATTTTCTCCAGCGAAATCCGAAGCTCTTCTTTGCACCGTCTGCTCTCAATCACAACGGAGACAAGTTTCAACTTCCTCGGCCTCCTCTCCTTCTTATTCGTGTTCTTCTCCTTCTCTAGTTTTCTCTCTCGGTCTTTCTCTCTTTTCTTCTCTTTTTTCGTTTATGTCCGTGCTTTAGTCTGCAAGGACAAATGAGAGAGAAAGGGAATTTCAAATCCTTATGGATTAAGGAAATAGGCTTCTTGAATTTTTCTTTTCGGTCCTCCTTGTTTTGCATTTTAATCATTTCTTCTTTTTCACCTTCATTTTTATCCTAAATCCACTTCTCTCTGAACTCTTTCTGGCAATTGGGTCCAAAAAATTTAAATATTATTATTTCATCCATAGGTAAATGGAAATATTATAGAAAATAAATCGAGAAAATTCTCTGCTCGATTTAATTTATGTCAAATATATTTAAGTCGATTTTGAATATTCATTCGCTTCGAGGTTTTCCCTAAACACTCGAGAATTCATCAAAATCTTCTTTCGATAAATTAAACTATATCGATTTGAGCTCGAATTTCTAGAAAAATATTTCAAAACGTTTCATTTAATTGATTTTAGCTAAGCTTTGCCTCAAATTGGCTTTGAAATTACTTATTACACTTAAGCAAATATGGCAATTACATTGGGCATTAAACCTAACACCTATAAGTTAATTTGTTCTTTTAGTTTTATCAAGTCTGATTTATATTTTCTTATTTTCAAGTCCATGTCCTAGTTGTCATAATCTCATTTTTGGCGTCCTTCTTTGTACAACGCTTATTAGAGGTACTCTGAATTTTTTTCTTTTAGTTCGTTTCTAATTTAATAATTTTTTTTAGAAAGTGTTATTAAATTTTAAGAAATTGCTAAAAATTTATTAAAACGTTGAAATAATAAAGAACGTGACAGAAATTATTTGCACATTTGAACTTGTTAAAATTTTGTTGGAATCTCTTATAAAGTTTGTAATATTTTTAGTGAATTGAAATTCTCAGAACTTATATATTTTTTGGCAAATAAAAAACTTGAATTTTTATATATGAGATAGTTTGAATATTTAATTCGTTATATTTAAAAAAATGTTGAAATTTGAGATTGATAGTGTTTTAAAATTTCAATTAGTTAGAAACAGTTTTGTTTTTAGTAATGAGGCTCATTTTTCTAGTAGTTAACTGTTAAGATTGTTTCTAGTGGTAAAAAGTACATTCTTGGTTTTGGGTGCTGATATTGTAGGGAAACTTAGCCGAAATGAATGAAAGAAGTTGAGAATTTTCTTAAATGAGAGAGAGAGAGAGAGAGAGAGAGAGAGAGAGAGAGAGAGAGAGAGAGAGAGTTGATTTAATTTAATTTCATTGAAATAAGATAGCATCAATCGAATCCATTGTAACTATTTTGGGTGTTCGTATGTGATTATGAAACAATTTCATCAGGGTAATGCTAAAAGAGGAAATGTCGGTATAAATACCTAATATTTTCGGAAACATAACTTAAATACTCATTCTTTTTTTTTCGCGGCAAAAATACCTATTGTTAGGTTTCAATTCCACAGTTGAATAAATCCGTTAAATCTAACGGAAATTCACATGAAAACCTCAAATTAAACATGATTTAACGTTTTTCTTATACAATTAACTTAAAAATTAATAATATCATTTTTAATAATAATTTTTTAATTATAAATGAATTTTATGTTATAATTAGACATTAATAGTATTATTAAAACGATTTCATATTCATTTATTTATATTAATCATGTTTGAAAATATTTTTTATTAAAATTTTATAACAACACAAATAACTATTCGTAATAAATCAAATTTGTTAAATAAATCGTACTAACCATTCAAAAATTTGAATTAATATGTATTATACAGAATGTAGAATCATTTTTTTATCTATTTTATCGAAAATTTTATAACAAAATAATTAACTAAAAATAACTTTGTTATTATAATCAAGCAATAAATAATATTACTAAAAACGTTTTTTATATTAAAAAATCAATTAAACATTTTTCAATAAAAAGAATATTTTCATACTTGATTAATATAAATAAATATAAAATCGTTTTAATAATACTATTAATGTCTAATTATAATATAGAAGTCGTTCATAATTAAAAAAAAAATATTATTAAAATGATGTATTAATTTGTAGTTATTTTTATGAAAAAAAACATTAAACCATGTTTAATTTAAGCATTTCATGTGGATTTCTGTTAGATTTAACGGATTTATTTAACGTTGGAACTGAAACCTGACATTAGGTATTTTTGCCGCGAAAAAAAGAATAGATATTTGGGGAATTGACACCAACAATTAGGGTTGTATAAAACCGAACCGAAAATCGGATAAAACCGATATCCAAACCGAACCGAAACCGAAATTTGGAGCCACGTCAGCTAATCGAAATTCGGATTCGGATAACCGATCCGGTTTACAAAACTGGACCGGATATTGGATTTAATTTTTGGAAAATCTGGATATCGGTTATTTAACCGATTTTTTTTAATTAAAAATAAATATATATTAAAAAAAGACTTGATCCTGTTGTATTGCGAGAATACATGGATGAAGTGGAAACACTAAATGATTCTAAGCAAGTTGTTTCGGGTAAGATAATTAATTTGATATTTTATTTGACATATTCATTTGTTGTTTGTTTATTAAAAAAAATTATTTTAAATTTATGTCATTATTATTAACATATGATGGTCAAGTTGTCATAGAATAACAAACTTCTCATATATCAACTCCTACTGTTACTACAACTTGATTATGTGATCTATAAAGGTAACATACAAATTCAATTGTTGTATGGTTTATTATGATCATTAGGGTTGTAATTTTAATTTTATATTATGATATTTACATGTGCATGTAGTTGGAGGCGAGTGCCCTTTTGAATTTTATTTTTTTACTCAGTTTTAGATTATGTATTGTCATTTTGGAGCTTTATAAGAGTCGTTTGTACTCGTTTTTTGAATTTTTACAAACCGGATTTGGATTTTAGAAACTGGATATCTCACTACTACATAACGGGTCATTTACGGCGCTCAAAAAGTGATGCTATAGGAGATTTGCGTCACTTTTGGTGTGCCGTTATATCGGCCGACGCTCTTGCTCTAAAGCGTCACTTATTTAGAAGCGACGTTCCACGTGGATCCACGTTGGATTTGGCGCTGGATTGGGTGAGGCGTCGCTTGTTGAAAAGTGATGGTATAGAGCTCTACGTCACTTGTTTTTCAAGTGATGCTTTATTTAAAAAGTGATGTTATAGAGTTGGGCGTCACTTGTTTTTCTAGTGATGGCTTAGGCAATAAAAAGTGATGCTATAGAGCTGGACGTCATTTGTTTTTCAGGTGATGGCTTAGGTAATCTTTTTTTTAATTGATAAATAATTTCGATTTGCCAATAAAAACCTGTGGCAATTGATTCCAAATATGTACGCACAAAAAAAAAACAGTAGCAATGAGTCTGGTTTCAAGCAAAAAAAAGTGAGTCTCACCCTCTCCTTTCTCTTCTCTGTCTTCTTCACTTTTTTTTTGCAGTCTGAAACCACACTTTTCAATTCAATATCGAACTTCTTTAAGTGATCTCCCATATAATAAAAAGCAATTTTATTTTGTCCTTGAACGATTTTATTTCTAGCATGTGCAATCATTTAAAAAATTTATATCCATGCGAGTATTTCTGAAAAACATGACATACAGAAAATTAAGTTCTCAGAATCTTAAATCATTAAGCTCTTTGACCAAAACTAAAATTATGACACATTAGTGTTTTCCCACTATAACTATATAAACTATAACATTTAATTGCCAATATGAACCTATCCAGACAACATTTGAAAATCTTCACACATTCTCCAATTAAATATACAGCTTTTATGATTGCTTTAAAATTATTGATAAATTAAGTTGGCCGGACTGTTTTCCGAAATTAAATACGAACTGTAATTCTTCATGCATTCTAACATTAGCTGCCTAAATTCAAATAACATATATAAAAGACTATTATGTGTTATATGTAATATCATATTCTGTTTGTGTTTTTAAAAACATATAATATGTTAACTCTCTTAAACATCTAGGGGAAACACAACAAGATCTCGACAAAACAAAATTCATTAATAAATATTTGCTTACCGACAATGATTTTGTGCGGCTTGGTGTTTCATGAACCGGAGATGGTACGTATGGTTCAGGTATACGTGGAGGAACTTGATTGCTTGGCCTCCTCGCCTTCGGCTTTTGCGGTGGGGGATGCGGGGATATGCTTTTTGCATGACTTATACAAAGTTCAAGTTCCTACATAAAAACAGGATTATTAGGTATATACATGTGAATTTATGTATATCTATTTGTTATTACCATATATACCTCATCAGTGAAATTTGGCAAACGCTGAGGTGTGCGAGGCGACTTTCGATCTTTACGTTCATGAGGTTGGCTCTTTTTTTTCTTCTTCTTTTGACGCGATACCCGAGCTTCAACCTCTTCCACATATGGCTCCTAATTCAACAAAAGAAGTTTGAATTAAAAACAAAAAAAATAGCCAGTACCACACAAAAAACAATTTTCAGTTTAACTCAAGTCTGATAAACAAAAATAAAAATTCCACTAATCATTTGAACATAAGCAAAACTGAAATCTTAGACTGAGCATATCACTATTTGAATAAACTAGAGTTCAGGAGCAAATCGTCAATTAAAAAAAAATAAGAATCAAAAGGGTCAATGTTTCACCACCCATACATTTAGAGGGCATGGATGCGAAATTACAAAAAAAAAATAGTACTAAATAAACCCATATAACTTAAAACACATATTTTCATAAATCATTGTTAGAAACACACAGAATGTACTCTATAAATCCCAAACATTGTTTACAAATCCATTATTTTTAATAAGCAATGTACTTCTAAATCCAAACATTTTCAGTGAAAATCTAAAAAATAACATGCAATACCCATGAAAATTTCAATAGAACTAAAATCATAAAGAACAAGCCGGCACATACTCGCTCTAGGACTCCAGTGATGGGACTCCGAGCGCAGCGGTCCGAGTGACGAGTGATCAGAGCGCGATGGTCAGAGCGCGGCGGTCAGAGCCCGGCGGCAGTGGTTCCACACGCTGGGTTCGAGCTTGGCGCTCAAACAACACTGTACAGAACGAGAACGAGAGCGAGAGCGAGGTCAGATTAGAAAAAGAGTGTCTCTCCATTGGGTTCACGGGCGTTTTGGATTTTTTTTAATCCATGCCTGTGTTTTTTCTTTATTTGCTTCTGGTAATATAGTGAGTGAAAGAAGAGCAATCAGTTTAGTTGTGTGTTAGCTTAGTTTTATTTTAGTACCATGATTGTGCTCTGTAATGTATATACCTAGCCTACTCTCTTTTATCAAATATGAATATATATGTGAAATACTGTTTGTGCCAATGCCTTTTGGGTTCTGTTTATTCTCCCAGACGGTGCCGAGACGGTGGGTCGAAGCTCACTGGGGCGAGATGGTGATAAAAAAAAAACCAATCAGAAGCAATCGACAACAATAAACACAGTGAGTTAATGAAGAGAGAAGCAAAAAGAAAAGAAGAAAAAAAGTCATGATACAAAGTCACTGTCATCCCATCTCATGTGAAGCGTCAACTAGGATTGTGATATAACTATATGATGGTGATATTGAGGATACTAAATCTTTATTGCACTACACTCAAACCAGTCGAAGATGACAAAATTGATAAAAAAAAAATAATAATAAAACCCCAAATCTCAAAGCACACAGTCAGAAGAAATCGACAGCAATAAACACAATGAAAAACCAGAGCGTGGAGACGCGCGCGAACCAGAGCGCGGGAAAACTAATGAAAAACAAAAAAAAATGAAGATTTCAAATTGGGATAAAAAAAACCCTCAAAACAATAATGAAGACTCACAGATGTTTTCCCGACCGAGAAGAAGAAAATATGGCGGCTTGAGTGTGACGACGACAGAGAGAAAAATCGGAGAAGAATGAACGGCCGGCGGCGTGGATTTGATGAGCAGCCGTACGTCAGAAAATAGGAGCTGCGCGATCAAGACGACCAAGACGACGGCCTGGGTTTTGAAGAAGCGGTCGTCTGCTCCTGCGGTTTCTTTTGTGCTTTTTTTTTTTAAGGAATTTCTTTTGAGCTTTTTTAATTTAGAGAATAAAAGAGAAGGATAGTAATATGCGTCGAACAGTTACGAATGGCCTTAAAAAAATAGTTACGACTCGGCCATGATATTTGATTTATTTGTTTTTTTTAAATAAATTTTTTGACTAGGCCATGATACAGTCTTTAGACTCATTTATAAAGCGGCAGATCGGTCCTAATGCCAGCTGTGACAGGTATATATAATTTCTCAAAAGCATCACTTACAAAACAAGTGATGCCACATCTGTTACTTATTGCAAAACAGGTGATGTCTTTAACTTATTACATCACTTACAAAACAGGTGATGCCATGTGTCTCATCTACTTTACTTACTTATTGCATCGCTTATAAATTGAATGATGCCCCGCCACGTATCATTACCAGAATCATCCTCGTCTATCTTATAGCGTTAAATGTTATAAGAGCGATGCTAAATCCCGTTTTGGCGGGATTAAAAAATGTGGCGTCGGTTGTGCATATAGTGACGCCGAGATTCGTACACGTGGCACATTCATAAAAATGCCATGTCAATTTTTAACGCAAAAAAAAAAGTAAAGCGTCACTCTAATGTGCCAGTGACGTTATATGGGTGACTTCGAAGCCCATTTTTGTACTAGTGTCTATTTTATAAAACTGGATATTAAACTGGATCTGAAATTTAACAAACTGGATAACCGAATTTTAAAAATTGGATACTGGACTGGATACTGGATTTAAGAAACCAGATAACCGAATATTCGGATAACCAAATTTCGGTTTTAGACTAAATTGGACCAGATACTGGACCGAGTTTTTAAAAACCGAAAATTCGGATTCGGATACTAAAAATGTCAAAAACCGAACCGAACAGATCCAATTTCACCCCTACCAATATTACCAAATGAATGAGTCTTACCATATTTAGCCCAAAACCCAAATATTGACAAAACTAATACTAGAGTTAGGTGAGAGAAATAAATGTTGACCCAACTACCCCCAACCTTATTCAATACACACTCAACAACTCATCAGCCAGGAACTTCTCACGCTCAAAAAAACGCCCCAACAAAACTGAGATGGTATTTTTTGTTTTCCTTCTTCTTCCTCTGAAACCCATTTGAAACTCAATGTTTTTCTTCTTCTTCTTCTTCTTCTTCCTCGCCGGAATCTGCACACGTTATCGCCGGAATCTCTTCTTCTTCCTCTGAAACCCATTTGAAACCCAACTCTCAACGTAATAATGATAAACTTATGTGAACCCAAGCTTGAAGTTTGTCTTCTGAAAATCAAAAGTGATTGTTCAATATTAAAGATCCAAGCTCATCTTCGTTCAAATCAAAGATCCCAAATTCTTCAAACAAATTTTGGTAAGTTCTTCTTATTTTTAGCCTATAAGAACATGTTTATTTGTTTTGATTTATGTTGAAATAGATTTCATTGCGTTTGGATGTGATTTGTTTGTCAAAAATGGTGTTTTTGGTTGAATTTTCGATTTTTCCAGGATGTCATGGAGTGAATTTACAGTGTCACGAACTGGATTCACTTCGTGACACAGTGTCACGGACTGGATGCAGTTTGTGACACAATGTCACGGACTGGATCCAGTTCGTGACACAGCGTCACGAACTGGATCCAGTTCGTGACACAGCGTCACGAACTGGCTTCACTTCATTACACAAGTGTCACGAACTGTATGTTTTCCAATGTTGATTACCTTTTCTAATACTTATATCTAATATGATTGAACGTATACAGCGATGGCGGAAATATGTTTATATGCTAAGCATAGCGGGAAGTGGGTATAACCGAGCGTATATCAAGAGGATGGTACTCTTATGCTTTTACTTCCCACCAACTTGAACTACCCAAGTTTGATGGAGACATTATACGCTCGGTTGAACTTGACCCCTGCAACGCATTCAATCAACGTCAAATATGAAGCTGACGGGATCATACCGCCAATCATAGACGACAATGAAAGTTTGCGATGTTATTTGTACATGAGGAAGAACGAACCTAACCGGGCGAAGTTGAATATTGTACTAGAGATTAGTCTTGTTGGTCATCCGGATAAAAAAGCGGATGCAACCTCTTCTCCACGTGTTGGATCCACTCCAACACCAAACACAAGCGAGAGTGGATTCGCTTGCAATCGAAGCAGGATCATTCCAAACATGCCGAGTCCTATATCCGAGTCACGTGAATGAGACTTACCAAGTTCGGATGCTTTCATCAATGATACTATTTGTTTGGATGATATTAGTACTTTTATTTGATACTATTGATAAATAAAGGTAAATTGATTTCGAAACAATATAAATTTCTAAACTAATTATTTGATTTCAAGACAATGCATAAAGTTATAAATACATACATTAATGCCTAAACATACACGTACAATAAAAGCTCATGTATAATTTTAAGTTGCCTCAACGTTCGTCATCCCACGTGTGTGTAATTTTAGCGCTCTATGTCGGTATAATTCGGTGGTTAGTTTCCGTCGGTACATTTTCATGTCCTCTTGTTCAAAGTGTATAACGGTGTATGACTCCCTGAGGTCCCCCGGTAGACAACGTGAGAGGGTGGTGCACAATGTGGTAAAATCATGGCCACATTGTACACCCTCTCACGTTGTCTAACGGGGGACCTCATGGAGTCATACACCGTTATACACTTTGAACGCACGTTGACAACAAGAAGAAACCAGTGCCCGCCGTCTATGATCGGGATGAAGACATCATCGACACTATCCCATGACTCCACTAGTTGCTCCGCTCCAGACGTCTCGGTAATGTGGTCAATGACAAATTTGTTAAGAAGTTATCACATGACTCCACTAGTTGCTCCGCTCCAGACATCATCGACACTATCCCATGACTCCACTAGTTGCTCCGCTCCAGAAGTTAGTTCACTTCGTGACAGATGTGTCACGAAGTAAGTCACTTCATTACAGATGTGTCACGAAGTGAACTGAGTCCGTGACACATCTGTCACGAAGTGAACTGACTTTGTGACAGATGTGTCACAAACTCACTCTATGACACATCTATCACGAAGTGAACTGACTTCGTGACACATCTGTCACGAACTGAGCTGAAAACATGAGTTATTTTAAAAATTACTCATACATTAATACCTGATCAGACAACCAACCGTGCGTGTTCCTAGGACTTTTTCGAACACTTTTTGAGGCCTCCTTAACCTTGGTTTCGTTCAGCTTCGTCATTGAAGATAAAACCTAAAAGAAATCAAGTCAAAAGAACCATAACATGTGAAAAACACTAAAATATGTCTACAAACATCTACAATACAAAAATCAGATTCTAATAGTAACTAACAACACTCAGATTCTAATCTTAATCAACAAGCAGATTCTAATATGTCTATAAGTTAAGTTCATTATCATTACCAACAGATATTAAACAAATTAGAGAAGTGAATGAAGTATCTTCTACAGGACATAGCTTATATATAGTATGAAAAATGAAGACCATCATTAACGAATTCCAAGAGCAGAGAAGACCATCACTCCCTCCAAGAAAATGAACATTATAAATGACTAAATGCTCTCTCTTTCTCACCCCACATAACAGCTACAATATAGAAGCGAATCAAATCTGGGCTATTATCTTATCCTTTTTTTCATGAAAACGAATGGGCATTAAATAAGCACACGATATCATATCACAAAGCTATTAAAACTGACTTTAATGGTTCACACAAAAAAATCTCAACACCCCTCTTTTCATATGTACCTACCTACCATTACCAACCCATTCTTGCAAAGTCCCAATTTAATACTCTGTGTGAACAAAACCAAAAAAAAAAAAATTCAGAGGCACATAGCCCTAACCCAATCAACCATTTCCAGACCGTCACACTCGAAATCATACAAAAGCCTTACCCCAATCAACCCAGACGAACACATACTCGAAATCACACAAAAATCCTAACCCTAGAAAATCCGAAACATCCATAAAAACCTCGAAGCGAAGAGAAGAAATACAGAGAGAATAAGAGAAAAGAGGAAAAAGATGACATGTAAGAGACTCTTGAGTTTCGGCGAGAAGAAATACAGAGAGAGCGACAGACTCTTGGCGGCAACGCGAGAAATGGGTTTGAGGGTTTACAGGTTTTTGAAAGGGTGCGAGAAATGGGTTTGACGGGTAAATGGGTTTGACAGCGTAAATGGGTTGTGGTGGTTGAAGGCGTCGAGAGGGTTGAGCGAGAAAGAGTTTTTTGAGCAGAGGGTTTTTTTAGCATAGGTTTGAGCAGACGTTTTTGGAGCAGAAGGTTTTTTTGACGAGCGATAGTTTTCTTTTTAATAAAAAAAGATGAATGGGTTAAATGGGTTAGGTTGAGTTTAAATGAATAATAAGGATATAATAGTCTTTGTACATTAGGTTAGGTATTATATGTGTCAAATTTTGTTATAGAATAGAATATTACATAATTATAATAGAATATTATGTAGTTATTAGGAGATTATTACGTAGTTATTAGAGAATATTTTGTTACCAATTACGTTACTATTTTTGTGTATAAATACCCGTAACTATGAATGAGAAAGACACAACCTTCATTCTCCAATTCTCTCTGATTACATGGTATCAGAGCCTTCTCAAAATTCATAGCCTCACAAACTCAGAGCCTTCTAAATTTCCAAGAAAATTCGAAATTTCTTTACCCAATTTCTAAGGTTTCAAAACCCATTTCAAAATCCCTTGTTCTCAATTGTTTTTAGTCTCACCACCCACTCATAAACATCCCAAAAACACAATTTCGACCAATTATGTGCCAAAACCTGTCCATTCCGCCGAGCCACACGCCGCCGCCATCGCTAAAAAAAAAAAAAAAAACTCTTCGACGTTACGTCTAGCTGCTCACTCTTCCAGAACGACATGGCTAAGAAAAAGGCTGTTGGTGTACCGGAGATCATGCCCATCCTCTCGAAGATCACCGACCACAAGTTGAGTGGTTCTAATTACCTTGATTGGAGCAAAACCATCTGGTTATTTCTCTGGAGTATCAACAAAGATGATCGTCTAACTGATACAGCTCCAAGTGACGAGTCAAAGCAAGCATGGCTTCGGGAAGATGCTCGTCTTTTCCTCCAAATCTGTAACTCCATTGGTAGTGAGGTAATTGGTCTTGTTAATCACTACGAGTTCGTCAAAGAATTAATGGACTATTTGGATTTCCTTTATTCTGGAAAAGGGAATCTCTCTCGCATGTTCAATGTATGCAAAGCCTTCTACAGGGCTGAAAAACAGGACCAATCTCTCACCACCTATTTTATGGAGTTCAAGAAGATCTACGAAGAGCTCAACATGTTGGTGCCCTTTAGTGCCGACGTGAAAGTTCAACAACAGCAGCGAGAGCAAATGGCCATTATGAGTTTTCTTGCGGGACTGCCTTTGACCTTTGACACTGCAAGGTCTCAGATCATCTCTGGTTCTGACATTTCCTCTCTCCAAGAGGTGTTCAGCCGCGTTCTTCGCACGGAGGAAACCCCGTCTAATCCTGTCAGTGGAGCTCTACTATCCCAAAACACGCATAGCTCAAGCCGCCCCGCTTATTACAAACCTGGAGCCCCAAGGAATTCAGATTCTCGTCCAACAGACACTGCTGCAGTCACTTGTAACTACTGCAAGAAACCAGGTCATACAATCCAAGAGTGCCAAAAGCTTCAGTACAAGAATCAAAAGAACCCTGCTGCTCATGATGCATCCTCCGACAACAATTTGGTTCGTGTCCTTGCTGATGAGTATGCCAAATTTTTCGAGTATCAAGAATCACTAAGGACTTCAAAACCCTCTGTCGCTGCCATTGCCGTATCAGGTAATCCGAGTGCGTGTCTTCTTTCCTCATCCTCCAAATGGGTCATTGATTCTGGTGCCACAGATCATATGACAGGTAATTCAAAACTTTTCTCCATCCTTACACCTCATGCTTCCGCTTCCACGGTTACCTTAGCCGATGGATCTCCTTCTAATGTTATTGGTTCTGGCACTATCACACCTACTTCTTCTTTGACGCTATTGCAAGTCTTGCACTTACCCAACCTATCATTTAATCTCTTGTCTGTTAGCCAACTCACAAAAACGTTAAATTGCTCAATCTCATTTTTCCCCAACTCTTGTGTTTTTCAGGATCTCTTGATGAAACAGACTATTGGTAAAGGACATGAATCTGGAGGCCTCTACACTCTCGACACACCCAAATCCATTGCTTGTTCCAGCATCACGTCTGCCCTTGAAGAACATTGCCGTTTAGGTCACCTTTCCCTTCCTCTTCTCAAGCTTCTTTGTCCTCAATTTCGCTTAGTTTCTTCTTTAGATTGTGAGTCATGTCACTTTGCTAAAACATCATCGCCTTAGTTCTAGCCCTAGGATCAATAAGCGATCTAGCGCTCCGTTTAAATTAGTTCATTCAGATGTTTGGGGTCCATGTCCTATTACGTCCAAACCAGGTTTTCGATACTTTGTCACTTTTGTGGATGATTTTTCTCGTGTAACTTGGTTATTTTTAATGAAAACACGTTCTGAATTATTCTCATTATTTTGCTCTTTTTGTGCTGAGATCCGTACTCAATTCAATATCTCTATTCGCACCTTCCGTAGTGATAATGCCAAAGAGTACATGTCTAGTCAATTCCAAAATTACATGACCCAACATGGCATGCTTCATGAAACATCATGTGTTGATACTCCGTCCCAAAATGGAGTTGCTGAACGCAAAAATCGACACCTTCTTGAAACTGCACGAGCTTTGCTATTTCAAACAGGTGTTCCAAAGTGTTTCTGGGCTGATGCCATCTCTACTGCATGTTTTCTTATCAACCGTATGCCATCATCTGTTCTTCTAGGTGCGATTCCTTACAAAACATTATTCCCTCAAAAGCCTTAGTTTCCCGTTAATCCAAAAATCTTCGGTAGTACATGTTTTGTTCGGGATGTTCGTCTAGGTCTCACAAAGTTAGATCCAAAATCCTTAAAATGTGTGTTTTTGGGATACTCTCGTCTTCAAAAAGGTATCAATGTTACTGTCCTAGTCTTCAAAGGTATCTTGTGTCTATCGATGTCACCTTTTTGGAACACTTACCATACTTTACATCTGAGAAACCAACCTTGCCACCTCCCGAGGACGATGATCTTTTAGTATATTCCATTACTTCACTAGACGTTCCATCTCCCTCACAGGTACCACCTCCTTTAGCACCCGACTCCACAGACACCATAGCACCTGACTCCACAGACACCATAGCACCTGACTCCACAAACACCACTGAACCTGCTCCTAGCGTTGCACCTCCTCCTCCTCCGATCAAGATCTACACTTTGTTGGAATTGATCTAGGGTTTAAGAAAAAGTTTAACGCTTCGGTAAGCGGCGGAATTTTAAAAAATTTCTTTTACAAGTAAAACAGTTTTTACTAACCTAGACAAAGAGCAAGCACATGTAAATAAAACCAATATGAGCATTAAAGATTACTAACCTTTTTAGAAGCTTGAACGTTGAGAAGCTTTTGGAAAAGGTTCCAACATTCGTCTCCCCTCGTAGCACGTCTCTCTTCCTTCCTCGGCAACTCGAGCAACCACGAAAGTTTCTATCACTAAATCACTCGAGAGAAAAGGAATTGGTGTGTGGGCACTTTTAAACACGACGACTCAAGAACAAGTCTAAGAGTCGAAGAGCTAAAACCACTAGGTCAAATGAGGACCTAGGTGCCAAAACAAAAATGAAAAATAACTAGAGAGAGAGAGAGAGGAGTTCGGCCACAAGGTCTAGAGAGAGAGTCTCGCAATCTCGAACTTATGTGGAATGAATGAAATGTGGAGAATGAGGCTCCTATTTATAGGAGAGGCTTTACCTTCAATAAGGTAGTTTCCTCTTCTATATAATATCACATATTCATGAGCAAATATTGCCTCCTTCCCACTTAAGTCACACGGCCAAGGCAGCCTTCTAGAAGGCTTGGATTTGTTTCCTTTTTTTGTTCCTTGCCTTGCCTTGACTCTACTTGGCCGATTCTCTCTTGCATCTTTGAGGAAATTTGTTTCCTCTTTTTCTTTTGGAAAGTATCTTGATACATTTATGCACAAAATATTCTCTCTTTCTTTGGGTATGTTGGGCGCATATGGCCTTCTAGAAAGGGCTTCTAGAAGCTTTTCCATTTGTTCATGACAACATGAAAAAGGCCCATTAAGAATTTTCAATAAAATTCTTATGAAATGAAATTAATCCACAGGGCCCAATTAATCTTATTTTGGCCGAGTGATAAATGTCATTAAATGACCTTGTCAAAAAATTTATTGACATTCATTTCATCCTATGTCTCAAAAGACAAAAATACCATTTTGACAATTTTCGTTCTTGTTTTGACTTAGCTTCTAGTTTAACTATTCCAACTCGATGTGATTCGTGACAGTGACCTCATGGATCCAAATGAACAAAGCTTGAGCTAAACACTTGGACTCAAAAGTTCACCAAACTTTTTCCAAGTTTAGCTTAATGTCAACTGACTCCACTAAAGAGTTGACACTGAAAATCTCTCGGTTCAAATGAATTTATTTTCTACTCAAGAATTCAACCTAATTGTAATGAGTGGATCCACAGAATATTATCAGTGTTTACCCTTCATGAATATCATCAGCTAGTCGAGATTTACAAAATTACCATTTTACCCTCCTAGCTGTTATTTCCTCAACACCTTTGTCGCTTGTGAATAAGTTAGAAACAATGTATTGACGAGGAGCTAACAAGTCACATTGTTTCATCCAAAAGAGTCAGGACTCAATTTGGACACTGGCCAGTTCATTTATTCACACTCCAAGGAACAAAGCATGAGGTGATATACATTGCATTTCAGCGATCTTGTACATGAATTCCATATCTATGAGAACTTCACAAAGTTACTCATGACATTCTCACAACTTAGTACTTCACCAATAGGCCTTGTTCGGAATCACATAGTGAGTCCGAACTCTGACTTTCTCAAATGAGAATACGTAAGCTGTGAAATGGCATGTCTCATTTAAGGATTAAGGTAAGCACGATGCAATTCATACGTAGTGACTTCGAGACATAAGAGGTTAAATAGTTTGTTCTTATCTTGTCTCTAGAAGTGCACTGGTCAATTCAGTACCTTCGGAAGATACCTAGAAGAACTATAGAGTCTCCAACTCTCAATGCCCCATAACCAGACATCATAGATTCTCCTAACAATCGTACTGAGGTCAATAGTCCTTTGACCCTTAGATTGCGAATATATCGTTTTAAGCAAACTACGAAGAGTTTGTTCATGCAAATCTACATTTGTCTCTTCGTAAGTTGTTAAGTTTGTTTATGGACTAAAGACTAATGTTTTATCATAAAGCTTCAAACAGACAAGGAAGAATGAATGAACGTTTCAACTTTTTATTAATGAATAAGCAATTACAAGCAAGAGTCTTCATGAGACTTTATTACATCAAATGTACAATGTAAAGACTACAAATCTTCTTGTGGGCACCATTAACAACACACTCGTCGTATCCGTCCGGTACCACACACACTCATTGATCCTCCATAGACATGTTCTACATCGGGTCCTTCGTCATCAGATCCACCTCCGATCGATGATCTTCCCATTGCATTATGCAAAGGTAAACGACAGTGTACTTACCCCATCTCTTCCTCTATCTCATATAATCTTTTGTCCTCCTCTTCATATGCCTTTGTTTCATCCCTCGACTCTATCACCATTCCTAAAACTGTTCGTGAGGCATTAGATCATCCAGGTTGGCAGAAAGCATTGACAGAGGAAATGAATGCCTTAGATGACAATGGTACTTGGGAGTTGGTTACTCTTCCTTCAGGGAAACGGGCAATTGGATGTAAATGGGTCTTTACGGTCAAAATGAATCCAGATGGCACGATTGCTCGATTGAAGGCCCGCTTAGTCGCTAAAGGCTTTGCCCAGACATACGGCGTTGACTATTCTGATACCTTCTCTCCTGTTGCCAAGTTGACATCCATCCGACTTTTCATCTCCTTGGCAGCAACTCATGACTGGCACCTTCACCAACTTGACATAAAGAATGCATTTCTACACGGAGACCTACATGAAGAAGTGTGTGTGGAGCAACCTCCTGGTTTTGTTGCTCAGGGGGAATGTGGCCATGTCTATCGTCTTCGAAAAGCGTTGTATGGGATGAAACAAAGCCCTCGTGCTTGGTTCGGAAGGTTTAGCCATGCCCTTGAAGAGTTTGGGCTTCGAAAGAGCAAATCTGACCACTCTGTATTTTTCAGGAGCACAAGAGATGGTGTCATTCTCCTAGTTGTTTATATTGACGACATAGTAATTACAGGGAGTGATACTACCGGCATTTCGTCTCTCAAAGTATTCCTCCACACTCAGTTCCAAACAAAAGACTTGGGCACGCTAAAATACTTCTTGGGTGTTGATGTATCGAGAAGCAAAAAAGGTATATACTTATCGCAAAGGAAGTATGTACGTGATTTTCTTTCCGAAACAGGAAAATTAGGTGCCAGACCATGCAGTGCCCCAATGACTCCCAATGTGCAGCTTACTAAGGAGGGAGCACCAATGGATGATCCTAAAAGATATAGAAGATTGGTCGGCAAGTTGAACTACCTCACTGTTACTCATCCAGACATTGCATACTACGTCAGCATAGTAAGTCAATTCTTGGCGTTCCCGACAATTGATCATTGGGCAGCATTGGAACAAATCTTGTGTTACTTGAAAGGAGCACCAGGACGTGGAATCCTATACTCAAATCATGGTCATACTCGAATTGAATGCTTCACAGATGCAGACTATGGAGGGTCTAAGATAGACAGAAGATCAACTACTGGATATTGCGTATTTTTCGGAGGAAACTTGGTCTCATGGAAGAGCAAGAAGCAACATGTCGTATCAAGATCAAATGCGGAGTCGGAATACAGAGTGATGGCCCAAGGAACATGCGAGATAATGTGGATACATCAGCTATTGACAGAATTAAGCTTCAACGTCACTTTGCCAGCGACATTATGGTGCGACAACCAAGCAGCCATCCATATCGCATCCAATCCAGTTTTCCACGAGAGAACAAAACATATATTGAGATCGACTGTCACTTTGTTCGCGAAAAGATTCAACAAGGCTCGATTTCCACCTCATATGTAAAAACCAGCGATCAAATAGGAGATATTTTCACGAAGGCACTTCATGGGGTTCGGGTCGAATATCTTTGTAACAAGCTGGGCATGATTAACATATTTGCTCCAGCTTGAGGGGGAGTGTTATAGAATAGAATATTACATAATTATGATAGAATATTATGTAGTTATTAGGAGATTATTACGTAGTTATTAGAGAATATTTTGTTACCAATTACATTACTATTTTTGTGTATAAATACCCGTAACTATGAATGAGAAAGACACAACCTTCATTTTCCAATTCTCTCTGATTACAATAAGGATATAATAGTCTTTGTATATTAGGTTAGGTATTGTATGTGTCAAATTTTGGGTTTTGGGCTAAATATGGTAAAACTCATTCGTTTGGTATTATTTGCGTAAATTCCCTAGGTATTTTAGTCTATGTTTCCGAAAATATTGAGTATTTATGCCAACATTTCTTCATGCTAAAATTGGTCATAGTTTGTAACTAGACGTCTAGCCATAAGTAACTAGATTTTTGTACTATTTTAGAGAAACATAATTATATTATTGTTAGTACATAATTACAAAACATATATATTTATATTCAACAAGAACATATACAAGGTTGACGGAGTCCAAAACCAGCACTTCGTTACCCATTTATTTGTCATCCTTACCTTAGTGGGGTTTTTTTTTCGTTTGTCGGAAATGTCACCCCGTAGTTAAATATTTAACAAAACAATAGACACTTGATTGCACAATGAGCAAATTTGAAGATTCGGGTACGTCATTGGCCTGGCGAAATATCCGTGGTCGGTGATACCAATAACGATGCTTTACAATTTCCAATAAGTAAAAAAAAATGCTTTACAACCCAAACAAAATCACTTTGAAGAAACAAGGCGGTGATGACAATGATATCATGCTTTACAACTCAGAAAAATAAATAAATAAACCACGTTGAAGAAACAAAAGGGCCGTAATCATATACCTTCATGGCAATAGGGAGAGTATTTATTTTTGGGTCGCGGCTAGCCAGAAATACTTGTATTTTGTTTTTTTGTCACGGAAGTTTTTATGAATTATTAATTTTGCAAACAGTTTGGGAACAGGGCAGTAAACGGCTCAAGATCAGTGCAGTGAAATAGACTCGTGCCAGGGCTGATGAGGAGGGCCGGCTTAATAGATTATGGGGGCTGAAGTGAAAGTTCGAAATAGGACCTTTTAAATTTTTTTAAACACGCAAATTTTGTTTTTTTCCTTTATTTTGTTGTACTCCAATTATTAAATTTTACCGGCAGTATGCGCAATTATTCTTTATTTATATTTGAATAGTAAGCCAAACAAAAAATTATTGACAGTATATAACAATCAGGAAAAAAATGTCTAATTGATATTTATAGGGCAATGTAGCAAAATAGCCAAAATGAAACTATGAAATTTGTTTTTAGCTTATGTTTCACAACTTTTAGGGAAATGGTCAACAGGTGTATGTGAAAATAATTAAAGTCTGATTTGCCCTAATTTATTAACAAATTCGTCATTTTCTCTCTCCTACTTTTTTTCAACATTTTTTTTACATAAAAACTTCAAAAAAAAACCATATCTATCTCATATGAACTCGAAATTGAGTGATTCCAAATTCTACGGATTCGTGACGCCGAGATCTTCAAAAATAGATCCATTGTGTTTGATGAAAAATCATGTTTAATACCATAAATGTAGAAAAATCACGTTACTACCTTAAATATGGAAATAATTGAATTTTTTTGAAATTATCGACATAAATATAATTTTTCATCAAACACAATAGGTCTATTTTTGAAGATCTCGACGCCACAAATTTGTAGGATCTGAAATCACTCAATTTCGAGTTCGTATGAGAAAGATACGAATTTTTGAAGTTTTAATGCAAAAAAAAAAAAAAAAAAAAAAAAAAATTATTTGAAAAATATAGGAGAGAGAAAGTGACGAATTTGTTAATAAATAAAGGCAAATCAAACATTAATTATTGCGACATAAGCCATTTGGCTATATCTCTAAAAATTGTCAAACATAGGCTAGATCCAAAATCACATGTTTAAAGTGACCTACTTAGTTACAAATCTCATATTTATAACGCAAACAACAGAAATAATAAAGAAAAAAAAAACAATAAATAAACAGAGAAATATAAATGATAATTACTTTTTTATATTTATTTGCACATAAGATAGCCTAATTTGGAGAATATATATAGAAGAATTAATGGACTGCATATATGATTTTTATATAAGTATGATTAAAAAAACTTCATATTTTGAATAATGTTCATGTGGGTAATTTGATAAAAGAGGGGAAAAATAGGGCCCTGGTGCAGTAATAAATTTCCATTTTGATTGAAAGTATTTAAATGAAATATTGTAGGTGTCTATTTAATTGTTATAGAATGTACAGATGTTAGAGAGAGATATATATATATATATATATATATATATATATATTTTAAGAATGTGGGCCCATTAAAAATTACTCAGCCAATTAAAAGTGAATAAAAAAATAAAATAAAAAAAGGAAACTTAAAATACATGCGTTTTTAGCTTTATAATATTTTATTTTTATATTTTCTAAACTGTTATTAAAATTATGGGTCTTCCTTAACATGAGGCCTAAAGCAATTACTTTAGCTCCTTCAAGGTTGGGCCGGGTCTGCTGATGAGGCCATAGAGGTGCTGCTCATGTCAGGTGTCAGGTAAAGGGCGGTGGGGCAGTGCTGGTGGAGGGCTAGGGCGGTGCTAGCAACAATGGGTAGAGAGAGAGAGAGAGTAACTTGGCATAGATCCACTACAACAAATCTCACCATTACCGACGATTTTTTTCGTCGCTAATAACCACATAATCGTCGCTAAATCTATTTAGCGACGATTTTAGCGACGATTTTTATCGTCGCTAAATGTCCGTGCCTAAATATATTTAGCGACGAAATAATCGTCGCTAAATATTTACCGACGATATTAGCGACGACTTTTTCGTCCCTAAATGTTTAAAAGATGAGTTTTTTTAATTATTTAGCGACGACTTTATCGTCGCTAATTTGCGTGGGCTAATTTCGCCCGCGAATTAGCGACGATAAAGTCGTCGCTAATAAGTTAATTTTTATTGACTTTGTCGTCGCTAATTATTAATTTTTTTTTCAATTTTTTAAATTATTCATTTTTTATGATCGTTAATTATTTTTTTTATTTTGTTTTTCGTTTATGAAATTCTAAAATGAAAAATCAAGTAAAAATCAAATTATATTATCGAAATGAACTTATATATAAAATACGGTTACGATTTCGATTATCGACAAATATGCAAATAAAAATCTACTATATACAAAATATGTAATAAAACACTAGTCGCGACCTTTGCTTCGTCGTCCCGCCACTCGTTTTCCCCCGCCTCGACGTGAAACGCTCCTCTGCTGGCGCTAAAACTCTGCATGGTGCGGCGGGATTACAATTTGCTCATCAGCCGACTGACACCGCCGGGCGTCGTCTGCTGGCTGTGGGTCGACGGAGCCTGCTGCGAACTATGCGAACCCAAACAAGTTACACAACCAAACGCGAATCAAACTAACTTGTCACAAAATCCTTAGACTTGTCATAAAAAATTTTAGACTTGTCATTAAAATTTTCTAACTCGTCATAAAATTTAAATTTCAACTTCAAGATTAACTAGCAAAAAGCCGAGCCCGAACAAAAAAAAATCAATCTCAAATCATTATTCATTGATTTCAAAACTCAACTATCAAATCCATTTTCAAATTAATTCATAATCCAATCACAACTTCAAAAATCGAACGCGAAACGGAATAATCACATTTCATCAATCTCAATCAACCATTAAACCAAACAAGCGAATCCTCATCAAAATCACCAAAATAAATAACCCGAGGCTCAGAATCACAAAACGCAATCGGTCAAGACAAGTCCTCGGCCAAAAATAACAACACAGCTAACTCAAATCCTCGGCCAAGATAACACATGGCAAAAACGAGCACTCGGCCAAGACAACAAACAAGTCTCAATAATTCGAAATTCACAACAATCATCACAGCCTCATAATCAACAGAATTTTAAATAGCATTCCAAACAAAACCTCAAAATTCACACGTCCAACACAATTCCAAACCAAAATTCGTCCAAAAAAATTCAACAAAAATTAAAACATGCCCTACAATCATCACCCAACCATTAAACACTCTCATAAACGTCTCATGATCACAAACAAGCCTTAAGAAATCAAAAAGCCCCAAAAATTAACTTCCATGAACCCTAGCCTTGAAATTCGGCCAAAAAATTCAAATCACCACGAGAAATTCATCTTCAATCCTCAAATTTATGTCATACTTATCAGTAATCAAGTCCCACCACCACATAAAACTCATCAGTTTCACATATACAACTCGGATTCAAAACCCCCCAATTTTTGCTATGAACCCTAGATTCAATTTCAATCTAGTCCAAGGAGAAGAAATTCCTTACCTCCAATCACGAAATAAGCTTCTCCGGTCCTCACTCACCCCTTCTCTGGTTGTCACTCTTGCTCCGGTGACCACACAACTCACGGCGACTTCATTTTTTCTCTTCATTGGCACGCACGGTGGAGAGAGCTCGGTTGGTGGATGGCGACGAGCTTCGAAGAGACAGATCTGAGGAGAGAGAGAGATGTGAGGAGAGAGAGATGTGAGGAGAGAGAGACATGAGGAGAGAGCGACTTACCGGAGCTTCGGGGACGGCGGAGGACGGCGGAGGACGGAGGTTCGTCGGAGGAGGATCGGGTTTTTGGGAGAGTTAGAGAAATGAAGATTTTTAGGTCGGGGAACAAAATAGGGGAAACTGATACGCGACCTGGTATTTAAAGACATTTACCGACGATTAAATCGTCGCTAAATGTTTAAAATTCGTAGCTAAATGTACTTAAATTTTCAGTTCATAACCTGGCATTTAGCGACGATTTAATCGTCGCTAATAGTTTTTTACACATTTAGCGATGAAAAAATCGTCGCTAAATCATTTCATTTAAATTATTTTGGGGGGATTTTTCCCTCTTTAAATTTCGTTAAAATTCGATATTAATTCCAAACTATTAGCGACGATAATATCGTCGCTAATTGTTTTCCCGCGAACTTAGCGACGAATAGAAATAATTAGCGACGAAAATATCGTCGCTAATTATATTTGCCGCTAAACTTTAGAAGTTTTGGCACCAAATAATTAGCGACGATAAATTCGTCGCTAAAAGGGTAATTAGCGATGATAAATTAGCAACGATTAAGTCGTCGCTAATACTTCCGTCGCTAAATGTCATATTTCTAGTAGTGATCGGCTAATCATGTCTAAATGTTTTAATTGACATAGACGCGACTAATTATATCTGTATAATTTTTTATTCGTAAAATATAAAAAAACTAACTTACCAATTATATGTATTTTATAGGCATAAAAAAAAACAACTTTTTGCGTCGATATATTAATTATTGCACATATCATCGTCCAAAATTACAAAAAGGAAATAAAATAAAAATCTCACCATCAATGATTGTAGAAGTAGTGTGACACACTTTATTAATAACACTAGTTGTAAGAACATGAATGATTTTAGAATTATATTTATGATTACTACTAGCATTAAAAATTTAAGTTTAATTCGTAACAGAATTATCATATCTCAATTACAAATTAATTACAAATCGAAACGACGAATACATATATTTTATTTATTTCGCAAAAAATAAGCAAATACTTCTAATAAAATATACGGACTTTAATATTTGGTTTTATTGTTCTTTTCACCATTAATAATTAAATTTATAAATGTTTTTTTTAATATGTATTAAAACAAACAACTAGACATAAAAAAAAACATAAAGATAGAAAATTATGACCTGTAAACAAATATATTAATTATGTTCAAGAAGAATGATGAATAAAATAAGATATCTATATAATATAATAAGCCACAATGCAAAATTACTATTCATATACTATTCATCTTATTTTTAGCCAATAATATCATGCCACCTCACCTCATATATATATATATATATATATATATATATCTCTCTCTTTCTCTCTCTCTCTCTCTTCATTTCAACGCACGGACTAAATGCAACCAAGATGCAATGGATAACACGTGTCCATTATTAATTGTCCCTACTTCATGTTCAAACAAATATGTGTGATTGTCTCTATTCCAATTAAACAACAAATATATTGAATGGAATATTTGACCTAAAATTAAAGCTTTCCTTATGAATCTCATTTGTAAATTTATTCAATCAAATGTTTACAGTTTTGTAGCTCTTATCAAGAAAGAGGCACATAAATAGAGTGGTGAAAAAAATATATGTATTTTTGGGTTAGTTTATTGCCTTTTTTTTAAACTGCTCTTGGGAATGATTCACTTGACCTTCTCTTGGACCTTGATAAGAAGTTAAAAGATTCACTTGACCTTCTCTTTTCATGAGCAAATTTTAATTATTTACTTATTACAACTACAAACACCACGTGCGAAGCACGTGTTTCAGACTAGTATATATATATGTATATATATATATATATATATATATATATGTATGTAGAGGGAGAGAGAGAGGGAGGAAATAATACTTATTTTTGTCTTACCACATTCTAGTTACCTAATCGCAGCACATAGTGCACCTGATCATATAACATCTCCTAAACTCATGCACCGAACATAATTTGCCCGCCATCTTTCATTTTTCCAGAAACGTTTATTATGAATTCATCATTTGTAATTTTGTATCATATATTGTCCTACCGTCTAATATTTGATGTTTTGTCTGTTTTTTCAAGCACATGATGGCAATGGATCGCGTAAACTAAAAATAAATGAAAAACAAGCATATATGGGGTAACAATAGAAGCCCCCGCCGACTAAATCATGAGGGTACTAAAGCTTTTTCTTTAGACCCATCATTATAGAGAAGGCTCAAAAAATCATAAATGTTTTTTCACTGGACTTTTTAAACTTGTTAATGTTATTATAGATAAAAGTGATTTAAAAGGCATATAAAAGCTTGAATTACTTATGTATATCTTTCTGCCCTAAAATCTTAGTAGATTAAGGATGTTTAACGTATAAACTATCATAGTCGTTTGAATTAAAAATAAAAATAAAAAACAAACCCAACTATCTTGTCAAATTAAGCAACTGTTAACTTCGGACAATCTTTGATTTTGTCTACACTAGGAAAATATAATGTCTTTATTGCTCTCACATGTTATTAATTTTATTTCTTCATTTTTCTAAAGTTGTATTTCATGTTTTCATCACAACGTCACCACATTCCGTATAGGCCTATTTTCAAAAATCTTGTTTAAGCCTCCAACTATGTTAAGCCGGGCTTTCTCCTATGACATCATTTTGAAAAAAAATTCATTTTCACTTTCTCTACGATTTGTTATGATATTTGAAATAGACTTGTTATCCATCTCTTTCATTCAAAGTTCAATTAGAAATTATTGTAATATGATAGATATAAAATGATAAAAACATTCAATAGAGAACCCATTTGAATATGCTAAACATACCATTAATAAACAAAGAAAGCCCCAAGATTTGGTAAGCCTAGGCGCGCCTATCCAAAGCTCATCTCATAATTTCATTGATTTTGGAAAGAAAACATAAGAAAACGTTAAAAATTGCTTGAACGAGTACAAGCTAAGAACACTGAACAATAAGCTGTTAAGAATCTCACCCAAAATGAAAATGAGAACTAACAAGATTTTATAATTTTATGAGTCACTCATCTATTCATCAATTGTTTTTAGATTGAATCTCATAATGCTTCACGTGGTATGCAAGCTCAACAAAGCTCAGCCTCAGACTGATACCCGATCTAATCGTTGAGACTCAACCCAAAATGAGCGAACGTCAAAAGTCAATATATTAAATATTAAAAGGACATGTTAAAAATCTCGCATTAAAAACACAGTAGAACAAGAATAAAGTCATTACTCTCTGCTTTGATTGCTAATTGATTTTCTTATTGAACTCCGTGATATTTCATATAAACGGTATTGTTGTATTGTGTGCAACTTCAATCCATCAATTTCTCAAATACGGGTAATTGCCTCAACTACCACTATTTGATAAGTTTTTTCCAATTTCCCAAAAAAACTTAATTTGACCGAAAATACTAGTAAGCCACTTGTACAAATACAATTTTACCCTCAACATGATGTCAACAATTGACATCTATTGTTGATATAGATGTGAACAATTGACATATATTGTTGACATCTGTGAGTTTTGAGTTATCTGTTTGTTAACATAGGTGTCAACAATCGACATCTATTGTTGATAACTATGTCAACAATTGACATAAAATTGTTGACATCAATTGTTGATGGTAAAATTGTATTTGTACAAGTGATTTAGTAGTATTTTTGATCAAATTAAACTTTTGGTTGGAAATTGAAAAAAACTTATCAAATGGTGATAGTTGATGCAATTTCTCAAATACTTATAGTCTGTAATTTGCCAACCCAATCTCGAGATTCTCATGCAATCACGCAATCACTAAAATATATAAAAATTAGTTTAAATTAACTATTTAATAAATAATTTGAAAGAACATATATAGCATATAATTTGAAAATAAATTAACCATATATAATGAAAATGAAAACGAGTGTAAGCTTTTCAGTGGAAATGAATCAAATTTATCAACTTGTACATATTTTATTTACATTGTCAATATTTTATACAAAGTGTTAATATTGACTATTTTACTTGTAAGAACTTCAAACTTTTACTATTTTTATATAAAAAGATAATGAAAAATTTACAATTTATTTTCTATTTTATTTCTCAATTAGGTTAAAACGTAGGTGTAGAACCACTATATTGTTCAATTGCAGTAAAAGTATTATTATTCCCAAATTTTAAATTTTAAATACATTCGAAATGAAGTAAGTCCACTTTTCCTCTTTGATACTGTGCATCGCACACAGACCACCTTGACCACGCCCGACTCGGCTTCCCATCGGAAATAATCGTGCGGTGATATAAATCTGAATTCGCAGCCCCAAAGGACCAAAGGAAAAATCAGCTCTAATGGCAGAGAAAAAAGCTCGGCTTCCTATTTTGACTCTCGTTATGCTTTCATCATTATTATTGCTATTTTTTTCTCTTCCCGCGAGTTTCGCCAAATCTCGTCGCCCTGCAACTGTAAATAAAAAACACACTCTGTTGTTATTGATTTATTTGTTTTTTTTACGATAAATTGTGGTGGGTATTTTATTTTTATTTTTCCTTTTCCCCAAAACAAATGTCGACCACAGGACTCGGAGACAAGGCAAAAGAAGAACCAGTGCTACGCTGATATTGAGAGGTATGTAAGTTTAGTTCATAAACCCATTAAATTGATAGGAAAAGGCATTGAGCTTGTGAATCCTAATTCCGTGTGAAAGCCAATGTGGTCGAGTGATGATCTACTTATATGCCACTATTTAACACATAAAGAGATGTAATTAAATCTGATTTAGCTGATTAAGTCTCTATATTCACAATGGCAGTGGATTATGGGGCCAACAGTGCAAGTCTTCGTCAACCGCGAAGGAGAACTGCGTTTTGCGATGCCTTTCACCGACATGTTATGAGATCGTATACGAGAGCGATCCGGTAGGGAAGTAGACACGAGCAACATTTTCTGTTCACTTGTGTGGTTTTGTTTCTGTTACTGAAATAAGTTTGTCTTTGCTTTGTCAATATACTGTAATGGTTGTAGCTCGAGGAAGGAGAAAAAGATCATGTTAGAGGGCAAGAGTACAAGTACTGTATGCACAAGTAAGTTTCCGTGTTCTTTCGTAGAATCGCTGATTCTGTTTCAGTCTTCAAACAGTTCGTGGTTTGAAAACTATGCAACTGGATTGTCCCATAGGATGTTTCTATTAAGTTTATATTTGGGTTCGATTGATAGTGAAACTAACAATTTGTAAAGGGTCGTTTTTTTTTTGGCAAGAATGATCATTTTTGAGCATGTCAGGGTAGAAAAGCTTCAGAGAAGATTGTTCATAACATGACATCACCTTCTCTGAAAAATAGTTCAGATGTTATTTTTTATTATTTATGAGCAAAAGAAAAACTTGGGTTATAGAAGTAAGTACTTCCATTTATGATTAGTAAATAAAAAAGAAAAGATAAATAGTTGTTGGAGGAAGAGGAAATGAAGTCTCCAATATCGCATGATAATTTGACGAAAGGTCATAAGTATCTTAGTTACTCCCAGTGAACGAAATTACTACAAACACCTTGATCCTTCGTGGCTACTTTCATATGGAACTAAAATGCTCGTTCAGAAGATTTTTATTCCTTAATGATCAATACTTTCAAAACTATTATTACAAGTCAATTCTAAATGTTATAACACCATGCAGTTTTTTTTTCGTCGGAAAAGACCCTTCCCCGCCATCTCCATGTTTAGGTTAGACATGTGATTTGCTTCTACTTTGTCTTTGAACGATAAAGGTTTTGAACTAAGTGGTTGACAAACAGCTTAGTCGGGGCTTTTTCTTTCTTTCTTTTATTTCTCCGAAGGGATCTAGTATGAATATTGAAAAGTGCTTTGCAACGAGAGACACAAAGCTGTAAGCTCATTTCTCTTAAGTTTTAGGAGTTCGTCCTGCAACTAATGAGGAAATTTCAGTGCCAGGTGTTGACAATGACATTTGTGTAACCAATAGTTTTCTCTTGATAACTTATCAGTCACAAGATTTTTTTATTTCCTTCTTTCGTTCTTGCATTTGTTATATTCGCAGCAACATGACACATAAAATTTTATGATCCATGTATTAGTCTATTTACTTATAATTATTCTTTACAGGCAATCTCTTGGAGAGAGTCTTGAGGGCATAAGGAATTCATTCAATTACTAAGCTTTATAGGGGTTGCATCAGAATAGAGTATCTACATTTCCTTTACCTCTGAAGATAAACTATGAGATATAAAATGGAGGGTCTTCAAACTGCTAACTCTTTAGCTTCCCGTTGTTTCCGGTTCTTTCAGTTTTTTACTTTTCATTTTAGTTTGTAGCTGTGTAAATACAGATTCAAGAATCACCTTTACAACACCTTGGAAATTGAATTTCACTGAAAAAATTATCTGGTTACTCACGCACCTCACAATTAAAATTTCAATAAATAAAAGTGAACTAAAAATTAATTAAATGAGATATTAGGCTCATATAGTGGCCAAATTGTTCCAACAAGAAGCACCATCGAAACGAGCACAACAATAGTCAGAGTTATGGAGCCGAATCTGGAAGGCTAAAGTTAACGAGGGAACAAAATTTCTCATCTGGAGGATTGCAGCGAATGGGCTCCCCGTGGCTACAGTGCTCAACCACAGATCGATGCCGCTCATTCGGAGTCGGAGAAGAAACAGCTATCCATGTCTTCTTCTGCCGCGATAATGCGAAACGCCTTTGGTTTTTGGAAGCTCAGGGCACCCACTGGAATTTGAGGGACTCGGATACAATCTGTTTCAGAGATGCGATCTTTGGAAGGCTAATAAGCTGGATCTAGATCAGTTTATGATCTTGGCGGGAGCTATTTTGGAAGAAATATGGGCCTGGCGTAATGCGAGCATTTTTTAACCGGCTTCGAGAGACGTATATCCGATTAACTGCCAGTGGGGACCATGATGCTCAATACTGATGCGGCGTTTGGGTCGGGGCAAGCTGCTTTAGGTGTGGTCGCAAAGGACTGGACAGGTGCAGTTAATTGGATATGCTTTTGGGTGTTTTACAAGCACTTGTACTTGCTCGCTTCAGCAACGGCAGGAAAACCATAGTTGAAGGTGACTATCAACTCGTGATGGAAAGTATTGAGAAGAGAAGATGTTGTCCGGTGTGGCGTTTGTTGCCGCTATACACGGATATTTTAGATTGTATTTCTTTTAAATGGTTGAACAGGAGTGCTAATCTCGAAGTACACTCGGTGTGTCAATGGGCTAAGAGAGAGGGTATTCCTGGGTTTTGGCGACATTGCCGGTGGAAATACAACTTCTCTGGGCACTCGTCCAGCCTCCGTCTTTCCTTGACAATCTCCAACAGGGTCCCACTCGGCTCTTCCATTATCATCATGCACAGCCAGTTTGTCGTCGCCCACAAGAGACCAAGACTCATGTATTGGGGACTTTGCTTGGTATACTTGTTTTCCCTCCATCTCTCGATACTTCATTGCCCAACAGTTAACTACATTTTAATTCCATAGACATTGGTGAAGCTATGAATTAATCATAAATACTTGAATTATTCTTTTGACTAGAACTTTCAAATAGATCATGTGGTTTTATTGTTTCTTTATGTGTAATTTATTTATACAAACAACAATCACTGGATCATGTAGAACAGAGACGGCTCAATGAATTTGGGGGCATTGGACGATAGTTAAAAATAGGCCTTTTATAATTTTGATTCCTATTTCTATTTTATTTGAAATCTTTGTGATTTTCAAAACTTTCCAACTATATTATATTTTAAAATTTATATCCCAATATATATTTCTTATCTGAGATATTTAAGGCTGATTAGTTTATTATTGCTAAGAATTGAAAAAATGAACCACACTAATGATGAGTTATAAAATAAAATAACAAAACAAATTTAAAAAAAAAAATGAAAAAAGGTAACATATGAAAATAGTTTGTTCATGATGCGTATGTACTAACTTTTTTTTTTCTATGAATTAGTTTATGGTTTTTTTTTTTTTTGAATTATAATCACTTTTTGTGAACTTTCTATAAATCAATTGAATTAAGTGGGTATAACCGTATAAATAAAGGACCAAAATACAATTTCAACTTTCAATAATAATAAATAAATAAAAAAGACATTCGCTTGGGTTTTCAGATGTTATAATGACGTTATGATAGCAGATTTAATGCTATTTTTTGTCTTAAAATTCGGGTTGGACTTTATTGGCAATACTATAGAAACCAAACAAATTCTATGGGGTTTATTAGCCGGAAACATCACAAATCATTTAATTTAACAAAAATTAAAAAAAAAAAAAAACCTGAGATGCGGCCTTTTTTTGGAGGGGCCCTGATGTAGAATAAAAACAAAGAAAAATGGTAAAGGTTGACAGTATGTAGTCATTAAAATCACTGATTCGACCATCAAATTCAGGACTCAGAATTGCAATTCGAATATGGAAGAAAACCATCTCTTGGAAAGTATGAGTTTTATTAGTCTATTTCGATTTAGGGCTATTTTTATTTCAAAGTTGAGAATTTGGGGGTTAGGGTACTGGTTTTGGATTTGGTTCAGTTTCTTATATCAGAGTTAGCATTGATAAAAAGTCAATAAAATGAATATATGTGGCATTGTTATCTATTTTAGAGTATAATTTCGTCATTTTAATCAAACTAAAAGTACAAGCTCGACATTTTTGAAAATCAATTGTTAAACTCGACATTTCACTTAAACATGGTGTATATATGTGTTATTTTCCTTTATAAATTTGAGTGGTTGACACGTTATTAAACAAAAATACTCTTATCTTTATTTTTATGGATTCCCCCTCAATTCATACCGAGATAACAATGTGTACACTCAACTTGAATTTGTTGCAGAAATTACTCTGAACTCTAGCTGTGCTGCACTTTTACCCCTTCCGTCCAAAAGACTCTGTTATTATCCAATTTTTGAGCATGTGACTCTCACATGACCAATATTTAGAGGGCAAATTAGTAATTTACTAAAATAAATAAATAAATAATATTTTTAAAACAAATAAAAAAAATAGAAAACAAATGAAACAAATTTTTTATTCAACTTCTTCTTCTTCTTCTTCTTCTTCTTCTTCTTCTTCTTCTTCTTCTTCTTCTCTCTCTCTCTCTCTCTCTCTCTCTCTCTCTCTCTCTCTGAAATAGAATCAAATTTTGGTGTTCATAATTCCGGATATCTTCCCCAAATTGTTGTTGTGGATCCGACGCCGGCCATGGATAGGACCACCTTCGCGCTTAAGATATTCTTGAGAAGCCCGTCCATGTTCATGGACCCGAAATCCTTCTCCAAGCTACCTCTCATGGTATTCTGTAACTCGTCGAATGTGAAGGAATAGATCGACAACCCTAATTCGCTTAGGTGCCAGAATCTGACTCGATTGATGCTTTGCGGTTGAGAACTGCAAGGGTTTGAAGAAGCTTTCCTGTTGAGGATTCCAGAAAGCTCCCCTACGGTACCAGACTGGATTACGCTCCGGCGTCGGCGGTGGATTCGGTGATTATGACGGTTCCTTCGACACTGGTGGAGCTCACGAAGGAGGTAGAGGAGGCCGTGCAAGAGGTGGTGATCGGGAAGATTTCGTCGTACTCATTGGAGTCGAAGCTCGGTGATTGTTTGAAGGCGGCAGCGATCAAAAGGGAAGCTCTGTAGAGGATCACCGGGAAATCGCTGGTCGGATTTCCTTTGGAAGGTTCGGACTATGCTTCGATTCTCGGAAAGTGTTGTTGGATCCCGGTGGGGTACGTGTTGATGTCGTTTCCGAGATTCGACAATCACAAAGAAAACAAAAGGTGGAAAAGGTGTTTGTTTCAATTTAATTTGATTATGTGGATCTCAGAGAGTCGTCGTATAAGAAACGGATATTAAATATAAATAATAATTGCAAAGAAAGAAATATAACTCAAACGATTTTATTAAATTATGATCTCGAGTACAGTGGGCGAGCTCAAGTGACTGTGAGAACAATCAACAAGCTCGAGAATACAAAGAGAGAGAGAGAGAGAGAGAGAGAGAGAGTATGCGATAATCAGGAAAAAGTGCGTGCAAATCTTCTCAAAAGGAGATGATTTATACTAAATCGAGATGTGATATCCTCGGAGACACGTGTTGGTGAATTCGTCCTTCATTGCCTCGTCTGCTGCTACGTCGCCCTCTTGTTGTTGGCATTGGTGCCCACAAGAAGAGTAATAGTTGAAGCTTATATGCATTTGATGTAATAAAGTCTCACAAAGACTCTTGCTTGTAACTGCTAAATAATTAATAAAGAGTTGAAACTTTCATTCATTCTTCCTTGTTTGTTTGAAGCTTTATGATAAACCTTAGTCTTTAGTCCTAAAATGAGCTTCATTTAGAATCTCTTTCTTCAGCTCTTCGATGTTGGGAACAAACAAGCGATTTCCATATCTCAGGACTCCATCACCCGTTATGCAAAACTCATGTAATTTTCTAACTTCTACACGAGCTTTGTACTGAGCAACTAATGGGTCTCTTAACTGGGCAGACTTAATCCTTTCGAGTAGAGTGGGTTGCACTGATAACATGGCAAGATAGCTTGGATCTTCTCGAAGTATCATTTCCAATTCAAAATCATAGATCTCACGCCTCAAATGATATGGTATGAATTGCAATATTGAGTCTTCCATGATTCTTTCTACTCAAAGCATTTGCAACTACATTTGCCTTCCTTGGGTGGTAGCTAATGTTGCAATCATAGTCCTTCACCAATTCAAGCCATCTACGTTGCCGCATATTCAGATCCTTCTGTGTGAAGATATACTTGAGACTTTTGTGGTCCGTAAAAATCTCTCATTTAACTCCATACAAGTAATGGCTCCAAATCTTCAAAGAAAAAACAATCGCAACCAACTCGAGGTCATGGGTAGGATAATTCTTCTTGTAATCCCTTAACTATCGAGAAGCATAAGCTATTACTTTCCCATGTTGCATTAACACGCACCCAAGCCCGTTTTTAGAAGCATCACTGTATATCACAAACCCCTCAGTTCCTGCTGGAATTGCTAGGACAGGTGCTGGCGTCAATCGCTTCTTCAACTCTTGAAAGCTCCCTTCACACTTTGGGGTCCACAAAAACTTGACACTTTGCCTCGTCAATTGGGTCATTGACGATGTGATTCGAGAAAATCCATCTAATAGCAAGCTAAGCTAAGAAAACTCCGCACCTCTTTTGCGTTCTTCGGCATAGGCCAATTTTTAATGGCCTCCAATTTGCTTGGATCCACGGCTATACCATCTTTAGAGACAACATGGCCAAGAAAAGGAACACGATCTAGCCAGAACTCACATTTTTAGAACTTAGCGTACAGTTGCTTATCTCGACGCGTATCTGACACTATTCGTAGATGTCTTTCATGCTCATCCTCAGACCGCGAATACACTAGTATGTCATCGATGAAAATGATGACAAATTGATCTAAGTATTCCTTGAGTACTCGATTCATCAAGTCCATAAATGAGGCGGGTGCATTAGTCAAACCAAAAGGCATTACCAAGAATTCATAATGCCCATCTTGATCGAAATGCACTTTTTGACACATCATCCTCGTTTATCTTCAATTGATGGTATCTTGACCGTAGATCAATCTTTGAGAAATGGCTAGCATCTTGTAATTGATCAAACAAGTCTTCGATACGAGGTGGGGGGTACTTGTTCTTTATCGTGACCTTATTTAATTCATGATAATCAGTGCACAACCTCATAGATCCATCTTTCTTCTTAACAAACAAAACCGGAGCTCCCCAAGGCGAAAAACTAGGTCGGATAAAACTCTTATCGAGTAGCTCATGCAACTGCTCTTTCAACTCCTTCAACTCAGCAGGTGCCATCCGATATGGGGCCTTAGAAATTGGAGCCGTACAAGGGAAAAGGTCAATCGAGAATTTAATCTCTCGATTTGGAGGCAACCCTGGCAATTCATCAGGAAAGACATCAAGGTACTCGCACGCTACTCGTACCTCCTTTACTGACGATCCCTCGTTTGCATCAGCTAGGATTGACGCCAAGTAGCAAACACATCTCTTGAGCCACATCTTTTTAGCTTTCATTGCAGAGATGATAGGAATATGTAACTTAGGCTTAGCCCTAGAGAAGTTAAACTCTGGCACATTTGGGGGTTTAAAAGTTACCACCTTCTTGTGACAATCAATGGTGGCATAATATTTGTGTAGCCAATCCATCTCAAGAATAACATCAAAATCATGAATATTGAGGATGACAAGGTTAGCCACTAAAACGCGATCTCCAATCTTTATAGGGCATTTATTCAGACTACTCCTTGAATCCATCACTTCTCCAGATGGAGTGGACACACTAAATAACGAGGTAGAGGATGAGGGCGTTTTGCCGATCTTGTCAGCAAACAGTACACTAATAAAGGAATGGCTTGCTCCTGAATCTATGAGAACTCTGCAAGCTAGACCGTAAACATCCATAACACCTAACAAATCAAACGAAAAAAATTAAAGCATGCAATAAACTAGTGAAAAGGCGCTTGGAGCATACCTGTAACAACAGATGGTGATTCCTCCGCTTCTTTCTCTGTCAAGGTGAACACTCTTGCATGCTTTTTATTCTGGCCATTATCACTCTTGTTGAATGTCCCAATGTTTGTTTTGCAATGTGGGGCAATATGCCATGGCTTCCCACACCTAAAGCAAGTGTTAGTTCCATAAAGGCATTCCCCACGGTGTTCTTTGCCACACTTTGGACAAGTTGATCGTTGTTGCTTATCCTATGGGTTTCCACCTCGGTTGTTGTTGCCCTCAAACTTCCTCTTTTGATTATTTCCTTGATTCCCCCATGAATTCCCTTTTGATCCACCTCCACTGGAACTGCCATGCTAAGTCTTGATCTCTTCATGAGTTGTCATCTTGGTTCTCTCAATCAAAAGTGCTTTGCTCACCACTTTGCTATACTTAGTTAGCTAAAAAGGGATAATAGCCTCCTTGATACTAGGCCTTAATCCGCTTTCAAACCGACAAGCTCTACTCAGATCTGTGGCCACCAAAGAAGGAGCAAACTTTGACAGCCGAGCAAAGTCAGCTTCATATTCAGGTACCGTCTTGCTACGTTGTTGCAACTTTATAAACTCATCCTCTTTTTGTCTACGGACACTTTCGGGAAAATACTTGTCATAAAATGCATCCCGAAATCCATTCCTAGTGAGGAGACCATCATCCTCATGTTGACGTTGAACCATAAGCCACCAATCATGAGCACTTCCTTGAAGCATGTAGGCAGCACGTGACACTTTTTCCTCTTCAGTGAAAGGCAAAACCTTAAAGGTCTTCTCTATCTCAGTCAACCATTTTTCAGCTTCTAATAGGTCAGTGGTTCCACCAAAAGTAGGAGGGGACAACTTCTTGAATTCGACAATGGTGTTGTGTGGCTGTGCATCACGACGTGGAGCTTCACGGGCTTGAGCTTGGCCTAGAGCAGTCATTGTTTGCAAGAAGGCCTCCATTGCCAGGGTTTCACCTTGACGACCATTCTGACTTCCACAATGATTCTCTCCAGTTCCGTTGCCCCGAGTCATAACCATTCTTTATAAAATGCAATAAAAATAATAGTTTCAGTTATCGATAAAATATAACTTGAACTATCATAGTCATAGTAAATAAAACTAGCATTATTTATATTTTATCTTACCGAACGATTCCGATTTGACTTCCCCGCGATGTGACGTACTGGGCAAATAAGTCTACAGAATCAATTTTAAAACCTTGAGCTCTAATACAAAAAACTGCGCCTACTTTTATTTAATAGTTTAATAAAACTTAAAATACCGTTTAAAATTTTAGATCATAGATTTTTGCAAAATATAATACTTTTTTTTTTTTTCAAAATGCTAAAATCAAACCATTAGAAATAAAAAGACAATAATTATATATCCTCAAACATAGTATTGGCGAAAGTGCGGAAATTGAAAACATATACTTAGATTAGAAGGTCATATTTAGTACTAAAATAGATAACTAATTATATATTTGCCACTACACGTCTCCTGAAAAAGAGTTTGGGAAAAAAAAGGGTGAGCTATAAAGCTCAGTGAGTAAACCTCATGCACGTAAATGATGACATGATAATGAAACCTATAACTCTATTTTTTTCATTTCGTTTATTTAAATCTTTATCTTTGATTCGAGTGCTCGGTGTGTGCCTATGCTTTTGGTACCAATGGACCTTGGTTGAAGAACCTGTTAAACCTTTATTACATCCATTTTTCTATGCTAGAGGGAGCAGAGTACGAATTAAACCATATCAATGGTACCCACAAGAAGAGTAGTAGTGTCAATTTATGTACATTTGATGTAATATAGTCTCACGAATCATCATAAAGCTTTAACAACTCTCTAAAACGTTCCGTTACACTCGATTCTTTTGCACTCAAGTCTGAACTTCAATTATTTCCAGTTTTCTTCGAGCTCAAGAAAAACCCGCATTAAAAGTGGTATAACTCTCTGCTCAATATTCAAAATTTAATCATCCTTGAATCAAATTAAAAGTCTGTTTTTCTTCTTTCCAATGCAATTGGTTTTACGTCAAAACGATGTCGGAGCCGCCAGTTATGGTGATTTTACTCCGAGGTGTACGGCTTAAACACATATACGAATTACTGAATTTTGAAAAACCGTTTTCGTTTTCAAACTTGAAAATATTTTGTCATCCAAATCAAATAAGTTTTCAAAATGTTTTTAAAACTATATCTATATCACATATGTTCAAAATCTATATGCTCTTGAAAATTTGAGTGGGAGGTCTCCTCTAAGACGAGCCGAAAAATAAAAGATGTGTAATCTCAAACTTTCAAGTGTTCGAGTGAGTTGAAGTTCACACTTCCCTCATGCAGTTTCCCGAATAGAAAATAGGAAAATGTCCGAGTATGTACCTTGTGCCTTTATGCACTAACACTGCTCTTCCTTGAACATGAAGATCTAGGATTCCTTTCTAGAAGTCCAGTCTATCGCTCTATAACTAGGAAATTTGTTTCCGAACTTATAAGAGACGATGTGCCAGCTCTAAAAACGAAGTGGGAGGGTTATACTTGTTGTTTGTAACCCACGATCTCCAACACTAATGAAAAAAGCAATTAAACGTTAGAGTAAAAGTCACTCTTGTGGCCCTCTCTTCAATGAGAGTACTCTATGGCGTTTTTGTTTCGATCATTGCTAAATGAGCTACGTCCGAGAGTGAGACGATGAAGACAAGGCCTCCTCTTGGAGGATTTTTTTTTTCAAAGTTGACCTTTTGGACTAAGTGGTTGGTTGCACACTTAGACTCAATCCCTAGTAATCCTCTCTTGAGGCTCTGAGAAATTGGTGTATTGACATCTTGGCTAAGCATTAATGATGTGTCATTTACTTATAAAAGGAGATTTTTTGTGGCCTTCTCTTTAGGGAGTAGATTGTCATTTCGTCTATAACACCTTTGGATTTTATCAAATCTTAAAAACTTAAATCCTAAACCAAAGACTAATCATAAACTTGTCTCAACTTAATTCAGCAATATGTCTCTCAACCAACTCTCAACCATCCTTTCCTCAAAACTCGAAACCAAAAACTGCGTTGATTGGAAACGTAACCTCGACAACGTCCTTACCGTTAACAAGCACAAATGGGTACTCACCATCCCGTGTCCTCCTCAGACGAATGATGATTCGACTCAAGAGGACAAAGACGCCTTGGCGGCCTAGCTCCGTTTCGATAAGATTGTGAGGTGCCATATCTTGGCATCGATGAACAATGTGATGCAACAGTAACATCGGGACATAGACACGGCCGCCGACATGCTCTACAATCTCCATGAGATGTTTGGAGGGCAAAGGCGTCAGGCCAGACAACAAGAAGTCAGACAATTTATTAACTGTCGCATGAAGGTTGGGACTCCTATCAGGGACCATATGATGCTGATCATTAGTTACCTAAATGAGATGGAAATCCTAGGATCTGAGATTGACGAGGAGACCAAAATAGATATGATCTTGGAAACTCTCCCCGAATCTTTCGATACCTTCAAGCTGAACTACTCCATGAACAAGCTAGAGTACACTGTTACCGAGCTAATGAAGGAGCTTCACACTGCTGAAGGTCTCACTAAGAAAAAGAGGAATCAAGGAGAGACACATGCTACTGAGTACAAAGCCTCCGCCTCTGGATCTAAGAAGAGACCTCACAAGGCCGAGAAGAAGAACTATCCTGCATATCTCAAAGCAAAGGAACATAGTATTGTACTAATTACCGAAGCATGCTTAGTAGCTGATAATGCATCAACGTGGATTCTTGACTCCGCTGCTACTAACCATATTTGTTGTTCCTTGACTAGTTTCAAGAAAACCAAAAGCTTAGAGGAAGGCGACTTCTGTTTCAAATGGGGTGATGGGAGCCTGGTGTCTGTGAAGGCTGTGGGATTTGTGATGCTGTCTTTCGAAGACCGCACTTCAAACTTGAATAATGTTTATTTCGTTCATTCCTTTGGGAAGAACTTAATATCTGTTGCTCGTTTTCGTGAGCAAGATTATTGTTTAAAGTTCATTAAGAATGGAATTCGTATTTCGTTTCCTGATAATTCTTTTGTCACTGATGCATGTATGAAGAATGCTCTTTTCTACATCTATCCCACTCAACCTTCTCTATTAGACACCGAAATAGAGAATGATCTAGTTAGGGAGCCAAAGAGGATCAAACTTTCTGATTCCTCTGATCTAATAAAATCAACATATCACTGGCATTTAAGACTTGGTCACATCAGTCTAGACAGGATTAAGAGACTTGTGAGGGACGGTCCACTCCAAGCCTCTGCAATAGGTTCACTACCTACTTGTGAATCTTGTATAGAAGGAAAAATGACTAAACGCCCTTTCACTGCTAAGGGTCGAAGAGCCACTGAGTTGCTGGAACTTGTACATTCTGATGTATGTGGTCCGTTCAGTACACATGCAAGGCGAGGATACGAATACTTCGTTACCTTTACCGATGATTACTCAAGATACGGTTTTGTCTATTTGCTCAAACACAAATCCGAGGCCTTTAATGTATTTAAGGTCTTTAGGGCTTTAGTGGAAAAGCAAACTGGAAAACAGTTCAAAACTCTTCGATCTGATCGAGGAGGTGAGTATATGTCTGGAGAGTTCAATGACTTTCTTAAAGAAGAAGGTATCGCTTCACAGCTTAGCGCACCTGCCACACTTCAACAAAACGGAGTGTCAGAGAGAAGAAACCGAACTCTTATGGAGTGGTTAGATCAATGATGAGTTACTCATCACTCCCTATTTCCTTTTGGGGATATGCCCTCGAAAAAGCCTCTTACATTCTGAACCAAGTTCCGTTCTAAAACGGTTCCTGGTACTCCTTATGAATGATGGACTGGTCGTAAAGTAAATCTTGGCCGCATCAAAATTTGGGGTTGCCCTGCACACGTGCTAAGGCAAACGACTAGCAAGTTGGCTAGTAGGTCAGAATTGTATCTGTTCGTTGGATATCCAAAGGAAACCAAAGGTTTTACTTTCTATAGTCCCGAGGACGATAAGAATTTTGTTAGCATGAATGCTCGTTTCCTTGAGGAGGACTTTATGAAGGATGCAAAACCTAGAAGCAAAATTGTGCTTGAAGAAAAGTTGGGTGATGAAGCTTCTACCTCATTTGTAAGAACTGTTCTTACCCCAACTGAAACACAACCTAACTCATCAGAATCTCGTCAAGTAGTACTTCGACGTAGTGGGAGGGCTACTCAAAAGCCTGATAGGTACATGTCCTATGGAGACTCTCTCGTAGCCGTCTCCGACATGGATGACCATGTTTCCTATGGCCAAGCGATGGCTTGTTCTGAATCAAACCTTTGACTTGACGCCATGAAAGTTGAAATGCACTTGATGTATGTCAACAAAGTCTGGAAACTTGTAGACCTTCCTGAAGGGATTAAACCCGTAGGGTGTAAGTGGATATACAAGAAGAGAAGGGGTCAAGATGGGAACGTTGAGGCGTTCAAAGCACGACTAGTGACTAAGGGTTACACCCAAAAGGAAGGGATTGACTATGAAGAAACCTTCTCGCCAGTCGCGATGCTTAAATTCATCTGCATACTTCTATCCATAGTTGCAGCTCTCGACTATGAGATCTGGAAAATGGATGTCAAGACTGCCTTCCTGAATGGCAATCTTGACGAGCGCATTTATATGGCTCAACTGGACGGTTTCGTGGAAGAAGGTCAAGAGACCAAGGTTTGTGAGTTGCTTAAGTCCATTTATGGATTAAAGCAAGCATCTAGGTCATGGAATATTAGATTCGACGAAACTGTGAAGAGCTTCGGTTTTGAGCAGTCAATAGATGAGCCGTGTGTTTACAAGTTAATACACGAAGGCAAAGTTGTGTTTCTAGTACTGTATATCAGAAGAACCGGACTCTGTCGCTCTCTCTAGCATGTTATATTGATAAGGTGATGGATCTCTTTTCGATGCAAGACTCCAAGAAGGGCCAAACACCCGTTAAGCATGGAGTCTCACTCTCTAAGGATCAATCTCCGAAGACTGCACAAGAGATTGAAGACATGAGAAAAATTCCTTACGCCTCTGCCGTAGGAAGTCTCATGTATGCTATGCTTTGCACTAGGCCAGATATCTGCTTCGCAGTTGGCGTAGTTAGCCGTTTTCAATCCAACCCTGGACCCGAGCACTGGATTACTGTTAAGCATGTTCTTAAGTATCTTCGGAGAACTATGAACTTGATGCTTACATACTCACGTACTGACTTGACTATGACGGGATATACCGACTCCGATTTTCAAGCGGATAAGGATTCCAGGAAACCCACTTCGGGATCTGTGTTCATCCTTAATGGTAGAGCTGTTGTGTGGAGGAGTATTTTGCAATCTTGCATTTTTGAGTCCACAATGGAAGTAGAATATGTGGCTGCTTGTGAAGCATCCAAGGAGGCTGTACTGCTTAAAAAATTCATTAAGTATTGGAAGTCGTTCCAAACGTCGACGAGCCCGTGACCCTTTATTGTGATAGTAGTGGGGCTATCGCTAACTCAAAAGAACCTCGAAGCCATAAGCGTTCTAAACATATTGAGAGGAAATACCATTTGATTTGAGAGATCGTGCAGCGCGGAGACGTGGAAGTGAAGAAGATCTCAATGATGGACAACCTGGCAGATCCATTCACCAAGGCCCTAGCGGATAAGGTCTTCGACAAGCATTGGGAGGGATTAGGCATGAAGGACTACTCACATCTTCTTTGAGTCAAGTGGGAGTTTGTAGTCAATGGTGCCCACAAGAAGAGCAGTAGTGTCTATTTATGTACATTTGATGTAATATAGTCTCACGAAGACTCTTGCTTGTAATTGCTTATTCATTTAATAAAAGGTTGAAACGTTCATTCATTCTTCTTTGTCTGTTTGAAGCTTTATGATAAAACATTAGTCTTTAGTCCATAAACAAACTTAACAACTTACGAAGAGACAAATGTAGATTTGCATGAACAACCTCTTCGTAGTTTGCTTAAATCGATATATTCACAATCTAAGGGTCAAAGGACTATTGACCTCAGTACGATTGTTAGGAGAATCTATGATGCCTGGTTATGGGGCATTGAGAGTTGGAGACTCTATAGTTCTTCTAGGTATCTTCCGAAGGTACTGAATTGACCAGTGCACTTCTAGAGACAAAATAAGAACAAACCATTTAACCTCTTATGTCTCGAAGTCACTACGTATGAATTGCATCATGCTTACCTTAATCCTGAAATGAGACATGTCATTTCATAGCTTACGTATTCTCATTTGAGAAAGTCAGAGTTCAGACTCACTATGTGATTCCGAACATGACCTATTGGTGAAGTACTAAGTTATGAAGATGTCATGAGTAACTTTGTGAAGTTCTTATAGATATGGAATTCATGTACAAGATTGTTGAAATGCAATGTATATCACCTCATGCTTTGTTTCTTGGAATGTGAATAAATGAACTGGCCAGTGTCCAAATTGAGTCATGACTCTTTTGGATGAATCAATGTGACTTGTTAGCTCCTCGTCAATCCATTGTTTCTAACTTATTCACAAGCGACAAAGGAGTTGAGGAAATAACAGCTAGAAGGGTAAAATGGTAATTTTGTAAATCCCGACAAGCTGATGATATTCATGAAGGGTAAACATAGATAATATTCAGTGGATCCACTCATCACAATGAAGTTGAATTCTTGAGTAGAAAATAAATTCATTTGAACCGAGAGATTCTCAGTGTCAACTCTTTATGGAGTCAGTTGACATTAAGCTAAACTTAGAAAAAGTTTGTGAACTTTTGAGTCCAAGTATGTTAGCTCAAGCTTTGTTCATTTGGATCCATGAGGTCACTGTCATAAATCATATCGAGTAGGATTAGTTAAACTAAAAGCTAAGTCAAAACAAGAACGAGACAAGTTTTACGAAAATTGTCTAAAGGGTATTTTTGTCTTTTTGGACATAGGACGAAATAAATGTCAATAAATTTTTTGACATTGTCATATGATGACAAAATTCCACTCGGCCATAACAAGTTATTTGGGCGTTGAGGATTAATTTCATTTCATGGAATTTTACTTGAAAATTCTTAATGGGCTTTTCTTATGTTGTCATGAACAAATGAAGAAAAATCTAGAAGCACCTTCTAGAAGGTGTTTGGCCATCCAACCCAAGGAGAAAAGAGAGACCAATTTTGTGCATTGATGTATGAAGATACTTGCCAAAAGAAAAAGAGGAAACAAATTTCCTCTAGAAGGAAATTGAAGTGGGCGGCCAACTATAGGCAAGGAATCAAATCCAAGGACCTACACCAAGTAGTTGGACGTCCAAATGGAAGAGAAGGAGGGCAATATTTGCTCATGAATATGTGATATTCTATAGAACAGGAAACTACCTTGTTGAAGGTAATCCCTCTCCTATAAATAGGGCCCTCATTCTCATTGTTTCTCATCCCAAAGTTTTAGAGATTGAGAGCTTCTCTCTCTAGACTTGGCCACCCCCTCTCCCTCTTTCTCTCTAGTACTTTTTCGTTTTTTGTTTTGGCACCTAGGTCCACATTTGACCTAGTGTTTTAGCTCTTCGACTCTTAGACTTGTTCTTGAGTCGTCATGTTTAAAAGTGCCCACACACTAATTCCTTCTTATCTCGAGTGACTTATGTGATAGAAACTTTCGTGGTTACTCGAGTTCTGGAAGAACGAAGAAAGACGAGCTGCGTGGGGAGACGAACGTTTCAATCTTCCTAAGGCTTCTCAACGTTCAAGCTTCACAAAGGTTAGTAAACGAGTAATGCTCTTTAATAGTTTTAATTGAAATATAAACATGTGCTTGCTCTTTGTCTAGGTTAGTAAAATCGTTTTACTTGTTTAAAAGAAAATTTTTATTTTCCGCCGCTTGCTCGAAGCGTTAAATCTTATCTTAACCCTAGATCAATTCCAACAGGAATCGTACACCACTCAATAATCCCGCCGAAACGGGCTCATTGTCCCCATCATGAAAGGAAAATAAGGGACCTTCCCCAGCATAGTCATTCATTTCATTAAAAACATTTTCAATCGGTGGGTACGCCGGTCCTCCGTGCCCCTTCCCATTGCGCCGTCTAGACATAAACACACACCCTTTACATTGTGAAAACCATTTTCATATCATTACGAGTGTTTTATTCCTTTATTCCTTAAAAACTTTGGATTCATGAGTTTTAAATATCTTGAACGTTTTATCATGACATGCTATGCACGAAATATAAATTCATGTGTAATCTATCATGACACATATAGCAACCAATCAAGCATATAATAGATAAATCACACAAACACATAGCCATAAATTAATTGAACCTATTAACTAATGCAAGTAAGTAAGGTTTACTTACCTGAACTTCAAATATAAAGAAAAATTGTGGCAATGAAAAAGTCTTATAACCGCTCACGACGAAAAATACCTAAGAAGCACCTATAATTATCACACTATATGAGATTTCACTATTATTATTACTATTAGCTGTAACGAAGGATTGCTAAACATATCAAAGAAATAATAATACAATTAATGATTACGAAAATAAAATACTTGCACGTTGATTTATAAATATATATATATATATATATATATATATATATATATATATATATACACATAAACATATATAGTCAATATGTTTTTCAAACGTCTATTAGGAGTAGCAAATAGGAGAAATAAAATGAATAAAAGCAACCTCTCTTTGTGTATGTGTATAAACGTAAAACTAGAGAATTAATAGTTAATTCGTATAAAATTTTCTAATTTAGAATATATATATATATATATATATATATATATATATGTATATCCTGGTATTAGTACAAAGTCTCAAATCATAATTTTTTTTTGTTTTTTATTTGCTTAAAAAATATTGGATAATATTGAATAGAACGAAATATCTTCCCTAACATATATATATATATATATATATATATATATATATATATATATATATATATATGTATATATATATTCTTTGGAAGTAACTCACACAATTCTGACTATATGTATATACTAGTTTTTCAGCATCGCGCTACGCGCGAATGATTTTAGCATATTATAAATGATAATAACAAGTAAAATTTGTAGAGGTTAATTTGTGTTATCAAGATTTGTAAACTATGGGCACCAAAGAAACCGGCAATTAAGAAAAACCCTTAAAAATCATAAACGAATAATAAAATGTAAAAAATTTATTTTGTACATTGATTAGACTTTCATGAGTAAATAAGACTTGCGTTGACTTTCCAATGAAATATGGAGACACATATAAGGTGAAGGAAAATATATATCAAAGAGAAACTAATAAAGAAAATATAAAACTAACATACACTCAAAATAATGTATGTTATTGATATAGACTACGTTTGGTTTGGATTAAAAAGCCTTGTTTTTGTTTTAAGAAAAAACAAAACTGTTTATCCAGTGATTGGCAAAACTGTTTTTAAAAAAAATTTAAAAAACGTTTTTAGATTTTGTACATGAGATAGAAAAGTTAGGATTCTTAGCTTTTAGAAAAAGTGTTTTTAAGTTTGCTATATGAATTACTGTAATATCATCGTACAAAATATTATTTATATATATATATATATATGTATATAAATAAGCATATCAGTAATTATTATTTAATTATTAAGAACATGTCTATTTTAGTTTTTTTACTATAATATATTTATTTTATCAAACGCTAAATCAGTTTTTGTTACCAGCAACAACTGTTTTATAAATAGTTTACCAAACACTTGGTCATTTTTTGAATTTTATTTTTATTTTTATAAAAGCACTTTTTTTAAAAACAAAGCTATGTCAAACGGGGCCACAGTATAATATAGCATTAGTAATTATGATTATAAAATACATAAAATAAATTACACAAAATATATTGATGAGAGGGGGAGGGAAAAAAACAATATATATATATATATATATATATATATATATATATATATATAAATTACAAAATAGATTGGAGAAAAAAAAACGAACCAATGAAATATGGAGACACATATAAGGTGAAAGAAAATAAATATCAAAGAGAAACTAATAAAGAAAATATAAAACTAACATACACTCAAAATAATATATGTTATTGAAATAGGCTGCGTTTGGTTGAGATTAAAAAGCTTTGTTTTTGTTTTTAGAAAAAACTAAACTGTTTATCCGGTGTTTGGCAAAACTGTTTTTACAAAAAATTTCAAAAACGTTTTTAGATTTTGTACATGAGAGGGAAAAGCTAGGATTCTTAGCTTTTAGAAAAAGTGTTTTTAAGTTTGCTATATAAATTACTGTAATATCCTCGTACAAAATATTATTTATATATATGTATATAAATAAGCATATGAATAATTATTATTTAATTATTAAGAACATGTCTATTTTACTCTTTTTACTATAATATATTTCTTTTACCAAACGCTAAATCAGTTTATGTTACCAGCAACAACTGTTTTATAAACAGTTTACCAAACACTTTGTCATTTTTTTTTAAAAACATTCTAAAAGCACTTTTTTAAAAACAAAGTTATGTTAAACGGGGCCATAGTATAATATAGCATCAGTAATTATGATTATAAAATACATAAAAAAATTATACAAAATATATCGATGAGAGAGAGAGGAAAAAACCAATATACATAAATTTTTTTTTACAAAATAGATTGAAAATTTTTTTTAAAAAAAAACCAATGAAATATGGAGACACATATAAGGTGAAAGGAAATAAATATCAAAGAGAAAAAGAAAGTATAATATAACATTAGTAATTATGATTATAAAATACATAAAAAAAAATTATACAAAATATATTGATGAGGGAGGGAGAAAAAAAAAACATAAAAAAAGGATTTACAAAATAGATTGAAAAAAAAAAAACCCAACGAAAGGCAAAGTAAAAAGAAAAAAGAAAAAAGAAAAAAAAACAAACAAACCGGAAAGGCAGAGGGCAAAAAAAAAAAAAAAAAAAAAGCCGCCACGTGTCGCCGCCTGGTAGAGTCAAAGGGAGAAGCTAAACAAAAGAGGAAACAAATCCAAGGCTTCTAGAAGCCTCCTCTTGGCCGTGTGACTCATGAAGGAAAAGAGGAAATTGGATCATGAATATGTGATATTCTATAGAAGAGGAAACTACTTTATTGAAGGTGAGACCTCTCCTATAAATAGGGTCCTTATTCTTCTCATTTCATTCATCCCAAGTTTTAGCGATTTGAGAGCTTCTCTCTCTAGCTTGGCCGCCCCTTCCCTCTCTCTCTCTCTCTAAGTTTTCTTTCGTTTTTGTTTTGGCACCTAGGTCCTCAATTGACCTAGCGTTTTTAGCTCTTCGACTTTAAGACTTGTTCTTGAGTCGTAGTGTTTAAAAGTGCCCACTCACTAATTCCTTTTCTCTCGAGTGATTCTTGTGATATAAACCATCGTGGTTGCTCGTGTTGCCGAGGAAAGAAGAGAGACGTGATGCGAGGGGAGACGAACGTTGCAACTTTCCAAAAGCTTCTCAACGTTCAAGCTTCTAAAAAGGTTAGTATATTTATAATGCTCATAATAGTTTTTATTTACATGTGCTTGCTTTTTGTCTAGGTTAGTAAAATCGTTTTACTTGTCAAAAGAAATTTTTTAAAATTCCGCCGCTTACCGAAGCGTTAAACTTTTTCTTAAACCCTAGATCAATTCCAACAAATGGTATCAGAGCTATGGTCAAAGATATGCATGTACATGTAATTAAAATTATGAGCTTGAAAATCGTTTTCGAAAGTTTACTAATTTTGTGACAAGTTAGAATTGTTTTCTTAGATTTTTTTTTTTAATTTATTGCTCTTGCCTTTAAATTAAAAATCATGTTTTTTTTTTCTATGAGTTTGGGATGTTATTAAAACACATTAGAATCAGTTGTAAAAGTTTTTAATTTTTTATATTGAAAAACGTGTTTTTTAAGTTTGAGAAAATTTCGAGTAAATTTTGTGACTAGTTTTCTTGTCTTACTAGTTTCTTTTATTTACTTGAATCGTTTTATGCTTGTTGTTATTTCTTTTATACCATGTTATTACCATGTTAATAAAACACAAATAAAAGCCTTAACAACTTCCTAAAACGTTCCGTTACACTCGATTCTTTTTACGCACTAGAAGACCGAACTTTAATTATTTATGTTTTCTTCGAGCTGGAGTAAAACCCGTAGTAAAAGTGGCATAAGTCTTTGCTCATAATTCTAAAATTAATGATTCTTGAATCAAATTAAGTTTGTCCTCTTTCCAATGCCACCGGTTTTGGGTTAAAAGGACATCGGAGCCGCCAGTTATGGTGATTTTACTCCGAGGTGCGCGGCTGTTCCGAGAGTCCAGTTTTTTAGAAATCCGGATTTTCAGCCCCACTACCATGAGTTATAGAACTCTAATGAGAAAATTTTCTTGAGCAAATTTTTTTTTTTTTTTTTTATATAAGATTATAAACATAATGTGAAAGATTAAAATGTTTTGATTTTTGAAAGTTTAATTGAAATTGAATTTTTACTAAACTAGTTTGAATTTTGAAAAACCATTTTCATTTTCAAACTTGAAAATATTGTCATCCAAATCAAATAAGTTTTCAAAATGTTTTCAAAACTATATCTATATCACATATGTTCAAAATCTATATGCTCTTGAAAATTTGAGTGGGAGGTCGGTTCGTAGACAAAGCCGAAAAATTAAAAGATGTGTAATCTCAAACTTTCAAGTGTTCGAGTGAGTTGAAGTTCACACTTCCCTCATGCACTTTCCCCGAATAGAAAATAGGAAAAGATCCGAGTATGTACCTTGTGCCTTTATGCACTAACACTGCTCTGAACATGAACCTCTAGGATTCTTTTCTAGTTGTCCGCTCTATCGCTCTTTAACTAGGAAATCTGTTTCCGAATTTATAAGAGTCGATGTACCAACTCCAAAAACTAAGTGGGAGGGTTATACTCATTGTTTGTAACCCACGATCCCCAACACTAATGAAAGAAGCAATTAACGTGAGACTAAGAGCCGCTCTTGTGGCCCTCTCTTAAATGGGAGTACTCTAAGGCGTTTTTGCTTCGATCATTGCTCAATGAGCCACGTCCGAGAGTGAGACGTTGAAGGCAAGGCCTCCCCTTGGGGGATTGTTTTTCAAAGTTGACCTTTTGGACTAAGTGGTTGGTTGCACACTTAGGCTCAATCCCTAGTAATCCTCCCTTTAGGCTCTGCGAAAGGATGTGAGTGATCAAACCAATTTAAAAGGTGGCTAGTCAAAATTGGTGTATTGACATCTTGGCTAAGCATTAATGATGTGTCATTTACTTATAAATGGAGATTTTCCGCGGCCTTCTCTTGAGGGAGTAAATTATCATTTGGTTTATAACACCTTTAGATTTTATCAAATGTTAAAAACTTAAATCCTAAACCAAAGACTAATCATAAACTTGTTTAAACTTTTATAGGCAAAATGTCTCTCAACCCTCTCTCAACCATTCTTTCCTCGAACAAACTCGAAGGCGACAATTACTGTTGTCGCACGAAAATGAACAACGATTAACTACCTCGGGCGGTTCGATCTAAGGCCGGACCAAGTGATCGCACCCGGGCCAAAAGTGTGAACTCGAAAGTCTCGAGCTAGGCTTTCTCCGATCAACCCACCTCTCAGAGGAGGGAAGGGTTGAGGAGGAGGAGTGACCGTGCCTTTTGTGTCGGCTGCCTACGTACCCGTGTGAATAGGAAACAGGTCAGAACGTAGTTCAAGGCGTATGTAACGCAGTGTGAGGTGCGGAGCCTAGAGGGTGTGCTCGACAGGGGAGACAGAGCGCGGAGGAGTCCTCGGCGTCGTCTCAGAACTCTGGGATCGAGTGACCCGAGAGAGAATGTGTGTTTTCTCTCTTTTGGAGACGTGGGAGACTCTAAGTCTAGAGTTCCTTGTCGTGGTGAAGATTCCGGACGCGTAGGCGATTTCCAGCCGGAAATGCAGGACGCGTAGGCGATTTATTGTCAGAAATGGTGGACGCGTCTAGTGTGCTAGACGCGTAGGCGATTTTCAGTCGAAAACCGTAGGAGCACTCGTGGGCTCGGGATTAGTCATTCGATCGAGAGAGGCGGCGCTCGGGAGTCCCCGGGAGCGCTTCGGAATCTCTGAGAACGAGAAATCGAGGAGAATCCGCTTCAGGCCAAGGATGGCATCCAGAGAAGCCGAGAGAAGTCTCAAGTTTCTTGAGAATGAATGGGATGGCTTTCCCCTCAATGAGAGGGGGTATTTATAGTAGTTGGAGGGGCCTAGGAGGCTTTTATTTTGTCCATGTGGGATTGGAGAGCGCGCTCCCCTCGAGGTGGAGCGCGCCCCGCCAAGAAGTGGAGTACGGCGCGCGCGCGCGGCGCGAGCGCCCCTCCTGACCGGCGCGGCGCGCCGTGCGTGATGCGCGCGCGCGCGCGGCGTGCTTGGTGGCGCGGCGCGCCATGCGCCATGCACGCGGTGTACTTGTTGGCGCTGCACTCGGGACTTGAGATTTCGTGAGTTGCGTGGAACGTAAAGTCCATACTCGAGGCATCGAGGTCAACACGAGGATTTGTTAATCGACTCGCGGACACCATGACTTGACCCAAGGAGCAAGACTCGACTCGAAGAGAACGGCTCGACTTGAGGGGCGAGGCTCGACTCGAGGAGAACTACTCGACTCGAGGATAGTGAATAAACTCGAGGAGCGAGGCTCAACTCGAGGAGAGTGACTCGACTCGAGGAGGCTGAAAGTTTCGACATGAGGGCTTGCTAGCGACACATGACGGAAGGCATGCCGCTCTTCAGGACCTCCGGCCTGACCATCGGTCCTTTGAACGGCGTATCTTCTCGGCGTCTCGGGTTTTCCGAAAACGACCGACAACAATTACGTCGACTGGAAACGTAACTTCGAAATAGTCCTTACTGTCGACAAGCACAAATGGGTTCTCACCACCCACTGTCCTCAAACGAATGACGATTCGACACAAGAGGAAAAAGACACCCTGGCGGCCTGGCTTCGATCCGATGAGATTGGAGGTGCTATATTTTAGCATCAATGAACAATGTGTTGCAACAACAACATCGTGACATCGAGACTGCCACCGATATGCTCTACAATCACCATGAGATGTTTGGAGGGCAAGGACGTCAAGCTAGGCAACAAGTGGTCCAACAATTTATGAACTGTCGTATGAAGGCTGGAACTCCCGTTAGAGATCTTATGATGCGGATCATTAGCTATCTAAACGAAATGGAGATTCTTGGATCTGAAATTGATGGGGAGACTAAAATAGATACGATCTTGGAAACTCTCCCCGAATCTTTTGATACATTCAAGCTGAACTACTCCATGAACAAGCTAGAGTACACTATTACCGAGCTTATGAAGGAACTTCAAACCGCTGAGGGACTCACTAAGAAAAAGAGGACTCAAGGAGAGGTACATGCTACTGCCTCTACCTCTGGATCTAAGAAGAGACCTCGTAAAGCCGAAAAGAAGAACCAACCTAAGGTTAAAAAGAAGAAGAAGACGCCGAAGGCTCCGAAGGTGGACAAGTCTAACGACAAGTGCCACCACTCACTGGCGTAGGAATTGTCCTGCCTACCTCAAGACTAAGGAAAAAGGTATTGTACTTATAACCGAAGCTTGTTTAGTAGCTGATAATGTATCATCGTGGATTATTGACTCCGCTGCTACTAACCATATTTGCTGCTCCATAACTGGTTTTAGGAAAAGCAAAAGCTTAGAGGATGGCGACTTCTGCTTCAAGTGGGGTGATTGGAGTGTGGTGTCTGCGAAGGCTGTGGGATCCGTGACGCTGTCTTTTGAAGATCGCACTTTAAATTTTAATAATGTTTATTATGTTCCTTCCTTTGGGAAAAACCTAATATCTGTTGCTCAACTTTTCGAGCAAGATTATTATTTAAAGTTTATAAAGAATAGAATTCGTATTTCTTTTTCAAATTCTTTTGTCACTGATGCATGTATGAAGAATGGTCTTTTATACATTTATTCCACTCAACCTTCTCTTTTAGACACCGAAATAGATAACGATCTAATTAGGGAGCCAAAGAGGATCAAACTTTCTGAATCCTCCGATCTAACAAAATCAACATACCTATGGCACTTAAGACTTGGTCATATCAGTCTAGATAGGATTAAGAGACTTGTGAGGGACGGTCCACTCCAAGCCTCTGCAATAGGTTCACTACCTACTTGTGAATCCTGCATAGAAGGAAAAATGACTAAGCGACCTTTCTCCGATAAAGGTCGAAGAGCCACTGAGTTGCTGGACCTAGTACATTCTGATGTATGTGGTCCGCTCAGTACACAGGCACGGGGAGGATACGAATACTTCGTTACCTTTACCGATGATTACTCAAGATACGATTTTGTCTATTTGCTCAAACACAAATCCGAGGCCTTTAGCGTATTTAAGGTCTTTAGGGCTTTAGTGGAAAAGCAAACTGGAAAACAGTTCAAAACTCTTCGATCTGATCGAGGAGGTGAGTATATGTCTGGAGAGTTCGATGACTTTCTTAAAGAAGAAGGTATTGCTTCTCAGCTTAGCGCACCTGCCACACTTCAACAAAACGGAGTGTCAGAGAGAAGAAACCGAACTCTTATGGAGTGGTCAGAATTGTGTCTGTTCGTTGGATATCCAAAGGAAACCAAAGGTTTTACTTTCTATAGTCATGAGGACGATAAGACTTTCGTTAGCATGAATGCTTGTTTCCTTGAGGAGGACTTTATGAAGGATGCAAAACCTAGAAGCAAAATTGTGCTTGAAGAAAAGTTGGGTGAGGAAGCTTCTACCTCACCTGTAAGAACTGTTCTTACCCCAACTGAACCACAACCTAACTCATCAGAATCTCATCAAGTAGTACTTCGACGTAGTGGGAGGGCTACTCAAAAGCCTGACAGGTACATGTCCTATGGAGACTCTCTCATAGTCGTCTCCGACATGGATGACCCTGTTTCCTATAGCCAAGCGATGGCTTGTTCTGAATCAAACCTTTGGCTTGACGCCATGAAAGTTGAAATGCACTCGATGTATGTTAACAATGTATGGAAACTTGTAGACCTTCCTGAAGGGATTAAACCCGTAGGGTGTAAGTGGATATACAAGAAGAAAATGGGTCCGGATGGGAACGTTGAGACGTTTAAAGCACGACTTGTGGCTAAGGGTCATACCCAACAAGAAGGGATTGACTATGAAGAAACCTTCTCGCCAGTCGCGATGCTTAAATCCGCCCGCATACTTCTATCCAATGCTGCAGCTCTCGACTATGAGATCTGGCAAATGGATGTCAAGACGGCCTTCCTAAATGGCAATCTTGACGAGCGCATTTACATGGCTCAACCAGATGGTTTCGTGGATAAAGGTCAAGAGACCAAGGTTTGTGAGTTACTTAAGTCCATTTATGGACTAATGCAAGCATCTAGGTCATGGAATATTAGATTCGATGAAAATGTGACAAGTTTCGGCTTTGAACAGTCAATAGATGAGCCTTGTGTTTACAAGTTAATACACGAAGGAAAAGTTGTGTTTCTGGTACTATATGTCGATGATATATTACTCATAGGTAATGATGTGGGTAAATTATCTGAGGTTAAGGTCTGGCTGGCAAAGCAATTCGACATGAAGGATCTAGGAGAAGCCGTGTACATTCTGGGGATCCAAATATTTTGAGACCGGAAAAACCAGACCCTGTCGCTCTCTCAAGCATCTTATATTGATAAGGTGATGGATCGCTTCTCGATGTAAGACTCCAAGAAGGGCCAAACACCCTTTAGGCATGGAGTCTCACTCTCTAAGTACCATTCTCCCAAGACTACACAAGAGATGGAAGACATGAGGAAAATTCCTTACGCCTCTGCCGTAGGAAGCCTCATGTATGCTATGCTTTGCACTAGATATGATATATGTTTCGCTGTTGGCGTAGTTAGCCGTTTCCAATCCAACCCTGGACCCGAGCACTGGATTGCTGTTAAGCATGTTCTCAAGTATCTTCGAAGAACTAGGAACTTGATGCTTACATATTCAGGTACTGACCTGACTATGACGGGATACATCGACTCCGATTTTCAAGCGGATAAGGATTCCAGAAAATCCATTTCGGGATCTGTGTTCATCCTTAATGGTGGAGCAGTTGTGTGGAGGAGTATTAAGCAAACTTGCATTGCTGATTCCACAATGGAAGCAGAATATGTGGCTGCTTGTGAAGCATCCAAAGAGGCTGTATGGCTTAGAAAATTTCTTAAGTATTTGGAAGTTGTTCCAAACATCGACGAGCCCATGACCCTTTATTGTGATAATAGTGGGGCTGTCGCTAACTCAAAGGAACCTCGAAGCCATAAACGGTTTAAGCATATTGAGAGGAAATACCATTTTATTTGAGAGATCGTGCAGCGCGGAGACATGGAAGTGAAGAAGATCTCAACGGTGGACAACCTGGCAGATCCATTCACCAAGGCCCTAGTGAACAAGGTCTTCGACCAACATCGAGAGGGATTAGGCATGAAGGACTACTCACATCTTCTTTGAGTCAAGTGAGAGTTTGTTGTCAATGGTGCCCACAAGAAGAGCAGTAGTGTCTATTTATGTACATTTGATGTAATATAGTCTCACGAAGACTCTTGCTTGTAATTGCTTATTCATTTAATAAAAGGTTGAAACGTTCATTCATTCTTCTTTGTCTATTTGAAGCTTTATGATAAAACATTAGTCTTTAGTCCATAAACAAACTTAACAACTTACGAAGAGACAAATGTAGATTTGCATGAACAAACTCTTCGTAGTTTGCTTAAATCGATATATTCACAATCTAAGGGTCAAAGGACTATTGACCTCAGTACGATTGTTAGGAGAATCTATGATGCCTGGTTATGGGGCATTGAGAGTTGGAGACTCTATAGTTCTTCTAGGTATCTTCCGAAGGTACTGAATTGACCAGTGCACTTCTAAAGACAAAATAAGAACAAACCATTTAACCTCTTATGTCTCAAAGTCACTACGTATGAATTGCATCATGCTTACCTTAATCCTGAAATGAGACATGTCATTTCATAGCTTACGTATTCTCATTTGAGAAAGTCAGAGTTTAGACTCACTATGTGATTCCGAACATGACCTATTGGTGAAGTACTAAATTATGAAGATGTCATGAGTAACTTTTGTGAAGTTCTTATAGATATGGAATTCATGTACAAGATTGCTGAAATGCAATGTTTATCACCTCATGCTTTGTTCCTCGGAATGTGAATAATTGAACTGGCCAGTGTCCAAATTGAGTCTTGACTCTTTTGGATGAAACAATATGACTTGTTAGCTCCTCGTCAATACATTGTTTCTGACTTATTCACAAGCGACAAAGGAGTTGAGGAAATAGCAGCTAGAAGGGTAAAATGGTAATTTTGTAAATCCCGACTAGCTGATGATATTCATGAAGGGTAAACATAGATAACGCTCAAAATCGTTTTACTTGTCAAAAGAAAATTTTTAAAATTCCGCCGCTTACCGAAGCGTTAAACTTTTTCTTAAACCCTAAATCAATTCCAACAGTTATTCATGTTCTTTACGTTGAAAGCATGAATGACATAAGATATAAATATACATGATAACATACGTAGAAGAATATGACATGTTATGGATATTCATATCATAACCTAACACTAGGACAAAAATCGTCATCCGGTGCGACGTATGTCGCACCAAATACGTATAATGTCGCACCTAAAAGTTTATTAGGTGCGACTAAGTCGCACCTAAAAGCCCGTTGCTAAACGCATTAGGTGCGACATGTCGCGTCGCACCTAATAATCATACCTTTAGGTGCGACATGTCGCACCAACTGCCCAAGCTATTTTCCTGCCAAGTTGCGGCGAGGTCGGGCACGGGCTGCGGCAAGTCGGTGTCAACGAGCGGGCTGTTCACGGGGGGCGAGCAGGGCTAGTCGTTGGGAGTGGGACGAACCTGGTCGGAGAGACAAAGTGAGATGGGGATAAAGGTGAGAGAGAGAGAGGGAGAGAGACGTACCGGGGCAGCGGGGCTGGACGCGGGGCAGGGCAGCAGGGGCGGTGGGGCAGCGGGGTGGCGGGCGGTGGGGCAGTGGGGCGGCGAGGCGGTAGGGATTGACGAGGGGCGGGCAGGGCAGCGGCGCTGGTGGCGGGCTGGTCACGGCGCCGGAGTGGGGGTCGCGGGCGGCGGGGCGGGACAAGCTGGTCGGAGAGGAAAAGGGTGAGATGGAGAGAGAGCTGAGACAGAGAAAGAGAGAAAGAGACGGTGGTAGCTGGAGATGGACCGAGGGGCGAGGAAAAAGGTGGTCGTCGGAGATGGGCGAAGGGAGAGACTGAGATTGAGAGAGATGCAGTTCAGGCGACGAAGAAGGGGGACGGATCTGCAGGTCGGAGAAAGGCCGAGTGAGATTGAAAGAGAGATAGGGAGAGAGAGAGAGAGAGAGAGAGAGAGAGAGAGAGAGAGAGACGTACCTTGGAGGAGGACGGCGAGGTTGGATGCGGCGGGCAGAGGAAGGACGCGGCGAGGTTGGACAGTGAGGTGTCGGAGGACGCAGCTTCAAGGTAGGGAGGGTCGGCAAAGGTTGAAGAAAATTTCGGGCGAGGAAGAAGAAAAACCCCTAAAACTATTAGGTGCGACGATGTCGCACCTAATAATCATATCTGGTGCGACAAATGTCGCACCAAATATGAAATCCCAAACCCAAAAAATTTCGGGGGAATATGCCTGGCAACTTTAAATTTTAAAACTATTAGGTGCGACATTAGTCGCACCGAAAGGTATTTGGTGCGACTTTGTCGCACCTAAAAGTAATAGGTGCGACAAAAACATATCTGGTGCGACAATGTCGTACCGGATACCACTAAACATTAGCGAAATTTTTAGTCATCTGACGGAGTATCCGGTGCGACATGTCGCACCTAATATGGGCTTAGGTGCGACATGTCGCACCTAATACCCTTCCGCACCAGAAATGTGAATTTGTAGTAGTGTAAACTCACATATCGTCATATCATATCATATCGAACACCTTCCAAACAATCACACAAAAAAAATCCAATAACATGCATTAAGTTTATTTTTGAACTAATCCGTGTGGTATTGGGATTATTCTCACCTCTGTTTCGAAAATTACGACCGTTGATCGTGGACGGCTCGGGAAAACTAGACGGCTCAGAAAAGCTAAGCGGCTCGGAACCTAATCGATGGAAACGAATATTAAGCTTATGTCAAAGAAGTTTTAAAGAGGACTCGGGTTCTGGAATAATCAGATTTTCGGCTGAAGGTACAAAATTACGAAAATACCTTTTGGGTCGAGAAAATAAACTTAAAAAAAAATTAAACTTAAAAAAAATAAATCTATAAAAATTATATTAAAAGCCAAATAATATTTGGAACACTCCTTACTTCATAGGCACATACAAAATATAATAAAAATCAAAAGTATAAATAAACAATATTGAATCTTAAAAAAAAAAGCTGTTTTGGAACGATTCTGCGCACTGTTTGGAATTTATTCCAAATATATTCTGTGTGCTTCCGAAAATTCTAAACTTTGATCTAGATTCCCAAAACATGTAGAATTAATTCGTGTAAAAATATAGGTCAAAATTTGTTTGTAGATATATAAACAAGACGTTTTATTGTAAAAAGAATCAGTGTGAAAACAAGTCTGCGCACTGATCGTAACAAATTCATAAAATAATAATTATATCTCTAAAAATTCTAAAATTTGAACCACAAGCATAACATTTAAACTTATACTCTATAAAAAAAATTAGATTAAAAAAACGTTTGTAGCTATTTTAAAACGTACGATTTTGACACTGCTTAAAACTGATTTATGAACATGGAATATTAAACCTAATTTTTCTTATGAAAAATGAAATAAAAGCAAAAAAATAATAATTAAGGAAGAGTATGAACTGACTACGAAAAAGTACCTTAAAAGAGGTTGGAAAAACTCACTCATACTTCTTGAACCAAAACTTAGAGATTAAGGTGCCTATTTGGTGATTGGGGTTTTATTTTTATTTTGGAAAAGAAAGGAAATAGGGAATGAGAGAGTGAGAGGAGAGATCGCGAGGGAGAGAGAGTTGAGAAGAAAGCAGCGTGCAAAATAGAAAAAAGTTTAATGTTGTTTAGTGCTCTATATAAGGTATTTGAAACAAACCCTAACTAATCCTACCTATCCAAACTAACACTGCATAAGGAGAGAAATTTAAAAAAAAAAGCTCTGATGCTTCTAGAAAGGCAATTTTGTTGACGAATGTCTTGCTCTTTAGAAGATCACGTTAGTTTTGCACAGAGGAAGAAAATCCCATGTTCCAAAATAATTTTTTTTTTGTTTCTTATATATATATATATATATCTATATAAATATAAATATCTTATACGTACTAGCATGGGTAATATAAAAGATTTGATAATTTCTTTCTTAAAAGTCATTAGCTATTCATATGTATATATACATACATTAAAAAGAACGATAAGTACATATTCATATATATTTAGAAATTATATATTAATGCACAATTCTTTTTAAGGTTTGTGTTTGGTTAAAAAAAATTGGGGTTTCACATATGGATCGAAGAGATGTGTCTCCAGTAGATTCAAACCGTGCTTGTAACAACATGTCAACAAAGATATGTAATAAATGTCAACCATTAATGTTTGATGTAAGCAAAAATTACCAGATGTCAACAAAAGACGTCAATTGTTAACATAGATGGCAACAAATGATATCAATTATTTACATAGATATCAACAAATGATATCAATATTTGACATCTATGTCAACAAAATCATTAACTAACAAATAAATACATCTGCTTTGAGCTTATTGTTTTTCTTCTTTGTAGACCAATTTGATCTATGTCCTCATTACCACATTACTCCACAGATGCGGGTTTAATTGGTCTAGGTCATCAACCAACTTAACGAATGACCAATCTGGAATCGTTGTATGGCCAAGAGCACCAAGTGCATTCACATGAAAATCTGGAGTAAGAACTTTTCCCACTTCGAAGCTTTTTTCCAATTTATGCTATCTTTCACCTGCGAGGTCATCACATATCGATTCTTCAACGTCCCATTGTTGAAGATGTCTTCATACAAACCACCGACGACATCATAAGTATAGTTGAGAGCTTCATAGTTATCAACGAAGCGAAGACTTGTGATCTCCGTAAAGTGCTTTCTTGTGAAAGATCGTGGTTCACCACCAAGCTCCATATAAAGAGCATCTTCAGACTCCTTCCCATCAAAGTTACCAACCCTCATCAACAAATGATTGATAATCTTATTGGTGATTTGCTCACCTTAATAACCATATAAGTTGCGGGATTAATTAGTTACACTAACAAGAGCTAATTAATTTTATGGTTATCTAGCAAGTTCTAGATTTACTTATTAATTTATTTATGAAAGCATTTAAACATTTCAAGCAACCGACAAGAACACAGAATAAAATTCATAGAAAACTTACGGGTTGGGCTCACGAACTGAAACTTCAAGCTTTCACAATCCGTCTTCAAAATGCATAGAGCTCATTCTTCAAGCTTTCAGATCCTCGTACTCCTCTTGATGACACTGTAGTCTTCCGAGACGTAATCTCCAGACGAATAAAGAAAGTCGGCGTGGGACCACACTCTATAATCTCACTCGATCTAGAAACAATGTTGTTTCAAGATCTCACTTTTATTTTTCTAAGTACGACATTGAGTAATTCCAAGGGAAAAGAGAGAGAGAGAGAGAGAGAGAGAGAGAGAGAGAGAGAGAGAGAGAGAGAGAGCACGACCAACACAGAGGAATGGGCGAATTTTTGCTCTTTCAAAAACCTTATTTTTCTCTTCTCATGAACCCCTATTTATAGTAGTGCAAAGAGATATTCATGGTAACTAACAGAATATATTATTTCCTTTTATTGTGTTCACATTAATGTGTTCACACTATGGATTTAATTCAGTACCATTGATCTCATCTCATGAATTATACTTTCTCTCTTAGTCATCATATCAATATCTATAAGATTTTATTTTATGTTTAAATAGAGAATATTTATTAATTAGAGAATAAATGAAATATTTTATTTCCTTTTAAATATATTCTTTCTAAATATTCATGAGAGAGAATAAATGATAATATCTTATTTCCTTTTAAATATTATTATTTCTCCGTAATTTAAACAACTAAAGAGAAAATATTGGTAAATACCAATAAATAGAAAACGAATTTTATGGCACACGGCCAAGTGGATTTGCGCGATTTCCTAGTTGCCAATTCAAAAAATTCAACTTTCACATGTTGCAAGGTCCAATTGCTTAAAACTCAATTGATTATTTATTTACTTGGTCCAACAATAAATAAATAAATAAACAATTCTACTATAAATACTTTATTAATTCAGCAAATACCCACTTTTTGCATTCAATGCTGTCAATCACCATTACAGCTTGTGAGATCTATAATAATGAAACTCGTTATTAGAGGTTCTTTATTCGTCTTATCGAAGCTGAATCGGGGACTATGGATCTAGTAATAGAAGCTTAACAAATCCGATAAAAAGACGAAAAAATCATTTCTCTTTTTCTTGATCAGACTCCATCTAGGCACGCCAAGACTGAACTCTCCTTTATACTAGAAATATATTTACTCAACGTGACGAGTTCCACTGATCTAGTCAGTACGTGATCAAGATTCTCCAGGTTTAACCCGTATCGAGAAAATGTCAATTAATCTATTATACCTTTCTTGATACATATATACCCTAAGCACCGTTGCTTCCCCAACAAAAGATTCTTCCGAACGTACATACTTCGGAAGTGCCGGCAATCTATCGATTATGAAATCAATCCTTAGGTGAGTGAATATTGACCTTCTTTCAGGAAGGCTGGATTCCGTATCTGTCAACCACTTCCCACTCGAATCATGCTCCGAAACTCTCAAGACATAAGTTGTGATTAGCATGATCCTTTTAGTGAATGAGTCAAAGATCGCGGTAACATGATCCCGTGTCCATGATCACTTCAGGATTTAGATCAAGTCTCACTGTGACCATCATAGCGACCTCGGTTAGTGTGTCGTAACGGTACTTAAACGACACATCTACAACCAAAGCATGTCCGGGTAGTACACTTACCACAAGTGCCAAATGTTCGCACGTCGTGATTAAACTTCACTAGTGTTCCACATATATGACTTTAGATACAGCTATCCAGGCGTGTATCAGTCATCGACCACGTTTTAGCTCACCGCCCGAACTCAGGTGCCCAACACGTGATTCAGTTTAATACGGAGGCTACGGATGATAGTTGCTATTGATTCTGATATTCAGAGCTCAACCTACTAATCATATGATGCTAATAAAGTAAACCATTATTCTATTTAGTAATCATTTATGATTTATTCATTACTTTTCACGGGCAAGAGTTCCTAACAAATCTTTGAGGATCGGTTGATTTTAGGCAGTTGAAGAAATTGGCCAAACCATGAATTGCTAAACAGAGCTTTCTCCTATTCGGTCATTCCCGCAGCTTCTTCAAACTTATCGAGCGACCCAAAAAAATGAAATTATGGTCAATAATGTTCTGTTTTGGAACACACCTTATCCATCCCTGCATAATCAGAAAAAAAAAACATAAAAAACTTAAATCAGGTAAATAAAAAAAGAATATAATGAAAACATTCAGACACTAGTATTTGTTGACATCTATGTCAACAATTCTGGGTATTCGTAGACTTAGATGTCAACAAACACTCTTTATTGTTGACATAGATGTCAGGAACTATCATAGTTAGTCAACAAATACTAACAACTGCTGACATCTATTGTCAACAAAATGTACAATTTGAGTAGTTGTAAACGTAGATGTCCACAATTGATGGTAGTTTTAGACATCTATGTCCACAACTGATGGTATTTGTTGACCATTTCATCCAACAATATGATTTTTAAAAATCCATCAAGAAATCAGATTTCTCAAAGGTGCGACTAGTCGCACCCAAAGGTTTGGCGGGTAGGCCTATGGGTGCGAAAAAATCGCACCTAAAGTCGCACATAAATGTATCATTGGGTACGACTTTTGACTTTTAGGTGCGAAAAAAGTCGCACCCAATGTTGTTTTTTGTACTAGTACCTAAATTAGAATCACAACCGTACAAATCCACCAATAAATCAATAAATTAGCCAAAACTAACCCTAAATCATAATCACAATTGACAAATCCACCAATAAATCAAGAAATCTACTCAAAATTAACCAAAAATCTCTAACATTAAGAAACTAACCTCATTTTTCTTTTGCGTTCTATATGGGATGGTCTTTTCACTTCGTGTTTTAAGATTTCTTCCTCCTCTTCGTCTGCGGCTTGGGCGACGTAGTGGTCTTCCTTTTCGCGACGGATTGGGCGAAGACTTGGGTAACGCTGGGCTTCCCGACTCCTCCGGATTCTTATTTGCATCCTAGGAATCCAGGTGGTGGATTTGGGTAAACCATTTCTGAAGTTAGGGTTCGTGATAGAGAAAGAGGTCTCAGTGAGAGAGAGAGAGAGAGAGAGAGATAAATAACGAAGAGTGACGATGGTTTCGCGATTAAAGGGGTGGTTACAGACGGTTTCGCGATTAAATGGGTTTCGCGAGAGTGAGATCGTGGTGGTTTCAAACGGTTTGAGAGAGAGAGAGAGAGAGAGAGAGAGAGAGAGAGGTTTCAGGTGTTTTTTTAGAGATGGAGAGAACATTGAACTAAAATAATTGAATAAAAATGGATATGAATTAGAAGTGGGAAAAATGGCGGTAATGTTTTTATGTTTGAGAAGGAAATGAATTAAATGACTTAGTTGCTAACAATTTTTAGTTGATGGCAAAAATGTATTTATACATTAGGTCTACTAGTACATTTGTCAAAAATATAATTTTTAGTAATAAATGAGAAAAATATTATGAAATGGTGGTAGATTAGACAATTTTTATAGTTATTATATGTTAGAGGGAGAAGAAGGATAGTAAGATTGATATGAGATAGAAAAGAAAAAAAAAAAAGAAAGAGTAAGAAGTTTGAAAATGAAAAAAAAATTAAACCGACTTGTTTTTAAGGAAGGGGTATTTGTCAAAAAAAAAAAAACCCTGTCGAAATTCTACTTTACTATATAATTACTAAGTCTAGTTAAGTATTTTAGCTAATTATGAAGTTTAGAAAATAAAATTTTCGTTTTTAAAAAAAATCCTGAATAAATTATTCTTAGTATCCACTTTTGAAATTTATTTTTAAAAATGCTGTCTTAACTCTTAACAAATTTAGTAATTGTTTTTATATTACTTAAATATTATTCTATTCATGTTTAGAATTGAAAGTTTCAGTGTATCTAAATCGGATCGGAGCCTAAGTTTCAAGCTTTCTTTCGCATGTACGGTGGTTGTCAATCGTTTATAGGTCAAATTCCTAAGATAAGAATTTTCAAAATTTAATCAAGATCCATAATTTTAAATTTGGAAAGTTAGATGAGTATGTGGAATAGGGGTAATAAGTCCGTAATTCGATAGTCTATCTTTAGGCAAAGTTTCATTTTATTAATAAAAATAGGTCATTAAATTCGCAGAAATTAATTAATTAAATAATAAATTAAATTTACTCTTTAATTAATTAATTTATTGCGGGTCTAATGGACTATTTTTTTTAATAAAATGAAACTTTGATAGAATCTTAAATATTGTTTTTTTGTTTAATTAATTAATTAATTTTTGCCTTTTGTTTGAATTGAAAGTGAATTAGCTGCACTTCGACCATCTCTATGGGTTCTTGTTAGGTCTTTACTTATACATGATGAATAATCATTTTCTTTATGATCACCGGCCAATGATTGTTGGATTTCTTTACCAATTATATATATTTTTTAATTTTGGAAGAGCCTAAGTAGTGTTTGAATATTTATTGTGTTCTATATTTTTCTTTATGTCGGAAGTATATACTAGACGAGCGATACTAAATTAACATCTAGGTTCGTGATTTATTATTTATTTATTTTTTTTGCTCAAAACGATTTAATTATTCTAAGATGATATTCTCATGTATATATGGGCAGTGCAATTATAACAAGGAAAAAAACATGTAATTTTGTCTTTTTCATATAACAATTAGGGCGGAAACTGAATCGGTTCTGTTTGATTTTAGCCATTTTTTATATTGAAATCTGAATTTTTGGTTTTAAAAAATTAGTCAATAATCGGTCCATTTTAGTCCAAAACCAAAATTCGATTATCTATTTTCTTGAAACTAATATCCAGCTTTAACATCTAATTTTCAAAATTCAGTTATCCAATTCTTTAAAATCCGGAGCCAGTTTTAAAAACCGATTTAAAGAAATCGGTTATTCAATTCTTAAAATATATTACTTTGAAACTAGTTTTTAAGTCCATATTCGGTTATAAAATTATTAAAACTATCAATATCTGAGTGAAAATGAATCATACAATCTTAACGTAGTTATATATTATTTACTTAATTTTTTTAATAAAATAATCAGTTAAATATTAGATATTCGGTCTAATTTTTTAAAGAAAAATTTGTTACAACTAGTCAATTTTTTAAATTCATTTAAATTTTTAGCCAAAATTTCATTTTATTAACAAAATAACTTACTAGGCCGAAGTAAATTAATTAACTATTTAGGTTAATTAATTTACTTCGGTATGGTGAACTATTTTTCTAAGTAAATTACATTAACTTATCCAGTTACTTAATTTACTTCCACTTGGTGGAATATTTTTTGAATAAAATGAAATTTTGGTGATTTTTTAAAAAGAGATATTAAACTACTTATCTAATTGACCTTTTTTAAATCGTTATCCAAATCCAAATTTCAATGTTATGATGCGACACCAATTTTCGGTTTTGGATCGGTTAGATTAATGATCAATGACCTATTTTGGTTTGGATTTGTACATACCAATAATGACGTTGGGATTAATAGGGCGTCTTCTTCTGGCTCGCCCTCAATTGACTCCCTCTCTCTCTCTGTCTCGCTCGTTTTTTCCGCCACACTGTCCGGCGTCACTTCCTTCTTGGGTCCGCAAACAGGCGCGCGACCGAAGTGATCAACGGTGAGTTTTTGAGCTGATTCCGAATTGAATGAATTTGGGCGGGAAATACATTTCCAATTTAATAATCTCTGAATGAATGGTGTGTATGTTTCGTCTTGAACTCCCATGAATTCAACTCAAGTCCATGGACAGCGTGTGGATTGAATAAGAGGCCAGGTCGAGAGTAAAAGAAAAGGCTAAGTGGGCGAAGATGACAAGGAGGTTTTGATAAAACGTCCGCAAAGTTATTTTGGAATCGAAAAGAGAGAGAAGAATGTTTGTAAGGTTTTTCACAGCAACTCGCCGGAAACCATTCCCTAACAGATTCAAATCAGCTTCCAGATCATGTTCTGTCTCGGCTGTTATCCCCTCCTGTGATTCTCGTTACCTAATCTCCTCACAGAGCTCAGCTGAGAAGAACATACCATCGGAGTTGCAGTTTCCACCACCTGATTTATATGAGTTTCTCGCGGCCCATTACCTGAGCTCATGTAGCCCAGCTGATGCGAACACGCTTCATTTGCAAATTCTCAAGAACGGGTTCACTAACGAAGTGGTCTTGTACAATATGCTCATTAACATCCATGCCAGGATTGGGAACATGGGTCTGGCGAGTAAGTTGTTCGAAGAGATGCGCGAGAGGAACTCGGTAACGTGGGCTAGTATGATATGTGGGTTCACCAAGAATGGCATGCCAACCGAGTCGTGTCTTCAGTTCAAAAGAATGCTGTGTTCGGGCATCTTTCCCAACCATTATGCTTTTGGCGGTGCTCTCCGAGCTTGTCATGACTCTGGGCCGCCCAAACTTAAACTGGGTATGCAAATTCACGGAATAATCTCCAAAAAATGGTATGATTCCGACACTGTGGTTGGAAATTCGCTGGTCTCCATGTATGGAAGCTGTTCGAGTTCTGCATCTGACGCTCGCCATGTTTTCGATGGGATGCACGAAAGAAACTCGATCTCATGGAACTCTCTCATTTCTGTTTATTCCAACAGAGGGCTTGTGCATTCGGCCTTTGAGCTCTTCTCGAGCATGCAAAGGATCGATTTCGGGTATAGTTTGAGGCCCAATGAGTATACTTTTGGAAGCATAATAACTGCTGCCACTTACTCGGCCAATTCTTCTCGTATGTTATTAGAGCAAATCTTAGCCGGGGTGAAGAAATCTGGATTCTTACAGAATTTGTATGTGGGTAGTGCTTTGGTTAGCGGGTTTTCAAAGTTCGGGTTAGTTGATTATGCACTCGACTTGTTTAAGCATATGGGTGTAGTAAATTCTGTTTCCGTGAACGGACTGATGGTTGGATTGGTGAGACAAAAGAAGGGGGAGGAAGCAACTAGAATTTTCACAAGCGCAAAGCACTTGGTTGGAACAAATCTTGATTCGTATGTGGTTCTCCTGAGTTCTTTTGCTGAATTTTCGGACTTGGAAAAAGCAAAAAGAAGGGGTCAAGAGGTTCACGCACATGTTCTCCGGACTGGTTGGATAGCCATGAAGGTCGCGATTGGAAATGGGCTGATCAATATGTATGCCGAATCTTGTGCTATTGTTGATGCTGTCTCAGTCTTCAAGCACATGAAGAACAAAGACGTGGTGTCGTGGAACGCTATGATATCTGGCCTTGATCACAGTGGCTGCTTTGAAGATGCAGCGAAGAATTTCAGCGAGATGAGGAGATCCGGATTAACTCCTGCGAATTTCACATTAATTAGTGCTTTAAGCTCTTGCACAAGTTTGAGATGGAGTTTCCTTGGCCGGCAAATTCACTGCGAAGCACTTAAACTAGGACTTGATATGGATGTTTCGGTTTCAAATGCTCTTCTGTTCATGTATGGTGAGACTGGGAGGATAAGTGAATGCCGTAAAATTTTCTTGGTAATGCCAGAGTATGACCGTGTATCGTGGAACTCCATCATTGGAGCTTTGGCGGGTTGCGAGGACACGGTTCTAGAAGCTGTTGAGTGTTTCATGGACATGATGCGATCTGGTTGGAAACCAAATCGAGTAACTCTTGTACATGTTCTAGGAGCGGCATCGCATCTTTCACGTAGCATGCTTGCTCACCAGATTCACGCTCTAGCGTCGAAGCGCCCTTTCGAAAACGATGGTGTAATTGAGAACGCGCTCATAGCTTGCTACGGAAAATCCGGAGACATGGATAACTGCGAAAAGATTTTCCTTGGACTGGCGGATAGGAAGGACGAAGTGAGCTGGAACTCCATGATATCTGGATACACACACAATGGAGACTTACCCAAGGCTATCGAGCTAGTGCGGGTCATGATGCAGCGTGGCCAGAGAATAGACTCGTTCACTTTCGCCACTGTGCTTAGTGCTTGTGCCTCGGTTTCGACGCTACAGCACGGCATGGAAGTTCACGCCAGTAGCGTCAGGGCTTGTTTAGAGTCTGACATCGTCGTGGGAAGCGCACTCGTCGACATGTATGCAAAATGCGGAAGAATCGAATACGCTTCGAGATTCTTCGAGTTGATGCCTGTCAGAAACCGGTACTCGTGGAATTCGATGATATCGGGGTACGCCCGCCACGGACATGGAGACAAAGCGTTGAAGCTTTTCACACGGATGAGGCAGCATAATCAGCTTCCCGACCATGTCACGTTTGTCGGGGTGCTATCGGCCTGCAGCCACGTAGGCCTGGTGGACGAAGGGCTTGAGCATTTCAAATCCATGAGCGAAGTCTACGGATTGGCTCCCAAGATCGAGCAGTACTCGTGCGTGGTTGACCTTCTCGGGCGGGCGGGCAAACTCGATCAGATAGAGGGTTTCATCAACGAAATGCCCATTGAGCCTAACGCTCTTATTTGGAGGACGGCTTTGGGCGCTTGTTGCCGAACCAATGGGCGAAAAACGGAGCTTGGCCAAAGGGCCGCCGAAATGCTTTTCGAGATGGAGCCCCAAAATGCGGCGAATTACGTGCTTCTGGCGAATATGTACGCACGCGGAGAGAGGTGGGATGACGTGGCGAGGGCCAGAAGGGCGATGAGGAAGGCAGCGGTGAAGAAGGAAGCCGGGTGTAGCTGGGTGGCGATGAAGGACGGGGTTCATGTTTTTGTGGCCGGTGACAAGTCACACCCCGAAAAAGAATTGATATACGGGAAGTTGAAGGAGCTGAACGAGAAGATGAGGTCCGTTGGCTACGTCCCCGAAACAGAGTTCGCAATGTTTGATCTCGACCCGGAGAATAGAGAGGAAGTTCTGAGCTACCACAGCGAGAAGCTCGCGCTTGCCTTTGTCCTGACCCGCCACTCGGAGTTGCCTATTCGGATTATGAAAAATCTCCGTGTTTGTGGTGACTGCCACACGGCCTTCAAATACATTTCCAAGATCGCTGGTCGGAAAATAATATTGAGAGATACGAACCGGTTTCATCATTTTGATGATGGCCAGTGTTCCTGCAGAGATTACTGGTAACTGCCAGTGGTTTTTAATATATTTGTACAGTGAAGGTACGAGTTCATCATTTTGTTGGCGCTAAATTTTGATGTGGAAACTATTGAGTTTAAGAGTGAATTCAAAGAAAAATAATTTCCTGATTTATTAATTATATATGTTTTTTTCCTTCTTATTTGTGTATTGTGTTATACTTGATTATTTTCCAGGGAAAAAGATGCGCTCTCCCAATTTTAAAATGTATGTATCCATGTAGTTTCAAATGGATGGTGAGTGATCAAGGTAAGAGTGAACGGTCGAGGACAAGGTATAAGATATTCGCCGATGTGAAGCATATTTAGCAAGGTAATGACATCGGAGACGAGTTCAACTTGAACACCAATCAGTTGAGAAAACACTGGATGTTCATTGGAACCGCTTCTACAATCTGAAGCCGATCCACGATCATCAAACCGGTAACGACTTCCCTTCAAAAGACCCATGGTGCATTGCATCTTTGGGACGACATACTAATTTATTATACGTTATTCCTCTTTTGTCCTCGTTTCGCTGATAATTTCTTGATAGGTACAACCTGCAGCCGAAACTACAAAGGCGAATCAGCTATGCGCAATATTCATTTATGTGTCTTTCGCTGGAAAATACACTCAGTCCAGTCACTACAGACGTGCGATGCAATGGAAAACCCGATGTTTGAGGCGATCACCGATTGGAAGCTCCGTCCGGGTGCGATGTGAAGACCGTATATGTTATGGTTCTTCCGAGGACCATAAGATTCGCAAGGAGGTACGGTTGAAGTGGTTGCAAGGGAAATGTGATGGAACTACTGTTGAATTTGGTTAGATTTGTAGACGATGGTGATCTTTGTAATGTGGTAGTGTTGTCCATATCTTGATTATCTCATGTTTTTGAGCAGATGGTCTGGACTCTGGACAGAGATATAAATGATATCATGGGTATTGTGGGTTTTAGTCCACACCCATTTCTACACGTGAATATAGAAATGTGCAAAATAAACAGTGAGGGATTGAGTTCTCTGCTCCACCAGTGCCTGATAATTCGTTATAAAGATCATACTATCATACACTATCATACATAAAAACATACTATCATACATAAAAAAAAAGTCGGAAGAAACGTACATAAAAAGTCGTTATTGATCGAGGTCAATGCGAAAGACGTGGAGAGAAATATGCGTAACACTCGTTAAGCTTCAACGCTATTTAATAACCCACCCGCCATTGTAGATTAGAGGGCATTTACCTGATTGCCAAAATAACAATTTTTCAGCCGCACTTTTTTTTTTTTTTTTTTACTAAAAAAAAAAAATCTGATATTTGGGCAAAAAAAAAAAACGAACTTCTGTTATTGACATTTGGGCAAAAAAAAAAACTTCTGATATTGACCGTATCTTTCTCACCGAGTGTGAACTCTCATCAGCCAGCATTATTACTTACCGTTTTTCTTATGCAATATATTTCTAAACCAAATAACGGGTGTTTAGTTTTCACATGAAAACTAAATAATTTAATCTGGTAAAAGAAATTAAAATTTCGTACAGCCGCTTGGTGTAAAAAAAAAAAAAAAAAAGTAGGTATTCCATTTTTTTTTTCATGTCTCTTAAATCATCCCACCAAAACCAAGGGCTTTTAATTACAAATATTTGAAGTTAAATGATGGGCTTTTAATTACAAAAGGGAAACTTGATAAACCAAGCTTAGTGTAGCATGTGATTTGAAAACCAAACCATATTTTGGTTCCTTTAAAGAAACCAAGCATCTGACCACATGATATGTCCAAATTACCCTTAAATTAATTTTTTTTTCAAAATCAATTCTTTATGTCTCTGCCTCCCTTTCCCTTTCCCTTCCCTCACGAGTGACTCCCTTCAAAAACATAAAAAAAAAAAAAAAAAACCCTGCTCAGCCCCAATGGGCAAAGGCTCTGTGATCATCTACATAGCTATTGCTCTTCTCATCCTCTTCCTAGTCTCTCGTTCGCCGCAGAAATCCCCCTCCTCTCTCCGCCACCGCCACCGCCGCCTCCGCCTCCGCTCCAACTTCACCTCCTCCTCCGGCCACCACGCTCCCGCCACATTCGACCCCCTCGTCGCCGGCATCGAGCGCCGCCGCGAGGACCGCCAGTGGGAGCGCGAGTTCTTCGAGCACTCCCACCCGGAATCCGCCGCCAATTCCACCTCCGCCCCGGCGACGAGGCCCAGCCGGAATGGGACAAGTACGTGGACGCCGAGGATTACCTCAACGACGAAGAGAGGTTCAACGTCACCGGAAGATTGGTTCAGCTTTTCCCGAAGATCGACATTGATCCGGCCGACGGGTTCGTCTCCGAGGATGAGCTCACGGAATGGAATCTCAGGCAGGCTCAGACCGAGGTGATCCACAGAACTAAGAGGGATATGGAGATTCATGATAAGAATCGCGACGAGCTTGTCTCTTTGGCTGAGTATGAGCCTCCAAGTTGGGCCAAACATACTGGTTCGTCCTTTCTTCTCTCTCAGATTCCGAATTCGATTTTGTTTTCTCTTGATTGGGTCAAAGCTAGGTCATACGATTCATGTCTTTGCAACAATGCCTATGCAACAGTCTTGTATTGAATTATTTCTCGATTGAGTGAAGATTTTTAGGTGTCTAGTTGAGATTTAGTTAGCCGTGCCAATGGGGATTTCCTTAGAATAAAATCTTCTGCGCCAGTTAACATTTGGGTTAATTGTTTTTTTTTTCCTTTATAACATAAGACTCAAAACAGACTTAATTATCAATTATTTGCTAAGGTGACTTTTGAGTAAACATCTAATAAATTGCACTTAAGGCTTGTGACAATTAGCTAGAGAAAACAATAGAAGAAGATGCAAGGGAATTTATGACGTACAAAACAGTGTGTTTGATATGTTGAAACAAAAAAATGAAACTTTCTTCTTTCAGATGCCCAATATTCCAATTTATATTTACTTATTATGTACACTTACTTTGGTTCTTATGTTTAGTTTCCTAATTATGACGCGATTAGTTGGAAAAATATATTCTTTTTGTATTTGTTTCTTCAGAGCTTTAATTATTCTATGTTGGATTGTGTAGTTTCGAAGAGAAGGAGCAAGCGGCCCATAAAGCATGATGATTACACTCCGTTGAATTTGGATTGTGTAGGGTTGGAGACTAGTATTTTGGAGGAAATTTGGGTTTGTAATGTTTACTGATAATTACTTTGGTAGTGTGGGAGACTAGTTTTTTGGAGGAATTTTGGGTTTGTAATGTTTACTGAGAACTACTTTGGTAGTGTTGGAGACTAGTTTTTTGGAGGAAATTTGGGTTTGTAATGTTTACTGATATGTCTGAAATGTCTGAAATAAAAAACATAAACTAGCTGCAAACTCTGAAATCCATTACAAAAATAACAGAAAACTCTGAAATGCATTACACAAAAAAAATTGAAACGTCTGAACTCAAACACATAAACTAACTGAAAACTCTGAAATCCATTACAAAAAATAACAGAAAACTCTGAAATCCATTACAAAAAATAACTGAAAACTCTGAAATCCATTACCAAAAGGAACTGAAAACTCTGAAATCCATAATCAAACACAAAACTAAGTGAAAACTCTGAAATCCATTACATAAACTAACTGAAAACTCTAAAATCCATTACCAAAAGGAACTGAAAACTCTGAAATCCATAATCAAACACAAACTAAGTGAAAACTCTGAAATCCATTACATAAACTAACTGAAAACTCTGAAATCCATTACAAAAAAGAACTGAAAACTCTGAAATCCATTACAAAAAAAAAAACAGAAAACTCTGAAATCCATAATCAAACACAAACTAAGTGAAAACTCTGAAATCCATTACAAAAAATAACTGAAAACTCTGAAATCCATTACAAAAAATAACTGAAGCGTTTGAAATCCATTACAAAAAATAACTGAAAACTCTGAAATCCATTACAAAAAAGAACTGAAAACTCTGAAATCCATAATCAAACACAAACTAAGTGAAAACTCTGAAATCCATTACATAAACTAACTGAAAACTCTGAAATCCATTACCAAAAATAACAGAAAACTCTGAAATCCATTACAAAAAATAACAGAAAACTCTGAAATCCATTACAAAAAATAACTGAAAACTCTGAAATCCATTACAAAAAATAACTGAAGCGTTTGAAATCCATTACAAAAAATAACTGAAAACTCTGAAATCTATTACAAAAAAGAACTGAAAACTCTGAAATCCATAATCAAACACAAACTAAGTGAAAACTCTGAAATCCATTACATAAACTAACTGAAAACTCTGAAATCCATTACCAAAAATAACAGAAAACTCTGAAATCCATTACAAAAAATAACAGAAAACTCTGAAATCCATTACAAAAAATAACTGAAAACTCTGAAATCCATTACCAAAAAGAACTGAAAACTCTTAAACTACACAATCCAACATAAGAACCGCTTGCTCCTTCTTTATGGGCCGCTTGCTCCTTCTCTTCGAAACTACACAATCCAACATAGAATAATTAAAACTCTGAAGAAACAAATACAAAAAGAATATATTTTTCCAACTAATCGCGTCATAATTAGGAAACTAAACATAAGAACCAAAGTAAGTGTACATAATAAGTAAATATAAATTGGAATATTGGGCATCTGAAAGAAGAAAGTTTCATTTTTTTGTTTCAACATATCAAACACACTGTTTTGTACGTCATAAATTCCCTTGCATCTTCTTCTATTGTTTTCTCTAGCTAATTGTCACAAGCCTTAAGTGCAATTTATTAGATGTTTACTCAAAAGTCACCTTAGCAAATAATTGATAATTAAGTCTGTTTTGAGTCTTATGTTATAAAGGAAAAAAGAAACAATTAACCCAAATGTTAACTGGCGTAGAAGATTCTATTCTAAGGAAATCCCCATTGGCACGGCTAACTAAATCTCAACTAGACACCTAAAAATCTTCACTCAATCGAGAAATAATTCAATACAAGACTGTTGCATAGGCATTGTTGCAAAGACATGAATCGTATGACCTAGCTTTGATCCAACCAAGAGAAAACAAAATTGAATTCGGAATCTGAGAGAGAAGAAAGGACGAACCAGCATGTTTGGCCCAACTTGGAGGCTCATACTCAGCCAAAGAGACAAGCTCGTCGCGATTCTTATCATGAATCTCCATATCCCTCTTAGTTCTGTGGATCACCTCGGTCTGAGCCTGCCTGAGATTCCATTCCGTGAGCTCGTCCTCGGAGACGAACCCGTCGGCCGGATCAATGTCGATCTTCGGGAAAAGCTGAACCAATCTTCCGGTGACGTTGAACCTCTCTTCGTCGTTGAGGTAATCCTCGGCGTCCACGTACTTGTCCCATTCCGGCTGGGCCTCGTCGCCGGGGGCGGAGGTGGAATTGGCGGCGGATTCCGGGTGGGAGTGCTCGAAGAACTCGCGCTCCCACTGGCGGTCCTCGCGGCGGCGCTCGATGCCGGCGACGAGGGGGTCGAATGTGGCGGGAGCGTGGTGGCCGGAGGAGGAGGTGAAGTTGGAGCGGAGGCGGAGGCGGCGGTGGCGGTGGCGGAGAGAGGAGGGGGATTTCTGCGGCGAACGAGAGACTAGGAAGAGGATGAGAAGAGCAATAGCTATGTAGATGATCACAGAGCCTTTGCCCATTGGGGCTGAGCAGGGTTTTTTTTTGTTTTTTTTTTTTATGTTTTTGAAGGGAGTCACTCGTGAGGGAAGGGAAAGGGAGGCAGAGACATAAAGAATTGATTTTGAAAAAAAAAATTAATTTAAGGGTAATTTGGACATTTCATGTGGTCAGATGCTTGGTTTCTTTAAAGGAACCAAAATATGGTTTGGTTTTCAAATCACATGCTACACTAAGCTTGGTTTATCAAGTTTCCCTTACAAAAGGCATAGAGTTGAAGAGCCTCTTTAAGATACTTTCATGATGAGAAATTTCATTAATTGGGCTTAATAACCCATTAAATATCAAGATTAGACCCTAATGTTTAAAAATATCTAAATATGGACTTTTGTACCGAAAATGGACAAAAATGCCCCTGAGACTATATCAGCTCAGCCTCACTCTCACTCTCACACTCGCTCAAACTCTTTCAAATCCACTCAAATCCACTCAAATCCTCTCTACTTAAGCGGGTTTCAAAAGAATCATGGGTAAGATTACTAACTTAATCATTTTTACAAAGTTTATGAATGTATATGATAGAATGTAGCATAAAAAATCGATCAGATCTGAAAACAAAGTCCAAAATCTGGGTTTAACTTGTTTGTACGATGGTATACGATGAAATTTAAATTTGTGTACGATGAAATTTAGAAAAAAAATTGGATTCTGTACGATGCTGTACGATGGTGTACGATGGTATACGATGTTGTACGATTCCGTACGATGCCTCTTTTACAATGTACGATTCTGTACGATGGTATACGATGCTGTACGATGCAGTACGATGTCTATCAGTAAGATGATGTACGATGATGTACGATAGTGTACGATGGTATACGATGTTGTACGATGCAGTACGATGGTGTGCGATATAGAAGCTTATTTTGCATAGTTTGACTGTTTTTTTGCAGTTTTTGTCATGATTAACGGCACTTGGGAGAAGGAAGGACACCAATGGGTTTTCACCAATGCAGAATTTCGTGCATTTGTAATTCCGAAAGAGGTAACGTACACGGAGTTAGTAGATTTCTTATACGAGAAGTTCGAGTTAGACAGATTCGCGTTCGACTTAAAACTCGAAGTCCCATACGAAGTCGGTACAATTCCAGTAGGCCCTGCCGTATTGAAGGACAATGGTGATGTTTCGCATTTTATGAAGCACAAATATCGTAATAGATTTCCACTCTGTGTAAGTTTGGTACCGAAACAGATCGAGGTCATTGCACCTATTGCGTATCGAGGATTATGTAAAGGGAAAGATGTGGAAGTTGGAATGGTGTCTCGCAATGAACCGAAGAAGAGACGGAATACTCTTGTTATCGAGGATCGACAAAAAGATCCTATAATTGAAAACAAAGACGGTGGCTGTGACGATGACTTGTATAACGAGTACAAGGGTGCCGGAAACGGTGACGAAGTATACAGGCGTGATAGAGATTGTAATCACAACAGTGACGAATATGATGGACACAATGGTGATGAATACGAAGATGGCGAAGGTGATGAAAACGAAGGTGGCGAAGGTGATGAAAACGAAGGTTGCGATGGTGATGAAGAGAATAGTGATGGATATGACGGAGATAACAATGGTAGAGGTGAAGAATTTGAAGAATTTGCCAATCCCGAAGAATATGAAGAATTTGTGGAAACGTTTACGGTACCAACGGGTCATTGTGAACCATCGGGTCAATGTCAGCGTGAGCCTCCGATGATCGGATCACCTATCGTTCCTTATTCATGGAAAGCACCCGAGTTCAGCGCCGATGATGTTGTGAAGGAAAACCCGAGTCATTATCCAAGTCATTCTTCTACAGGTAATTTAAGTGGATTCAAATGAGATTCAAGTATAATATGAAACCACATATTGTTTAACTAACCTTTGAAAGTAACAGGTAGCTCAGAAGAAATATATATTGGGCAGCAATTTGAAAACAAGCATGAACTGAAGAAACATATCCACTTGTACGCGTTGAAACATAATTTCGAATTTAGAGTGAAATCTTCTTCGAAAAAGAGATGGTATGTTCTATGCAAAAACGAGAGATGCACATGGAGGTTGAGGGGTGTCGTGCAGTGGTCTGAGATGTGGGAGATTACGTCGTACGAGGGTAAACACTCATGTGGGCGTGTTGTTCGAACAGAGGGCCATCGAGGAGCGGCACCATGGGTCATCGGTCACGTATTTAAAGACAAGTACTCAATTAACTCTATGGCGGAGTATTCGGCGCATAACGTCAGGGAAGAAGTGAAGACAAGATGGGGTGTGAACGTATCGTATTTGAAAGCTTGGAGATCCAGGGAGAAAGCTATTGGGTACGTGCGGGGTACGCCGGAACAATCGTACCAGAAGTTACCGACTTGGCTGTACATGTTGAAGCAAAAGAATCCTGGGACGTTAACAGACTTTGTGCGAGATGGTGATAAATTCAAGTATGCTTTCTTTTCCATTGGTGCGTGTCGTAGAGGCTTCAAAGCATGTCGGCCGGTCATAGCATTGGACGGTGCATTTCTGAAGACAAAATACGGGGGACAGTTGCTTTGCGCAATTGCAATGGATGCGAATTCACAATTATATCCACTTGCATTCGGAGTTGTAGATAGCGAGTGTCATGCTTCTTGGATTTGGTTTTTGAGAAGATTGCGAGAAGCTATCGGTGAAGACGTACCTAATTTGGCGTTCATATCCGATCGCCACGTTAGCATCATACATGGTGTCGAGGTTGTGTTTCCTGGTATCCCTCACGGAGCATGTTACCATCATTTACAACTGAATGTCCAACACAAGTTCAAGACAGACCATTGTCGCTTTGAACTTTACGATGCGGCTTACGCCTTCAGTAAAACAGCATTCGAAGCTAATTTTAGACAGTTGAGACGTAAGGATGTCGAGATGGCAAAGTATCTTGAAGAAGTTGGTGTCGATCGGTGGGCCAGAGCTTTCTTTCCTGGAAAACGGTAAGAGTCTAGAACTTCTTTTGTACTGAATTTTTTATGTCGTTGATTATATAAATCAAGTATGTTTTATATAGGTACGACCTAATGACGAGCAACAACGCAGAAAGCTTCAACAACAAAACAAGGAATGCGAGGACGTTTCCCATTACGACGTTGCTCGAGTTTATTCGATTCACACTCCAAACTTGGTTTTTTGAACGAGAAGAGATAGCGAACAAGTTGAACACAAAATTGACACCAACGTGGCAAAATGATCTCGCACAGCTAAATAATAAGGCACAGTTCGTCAATGCGTACGGACTTGGTCTATATGAATGTCATGTCAAAGACGTAAGAGGTGATTTCGATGTAGACCTTATGGCGAAGACGTGCACTTGCGGACTACCACAACAATTGAATATCCCGTGCGAGCATTCTATCGCAGCAGCCCAACATCGAAGCGTGGACGTGTACTCGTTATGCAGTGACTTTTATTTGAAGGAGACGTGGATTGAGATGTACAAGGAAGCCATATATCCGGTTGGCAATGAAGATCAATGGGATGTCCCGGATGAGATAAAAAACATGAAAGTTTCGGAACCCGTTGAAAAGAAGCAAGCCGGTCGACCGAAGAAAAGTAAACAAGGAAGAAGAAGAATTAATCGATACCCATCTCAAGGCGAAAAGATTGTCGTGCAGCGAAAATGCGGGAAATGTGGTGGTAGGGGACATAACAGAAAAACATGCACTTGGAGGGATTAAAACTTTAGACTTTGTGTGTTATTTTTATTTTTAAGTTTAAAACTTTAACGTTTATTTGAGTCACTTTTTTATCTTGTTTAATGGCGTCAAGATGCAACTTTAGTTGTTTATAAATGTCTCGAGTTCTAAACCCTTTGTGAATGTGTGAATTTTTGATGTTTTTTTTTTGTGAATCTCTTTAATTGAATTACATGTTTATAAGGTACAATAAAAAACACAATAGTCAACAAACCATCTCGATAATATGTTTATAAGGTACTATTACATAGAAAACCAAAAAGATAAAAAATAAACATCCGAAAATACAAAACCACGGGATAAGGTGGTTGTAGAATAAGTCCACGCACCATTTCTTCCTGAACATTCTCATATTCTCACTTTGAAGAGTGTCAAATGATTCGTTCAGTACTACGTGCTCGACATACTTCAATGCGAACATCCCGCAATCACCGCTACAGCACAAGAATAAGTTGTCACAAATAGTTGAAACATAACTTGAAAAAACATGATTGTTTAGAGAAAGTTGTCAAAAAAAAGTTCAAATAACTAGTAAAATAACTTGTCAATTAAAACTTGTAAAAAAAAAAAAAAACTTCTAAAATAACTTGTCTTGAAAAAACATGATTGTTTAGAGAAAGTTGTCAAAAAAAAGTTCAAATAACTAGTAAAATAACTTGTCAATTAAAACTTGTAAAAAAAAAAAAAAAACTTCTAAAATAACTTGTCAATAAAAACATGATTGTTTAGAGAAAGTTGTCAAAAAAAAGTTCAAATAACTAGTAAAATAACTTGTCAATTAAAACTTGTAAAAAAAAAAAAACTTCTAAAATAACTTGTCAATAAAAACATGATTGTTTAGAGAAAGTTGTCAAAAAAAAGTTCAAATAACTAGTAAAATAACTTGTCAATTAAAACTTGTAAAAAAAAAAAAAAACTTCTAAAATAACTTGTCTTGAAAAAACATGATTGTTTAGAGAAAGTTGTCAAAAAAAAGTTCAAATAACTAGTAAAATAACTTGTCAATTAAAACTTGTAAAAAAAAAAAAAAACTTCTAAAATAACTTGTCAATAAAAACATGATTGTTTAGAGAAAGTTGTCAAAAAAAAGTTCAAATAACTAGTAAAATAACTTGTCAATAAAAAGATAATTGTTTACCTGTAAGCACATTGTGGGACCTTGTCATCGACGATCCACGTCGGCACAGTGAACTTAATTTCACCATGTTCACTTTCCCGGTAAGAGTGGGGATAGTTCTTGAAGAAACCACCTATGGCCACAACCCTAGCAAATGCTCGACTCCAAGTCTGAATAATAAACATTTTAACAATGTTAAGTAACTCTTAATTTAATTAATTGTTGCTCTAAGGTAATAATTGTGAATAACATAACATTTTACGTACCTCCATCAGCTCAGTGAAGTCCTTTTGATGTCTCGACGACTGCATGAGATCCTTTTGGCAGTCGAAGACGGTAATGGTCCAGGCCTCGATGTCGATCCGAAATGTGAACCAATGAAGGTTCTGGAAGTTCACGACGAACAGGATCTCTCGAGCACCATCCCAAGGCAAAATATCGGCGTCCCTATACCCAGTCATCGGGCTAATAGTTGCCCTCATGTCCCAGTCCACGGGTTCGGGCTCTGCTCCCAGTTCGATGGCCTTGTTGATGTTCGCTTCTTCCGTTCTGAATCGGCCGTACACGTGCTGGACCCACCGACAATCCATGATTCGGACGTCTTGCCGATAACCGTCGAGACCTCGTTGGCGAGCCCGAACCATGTGAATCATAGCATCAATATGCTGAGACATTACAAACATATAGCGTTATTTTAAATTGATTGGAAAAAGTGAAATTATATAATAACGTACCGAATCATGTAGCCATTTGGTTTCTGTCAATATCGTGTCGAAGAAAATCGTGTCTGCGTCGCACGTCTTCAGTCGAACAGACTCCATGAATTTGCCGTCCCACTTTTTTATCCGCAACCACTTAACGAAATTATCAAACTCTTTTTGCTTCGCGTCCTTCAACGGCTTGAACTTGGGGATCGGCTTTTCCAAATACTTGGGCCTCGTCGGATCAGTGAATTCGGACCAATGCGACGTCTTCTGTCGCACTTGCCGATGTGGACGTGCCGGAGTAAGCTGTGCCTTCTGTCTTTTCCTTAGAGGAGTTGTGAGCGGGCGTAGCTTATCCGAAATGTCTTCTCTACGAGGACTCGACGAAGACGTCGACAACCTGGGAGAAGTCACCGGCCTGATCTCCGATCGCTTCGACGACTCGCGATGCGTTGAAGATGGCTTCTTCGACTTCTTCGATGACTCGCGATGCGTAGAAGACGGCTCTGACTTCTTCGATGACTCGCGATGCGTAGAAGACGGCTCTGCCTCATGCGATGGAGACGCCGGCTTTTGACTAGCCGCCGGAGGAGGAGGAGGAGGAGGAGGAGGAGGGGTCCGGCGTTTACGACCATCATCTTGGGTCGTGGGAATTTCACCCCCAGGCAAGCCCGTTGCGTCCTCGAACAAAATGTTCAGCCTCCTCCACATAGAAAGCTGAAAGTCAAAGTAATAAAATATGTCACAAAATTTAAACTTGTCAAAAAAATTTAAACTCAACTCTAAAATTTAAACTCAACTCTAAAATTTAAACTCAACTCTAAAATTTAAACTCAACTCTAAATTTTAAACTTAACTCTAAAACGTTAAATTATATTTAAACTTAACTCTAAAACGTTAAATTATATTTAAACGTAACTCTAAAACGTTAAATTAAATTTAAACTCAACTTTAAAACGTTAAATTAAATTTAAACTCTACTTTAAAACGTTAAATTATATTTAAACTTAACTCTAAAACGTTAAATTAAATTTAAACTCAACTTTAAAACGTTAAATTAAATTTGAACTCTAACCTGTCTAACACTCATGCGCTCAACTCTACGGCCGGTCGTGGCAAGAGAACGTAAGACTATCCCTTGTGACTGAATCATTCGTTTTTGGGATGCTAGCAGTTGTTCTTGAGATGCTCGCAGTTGTTCTTGGGAACCTCGCATTTCTCCCCACATTTCCCGTGTTATGACAAAGGCCTCGGGAATGTCGGCGCGAGAGGTCGCTGTAGGCCTCGATCCCATTGCGGGAGTGGTCGGACTAGCAAGACGAACACGTGGAGTGTCTGACACGTGTTCGTCGTCGGAGTCTCCGACGATGGCATCTTCTGCAACAGTCGCGACTCGATCTATTTCTTCTTCGATGTCTCGCGGCTCTGTCGCATCTTCGCCCTCGATGTCTATGGGATACAGACATTTGCTCGTCTGTGTCTCGAGGAGAGTGAACATTTCTTTCTCTGGTGCCCTTGGTCTCAGCATTTGAAGAACACCCACCTACAATACATTAATAAACGTTACCAATATTCCAAAATAATGTAAAATACATTAATAAACGATAAATAATAAAAAGTTACCGTTTTTTTATTCAAGACCGCCTCGATGTCTTTGCCCATTATGAGCACATTACTAGACCACGAGTGCATCCGGGGCACACGAATCCCCTGGTTCGACCCGAACCTCATCCCGATCTCTGGGATAGCCTCGTACGCCCAGTAATGAAGGGTATGGAGATTACCCGTCAATGTGTACTTGGCCTCTTTCTGTGCCACATCTGGCTTGTCCTTCAACTTCTTTTGCAGCGTTTCGTGATAACGCCGTAGGTTCACCGACAAGCTGGAATACGTCTCTGCCCAACTCAAATTTCCCCAAGGCATCTTGAAGAAGAAGGGGAGGTCTTGAACGATGTATAGAAATTTCTGCCACCTTTCTTCGATGGCTTTGTTGGCCGGCTGCCCCAGAAGATACCCGTAGACGAATACGAGCAGCCCGAGCTTGAACGCAGCGTCAGGGCTTCGACATATGGTGAACGCGTTGATCAACGCGCTCAACTTGCTTCCGGCAACGCCGTTCAAGTGATCCGTGATCAATCCATCGTTCTTTCGCTCGTCTTGTTCGGCTTTGGTCGGACCGTCTTCATAAGTCATCCCTGAGACGAGTGCGTACTCGAGGCGTCCAAATCGTACCCGTTTGCCTCCGATACCAAAATGTATCTCGCCGCGTACCGTCGCCTCGATCTTCTTCTGAAGGAGAGTATGTACGAGCACCGGTGAGAAACCAAGCTCGCTCTCCGTAAAAAATTGCTCGAACGGAGTCCCGAGGATTCTTTCTTTTATCCCGAGCTCATCGAATCTACTCCGTACAAGCTTCAAGATCCCCGTCCCACCGTACGTGATACGCCCCGGGAATGAGACGTTGTACATGTAGTTCAAATTGTCCTAAAAAAACAACAAAATTAGGTCAGAAATTAAAAACATCGTACAGCATCGTACAGTATCGTATATCATCGTAAAACAAGAAATTAATTTTTTTAAAAACATCATCGTATAGCATCGTATAGCATCGTACAACATCGTAAGACAAAAATTTATTTTTTTAAAAAACCATCGTATAGCATCGTATATCATCGTACAACATCGTAAAACAAAATAATTAAATTTTTTTAAAAACCATCGTACAGAATCGTACAGCATCGTACGACACTTTTTTTTAAAAAACATAAACCCATCGTACACCATCGTATCGCATCGTACAGACCTATGCATTTCATCGTACGACATCGTACAGCATCGTACGACATCGTACGATGCATGAATATCATCGTACACTGCCCCCAATTTTTAACCCTAACTTTCTAAATCCGATCATAAATAGCTCAAATAACCACAAATCAGATAAATCCTAAGTCCTAATACATATTCTGACTATTTTTTATGAGATTTAACAAGAAATTAGTTGAAAAACTCACCTTTTTCGACGTTTTGAGATGTCGGGATTTCTGAGCATCACCGCCGCCGGATCTCGAAGAATTTCCATCGTACGCCATCGTTATCTATCGTACCGACTCGTACAAGATCGTCTGCCGTCGTACCGACTCGTACACAATCGTAGAGTTTTTTTTTTAGTGAGCGAGAGAGAGATGAGTTGTTTTCGGGGGGAATGAGACTGAGTTGAGATTCAAATAGGTTATAAGGGCATTTTTGTCCGATTATGGTACAAAAGTCCATTTTGGGATATTTTTCAATATTAGGGTCTAAATGAGATATTTAATGGGTTTTTAAGCCCACTTAATGAAATTTCTCTTCATGATCGTATAATACTGTGAAAATGGATGGAACTTCCGAGTCGGATCTATGACCTTCCAATCTGACCACATAAATCACGTTCTTCCCTAGCACAGAACAGACACCTTAATTTAATCACAAGTGCGTAAACATTATATCCCCAATTCTGTGTTTTTTCGGGTTATTATTTATAAACGTCGTTTTTTTTTTCTTTCTTCTTCTCTGTACTCAACGCTACATAACTTAAACGAAATCCTAACTCTTTGTAACTTCAATTCTGCGAATCGTTTGGGTTTGTTCTGCTCGGTTCTCTGCAAATTATTATTTTCCTTTGGTTATTTATTATTAGCTCTCGCGGAACCAAAATCATTTTAATTATTTATTGTTTTTGACAATTTCTCATATACCTTAGTATGGCCATTGAATTGGTTTTGTTGTACGCGTAGGCGTAGTGTAACTATAAATCAGGTTGTTCTTGGTTTGTGTATACCTTCTTCTGTATAGGGATTTTATATGTATTCCCATATTTTTTTTTAAATTTCCCTTGCTATGTATCAGATTGTTTAAAACTGATACAGCAATATCGCTTGAACCAGTAAGCTAATTAAGCAGATATCATTTGTAGTTACAGAAGAAGAGAGTTGTGTGTGTGTGTGTGTGTGTGCGTGTTTTTTTTTTCTTTTTTTTCTGACGTTGATAATTCTTACTGTTTATAGTCATAGGGAATAACATAACACGCTGAAGTGAAAATCCTTTTGCACTTGGAACCAAGTTTTGATGCGAAGCGAAGCAAGGCTGTATCAAAGAAAGCACTTCGAACTTGTGATGAGACATGTCTTCGAGAAAGGCTGCACTGAATTGGCACAAGGATGAAGGTTTTCAGAATCATAGTTCTGATCTTTCAGAAAGGTAATGATTTTCTTCCACTTTCTGCAAACATACGCACTAATCTCATTCCAGTTACTTATTTAATAAGTAATATTATTAATCAGCTGTAGAGGCCTTAAAGTTTGAGCTGGTTTTGTCATGAGATGTTTCACCGTTGAAGATGAACTGTGGAATGTACAATAATAGTTCGGCTCAAGCTGAAATCATGAAATTCCACGTAATTGCTTCATATGTTAGCTTAATCTTTTGATCATACGAGTGTGCCTGTCAAGGTTTATGGAGACTGCTCTTTCTGTGTGGTTTTAATTTAATTTAATCTAATTTATTATGTTTTTTGGTATTGTTTTTGTTTTCATTTTCCTCTTTATAAGGCATGATTTGGAAGCAAATTTTGGTCCAAAGAAATTGAAAGGAGACGGAAATTTGATTCATCTTGAAGACCCAGAGGCCATGGTATGCTGTTCAAATCCAATTGGATAAAAGATTGGGATTCTTCTTTTTACATTAACAGAAGTATGCCATTAGGAACTGTATTCACGAGTCCAAAAACAAGAAGAGGAGATTCATTTTCTTCGGGAACAAATAGCTATCGCCTCTTTAAAGGTATACTATTTTCTGTGAGCATTTTTCTTGTCAAACATAGTAACTGATTTTCACTTCCAGAGGAACACAATGATTTTTATGGTGCTAGGAATTGCGGTTGCAAAATGAAAAGTATGCGTTGGAAAGGAAATTTGCGGACTTACGCTTGGTACGTTCATTTTTTTATGTTTGTTTTCATTTATCTTTTCATCGGAACCTCGATACTCCTAAAGAAATCAGAATCGGTGAAGACAAGTTGAGTGGATCAATTTTCTTTTTGTGTTGGGAAGTTGAGAGTTTGATGGAAGAAAGCATATATTTTAGCATTTTTTCTATTCTTGATTGGATGCGGTTGGGAAATTTAAAAGAGAAAAGTAAGGAAAACTTAGAAAAAACAATTAAGAACACAGATAAAAATAAAGTAACTAACTGAAGAACTCTTCTTCTATCCCTAATATTCTTTATCAATATACTCGGTTCACTATTCGAGATGTGAACGAATATCTACGATCAAACCATTTTGAGACAAAAATCAAGTAACTAACTGAAGAACTCTTCTTCTATCCCTAATGACCACCCTATGTACTTGTACTAAAATATATTTGAATTATAAATTACTAAGTTACTCTCTCGGGTCTAAGAGTAATGCACGTATATGAGAGAGAAAAAGTGAAAGCCCCACAGAGTGTGAATTCTTGGATTTTAATTTTCCACTATTTTTAAAGGAAAATGAATAACATGTATTTTCTACCAGATTTCCCTTGGTTTCTTACTCTCAAAATACTAGGGATTTTCATTTTCCAGGTTCCAAACATAGCTTTAGCAGAAGTGTCCATGATAGTGCAGTCAAATTTTTTACGAGGTTCCATCTAACTGTGAAGTAACATTTTTCTAAAACTATTTATTGAAGGCGATCGATGACAAGCAGAATGAAGCTATAAATGCTGCTCTTAATGAGTTGGCTCGTCGGAAAGGCGACCTTGAAGAGAACTTAAAACTCACCCATGACTTGAAGGTGACCAAATACTTCTCTCTCTCTCTCTCTCTCTGGATTCTTTTGCTGTTTCCATTCTGTATGTATATATTGTTCCAGTATATACTGGTTTAGTAATCTATCAAAAACTCTTTTGTTGTATTGGTGTTTTTGATGTATTATCTACACACTAGGCTGCTGAAGATGAGAGATATGTTTTCATGTCATCGATGGTTGGGTTATTGGCAGAATATAGCATTTGGCCTCGTGTCATAAATGCCTCTGCTATAGCAAACAGTTTAAAGGTATGTGTTTCCTACGAGAAAAGCAGTGTATCTTTCTTTATCCGTCTTTTTCATATTTTATAATTTAAAATCATTTTAATTAAAAAAATATCTAAAAGCAAGCGTTTTGCATTTCATGAAATTGCAGTACCTACACGATCAATTACAGTGGAAGATTAGAACATCACACGTAAGCTTACTTTCCCCTTTAATTTATGTTAGTTATGGTTGATTTGTGATGTATTCGATACGGAATTCATACATCAGAACTTTTTGGAATTTCGTTATACAGACTTTGTGATGTCAATGCGTTAAATTCTCAGATGAACAATTGGATTTATGAAATCGGTACACTTTCAGTTGTAATTCATGATAATCTGAAATTTACCATCTTGAAGCTTGTTGTTTGTAGTCTCTTGAGAAGCCAATTAGACAAGCTTCAAAAACCATCTTCTAATTAAAAGCTTATATTTAACTTTGAAACTTAGAATAGTCGCAGCGAAAAATTTGTCTATGACTTTTGACTCTCTTATCTTATAGCCGTTTGAATATACTGATTTTAAGCCTTTTTTTTTTGCGATTTTCTACGGAAATTTAATTTGATACGTATTCTTTATATCATGAAAAAATCACGCATGGTTTTATTTATTTAATTTTTCAGGACAGAATTAGAGAAATATCAACATCCGTTGAAACTCGGTCCATACCTGAACCTCATGGCCAAGGTGCCACGTCTTCTGGAGCATTGAATGAACAAGTTCGGCTTAGACCCATGGTAATATTGGCATCATCTGATCTTCTGTACCATGTCAATCTAAATAAGAAACTAAGTAATTTTTTAAAAGAGAGAAATCTTTATTACAATGGAGAGCAGTTAAAAGATATGTATTCTCAGAAATTATAGCAGGCCAGTAATTAACAGCTGTACCAAGAACCAAGGAAAGAAATCAAGAAATTTGGATAAGATCTTTTTCAACACATGTTTTTATATTATTTTTCGTTGTTGATATAGTAGCATTTTTTTTTGTGAAGGCCCCGAATGGCTCTACACCCTATAACCAGTCAGTTGATGAGCAACATCATGAACCAAGTGATGATTTTCCAAGATTTGAGAACGATCTTCCACCCACAAGGTATGTGGTGCAAAGGTATCTTAGATTTCTTGAATCATAGTAGGCAGCTTGCTATAATTTGATTTTGTTAAGCTCTATGAGCTGTTTTGTTTTGTATGATCTCGATCCTTGTTATTTTGAATGCACTTTTATATGACTTGAACACACCATCTTTGGTGGGTGGAAGTGCTTACCACTGATTCTTGTCCCTTGTTTAAATAAATGACTGACCACTGGCTTCTACAAGATCTGTATATTTTTTTTTTAACTTTCCCTCGAGTTCTTGGTTTCTTTTATTTCTTTTTTTTCTTTCTGTAATAAGATAAATGAGCATTTTGTAACACACTTATCATAATTGAGCTAGCCATGAAAACATTATTTTTAATAATAATATAGTAATAATAAACCCCAAGGGGTTGGTTCGATTCCACCTGGATGCCAGGTCCTTCGTGGATATTAGTCGGATTTAACCCGGACACCATGGTTATTAAAATAAATAATAAATAATAATAATAATAATAATAATGATAGTTAAATAAAGGCTGGCTCTTCTACTTTGAACACACACACACACACACAAAACACAAGTTTCGTGGGAAGTGTCTACTTTCCGTTCTATGTAGTGAATTAGTGGCTATATGCCATTATGAACACTGACTTTTAAATATAGTGTATTTATGAAAATTTAACTTGGCTGATATTTTATGAGCATAGGGAGATGGATGGGAATTTCCCTTATGAGTTCGTTGGGAAAAGTGTCATTGATATCGAAACGCAAAACATGCCAAGCGATACCTTGTTTACCTCTCATATGAAGGATGACATAGCTTCTATGTCTGAAGGTAATTAGCTTGTCTTTGTTTTAGTTTTTTGTTGCTTCATTTCCAGCTGATATTTTAATGATATTTTGTTTTATCTTTTCAAATTTTTCATTTATAGAGGGTCCCGGCATAGAGAATTTCCAGATTATAGGCGAAGCTGTACCAGGAGCCAAGCTTCTTGGATGTGGTTTTCCAGTACGAGCAACTACACTTTGCATGTTTCAGGTGAATTATTTAAATAGATATTGGAAATAGTACTTTGTATCTACTGAACACATGCGTGAGCGATTAAGATTTCTATTTTTCTATGTTAAATATATTTTGTTCTCTTTTCAGTGGGTTCGTCATCTGAAGGACGGCACTAGGCAGTACATTGAAGGTTAGAGAAATAGAAATTGATCGGAATTTTAAAGGGGATTGATGTTTGGCAATTCAGACTGTTTAAGTCGCTCTTTCTCTCTCTCTCTCTCTCTCTCTCTCTGTTTAGCCCAGATAGTCCCTGAACTATTATGTGAGCCATTTTGGTCACCAAAGTATTGGCTTGTAGCATTTTAGTATTTTCCATATAAATACGCAACTTTTTTTTTTAATTGAATCCAACACCTAACCAACTTCATACATATCTGCAAACTTAAATAACTTGCTTACAATTTTAAAAAGTTGCAAGTAACACAATCCTGGTTTAACGATCCAAAATTGTGTTTCAAAAAAAAAAAAAAAAAAAAATTCCAAAACACATATCATTAGTTTTGAGAACTAGTTTACTCAGAAAACTAGTTTATGGGCCAAGCCACTCGAAAAATAAATAGTTCAGGGAGTATCTACGGTAAAAATTGTTTCTTTTTTACTTCGACTCTTTTTTTTACATATTTTTATTTTGAATATGTTTTTCTTATATTTAGGAGCTACGAATCCTGAATACACTGTCACCGCGGATGATGTGGATAAAATAATTGCTGTTGAGTGCATACCAATGGACGACCAAGGCCGTCAGGTATTGATAATTACTATTTTAGTTTCTTAATCTAGAACTTGTTTAATGACAAAGCCTGCTAAACCATTATCAGGGAGATATTGTCAGGCTCTTTGCCAATGATCAGAACAAAATTAAATGCGGTAAGTAGTGTCTTAAGATTTCTATTCCTCGTTCTTTCTACGAAACTCCTATATTGATCTGAAATCATAGTTTTCTTTCTAATTGTTTACTATTCTGATGGTTTTGTGCATTGCTGAAATTGAGGTATTTTATAGACCCAGAGATGCAAATAGAGATTGATACTTATCTATCCGAAGGAAAGGCCATATTTGACGTTCAATTGCTGGTATGCTTTCTATTTTTTTTCCGGTGTGTTCTTTCGTAATATGAATAGGCTAGTTAGCTTGTAAGAAAGCTTGTTATTTTTGAAAGCGGAAATCAGAGTATTGAAATGGAATGATTGTCTTCTTATTGATACTCTGATATTTATAATACAAAGCTAGGGCTACAGAAATAACTACTTGGCACAATTAGAATAGGCATAAATAAAATCTAGATACTAACAATAAAATAAAAGATACTAGCAATATAAAAGATACTTACAATCTAGAAATATGTACGAAAGCTTTTCCACACTCCCCCTCAAGCTTGATGGCGGAGGTTGAGCGAGTCAAGCTTTGATTGCAGTTCGTCAAAGTGGCTTGGTGAGGATGGAAGTCTCTTGAAGTTTTGTCGGAGTGAGATCTTGATAGTTTACCGCTGGAAGATGAAGTTTCGGAACCACGAAATACAGGTGATTTCATCCAAGCATGCCTGTCTCTTTTGAGTAGGTACCCAAAATCGGACTCGAGTCTTGTGATGTGAGGTTGAGTACCTTCCCTGTTTGGAGTGGTGGTTTCCGCGGACTGGTTGCCGAGCGAGAACATCCGAGTAAAGGACTCTACACATAAGAGATCGTAGAGTGAAGAACTCGGTGAAGTTGTCGTCGAAATGTCCACTTTTGAGAGTAGAAGTGGGAAAGTGATGATTGAGATGGAGCTCGCCAAGTGAAGATCATCGAGTGAGAGGTCACCAAGTGAAAGGTCGCCGAGTGAGGGCTCGCTAAGTGAGAGGTCACCGATTGAGATGTTCGGTGAGGATGTGACTAAAAAAAGGAGAGGACTCGGTGAGAAGATGATACTTGGTGATGATGAGACTCCGACTTCTTCACTTGGCAAGGAGGCTTGTCATGAGACTTCAGCATTAAGGTGATATCACTTTGGATTGGTTCCGCTTCGGTTCTCCCCCTTACTAGCCGTACATGGAGTAAGCAGCTTGTTGGATGAGAGCCCGGTATGGAGTGAAGAGCTCATTTGGTGAGAGCCCGATGCAGAGGGATACGCTCATTTGGTGAGAGCCTGATGCGGAGCGAAGAGCTCATTTGGTGAGAGCCTGAATGTGCCGTCGACTTCTGAGAGTCATTCGATTCTGCCCCTGACTATCAGAAGTAGAGAAGAAGGATGATCTCTTGTAAGTGAAGACTTCTTAGTGGCGAGTTGTGAGCTCGGCGTGGTGGGGACTAACAACCAACTTTGAAGAGATTACCGAGTGAAGATGTCACCTGAGCGAAGGCTCGGTGAAGAGCTGATTTGGTGACGAGGAGACTCGGTGAGGAGAGCTCGGTAAGAAAGTCTCGGTAAGGTAAGCTTGATGATGGGAGCTCAATACTCGGCGAGCGTATTGATGGGAGCTCGCTGTGATGAACTCAACGAGGTGAGCGATATGAATATCCGAGGACTTTGAGGACGTTGCTGCCTTGGATGTTGGTCATAGTCATGATGTCGGAGAACTGCTCGGTCCACCGGCGCGCGGGGACTCTTAGCTATCGAGTCGCCGCCGCCTCTCGGAAGGCAAAGAGCAAGGGTATCTCCGTTGGCGACAATGTTGGTGAAGCTTGATACCCTGATTGTGTCGGAGGAGGAGAACGTGTGGGCGCATAGAATTCTCTATATTCTCCTTGATCTTGTCGAAGCCGGTGTTGTCATAATCGTCGGTCTCAACGGGAATGCGAAGCTGAACTTGGTTTCTGCGATGGAAAACTCTTCGTCGATTAGTCTGGAGGTCAATGAGGTGAGCCGGTCTGTACCTGGCGGAGTCGAGCCGATTTTCCGTTGATCCATCGTCTCATGTCGCACGACCCTCTCCAGACCCTCAGACGCCACCGCGTTGGCGATCTACCTTCCGAGCTAGCTCACAGCCATGGCCGCAAAAGAAGGCAGAAATGAACCTTTCAGAGAGTCGAACCTGGTTGAGTAGTAGTGAAGTGACTTTGTGAACTGGTCCAGGAAAGCCAAACTGTTGTGGTTCGCCTCTAATCTACGATTGTCACGACGGGGATCGGAAGCGTTGAGGTCAGAGATCTATGGTGTTCTGATACCATGAAAGCGGAAATCAGAGTATTGAAATGGAATGATTTTCTTCTTATTGATACTCTGATATTTATAATACAAAGCTCGGGATATAGAAATAACTACTTGCCACAATTAGAATAGGCATAAATAAAATCTGGATACAAACAATAAAATAAAAGATACTAACAATCTAACATCTGGCAAGGATTGTTCACCTTTTTTATATTCAGTACCGATGAAATTCTTGATAATAATAAGAATAATAAAATATAAACAATGATGATAATGATAATTATAAACATGTGAAAAGTGTTTCTACGAATTTTTCATGGGAGAAACTCGAGTTTGAGATATTTCCTGCTTTCACGTTGAATAAGTCTTATTCACTAATATGCATTTTATGTCATTGCAGATGGATTCTTCTGAGAATTGGGAGCAGACAACTTTGATATTGAGGCGATCCGGATACCAAATCAAGATAAATAGTACAGAAACTATTATTGATGCCGATAAATTTTCCAAGGAATTATCAGTAATCTTCTATACTTTTCAAATATTTACTTGTGAAATCATTATATTCCATCCTTAGTAACTTATGAGCATGACTTCAAATTAGCAAACACATCTCAAACCATTCGCATTCTGCAACGAATTCCGTTTGCTTAATTCTTCTTTACTTTTATAAATCTTTTGTTTCCGTTTCAAAGTAAAAAGATCCCACTGTTAATTTAATGGTAAAAGATACGCAACAACGTTTTTGGCCTTGTGTGTGGTAAAATCTACGTAAAAGTTAAGTAGATTATATTGAAATGGATAGTTTGGAGTTCTGTGAATTTTTTTTCACGAAGCATCTTCATGTTATTTGCAGATCAAAGTTCCAAGTGGATTGTCAACACAGTTTGTTTTGATGTCTAGCAATGGATTGTCACATCCTTTCAGAACAAACAGCATTCGGTACGTTCATTTCTTTTTTTATAATGGCCAACTATTAATAAAAATTTCTAATTGCTTCTATTAAATTAATATTGGCTCTGCAGGTGGATACTGTGCTTATTTCTCAATTTGATTATTTTTTATTTTTGTCTAGTACTCTTTAACCAATTTTTTTCCACTAAAATTACATCATTTTTTTTTTTGCACAAGTAAACTGTTGTTTCTGTTAATGTCCTAAACAAAATATCATGTTACTTTTGTAGAATGCGTGATACTCTAGTTTTGACCATGAGAATGTTTCAAGCCAAGGTATGTATTTTTCTCTGTAAATTTGGTTCTGATATATTTTTTTGGTTTAGATTTAGTAAGTTTTGTTCAGATATTTCTCTTTTTTACTTTAATTTTCTGACTGTCAAATGGTGCCAAAACGCGTAATTTAGTGGTGCTCTCTGGTCAGTTGAATATCCAAAATTTATAAGACTCGGCTAGAAATAATAAAGGCATTATAAGCTTCAGGTAAATAGTAAAAATCACGCTTCTGAAATAAAATCTGACCAAAATATATGAGCTTTTCACCATCCGGTTGCTCACAATCTGCAATTCGATGAACAATTCTTAATAGATTTGTATAATGATAAATCATTTGGTAATCTAATAAATACATGACTATTTAACTAAAGGACTTCCTACTCTTTGAGTATATAAACAAGATTTGATACTAAGTTTCTGCTGGAGTAAATAATTTTAAAAATTTTAATGTTTAGACTTGAAAACTTGTTAAAGCAGGCACTCGATGATAAACGGAAAGGGAGAGCATAGACCAGAAACTTCATTCTTTTATACATAATTCATCTTAGTTAAGAAGACAAGTTTTTTAGGTAAAAAAGTAACTGTTCAGCTTTGCCTGTATAGTAAAAAATATGTTGTACTATAGGCATATGGGAGGCTTTTTGGTTTATTTTATATATGTAATGATATGTAAAGCTAAAAGCGAAGACGTTCCATTTATTTTCTCAAATTATAAGGCACCCAAATTTTGTTGGTTATATTTGGTTGGACAAATGAGTTTGTATAAATGTAATGTTTGGTTATTTAGGAGATACCCTCTTATGAATTTTTTCTATAAAAAATAAAATAAAATTATTTCAGAATATGCATAAACAGATTTGCTTCTGAAAAAAACTGAAAAATTAGTGTTCTTCCCTCCCGTGTGGACAGTATTTTAGACGCGCCACTAACACGAAAAATAATTCCTATAACTCTTGCTAAATATATGTGACTTGGTTTCTATTATTGTTGGTTCTCTATGGACTTAGATAAGACTGATTCTAAGCTAACTGGCAGAAATATGATATGTTATCTTAATAGATTTTTATTTGCTTCTATAGAAATGTCATTATATGTCTTACATTTTCCCACCATTTTAGCTTTCTATTTCATATCTTTAATTTTCTCTTGAAGTTGCTTAAAGTTGTGTTTTCTCCTCATTTTCTTCCTCACACACACACGCTGCTTCTTCATTTCGTTTCAATCGGTGTAAAATCAATACACACAAAAAGCCTTGTGTTTATTATGACAGATAAAATAAATAAAGCAACAATATGTGGGACTCACCTTTAGAGCCACTACTTCCTCATAAGATGATTGAGTTATCTTCTGTTTGACTTTATTCATTTGTACTCTTGAGCGATTTTTTTTTAGAATTAATTATATTGACACCCCCTCAAGTGATTCACAAACCACCCCCTCAATTATAAAATCTTACAAACATTCACCTTCAAGTTTGAAAATGTATCAAAGCTGGTAGTTTCATCTAAAATTTAATAGATAATGGTCATGTGACGCTCACATGACGTTTTTATTTATTTATTTATTTACGGATCTTCAATACTCTCTCTCTCTCTCTCTCTCTCTCTCTCTCTCTCTCTAGTCTTACCAAGTTCTCCGAACCTCGTTTTTTTTTCTACATCAATGGAGTCATATGAGGGCGGTCAATTCCCTCATATCAGCGTCGTCCTCAAACTCTTCTCAAGATCTTCTCAATCGGCGTCGATTTTGAAAAGACGATGTAAAAGAAAAAAAATGCTCACAAGGAAGAGGAAGATCGGGGATAGGGGTTAGAACGTCGTGCGTGGTAAATCGCATTTCGAGAGCTTGTCGCACATAGGTAGTGAGGAATATATCTGTAGAATTTGTTTGTCGATAAATCAAATCTTAAGATATCCGAATATCGGTCGAGATTTCAAACTGAGCCCTAAAATAAAAGAAATTTCAAATTGAGCCCGAACTCAACAAATATTGAGCAGCTTGAATCTAGACTCTGAGAAACTTTGCAAGAGACCCACGTGCCGTCGCCTACGGCAGTTGAGGACGCACAGTTGCTGTGATGGCCCTTTTTGGTTCCATTTGTATGTAACATCGTCGGATTGTGTTTGTGGTGAATCTGAATTTTGATTGATTCAATCTTTGTATGTATTCAATCAGGATATTTTGTTCAAAATATAAATAAAATAAAATAAATATAAAAGGATATTTAAGTAAATTTGTTCAAAGTCTCACAAATTCAGTTAAAATTTAGATGGAAGAGGGGATTTTGAACTAGAGTAAATGTTTGACACAAATTACAATTGAGGGGGCACTTTGTCATAAATGTAACAGTTGAAGGAGAAATTATATAATCACAAAATACAATCATATTTCGCATTGTTAAAATGATATTTTCCAATAGTAACATTGGATGACATGGCTTAGTTGAATGATATAGATGTCTACAAAAGCTTTGGACGCTTTAAGTCACATACATACGTAGCTTAATAATAAGCACTTTCTTATAATCTCCGCTCTCGTCTGACTCTCAGTTTTTCACTGGTTCTTCCTTGACGTCCCAGCGATGGAAGACCTATGTGACAAATGGTCCGATTTGGACATTGGAGAGGATGAAAAGGGTGACGTGCTAATACTCGAAGAGGAAGAACTCTAGAGTACTTATGTCGATCTCTCACGATGCCTCCTGGGGAGGCTGCTGAGGAGGATGTTGTCGCTCGTTTTCGGACAACAATTTAGGAGCCCCAAACGGTTCGACCCAAGGACGGACCAAGTGGTCGCGTTCGGGCTCGAGCGTGTCGGACTCGGTATCCCGAGTCTTCCCTTAGCTGTGGATGGTATTTGCCTCGTCCGTCGTTGGTCCTGCAAGAGAAGGAAACGATGAACTACAAAGGGGAAACAGAGGGGATGCCTCTGTTTACCTCTCCGACGCTCAACATTAGTAGGATTGAGGTGGAGTATAGAGGTTTTAGAGGGTGAGAGGCCAAAGATGAGCGAAACGAGTGAAGTACGAGTTCGACAGCGTTTCGGGACTCAAAATTGGATTACCTTTGGGAGAGGGCAGACCTCTCTATTTATAGGCGACCAAGGGGTGTTTTGGGCAACCCCTTGGCCGAGTGAGCCTTTGGGTCGGCCATTAGCCGAGTGAAGTGCTTGGCCGGCTGAAGGTTCACTCGGCCATTGGCCGAGTGAACTGCATGGCTGGCTGAAGGTTCACTCGGCCATTGGCCGAGTGAAGGGGCTGAACCTTCGGTCGGTCATTGGCCGGCTGAGCATTTGGCCGGCCCTTGGTCAGCTGAACCTTGGGTCGGCCGTAGGTTTGGGCTGGCCAATGGCTGAGTCAACCTTGGGCCGGCCATTGGTTTGGGCCTGCCAATGGCCGAGGCAAGGTTTCGCCGTCCGAGGCCTCGCACCGGTCGCGTGGGTCGAACTGACGCCTTTGTCCTCGTCGGTCCGAGACGGACCGACAACATTAGCCCCCCGAGTTTCTGGTCGAGCGTGGGTCGAGCGGAAACTCAGTACTTGAGCTGACGTGCGGACCCGAGACAAACGCTCTCGAGTTTGTGGTCGCATCGTAAAAGGGCTTTTAATGCATCGCGAGGGACGGCTTTTGTGCGTCGCGAGGGACGGATTTTTACGTGTCTTATGTTCCCGACATACTATCGTAGTCGATTCGCACGGTTTTGTCGGTGCACGTCTTATTTTCTCGACTTACCAGTGAAGGCGTAATTGATTTGCACGTCTTTGCGTTGCGTGGCTTATTTTCTCGACCTACCAATGAAGGCGTGATCGATTAGCACGGCTTGGGCCTCGGGGGCCTTGGTGTCACGTTGGTGTGAACGGGTTTTCCGTGGACGCTGGCTAGACCAGTTATGTCCGCCGGGCGCATGCCTTTGAAACCCATTTGCGACTCGCTGCCTATTGGCGCACGAGCTGGGCGGCGAGCGTGACGCCACATTTGCGTGACCTGGTTTTCCGTGGACGCTGGCTAGACAAGTTACGTCCGGCGGGCGCATGCCTTTGAAAACCATTTGTGACTCGCTGCCCATTGGCGCACGAGTTGGGCGGCGAGCGTGGTGCCACATTTGTGTGACCAGGTTTTCCGTGGACGCGGGCTAGACCAGTTTCGTCCGGCGGGCGCAGGCCTTTGAAACCCATTTGTGACTCGCTGCCCATTGGCGCACGAGTTGGGCGGCGAGCGTGGTGCCACATTTGTGTGACCAGGTTTTCCTTGGACGCTGGCTAGACCAGTTTCGTCCGACGGACGCAAGCCTTTGAAACCCATTTGTGACTCGCTGCCTATTGGCGCACGAGCTGGGCGGCGAGCGTGGTGCCACATTTGTGTGACCATACCACCTCATGAGCGTGGCAGTCTTGGGTGTGCGTGTCATGTGATAGGCGGGGTTAGGTGTAGACTTGATCCCCAGGCGAGTGTGGCACCTTAGTGCGCTGGTCGCGTTTTCGGGTTGAGTCTCTTGGGGCGAGTCTTGTGCCCTTGTGAACGCGACGCCATGGCGTGCGCGTCACGTTTGGGGACTCAATTGGCCCATTCTTTCTCTCACGAGAGCGTCGTGGGGCGAATTTTGGTTTTCCGTTAGGGGCGACTTGAGCACGTCATTAGGGACGGTTTTTGTGTTGCTTGTATAAGAGCACGCAGATTTGTCATCGAGGCTTGTGAGTCTACCGTTGTCCGGTGACTCAAGAGGTTATGCATGTTTTGCACGAGGACTTCAAGTTGAATCGTGGGTCTGTGACTCAACTCGAGGAGTAAACTCAACTCGAGGAGCGAACTCGACTTGAGGAGTGAACTCAACTCAAGGAGTTATGCGCGAAGTCGACACGAGGACTAGTTAGTCGACTCGTGGGCTCGGAACTCAACTCGAGGAGTGAACTCAACTCAAAGAGTTATGTGCGAAGTCGACACGAGGACTAGTTAGTCGACTCGTGGGCTCGAAACTCAACTCGAGGAGTCATGTAGAGTCGACACAAGGAGTGGCTAGTCGACTCGTGGACTCAGGAACTTGAATCGAGGAGTGAACTCAACTCAAGGAGTTATGTGCGAAGTCGACACGAGGACTAGTTAGTCGGCTCGCGGACGGATATTGTTTCTCTTTGGGACCTCCGGCCTAACCATCGGCCCCTTGAGACTTCGTTACACTCTTGTTTTTTGTTTTTTGTTTCGAGAGTGAGTTTTAGTTTTGTTGAGTATTGTTCCCCATTAGCCCCCCGAGTTTCTTGCGTACTCGTAGAGAAGACTAGAAATTATAATGCGACAGGATAAAGGTTTCGATGCAGAATGCAATCTGATTACCACGTCAAAATAGTCAAAATTTACATTCCTAGGCCATTGGCCTTATTTGAAATTGTCTTAAAACCGGAAATAAAACGACAACAATCAGGCATAAAGAAAACGGGAGCGGGCTTCCACCGGTAGTACCATCTTCCGCAGCTTGACCTTGTCTTCGAGCTGGAGGATGGTGCTCACCATCTTTCCCTTCCCCTGCCCGTCCACCCCTTGGATGTAGCACATCCTTGCCATAGACTGGTCTCCCAGCATTATGGCAATCCCCTTCTCGGTCGGGAATTTCATCATTAGGTGGTAGGTGGACGTTATGGCCTTCAACCGATCGAGAGTCGGGCGGGCGATGATGATGTTGTACGCCGAGGGCTGGTCCACGATAGGGAATGATACGATGCGAGTGACCTCGATCCCCCCGGTGTCCGAAGGCAACCGGGAGGTCGATAGTGCCCTCCGTCATGACCCTCTCCCCGGAGAAGCTGAAGAGTGGGGTCGAGATTGGGGTCGGTCTTAGCCCGGTCAGCTTCATCCTGTCCAACGCTGATTTGAAGATGATGTCGGCAGAGCTGCCGTTATCGATCAAGATCCTTCGGACGAGATTGTTGGCGACCGGGGCTGAGACGACTATCGCGTCGTTGTGTGGGTGGAGAACTCGTGCCGCCTCTTGGCCGGTGAAGAACATGGATTCGAAAGGGGCCGGGGGAGGAGCCTCGTATGTGTTGTTGATGTAGTGCGCTATCTTCCCCTGGGAGACTTCTCGCATGTACTTCTTCCTTTGCGTGCTCGAGTCCCCGAACTCCGAGCCGCCCACGATCGAGCCCACGATGTGCAGTTGTGAGTTCTCTAGTTCTTGGTTCGCCGCTTCGTCCGTAATGGTTACCGTCGTTGGACCTTTCCTCTCTTGCCACGGGCGGCCTCCGTTTGCCGCGGCCGTCCCGATTGTTCTAAGGACGTACTCTTTCAACTTCCCGTCCTGAATGAGGGCTTCGATCTGGCGCTTGAGCTCGTAACACTCGGACGTCAGGTGCCCATGGTCTTGGTGGTATTTGTTGAGCCGATTTCTCGTTCCAACAATCTATACCAGATTATCTCGAGTTATCTCGTATATTTATTTATATAAATAGAGGGTCTCAGAATCCGTTTATGAAGACTGAACTAGAATCCGAAAGAAATTAGTAAACGATATGAATAAGAATATAAATTGGGCGAAATGATGTTCCTTTTTATTGATAACTGAATAATATTCTACTAGAACAATAATATTCGAATGGAAATGAATGGAAAATAAGCTTCAGAAGACAAAATCGCAATCTCTCTCCAAAAAAATCCCCCCCTTCGGAACGAGGATGGAATGAGCTTTTATAGCCACTTCGCTGATTTTCCTTCGTCTTCAGATCGACGCACGTGTACGTGCTGAAATGGTCTTCGATCCTTTATTCTTGCGCTCATCTCCACTCTTCTAGGCGATTTGACCGTTTCTTTGATGACTTAGAACTTCAAATTCCTTGGTGGGACCGTCTAGAAACGTCTATGGGCCCGGGTCGGGTCTGATTTCCATTCGAAATAATGTCTTGGGCCATTCTGGGTTTATTAGGCCGAACTGGGCTTTTGGGTCGATCTGACGATTATCTCTTTTTGGGCCGAGCTCGCTGTGGGCCTTGTCGATCTGATTCGTCAGATAGAGGGGGGAGATATTTACTCCCACAATCAGTCTCCCAGTATCTTCTATGTTATAAAATAATATAGAATATACTTTGTCGAACCGAGATTTTTTCAGAATCTGGTTGATATTTGACGAAATATTCGGGTATTTCTACCTCTCGGTTACTTTTGAGCAGGCGCCATAGACACGTGTCGCTACGTCCGTGCCTTGATAACTCGAAAGATTTTTTTTTCTTTTTATTTTTTTTTTATTTTTTTTATAACCGTGGCGATCTTCTCGGGATTCTCAACCGTCGATTTGACGTTTAAATAGAGCTGTGATCCTTCGATTCTTCACATTAATATCAATTCATTCACATTCCAGAGTTGAATCAGCATTCGTCAGAGGAGGACACGGGGTGGTGAGTACCCATTTGTGCTTGTTAACGGAAGGTATTATGTCGAGGTTACGTTTCGAATCTACGTAGTTTTCGTTTTCGAGTTTGATCGAGGAAAGAATGAACGAGAGATGTTTTCGAGACAAGTTGCTTATTTAAGTTGAAACAAGTTTATGATTAGTCTTTGGTTTAGGATTTAAGTTTGTTAAGACTTTTATAAAATCCAAAGGTGTTATAAACCAAACGATAATTTACTCCCTCAAGAGAAGGCCGCAAAAAATCTCCTTTTATAAGTAAATGACACATCATTAATGCTAAGCCAAGATGTCAATACATCTATTTTGACTAGCCACCTTGTAAATTGGTTTGATCACTCACATCCTTTCGCAGAGCCTCAAGGGAGGATTACTAGGGATTGAGCCTAAGTGTGTAACCAACCACTTAGTCCAAAAGATCAGCTTTGAAAAACAATCCCCCAAGGGGAGGCCTTGTCATCATTGCATCACTCTCGGACGTAGCTCATTGAGCAATGATCGAAGCAATAACGCCTTGGAGTACTCACATTTAAGTGAGGGTCGCAAGAGCGGCTCTTAGTCCCACGTTATTGCATCTTTCATTAGTGTTGGGGATCGTGGGTTACAAACAACGAATATAACCCTCCCACTTAGTTTTTGGAGTTGGTTCATCGACTCTTATAAGTTCGGAAACAGATTTCCTAGTTAGAGAGCGACAGAGCGGACAACTAGAAGAGAATCCTAGATCGACATGTTCAGAGCAGTATTAGTGCATAAAGGCACAAAGTACATACTCGATCTTTTCTTATTTTCTATTTCGGAAAAGTGCGTGAGGGAAGTGTGAACTTCACCTCACTCGAACACTTGAAAGTTTGAGATTACACATCTTTTTATTTTTCGGCTTGTCTACAAAGAGGCCTCCCACTCAAATTTTCAAGAGCATATAGATTTTGAACATATGTGATATAGATATAATTTTGAAAACATTTTGAAAACTTATTTGATTTGGATGACAAAATATTTTCAAGTTTGAAAGTGAAAACGGTTTTTCAAAATTCAAACTAGTTTTGTAAAAATTCAATTTCAATTAAACTTTCAAAAATCAAAACATTTTAATCTTACACATCATGTTTATAATCATATGAAAAACATTTTTGCTCAAGAAAATTTTCTCATTAGAGTTCTATAACTCATGGTAGTGGGTTTTGAAAATCCGGATTTCTAAAAAACTGGAATTTCAGCACAGCCGCGCACCTCGGAGTAAAATCGCCATATCTGGCGGCTCCGATGTCCTTTTGAGCCGAAACCGGTGGCATTGGACAGAGGACAGACAGAGCTTTAATTTGATTCAAGAATAATTAAATTTAGATTTCTGAGCAGAGAGTTATGCCACTTTTAATGCGGGTTTACTCCAGGTCGAAGAAAAAGAAATAATTAAAGCTTGGTCCTTTTTAGGTGCGAAAAAGAATCGAGTGTAACGGAACGTTTTATGAAGGTTGTTAAAGCTTTTATTTGTGTTTTATTAGCAAGGTAATAACAAGGCATAAAATAAATAACAACAAGTATAAAACGATTCAAGTAAAAATAAGAAACTAGTAAGACAAGAAAACTAGTCACAAAATTTTACTCGAAATTTCTCAAACCTTTAAAACACGTTTTTCAATATAAAAAATTAAAAACTTTTAGAACTGATTCTAATGTGTTTTAAAAACATCCCAAACTCATAGAAAATCAACATGATTTTTAATTTAAAGGCATGAGCAATAAATTAAAAAAAAAATCTAAGATAACAATTCAAACTTGTCACAAAATTAGTAAACTTTCGAAAACGATTTTCAAGCTCATATTTTTAAATACATGTATATGCATATCTTTGACCATAGCTCTGATACCATTTGTTGGAATCGATCTAGGGTTTGAGAAAATAATTAACGCTTCGATAAGCGGCGGAATTTAAAAAAAATTTCTTTTACAAGTAAAACAGTTTTTACTAACCTAGACAAGTGCAAGTACATGTAATTAAAAACCAATATGAGCTAGAAGTTTACTAACCTTTCTTGAAGCTTGAACTTTGAAGAAGCTTGTGGAAAGTTTGCAACGCTCGTCTCCCCTCGCAGCACGTCTCTCTTCCTTTCCTCGGCACCTCGAGCAACCACGAAAGTTTCTATCACTAAATCACTCGAAAAGAAGGAATCAGTGAGTGGGCACTTTTAAATACTACGACTTAAGAACGAGTCTCGAAGTCGCAGAGCTAAACACTAGGTCGAGTGAGGACCTAGGTGCCAAAACAAGAAAAAACGAAAATAAACTAGAAAGAGAGAGAGAGAGAGGAGTTCGGCCAACAATGTCTAGAGAGAGAGTCTCTCAATCTCTAACTTATGTTGAATTAATAAAATGAAGGGAATGAGGGTCCTATTTATAGGAGAGGGGTTGGCCTTGGAAAGAAGTAGTTTCCTTTTATTTCCAAGCCTTTATGAGCAATCTTTTATTACCCATTCCTATCAATATAGGCGCCCACCTCATATAATCCACAAGGGATTAGTTTCCTCTTTTGTTTCCCTTCTTGGTTGCCTTGGCCGATTCTCCTTGTTTCCTCATAGAGGAAATTTGTTTCCTCTTTTTCTTTTGGCAAGTATCTTGATACATTTATGCACAAAATATTCTCTTTCTCTTGGGTATTTTGGGCGCCCATCTCTCATCTAGAAGGAGCTTCTAGAAGCTTCTTCATTTGTTCATGACAACATGAGAAAAGCCCATTAAGAATTTTCAATAAAATTCTTATGAAATGAAATTAATTCACAAGGCCCAATAATCAAGTTATGGCCGAGTGACATTAAGTCATCAAATGAAATTGTCAAAAAATTTATTGACATTCATTTCATCCTTTGTCTCAAATGACAAAAATACCCTTTTGACTATTTTCGTTCTTGTTTTGACTTAGCTTCCAGTTTAACTATTCCTATCGATGTGATTCGTGACAGTGACCTCATGGACCCAAATGAACAAAGCTTGAGCTAAACACTTGGACTCAAAAGTTCACAAACCTTTTCCAAGTTTAGCTTAATGCCAACTGACTCCACTAAAGAGCTGACACTGAAAATCTCTCGGTTCAAATGAATTTATTTTCTACTCAAGAATTCGACCTAATTATGATGAGCGGATCCACTGAATATTATCTATGTTTACCCTTCATGAATGTCATCAGCTAGTCGGGATTTACTAAATTACCATTTTACCCTTCTAGCTGTTATTTCCTCAACTCCTTTGTCGCTTGTGAATAAGTTAGAAACAATGTATTGACGAGGAGCTAACAAGTCACATTGTTTCATCCCAAAGAGTCAGGACTCAATTTGGACACTGGCCAGTTCATTTATTCACACTCCAAGGAACAAAGCATGAGGTGACATACATTGCATTTCAGCAATCTTGTACATGAATTCCATATCTATGAGAACTTCACAAAGTTACTCATGACAGACTCACAACTTAGTACTTCACCAATAGGCCTTGTTCGGAATCACATAGTGAGTCCGAACTTTGACTTTCTCAAATGAGAATACTAAGGTGTGAAATGGCATGTCTCATTTCAGGATTAAGGTAAGCATGATGCAATTCATACATAGTGACTTCGAGACATAAGAGGTTAAATGGTTTGTTCTTATATTGTCTCTAGAAGTGCACTGGTCAATTCAGTACCTTCGGAAGATACCTAGAAGAACTATAGAGTCCCCAACTCTCAATGCCTCATAACCAGACATCATAGATTCTTCTAATAATCATACTGAGGTCAATAGTCCTTTGACCCTAAGATTGCGAATATATCCTTTTAAGCAAACTACGAAGAGTTTGTTCATGCAAATCTACATTTGTCTCTTCGTAAGTTGTTAAGTTTGTTTATGGACTAAAAGACTAAGGTTTTATCATAAAGCTTCAAACAAAGAAAGAAAGAATGAACGTTTCAACTTTATATATGAATCAAAATGCAATTACAAGCAAGAGTCTTCAAAAGACTATATGACATCAAATGTACATAAATAGACACTACTACTCTTCTTGTGGGCACCATTGACAACAATAGATACCTTTGTCGGTTGTGAAAGAGGTTTTTTCCTGGTCGTTGGGATGCATCAGGATTTGGTTGTATCCTGAAAATGCATCCATGAATGACAGGACTTTATGACCGGCGGTGGCTTCCATCAGGCGCTCTATGTGTGGTAGAGGAAAGCTGTCTTTAGGACAAGCTTTATTAAGATCGGTATAATCGACGCATACGCGCCATTTACCGTTCTTTTTCTTGACGACGACGGTATTGGCGAGCCAATCGGGATATTTTACTTCGCGTATTAAACCGGATTTTAAGAGGCGGTCTACTTCTTCGTTGACTGTTGTCGCACGAAAATGAACAACTATTTAAAACCTCGGGCGGTTCGATCCAAGGCCGGACCAAGTGATCGCACCCGGGCCAAGAGTGGGAACTCGATAGTCTCGAGCTAGGGTTCTCTCCGATCAACCCGCCTCTCGGGAGAGGTAGGGGGTGAGGAGGATGAGTGACCGTGCCTTGGTTGTCGGCTGCCTACTTACCCGTGCGTGGGATCAGGTCAGAACGTAGTTCAAGCGTGTGTGACGCAGTGTGAGGCGTGGAGCCTTGGCGAAGAGGCGTGCTCGACGAAGGAAACGGGGCGCGAGGAGTCCTCGGCAGCGTCTCAGAACTTCGGAGATCGCGTACGCGTCTAGCGTTTTAGACACGCAAGGGTAGCTCTAGTTGAGAACCCTAGGGGCGTGCTTGAGCACCGGAGAACGTTCGGTCAAAGGGAGCGACATCCGGGAAGTCCCCGTGAGTGCTTCGGAACCTTTGAGAACGAGGGAGGGAGAAGAGAGTCTGCTTCAGGCCAAATATGGCATCCAGAGAAGCAGAGAAATTGAGCGCGTCGATAGGAGATGAAGAGAATTATTGGATATTTTGGGATGGATTTTCCCCTCAATGAGAGAGGGTATTTATAGGTGTTTGGGAGCCTTAGAAGGTCCCTTTTTCGTCCATGTGGGACTAGGATCGCGCATGCCATCAAGTGGAGGCGCACGGCGCGCGCGGCGCGCAAAGAGCGGCGCACAACGCGCGGCGCGCGTGTCACCGGGCGCGGCGCGAGGGTCACCAGGCGCGGCGCAGGTCGCGCGGCGCATGGAGCGCGCGGCGCGCGCCTGTATGGCGCGGCGCGCCGTCTGCTGCACGGCCGGCCTGCGTAGCGCGCTGTGTGCGTGATGGACGGCTCGTCTTGGCCGGGTTCTTGCGGGCTTTCGAATGTCATTCTTCTCACGTGAAATATGAAGCTTTCCACTTGACGAGAGCGACTCGATTCGAGGAGCAAGGCTCGGCTCGACGAGAGCGACTAGCGACTTGACTCGAGGAGTGACTCGAGAATGACTTGAGGCTCGACTCGAGGAACAATTAAGGGCTCGACTCTAGGGGCAAAGCTCGACTCGAGGAGATTGACTCAAGGCTCGACTCGAGGAGTCAAGAGTTTGGGCGAGGGCTTGAAGATTTGCCGCTCTTCAGGTCCTCCGGCCTGACCATCGGCCCTTTGAGCGACGTGCCTTCTTGGCGTCTCGGGTTTTCCGAAAACGACCGACAACATTAGCCCCCCAAGTTCGTCGTTCGGGTGGCGTCCCAGCGATGAACTTTTTGTTCTTCTAGTTGGGTGTTTGAGGAGAATGTTTCCCGTGCCTTGTGGCTCCGAGGAAAATTTTTTCCTCTTCTTTTTTCTTTTTCTTCTTTTTTTTTTTTTTTCAGGGGGCCGCGCGGCGCGCGCCCTGGACGGCGCGGCGCGCGGGCTTAGCGCGCGGCGCGCCCCGTGCGCGGGGCTGGTTCGCTTCGCGCGGGAGAACTCCGACTTTTTGGAGTTTCTACTCCGAATTTGACCCTTGTGGGAGTAGGATTTCGACTCCTACCCCCCTAGAAGTCTATAAATAGACCCCCCCCTTCCCTTTATTCCTCACTTTATTTCTTCTCTTTTCTCTACGCTTGTTTTCTTTTTTACGCTTGCATTATGAGTGTCCTTCCCCTTTTCTCAGTTGAGAGTCCTGAGATTGATTTCTCTCTCTTGTTTCAGGGTTTTGAACACGCAGAGGATGATCTCTTCGCGGGTTTAAGGGAAGTTCCTCTGCACGTGGAAGAAAATACAAGCGGAGTAGAGCAGTGGTTGGAGGAAGGCGAGCTGGGTGCGACTGTGTCCGCTGCTCAGCCTCTCGAAGAGTGCGCGCCAACTGGGCGCGGTACAGGTGGGGAGTTTGATCGTCCCGCGTCCGGGGAGCCTGCCCCTCGCCTCGTGATCAACTTAGTTGGCGGGGGGGTCCGCGGCAAAGTCCGCCTCGACGTGCCGCAGCCTGACTTGGGCTTTCAAGGCGTGCCGGGAGATGTTACGGATGCGGATGCGGTGACTCCGCTAGAGTCGGTTCTCGACGAGATAGACTGCGTGGACGACTTTGGTCCCGAGTCTGAAGATCCCGGAGGTGAGTCAGAGACATGTCCGGGGGCCGAAGGCCCCGCATCGGAGTGTCCCGAGGTGCCGCCGGTGGCTGCTGTGGCTGTGTCGGAGGGCAGGAGCCCTTCCGTGGAGTCAGGGGGTCCTTAGCCCGGGACCCCTGACGCAGAGGCGTTGGTATCGGCGAGGTCGCTCGCTAGGACGGAGTGGTATCCCGAGGAGGGCCTTGCTGCTCCCGAGGACTTCGATTGTTCGGGGGTCGATGCTTCGAGCACGCTCACCTACCGGACATTCGTCGGTCTCCGGGAGGCTTTTGCCATTCCGTCATCTGTGGCGCTTCTCTGTCCCTTAAAAGACGACCGTTCTTTCCGGCCTCGTCGTGGTTTTGCCGCAGTTTCAGTTGCGAGTCTTAACTGCGGGCTGCGGCTGCCGTTTCAACCCATCGTTCAGCAGCTTCTCGCCCGTCTGGGGGTGCACGCATGTCAGATGAGCCCGGAATTCTACCGCATAGTGGCGATGTGCCATATGGAGTGGCATTGCCAGACCGAGCGGGTGATGACCGTGAGTGATTTTCGCAATCTCATCGCGGTCTTCCCTGCGCCCGGGCAACCCAATTTCTTTGTGGCCCGCGATCGACGAAATACTAAGCTGATCATCGATTCAGAGAAGTACAATCGACGACCGTGGGTGTGGGTCTCGGCGGAGGCTTTTGGTGACGCGCCGCTCCGGTTCGGCCCCTTGTCCGAGTTTCCCGCTAACGAGGGGGCCGACGATCTCGACTTTGTGAAGGAGATCCGGGGAATGTCGGAGGCTCGGAAAGCCGTTGAACGATTTCGTTCTCCTTAGCTGATGGCTTCCACTGGGTGGTTCCCGCCGTTTCCTCAGCGGACCGAGGGTGCCCCGAGTGCCGCATCATCTCTCTCGAGCGGCGATCCTCAAGGTATGTTGACGTTTCGTACTTCTTGCTTTTGTTTTTAGCTCAGGGTTTTGACTTTGTCGCTTTTGCAGTCTCCTCGGCTAGGGCGAGGGCTCGGGCTCGTCTAGCGAAGGCTTCTCGAGACCCGAAGTCGTTGGCGGCGGTTCGTCGTCGGATTGCTGCGCGGGATGGACGGGAGAAGCTCGATACCGATCATCGGGCGGAGAACGGTCCTCGCACTTCGTTGAAGCGACCTTCCTCCTCGGCTTTGCCAGACACGTCTTCGGACTCTAAGCGCGTGAACTCGATGGTCGACGTGGAGGCCGCGGAGGTTAGGGGGGAATGTTCCCTGGGCCTTGCTCAATCTTCGATGAAGATGTGGAAGAGCGTTGTGGCCAGCAATGACGTAGAGTTCTTTCATCACGGCGTTTCCGATGCACAGAGAGTGAGTTTCCCTTGCCTCGTTTGCGATGAGTCTGTCTTTTGCTAAACTGTCTTTTTGCCTTCTCAGGTGCTTGCTCGAGCGACCCGGGGCGAGAAGATCCTTCACGACCTCATTAGGCGGATGAGTCGCGCCCAGGAGGAGCTTGCTCAAGCGAAGTCTCAGCTGGCCCACGCCGAGCGAGGTTCTCACTCAAAGGCGGAGTTTGCGAGTCTCCGCGAGCAGCTTCAGGAGGCTCGCGTGGAATTGGGAGTTACCCGCGGCAAGTGGGACCGTGCTCAGGCGGCGGTGGCGAAGATGGCTGAGGAGCTAACGACGGAACGTCAAGCCCTTGAAGTGGCGACTCGGTCGACGGAGGTCTTCCGGAGCGAAGCGCGGGACCTTCGACGTCAGTTGGAATCGCGCACAGAAGAAGTTGGCATTCTTCAGGGCCAGCTTACATCGAGTGAGGCTGCCCGTGTTCGTGCGGAGCGTAAGCGCGACTCCTTGGCGGAGGAGGTGGTTCGGGTCACCGAGGAGAAAGCCGCGGCGGAGCAGCTTGCGTCCGACCTTCAGGACGACTTTGATGTCGGAGTCGAGGAGGCAAGGCACACAGCGGCGGTGGAGTGTCGGGACGCCACAGCTGCCGAGAATGTTTCTCGGGGGGTCACCTTCGACTTCTTCGACTCGCTTTTCCCACCACTCGACGGGGCCGACCCTGTGGGCGACGATCCCGCCGAGTGACCGTTTTCTTTCTTTATTTTTCCTGCGCAAATGTTTTAGCGCGTGCTTTTTAGGTTTTTCCGTTCAGCGCACTTGTCTTAGCGCTTGCTTACTAGGATATTTCCCTTTAGCGCACTTGTCTTAGCGCATGCTTTCTCGGTTTTGAGGCAGTTGCCCCTTTATTTTATGAGGAGTTATTCATTTATTTTTATGAATGTTTTCGCACATTTATCTTCTATGGCATGCATGGATGGTCACTTGTTTGTGTCAATGATTTTGTCCATCCTTTTATCTCGGCAGGATACTTTTTCAAACACGCCAGTCACTTGGATGGTTTGCGTTCTTAAGTATTTTCAACTGCGAGTCAGCCATGCTACGTAAGTGTCTTACGTGTGCCGGATTGTGCCACGTGGGCGTCTCAAATCGCGCCATGTAGGCATCTTGGGTTGCGCCATGTAAGCGACTTACGTGCGCCATGTAGGCGTCTTAGGTTGCGCCATGTAGGCGTCTTACGGGCTGCGCCTTTACGCGACTTACGTGCGCCATGTAGGCGTCTTAGGTTGCGCCATGTAGGCGTCTTACGGGCTGCGCCTTTACGCGACTTACGTGCGCCATGTAGGCGTCTTAGGTTACGCCATGTAGGCGTCTTACGGGCTGCGCCTTTACGCGACTTACGTGCGCCATGTAGGCGTCTTAGGTTGCGCCATGTAGGCGTCTTACGGGCTGCGCCTTTACGCGACTTACGTGCGCGATGTAGGCGTCTTAGGTTGCGCCATGTAGGCGTCTTACGGGCTGCGCCTTTACGCGACTTACGTGCGCCATGTAGGCGTCTTAGGTTGCGCCATGTAGGCGTCTTACGGGCTGCGCCTTTACGCGTCTTACGTGCGCCATGTAGGCGTCTTAGGTTGCACCATGTAGGCGTCTTACGGGCTGCGCCTTTACGCGACTTACGTGCGCCATGTAGGCGTCTTAGGTTGTGCCATGTAGGCGTCTTACGGGCTGCGCCTTTACGCGTCTTACGTGCGCCATGTAGGTGTCTTAGGTTGCGCCATGTAGGCGTCTTACGGGCTGCGCCTTTACGCGACTTACGTGCGCCATGTAGGCGTCTTAGGTTGCGCCATGTAGGCGTCTTACGAGCTGCGCCTTTACGCGTCTTACGTGCGCCATGTAGGCGTCTTAGGTTGCGCCATGTAGGCGTCTTACGGGCTGCGCTTTTACGCGTCTTACGTGCGCCATGTAGGCGTCTTAGGTTGCGCCATGTAGGCGTCTTACGGGCTGCGCCTTTACGCGTCTTACGTGCGCCATGTAGGCGTCGTAGGTTGCGCCATGTAGGCGTCTTACGTGCGCCATGTAGGCGTCTTAGGTTGCGCCATGTAGGCGTCTTACGGGTTGCGCCTTTACGCGTCTTACGATTTTTTTTGGTGGAGCGTGTTCTTTTGAGAGTTTCCTTACCATAGCTAGCCCCCCCAAGTTTTTTGGGTTATAAGTTAATTGTTGATAACCAGAAAACTTGCATAATACGAAATTTGAAACGGAAAACTTGAGTTTTATTACTTTTGCGAAAAACTTGCGAGGAAATTTAAATCCTAAAACATTGGCTCGTAGGCCTTATTGAAAATGGGAAATAAAAGCGATAAAAAAGCGGGGGACGCTAGCTACTGATAGTACTGCCTCAAGTGCTCCGCGTTCCACGGGTGGCGAATCGGAGTTCCGTCCGTGTGCTCGATGTAGTATGTCCCGTCGTGAATGACTTTGCGGACTCTGTAAGGGCCTTCCCAGTTCGGGCCTAGGACGCCTGCGCCTTGGACTTGTGTGTTTTGGAATACTCGTCTGAGGACGAGGCTTCCGACGGCAAAGGTTCGCCTTTTGATTTTGGAGTTGTAGTATCTTTCGACCTTGCGCTTCTGTGCGGCGAGGCGTCTGAATGCTTCCGCCCTCTTTTCGTCGATCAGGTCCAACTCAAGGCGCATGGCCTCGTTGTTGTCCGCTTCGTCGAACGTGTCGACTCGGAACGTGGGTATCTCGGTTTCAATCGGAGCCACGGCCTCGACCCCATATGCAAGGGAGAATGGCGTCTCGCCGGTGGCGTTTCGCACGGTTGTCCTATACGCCCATAGGACGAATGGTAATTCATCGGCCCAGGCGCCTTTCTTGTCTTCGAGCTTCTTTTTCAGGTTGCTCTTGATAGTCTTGTTGACTTCCTCGACTTGGCCGTTGGCCTGAGGATGTCGCGGCGAGGAGAAGGTCTTGCTGATCTTCAGTTGATCGCAGATATCTCTTACTCGCGCGTTGTCAAATTGTGCCCCGTTGTCGGTCACAATCGAGGCGGGGATACCGTGCCTGCATATGATGTTCTTCCAGATGAAGTTCGTCGTGTTTGCTTCCGTTATTCTGGCAAGCGGCTCGGCCTCTACCCACTTAGTGAAGTAGTCGATGGCGATAATGGCGTACTCGTATTGCCTTGGCGCTCTAGGGAGCTTGCCAATGATGTCCACGCCCCACTTAGCAAAGGGACGTGGGACAACGATGCTGCTTAACGGGGTCGGGGGCTGTCGCGGAATTTCCGCGAAGCGCTGGCATTTATCGCAACGCCTTGCCCATTCGCAAGCATCTCGCTTCATGGTAGGCCAGAAATAGCCTTGCTTAAGTGCTTTAAGCGCAAGGGAAGTTCCAGCGGCGTGGTTTCCGTAGATGCCCTCATGGATTTCGCGGAGGACCTTGGTCGACTCAACGCTATCGAGGCATCGGAGCAGCGGTGTCGAGTATCCGCGCTTATAGAGCGTGCCCTCACGGAGCGTGTATTTGGATGCTAAGGCCCTCAGTTTATCGGCTTCCTTGCGGTCTTCGGGGAGTTCCCCTCTTCGCAAAAACTCGACAATTGAGTCCATCCAAGTGGGCTGAGATGCCACTTCTATGGTCCCGACTTCGTCTCGGGAGACGGATGGTCGTGGGAGAGATTCAATGGGCACGGTCCCCAATCCGTCTTCGTCGATGCCAGATCCGAGGCGAGCAAGCGCGTTAGCCTCCGAATTTTGTTCTCTCGGGATTTGGTGAATCTCGAACCAAGAGAAGGCCTCGAGTTTGGAGTTCGTCTTAGCCAGGTATGCGACCATGTTGGGCTCCTTGGCGATGTAATCTCCCTTAACCTGGTTTACGATCAACTGCGAGTCGCAGTGTATTCGCAGGTTATGGGAGCCGAGCTTCTGTGCTAGCTCTATCCCTACAATGAGCGCTTCGTATTCAGCTTCATTGTTGGAGGCTTGGAAGCCGTAGTGAAGGGCATATCGCAGCTTTTCCCCATCGGGGTTAATCAGGATTATTCCGGCGCCAGCCCCCCGAGCATTAGATGCTCCGTCTACGTATAACTCCCAGATGGGACCCGTTGGGTCTACCTTCCTCTTCCGAGTTAGCTCGTTATCGTTCAAGTCAGCTTCCGCTCTTCCCATATCGGGAGCGTAGGAGAATTCTGCCACGAAGTCGGCTAAGGCCTGCCCCTTTATAGCCGTTCTTGGGTGGAACTCAATCCCGTACTCGCTCAATTCTTGGGACCAGATCGCCATGCGAGTCGACATTCCCTTTTGAAGAGCTTTACCGATTGGATGCTCAGTTCGCACCGCAATTGGGTGAGCTTGGAAGTACGGTCGTAGCTTCTTAGCTGCCGTTACGAGAGCTAGAGAAAGTTTCTCAATCTCGGTGTAGCGCGTTTCCACGTCGAGTAAGGCTTTGCTTACGTAGTAGATTGGCCATTGGACCTTGTTTTCTTCGCGGACAAAGACGGCACTTACAGCTCTTTCAGAGACGGCGAGATACACGTACAGCGTCTCGCCCTCTTTCGGTTTAGAGAGGAATGGTGGGGACCCAAAGTAAGCCTTCATTTCTTGGAAGGCACTTTCGCATTCGTTCGTCCACTCAAAGCCGTCCGTCTTCTTCAGAGCTTTGAAGAACGGTTGACACTTTTCGGTGGCTTTAGACACGAAGCGTGTTAGAGCGGCAATCCGACCGGTCAGGCTTTGCACTTCTTTGACTCGTCTTGGCGACTTCATTTCAAGGAGTGCCTTGATTTTTTCCGGGTTCGCTTCTATGCCTCGTCGGCTGACGATATAACCGAGGAACTTTCCGGATTCAACCCCGAATACGCATTTGTTGGGGTTGAGCTTCATTTTATATCGGCGGAGGATTGTGAACATCTCCCTAAGGTCGCGTACGTGATTAGTTGCCAGCAGGCTTTTAACGAGCATGTCGTCCACGTACACTTCCATCGTCTTGCCGATTTGATCGGCGAAGATCCGATTTACCAAGCGTTGGTATGTTGCTCCCGCGTTCTTAAGGCCGAAAGGCATGACCTTGTAACAGTAGAGACCTCGATCAGTGACAAAGGTCGTCTTAATTTGATCGGGCTCGTGCATTCAAATTTGGTTGTAGCCTGAATAGGCGTCCATGAAGCTTAGGAGTTCATGGCCGGCCGTGGCGTCCACCAGTTGTTCGATGCGCGGGAGTGGAAAGCAATCCTTAGGGCAGGCTTTGTTAAGATCTTTGTAGTCGATACAAATTCGCCACTTCCCGTTGGGCTTTTTTACCATTACCACGTTGGCGACCCACTTGGGGTACTTAGCCTCTCGAATGAAGTTTGCGGTGAGGAGTTTCTCGACCTCTTCATTTATGGCCAGGTATCGTTCTGGGTTGAACGTTCGTCTAGCCTGCACTTTTTCGGCGACCTTTGGGTCGTCGTTCAGTCGGTGCACTATTACCTCGGGATCGATTCCGGGCATGTCCGCATGAGTCCATGCAAAAACATCCTTGAACTCCCTAAGGAAGGCGGTAAGCTGGGTTTTGATGGCGAGTGGAAGTCGGGTGCCGATTTTTACAACTTGATCAGGCTTCGACTCGTCCAGGACGATTGGCACAAGATCATCGGAGGTTTCCACTTTAAGTCTTTCGATTTCATCACGGGGGTCAAGTTCTCCGAACTTCCTTGCATCCCTTAGGTTGCATGGGTAATCGTCTTCCAGTTGGAAGATTGTGTTGACCGCTTTTCCCGCGGACTTGCCATCAACTCCTTGCACGTAGCATATTCTGGCTTGGGATTGGTCTCCAGCCATGATGCCAATTCCCCCTTCGGTGGGGAATTTCACCAGTAGGTGATACGTGGAAGTAATCGCCCTTAGCCGGTTCAACGTGGGTCGCCCGATGATTAAGTTGTAGGGCGACTCTTGATCGACCACTAGGAATGGGACCATGTGAACGGCTTCGATTCCTCCAGGGGTCCCAAAGGTGACCGGCAGGTCGATGATGCCCTCGGTCATAACCTTTTCCCCAGTGAACCCAAACAATGGCGTTTGGGTCGGAGTCGGGCGCAGCCCCCCGAGCTTCATGCGCTCTAGGGTGGACTTGAAAATTATGTCGGCAGCGCTGCCGTTATCGATGAGAACCCTTTTCACCAAGTTATTGGCCACTTGGGCTTTGAGCACGATCGCATCATTGTGCGGATGCACAACTCGCTTGGCCTCTTTATTGGTGAAATACATCGTCTCGTGAGGCACGGACGGAGGTTCTTCATATGTGAAGTTTACGTGCATAGCAGCGTCTTCCTGAGACACGGCCCTAAGGAATTTCTTCCGTTGTCGGGCCGAATCCCCATCTTGTGGACCTCCCAGTATGGTGGTTACCACGTGCAGTTGCGGGTTGGCATTGGCAGTAGCCGTGGTTTGGTTGGCAGAAGCGGCTGCTCCTCCTCCTTGACCAGACTGCTGTCTGTTCGCGGTGGGGCCCGCAGCGCCAATCATGCGCAACACGAACTCCTTCAGCTCGCCCCGTTGGATCAAAGCCTCGATTTGCCTTTTGAGGTTGTAGCATTCCGAGGTTAAATGACCGTATTCCCGATGGAACTCACAATACCTGGATCGATCGCGAGTCGCGGGATCCTTCTTCATTGGAGCCGGGGGCGTGAACTTGTCACGTGCCAGAGCCAAGATCCTTTCCGGCGCCGTGTTCAGCGGCGTGAATGACGAGTACCCTTTGAAGTTTTCCGCAAGTCGCGGTTTCTGAGGTACAGGGGGTTGGTTGCTAGGAACCTGGTTCCCCTTGTTTCGCCTTTTACGAGGTTCGTTCTGCTCGCGGCTAGGTTCTTCTCGGCGGCGAGAGCTTTGATTAGTGCTCTTGCGGCCGTCGAGGTAGTCTTCGACTCCCATGAAGGTCTTAGCTCGAGTCATTAACTCGGCCATGGTGGAAGGGACACGGCCGACGACAGACTTGAGAAAGTCACTTGTGCGCAAGCCTTCTATGATGGCGGCAATTGCGTCACTGTCGTCAAAGCGGTCGACCTTGTTTGACTCTTCGGTGAATCAGGCGAGGTATCGTCTAAGAGACTCGCCACTCTCTTGCCTGATTGACCACAGGTACATCTTGGTCTTTTTTTGGACCATAGACGTAGCAAACCGTGCTAGGAACATGTCCTTCAGGTCTTTGAACGAGTGGATGCTTCCTGGCCTTAAGTTTTTGAACCACTCAAAGCCGGGTCCGGCGAGGGTCAAACTAAAGGCTTGGCACATGGCACCAGGAGAAACACCCTGCATCGTCATCCAGGTTTCATAGTGCTGGATGTGGTAAGCAGGATCTGCTTTCCCATCATAGGGAGCGAGGTTCGGGAGCTTGAAATTCCCCGTACAAACCTCAGCCAATATCTGAGTAGTGAAAGGCGATGAGTTCTCCTCAACGACTCCGTAGGCACTTCCACCTATTCCGTATTCTCGGAGATCTCGTACCTCATTTCGAAGGTTGTGGATCATAGTGACCACATCGAGACCGGTCATTGGAGTAACCCCTTGATCGGGAGGAGTCACCTGCAGCCTCTCGTTAGACCCCTGTCCTGCGCGGCGGTTCCCGTTACTTGGGGCTGCCAGTGGGATGTTGGGTCTAGAGCTTAGTCGCTCTCTCAGATCATTGCCACGCCCAATGCGTTGAGCAGTGAGGTGGTCCCTAAGATCAGGGCTGGCCGTACGGAGGCGCCGGCTCTGCTTGCGGCGGTGCGCTCTCCGCGCGCCCTGACTTTCCGCAACATTCTCCCTCGGACCTAGTCGGTCGAGGGCCGAACTGTTGGAATCGATCTAGGGTTTGAGAAAATAATTAACGCTTCGGTAAGCGGCGGAATTTTAAAAATTTTCTTTTACAAGTAAAACAGTTTTTACTAACCTAGACAAGTGCAAGTACATGTAATTAAAAACCAATATGAGCTAGAAGTTTACTAACCTTTCTTGAAGCTTGAACTTTGAAGAAGCTTGTGGAAAGTTTGCAACGCTTGTCTCCCCTCGCAGCACGTCTCTCTTTCTTTCCTCGGCACCTCGAGCAACCACGAAAGTTTTTATCACTAAATCACTCGAAAAGAAGGAATCAGTGAGTGGGCACTTTTAAACACTACGACTTAAGAATGAGTCTCGAAGTCGCAGAGCTAAACACTAGGTCGAGTGAGGACCTAGGTGCCAAGACAAGAAAAAATCGAAAATAAACTAGAGAGAGAGAGAGAGGATTTCGGCCAAAGTTCTAGAGAGAGAGTCTCTCAAATCTCTTAAACTTGGATGAATGAAATGTGAGGAATGAGGCTCCTATTTATAGGAGGAGGATTACCTTCAAAAGTTAGTTTCCTCTTTTCCTATTGCCTTGCACGTCCAACATGCCTCATGAAGGCTTAGGATTTGTTTCCTCATTTGATTTCCTCTTAGTTGGCCGAAAATGCACTTTCCTTCTTAAGGAAATTTGTTTCCCCTTTTTCTTTTGGCAAGTATCTTCATACATCAATGCACAAAATAAACTCTCATTCCCACTATGGCATGAACGAAATTCAGCCTTATTTTCCTTGGGTTGGACGAAATTTGAGCTTCTAGAAGGAGCTTCTAGATGTTTCTTCATTTGTTCATGACAACATAAGAAAAGCCCATTAAGAATTTTCAAGTAAAATTCTATGAAATGAAATTAATCCTCAAGGCCCAATTACACTAATATGGCTGAGTAATATTTATTTCATTTGTCATCATATGACAATGTCAAAAAAAAAAATTATTGACATTCTTTTCGTCCTATGTCCAAAAAGACAAAAATACCCTTTTGACAATTTTAGTAAAACTGTCTCGTTCTTGTTTTGACTTAGCTTTCAGTTTAACTATTCCTACTCGATGTGATTCGTGACAGTGACCTCATGGACCCAAATGAACAAAGCTTGAGCTAAACACTTGGACTCAAAAGTTCACAAACCTTTTCCAAGTTTAGCTTAATGCCAACTGACTCCACTAAAGAGTTGACACTGAAAGTCTCTCGGTTCAAATGAATTTATTTTCTACTCAAGAATTCACCTAATTATAATGAGCGGATCCACTGAATATTATCTATGCTACCCTTCATGAATGTCATCAGCTAGTCGGGATTTACTAAATTACCATTTTACCCTTCTAGCTGTTATTTCCTCAACTCCTTTGTCGCTTGTGAATAAGTTAGAAACAATGTATTGACGAGGAGCTAACAAGTCACATTGTTTCATCCAAAAGAGTCAGGACTCAATTTGGACACTGGCCAGTTCATTTATTCACACTCCAAGGAACAAAGCATGAGGTGACATACATTGCATTTCAGCAATCTTGTACATGAATTCCATATCTATGAGAACTTCACAAAGTTACTCATGACATACTCACAACTTAGTATTTCACCAATAGGCCCTGTTCGGAATGACATAGTGAGTCCGAACTCTGACTTTCTCAAATGAGAATACTAAGGTGTGAAATGGCATGTCTCATTTCAGGATTAAGGTAAGCATGATGCAATTCATACATAGTGACTTCGAGACATAAGAGGTTAAATGGTTTGTTCTTATATTGTCTCTAGAAGTGCACTGGTCAATTCAGTACCTTCGGAAGATACCTAGAAGAACTATAGAGTCTCCAACTCTCAATGCCTCATAACCAGACATCATAGATTCTTCTAACAATCATACTGAGGTCAATAGTCCTTTGACCCTAAGATTGCGAATATATCGTTTTAAGCAAACTACGAAGAGTTTGTTCATGCAAATCTACATTTGTCTCTTCGTAAGTTGTTAAGTTTGTTTATGGACTAAAAGACTAAGGTTTTATCATAAAGCTTCAAACAAAGAAAGAATGAATGAACGTTTCATCTTTTTATTAATGAATAAGCAATTACAAGCAAGAGTCTTTGTAAGACTATATGACATCAAATGTACATAAATAGACACTACTACTCTTCTTGTGGGCACCATTGACAACATGAACGTCGGGAATTCCCCTCTTGAGAAGCTACCGGCGCATCGCCTGTTCGGGGTAAGGGATTCGACGGACCGGCTTCAAACACGGCGGGGAGTCCCCCGTCCTTCTTGAGAGAAGTCTCGACATCCTCCGAGTCACCAGTATCCTCATAATCAGGGTCGCGGCTTTCCTCGTTGAGGTTCTCAGGATCCCCGTTGGGGATCGTCGTGTCACGCATAGGTTGCTTGGCAGCCAGTCGGCTGTGGTACCTTGCGTTCTTCGCCTTCAGTCGGCGGATACTCTCCTCTAACTCCACGATGCGGTTGTCCCTGCTATCAGGAGATGGAGATGGTGAGCGGGTCGAGCTCTCTTCGTGGAGCGACTCTTCGTCACCATGCGCTCGGGAGCGCAAGAAGTATTTCTTGGTCTTAGCGACGTTTTCGGGGTTGTTTGCGCCCTCAGAACGTACGGGTGGTTGGCTACTCATCGTCTCTCAAGTTCGAGAAGGTTGAGTTCGCAGAAGAAAAAAAGAAGATGAATAGAAGGGATTTCGGGCTGAATAGGTCGGGAAGTCCCCTCCTTCTAGCGCCAAAATGTTGTCGCACGAAAATGAACAACTATTTAAAACCTCGGGCGGTTCGATCCAAGGCCGGACCAAGTGATCGCACCCGGGCCAAGAGTGGGAACTCGATAGTCTCGAGCTAGGGTTCTCTCCGATCAACCCGCCTCTCGGGAGAGGTAGAGGGTGAGGAGGATGAGTGACCGTGCCTTGGTTGTCGGCTGCCTACGTACCTGTGCGTGGGATCAGTTCAGAACGTAGTTCAAGCGTGTGTGACGCAGTGTGAGGCGTGGAGCCTTGGCGAAGAGGCGTGCTCGACGAAGGAAACGGGGCGCGAGGAGTCCTCGGCAGCGTCTCAGAACTTCGGAGATCGCGTACGCGTCTAGCGTTTTAGACGCGCAAGGGTAGCTCTAGTTGAGAACCCTAGGGGCGTGCTTGAGCACCGGAGAACGTTCGGTCAAAGGGAGCGACGTCCGGGAAGTCCCCGTGATTGCTTCGGAACCTTTGAGAACGAGGGAGGGAGAAGAGAGTCTGCTTCAGGCCAAATATGGCATCCAGAGAAGCAGAGAAATCGAGCGCGTCGATAGGAGATGAAGAGAATTATTGGATATTTTGGGATGGATTTTCCCCTCAATGAGAGAGGGTATTTATAGGTGTTTGGGAGCCTTAGATGCTTGCTTTAGTCCATAAATGGATTTAAGCAACTCACAAACCTTGGTCTCTTGACCTTTATCCACGAAACCGTCTGGTTGAGCCATGTAAATGCGCTCTTCAAGATTGCCATTCAGAAAGGCTGTCTTGACATCCATTTGCCAGATCTCATAGTCGAGAGCTGCAGCTATGGATAGGAGTATGCGGATGGATTTAAGCATCGCGACTGGCGAGAAGGTTTCTTCATAGTCAATCCCTTCTTGTTGGGTATAACCCTTCGCCACAAGTCGTGCTTTGAACGTCTCGACGTTCCCATCAGGACCCCTTTTCTTCTTGTATATCCACTTACACCCTACGGGTTTAATCCCTTCAGGAAGGTCTACAAGTTTCCAGACTTTGTTGACATACATCGAGTGCATTTCAACTTTCATGGCGTCAAGCCAAATGTTTGATTCAGAACAAGCCATCGCTTGGCTATAGGAAACAGGATCATCCATGTTAGAGACGGCTACAAGAGAGTCTCCATAAGACATGTACCTGTCAGGCTTTTGAGTAGCCTACCACTACGTCGAAGTACTACTTGACGAGATTCTGATGAGTTAGGTTGTGTTTCAATTGGGGTAAGAACATTTCTTACAGATGAGGTAGAAGCTTCCTCACCCAACTTTTCTTCAAGCACAATTTTGCTTCTAGGTTTCGCATCCTTCATAAAGTCCTCCTCAAGGAAACGAGCATTCGTGCTAATGAAAGTCTTATCGTCCTCGGGACTATAGAAAGTAAAACCTTTGGTTTCCTTTGGATATCCCACAAACAGGCACAATTTTGACCTACTAGCCAACTTGCTAGTCTTTTGCCTCAGCACGTGTGCAGGGCAACCCCAAATTCGGATGTGGCCCAAACTTACTTTACGGCCAGTCCATCTTTCATAAGGAGTACCAGGAACCGTTTTGGACGGAACTTGGTTCAGAATTTAGGCGGTTGTTTCAAGGGCATATCCCCAAAAGGAAATAGGGAGTGATGAGTAACTCATCATTGATCTAACCATCTCCATAAGAGTTCGGTTTCTTCTCTCTGACACTCTGTTTTGTTGAGGCGTGCCAGGTGCGGTAAGCTGAGAAGCGATACCTTCTTCTTTAAGAAAGTCATCGAACTCTCCAGACATATACTCACCACCTCGATCAGATCGAAGGGTTTTGATCACTTTGCCAGTTTGCTTTTCCACTAAAGCCCTAAAGACCTTAAATACGTTAAAGGTCTCGGATTTGTGTTTGAGCAAATAGACAAACCCATATCATGAGTAATCATCGGTGAAGGTAACGAAGTATTCGTATCCTCCACGTGCCTGTTGGTTGAGCGGACCACATACATCAGAATGTACTAGTTCCAGCAACTCAGTGGCTCTTCGACCCTTATCAGAGAAAGGTCGCTTAGTCATTTTTCCTTCTATGCAGGATTCACAAGTAGGTAGTGAACCTATTGCAGAGGCTTGGAGTGGACCATCCCTCACAAGTCTCTTAATCCTTTCTAGACTGATATGACCAAGTCTTAAGTGCCATAGGTGTGTTGATTTTGTTAGATCGCAGGATTCAGAAAGTTTGATCCTCTTTGGCTCCCTAATTAGATCATTATCTATTTCGGTGTCTAAAAGAGAAGGTTGAGTGGGATAGATGTAGAAAAGAGCATTCTTCATACATGCATCAGTGACAAAAGAATTATCAGGAAACGAAATACGAATTCCACTCTTAATGAACTTTAAACAATAATCTTGCTCACGAAGACGAGCAACGGATATTAAGTTATTCCCAAAGGTAGGAACAAAATAAACATTATTCAAGTTTAAAGTGCGGTCTTCAAAAGACAGCGTCACGGATCCCACAGCCTTTGCAGACACCAGGCTCCAATCACCCCATTTGAAACAGAACTCGCCTTCCTCTAAGCTTTTGGTTTTCTTGAAACCATTCAAGGAACAACAAATATGGTTAGTAGCAGCGGAGTCAAGAATCCACGTTGATACATTATCAGCTACTAAGCATGCTTCGGTAACTAGTACAATACTATGTTCCTTTGCTTTGAGATTGGCAGGACAGTTCTTTTTATCGGCCTTGTGAGGTCTCTTCTTAGTTCCAGAGGCGGAGGCTCTTTGCTCAGTAGCATGTGCCTCTCCTTGATTCCTCTTTCTCTTAGTGAGACCTTCAGCAGTGTGAAACTCCTTCATAAGCTTGGTAACAGTGTACTCTAGCTTGTTTATGGAGTAGTTCATCTTGGCGGTATCAAGAGATGCGGGGAGAGTTTCTAAGATCATATCTATGATATTCTTCCCATCAATCTCAGATCCTAGGATTTCCATTTTATTCAGAAAACTAATGATCAGTATCATGAAGTCTCCAACAGGAGTCCTAGCCTGCATATGACAGTTCATAAACTGTCGGACTGCTTGTAGCCTTGTTTGACGCCTTTGCCCTCCAAACATCTCAAGGAGATTGTAGAGCATGTCAGCGGCAGTCTCGAAGTCACGATGTTGCTCTTTCAGCATATTGTTCATAGATGCCAAGATATAGCACCTCACAATCTCATCGGATCGAAGCCAGGCCGCTAAGGCGTCATTGTCCTCTTGAGTTGAATCATCATTCGTCAGAGGAGGACACGGGGTGGTGAGTACCCATTTGTGCTTGTTAACGGTAGGTATTATGTCGAGGTTACGTTTCGAGTCTATGTAGTTTTCGTTTTCGAGTTTGTTCGAGGAAAGAATGAAAGAGAGAGAGTTGGGAGACATATTGCCTATAAAAGTTGAAACAAGTTTATGATTAGTCTTTGGTTTAGGATTTAAGTTTGTTTAAGACTTTATAAAATCCAAAGGTGTTATAAACCAAACGATAATTTACTCCTTCGAGGGAAGGCCGCAAAAAATCTCCATTTATAAATAAATGACACATCATTAATGCTTAGCCAAGATGTCAATACATCAACATTGACTAGCCACCTTGTAAATTGGTTTGATCACTCACATCCTTTCGCAGGGCCTCGAGGGAGGATTACTAGGGATTGAGTCTAAGTGTGTAACCAACCACTTAGTCCAAGAGATCGACTTTGAAAAACAATCCACCGAGGGGAGGCCTTGCCATCATCGTCTCACTCTCGGACGTAGCTCAATGAGCAATGATCAGAGCAAAGCGCCCTTGAGTACTCTCATTTAAGAGAGGGCCACGAGGGTGACTCTTAGTCCGGCGACACTTGCACTTTTCATTAGTGGTGGGGATCGTGGGTTACAAACAACAAGTATAACCCTCCCACTTAGTTTTTGGAGTTGGTTCATCGACTCTTATAAGTTCGGAAACAAATTTCCTAGTTAGAGAGCGACAGAGCGGACAACTAGAAGAGAATCCTAGATCGACATGTTCAGAGCAGTATTAGTGCATAAAGGCACAAGGTACATACTCGATCTTTTCCTATTTTCTATTTCGGGAAAGTGCGTGACGGAAGTGTGAACTTCAACTCACTCGAACACTTGAAAGTTTGAGATTACACATCTTTTTATTTTTCGGCTTGTCTACAAGGAGACCTCCCACTTAAATTTTCAAGAGCATATAGATTTTGAACATATGTGATATAGATATAGTTTTGAAAACATTTTGAAAATTTATTTGATTTGGATGACAAAATATTTTTCAAGTTTGAAAGTGAAAACGGTTTTTCAAAATTCAAACTAGTTTTGTAAAAATTCAATTTCAATTAATCTTTCAAAAATCAAAACTTTTAATCTTACACATCATGTTTATAATCATATGAAAAACATTTTTGCTCAAGAAAATTTTCTCATTGGAGTTCTATAACTCATGGTAGTGGGGTTTGAAAATCCGGATTTCTAAAAAACTGGAGTTTCAGACAGCCGCGCACCACGGAGTAAAATTGCCATATCTGGCGGCTCCGATGTCCTTTTCAGCCGAAACCGGTGGCATTGGACAGAGGACAGACATAGCTTTAATTTGATTCAAGAATCATTAAATTTAGATTTCTGAGAAGAGAGTTATGCCACTTTTAATGCGGGTTTACTCCAGCTCAAAGGAAAAGAAATAAATTAAAGCTTGGTCCTACTTAGGTGCGAAAAAGAATCAAGTGTAACGGAACGTTTTAAGATGTTGTTTAAAGCTTTTATTTGTGTTTTATTAGCAGGGTAATAACATAGAATAAAAGAAATAACAACATGCATAAAACGATTCAAGTAAAAATAAGAAACTAGCAAGATATCAAAACTAGTCACAAAATTTTACTCGAAATTTCTCAAACCTTTAAAACACGTTTTTCAATATAAAAAATTAAAAACTTTTAGAACTGATTCTAATGTGTTTTAAAAACATCCCAAAATCATAGAAAAACAACATGGTTTTTAATTTAAAGGCATGAGCAATAAATTAAAAAAAAACTAAGATTACAACTCTAACTTGTCACAAAATTAGTAAACTTTCGAAAACGATTTTCAAGCTCATAATTTTAAAAAACATGTACATGCTAATCTTTGACCATAGCTCTGATACCATTTGTTGGAATCGATCTAGGGTTTGAGAAAATAATTAACGCTTCGGTAAGCGGCGGAATTTTAAAAATTTTCTTTTACAAGTAAAACAGTTTTTACTAACCTAGACAAGTGCAAGTACATGTAATTAAAAACCAATATGAGCTAGAAGTTTACTAACCTTTTGTTGTCGCACGAAAATGAACAACTATTTAAAACTTCGGGCGGTTCGATCCAAGGCCGGACCAAGTGATCGCACCCGGGCCAAGAGTGGGAACCCGATAGTCTCGAGCTAGGGTTTTCTCCGATCAACCCGCCTCTCGGGAGAGGTAGGGGGTGAGGAGGAGGAGTGACCGTGCCTTGGTTGTCGGCTGCCTACGTACCCGTGTGTGGGATCAGGTCAGAACGTAGTTCAAGCGTGTAGGACGCAGTATGAGGCGCGGAGCCTTGGTGGAGAGGCGTGCTCAACGAAGGAGACGAGGCACGGAGAAGTCCTCGGCGACGTCTCAGAACTTCGGAGATCGCGTATGCGAGAGAGAATGTGTGTTTTCTCTCTTTTGGAGACGTGGAAGACTCTAAGTCAAGAGTGTCTTGTTGTGGCGGAGATTCCGGACGCGTAGGTGATTCCTAGTTGGAAATGCCGGACGCGTAGGCGATTTCTTGTCAGAAATGGTGGACGTGTCTAGGGTGCTAGACGCGTAGGCGATTTTCAGTCGAAAACCGTTAGAGCGCTCGTGGGCTCAAGATTAATCGTTCGATCAAGAGAGGCGGCACTCGGGAGTCCCCGGAAAGCGCTTCAGAATCTCTGAGAACGAGAAATCGTGGAGAATCTGCTTCAGGCCAAGGATGGCATCCAGAGAAGCAGAGAGAAGTCTCAAGTTCCATGAGAATGAATGGGATCTCCCCTCAATGAGAGAGGGTATTTATAGGTGTTTGGGGGCCTTAGGAGGCTCCTTTTTCGTCCATGTGGGACTAGGAACGCGCGCGCCATCAAGTGGAGGCGCACGGCGCGCGCGGCGCACAAAGTGCGGCGCACAACGCGCGGCGCGCGGGTCACCAGGCGCGGCGCTGGATGTGCGGCGCGGGATGCACGGTGCGGGCGTGTCATCGCGCGGCGCGCGGTCTGCCTGGCGCGGCGCGCGGGCTGCTGTGCTTGGTTGGCCGGCGCGGCTGCGCGCGCGGCGCATGGCCCGTCTCGTCAGGCTCTTGCGGGCCTTCGAATACCATTCTTGCCACATGAAATATGAAGGTTTCTACTTGGCGAGAGTGACTCGATTCGAGGAGCGACTCGAGGCTCGACTCGAGGAGTGAAGCTCGACTCGAGGAGACCGACTCGAGGCTCGACTCGAGGAACAACCCAAGGCTCGACTCGAGGAACGACTCGGGGCTCGACTCGAGGGGCATGAGGATTTGGCACGAGGACTTGTCAGTCGACTCGTGAGAGAAGGCTCGCCGCTCTTTAGGACCTCCGGCCTGACCATCGGCCCTTTGAATGGCGTGTCTTCTTGGCGTCTCGGGTTTTCCGAAAACGACCGACAACATTAGCCCCCCAAGTTCATTGCTCGGGAGGCCCCGGGCGGTGAACTTTTAGTTGTTTCCGCCGGGTGTTTGAGGAAAATAGACTTTCCAGAGCTTCACTGTTGCGAAGCCTTTGTGATTATAAAGAATACTCTCACAATTGCTAGTGCTCTCTCTCGCTTTTCCGTCTCTCTCGACACGAGTGTGTGATCGACACGTGGAGGAGGATCCAAGCGGATAGGAGACGTAGCTCAACGTGGGCGAGGCGAACGCGCTTGCGTTCGTCGCTCTAGCCCCGGAGCAAATGGGATATGCATGCACAAGTGGGGCGTGCATTTGTGTAGAGGTGTGCCGGCGCATCGCGGCTTATTGATCTTTTGGCAATGTTACGCCCGAGTTAACCTTCGATGGCGTTTTGTTTGATAATATCATCAATCCGGAGTCCATGGGACTCGATGGTGACTAGCAGGGTGACGATTGTGTAATCGTGACCTATTAGGGGAAGATCATGGCTTCCGTCTCGGCCAGCTTGGAAGGCAACTGCACTTTTGCATTTTGCAAAGGCGTGCTCATTCCGAGGTCTCGAAAACGGAGGTTGATGATGCGAGCTGATGCTTCGAGAAGACGGAGTGGCACCTGGCGGAAGGCTCTGCCGCACCGGAGGGCTTCGACTGCTCGGGGATAAACGCTAAAAGTTCGACCACGCATCAAGCATAAGTCGGCCTCACGGGGCATCCGCCATTCTCGCCTTGGTGACGCTTCTTCGTCTGCGTTCGGAAGATCGGCCCTTATTCCCCAGGCGCGAGCGCGGGTCTCTATTTTGGCTGACCTGTTCTTCAGGTCGCTCCAGGTGTTTGTTCGAGGAGTGGGACTCGACTCGAGGAGACTGACTCAAGGCTCGATTCGAGGAGCGGAGCTCGATTCGAGGATACTGACTCAAGGCTCGACTCGAGGAGCGAAGCTCGACTTGAGGAGACTGAATCAAGTCTCAACTCAAGGAGCGAAGCTCAACTCGGGGAGCCGACTCAAGTCTCAACTCGAGGGGCTAGGCTCGACTCGGGGAGCCGACTCAAGTCTCAACTCGAGGGGCTAGACTCGACTCAAGGAGACTGGCTGGTCATTAAGGAATATGACTCCACTCGAGGAGCGATGCTCGACTCGAGGAGTATAACTCGATTTGAGGAGCAAGACTCAACTCGGGGAGAATGACTTGATGAGTGATGCTCGACTCGAGAGGGATGACTCGAGGAGAGCGACTCGACTCGAGGAGGATGGCTCGATTCGAGGAGGGTGTGACTCGACTTGAGGAGGATGTCTTGACTCGAGGAGCAGTGCTCGACTCAAGGAGAATGATTTGACTCAAGGAGCAAGACTCGACTCAAGGAGCGTGACTCAACTCGAGGAGCGAGGCTTGACTCGAGGAGAATGACTCGACTCAAGGAGCGAGACTCGACTCAAGGAGCGTGACTCAACTCGAGGAGCGAGGCTTGACTCGAGGAGAATGACTCGACTCAAGGAGCGAAGCTCGACTTCGAGGAGAATAACTCGATTTGAGGAGCGAAGCTCAACTCGAGGAAAATGACTCGACTCGAGAAGCGAAGCTCAACTCGAGGAGAGTGACTCGTCTCGAGGAGCAAAGCTCTACTCGAGGAGACTCGACTCGAGGAGCGAAGTTCAGCTCGAGGAGACTAACTCGACTCGAGAAGCGAAGCTCGACTCGAGGAGGATGACTCGACTCAAGGAGCGAAGCTCGACTCGAGGAGACTGACTCGATTTGAGGAGCGAAGCTCAACTCGAGGAAAATGACTCGACTCGGGAAGCGAAGCTCGACTCGAGGAGGATGACTCGATTTGAGGAGCGAAGCTCAACTCGAGGAAAATGACTCGACTCGAGAAGCGAAGCTCGACTCGAGGAGGATGACTCGACTTGAGGAGCGAAGCTCGACTCGAGGAGAATGACTTGACTCGAGGAGCGAAGCTCAACTCGAGGAGACTGACTCGACTCGAGAAGCGAAGCTCGACTCGAGGAGGATGACTCGACTTGAGGAGCGAAGCTCGACTCGAGGAGAATGACTTGACTCGAGGAGCGAAGCTCAACTCGAGGAGACTGACTCGACTCGAGAAGCGAAGCTCGACTCGAGGAGGATGACTCGACTCGAGGAGCGAAGCTCGACTCGAGGAGAATGACTTGACTCGAGGAGCGAAGCTCAACTCGAGGAGACTGACTCGATTTGAGGAGCAAGGCTCGACTCGAGGAGAATGACTCAACTCGAGGAGCGAGGTCTCAGCTGGTTTAGGCCGAGCGAGGTTCTTGCTCAGAGGCGGGTGTGATTGTGCTTAGTCGGCGGTGGTGAAGATGACATGAGTTGCGCCTTGTATGGCTGTTCAGGTGCGTTCCGATTAGTCATCATACACAGCGCCTTGCGGTGACTCAGAGCGCGTCATTAGAGACGGCTGCGTGCGTTGTTTTAGATCGTAGGCACGTCATGAGGGATGGCCTAGATGCGGCATGTAGGTTACTTAGGTGTGTCACGAGGGACGACTTGGTTGCGCCATGTGGGCGTCTTAAGTGCGCCATGTAGGCGTCTTAGGTGCGTCACGTAGGCGTCTTACGTGCCCCATGTAGGCGTCTTAAGTGCGCCATGTAGGCGTCTTATGTGCGCCATGTAGGCGTCTTATATTGCGCCATGTAGGCGTCTTACGGGCTGCGCCTTTACGCGTCTTACGTGCGCCATGTAGGCGTCTTAGGTGCGTCGCGAGGGACGGCTTTAGCCTGCATCTCGGGGATGTCTCTTGGGCGCGCCGCGGAGGCGTCTTTAGCCTGCATCTCTGGGATGTCTCTTGGGCGCGCCGCGGGGGCGTCTTTAGCCTGCATCTCTGGGATGTCTCTTGGGCGCGCCGCGGGGGCGTCTTTAGCCTGCATCTCGGGGATGTCTCTTGGGCGCGCCGCGGGGGCGTCTTTAGCCTGCATCTCGGGGATGTCTCTTGGGCGCGCCACGGGGGCGTCTTTAGCCTGCATCTCTGGGATGTCTCTTGGGCGCGCCACGGGGGCGTCTTTAGCCTGCATCTCGGGGATGTCTCTTGGGCGCGCCACGGGGGCGTCTTTAGCCTGCATCTCTGGGATGTCTCTTGGGCGCGCCGCGGAGGCGTCTTTAGCCTGCATCTCTGGGATGTCTCTTGGGCGCGCCGCGGGGGCGTCTTTAGCCTGCATCTCTGGGATGTCTCTTGGGCGCTGCGGGGGCGTCTTTAGCCTGCATCTCGGGGATGTCTCTTGGGTGCGCCGCGGGGGCGTCTTTAGCCTGCATCTCGGGGATGTCTCTTGGGCGCGCCACGAGGGCGTCTTTAGCCTGCATCTCTGGGATGTCTCTTGGGCGCGCCACGGGGGCGTCTTTAGTCTGCATCTCGGGGATGTCTCTTGGGCGCGCCACGGGGGCGTCTTTAGCCTGCATCTCGGGGATGTCTTACGGCGCGCCACGGAGGCGTCTTACATGCACGCCTGTTCCCGTTTTGTGTTCGGGTGTTTTGTTTTGATGGAGCGTGTTTTCTTTTTGTGGAGCGTACTTTCTTGAGGATTTTGAGCGTACTTTCCATTGCCTATGGCACTAGCCCCCCGAGTTTTGGGTTTACAAGTGTAACCTTTGATGATTAAAAATCTTTGATAAAGTGGATTTTGAAAGAAAAACATCGAACTTTATTAATATTGCAAAAAATTTGAAATCCTAAAACGTTGGCTCGTAGGCCTTATTGAATGTTTAGAAAGCAAAGAAATAAAATGGGGGGATCGCTGGCTAGTGGTAGTACTCTCTTCCAGTGTTCCGCATTCCACATGCGATAGATCGGTGTCTCGTCCATGTATGACCTGGTAGATCGTGTGGGGTCCCTGATGAGGACGCCGTTACCTTGCACTTGGGTGTCATGCAGGTGTCTTTATGGACTTCGCGGAGGACCTTGGTCGACTCGACGCTATCTCTGAGCTGAGAGATCGTGTTAACCGTCTTTTTAGCGGTCTTTCCATCGATTCCCTGGATGTAGCATATTCTGGCTTGGGATTGATCTCCAGCCATGATGCCGATTCCATCCTTGGTAGGGAACTTCACCAGTAGGTGGTATGTTAAAGTGATTGCCCTTAGCCGGTTCAACGTGGGTCGCCCAACGATTACGTTGTAGGGGTACTCTTGGTCGACCACTAGGAATGGGACCATGTGAACGACTTCAATGCCTCCGGGAGTTCCGAAGGTGACCGGCAGATCGATGACGCCTTTAGTCATGACTCTCTTCCCAGTGAACCCGAATAGAGGCGTTTGGGTCGGAGTTGGGCGTAGCCCCCCGAGCTTCATGCGCTCTAGGGTGGACTTGAAAATTATGTCGGCAGCACTGCCGTTGTCGATGAGAACTCTTTTCACCAAGTTATTAGCTACTTGGGCTTTGAGCACAATTGAGTCATTGTGCGGATGCACAACTCGCTTGGCCTCTTTGTTGGTGAAATGCATCGTCTCGTGAGGCACGGACGGAGGTTCTTCATACGTGAGGTTGACGTGCATAGCAGCGTCTTCTTGAGCCACGGCCTTTAGGAATTTTTTCCGTTGTCGGGCCGAATCTCCATCTTGTGGACCTCCCAATATGGTGGTCACAACGTGGAGTTGTGGATTGGCATTGGCAGTAGCCGCGGTTCGGTCGGCAGAAGCGGCTGTTCCTCCTCCCCTGCCAGACTGTGGTCTGTTCGAGGTGGGCCCCGCAGCGCTAATCATGCGTAACACGAACTCTTTTAGCTCACCCCGTTGGATCAATGCCTCGATCTGCCTTTTAAGACTATAGCATTCAGAGGTCAAGTGACCGTATTCCTGATGGAACTCGCAATATTTAGATCTATCGCGAGTCGCGGGATCTTTGTTCATTGGAGCCGGGGGAGTGAACTTGTCACGCGCTAAAGCTAGGATTTGCTCCGGCGTTGTGTTCAACGGTGTGAACGACGAGTAGCCCTTAAAGTCTTCCGCAAGTCGCGGCTTCTGGGGCATCGGACGTCGTCTATTAAAAGTCTGACCTCCTCTGTTTCGCCTTTTACGGGAGTTTCCTTGCTCGTCGCTAGGCTCGTCTCGGTGGTGAGGGCTTTGATCATTGCCCTTGCGACCATCGAGGTAATCTTCGACTCCCATGAAGGTCTTGGCTCGAGTCATTAACTCGGCCATGGTAGAAGGGACACGGCCGACGATGGACTCAAGGAAGTCACTTGTGCGCAAGCCTTCAGTGATGGCGGTGATTGCGTCTTTTTCGTCAAAGCGATCGACCTTATTCGATTCTTCAGTGAATCGGGCGAGGTATCGTCTAAGAGACTCGCCATCCTCTTGCCTGATTGACCACAGGTACATCTTGGTCTTCTTTTGGACCATAGACGTAGCGAACCGTGCTAGGAACATGTCCTTCAGGTCTTTGAACGAGCGGATGCTTCCCGGCTTTAAGTTCTTGAACCACTCGAAGCCGGGTCCGGCGAGGGTAAGACTAAAAGCTTGGCACATAGCGCCGGGAGTGACACCCTGCATCGTCATCCAGGTTTCATAGTGCTGGATGTGGTAAGCAGGATCTGCTTTTCCATTATATGGAGCGAGGTTCGGGAGTTTGAAATTTCCCGTACATACCTCGGCCAATATCTGAGCCGTGAAAGGCGAGGACTTCTCCTCAACGACCCCATAGGCACTTCCGCCTATTCCGTGTTCTCGGAGATCTCGTACTTCATTTCGAAGATTGTGGATGATTGTGATCACATCGAGACCGGTAGTCGGAGTAACTCCCTGTTCGGGAGGAGTCACCTGTCGTCTTTCATTTGACCCTTGACCCGTTCGGCGGTTCCCGTTAGTTGGGGCTGCTGCGGGGATGTTTGGCCGAGAGCTTAGTCGCTCCCTTAGGTCATCGCCACGCTCGATGCGTTGGGCGGTGAGGTGATCCCTAAGATCTGGGCTGGTCGTTCGGAGGCGCAGGCTTCGTCTGCGACGGCGCGCTCTCCGCGTGCCCTGACTCTCCTCAACGTTCTCCCTTCGACCTAGTCGGTCGAGGGCCGAGCGTCGGGAGTTTCCCTCTTGAGAAGCAGCCGGCGCGTCGCCTTTCCGGGGTAGGGGATTCGAAGGACCGGCTTCAAACATGGCGGGGAGTCCTCCGTCCTTCGTGAGAGAAGTCTCGATATCCTCCGGATCGCAAGTACCCTCATAGTCAGGGTCACGGTCGTGGCTTTCCTCGTTGAGGTTCTCAGGATCCCCGTTGGGGGTCATTGCGTTATGCGCGGGTTGCTTCGCAGCCAGTCGGCTGTGGTACCTCGCGTTCTTTGCCTTTAGTTGGCGGACGTTCTCCTCCAACTCCATGATGCGGTGGTCCCTGCTATCTGGAGATGGAGATGGTGAGCGGGTCGAGCTCTCTTCATGGAGCGACTCTTCGTCACCATGCGCTCGGGAGCGCAAGAAGTATTTCTTGGTCCCAGTGACATTTTCGGGGTTGTTCACGCCCTCAGAACGTACGGGTGGTTGAGTACTCATCTTTTCTCAAGTTCGAGAAAGTTGAGTTTGTAGAAGAAAAGAAGAAGATGAACAGAAGGGATTTCGGGCTGAACAGGTCGGGAAGTCCCCTCCTTCTAGCGCCAAAATGTTGTCGCACGAAAATGAACAACTATTTAAAACTTCGGGCGGTTCGATCCAAGGCCGGACCAAGTGATCGCACCCGGGCCAAGAGTGGGAACCTGATAGTCTCGAGCTAGGGTTTTCTCCGATCAACCCGCCTCTCGGGAGAGGTAGGGGGTGAGGAGGAGGAGTGACCGTGCCTTGGTTGTCGGCTGCCTACGTACCCGTGTGTGGGATCAGGTCAGAACGTAGTTCAAGCGTGTAGGACGCAGTATGAGGCGCGGAGCCTTGGTGGAGAGGCGTGCTCAACGAAGGAGACGAGGCACGGAGGAGTCCTCGGCGACGTCTCAGAACTTCGGAGATCGCGTATGCGAGAGAGAATGTGTGTTTTCTCTCTTTTGGAGACGTGGAAGACTCTAAGTCAAGAGTGTCTTGTTGTGGCGGAGATTCCGGACGCGTAGGTGATTCCTAGTTGGAAATGCCGGACGCGTAGGCGATTTCTTGTCAGAAATGGTGGACGCGTCTAGGGTGCTAGACGCGTAGGCGATTTTCAGTCGAAAACCGTTAGAGCGCTCGTGGGCTCAAGATTAATCGTTCGATCAAGAGAGGCGGCACTCGGGAGTCCCCGGAAAGCGCTTCAGAATCTCTGAGAACGAGAAATCGTGGAGAATCTGCTTCAGGCCAAGGATGGCATCCAGAGAAGCAGAGAGAAGTCTCAAGTTCCTTGAGAATGAATGGGATCTCCCCTCAATGAGAAAGGGTATTTATAGGTGTTTGGGGGCCTTAGGAGGCTCCTTTTTCGTCCATGTGGGACTAGGAACGCGCGCGCCATCAAGTGGAGGCGCACGGCGCGCGCGGCGCACAAAGTGCGGCGCACGGCGCAGGGGGCGCGGCGCGCGGGCTGCTGTGCTTGGTTGGCCGGCGCGGCTGCGCGCGCGGCGCATGGCCCGTCTCGTCGGGCTCTTGCGGGCCTTCGAATATCATTCTTGCCACATGAAATATGAAGGTTTCTACTTGGCGAGAGTGACTCGATTCGAGGAGCGACTCGAGGCTCGACTCGAGGAGTGAAGCTCGACTCGAGGAGACCGACTCGAGGCTCGACTCGAGGAACAACCCAAGGCTCGACTCGAGGAACGACTCGGGGCTCGACTCGAGGGGCATGAGGATTTGGCACGAGGACTTGTCAGTCGACTCGTGAGAGAAGGCTCGCCGCTCTTTAGGACCTCCGGCCTGACCATCGGCCCTTTGAATGGCGTGTCTTCTTGGCGTCTCGGGTTTTCCGAAAACGACCGACAACACCTTTCTTGAAGCTTGAACTTTGAAGAAGCTTGTGGAAAGTTTGCAACGCTCGTCTCCCCTCGCAGCACGTCTCTCTTTCTTTCCTCGGCACCTCGAGCAACCACGAAAGTTTTTATCACTAAATCACTCGAAAAGAAGGAATCAGTGAGTGGGCACTTTTAAACACTACGACTTAAGAACGAGTCTCGAAGTCGCAGAGCTAAACACTAGGTCGAGTGAGGACCTAGGTGCCAAAACAAGAAAAAATCGAAAATAAACTAGAGAGAGAGAGAGAGGATTTCGGCCAAAGTTCTAGAGAGAGAGTCTCTCAAATCTCTTAAACTTGGATGAATGAAATGTGAGGAATGAGGCTCCTATTTATAGGAGGAGGATTACCTTCAAAAGTTAGTTTCCTATTTTCCTATTGCCTTGCACGTCCAACATGCCTCATGAAGGCTTAGGATTTGTTTCCTCATTTGATTTCCTCTTAGTTGGCCGAAAATGCACTTTCCTTCTTAAGGAAATTTGTTTCCCCTTTTTCTTTTGGCAAGTATCTTCATACATCAATGCACAAAATAAACTCTCATTCCCACTATGGCATGAACGAAATTCAGCCTTATTTTCCTTGGGTTGGACGAAATTTGAGCTTCTAGAAGGAGCTTCTAGATGTTCCTTCATTTGTTCATGACAACATAAGAAAAGCCCATTAAGAATTTTCAAGTAAAATTCTATGAAATGAAATTAATCCTCAAGGCCCAATTACACTAATATGGCTGAGTAATATTTATTTCATTTGTCATCATATGACAATGTCAAAAAAAAAATTTATTGACATTCTTTTCGTCCTATGTCCAAAAAGACAAAAATACCCTTTTAACAATTTTAGTAAAACTGTCTCGTTCTTGTTTTGACTTAGCTTTCAGTTTAACTATTCCTACTCGATGTGATTCGTGACAGTGACCTCATGGACCCAAATGAACAAAGCTTGAGCTAAACACTTGGACTCAAAAGTTCACAAACCTTTTCCAAGTTTAGCTTAATGCCAACTGACTCCACTAAAGAGTTGACACTGAAAGTCTCTCGGTTCAAATGAATTTATTTTCTACTCAAGAATTCACCTAATTATAATGAGCGGATCCACTGAATATTATCTATGCTACCCTTCATGAATGTCATCAGCTAGTCGGGATTTACTAAATTACCATTTTACCCTTCTAGCTGTTATTTCCTCAACTCCTTTGTCGCTTGTGAATAAGTTAGAAACAATGTATTGACGAGGAGCTAACAAGTCACATTGTTTCATCCAAAAGAGTCAGGACTCAATTTGGACACTGGCCAGTTCATTTATTCACACTCCAAGGAACAAAGCATGAGGTGACATACATTGCATTTCAGCAATCTTGTACATGAATTCCATATCTATGAGAACTTCACAAAGTTACTCATGACATACTCACAACTTAGTATTTCACCAATAGGCCCTGTTCGGAATGACATAGTGAGTCCGAACTCTGACTTTCTCAAATGAGAATACTAAGGTGTGAAATGGCATGTCTCATTTCAGGATTAAGGTAAGCATGATGCAATTCATACATAGTGACTTCGAGACATAAGAGGTTAAATGGTTTGTTCTTATATTGTCTCTAGAAGTGCACTGGTCAATTCAGTACCTTCGGAAGATACCTAGAAGAACTATAGAGTCTCCAACTCTCAATGCCTCATAACCAGACATCATAGATTCTTCTAACAATCATACTGAGGTCAATAGTCCTTTGACCCTAAGATTGCGAATATATCGTTTTAAGCAAACTACGAAGAGTTTGTTCATGCAAATCTACATTTGTCTCTTCGTAAGTTGTTAAGTTTGTTTATGGACTAAAAGACTAAGGTTTTATCATAAAGCTTCAAACAAAGAAAGAATGAATGAACGTTTCATCTTTTTATTAATGAATAAGCAATTACAAGCAAGAGTCTTTGTAAGACTATATGACATCAAATGTACATAAATAGACACTACTACTCTTCTTGTGGGCACCATTGACAACACGAACGTCGGGAATTCCCCTCTTGAGAAGCTACCGGCGCATCGCCTGTTCGGGGTCAGGGATTCGACGGACCGGCTTCAAACACGGCGGGGAGTCCCCCGTCCTTCGTTAGAGAAGTCTCGACATCCTCCGAGTCACCAGTATCCTCATAATCAGGGTCGCGGCTTTCCTCGTTGAGGTTCTCAGGATCCCCGTTGGGGATCGTCGTGTCACGCATAGGTTGCTTGGCAGCCAGTCGGCTGTGGTACCTCGCGTTCTTCGCCTTCAGTCGGCGGATACTCTCCTCTAACTCCACGATGCGGTTGTCCCTACTATCAGGAGATGGAGATGGTGAGCGGGTCGAGCTCTCTTCGTGGAGCGACTCTTCGTCACCATGCGCTCGGGAGCGCAAGAAGTATTTCTTGGTCTTAGCGACGTTTTCGGGGTTGTTTGCGCCCTCAGAACGTACGGGTGGTTGGCTACTCATCGTCTCTCAAGTTCGAGAAGGTTGAGTTCGCAGAAGAAAAGAAGAAGATGAATAGAAGGGATTTCGGGCTGAATAGGTCGGGAAGTCCCCTCCTTCTAGCGCCAAAATGTTGTCGCACGAAAATGAACAACTATTTAAAACCTCGGGCGGTTCGATCCAAGGCCGGACCAAGTGATCACACCCGGGCGAAGAGTGGGAACTTGATAGTCTCGAGCTAGGGTTCTCTCCGATCAACCCGCCTCTCGGGAGAGGTAGGGGGTGAGGAGGATGAGTGACCGTGCCTTGGTTGTCGGCTGCCTACGTACCTGTGCGTGGGATCAGTTCAGAACGTAGTTCAAGCGTGTGTGACGCAGTGTGAGGCGTGGAGCCTTGGCGAAGAGGCGTGCTCGACGAAGGAAACGGGGCGCGGGGAGTCCTCGGTAGCGTCTCAGAACTTCGGAGATCGCGTACGCGTCTAGCGTTTTAGACGCGCAAGGGTAGCTCTAGTTGAGAACCCTAGGGGCGTGCTTGAGCACCGGAGAACGTTCGGTCAAAGGTAGCGACGTCTGGGAAGTCCCCGTGAGTGCTTCGGAACCTTTGAGAACGAGGGAGGGAGAAGAGAGTCTGCTTCAGGCCAAATATGGCATCCAGAGAAGCAGAGAAATCGAGCGCGTCGATAGGAGATGAAGAGAATTATTGGATATTTTGGGATGGATTTTCCCCTCAATGAGAGAGGGTATTTATAGGTGTTTGGGAGCCTTAGAAGGTCCCTTTTTCGTCCATGTGGGACTAGGATCGCGCATGCCATCAAGTGGAGGCGCACGGCGCGCGCGGCGCACAAAGAGCGGCGCACAACGCGCGGCGCGCGGCGCGAGGGGCTCGGCGCGCGTGTCACCGGGCGCGGCGCGAGGGTCACCAGGCGCGGCGCAGGTCGCGCGGCGCATGGAGCGCGCGGCGCGCGCCTGTATGGCGCGGCGCGCCATCTGCTGCACGGCCGGCCTGCGTAGCGCGCTGTGTGCGTGATGGACGGCTCGTCTTGGCCGGGTTCTTACGGGCTTTCGAATGTCATTCTTCTCACGTGAAATATGAAGCTTTCCACTTGACGAGAGCGACTCGATTCGAGGAGCAAGGCTCGGCTCGACGAGAGCGACTAGCGACTTGACTCGAGGAGTGACTCGAGAATGACTTGAGGCTCGACTCGAGGAACAATTAAGGGCTCGACTCTAGGGGCGAAGCTCGACTCGAGGAGATTGACTCAAGGCTCGACTCGAGGAGCGAAGCTCGACTCGAGGAGTCAGGAGTTTGGGCGAGGGCTTGAAGATTTGCCGCTCTTCAGGACCTCCGGCCTGACCATCGGCCCTTTGAGCGACGTGCCTTCTTGGCGTCTCGGGTTTTCCGAAAACGACCGACAACATTGACCACTTTAGCTCTTTCTGGGCCGAGTTTCCTACGCTTCTGTTTCACAGGTTTGTAACTGGGGTCGACGTTGAGTTGATGTGCGGCGATTTTGAGGTCTATGCCTGGCATGTCCTCTGTCGTCCACGCAAATGTTCCCTGGTTCTTCTTCAGGAACGCTATTAGTTCTCGGCGGACGCTTCCTTTCAACTTGGCTCCGATGCCTACACATCTTTCGGGGTCGGTTCCGTCTATTTGAATCTGTGTTACTGATTCCGTACTAGGCTCATCTTTTTCCTCTTAACTTTCTTTCGGAGGCGAGAAGGTGATTTCGTCCCCGATGGTCATTAATTGCTATTGGCCCTCGTTGGCTTCTTTGCTAGTTGGATCTTCCGAATCGTTTTCTTCTGGCCGGTGCTTTTCGACGATCCTTTTGTGATTATTCATATAACAAATTCGGGACGCCTCTTGGCTCCCTCTGATTTCTTGTATCCCGTTGGGGGTCGGAAATCGCACGCACATGTGGTAAGTTGATTATACCGCCCTCATTCCATGTATCCAAGGTCTCCCTAGGATAGCATTGAACGGGGACGGGCAATCGAGAACGGTATATTCGACCATCCGGTTTACGTCTCCAGCCCGTACAGGGAGTTCAATGATTCCTAGAGAAGGTGTCACTTCTCCATTAAATCCTGATAGTTGGTTGGGTTTGTGTTCGATTTCAGCCTTCTCGATGTTCATTCTATCCAAAGTGGTTTTGAATATAACATCCACGGAGCTTCCTCCGTCGACCAAGATTCTGGCTACTACGCAGTTACCCACTTCGAGTTCGATAATTAAAGCGTCGTCATGGGGCCCGTATAGCCTTTTGGTATCGTTTTCGCTAAATGAGATCGTGGCATCTTCTTCCTCTTGGCACCCAGGTGACCTCGGCACACCTTTAAGTCGACGCTGGTGTGCCTTAATAGAATTTATGCTATCCCTGCAAAATTTTGAACCTCCCATGATGTAGTCGATCCGGGGTTTTGCTTGGGAGACGTCGTTGTCGTCCTCCTTTGCTCTTCCTCTTTTTGGGGAGGGATTTCCTCGGGTTCTGTTGTTGTTAAATTCTTTATTCTGGGGTGGTGGCCCCAGGTCAACGTTCTTTAACTCTCCATTTTTATACTTCTCAATAAGTACCTTTCGGGCTACGACGGAGTCCAGAGTGTCGTGCCCGTAGTTTTTGTGGAAGTCGCAGTATTTTTTCTTGTCACGTGGCCATTTCGGGGTGCTTCCTTCGGGAACTCCTTCATCGTTTACGTTAAAGGCGTGCTCCGGGATACTCGGAGGCTTCCTCCATTCATTGTTTCGGTAAGGTCTCATCCCGGGTGACCTAGTCATGGCCGGAACATGTGTCATAGAGGGGATTTTCCTTGGGTTATGCTTCTTCGATATGAGGGCCCTTTCTTCCTCAGCTTTGGCGTAGTTCGAAGCGCGGTGAATTGCATCTTCGATGGTGGGCGGTCTGTTCACGGTCATTTCTTCTCGGATTCTGGACTCGTGCCATAGTTCATTTTTGAGAGCGTTCAGAGCCGACTCTCCCTCTACGGAAGGGATTTTTGACATGACGGTTTTGAACCTTGTCATGAAGCTTTTCAAGGTCTCGTCTCTGGCCTGTTGAGTGTTCCATAGATCCGCCATGGTCGCCTCATCTTCCACTAGCATTGAGTAGTGTTTGATGAACGCGGCCGACAGCTGTTGTCGCAGTTTTTCGGACAACGATTTAGGAGTCGCAGACGGTCGGACCCAAGGCCGGACCAAGTGGTCTCGTCTCGACTCGAGCGTGTCAGACTTGGTATCCCAAGTCGTCCCTTAGCTGTCTGTGGTATCTGTCTCATCCAGGCACCTGAAAAGCAAGCAGAAAAGGTGTGAACTACAAAGGGGAAACAGAGGGGTTGCCTCTGTTTACCTCTCCGACGCTCAACATTAGTAGGATTGAGGTGGTTTGTAGAGGGTTTAGTGTTTAGGGGTCGAGACTTGAGAGAAACGAGCGAGGTACGAGTTCGACAGCGTTTCAGTACTCAAATTCGGATTACCTGGGTCAAGGGAGAGACCCTTATATTTATAGGCGGCCAAGGGGTGTTTGGGGAACCCCTTGGCCGAGCGCCGGCCTTGGAGAGCCGGCCTTGGCGAGCACCGGCCTTGGAGAGCCGGCCCTGGACGAGCGCCGGCCTTGGAGAGCCGGCCTTGGAGAGCGCCGGCCTTGGAGAGCCGGCCTTGGAGAGCCGGCCTTGGAGAGCCGGCCTTGGCGAGCGCCAGCCCTGGACGAGCGCCTTGGACGAGCGCCGGCCTTGGAGAGCCGGCCTTGGAGAGCCGGCCCTGGACGAGCGCCGGCCTTGGAGAGCCGGCCTTGGCGAGCGCCGGCCTTGGAGAGCCGGCCTTGGACGAGCGCCGGCCTTGGAGAGCCGGCCTTGGCGAGCGCCAGCCCTGGACGAGCGCCAGCCTTGGAGAGTCGGCCTTGGCGAGCGCCGGCCTTGGAGAGCCGGCCTTGGCTGAGAGCCGGCCTTGGATGAGCGCCGGCCTCAGGACGGCCGCCAGCGTGGCCGTCGTCGATCTACCGGGCCGAGACGGACCGGTAACATTAGCCCCCCCCGAGTTTATCATCGATTGTAAATCGCGTGGTAAACTCAAAGTCCAACGTTGACCCATGGGAGAAGCCCGCCGCCAAGAGGTATGCTCCGACGTCCTTTACTATTATTTTTTTTTGTCGATCATGCTTGCCTCACTATTCGCGCCCATGGACCCCATTGACCACCTATCGGGGTGTGGGACCATTGATGACGGCTTACACGATTTGTTTGAGGAGAACCACGTGGATTTGGATGCTTTTTGGGCTTAATTTTCGCCCCCATCAACAATTCCCGACACACGATACTCGTCGCATTCGTTCAACGCCATCGAGATGACCGGAGAGGATCTCTCATTGGTGGAGGCGTGGCTGGTCGACGAGGGAGAGGGCGCGCGTGCCGGAGACGGCCAGCGCAGGCAGGGGGACGCCGGGGGCAGCGCGCGCGCCGGAGGAGGTGCCCGGGACCGGGACGGCGCCGGCGGCGCCGGAGACGTCGGGGAGGACCTGCCCAAGCCGGGAGACGAAGCCCCTTTGCCCACTGGTGGCCTGGGCGGCGCGCGTGTGCCGGAGACGGCCGCGCCTGGAGCGGCCGGCGCTGGAGGAGACGCGCTGGAGGAGGGCGACGCCGGGGGGGACGCGCCGGCCAGGGACGACGTGATCTGGGTCGACCCCAGCTCCGGGGAAGCCCTACCCCGCCTGGGCCGGGCCGACCAGGCGCTCACCAGGCACGCCGACGAGGGAGAACGCCCGGGTGGCGCGAGAGACCCCGGGGCGGTCGCGCGCGGCGAAGCCGGCGCCGAAAGGGGCGCGCCGGCCGGTCTCGACGTTGTCTGGGCCGGTCTTGACGCGGGGGAGGCCTCTGCTCGGCCGGTGGCGGCCGCCGAGTCGCCTGCAGATGACGTGCGGGAGCACAGCCTCCCGGGCCTGGCCGCGCTAGCGATGGTGCGCATCGCCGGAGGATCGCCGGTGCCGGGAGACACCGCCCAGGGAGGGGCCGGCGCCGGGCAGGAGGTGGTGCCGCCAGGTTGCGCCGGCCAGGGGGCGGCTACTTGCCCAGCCCTAGGGCAAACCCTAGGCCTCATTGGGCCGGGCCTGGGCGAAGAGAGTGCAGCCGGCCAGGACTCGGGCTGGGCCGGTGCGCGCGAGGAAAGCCCAACCGGGTGGAGGCCGGATGGGGCCGCTAGGCCGTGCGCGCGCGAGGAGGGCCCAGCGAGCCGTGAGCTGGGCCGGGCTGGTGGGCCGGACGCGCCTGGGACAAGCGCTGGGACGCCCGGGCAGGCCTCAAGTGCCGGAGACCCGACTGGCCGAGAGCCGGGCCGGGCCGACGGGCCTGACGCGCGCGCCGAAGGTCGGAGGTCGCCTGGGCCGCGCGTGGAGGAGCCACCCAGCCAGGAGACGGGCTGGGTCCTCGGGCTTGATCTGCACACGGGAGGGAGCGTTGCCGGCCACAGGACGGGCCGGCCTAACGGCGGTGACCCGGCCGGCCGGCAACCAGTCGAGCGCTCGGGCAACGTCCCGGACTCCGAACGCTCCGGTGACTCGTCGAGCCGTCGCTCAGCACCTGCGGCGAGGGTACTTTCTTCCACTGCGCGAGAGGAAACGGGGACCTCAACCTTTCCGATAGGAGAGTCAGTCGTGCGGGGCAACCTTGACTGCTCGGGTGTCGATGTCCCGAGTTTGATATCCATTGCCAGCTTCAAGAGCCTGAGGAAACGCTACAACATCCTGGATTCTGTGTCAATCCTCAGACCGTTGCCCGATGATCTTCCGTCCCGTCCTCGAAGGGGGTACGCCGCGGTCCACGAAGCGAGTCTTCTCGGGGGACTAAGGTTGCCTTTTCAACCGGTTATCCAGGAGTTGTTAGTTCGACTGGGGGTGCATGCTTTACAGATGTCCCCGGCCTTCTACTGACTGGTCGCGGCGTGCCATATGATGCTTTACCGGGCGAAGAAGAGGGCTGTCATTGCCGACGACATCCAGGACCTCATGACGATACGAGGGGTGCTGGGGAAGCCGGGCTTCTACCTAGCGCTACACCGTAAGCGCTTCGCCATCATTAGCAAGGTTAATTCGAAGCACAGATATCCTTGGATATGGGTGTCCGAGTCAGCCTTCGGGGTCGCGCCTCTCTTCTTTGGTCTCGCGGCTGACTTTCCACCTGTGGGCGACATCGAGGGTTCTGAGCTTCACGCGGTGATCAGGGCGGTCCCGGAATCGAGGCGGCAAGGACCGCACTTCGAATCCCCAGACCTGATGGCAAGGACTGGGTGGTTCATGCCTGGAGACGAAGCTCCTCCGTGCTCGGGTTTCGACGCGGAGGCTACGGAGGACCCTGAATCAGAGGCGGGGGGCTCGTCTGCTCCTCCCCCCGACGTGGGGGGTACTAACCACACGCATGATTCCCGTTAGTGCACGTTCCATTGTATTGTTGGAATTGATCTAGGGTTTAAGAAAAAGATTAAACGCTTCGGGAAGCGGCGGAATTTTTAAAAATTTCTTTACAAGTAAAAACAGTTTTTACTAACCTAGACAAAGAGCAAGTACATGTAATTAAAAACCAATATGAGCTAAGAGTTTACTAACCTTTCTTGAAGCTTGAACTTTGAAGAAGCTTTTGGAAAGTTTGCAACGCTCGTCTCCCCTCGCAGCACGTCTCTCTTCCTTTCCTCGGCACCTCGAGCAACCACGAAAGTTTCTATCACGAAATCACTCGAAATAAAGGAATTAGTGAGTGGGCACTTTTAAACACTACGACTTAAGAACAAGTCTTGAAGTCGCAGAGCTAAACACTAGGTCGAGTGAGGACCTAGGTGCCAAGACATGAAAAAATCGAAAATAAACTAGAGAGAGAGAGAGAGGATTTTCGGCCACAAGTTCTAGAGAGAGAGTCTCTCAAATCTCTTAAACTTGGATGAATGAATTGTGAGGAAATGAGGCTCCTATTTATAAGAGAGGTCTCACCTTCAATAACGTAGTTTCCTCTTCTATAGAATATCACATATTCATGAGCAAAATAACCCTTATTTCCCATTCCATTTGGGCACCCAAGGCAGCCTTCTAGAAGGCTTGGATTTGTTTCCTTTTTTGTTCCTTGGCTTGCCTATTACTCTCTTGGCCGAAATTCCTTGTGCATCCTTATGCAAATTTGTTTCCTCTTTTTCTTTTGGCAAGTATCTAAATACATTTATGCACAAAATAATCTCTCCTTTTTCTCTTGGGTATTTGGGCGCCTATATTCACTAGAAAAGGCTTCTAGAATTTTCTTCACTTGTTCATGACAACATAAGAAAAGGCCCATTTAGAATTTTCAATAAAATTCTTATGAAATGAAATTAATTCACGAGGCCCAATGATCAAGTCATGGCCGAGTGATATTAAGTCATCAAATGAACTTGTCAAAAAATTTATTGACATTCATTTCATCCTTTGTCTCAAAAGACAAAAATACCCTTTTGACAATTTTCGTTCTTGTTTTGACTTAGCTTCTAGTTTAACTATTCCTATCGATGTGATTCGTGACAGTGACCTCATGGACCCAAATGAACAAAGCTTGAGCTAAACACTTGGACTCAAAAGTTCACAAACCTTTTCCAAGTTCAGCTTAATGCCAACTGACTCCACTAAAGAGCTGACACTAAAAATCTCTCGGTTCAAATGAATTTGTTTTCTACTCAAGAATTCGACCTAATTATAATGAGCGGATCCACTGAATATTATCTATGCTACCTTTCATGAATGTCATCAGCTAGTCGGGATTTACTAAATTACCATTTTACCCTTCTAGCTGTTATTTCCTCAACTCCTTTGTCGCTTGTGAATACGTTAGAAACAATGTATTGACGAGGAGCTAACAAGTCACATTGTTTCATCCAAAAGAGTCAGGACTCAATTTGGACACTCGCCAGTTCATTTATTCACACTCCAAGGAACAAAGCATGAGGTGACATACATTGCATTTCAGCAATCTTGTACATGAATTCCATATCTATGAGAACTTCACAAAGTTACTCATGACATACTCACAACTTAGTACTTCACCAATAGGCCCTGTTCGGAATCACATAGTGAGTCCGAACTCTGACTTTCTCAAATGAGAATACTAAGGTGTGAAATGGCATGTCTTATTTCAGGATTAAGGTAAGCATGATGCAATTCATACATAGTGACTTCGAGACATAAGAGGTTAAATGGTTTGTTCTTATCTTGTCTCTAGAAGTGCACTGGTCAATTCAGTACCTTCGGAAGATACCTAGAAGAACTATAGAGTCTCCAACTCTCAATGCCTCATAACCAGACATCATAGATTCTTCTAACAATCGTACTGAGGTCAATAGTCCTTTGACCCTAAGATTGCGAATATATCGTTTTAAGCAAACTACGAAGAGTTTGTTCATGCAAATCTACATTTGTCTCTTCGTAAGTTGTTAAGTTTGTTTATGGACTAAAAGACTAAGGTTTTATCATAAAGCTTCAAACAAAGAAAGAATGAATGAACGTTTCAACTTTATTAATGAATGAATAGGCAATTACAAGCAAGAGTCTTGATGAGACTTTATTACATCAAATGTACAAAATAAAGATTACAACTCTTCTTGTGGGCACCATTGACAACAAACTCCCACTTGACTCAAAGAAGATGTGTGTAGTCTTTCATGCCTAATCCCTCACGATGTTGGTCGAAGATCTTGTTCGCTAGGGCCTTGGTGAATGGATCTGCGAGGTTGTCCACCGTTGAGATCTTCTTCACTTCCACGTCTCCGCGCTGCACGATCTCTCGAATCAAATGGTATTTCCTCTCAATATGCTTAGAGCGCTTATGGCTTCTAGGTTCCTTTGAGTTAGCGATAGCCCCACTATTATCACAATAAAGGGTCATGGGCTCGTCGACGTTTGGAACAACTTCCAAATACTTAAGGAATTTTCTAAACCATACAGCCTCTTTGGATGCTTCACAAGCAGCCACATATTCTGCTTCCATTGTGGAGTCACCAATGCAAGATTGCTTAATACTTCTCCACACAACAGCTCCACCATTAAGGATGAACACAGATCCCGAAGTGGATTTCCTGGAATCCTTATCCGCTTGAAAATTGGAGTCGGTATATCCCGTCATAGTTAGGTCAGTACCTGAGTATGTAAGCATCAAGTTCCTAGTTCTTCGAAGATACTTAAGAACATGCTTAACAGCAATCCAGTGCTCGGGTCCAGGGTTGGATTGGAAACGACTTACTACGCCAACGGCGAAATAGATGTCAGGTCTAGTGCAAAGCATAGCATACATGAGGCTTCTTACGGCAGAGGCGTAAGGAATTTTCCTCATGTCTTCAATCTCTTGTGCAGTCTTGGGAGACTGGTCCTTAGAGAGTGAAACTCCATGCCTAAAGGGTGTTTGGCCCTTCTTGGAGTCTTGCATCGAGAAGCGATCCATTATCTTATCAATATAAGATGCTTGAGAGAGCGACAGGGTCCGGTTTTTCCTATCTCGAAAGATTTGGATCCCCAGAATGTACGCGGCTTCTCCTAGATCCTTCATATCGAATTGCTTTGCCAGCCAGACCTTAATCTCAGATAACTTACACACGTCATTACCAATGAGTAGTATATCATCGACATATAGTACCAGAAACACAACTTTGCCTTCGTGTATTAACTTGTAAACACAAGGCTCATCTATTGACTGTTCAAAGCCGAAGCTCTTTACAGTTGTTGTCAATGGTGCCCACAAGAAGAGTTGTAGTCTTTATTTTGTACATTTGATGTAATAAAGTCTCATGAAGACTCTTGCTTGTAATTGCCTATTCATTCATTAATAAAGTTGAAACGTTCATTCTTTCTTTGTTTGAAGCTTTATGATAAAACCTTAGTCTTTTAGTCCATAAACAAACTAAACAACTTACGAAGAGACAAATGTAGATTTGCATGAACAAACTCTTCGTAGTTTGCTTAAAACAATATATTCGCAATCTTAGGGTCAAAGGACTATTGACCTCAGTACGATTGTTAGAAGAATATATGATGTCTGGTTATGAGGCATTGAGAGTTGGAGACTCTATAGTTCTTCTAGGTATCTTCCGAAGGTACTGAATTGACCAGTGCACTTCTAGAGACAAGATAAGAACAAACCATTTAACCTCTTATGTCTCGAAGTCACTATGTATGAATTGCATCATGCTTAACTTAATCCTGAAATGAGACATGCCATTTCACAGCTTAGTATTCTCATTTGAGAAAGTCAGAGTTCGGACTCACTATGTGATTCCGAACAGGGCCTATTGGTGAAGTACTAAGTTGTGAGTATGTCATGAGTAACTTTGTGAAGTTCTCATAGATATGGAATTCATGTACAAGATTGCTGAAATGCAATATATGTCACCTCATGCTTTGTTCCTTGGAGTGTGAATAAATGAACTGGCCAGTGTCCAAATTGAGTCCTGACTCTTTTGGATGAAACAATGTGACTTGTTAGCTCCTCGTCAATACATTGTTTCTAACTTATTCACAAGCGACAAAGGAGTTGAGAAAATAACAGCTAGAAGGGTAAAATGGTAATTTAGTAAATCCCGACTAGCTGATGACATTCATGAAGGGTAAACATAGATAATATTCAGTGGATCCGCTCATCATAATTAGGTCGAATTCTTGAGTAGAAAACAAATTCATTTGAACCGAGAGATTTTCAGTGTCAGCTCTTTAGTGGAGTCAGTTGGCATTAAGCTAAACTTGGAAAAGGTTTGTGAACTTTTGAGTCCAAGTGTTTAGCTCAAGCTTTGTTCATTTGGGTCCATGAGGTCACTGTCACGAATCACATCGATAGGAATAGTTAAACTGGAAGCTAAGTCAAAACTAGAACGAAAATAGTTAAAAGGGTATTTTTGTCTTTTGAGACAAAGGATGAAATGAATGTCAATAAATTTTTTGACAAGTTCATTTGATGACTTAATAATACTCGGCCATGACTTGATCATTAGGCCTTGTAGATTAATTTCATTTCATAAGAATTTTATTGAAAATTCTTAATGGGCGTTTCTCATGTTGTTATGAACAAATGAAGAAGCTTCTAGAAGCTCCTTCTAGAGAAAATATGGGCGCCCAAATACCTAAGAGAAAGAGAGTTTATTTTGTGCATAAATTTATTTAGATACTTGCCAAGAGAAAAATAGGAAACAAATTTGCATGTAGATGCACTAAGGGAATCGGCCATGTTGAGAGAAAAGGCAAGCCTTGAACAAAATAGGAAACAAATCAAGGCTTCTAGAAGCCTTTTGTTGGCCGAGTGTCTCAAAGGGAAAAAGAGGAAATTGGCTCATGAATATGTGATATTCTATAGAAGAGGAAACTACCTTATTGAAGGTGAGACCTCTCCTATAAATAGGAGCCTCATATCCTCACATTTCATTCATCCAAGTTTAAGAGATTTGAGAGACTCTCTCTCTAGAACTTTGGCCGAACTCCTCTCTCTCTCTCTCTCTCTAGTTCATTTTCGATTATTCTTGTTTTGGCACCTAGGTCCTCACTCGACCTAGTGTTTAGCTCTGCGACTTCAAGACTTGTTCTTAAGTCGTAGTGTTTAAAAGTGCCCACTCACTGATTCCTTTTATTTCGAGTGATTTAGTGATAGAAACTATCGTGGTTGCTCGAGGTGCCGAGGAAAGAAAGAGAGACGTGCTGCGAGGAGATGAGCGTTGCAAACTTTCCAAAAGCTTCTACAAAGTTCAAGCTTCAAGAAAGGTTAGTAAACTCTTAGCTCATATTGTTTTTTAATTACATGTACTTGCTTCTTTGTCTAGGTTAGTAAAAACTGTTTTTACTTGTAAAGAAATTTTTTAAAATTCCGCCGCTTCCCGAAGCGTTTAATCTTTTTCTTAAACCCTAGATCAATTCCAACAAATGGTATCAGAGCTATGGTCAAAGAGATGCATGTACATGTTTTTAAAATTATGAGCTTGAAAATCGTTTTCGAAAGTTTGCTAATTTTGTGACAAGTTAGAATTGTAATCTTAGATTTTTTTTAATTTATTGCTCTTGCCTTTAAATTAAAAACCATGTTGATTTTCTACGAGTTTGGGATGTTTTTAAAACACATTAGAATCAGTTCTAAAAGTTTTTAATTTTTTATATTAAAAAACGTGTTTTAAAGGTTTGAGAAATTTCGAGTAAAATTTTGTGACTAGTTTTGTTATCTTGCTAGTTTCTTATTTTTACTTGAATCGTTTTATGCTTGTTGTTATTTATTTTATGCCTTGTTATTACCTTGCTTATAAAACACAAATAAAAGCTTTAACAACCTTCATAAAACGTTCCGTTACACTCGATTCTTTTTCGCACCTAAAAAAGGACCAAAGTTTTAATTATTTCTTTTTCTTCGAGCTGGAGTAAACCCGCAGTAAAAGTGGCATAACTCTCTGCTCAGAAATCTAAATTTAATAATTCTTCAATCAAATTAAATCTCTGTCTGTCCTCTGTCCAATGCCACCGGTTTCGGCTCAAAAGGACATCGGAGCCGCCAGATATGGCGATTTTACTCCGAGGTGCGCGGCTGTCTGAAACTCCAGTTTTTTAGAAATCCGGATTTTCAAACCCCACTACCATGAGTTATAGAACTCTAATGAGAAAATTTTCTTGAGCAAAAATGTTTTTCATATGATTATAAACATGATGTGTAGGATTAAAATGTTTTGATTTTTGAAAGTTTAATTGAAATTGAATTTTTTACAAAACTAGTTTGAATTTTGAAAAACCGTTTTCACTTTCAAACTTGAAAATATTTTGTCATCCAAATCAAATAAATTTTCAAAATGTTTTCAAAACTATATCTATATCACATATGTTCAAAATCTATATGCTCTTGAAAAATTTGAGTGGGAGGTCTCTTTGTAGACAAGCCGAAAAATAAAAAGATGTGTAATCTCAAACTTTCAAGTGTTCGAGTGAGTTGAAGTTCACACTTCCCTCATGCACTTTCCCGAAATAGAAAATAGGAAAAGATCGAGTATGTACCTTGTGCCTTTATGCACTAATACTACTCTGAACATGTCGATCTAGGATTCTCTTCTAGTTGTCCGCTCTGTCGCTCTCTAACTAGGAAATTTGTTTCCGAACTTATAAGAGTCGATGAACCAACTCCAAAAACTAAGTGGGAGGGTTATACTTGTTGTTTGTAACCCACGATCCCCAACACTAATGAAAAGTGCAAGTGTCGCCGGACTAAGAGTCACCCTCGTGGCCCTCTCTTAAATGAGAGTACTCAAGGGCGCTTTGCTCTGATCATTGCTCAATGAGCTACGTCCGAGAGTGAGACGATGATGACAAGGCCTCCCCTCGGCGGATTGTTTTTCAAAGTCAATCTTTTGGACTAAGTGGTTGGTTACACACTTAGACTCAATCCCTAGTAATCCTCCCTCGAGGCCCTGCGAAAGGATGTGAGTGATCAAACCAATTTAAAAGGTGGCTAGTCAAAATTGATGTATTGACATCTTGGCTATGCATTAATGATGAGTCATTTACTTATGAAAGGAGACTCGTTGCGGCCTTCCCTCGAAGGAGTAAAGTGTCATTTCGTTCATAACACGTTTGGATTTTATAAAGTCTTAAACAAACTTAAATCCTAAACCAAAGACTAATCATAAACTTGTTTCAACTTTTATAGGCAATATGTCTCCCAACTCTCTCTCTTTCATTCTTTCCTTGAACAAACTCGAAAACGAAAACTACATAGACTCGAAACGTAACCTCGACATAATACCTACCGTTAACAAGCACAAATGGGTACTCACCACCCCGTGTCCTCCTCTGACGAATGATGATTCAACTCAAGAAGACAATGACGCCTTAGCGGCCTGGCTTCGATCCGATGAGATTGTGAGGTGCTATATCTTGGCATCTATGAACAATATGCTGAAAGAGCAACATCGTGCCATCGAGACTGCCGCCGAAATGCTCTACAATCTCCTTGAGATGTTTGGAGGGCAAGGACGTCAAACAAGGCAACAAGCAGTCCAACAGTTTATGAACTGTCACATGAAGGCTAGGACTCCTGTTGGAGACTTTATGATACTGATCATTAGTTTTCTGAATAAAATGGAAATCCTAGGATCTGAGATTGATGGGAAGAATTGTTGTCAATGGTGCCCACAAGAAGAGTAGTAGTGTCTATTTATGTACATTTGATGTCATATAGTCTTACGAAGACTCTTGCTTGTAATTGCTTATTCATTAATAAAAAGTTGAAACGTTCATTCAATCTTCCTTGTCTGAGGCTTTATGATAAAACCCTGGTCTTTTAGTCCATAAACAAACCTAACAACTTACGAAGAGACAAATGTAGATTTGCATGAACAAACTCTTCGTAGTTTGCTTAAAACGATATATTCGCAATCTTAGGGTCAAAGGACTATTGACCTCAGTATGATTGTTAGAAGAATCTATGATGTCTGGTTATGAGGCATTGAGAGTTGGAGACTCTATAGTTCTTCTAGGTATCTTCCGAAGGTACTGAATTGACCAGTGCACTTCTAGAGACAATATAAGAACAAACCATTTAACCTCGAAGTCACTATGTATGAATTGCATCATGCTTACCTTAATCCTGAAATGAGACATGCCATTTCACACCTTAGTATTCTCATTTGAGAAAGTCAGAGTTCGGACTCACTATGTCATTCCGAACAGGGCCTATTGGTGAAATACTAAGTTGTGAGTATGTCATGAGTAACTTTGTGAAGTTCTCATAGATATGGAATTCATGTACAAGATTGCTGAAATGCAATGTATGTCACCTCATGCTTTGTTCCTTGGAGTGTGAATAAATGAACTGGCCAGTGTCCAAATTGAGTCTTGACTCTTTTGGATGAAACAATGTGACTTGTTAGCTCCTCGTCAATACATTGTTTCTAACTTATTCACAAGCGACAAAGGAGTTGAGGAAATAACAGCTAGAAGGGTAAAATGGTAATTTAGTAAATCCCGACTAGCTGATGACATTCATGAAGGGTAAACATAGATAATATTCAGTGGATCCGCTCATCATAATTAGGTCGAATTCTTGAGTAGAAAATAAATTCATTTGAACCGAGAGATTTTCAGTGTCAGCTCTTTAGTGGAGTCAGTTGGCATTAAGCTAAACTTGGAAAAGGTTTGTGAACTTTTGAGTCCAAGTGTTTAGCTAAAGCTTTGTTCATTTGGGTCCATGAGGTCACTGTCACGAATCACATCGATAGGAATAGTTAAACTGGAAGCTAAGCCAAAACAAGAACGAAAATAGTTAAAAGGGTATTTTTGTCTTTTGAGACAAAGGATGAAATGAATGTCAATAAATTTTTTGACAAGGTCATTTTGTGACATGTTTCACTCGGCCATGACTTGATCATTGGGCATTGTGAATTAATTTCGTTTCATGAGAATTTTATTGAAAATTCTTAATGGGCCTTTCTCATGTTGTCATGAACAAATGAAGAAGCTTCTAGAAGCTCCTTCTAGAGAGACTTGGGCGCCTACCCTAATAGAGAAATATGAGAGTTTATTTTGTGCATAAATGTATTTAGATACTTGCCAAAAGAAAAAGAGGAAACAAATTTGCATAAGGATGCACAAGGGAATCGGCCACATTGAGAGACAAGGCAAGCCTTGAACAAAATAGGAAACAAATCAAGGCTTCTAGAAGCCCTAGCTTGGCCGAGTATCTCAAAGGGAAAAAAGAGGAAATTGCTCATGAATATGTGATATTCTATAGAAGAGGAAACTACCTTATTGAAGGTGAGACCTCTCCTATAAATAGGAGCCTCATTTCCTCACAATTGATTCATCCAAGTTTAAGAGATTTGTGAGACTCTCTCTCTAGAACTTGGCCGAAGTCCTCTTCTCTCTCTCTCTAGTTTATTTTCGATTTTTTTCTTGTCTTGGCACCTAGGTCCTCACTCGACCTAGCGTTTAGCTCTGCGACTTCAAGACTTGTTCTTAAGTCGTAGTGTTTAAAAGTGCCCACTCACTGATTCCTTCTTTTCGAGTGATTTAGTGATAGAAACTATCGTGGTTGCTCGAGTTCCCGAGGAAAGAAAGGATAGACGTGCTGCGAGGGGAGACGAACGTTGCCAACCTTCCAAAGGCTCATCAACGTTCAAGCATCAAAAAGGTTAGTAACTTTAATAGCTCATATTAGTTTTTTATTTACATGCACATGCTCTTGTCTAGGTTAGTAAAAACTAGTTTTACTTAAAAAGAAAATTTTTAAAATTCCGCCGCTTAACAAGCGTTAAACTTTTTCTCAAACCCTAGATCGATTCCAACAAATGGTATCAGAGCTATGGTCAAAGGAATGCATGTGCATGTTTTTAAATTATGAGCTTGAAAATCGTTTTCGAAAGTTTACTAATTTTGTGACAAGTTAGAATTATAATCTTAGATTTTTTTTAATTTATTGCTCATGCCTTTAAATTAAAAACCATGTTGATTTTCTATGAGTTTGGGATGATGTTAAAACACATTAGAATCAGTTCTAAAAGTTTTTAATTTTTTATATTGAAAAACGTGTTTTAAAGATTTGAGAATTTTCGAGTAAAATTTTGTAACTAGTTTTGTTTTCTTGCTAGTTTCGTTTATTTACTTGAATCGTTTTATGCATGTTGATTATTTCTTTTATTCTATGTTATTACCTTGCTAATAAAACACAAATAAAAGCTTTAATAACCTTCATAAAACGTTCCGTTACACTCGATTCTTTTTCGCACCTAAAAGGACGAAGCTTTAATTTATTTCTTTTTCTTCGAGCTGGAATGTAAACCCGCATTAAAAGCGGCATAACTCTCTGCTCAGAAATCGAAATTTAATGATTCTTGAATCAAATTAAAGCTCTGTCTGTCCTCTGTCCAATGCCACTGGTTTCGGCTCAAAAGGACAACGGAGCCGCCAGTTATGGCGATTTTACTCCGAGGTGCGCGGCTGTGCTGAAACTCCAGTTTTTTAGAATTCCGGATTTTCAACCCCACTACCATGAGTTATAGAACTCTAATGAGGAAATTTTCTTGAGCAAAATTGTTTTTTATAAGATTATAAACATGATGTGTAAGATAAAAATGTTTTGATTTTTGAAAGTTTAATTGAAATTGAATTTTTACAAAACTAGTTTGAATTTTGAAAAATTGTTTTCACTTTCAAACTTGAAAAATATTTTGTCATCCAAATCAAATAAGTTTTCAAAATGTTTTCAAAACTATATCTATATGACATATGTTCAAAATCTATATGCTCTTGAAAATTTGAGTGGGAGGTCTCTTTGTAGACAAAGCCGAAAAATAAAAAGATGTGTAATCTCAAACTTTCAAGTGTTCGAGTGAGTTGAAGTTCACACTTCCCTCACGCACTTTCCCGAAATAGAAAATAGGAAAAGATCGAGTATGTACCTTGTGCCTTTATGCACTAATACTGCTCTGAACATGTCGATCTAGGATTCTCTTCTAGTTGTCCGCTCTGTCGCTCTCTAACTAGGAAATCTGTTTCCGAACTTAAAAGAGTCGATGAACCAACTCCAAAAACTAAGTGGGAGGGTTATACTCGTTGTTTGTAACCCGCGATCCCCAACACTAATGAAAGATGCAATAACGTGGGACTAAGAGCCACTCTTGCGACCCTCACTTAAATGTGAGTACTCCAAGGCGTTATTGGTTCGATCATTGCTCAATGAGCTACGTCCGAGAGTGATGCAATGATGGCAAGGCCTCCCCTTGGGGGATTGTTTTTCAAAGCTGATCTTTTGGACTAAGTGGTTGGTTGCACGCTTAGGCTCAATCCCTAGTATCCTCCCTTGAGGCTCTGCGAAAGGATGTGAGTGATCAAACCAATTTACAAGGTGGCTAGTCAAAATAGATGTATTGACATCTTGACTTAGCATTAATGATGTGTCATTTACTTATAAATGGAGATTTTTTGCGGCCTTCTCTTGAGGGAGTAAATTATCGTTTGGTTTATAACACCTTTGGGTTTTACAAAAGTCTTAATGAAACTTAAATCCTAAACCAAAGACTAATCATAAACTTGTTTCAACTTTTATAAGCAATATGTCTCTCAACCATCTCTCAATCTTTCTTTCCTCGATCAAACTCGAAAACGAAAACTACGTAGATTCGAAACGTAACCTCGACATAATACCTACCGTTAACAAGCACAAATGTGTACTCACCACCCCGTATCCTCCTCTGACGAATGATGATTCAACTCAAGAGGATAATGACGTCGTAGCGGCCTGGCTTCGATCCGATGAGATTGTGAGGTGCTATATCTTGGCATCTATGAACAATATGCTGAAAGAGCAACATCGTAACATCGAGACTACCGCCGAAATGCTCTACAATCTCCTTGAGATGGTTGGAGGGCAAAGGCGTCAAACAAGGCTACAAGCAGTCCGACAGTTTATGAACTGTCGCATGAAGGCTAGGACTCCTGTTGGAGACTTTATGATATTGATCATTAGTCATCTGAGTAAAATGGAAATCCTAGGTTCTGAGATTGATGGGAAGAATATCATAGATGTGATCTTAGAAACTCTCCCCGAGTCTCTTGATACCTTCATGCTGAACTACTCCATTACAAAGCTAAAGTACACTGTTACCGAGCTTATGAAGGAGCTTCACACTGCTGTAGGTCTCAATAAGAGAAAGAGGATTCAAGGAGAGGCACATGCTACTGACCAAAGAGCCTCCGCCTCTGGAACTAAGAAGAGACCTAACAAGGCCGATAAAAAGAACTGTCCTGCCAATCTCAAAGCAAAGGAACATAGTATTGTACTAGTTACCGAAGCATGCTTAGTAGCTGATAATGTATCATCGTGGATTATTGACTCCGCTGCTACTAACCATATTTGTTGTTCCTTGAATGGTTTCAAGAAAACCAAAAGCTTAGAGGAAGGCGAGTTCTGTTTCAAATGGGGTGATGGGAGCCTGGTGTCTGCAAAGGCTGTGGGATCCGTGACGCTGTCTTTTGAAGACCGCACTTTAAACTTGAATAATGTTTATTTTGTTCCTACCTTTGGGAAGAACTTAATATCCGTTGCTCGTCTTCGTGAGCAAGATTATTGTTTAAAGTTCATTAAGAATGGAATTCGTATTTTGTTTCCTGATAATTCTTTTGTCACTGATGCATGTATGAAGAATGCTCTTTCCTACATCTATCCCACTCAACCTTCTCTCTTAGACACCGAAATAGATAACGATCTAATTAGGGAGCCAAAGAGGATCAAACTTTCTGAATCCTCCGATCTAACAAAATTAACATACCTCTGGCACTTAAGACTTGGTCATATCAGTCTAGATAGGATTAAGAGACTTGTGAGGGATGGTCCACTCCAAGCCTCTGCAATAGGTTCACTACCTACTTGTGAATCCTGCATAGAAGGAAAAATGACTAAGCGACCTTTCTCCGATAAGGGTCGAAGAGCCACTGAGTTGCTGGAACTAATACATTCTGATGTATGTGGTCCGCTCAACCAACAGGCACGTGGAGGATACGAATACTTCGTTACCTTCACTGATGACTACTCAAGATATGGGTTTGTCTATTTGCTTAAACACAAATCCGAGACCTTTAACGTATTTAAGGTCTTTAGGGCTTTAGTGGAAAAGCAAACTGGCAAAGTGATCAAAACCCTTCGATCTGATCGAGGTGGTGAGTATATGTCTGGAGAGTTCGATGACTTTCTTAAAGAAGAAGGTATCGCTTCTCAGCTTACCGCGCCTGGCACACCTCAACAAAACGAAGTGTCAGAGAGAAGAAACCGAACTCTTATGGAGATGGTTAGATCAATGATGAGTTACTCATCACTCCCGCTTTCCTTTTGGGGATATGCCCTCGAAACAGCCGCCTACATTCTGAACCAAGTTCCGTCCAAGACGGTTCCTGGTACTCCTTATGAACGATGGACTGGCCGTAAAGTGAATCTTGGCCGCATCCGAATTTGGGGTTGCCCTGCACACGTGCTGAGGCAAAAGACTAGCAAGTTGGCTAGTAGGTCAGAATTGTGCCTGTTTGTAGGATATCCGAAGGAAACAAAAGGTTTTACTTTCTATAGTCCCGAGGACGATAAGACTTTCGTTAGCACGAATGCTCGTTTCCTCGAGGAGGACTTTATGAAAGATGCGAAACCTAGAAGCAAAATTGTGCTTGAAGAAAAGTTGGGTGAGGAAGCTTCTACCTCATCTGTAAGAACTGTTCTTACCCCAACTGAAACACAACCTAACTCATCAGAATCTCGTCAAGTAGTACTTAGACGTAGTGGGAGGGCTACTCAAAAGCCTGACAGGTACATGTCTTATGGAGACTCTCTTGTAGCCGTCTCCGACATGGATGACCCTGTTTCCTATAGCCAAGCGATGGCTTGTTCTGAATCAAACCTTTGGCTTGACGCCATGAAAGTTGAAATGCACTCGATGTATGTAAACAAAGTCTGGAAACTTGTAGACCTTCCTGAAGGGATTAAACCCGTAGGGTGTAAGTGGATATACAAGAAGAAAAGGGGTCCTGATGGGAACGTCGAGACGTTCAAAGCACGACTTGTGGCAAAGGGTTATACCCAACAAGAAGGGATTAACTATGAAGAAACCTTCTCGCCAGTCGCGATGCTTAAATCCATCCGCATACTCCTATCCATAGCTGCAGCTCTCGACTATGAGATCTGGCAAATGGATGTCAAGACAGCCTTTCTGAATGGCAATCTTGACGAGCGCATTTACATGGCTCAACCAGACGGTTTCGTGGATAAAGGTCAAGAGACCAAGGTTTGTGAGTTGCTTAAATCCATTTATGGACTAAAGCAAGCATCTAGATCGTGGAATATTAGATTCGATGAAACTGTAAAGAGCTTCGGCTTTGAACAGTCAATAGATGAGCCTTGTGTTTACAAGTTAATACACGAAGGCAAAGTTGTGTTTCTGGTACTATATGTCGATGATATACTACTCATTGGTAATGACGTGGGTAAGTTATCTGAGGTTAAGGTCTGGCTAGCAAAGCAATTCGATATGAAGGATCTAGGAGAAGCCGCGTACATTCTGGGAATCCAAATCTTTCGAGATAGGAAAAACCGGACCCTGTCGCTCTCTCAAGCATCTTATATTGATAAGGTGATGGATCGCTTCTCGATGCAAGACTGCAGGAGGGGTCAAACACCCTTTAGGGATGGAGTTTCACTCTCTAAGGACCAGTCTCCCAAGACTGCACAAGAGATTGAAGACATGAGGAAAATTCCTTACGCCTCTGCCGTAGGAAGCCTCATGTATACCATGCTTTGCACTAGACCTGACATCTGTTTCGCCGTTGGCGTAGTTAGCCGTTTCCAATCCAACCCTGGACCCGAGCACTGGATTGCTGTTAAGCATGTTCTTAAGTATCTTCGAAGAACTAGGAACTTGATGCTTACATACTCAGGTACTGACCTGACTATGACGGGTTATACCGACTCCGATTTTCAAGCGGATAAGGATTGCAGGAAATCCACTTCGGGATCTGTGTTCATCCTTAATGGTGGAGCTGTTGTGTGGAGAAGTATTAAGCAATCTTGCATTGCTGACTCCACAATGGAAGCAGAATATGTGGCTGCTTGTGAAGCATCCAAAGAGGCTGTATGGCTTAGAAAATTCCTTAAGTATTTGGAAGTTGTTCCAAACGTCGACAAGCCCATGACCCTTTATTGTGATAATAGTGGGGCTGTCGCTAACTCAAAGGAACCTAGAAGCCATAAGCGCTCTAAACATATTGAGAGGAAATACCATTTGATTCGAGAGATCGCGCAACGCGGAGACGTGGAGGTGAAGTAGATCTCTGGCAGATTCATTCACCAAGGCCCTAGCGAACATGGTCTTCGACCAACTTCTAGAGGGATTAGGCATGTAGGACTACTCACATCTTCTTTGAGTCAAGTGGGAGTTTGTTGTCAATGGTGCCCACAAGAAGAGTAGTAGTGTCTATTTATGTACATTTGATGTCATATAGTCTTACGAAGACTCTTGCTTGTAATTGCTTATTCATTAATAAAAAGTTGAAACGTTCATTCAATCTTCCTTGTCTGAAGCTTTATGATAAAACCCTGGTCTTTTAGTCCATAAACAAACCTAACAACTTACGAAGAGACAAATGTAAATTTGCATGAACAAACTCTTCGTAGTTTGCTTAAAACGATATATTCGCAATCTTAGGGTCAAAGGACTATTGACCTCAGTATGATTGTTAGAAGAATCTATGATGTCTGGTTATGAGGCATTGAGAGTTGGAGACTCTATAGTTCTTCTAGGTATCTTCCGAAGGTACTGAATTGACCAGTGCACTTCTAGAGACAATATAAGAACAAACCATTTAACCTCTTATGTCTCGAAGTCACTATGTATGAATTGCATCATGCTTACCTTAATCCTGAAATGAGACATGCCATTTCACACCTTAGTATTCTCATTTGAGAAAGTCAGAGTTCGGACTCACTATGTCATTCCGAACAGGGCCTATTGGTGAGATACTAAGTTGTGAGTATGTCATGAGTAACTTTGTGAAGTTCTCATAGATATGGAATTCATGTACAAGATTGCTGAAATGCAATGTATGTCACCTCATGCTTTGTTCCTTGGAGTGTGAATAAATAAACTGGCCAGTGTCCAAATTGAGTCTTGACTCTTTTGGATGAAACAATGTGACTTGTTAGCTCCTCGTCAATACATTGTTTCTAACTTATTCACAAGCGACAAAGGAGTTGAGGAAATAACAGCTAGAAGGGTAAAATGGTAATTTAGTAAATCCCGACTAGCTGATGACATTCATGAAGGGTAAACATAGATAATATTCAGTGGATCCGCTCATCATAATTAGGTCGAATTCTTGAGTAGAAAATAAATTCATTTGAACCGAGAGATTTTCAGTGTCAGCTCTTTAGTGGAGTCAGTTGGCATTAAGCTAAACTTGGAAAAGGTTTGTGAACTTTTGAGTCCAAGTGTTTAGCTAAAGCTTTGTTCATTTGGGTCCATGAGGTCACTGTCACGAATCACATCGATAGGAATAGTTAAACTGGAAGCTAAGCCAAAACAAGAACGAAAATAGTTAAAAGGGTATTTTTGTCTTTTGAGACAAAGGATGAAATGAATGTCAATAAATTTTTTGACAAGGTCATTTTGTGACATGTTTCACTCGGCCATGACTTGATCATTGGGCCTTGTGAATTAATTTCGTTTCATGAGAATTTTATTGAAAATTCTTAATGGGCCTTTCTCATGTTGTCATGAACAAATGAAGAAGCTTCTAGAAGCTCCTTCTAGAGAGACTTGGGCGCCTACCCTAATAGAGAAATAAGAGAGTTTATTTTGTGCATAAATGTATTTAGATACTTGCCAAAAGAAAAAGAGGAAATAAATTTGCATAAGGATGCACAAGGGAATCGGCCACATTGAGAGACAAGGCAAGCCTTGAACAAAATAGGAAACAAATCAAGGCTTCTAGAAGCCCTAGCTTGGCCGAGTATCTCAAAGGGAAAAAAGAGGAAATTGCTCATGAATATGTGATATTCTATAGAAGAGGAAACTACCTTATTGAAGGTGAGACCTCTCCTATAAATAGGAGCCTCATTTCCTCACAATTGATTCATCCAAGTTTAAGAGATTTGTGAGACTCTCTCTCTAGAACTTGGCCGAAGTCCTCTTCTCTCTCTCTCTAGTTTATTTTCGATTTTTTTCTTGTCTTGGCACCTAGGTCCTCACTCGACCTAGCGTTTAGCTCTGCGACTTCAAGACTTGTTCTTAAGTCGTAGTGTTTAAAAGTGCCCACTCACTGATTCCTTCTTTTCGAGTGATTTAGTGATAGAAACTATCGTGGTTGCTCGAGTTCCCGAGGAAAGAAAGGAGAGACGTGCTGCGAGGGGAGACGAACGTTGCCAACCTTCCAAAGGCTCATCAACGTTCAAGCATCAAAAAGGTTAGTAACTTTAATAGCTCATATTAGTTTTTATTTACATGCACATGCTCTTGTCTAGGTTAGTAAAAACTAGTTTTACTTAAAAAGAAAATTTTTAAAATTCCGCTGCTTAACGAAGCGTTAAACTTTTTCTCAAACCCTAGATCGATTCCAACAAGAATGTCATAGATATGATCTTAGAAACTCTCCCCGCATCTCTTGATACCTCCAAGAAGAACTACTCCATAAACAAGCTAGAGTACACTGTTACCAAGCTTATAAAGGAGTTTCACACTGCTGAAGGTCTCACTAAGAGAAAGAGGAATCAAGGAGAGGCACATGCTACTGAGCAAAGAGCCTCCGCCTCTGGAACTAAGAAGAGACCTCACAAGGCCGATAAAAAGAACTGTCCTGCCAATCTCAAAGGTAAGGAACATAGTATTGTACTAGTTACCGAAGCATGCTTAGTAGCTGATAATGTATCAACGTGGATTCTTGACTCCGCTGCTACTAACCATATTTGTTGTTCCTTGAATGGTTTCAAGAAAACAAAAAGCTTAGAGGAAGGCGAGTTCTGTTTCAAATGGGGTGATGGGAGCCTGGTGTCTGCAAAGGCTGTGGGATCCGTGACGCTGTCTTTTGAAGACCGTACTTTAAACTTGAATAATGTTTATTTGTTCCTACCTTTGGGAAGAACTTAATATCCGTTGCTCGTCTTCGTGAGCAAGATTATTGTTTAAAGTTCATTAAGAATGGAATTCGTATTTCGTTTCCTGATAATTCTTTTGTCACTGATGCATGTATGAAAAATGCTCTTTTCTATATCTATCCCACTCAACCTTCTCTTTTAGACACTGAAATAGATAATGATCTAATTAGGGAGCCAAAGAGGATCAAACTTTCTGAATCCTCCGATCTAACAAAATCAACACATCTATGGCACTTAAGACTTGGTCATATCAGTCTAGAAAGGATTAAGAGACTTGTGAGGGATGTCCACTCCAAGCCTCTGCAATAGGTTCAAGACCTATTTGTGAATCCTGCATAGAAGGAAAAATGACTAAGCGACCTTTCTCCGATAAGGGTCGAAGAGCCACTGAGTTGCTGGAACTGATACATTCTGATGTATGTGGTCCGCTCAGCCAACAGGCACATGGAGGATACGAATACTTCGTTACCTTCACCGATGATTACTCACGATATGGGTTTGTCTATTTGCTCAAACACAAATCCGAGACCTTTAACGTATTTAAGGTCTTTAGGGCTTTAGTGGAAAAGCAAACTAGCAAAGTGATCAAAACCCTTCGATCCGATCGAGGTGGTGAGTATATGTCTGGAGAGTTCGATGACTTTCTTAAAGAAGAAGGTATCGCTTCTCAGCTTACCGCACCTGGCACACCTCAACAAAACGGATTGTCAGAGAGAAGGAACCGAACTCTTATGGAGATGGTTAGATCAATGATGAGTTACTCATCACTCCCTCTTTCCTTTTGGGGATATGCCCTCGAAACAGCCGCCTACATTCTGAACCAAGTTCCGTCCAAGACGGTTCCTGGTACTCCTTATGAACGATGGACTGGCCGTAAAGTGAATCTTGGCCGCATCCGAATTTGGGGTTGCCCTGCACACGTGCTGAGGCAAAAGACTAGCAAGTTGGCTAGTAGGTCAGAATTGTGCCTGTTTGTAGGATATCCGAAGGAAACAAAAGGTTTTACTTTCTATAGTCCCGAGGACGATAAGACTTTCGTTAGCACGAATGCTCGTTTCCTCGAGGAGGACTTTATGAAAGATGCGAAACCTAGAAGCAAAATTGTGCTTGAAGAAAAGTTGGGTGAGGAAGCTTCTACCTCATCTGTAAGAACTGTTCTTACCCCAACTGAAACACAACCTAACTCATCAGAATCTCGTCAAGTAGTACTTCGACGTAGTGGGAGGGCTGTTCAACAGCCTGACAGGTACATGTCTTATGGAGACTCTCTTGTAGCCAAGCGATGGCTTGTTCTGAATCAAACCTTTGGCTTGACGCCATGAAAGTTGAAATGCACTCGATGTATGTCAACAAAGTCTGGAAACTTGTAGACCTTCCTGAAGGGATTAAACCCGTAGGGTGTAAGTGGATATACAAGAAGAAAAGGGGTCCTGATGGGAACGTCGAGACGTTCAAAGCACGACTTGTGGCGAAGGGTTATACCCAACAAGAAGGGACTGACTATGAAGAAACCTTCTCGCCAGTCGCGATGCTTAAATCCATCCGCATACTCCTATCCATAGCTGCAGCTCTCGACTATGAGATCTGGCAAATGGATGTCAAGACAGCCTTTCTGAATGGAAATCTTGACGAGCGCATTTATATGGCTCCACCAGACGGTTTCGTGGAATAAAGGTCAAGAGACCAAGGTTTGTGAGTTGCTTAAGTCCATTTATGGATTAAAGCAAGAATCTAGGTCATGGAATATTAGATTCGATGAAACTGTAAAAAGCTTTGGCTTTGAACAGTCAATAGATGAGCCTTGTGTTTACAAGTTAATACACGAAGGCAAAGTTGTGTTTCTGGTACTATATGTCGTTGATATACTACTCATTGGTACTGACGTGGGTAAGTTATCTGAGGTTAAGGACTGGCTGGCAAAGCAATTCGATATGAAGGATCTAGGAGAAGCCGTGTACATTCTGGGGATCCAAATCTTACGAGATAGGAAAAACCGGACCCTGTCGCTCTCTCAAGCATCTTATATTGATAAGGTAATGGATCGCTTCTCGATGCAAGACTCCAAGAAGGGCCAAACACCCTTTAGGGATGGAGTTTCACTCTCTAAGGACCAGTCTCCCAAGACTGCACAAGAGATTGAAGACATGAGGAAAATTCCTTACGCCTCTGCCGTAGGAAGCCTTATGTATGCTATGCTTTGCACTAGACCTGACATCTGTTTCGCCGTTGGCGTAGTTAGCCGTTTCCAATCCAACCCTGGACCCGAGCATTGGATTACTGTTAAGCATGTTCTTAAGTATCTTCGAAGAACTAGGAACTTGATGCTTACATACTCAGGTACTGACCTGACTATGACGGGATATATCGACTCCGATTTTCAAGCGGATAAGGATTCCAGGAAATCCACTTCGGGATCTGTGTTCATCCTTAATGGTGGAGCTGTTGTGTGGAGAAGTATTAAGCAATCTTACATCGCTGACTCCACAATGGAAGCAGAATATGTGGCTTCTTGTGAAGCATCCAAAGAGGCTGTATGGCTTAGAAAATTCCTTAAGTATTTGGAAGTTTTTCCAAACGTCGACGAGCCCATAACCCTTTATTGTGATAATAGTGGGGCTGTCGCTAACTCAAAGGAACTTAGAAGCCATAAGCGCTCTAAGCATATTGAGAGGAAATACCATTTGATTCGAGAGATCGCGCAACGCGGAGACGTGGAGGTGAAGTAGATCCCTCGCAGATCCATTCACCAAGGCCCTAGCGAACAAGGTCTTCGACCAACATCGTGAGGGACTAGGCATGAAGGACTACACACACCTTCTTTGAGTCAAGTGGGAGTTTGTTGTCAATGGTGCCCACAAGAAGAGTTGTAGTCTTTATTTTGTACATTTGATGTAATAAAGTCTCATGAAGACTCTTGCTTGTAATTGCCTATTCATTCATTAATAAAGTTGAAACGTTCATTCTTTGTTTGTTTGAAGCTTTATGATAAAACCTTAGTCTTTTAGTCCATAAACAAACTAAACAATAAATTTTTTGACAAGTTCATTTGATGACTTAATAATACTCGGCCATGACTTGATCATTGGGACTTGTCAAAAAATTTATTGACATTCATTTCATCTTTTGTCTCAAAAGACAAAAATACCCTTTTAACTATTTTCGTTCTTGTTTTGACTTAGCTTCCAGTTTAACTATTCCTATCGATGTGATTCGTGACAGTGACCTCATGGACCCAAATGAACAAAGCTTGAGCTAAACACTTGGACTCAAAAGTTCACAAACCTTTTCCAAGTTTAGGTTAATGCCAACTGACTCCACTAAAGAGCTAACACTGAAAATCTCTCGGTTCAAATGAATTTGTTTTCTACTCAAGAATTCGACTTAATTATGATGAGCGGATCCACTGAATATTATCTATGCTACCTTTCATGAATGTCACCAGCTAGTCGGGATTTACTAAATTACCATTTTACCCTTCTAGCTGTTATTTCCTCAACTCCTTTGTCGCTTGTGAATAAGTTAGAAACAATGTATTGACGAGGAGCTAACAAGTCACATTGTTTCATCCAAAAGAGTCAGGACTCAATTTGGACACTGGCCAGTTCATTTATTCACACTCCAAGGAACAAAGCATGAGGTGACATACATTGCATTTCAGCAATCTTGTACATGAATTCCATATCTATGAGAACTTCACAAAGTTACTCATGACATACTCACAACTTAGTACTTCACCAATAGGCCCTGTTCGGAATCACATAGTGAGTCCGAACTCTGACTTTCTCAAATGAGAATACTAAGGTGTGAAATGGCATGTCTCATTTCAGGATTAAGGTAAGCATGATGCAATTCATACATAGTGATTTCGAGACATAAGAGGTTAAATGGTTTGTTCTTATCTTGTCTCTAGAAGTGCACTGGTCAATTCAGTACCTTCGGAAGATACCTAGAAGAACTATAGAGTCTCCAACTCTCAATGCCTCATAACCAGACATCATAGATTCTTCTAACAATCGTACTGAGGTCAATAGTCCTTTGACCCTAAGATTGCGAATATATCGTTTTAAGCAAACGACGAAGAGTTTGTTCATGCAAATCTACATTTGTCTCTTCGTAAGTTGTTAAGTTTGTTTATGGACTAAAAGACTAAGGTTTTATCATAAAGCTTCAAACAAAGAAAGAATGAATGAACGTTTCAACTTTATTAATGAATGAATAGGCAATTACAAGCAAGAGTCTTCATGAGACTTTATTACATCAAATGTACAAAATAAAGATTACAACTCTTCTTGTGGGCACCATTGACAACATGTATTGCATTCTAACCTGTCGTCTCTCTATCTATTTCAGATACCATGACCCGGCGGCATCGACCGCGCACGCAAGTACCGAGGGTGGCGCCCGACGTCGAGGCTATGACCGGGGCTCAACCACAAGCTGAGGCCCGCCATGGAGGGCTTCCATCGCGGGCGAGGACCGAGGCGAACTCCTCGAATAAGCGACCATCATCGACGATCCTCCCCGGCGCGTCCTCCGGCCACAAGCGTGCTCATACATCGGCGACGTCAGACGGCATGGAATCGATGCTCTTAGCGGAGGCGGCGGAGCTGAGGGACCAATGTTCTCGAGGGATCCTTGAAACGTCTCTGCGAGATTTCAAGAGTCTCCTGACGGCGAGTGACCTTGAGCATTTCCAGAGCGGGATCGGCGACGCCCGAAAGGTACGATTTGCTTGTTTGCCTTATTTGTGACCATTGTGCTTATTTCAATTGTACGTACATTGTTTATTTCCACAGATGCTCGCGCGTCAAGAACGGAGCGACCATATTCTCCGAGACTTGCTGCGTCGCATGCAAATCATGGAGAAAGACAAGGAGAGCACGGCGGCCGCCCATGCCGCCACTCTGGCGGGGGCCCGCACCATCCAAGAGTTTCAAGCGCTTGAGGAGGAACTAAAGTGAGCTCGCGAGAAGGCGGCGGCCGAGAAGGCATCTCGGGAGAAGGCTGAGCAGGCGGCTGACACCTTCTTAGGGGAGACAAAGAAACTCCAGGAGGCGCTCTCGAGCCGAGACGAGGAACTGAACATCGTCCACGCTCGACTGTCGGCGAGCGAGATCTCCCGGGTCAAGGCCGAGAGGGAGAAGGAAACTTTACGAGCGGAGGTGCAGACCCTCGTCGAGGAGAAGGAAGACGCTGTGCGATCCAAGACGGAGTTGGAGGAGGAGTGGGATCTCTCGCTGGAGGTGGCCCGCTACGAGGTGGCCATGCGGGTCAAAGACGCGACCGCGGAGGAGAACGCGTCCCGCGGGATCACATTTTCCTTTTTTGACGCCATGTTTCCTCCTCTAGATGATGAGTTGCCAGAGGACGACCTGCCTCCCGAAGTTCCTGCGGAGGCCGCCCAATCATCAAACTATCGGTCCGGCGGAGAAACCGTTGGCGGGTCGGGCGCCCCTCGCCCTGAAGACGACGAAGAGCAGATCGACTGAGGCTTAGAGTAGCCAAGTTTTCTTTGGTTTTCTGCGCATTTGTTTAGGGCTCACTTTACACTTTCTTTCGGATTTCTGTTATGTTTGACATGTGTTGTACTTTCGTACTCTTCTCGTCGGGTTGTTTGTGCAACATCGTTTTGCTTTGATGGAAGCTTTCTTTTTATTGTACGTCTTATTTTCTCGACTTGCTACGCTTAGTGTAATCGATTTGCGCAATTTGATTGGTGCGTGTCTTACGAACTTGGCTTACTATGTTTAGCGTAACCGGTTGGCACGGCTTACTGCCGCATTTGGCGGCGAAGTTTCCCGCGGACACTGGCTAGACCAGTTTCATCAGGCGGGTGCGATTCTCGGCCATCCATTCGTGACTCGCTGCCTATCGGCGTGCGTGTCGCGATGAGCTCGCAGTTCCCAGTGAGCGTGGTACATGTCGGTACGCGTGTCACGTTTTGGGTTTTGACTGCCGGGATCGACCATCCGGTGCGCGGATGTGATCCGTCGACGCCTTACTGCCTATCGGTGTGCAAGGTGCGACGTTGCGCGAGAGTGTCGCAGCGAAAGACGTGCGAGGCTGGAGGTCTGGTGCGCGGATCCAACTCGTTGACGTTTCGCTATCTCTCGGCGCACGGATCCGACTCGTGCGAGAGCGTCGCACGAGGGACGTGCGGGGTCGGGCGTCCGGTGCGCGGATCCGATTTGTAGAAGTTTTGCTACCTCTCGGTGCGTGAAAAGTGGAGTCGTGCGATTGCGTTGCGCGAAAAACGAACTTGTTAACCTCATTCTATCCTCGTTAGCCCCCCGAATTTCTTGGGTACTCGTAGAGGAGACTAGAAATTATAATACAATGCTTTGAAGCGAAATGTAATTGATTATATTGTTGAAATGGTTGAAAAATTACATCCCAGGCCGTTGGCCGAACTTGAAATTTAAAATTGTCTTTGCTAAAAATCGAAAGCAATATGAAAACAACAAAACGTAGAGTGAGCGAAAGGGCATCTATTGGTAATATTGCCGAAGGTGCTCCGCGTTCCATGGATGCGTGAACACGAGTCCCTCCAGGTTCTCGAGCTCGTACGTGCCGTTGTGGATGGCTCGGCGCACACGGTACGGGCCTTCCCAGGTGGGGCCTAGGACTCCCGCACCTTGGACCTTGGTGTTTTGGAACACCCTTCGAAGGACGAGGCTCCCGTCGGCGAACTTCCGCAGCTTGATCTTGGAATTGTAGTACTTCTCGACCTTCCTCTTTTGCGCGGCAAGTCGGGTGAGTGCGTCCGTCCTCCTCTCGTCTATGAGGTCTAACTCGAGCCTGATTGCGTCGTCATTAGCGGCTTCTTCGTACTCCTCGATACGCAAGGTCGGTAGCTTGGTCTCGACGGGTACCACGGCCTCGACGCCGAATGCAAGGGCGAAAGGGGTTTCGCCAGTCGCATTTCGAGCGGTGGTGCGGTACGCCCATAAGACCATGGGGAGCTCGTCGGCCCAAGCCCCCTTCCTTTCCTCCAGCTTCTTTTCAAGTTCTCTTTGATCGTCTTGTTAACTGCCTCGACCTGACCGTTGGCTTGAGGGTGGCGAGGAGAGGAGAAAGTCTTGCTAATGCCCAGTTGTTCGCACATTTCCCGGAGGCGGGCGTTGTCGAATTGTTTCCCGTTGTCGGTTACAATTGACGCGGGGATCCCGAAGCGGCAAATGATGCTTTTCCAAATGAAGCTCGTCGTGTTCGCCTCGGTGATCTTTGCCAGCGGCTCAGCCTCTACCCACTTTGTGAAGTAATCGATGGCCACGATCGCGTGCTTGTATTGCCTCGGGGCCGTAGGTAGCTCGCCGATGAGGTCGATTCCCCACTTCGCGAAGGGTCGCGGCACAATGATTGGACACAATAGGGGCGGTGCTTGACGCGGGATGTGGGCGAATCTTTGGCACTTATCACATTTTTTGGCCCACTCGTGGGAGTCCTTTTTCAAGGTTGGCCAAAAATATCCAAGTCTTAGCAGCTTTAATGCCAAAGATTGTCCGGCGGCGTGGTTTCCGCACAACCCCTCGTGCACCTCGTGGAGCGCCTTCCTCGCCTCGACTTCGGTCAGGCAGCGGAGAAGGGGCATAGAGTAGCCTCTCTTGAACAAGTTGTCCTCCCTCATTGTGTACTTCGGCGCCAAGCTTCTCAGCTTTCTGGCCTCTTCTTTGTCTTCGGGAACGACTCATCGCTTAAGGAATTCCATGAGCGGAGTCATCCATGAGGGAGGCGGAGTCTCGTCAACTACCCCTACGTCGCCCCTCGAGACCTAGGGTCGGGTAAACACTTCGATCGGGACGCTGCCTTCGCCCTCCTCGTCTATCCCAGACGCGAGGCGAGCCAGGGCGTCAGCATCAATGTTCGCCTCTCGAGGAACTTGGACAATCTCGAACCACGACAGGGCCTCTAGATTCTTTTGGGCCTTGGACAAGTATGCGACCATGTTTGGCTCTTTTGCGGCGTAGTCGCCCTTAACCTGGTTCACAATTAACTGCGAGTCGCAGTGGATGCGTAGGTTTTGGGCGCCTAGCCTGTTCGCTAGTTCCAAGCCAACGATCAGAGCCTCGTACTCTGCCTCGTTGTTGGAAGCCTTGAACTCGAACCGCAGGGCGTATCTCAGCTTTTCCCTATCGGGATTTGTGAGCACAACGCCGGCGCCAGCCCCCCGGGCGTTTGACGCGCCATCCACGTGCAAGTCCCAGACTGGCCCTATCGGGTCGTTGGTCCTCTTCTTCGACGACTCGCTGTGGTCGTCCTCCTTGTCTTCCGTGCTCTTACTACTCTCGTCGCCCTCGTCGGTCGGGGGCGTGCTTGTGAATTTGGCGATGAAGTCGGCGAGGGCCTGACCCTTAATGGCGGTTCTCAGCTGGAACTCGATCCCGTACTCGCCCAACTCTTGGGACCATATCGCCATTCGAGAGGAGGTCCCTTTTTGAAGGGCCTTCTCGATGGGATGTCCCGAGCGGACCACAATGGGGTGCGCTTGGAAGTAAGGCCGGAGCTTTCTCGCGCTCATGACGAGGGCGAGGGACAGTCTCTCGATTTCCGGGTATCGCGTTTCAGCATCGAGGAGCGTCTTGCTAACGTAATAGACCGGCCATTGTACCTTGTCTTCTTCGCGTATGAGAACCGCGCTCACAGCCCTATCGGTAACCGCGAGGTAGAGGTATAAGGTTTCGCCATTCTTCGGCTTCGCGAGGAACGGGGGGGGAGGTGAAATAGGCTTTCATATCGTGGAATGCTTCCTCGCACTCCTCCGTCCATACGAACCCGTCGGTCTTCTTCAGCGCCTTGAAGAACGGTTGGCACCTATCAGTGGCTTTGGAAACGAATCGCGTCAGGGCGGCGATCCTTCCCGTCAAGCTTTGAACTTCTTTGACTTTTTGGGGCGACCTCATCTCTAAGATCGCCTTAATCTTCTCAGGATTGGCCTCGATCCCGCGGCGGCTCACCATGTAGCCCAGAAACTTTCCAGACTCGACCCCGAAAGCGCACTTGTTGGGGTTGACCTTCATTTTGTAGCGTCGCAGGATCGTGAACATTTCCCTAAGGTCTCGAACGTGGTTGTGGGCTTTGAGGCTTTTGACAAGCATGTCGTCCACGTAGACCTCCATAGTTTTGCCAATTTGATTGGCGAACATGCGGTTCACCAACCTTTGATACGTCGCTCCCGCGTTTTTGAGACCAAAGGGCATGACCTTGTAACAGTAAAGTCCGCGGTTCGTAACAAAGGTGGTTTTGATCTGATCCGGCTCGTGCATACGGATCTGGTTGTAGCCTGAATAGGCGTCCATGAAGCTCAGCAGCTCGTGGCCCGCCGTGGCGTCCACGAGCTGCTCGATCCTTGGGAGAGGGAAGCTGTCTTTCGGGCAGGCTTTGTTGAGATCTTTGTAGTCGATACAGATCCGCCACTTCCCGTTTGGCTACTTGACCATCACCACATTGGACACCCATTTGGGATGCTCCGCCTCCCTGATGAAGTCGGCGGCGAGAAGTTTGTCAACTTCTTCACCAATGGCCTGGTACCTCTCCCCGCTGAACGCCCGTCGCGGTTGAACGCGCTCGGCCACTCTCTTGTCGTCGTTGAGACGATGAACCATTATTTCGGGGTCAATTCCCGGCATGTCGGCGTGCGTCCACGCGAAGACATCTTTGTGCTCTCGAAGGAAAGCAGCGAGCTTGGTTCGGACTTCAGATGAGAGTTGGGCGCCTACCTTGACTACTTGGTCAGGTTTGGCGTCGTCCAACACGACGGGAACGAGGTCGTCCGGTGTCTCCACCTTTCGACGCTCGACATCGTCCCTTTGGTCTAGCTCTCCGAAGGTGCCTCCCTCCTCTATCTTGCAGGGGAATTTGTCCCCGAGCTGGAAGACGGTGCTTACCATCATTCCATTCCCTTTTCCGTCCACGCCCTGGATGTAGCACATCCTCGCCATTGACTGGTCTCCCAGCATCATGGCGATCCCCTTCTCGGTCGGGAATTTCATCATTAGATGGTACGTGGACGTTATGGCCTTCAACCGATTGAGAGTCGGGCGGCCGACGATGATATTGTATGCCGATGGCTGATCCACGACTAGGAACGACACGATGTGGGTAACCTCGAGCCCCCCGGGGTACCGAAGGTAACCGGGAGGTCGATAGTTCCCTCCGTCATGACCCTCTCCCCGAAGAAGCCGAAGAGCGGGGTCGAGATCGGGGTCGGTCTCATCCCGGATAGCTTCATCCTGTCCAAGACCGACTTGAAGATTATGTCGGCGGAGCTTCCATTGTCGATCAGGATTCTCCGGACGAGGTTGTTGGCGACGGGGGCAGAGAAGACTATCGCGTCGTTGTGTGGATGGAGCACTCGTGCCGCTTCTTGACCGGTGAAGAACATGGATTCGAACGGGGCCGGAGGAGGGGCCTCGTACGTGTGGTTGATGTATTGTGCTAATTTCCCTTGGGAAACTTCGCGCACGTACTTCTTCCTCTGTGTGGCCGAGTCCTCGAACTCCGGGCTGCCCAAGATTGCGCCCACGACGTGAAGTTGCGAGCTCTCCGGTTCTTCGTTTCCCGCGCGGTCCGTGACGGTCACCGTCGCCGGACCTTTCTTTTCTTGCCGCGGGCGGCCTCCGTGCGCCGCGGCCGTCCCGATAGTTCTGAGGACGTATTCTTTCAGTTTCCCATCTTGAATCAGGGCCTCGATCTGACGTTTGAGTTGATAGCATTCGGACGTCAGATGCCCGTGATCTTGATGGTAGTCACAGTACTTACTTTGATCCCTCTTGGCGGGATCCTTCGTGAGAGGGGTTGGGCTCCCCAGCTTATCACGGTGCAGAGCCAAGATTCGCTCCGGCGAAGTGTTCAGAGGAGTGAATGTCGAGAACTTTCGGAAGCTATCGACATGTGGCGGCATCGGCCCAGGGAGGGAGCGGCCGTTAGGGGCCTGGCTTCCCGTATTCCTCCTCGTTCGAGGGTCGGGGCGATCTCCGTCTTGATCGTCACGGCGGCGACTCCCCTGCCCTCCTATCTTTCGGCCATCTCGGCCGTCGAGATAGTCCTCGATTCTCATGTGCGTGCGGGCTCTCGTCATTAGCTCCGCCATGTCCCGCGGGACTTGGCCAACAATAGACTTGAGGAAGTCGCTCGTGCGGACTCCCTCAGTGATTGCCGTGATGGCGTCTCTGTCGTCGAACCCTTCGACCTTGTGAGATTCCTCAGTGAAGCGAGCGAGGTATTGTCTCAGCGTCTCGTCTCTTCCTTGTCGGATAGAGAGGAGGTGGGTCTTTGGTTTCTTTTGCGCCACGAGGGTGGCGAATCGGGCAAGGAACGCCTCTCGTAAGGCCCGGAAAGACGGGATGCTTCCCGGCCTCAAACTTCGGAACCACTCAAACCCCGACCCTGTGAGGGTCAGGCTGAAGGCTTGGCAGAGGGTGGCGTCCGTCTGCCCTTGCATCATCATCCACATCTCATAGTGTTGGACGTGGAAGTGGGGATCCGTACGTCCATCGTAGGGGGGAATGGACGGTAACTTGAAGTTTCCCACGCGTGGTTGCGCGAGGACTTGTGCGGCGAAGGGAGAGTATGATTCCTCGATCCCTCCGTACGGCCTTTGCCTCCTTGACTCCCTCATTTCGATGATTTGATTTTGGAGGCTCTGAATCATCGTGACCATGTCAAGCCCGTTAGCGGGGCCGACCGTCGGGGCCACAGGAGTCACCGGTTGGCGTTCGTTGGACGCTTGGTCCACGACATTGGCCTAAGGCCGACCGAGAGTTGCGGCGGGGAGCGCGTCCCTTCGAGAGTTTAGCCTTTGGCGGAGATCCTCCCCTCGGGAGTTTCTTTGCGTCGTCAAGCGCTCTCTAAGGTCCACGCTTGGCGCGGGGCGAGGCGAGGTCGCCCTTGGTCGAACCGTCCGGCGAGCACTTCGGCTATCGGCCCCGTCATCTACCAGAGTCGCTCTCTCCTCGGCGAGGGGCCATGTCCGGCCGCCTCTTGAAACCGAGGGGGCAAGTCCCTGGGAATGTGACCGCGCCTGCTGTCGCGCCAGGTACGACGGCCCGGCCAAAGCGTCGTTAGACCTCTCGGGCCGCGAAGGGGCAAGGCTGGGCGTTGCCTCATTGGTCCTCGACTCCCCTACATATTCGGGGTCGGAGTCGTCTTGGGCGGACCTATCCTCAATGTCATAGCCGAGGAGATTGGCTATGAGCGTACCGTCGACGCCGGGACGGTCAAGGAGCTCCGCAAGCCGCCGGGCCGTGTCCTCTCGGAGCTCGGCCTCGGGGTCATTCATCGGGTCTTGGGGCTGGCTCTCGCTATCGCGAGGTTGCCCTTCAAGATGATGTGCGAGGCGTCGAAGGCCGTACCTCGAGCTCGTCGCTCGGGTACCCGCGGAGGTGGTGGGAATGTGACTCATCTCTCGGGAGTCGTGAGAACAAAGGGAGAAAACTGGTAGAGGGAATGCGTCGTCAAGGTCGAGAGATCCCCTCCTTCTAGCGCCAAAATGTTGTCGCAGTTTTTCGGACAACGATTTAGGAATCGCAGACGGTCGGACCGAAGGCCGGACCAAGTGGTCTCGTCTCGACTCGAGCGTGTCGGACTTGATATCCCAAGTCGTCCCTTAGCTGTCTGTGGTATCTGTCTCGTCCAGGCACCTGAAAAGCAAGCAGAAAAGGTGTGAACTACAAAGGGGAAACAGAGGGGTTGCCTCTGTTTACCTCTCCGACGCTCAACATTAGTAGGATTGAGGTGGTTTGTAGAAGGTTTAGTGTTTAGGGGTCGACACTTGAGAGAAACGAGCGAGGTACGAGTTCGACAGCGTTTCAGTACTCAAATTCGGATTACCTGGGTCAAGGGAGAGACCCTTATATTTATAGGCGGCCAAGGGGTGTTTGGGGAACCCCTTGGCCGAGCGCCGGCCTTGGAGAGCCGGCCTTGGCGAGCGCCGGCCTTGGAGAGCCGGCCTTGGACGAGCGCCGGCCTTGGAGAGCCGGCCTTGGACGAGAGCCGGCCTTGGAGAGCCGGCCTTGGACGAGCGCCGGCCTTGGAGAGCCGGCCTTGGCGAGTGCCGGCCGGCCTTGGAGAGCCGGCCCTGGCGAGCGCCGGCCTTGGAGAGCCGGCCTTGGACGAGCGCCGGCCTTGGAGAGCCGGCCTTGGCGAGCGCCGGCCCTGGACGAGCGCCTTGGACGAGCGCCGGCCTTGGAGCGCCGGCCTTGGAGTGCCGGCCCTGGACGAGCGCCGGCCTTGGAGAGCCGGCCTTGGCGAGCGCCGGCCCTGGATGAGCGCCGGCCTTGGAGAGCCGGCCTTGGCGAGCGCCGGCCTTGGAGAGCCGGCCTTGGCTGAGAGCCGGCCTTGGATGAGCGCCGGCCTCAGGACGGCCGCCAGCGTGGCCGTCGTCGATCTACCGGGCCGAGACGGACCGGTAACAACAGCTGTTGAAAAGAACTTATGGATCCTTCCTACAGACGGGAAAACCAATCTAGGGCACTTCCTGATAGATTTTCGGCGAATAGCTGGCAAAACCCTGCTTCTCGCTCGTTATCTCGCAGACATGCTCGCCCCATCGCGATGCGAAATGCTGTTACGTAGGTTTTTGGGTTGGATGTACCGGAGTACTTGGGGAGCCTGACCTTCCCGGTGTCCCCAACTCTGACTTGGGTAATGCATGGAGCAAAAGGAGTTCGACCGGTGTCTGCCACCAACCGGTCGATCTCGGGGGCCGAACTCGTGGCATAGTGCATTCGGGAATCGACGGCCCGGAACTTCTCCTCCACCATCTGGCGGAAGGCATTGAACGCGGGGTGATCGTCCCTCGGGGTTCCTTCGGCGAACTGCTCTCCCCCAGTTCGGATTTCTCCTCTCTGAGGGTTTCCTTCGGCGAACTGTTCTCCCTCAGTTCGGATTTCTCCTCTCTGGGGGTTTCTTTCATTCGGGCGAACTACCGGCTCGAAATGATTCGGTTCCTCAGGAACTCCTCCCTCGCGGGGGAGGTTGATGACTTGGGGAACATATCTAGAAGGAGGGCCTCCTGGAGGTGGGGGCGGCAGGTCGCCTTGAGTTGGTCGAGCTCGCCAAACACTGGCTTCGACCTGCCCATCAAAATGACCCATTCCGACCGTATTGCTAGGGCCGGCCATGTCGGGCGACATGTGGATCCCAGAGAAGCTTAACCGCCTCCCGGGCGGGGCGAACCTTCGTCCGTTTACGGTAGGCGGATCGGTCGAACTCAGCAGGATAGCTCGCTCAGCGTCGAGCTGCTCTTGAAGCGAAGATTGTGCAGCTGTCAAGCTATCGAGCTGGGATCGGGTTGATCTATGGAATTTGGCGGTGGTTTCAACGAGTTTTTGCAGAAGAGCCAGTGTCTCTGGATCAGCTCCAGAGATCAGGATCTCGTGCTCGTTGTTAGAAGACATTCTTTCAGATCCGATCTGTGTTCTTCAGCGTTAGGTTTCTGATAAGCTTCCCACAGACGGCGCCAAATTGTTGAGCCGATTTCTCGTTCCAACAATCTATACCAGATTATCTCGAGTTATCTCGTATATTTATTTATATAAATAGAGGGTCTCAGAATCCGTTTATGAAGACTGAACTAGAATCCGAAAGAAATTAGTAAACGATATGAATAAGAATATAAATTGGGCGAAAGTATGTTCCTTTTTATTGATAACTGAATAATATTCTACTAGAACAATAATATTCGAATGGAAATGAATGGAAAATAAGGTTCAGAAGACAAAATCGCAATCTCTCTCCAAAAAAATCCCCTCTTCTGAACGAGGATGGAATGAGCTTTTATAGCCACTTCGCTGATTTTCCTTCGTCTTCAGATCGACGCACGTGTACGTGCAGAATTGGTCTTCGATCCTTTATTCTTGCGCTCATCTCCACTCTTCTAGGCGATTTGACCGTTTCTTTGATGACTTAGAACTTCAAATTCCTTGGTGGGACCGTCTAGAAACGTCTATGGGCCCGGGTCGGGTCTGATTTCCATTCGAAATAATGTCTTGGGCCATTCTGGGTTTATTAGGCCGAACTGGGCTTTTGGGCCGATCTGACGATTATCTCTTTTTGGGCCGAGCTCGCTGTGGGCCTTGTCGATCTGATTCGCTAGATAGAGGGGGGAGATATTTACTCCCACAGTATTCACAGAACTTGTTTCGGTTTCGCTTCGCGGGATCCTTTGTGAGTGGAGCGGGGCTTCCTAACTCGTCGCGGTGCAAAGCTAGGATCCGCTCTCGCGAAGTGTTCAGAGGGGTAAACGACGAGAACTTTCGGAAGCTATCGACGTGTGGGGGTCTAGGCCCAGGGAGGGAGTGAACGTTAGGGACCTGGCCTCCCTTGTTCCTCTTCTTTCGAGGGTCGGGACGATCTTCGCCTTGATTGTCGCGGCGGCGACCGCTTTGCCCCTCCAACTTTCGGCCGTCTCGGCTGTCTCGGCCGTCTCGGTAGTCCTCGATTCCCATGTAGGTGCGGGCTCTTGACATTAGCTCCACCATGTCCCGCAGGACCTTTCCAACAATAGATTTGAGGAAGTCGCTCGTGCGAGCTCCCTCGGTGATTTCCGTGATGGCGTCCTTGTCGTCGAACCCTTCAACCTTGTGAGACTCCTCAGTGAAGCGAGCGAGGTATTGTCTCAGGGTCTCGTCTCTCCCCTGTCGGATAGATAGGAGGTAGGTCTATGGCTTCTTTTGCGCCACGAAAGTGGCGAAACGAGCAAGGAAGTCTTCTCGCAAAGCCCGGAAGGACAAAATGCTCCCTGGTCTTAGACTCCGAAACCATTCAAATCCCGATCCTGTGAGAGTCAGGCTGAATGCTTGACACAGGGTGGCGTCTGTCTATCCCTGCATCGTCATCCACGTCTCGTAGTGTTGGATGTGGAAGTTCGGGTCCGTCTATCCATCATAGGGGGGGATGGACGGCAGCTTGAAATTCCCCACGCCAGGCTGCGCGAGGATTTGAGCGGTGAAGGGAGAGTATGACTCCTCGATCCCTCCATAAGGCCTTTGCCTCCCTGATTCCCTCATCTCGATGATTTGATTTTGGAGGCTTTGAATCATTGTCACCATGTCGAGCCCGTTAGCAGGGCTGACAGCCGGGATCGCGGGAGTCGCCTGTTGGCGCTCGTTGGACGCTTGGTCCCCGGCATTACCCTGGGGTCGGCCAAGAGTTGTGGCGGGGAGCGCGTCCCTCCGAGAGTTGAGCCTTTGGCGGAGATCCTCCCCTCGGAAGTTTCTTTGCGCCGTCAAGCGCTCTCTAAGGGTTCGCACTCGGCCCTTGGCGGGACGAGGTCGCCCTTGGCCGGACCGTCCAGCGGGCGCTACGGCTATCGGCCCCATCGTCCCCCAAGGTCGCTCTCTCCCCGGCGAGGGGCCGTGTCCGGCCGCCTCTTGAAACCGAGGGGGCGAGTCCTCGGGAGTGTGACCGTGCCTGCTGTCGCGCCGGGTGCGTTGATCCGGCCAAGTCGTCGTTCGTCCTCTCGGACCGTGACGGGGCGAGGCTTGGCATTGCCTCGTCGGTTCTTGACTCCCCCAAATAGTCGGGGTCGGAGTCGCCTTGGGCGGACCTATCCTCGACGTCGTAGCCGAGGAGGTTGGCGATGAGTGTGCCGTTGATGCCTGGACGGTCTTCGAGCCGTGTCCTCTCGGAGCGCGGCCTTGGGGTCATTCGCCGAGTCTCGGGGCTGGCTCTCGTTGTGACGAGGTTGCCCACCCAGACGGTGCGCGAGGCTTCGATGGCCGTACCTCGAGCTCGTCGCTCGAGTGCCTGCGGCGGCGGCGGGAACTTGACTCATCTCTCGAGAGTCGTAGACGTAGTAAGAGTGAGGATTGGAAGGGAGAGCGTTGCCAAGGTCGGTTCGACCCCTCCTTCTAGCACCAAAATGTTGTCGCTCGTTTTCGGACAACGATTTAGGAGCCCCAAACGGTTCGACCCAAGGCCGGACCAAGTGGTCGCGTTCGGGCTCGAGCGTGTCGGACTCGGTATCCCGAGTCTTCCCTTAGCTGTGGATGATATTTGCCTCGTCCGTCGTTGATCCTGCAAGAGAAGGAAACGATGAACTACAAAGGGGAAACAGAGGGGGTGCCTCTATTTACCTCTTCGACGCTCAACATTAGTAGGATTGAGGTTGAGTATAGAGGTTTTAGAGGGTGAGAGGCCAAAGATGAGCGAAACGAGTGAAGTACGAGTTCGACAGCGTTTCGGGACTCAAAATTCGATTACCTTTGGGAGAGGGCGGACCTCTCTATTTATAGGCGACCAAGGGGTGTTTTGGGCAACCCCTTGGCCGAGTGAGCCTTTGGGTCGGCCATTGGCCGAGTGAACTTTTTGGAAGGTTCACTCGGCCATTGGCCGAGTGAAGTGCTTGGCCGGCTGAAGGTTCACTCGGCCATTGGCCGAGTGAACTGCCTGGGAGATTCACTCGACCATTGGCCGAGTGAATTGCATGGCCGGCTGAAGGTTCACTCGGCCATTGGCCGAGTGAACTGCATGGCCGGCTGAAGGTTCACTCGACCATTGGCCGAGTGAACTGCCTGGGAGGTTCACTCGGCCATTGGCTGAGTGAACTGCATGGCCGGCTGAAGGTTCACTCGGCCATTGGCCGAGTGAAGGGGCTGAACCTTCGGCCGGCCATTGGCCAGCTAACCCTTGGGCCGGCCATTGGCCGGCTGAGCATTTGGCCGGCCCTTGGTCGGCCGTAGGTTTGGGCCGGCGAATGGTTGAGTCAACCTTGGGCCGGCCATTGGTTTGGGCCTGCCAATGGCCGAGGCAAGGTTTCGCCATCCGAGGCCTCGCGCTGGTCGCGTGGGTCGAAGTGACGCCTTTGTCCTCGTCGGTCCGAGACGGGCCGACAACAGAGGAAATCTTTCAATCGCAACACACTCAAATCAGTCATGACCGGAATCTGGAGACCCAAGGGAAAGCTCGAGATCAGTGACCACGATGGGGGAGGCTTCTGCTTCAAGTTTGAATTAGAGTCGGACAAGAAACGAGTCTGTGAGTTCGGTCTCTGGTCTTTTGACAAATCACTGATGGTTTTGAGTGACCCGGAGCTGAAAGAAGAAGAAGGAGGAGAGTTCAGATTTGTGGATTTTTGGGTTCAAATGCACGGAATCCCGCTGAGGAACCGATCGGCTAAAATGGGTGAACTGCTGGGTAAAAGAATTGGACGAGTGATAAAGATTGACAAAGACAAGGAAAACAGGATAAGAGATGAGTTTATACGAGCTCGTTTGGCGACCGATATTGGGAAGCCGCTGGTCAAAGGGATCCACGTTATGCTCGGAGTGGAGAAGACGTGGGTGACGTTTAAACTTGAGGAACTCCCTGATTTCTGCTATACATGCGGAAACCTTGGACATGGGATTTCTGAATGCCAAAAAAATGAGGATTCTACAGGCGAGACCGGGAAAATGAGGTTCGGGGCATGGCTTCGTGGGGAAGCCCCAAACAGAACCGCTGGTGGGATCAGAAGCTTCAAAGGCGTTGGTGCGACGACGGAGAAGGGATGGGCAGGCCCGGAGAACCCTACGATAAAAGCTTCGTCTCCGACTCCGCCAGCCGAGATGGCTAAGGAAAAATGCACTCCCCCGATGGCGAAGGATTCAGAGACCCCTTCTATGGCGGAGATGGACATCGACGGGGGAAAAGCTAATTGCCCCAAGGCCTCATCCTCTGCCGTGGATGAGGGCCTTACTCCGAGAGCGGGGATGAGAGAGGAGGTCTCGGTCCCAAGAGAGATCCCGATGAAGGGAAAGGGAACCACCCTACCCCGGCGAAGAAGAATCCGGTCCGACGAGAAGACTTCTCCGGCGCTGAAGTCGCAGCCGGTGAGGTCGGAGATAAACCTGGGGGAGGAGAACTCCCCGGAGATAAGCGTAGGTGGGGTGGCGAGTGTTGTCAATGGTGCCCACAAGAAGAGTAGTAGTGTCTATTTATATACATTTGATGTAATATAGTCTCACGAAGACTCTTGCTTGTAATTGCTTATTCATTAATAAAAGTTGAAACGTTCATTCATTCTTCCTTGTCTGAAGCTTTATGATAAAAACCTTAGTCTTTAGTCCATAAACAAACCTAACAACATATGAAGAGACAAATGTAGATTTGCATGAACAAACTCTTCATGGTTTGCTTAAAACATTATATTCGCAATCTAAGGATCAAAGGACTATTGATCTCAGTACGATTGTTAGGAGAATCTATGATGTCTGGTTATGGGATATTGAGAGTTTTAGACTCTATAGTTCTTCTAGGTATCTTCTGAACGTACTGAATTGACCAGTGCACTTCTAGAGATAGAATAAGAACAAAGCATTTAACCTCTTATGTCTCGAAGTCACTACGTATGAATTGCATCATGCTTACCTCAGTCCTGAAATGAGACATGTCATTTCATAGCTTACGTATTCTCATTTGAGAAAGTCAGAGTTAGGATTCACTATGTGATTCTGAACATGACCTATTGGTGAAATACTAATTTATGAAGATGTCATGAGTAACTTTGTGAAGTTCTCATATATATGGAATTCTTGTACAAGATTGCTGAAATGCAATGTATATCACCTCATGCTTTGTTCCTTGGAATGTGAATAAATGAACTGGCCAGTGTCCAAATTGAGTCATGACTCTTTTGGATGAATCAATGTGACTTGTTAGCTCCTGGTCAATACATTGTTTCTAACTTATTCACAAGCGACAAAGGAGTTGAGGAAATAAAAGCTAGAAGGGTAAACTGGTAATTTTGTAAATCCCGACTAGCTGATAATATTCATGAAGGGTAAACATAGATAATATTCAGTGGATTCACTCATCACAATTAAGTTGACATTGTCATATGATGACATATATCACTCTGCCAAGTTAAGGAATTTTGGCCTTGAGGATTAATTTCGTTTCATGGAATTTTACTTGAAAATTCTTAATGGGCTTTTCTTATGTTGTCACGAACAAAGAAAGAAAAATCTAGAAGCACCTTCTAGAAGGGCTGCACGTCCAACATAGCAAAAGAGAGACTAATTTTGTGCATTAATGTATGAAGATACTTGCCAAAAGAAAAAGAGGAAACAAATTTCCTCTAGAAGGAAAGTGAGGTGGGCGGCCAATACAAGGCAAGGGAGAAGCAAACAAAAGACTAAACAAATCCAAGGTGTCATGAAGACTCCTTGGCCGTGTGACATAAGAGGGAATAAGGGCAATATTTGCTCCTGAATATGTGATATTCTATAGAAGAGGAAACTACCTTGTTGAAGATAATCCATCTCCTATAAATAGGTCCTTCATTCTCATTATTTCTCATCCCACATAAGTTAGAGATTGAGAGCTTCTCTCTCTAGACATTGTGGCCGCCCAACTCTCTCTCTCTCTCTAGTTATTTTTCGTTTTTGTTTTGGCACCTAGGTCCACATTTGACCTAGTGTTTTAGCTCTTCGACTCTTAGACTTGTTCTTGAGTCGTCGTGTTTAAAAGTGCTCATACACTTATTCCTTCTAATCTCGAGTGATTCATGTGATAGAAAGTTTCGTGGTTACTCGAGTTCCCGAAGAGCGAAGAAAGATGTGATGCGTGGGGAGACGAACGTTTCAACCTTCATAAGGCTTCTCAACGTTCAAGCTTCACAAAGGTTAGTAAATGAGTAATGCTTTTAATAGTTTTAAATGAATATGTACTTGCTCTTTGTCTAGGTTAGTAAAATCGTTTTACTTGTTTAAAAGAAAATTTTTAAATTCCGCCGCTTGCTCGAAGCGTTATATCTTTTCTTAACCCTAGATCAATTCCAACAAATGCTATCAGAGCTATGGACAAAGATATGCGTGTATATGTAATTAAAACTATGAGCTTGAAAATCGTTTTCGAAAGTTTACTAATTTTGTGACAAGTTAGAATTGTTTTCTTAGATTTTTTTTTATTATTTATTGCTCATGCCTTTAAATTAAAAATCATGTAGATTTTTTATGACTTTAGGATGTTATTAAAACACATTAGAATCAGTTCTAAAAGTTTTTAATTTTTTTTATAATGAAAAACGTGTTTTTAAAGTTTGTGAAATTTCGAGTAATTTTGTGACTAGTGATATTGTCTTGCTAGTTTCGTTTATTTACTCGTTTCGTTTTATGATTGTTGTTATTACCACGTTAATAAAATACATATAAAAGCTTTAACAACTTCCTGAAACGTTCCGTTACACTCGATTCTTTTTCGCACTCAAATCCGAACTTTAATTATTTCCAGTTTTCTTCGAGCTCGAGAAAATCTACAGTAAACGTGGCATAACTCTCAGCTCAGAATTCCAAATTTATTTATTCTTGAATCAAATTAAAGGTATGTTTTCCATCTTTCCAATGGAATTGGTTTTAGGTCAAAAGGATATTGGAGCCACAATTTATGACGATTTTACTTTGAGGTGCGCGACTATTCCGAAAGTCCCAGTTTTTTAGAATTCCGGATTTTCAACCCCACTACCATGAGTTATAGAAACTCTAATGAGAAAATTTCCTTATGCAAAATTGTTTTTTTTGTAAGATAATAAACATAATGTGAAAGATTAAAATGTTTTGACTTTTGAAAGTTTAATTGAAATTGAATTTTTACAAACCTAGTTTGAATTTTGAAAAACCGTTTTCGCTTTCAAACTTGAAAATATTTTGTCATCCAAATCAAATAAGTTTTCAAAACTATATCTATATCACATATGTTCAAAATCTATATGCTCTTGAAAATTTGAGTGGGAGGTCTCCTCGTAGACGAGTCGAAAAATTAAAGATGTGTAATCTCCAAACTTTCAAGTGTTCGAGTGAGTTGAAGTTCACACTTCTCTCATGCACTTTCCCGAATAGAAAATAGGAAAATGTTAGAGTATGTACCTTGTGCCTTTATGCACTAACACTGCTCTTCCTTGAACATGAAGATCTAGGATTCCTTTCTAGAAGTCCACTCTATCGCTCTATAACTAGGAAATTTGTTTCCGAACTTATAAGAGACGATGTAAAAACTAAGTGGGAGGGTTATACTTGTTGTTTGTAACCCACGATCCCCAAAACTAATGAAAAAAGCAATTAAACGTTAGACTAAAAGTCACTCTTGTGGCCCTCTCTTCAATGAGAGTACTCTATGGCATTTTTGTTTCGATCATTGCTCAATGAGCTACGTCCGAGAGTGAGACGATGAAGACAAGGCCTCCTCTTGGGGGATTGTATTTTTTTTTTCAAAGTTGACCTTTTAGACTAAGTGGTTGGTTGCACACTTAGACTCAATCCCTAGTAATACTCTCTCGAGGCTCTGCGAAAGGATGTGAGTGATCAAACCAATTTAAAAGGTGGCTAGTCAAAATTGGTTTATTGACATCTTGGCTAAGCATTAATGATGTGTCATTTACTTATAAAAGGAGATTTTTTGTGGCCTTCTCTTGAGGGAGTAGATTGTCATTTCGTTTATAATACCTTTGGATTTTATCAAATCTTAAAAACTTAAATCCTAAACCAAAGACTAATCATAAACTTGTTTCAACTCTTATACGTAAAATGTCTCTCAACCCTCTCTCAACCATTCTTTCCTCGAATAAACTCGAAGGCAAAAATTACGTCGACGTGAAACGTAACCTCGACATAGTCCTTAATGTCGACATGCACAAATGGGTACTCACCACCCACTGTCCTCAAACGAATGATGATTCGACACAAGAGGAAAAAGACGCCTTGGCGGCCTGGCTCCGATCTGATGAGATTACGAGGTGCTATATTTTAGCATCTATGAACAATGTGTTGCAACAACAACATCGTGGCATCGAGACTGCCGCCGATATGCTCTACAATCTCCATGAGATGTTTGGAGGGCAAGGACGTCAAGCAAGGTAACAAGCGGTCTGACAGTTTATGAACTGTCGCATGAAGGCGGGAACTCCTGTTAGAGATCATATGATGCTGATCATTAGCTATCTAAAAGAGATGGAGATCCTTGGATCTGAGATTGATGGGGAGACTAAAATAGACATGATCTTGGAAACTCTCCCCGAGTCTTTTGATACCTTCAAGCTGAACTACTCCATGAACAAGCTAGAGTACACTGTTACCGAGCTTATGAAGGAGCTTCACACCGCTGAGGGACTCACTAAGAAAAAGAGGACTCAAGGTGAGGTACATGGTACTGCCTCCACATCTGGATCTTAGAAGAGACCGCGGAAGGCCGAGAAGAAGAACCAACCTAAGGTTCAAAAGAAGAAGAAGATGCCAAAGGCTCCTAAGGTGGACAAGTCTAACGACAAGTGCCACCACTGCAATAAGCCTAGTCACTGGCGTAGGAACTGTCCTGCCTACCTCAAAACTAAGGAAAAATGTATTGTACTTGTTACCGAAGCTTGCTTAGTAGCTGATAATGTATCATCGTGGATTATTGACTCCACTGCTACTAACCATATTTGCTGATCCTTGACTGGTTTTAGGAAAAGCAAAAGCTTAGAGGATGGCGACTTCTGCTTAAAGTGGGGTGATGGGAGCGTAGTGTGTGCGAAGGCTGTGGGATCCATGACGCTGTCTTTTGAAGACCACGCTTTAAATTTGAATAATGTTTATTATGTTCCTTCCTTTGGGAAAAACCTAATATCTGTTGCTCAACTTTTCGAGCAATATTATTGTTTAAAGTTTATAAAGTATGGAATTCGTATTTCTTTTTCAAATTCTTTTGTCACTGATGTGTGTATAAAGAATGGTCTTTTTACATTTATCCCAGTCAACCTTCTCTTTTAGACACAGAATTAGATATAGATCTAGTTAGGGAGCCAAAAAGGATCAAACTTTCTGATCCTTCCGATCTAACAAACTCAACATATCTCTGGCACTTAAGACTTGGTCCTATCAGTCTAGACAGGATTAAGAGACTTGTGAGGGACGGTCCACTCCAAGCCTCTGCAATAGGTTCACTACCTACTTGTGAATCTTGCATAGAAGGAAAAATGACTAAGCGACCTTTCTCCAAAAAGGGTTGAAGAGCCACTGAGTTGATGGAACTAGTACATTCTGATGTATGTGGTCCGCTCAGTCAACAGGCACGTGGAGGATTCGAATACTTCGTTACCTTCACTGATGAATACTCAAGATACGGTTTTGTCTATTTGCTCAAACACAAATCCGAGACATTTAACGTATTTAAGGTCTTTAGGGCTTTAGTGGAAAAGCAAACTGGCAAAGTGATCAAAACCCTTCGATCCGATCGAGATGGTGAGTATATGTCTGGAGAGTTCGATGACATTCTTAAAGAAGAAGGTATCTGTCACGCCCCGGGAAAATGGGGTGTGATTAGAATATAATCAAACAGTAATAAACTTTATATGACTAACCCACGGTGCATACTCAGTTGATTACTTTACAAATCCAAAGAAAGAAGAAAGAAAATGAAAATAAAACAATCCTTCAACACATGATAGTCTATCCAGCGAAAATCTTCAAACTCTCGACCACACTTAACCCCGAGATCATCCTAACCCTTCTCATTCTCACATCCTGATTATTAGAAAAATTTGAAGAAAATAGGGATGAGCCTGAGGCCCGTAGGTACTATAGTAATGGTTTGATTTTTAAAAAGATTTTCGAAAATAATACTTACTTTATAATAATAATATTCTTGTCACGTGTAAATCACCATACACGTACAAGTATACCTTGCATAAATATAAATTGCAGAAATGTAAATGACATAAATTTAAATTGTGTCTCTAGATACATCTAAACGTGTACTATCTCTTGAGCCGCCCTGCCAACTTAACCCGTGGCAGTCCTCTGATCAGAGCAAGGTGCACTCTCTGCACCGTAAAGATGTGTGTGTGAAACCGGCTTATCCAGGATATACGAAAATTTTCTTTCGTAAATACGGGATATATGTATAATATAAAAAATATTCTCAATTTCATAATCGGATATTCCGATTTGAAATTCCGCCACATTTTTAAAACGATTCTAGGTTTCGTGGCACGTTCACAAACATTTTCATTTCGAAAATAATATATACTTGAGGCCAAACCATAAAATCAGGAAAGAAGGGTTATAATAACCTACCTCGAAATTAAGCGTCTATGTCGCTCGTCCACGAGACGTTCGTTCGCTCTGTGAACCCGAACGTTCACTAAAACCGAGAATCCAGACGTTCACTTATACCGTGAACCCTTTAAATGACTTTCAGTCTCGAGTCCTATCACGATAATCAAACCCATTCTGAATAAGAATTCTACGAGTAATCCACAGTACTCAAACTCAAACTTACGATTTAATAATCGTAGGACCCAAAGGCATTTGTATTGAACGGCGAACATATGTGTTGCGCCGGGTTAGGCCAGCGGCTTTTGGGTTCGTGCTATAGAGCGACCGAACATATATGTTGCGCCGGGTTAGGCCAGCGGCTTTTGGGTTCGTGCTATAGAGCGACCAAACATATGTGTGACATAGGGAGTAGCCCTGCCACCTTTACCTGTGCCTTTACGCGACTTATGGCACGCCGGGTTTGGCCGACGATTTTACTCAAACCCCGTGTGTTTCGTGCCATTGGCGACCGAATGTGTATGGCTCAAATTTGGCTGTTTTAGGGTTTGAGGCAGCGCCTTTACGCGACTTACATGCGTCTGGGTGACGACTTTCACCTTCGCCTTTACGCGTCTTACGGCACGCCGGGAAGGCCGACGGTTTACCCGAACCCGTATGCACGAAGGACCGTCGGGGTCCGAGCTTCTTAAGTCTGTATCCCCATGGGGAATTTAACCTGGATGAAAGGGGTACGCCGGGAAGGCTGACGGTTTACTTGAACCCGTACGCACGAAGGGTCGTCGGGGTCCAAGCTTCTTAAGCCTGTATCCCCGTGTGTTTGCGGGGGACTTAAGCCTGTATTTGGAGATTTTCTTAAGTCTCTCTTCCCGTGTGTGTGCGGGAGACTTAAGCGTGTATCTGGAGTCCTTACTTAGTGCCGATTGGCGACCGAAGGGGCGTCGAGTTAGGTCTGTTGGAATGGATCTAGGGTTTAAGAAAAAGTTTAACGCTTCGTTAAGCGGCGGAATTTTAAAAAATTTCTTTTCAAGTAAAAACGGTTTTTACTAACCTAGACAAAGAGAAAGTACATATAAATAAAAACTATAATGAGCATAGAAGTTTACTAACCTTTCTTGAAGCTTGAACTTTGAGAAGCTTTTGGAAAGTTTGCAACGCTCATCTCCTCGCAGCACGTCTCTCTTTCTTTCCTCGGCAACTTGAGCAACCACGATGGTTTCTATCACTAAAACACTCGAAATAAAAGGAATCGGTTAGTGGGCACTTTTAAACACTACGACTTAAGAACGAGTCTTGAAGTCGCAGAGCTAAACTCTAGGTCAAATGAGGACCTAGGTGCCAAAACAATGAAACGAAATTGACTAGAGAGAGAGAGGAGAGGGGCGGCCACAAGTTCTAGAGAGAGAGGCTCTCAATCTCTAACTTATGTGGAATGAATCAAATGAGAGGAATGAGGGCTCTATTTATAGGAGAGGTTTTACCTTCAAAAGGTAGTTTCCTCTTCTCTATTGAATATCACATATTCATGAGCAAATCCCTTGTTTCCCTTTTCATTTTGGGCGTGTAACATATTCCTCATGCCCCATGGATTTGTTTCCTCATTTGTTCTCTCTTGCTTGGTGGCCGAAATTAGCTTTCCTTCTAAAGGAAATTTGTTTCCTCTTTTTCTTTTGGAAAGTATCTTCATACATCAATGCACAAAATAATTTCCTCTTTCTCTCTATGGTATGCACCAAATTTTGAGCCTAGAACATGCTTCTAGATGTTTCTTTATTTGTTCATGACAAAATAAGAAAAGCCCATTAACAATTTTCACATAAAATTCCATGAAATGAAATTAATCATCAAAGCCCAAATTCTTTAACTTGGCCGTGTGGTTTTAACTTCATTTGTCATCATATGACAATGTCAAAAAATTTATTGACATTCATTTCGTCCTATGAGCGGATCCACAGAATATTATCAGTGTTTACCCTTCATGAATATCATCAGCTAGTCGGGATTTACAAAATTACCATTTTACCCTTCTAGCTGTTATTTCCTCAACTCCTTTTATAAGTAAAACAGTTTTTACTAACCTAGACAAAGAGCAAGTACATATAAATAAAACTATTATGAGCATAGAAGTTTACTAACCTTGTTAGACGCTTGAACGTTGAGAAGCTTTTGGAAAAAGGTTGCAACGTTCGTCTCCCCTCGCAGCACGCCTCTCTTCCTTCCTCGGCAACTCGAGCAACCACGAAAGTTTCTATCACTAAATCACTCGAGAAAAAAGGAATTAGTGTGTGGGCACTTTTAAACACTACGACTTTAGAATGAGTCTTGAAGTCGCAGAGCTAAACACTAGGTCAAATGAGGACCTAGGTGCCAAAACAATAAAACGAAATTGAATAGAGAGAGAGAGAGAGGATCGGCCAAGCTAGAGAGAGAAGCTCTCAAATCTCTAGAACTTGGGATCAATGAAAAGTGAAGAATGGGGCTCCTATTTATAGGAGAGGTCTCACTTTCAATAAGGTAGTTTCCTCTTCTATAGAATATCACATATTCATGAGCCAATTAACCTTTTCCTTCATAGAGGTGCACGGCCAAGACTTATCAAGTAAGTCCTTGGATTTGTTTCCTCTTTTGTTTGCTTCTCCCTTGACTCCTCTTGGCCGATTCTTTTTGTTCCTCTTAGAGGAAATTTGTTTCCTCTTTTTCTTTTGGCAAGTATCTTGATACATTTATGCACAAAATATTCTCTCTTTCTTTGGGTATGTTCGGCGCCTATGGCCTTCTAGAAAGGGCTTCTAGAAGCTTTTCCATTTGTTCATGACAACATGAAAAAGGCCCATTAAAAATTTTCAATAAAATTCTTATGAAATGAAATTAATTCACAAGGCCCAATGATCAAGTCATGGCCGAGTATTATTGAGTCATCAAATGAGCATGTCAAAAAGTTTATTGACATTCATTTCATCCTATGTCTCAAAAGACAAAAATACCCTTTTGACAATTTTCGTTCTTGTTTTGACTTAGCTTCCAGTTTAACTATTCCTACTCGATGTGATTCATGGTAGTGAACTCATGGATCCAAATAAACAAAGCTTGAGCTAAATACTTGGACTCAAAAGTTCACAAACCTTTTTCCAAGTTTAGCTTAATGTCAACTGACTCCACTAAAGAGTTGACACTGAAAATCTCTCGGTTCAAATGAATTTATTTTCTACTCAAGAATTCAACCTAATTATAATGAGCGGATCCACAGAATATTATCAGTGTTTACCCTTCATGAATATCATCAGCTAGTCGGGATTTACGAAATTACCATTTTACCCTTCTAGCTGTTATTTCCTCAACTCCTTTGTCGCTTGTGAATAAGTTAGAAACAATGTATTGACGAGGAGCTAACAAGTCACATTGTTTCATCCAAAAGAGTCAGGACTCAATTTGGACACTGGCCAGTTCATTTATTCACACTCCAAGGAATAAAGCATGAGGTGATATACATTGCATTTCAGCAATCTTGTACATGAATTCCATATCTATGAGAACTTCACAAAGTTACTCATGACATTCTCACAACTTAGTATTTCACCAATAGGCCTTGTTCGGAATCACATAGTGAGTCCGAACTCTGACTTTCTCAAATGAGAATACGTAAGGTGTGAAATGGCATGTCTCATTTCAGGATTAAGGTAAGCACGATGCAATTCATACGTAGTGACTTCGAGACATAAGAGGTTAAATGGTTTGTTCTTATCTTGTCTCTAGAAGTGCACTGGTCAATTCAGTACCTTCAGAAGATACCTAGAAAAACTATAGAGTCTCCAACTCACAATGCCTCATAACCAGACATCATAGATTCTTCTAACAATCATACTGAGGTCAATAGTCCTTTGACCCTTAGATTGTGAATATATCGTTTTAAGCAAACTACGAAGAGTTTGTTCAAGCAAATCTACATTTGTCTCTTCGTAAGTTGTTTAGTTTGTTTATGGACTAAAAGACTAAGTTTTTATCATAAAGCTTCAGACAAGGAAGATTGAATGAACGTTTCAACTTTTATTAATAAATAAGCAGTTACAAGCAATAGTCTTCGTAAGACTTTATTACATCAAATGTACATAAATACACACTACAACTCTTCTTGTGGGCACCATTGATAACAAACTCCCACTTGACTAAAAGAAAATGTGTGTAGTCGTTCATGCCTAATCCCTCTCGATGTCGGTCGAAGACCTTGTTCGCTAAGGCCTTGGTGAATGGATCTGCCAGAGATCTACATCACCTCCACGTCTGTGCGCTGCGTGATCTCTCGAATCAAATGGTATTTCCTCTCAATATGCTCAGAGTGCTTATGGCTTCGAGGTTCCTTTGAGTTAGCGATAGCCCCACTATTATAACAATAAAGGGTTATGGGCTCGTCGACGTTTGGAACAACTTCCAAATACTTAAGGAATTTTCTAAGCCATATAGCCTTTTTGGATGCTTCAGAAGCAGCCACATATTCTGCTTCCATGGTGGAGTAAGCAATGCAAGATTGCTTAATACTTCTCCACACAACAGCTCCACCATTAAGGATGAACACAGATCCCGAAGTGGATTTCCTGGAATCCTTATCCGCTTGAAAATCGGAGTCGGTATATCCCGTCATAGTCAGGTCAGTACCTGAGTATGTAAGCATCAAGTTCCTACTTCTTCGAGGATATTTAAGAACATGCTTAACAGCAATCTAGTGCTCGGGTCCAGGGTTGGATTGGGAACAGCTAACTACGCCAACGGAGAAACAGATGTCAGGTCTAGTGCAAAGCATAGCTTACATGAGGCTTCCTACGGCAGAGGCGTAAGGAATTTTCCTCATGTCTTCAATCTCTTGTGCAGCTTCGGAGACTGGTCCTTAGAGAGTGAAACTCCATGCCTAAAGGGTGTTTGTCCCTTCTTGGAGTCTTGCATGGAGAAGCGATCCATCACCTTATCAATATAAGATGCTTGAGAGAGCGACAGGGTCCGGTTTTTCCTATCTCGAAAGATTTGGATCCCCAGAATGTACGCGGCTTCACCTAGATCCTTCATATCGAATTGCTTTGCCAGCCAGACCTTAACCTCAGATAACTTGCCCACGTCATTACCAATGAGTAGTATATCATCGACATATAGCACCAGAAACACAACTTTGCCTTCGTGTATTAACTTGTAAACACAAGGCTCATCTATTAACTGTTCAAAGCCGAAGCTCTTTACAGTTTCATCGAATCTAATATTCCATGACCTAGATGCTTGCTTTAATCCATAAATGGACTTAAGCAACTCACAAACCTTGGTCTCTTGACCTTCTTCCATGAAACCGTCTGGTTGAGCCATGTAAATGTGCTCGTCAATATTGCCATTCAGGAAGGCTGTCTTGACATCTATTTGCCAGATCTCATAGTCGAGAGCTGTAGCTATGGATAGGAGTATGCGGAAGGATTTAAGCATCGCGACTGGCGAGAAGGTTTCTTCATAGTCAATCCCTTCTTGTTGGGTATAACCCTTCGCCACAAGTTGTGCTTTGAACGTCTCAACGTTCCCATCAGGACCCCTTTTCTTCTTGTATATCCACTTACACCCTACGGGTTTAATCCCTTCAGGAAGGTCTACAAGTTTCCAGACTTTGTTGACATACATCGAGTGCATTTCAACTTTCATAGCGTCAAGCCAAAGGTTTGATTCAGAACAAGCCATTGCTTGGATATAGGAAACAGGATCATCCATGTCAGAGACGGCTACAAGAGAGTCTCCATAAGACATGTACCTGTCAGGCTTTTGAGTAGCCCTCCCACTACGTCGAAGTACTACTTGACGAGGTTCTGAAGAGTTAGGTTGTGTTTTAGTTGGGGTAAGAACAGTTCTTACAGATGAGGTAGAAGCTTCCTCACCTAACTTTACTTCAAGCACAATTTTGCTTCTAGGTTTTGCATCCTTCATAAAGTCCTCCTCAAGAAACGAGCATTCGTGTTAACGAAAGTCTTATCGTCCTCGGGACTATAGAAGATGAAACCCTTGGTTTCCTTTGGATATCCAACGAACAGACACAATTCTGACCTACTAGCCAACTTGCTAGTCTTTTGCCTCAGCACGTGTGCAGGGCAACCCCAAATTTTGATGCGGCCAAGATTTACTTTACGGCCAGTCCATCGTTCATAAGGAGTACCAGGAACCGTTTTGGACGGAACTTGGTTCAGAATGTAAGCGGCTGTTTCGAGGGCATATCCCCGAAAGGAAAGAGGGAGTGATGAGTAACTCATCATTGATCTAACCATCTCCATAAGAGTTCGGTTCCTTCTCTCTGATACTCCGTTTTGTTGAGGTGTGCCAGGTGCGGTAAGCTGAGAAGCGATACCTTCTTCTCTAAGAAAGTCATCGAACTCTCCAGACATATACTCATCACCTTGATCAGATCGAAGGGTTTTGATCACTTTGTCAGTTTGCTTTTCCACTAAAGCCCTAAAGACCTTAAATACGTTAAAGGTCTCGGATTTGTTTTTGAACAAATAGACAAAACCATATCGCGAGTCATCATCGGTGAAGGTAACGAAGTATTCGTATCCTCCACGTGCCTGTTGGCTGAGCGGACCACATACATCAGAATGTACTAGTTCCAGCAACTCAGTGGCTCTTCGACCCTTATCGGAGAAAGGTCGCTTAGTCATTTTTCCTTCTGTGCAGGATTCACAAGTAGGTAGTGAACCTATTGCAGAGGCTTGGAGTGGACCATCATCGGGTGAGATACTGTCTCAAGGACTCGTTATTCTCTTGCCTGATTGACGATAAGTACATCTTGGTCTTCTTTTGGACCATCGATGTAGCAAATCGTGCTAGGAACATGTCCTTCAAGTCTTTGAACGATTGGACGCTCCCTGGTCTTAAATTCTTAAACCACTAAAAACCGGGTCCGGTGAGGGTAAGACTAAAAGCCTGGCATAGAGCCCCAGGTGAGACGCCCTGCATCGTCATCCAAGTTTTGTAATGTTGGATGGGATACATAGGATCGGTTTTCCCATTGTAGGGAGGGAGATTCGGGAATTTGAAGTTTCCCGTGCACACCTCAGCAAGGATTTGAGCAGTGAAGGGCGATGAATGTTCTTCTACGACCCCGTATGTGTCACTGGCCAAGCCGCCTTCACGTAGATCACGTACTTCGTTACGAAGGTTGTGAATAATGGTGACGACATCGAGGCCATTGTTGGGGGTCACCCCCTGTTCGTGAGGAGTCACTTGGCGCCTTTCATTTGACCCTTGAGCCGTGCGAGGGTCCCCATTGATTGGGGCCGTAGGGTTGTGACCCTTGCGAGCATTCAGCCTCTCTCGGAGGTCTTCGCCACGGTCGTTCCGTTGGGCGGTAAGCTGATCTCTAAGATCCGGCCCGGTGGTATGGGGACGTGAGCTTCGAGCCACACGCCTCACTCGTCGAGTCGTAGGACCTTCCCTGACATTTCCTCTTTGACCGAGTCGGTCATGGGCTGATCATCGGGAGATTTCCTCTTGAGAGGAGATTGGTATTGCCTTTGTTTTAGGCGGTGGGTTCGACGGACCGGCTTCGATCTCAATGGGGAGTTCCCCGTCTTTGGTGAGAGAAGTCTCTATGTCCACCGAAATCTCCAAGCCTTCATAGTCGGGGTCATAGTCATGTCCCTCGTCCATGAGGTCCTCGGATTCCTCGGGGGGGAATGCGTCGCACAGGCGCCTTGCCCGCCAGTTTGCGGTGGTACCTTGAATTGGCTATCTTTAGTTGGCAGATCTTCTCCTCCATATCGAGGATGCGGTCGTCCCGACTATCCTGAGGTGGAGGGGGCGAGGGAGTGTGGCTCTTGTTGTTGAGAGACTCCTCATCGCCTTGCGCTCGGGAGCGCAAGAAGTATTTCTTCACTCCAGTTAAGTTTTCGGGGTTATTCACTGCCTCAGAACGAACAGGTGGTTGTCCACTCATGTCTTTATCAAGTCGAGGAAGAAGGGGTCGAGCTGTACAAGGGATTTCGGGCTGTATAAGTCGGGAAGTCTCCTCCTTCTAGCGCCAAAATATTGTCGCACGAAAATGAACAACGATTAATTACCTCGGGCGGTTCAATCCAAGGCCGGACCAAGTGATCGCACCCGGGCCAAAAATATGAACTCGTGGACCGAGTTGCACCCTCTAGACCCTGAGGTGTGTTTTGGAGGGTGTGACCGTGCCAAAGGTTGGCTGCCTACGTACCCGTTAGTTGGGATCAGGTCAGAACGTAGTTCAAAGTGAGTGTGGGGGGGCTATCATGGGCGCGGAGGCTGAGAATCCAAGGCTTTAGAGTAGGACCCGGCTCGTAGCTTCTAGTGAAGACTTTAGAGGGGTTGCTTGCCTCGTAGCTCGGAGTTCTAGCTCAAGGGCCAAGAAGCGTGAGAACAGTGTGTACACTGCAGAGACTCGGGTCACAGAAGAGGAGCGCGCTCCCTCTCGTGGAGGGGGGTCCTTGAATTTTTGAGCCGAGGGAGGAGGAGCTCGCGCTCTTGGAATGTCACACGAGCGCGGGAGAGGAGAGAGTTCTCGAGAGAGAGAGAGAGAGAGTATTGTGTGGGATCTTTGGATTGGTGATGAAATGCCAAAATGGGATGAGAAAATGGATCAATGGGGATGCCTTTCCCTCCCCCAAGGGGGGGGGGGGGGGGGGTATTTATAGTTTTGGAGGAGGCCTTGGGCCGGCCCCCTCTAGGCCCGCGGGGCACGTGAGGCACGACGCCCGGATGGGTGAGTTGCTTGGACGGGTGCGGGGTGCCGGCTGGGGCAGCAGGAGCACGCGGCCGAGGCAGCAGGGGCGCTCGGCCGGGGCAGTACGAATACCCGGCCGAGGCAGCAGTGGCGCTCGGCCGGGGCAGCAGGAACACCCGGTCGAGGCAGCAGGAGCACTCGGCCGGGGCAGCAGGGGCACCCAGCCGAGGCAGCTAGAGCACTCGGCCGGGGCAGCAGGGGCACCCGAACGAGGCAGTAAGAGCACTCGGCCGCGGCAGCAGGGGCGCCAGACCGAAGCAGCAGGGGCGCTCGACCGGGGCAGCATGAATTCTCGGCCGAGGGGGCGCAGTGCGCGCGGGGGCCGGACGATCGGGGTGCGGGAGCGCGCCCTGGCCGGGGCGGCCGGGTGCGCGGGAGCGCGCGCGGGCCGGGGAGGCCTGGGGCGCAGGAGCGCACGCGGGCCGGGGAGGCCTGGGGCGCAGGAGCGCGCGCGGGCCGAGGCAGCCTGGGGAGCAGGAGTACGCGCGGGCCGGGGTGGCCGAGGGTGCGGGAGCGCTAGGGCGCTCGCGAGCCCACTGGGCCGGGGGCGTAGGTGCGCTCGCGGGCGTGCTGGCACGCGCACGGGTTCACTTGGCCGTGGGTGCGCTAGGGCGCGCGGGCCTAGTGGGCCCGGGCCCATTGGGTGATCCTGCCGGCGATGCCCCGCCGGCCTTAAGTTGTTTTCAAATTTTTGGTTTCTCGAAAACAACCGCTAACATTCCTATCGACAACTTGTGTTGGCACTTCATCGTAAGTGGCATCCTCTTGGATTGGTACATCTTTAAGTTGAACGATAGCTGTAGGATCGGGTTCACTCTTCCAAAGCATTGATACGTGAAAAACATCGTGCACAAACGATAACTCTGGCGGTAGAGCAAGTCGATAAGCGACAAGACCTACTCGTGCAGTAATCTGAAAAGGTCCTACATATTGAGGAGACAATTTCCCTTTCTTTCCAAAACGGGAAATGCCTTTATGTGGAGATACTTTCAAAAGTACGTAGTCTCCTACCTCAAACTCGAGTGGCCTTCGTCTCTTATCAACATAGCTCTTCTGTCGGCTCTGAGCGGTCTTCAATCGCTGCTGAATGATCGCTATCTTCTCATTAGTTTCTTCAATGATCGTAGCTCCTGTCTGAACGCGATCTTCTGGTTCAATCCAACACTCTGGAGATCTACACGGTCTTCCATATAGAGCTTCAAAAGGGGCCATGCCTATGCTGGATTGAAAACTGTTATTGTATGCAAATTTAACAAACGAAAGATTTTCTTTCCATTTGTTACCAAAATCCAAAGCATACGCTCTCAACATGTCTTCCATGACTTGAATAACCCTCTCAGATTGCCCATCTGTCTAAGGATGAAAAGCAGTACTAAAATTCAATATGGTTCCCATGGCTTCCTGGAAACTTCTCCAATAATGAGCAGTGAACCGTGAATCTCTATCTGAAGTAATGCTCAAAGGAACACCGTGATACTTCACCACGTTTTCTAGATACACTTCAGCTAATTTCCTCTTGGAGTACGTTACCTTGATGGGAATAAAATGGGCAGACTTGGTAAGTCGATCCACGATTACCCAAATCGTATCAAAACCTTCCTGTGACTTCGCTAGGTTTGTGAGAAAATCCATGGTTATCTCTTCCCATTTCCATTCTGGTATGGGCAACGATTGCAACATTCCTCCTGGCTTCTGTCTCTCAGCTTTTACTTTGAGACAATTCTGGCAACTCCTGACATAGTCGAGGACATCTCTTTTCATATTGCGCCACTAGAATTGTTTCTTCAGATTTCGTTACATCTTATTGGCTCCAGGATGAATGGCGTAATGAGACTTATGAGTTTCCTCCATAATCGCTTTCTTGATCTCGTTTACTTGTGGAACAACTAAACGATTCTTGAAATACAAGCTTCCATCCTCTCGAGCATTCCAATGTTCTAGCGTCTCAACATTCTGCAATCTTGTCAGAACGCTCAAAAGATGTTTATCTTGCTGCTAATTCTCTTAACTTGATGGACAATGTACGGTGGATCTACCAGATTATAAATTACTGCTGAATCACGATTCTCGAAGAGCTTGAGATCGTAATCCCCAATTACCACTTCTCTCTTCCAATCCAGCAATGCTAGCGCTACTAAAACACCTGCACCTTTCCTACTCAGTGCATCAGCTACAACGTTAGCCTTGCCAGGATGATACTCAAGAGTGAAATCGTAATTTTCCATATATTCGATTTACCGACGTTGCCTCAAGTTCAGGTCTCGCTGAGTAAAGAGATATTTCAAACTTTTATGATCAGAAAAGATTTGAAATCTTACCCCGTAAAGATAGCATCTCCATATCTTCAACGCAAAGATTATGACTGCTAACTCCATATCATGAGTTGGGTAGTTCTTCTCGTGAGCCTTCAATTGACGAGAACCATAAGCGACTACGTGTCCATTTTGCATCAAAACGCATCCCAGACCTTCTTTAGAAGCATCTGAGTAAACCTCATACGGTTCACCCATCTTCGGGATAGTAAGGATTGGTGCATTGGTTGAGCAAACTTTTAGCCTTTGGAAAGCATTCTCACATTGATGATCCCACTCATAGCAAACATTCTTCTTTGTGACTCGGGTCATTGGTGCGGCTATTCGTGAGAAGTCTTTCACAAACTTTTTGTAATATCCAGCCAAACCCAGAAAACTTCTAATCTCTCCAACGTTCCTTGGTGGCTCCTATCTTAAGACTGCTTCCACCTTAAAAGGGTCTACAGATATTCCATCTTCAGTTATTACATGCCCAAGAAGCTTAACTTATGTTAACCAAAAATCATACTTCTCTTTCATGGCATATAACTTATACTCTCGAAGAGTCTGTAGAACAATTCCAAGATGCTGCTCATGCTCTTCTACGGTTTTTTGAGTAAATCCAGATGTCATCGATAAACATGATGACAAAGTGATTCAAAAATGGTCAAAAACTTGGTTCATCATGCTCATGAAAGCTGCAGGAGCATTTGTCAACCCAAAAGGCATTACCAGGAACTCAAAATGACCATAACGAGTCCGAAAAGCTATTTTCATAATATCCTTCTCGCGATCACGAATTGATGATACCCCGATCTCAGATCTATCTTAGAGAAGAATCGAGATCCACCCAATTGATCAAACAACTCGTCAACCCTTGGCAAGGTATCGAGGATAAGATCAATACAGAATTATATCTCCCGATCAGGCAGTAGGCCAGTTAACTCTTCTGGAAAACGTTGGAAAATTCATCCACAACAAAATTAACTAATCATGTATCAGCGTCTTTTACATCGACTTCTGATGCCGAAAGAAGTGCGTAGCATGATAACTTTCTTCATCCTCCAACGTAGGACTTCATGATACAATTTTGCATCCCCTGACCTTGACCTTCCTGATAAGGAACTATCTATCTAGATTCCATATGTGGCGTAACTCTTTGCCAATGGAAATCTAGCTGAACTCTATACGTTGACAACCAATCTATGTCAGAACATTACCTTTCACGGACATAGGTTGTCCATGTATTCTCCCTATTCAACCATCATCCCTAGGCCATATCTTATAAGGCTTTCCATCTCCAGCTCATCCTTGTTCATACGCCTAGCTATCTTTAGACAAAAGCCCTAAACCATCCTCAAACCTTATGCACTTCATGTGCTTGGTTTCGTTAGTGAAAGTGCAAAACGCACCCAATAATAGCCTTGTCCCTTATTACAACGCTATCATCTTCCGTTATCGAGGTCTACCCACCTTCATCCAGAAAGCATTGTACGTAGAACAATCCCTCTATTTGTTCCTACATCATGAGCATCGTACGTTTTCGTGAGCAGTCCTTACATTAAACTAGCACGATTTTCCAGCTTAGCTATCACAAACTCTACGCAATACTCTAGCGGAGTTCTTATTATATCCAACTGCATTATGGTATTCTGAACCCAATGACCTCTAGCTCACAGATCCACATATCCTTAATGCGTGAATATAGAAGTCCTAGAACTTTCAAAGACATCGACTTCTAGACATACTAGCACGCGCTTCATCCAAAACACGTGTTTTCACCTCCTGAAAGATGATTCGTTACTCGGCCCTAGTCATGAGGCTCAGGTGGACATAAGGATCCTTATAACAAAGGAACATTAGATGGACTCGCATCAAGCGACCTTCTAAAACTATTATCGATGGACTATAAGTGTAAAGTAAACCGAGTATGCATTCCATAGAGACTCATAACCTAGATCTCTGATACCACCCCGTCACACCCCGGGAAAATGGGGTGTGATTAGAATATAATCAAACAGTAATAAACTTTACATGACTAACCCACGGTGCATACTCAGTTGATTACTTTACAAGTCCAAAGAAAGAAGAAAGAAAACGAAAATAAAACAAACCTCCAACACTTGATAGTCTATCCAGCGAAAATCTTCAAACTCTCGACCGCATTTAACCCAGAGATCATCTTAACCCTTCTAGTTCTCACATCCTGATTATAAGAATAACTTGAAGAAAATAGGGATGAGCCTGAGGCCCAGTAGGTACTATAGTAATGGTTTGATTTTTAAAATGATTTTTGAAAATAATACTTACTTTATAATAATAATATTCTTGTCACGTGTAAATCATCATACACGTACAAGTATACCTTGCATAAATATAAATTGCAGAAATGTAAATGACAAAAATTTAAATTGTGTCTCTAGATACATCTAAACGTGTACTATCTCCTGAGCCACCCTGCCAACTTAACCCGTGGTAGTCCTCTTATCAGAGCAAGGTGCACTCTCTGCACCGTAAACATGTGTGTGTGAAACCGGCTTATCCAGGATATACGAAAATTTTCTTTCGTAAATACGGGATATATGTATAATATAAAAAATATTCTCAATTTCATAATCGGATAATCCGATTTGAAATTCCCCCACATTTTTAAAACGATTCTAGGTTTCGTGGCACGTTCACAAACATTTTCATTTCGAAAATAATATATACTTGAGGCCAAACCATAAAATCGGGAAAGAAGGGTTATAATAACCTACCTCGAAATTAAGCGTCTATGTCGCTCGTCCACGAGACGTTCGTTCGCTCTGTGAACCCGAACGTTCACTAAAACCGAGAATCCAGACGTTCACTTACACCGCCCTTTAAATGACTTTCAGTCTCGAGTCCTATCACGATAATCAAACCGATTCTGAATCAGAATTCTACGAGTAATCCACAATACTCAAACTCAAACGTACGATTTAATAATCGTAGGACCCAAAGGCATTTCTAACTATAAAATCCAAAACTTGCATTCCTTGAACGAGGCAAATTTAATTTTCAAAATGAAATATGAAAATAATTCTAGCGAAACAACTATCATTCTTTTCTTTTCGAAATTCAAAACCGTCAATAACTTATCTCAAGTATCTCAAATCATCCTTATAACCAATAAAACACATATACACACGCCAAGCTAAAATTCACACGGCCAAACCAAATTTTCAAATCAAATGTCCAAAAATCCAAATAAAATCCATCTTAAACAAAATTTTGTAGAACTATCGTAATCCAAATATCATCAAAGCACGTCCAAAATAAAAAAAACCCCCAATTTCAAATTCTCATAAACCCTAAAATCCTCAATTTCGTTCAAAAATTCAAAGAAAATCCAATCAACTAATTCAATCCAGGAATCGAGTTCTAATCATCACAACCAAGTTCAAATCACGTCCAGTGTACATCAATTTCACGAAAAATTGATTTCGGATTTGATTTCTTTTACCCTGTTTTCGGGAGACTCAATCTTCCTCGGTGTGTGTCCTTCTTTACCGGCGTTCGTTTCTCGGTCGGCGGCGGTGTGAGCTCGCGGCGATGATTTCGTCGACGAGAGCGCGGTGTGGAACTTGATGGCGCGCGAGGTGTTGAGCAAAGAAGATGAGAAAGATTGAAGGAATGGACGATGGTGGTCGGCCGAAGATCTTGATTGTTGTGGTAAGTTTTTTTTCTTGGTTTTGCAAGTGTTGTCGCGCGGCGGGAGAACCAGGAGAAGAAGAAAGAAGAAGGATCGGGAGAAAGAAAGAAGAAAGAAAGAAAAATGATGAAAAGAAAAAAAAATCGTTTTATAAAAAAAACGAGAATACTCTATTTACTCATTATGTCCTTCGGTTTTATCACCGAGTCATTCCAACTCCCAAGCTCAAAGTTTCTTTGAAATAGCTCCAGAAAATATTACAACCACGTCATTGTCACAAAATTTTGTGAATAAAACCGTAAACTATCAAACTTTTAATTAAACGATTCAAACCGAGAATTTTCTCGTCCTTTTGATGTACTTAATTTACAACGTTAATCTTAAAATTTCGAGTCGCTACAATATCGCTTCTCAGCTTACCGTACCTGGCACACCTCAACAAAACAGAGTGTCAGAGAGAAGAAACCAAACTCTTATGGAGATGTAGATCAATGATGAGTAACTCGTCACTCCCTCTTTCCTTTTGGGGATATGCTCTCGAAACAGCCGCTTACATTCTGAACCAAGTTCCGTCTAAAACGATTCTTGGCACTCCTTGTGAACGATGGACTGGCCGTAAAGTAAATCTTGGCCGCATCAAAATTTGGGGTTGCCCTGTACACGTGTTGAGGCAAAAGACTAGCAAGTTGGCTAGTAAGTCAGAATTGTGTCTGTTCGTTGGATATCTAAAGGAAATCAAAGGTTTCACTTTCTATAGTCTCGAGGACGATAAGACTTTCATTAGCACGAATGCTCGTTTCCTTGAGGAGGACTTTATGAAAGATGTAAAACCTAGAAGCAAAATTGTGCTTGTAGAAAAGTTGGGTGAGGAAGCTTCAATCTCATCTGTAAGAACTGTTCCTACCCCAATTGAAACACAACCTAACTCATCAGAACCTCGTCAAGTAGTACTTCGACGTAGTGGTATGGCTACTCAAAACACTCTCGTAGCGGTCTCTGACATAGATGATCCTGTTTCCTATAGCCAAGCGATGGCTTGTTCTGAATCAAACCTTTGGCTTGACGCCATGAAAGTTGAAATGCACTCGATGTATGTCAACAAAGTCTGGAAACTTGTAGACCTTCCTGAAGGGATTAAGCCCGTAGGGTGTAAGTGGATATACAAGAAGAAAAGGGGTCCGGATGGGAACGTCGAGACGTTCAAGGCACGACTTATGGCTAAGGGTTATACCCACAAGAAGGGATTGACTATGAAGAAACCTTCTCACCAGTCGCGATGTTTAAATCCATCCGCATACTTCTATCCACAGCTACAGCTCTCGATTATGAGATCTGGCAAATGGATGTCAAGACTGCCTTCCTGAATGGAAATTTTGACGAGCGCATTTATATGGCTCAACCAGACGGTTTCATGGAAGAAGGTCAAGAGACCAAGGTTTGTGAGTTGCTTAAGTCCATTTATGGATTAAAGCAAGCATCTAGGTCATGGAATATTAGATTCGATGAAACTATGAAGAGCTTCGGGTTTGAGCAGTCAATTGATGAGCCGCGTGTTTACAAGTTAATACACGAAGGCAAAGTTGTGTTTCTGATACTATATGTTGATGATATATTACTCATAGGTAATGATGTGGGTAAGTTATCTGAGGTTAGGGTCTGGCTGGCAAAGCAATTCGATATGAAGGATCTAGGAGAAGCCGCGTACATTCTGGGGATGCAAATCTTTCGAGATCGGAAAAACCGGACTTTGTCGCTCTCTCAAGCATCTTATATTGATAAGGTGATGGATCGCTTCTCGATGCAAGGCTCCAAGAAGGGCCAAACACCCTTTGGGCATGGAATCTCACTCTCTAAGGACCAGTCTCCCAAGACTGCACAAGAGATTGAAGGCATGAGGAAAATTCCTTACGCCTCAGCCGTAGGAAGTCTCATATATGCTATGCTTTGCACTAGACCTGATATCAGCTTCGCAGCTCGCGTAGTTAGCCATTTTCAATCCAACCCTGGACCCGAGCACTGGATTACTGTTAAGCATGTTCTTAAGTATCTTCGAAGAACGAGGAACTTGATGCTTACTTATTCATGTACTGACCTGACTATGACGGGATATACTTACTCCGACTTTCAAGCGGATAAGGATTCTAGGAAATCCACTTCGGGATCTGTGTTCATCCTTAATGGTGGAGCTGTTGTGTGGAGGAGTATTAAGCAATCTTGCATTGCTGACTCCACAATGGAAGCAGAATATGTGGCTGCTTGTGAAGCGTCCAAGGAGGTTGTATATCTTAGAAAATTCCTAAGTACTTGGAAGTCGTTCCAAACGTCGACGAGCCTATGACCCTTTATTGTGATGACAATGGGGATGTCGTTAACTCAAAGGAACCTCGAAGCCATAAGCGCTCTAAACATATTGAGAGGAAATGCAATTTGATTCGAGAGATCGTGCAGCACGGAGACGTGGAGGTGAAGAAGATCTCAACGGTGGACAACCTAGCAGATCCATTCACCAAGGCCCTAGCGAACAACGTCTTCGACCAGCATCGGGAGGGATTAGGCATGAAGGACTACTCACATCTTCTTTGAGTCAAGTGGGAGTTTGTTGTCAATGGTGACCACAAGAAGAGTAGTAGTGCCTATTTATATATATTTGATGTAATATAGTCTCACGAAGATTCTTGCTTGTAATTGCTTATTCATTAATAAAATTTGAAAACGTTCATTCATTTTTCCTTGTCTGAAGCTTTATGATAAAACATTAGTCTTTAGTCCATAAATAAACCTAACAATATATGAAGAGACAAATGTAGATTTGCATGAAGAAACTCTTCATGGTTTACTTAAAACAATATATTCGCAATCTAAGGATCAAATGACTATTGATCTCAGTATGATTGTTAGGAGAATCTTGTTGTCAATGGTGCCCACAAGAAGAGTTGTAATCTTTATTTTGTACATTTGATGTAATAAAGTCTCATGAAGACTCTTGCTTGTAATTGCCTATTCATTTAATAATAAAGTTGAAACGTTCATTCATTCTTTCTTTGTTTGAAGCTTTATGATAAAACCTTAGTCTTTTAGTCCATAAAAAAACTTAACAACTTACGAAGAGACAAATGTAGATATGCATGAACAAACTCTTCGTAGTTTGCTTAAATCGATATATTCGCAATCTAAGGGTCAAACGACTGTTGACCTCAGTACGATTGTTAGGAGAATCTATGATGTCTGGTTATGGGGCATTGAGAGTTGGAGACTCTATAGTTCTTCTAGGTATCTTCTGAAGGTACTGAATTGACCAGTGCACTTCTAGAGACAAGATAAGAACAAACCATTTAACCTCTTATGTCTCGAAGTCACTATGTATGAATTGCATCATGCTTACCTTAATCCTGAAATGAGACATGTCATTTCACACCTTAGTATTCTCATTTGAGAAAGTCAGAGTTCGGACTCACTATGTGTTTCCGAACAGGGCCTATTGGTGAAGTACTAAGTTGTGAGAATGTCATGAGTAACTTTGTGAAGTTCTCATACATATGGAATTCATGTACAAGATTGCTGAAATGCAATGTATGTCACCTCATGCTTTGTTTCTTGGGGTGTGAATAAATGAACTGGCCAGTGTCCAAATTGAGTCCTGACTCTTTTGGATGAAACAATGTGACTTGTTAGCTCCTCGTCAATACATTGTTTCTAACTTATTCACAAGCGACAAAGGAGTTGAGGAAATAACAGCTAGAAGGGTAAAATGGTAATTTAGTAAATCCCGACTAGCTGATGACATTCATGAAGGGTAAACATAGATAATATTCAGTGGATCCGCTCATCATAATTAGGTTGAATTCTTGAGTAGAAAATAAATTCATTTGAACCGAGAGATTTTCAGTGTCAACTCTTTAGTGGAGTCAGTTGGCATTAAGCTAAACTTGGAAAAGGTTTGTGAACTTTTGAGTCTAAGTGTTTAGCTCAAGCTTTGTTCATTTGGGTCCATGAGGTCACTGTCACGAATCACATCGATAGGAATAGTTAAACCGGAAGCTAAGTCAAAACAAGAACGAAAATTGTCAAAAGGGTATTTTTGTCTTTTGAGACATAGAATGAAATGGATGTCAATAAATTTTTACAAGTTCATTTGATGACTTAATGTCACTCGGCCATATTGAAATAATTGGGCCTGGTGAATTAATTTCATTTCATAAGAATTTTATTGAAAATTCTTAATGGCCTTTTTCATGTTGTCATGAACAAATGGAAAAGCTTCTAGAAGCCTTTTCTAGAAGGCTATAGGCGCCCAACATACCCAAGAGATAGAGAGAATATTTTGTGCATAAATGTATGAAGATACTTGCCAAAAGAAAAAGAGGAAACAAATTTCCTCTAAGGGAAATAAGAGGTAGGCGCCCAAGTTGAGAAAGAAGCAAGGCAAGGAACAAAAAAGGAAACAAATCCAGGGCTTAATGAAGCCCACCTTGGCCGAGTGCATCATAGAGGAAAAGAGGAAATTGGCTCATGAATATGTGATATTCTATAGAAGAGGAAACTACCTTATTGAAGGTGAGACCTCTCCTATAAATAGGAGCCTCATTCTTCTCATTTTCTCATTCATCCAAGTTTAAGAGATTTGAGAGACTCTCTCTCTAGAACTTCGGCCGAACTCCTCTCTCTCTCTCTCTAGTTTATTTTCGATTTATGTCTTGGCACCTAGGTCCTCATTTGACCTAGAGTTTAACTCTGCGACTTCAAGACTCGTTCTTAAGTCGTAGTGTTTAAAAGTGCCCACACACTAATTCCTTTTCTCTCGAGTGATTTAGTGATAGAAACTTTCGTGGTTGCTCGAGGTGCCGAGGAAAGAAAGAGAGACGTGCTGCGAGGGGAGACGAGCGTTGCAACTTTCTAAGAGTTTCTCAAAGATCAAGCTTCAAGAAAGGTTAGTAAACTTCTTAGCTTATAATAGTTTTTAATTACATGTACTTGCTCTTTTGTCTAGGTTAGTAAAAAACCGTTTTTACTTGTAAGAGAAAATTTTTAAAATTCCGCCGCTTACCGAAGCGTTAATTATTTTCTTAAACCCTAGATCGGTTCCAACAAATGGTATCAGAGCTATGGTCTAAGATTCGCATGTACATGTTTTTTAAAATTATGAGGTTGAAAATCGTTTTCGAAAGTTTACTAATTTTGTGACAAGTTAGAATTGTTATCTTAGATTTTTTTTAATTTATTGCTCTTGCCTATAAATTAAAAAAACATGTTGATTTTCTAAGGTTTTGGGATGTTTTTAAAACACATTAGAATCAGTTCTAAAAGTTTTTAATTTTTTATATTGAAAAACGTGTTTTAAAGGTTTGAGAAATTTCGAGTAAAATTTTGTGACTTGTTATATTGTCTTGCTAGTTTCTTTTATTTACTTGAATCGTTTTATGCATGTTGTTATTTCTTTTATGCCTTGTTATTACCTTGCTAATAAAACACAAATAAAAGCTTTAACAACCTTCATAAAACGTTCCGTTACACTCGATTCTTTTTCGCACCTAAAAAGGACCAAGCTTTAATTATTTCTTTTTCTTCGAGCTGGAGTAAACCCGCATTAAAAGTGGCATAAGTCTCTGCTCAGAAATCGAAATTTAATGATTCTTGAATCAAATTAAATCTCTGTCTGTCCTCTGTCCAATGCCACCGGTTTTGGCTGAAAAGGACATCGGAGCCGCCAGATATGGCGATTTTACTCCGAGGTGCGCGGCTGTGTTGAAACTCCAGTTTTTTAGAAATCCGGATTTTCAAACCCCACTACCATGAGTTATAGAACTCTAATGAGAAAATTTTCTTGAGAACAAATGTTTTTCATATGATTATAAACATGATGTGTAAGATTAAAATGTTTTGATTTTTGAAAAGTTGAATTGAAATTGAGTTTTTTACAAAACTAGTTTGAATTTTGAAAAACCGTTTTCACTTTCAAACTTGAAAATATTTTTTCATCCAAATCAAATAAGTTTTCAAAATGTTTTCAAAACTATATCTATATCACATATGTTCAAAATCTATATGCTCTTGAAAATTTGAGTGGGAGGTCTCTTTGTAGACAAGCCGAAAAATAAAAAGATGTGTAATCTCAAACTTTCAAGTGTTCGAGTGAGTTGAAGTTCACACTTCCCTCACACACTTTCCCGAAATAGAAAATAGGAAAAGATCGAGTATGTCCCTTGTGCCTTTATGCACTAATACTGCTCTGAACATGTCGATCTAGGATTCTCTTCTAGTTGTCCGCTCTATCGCTCTCTAACTAGGAAATCTGTTTCCGAACTTATAAGAGTCGATGAACCAACTCCAAAAACTAAGTGGGAGGGTTATAGTTGTTGTTTGTAACCCTCGATGTCCAACACTAATGAAAAGTGCAAGTGTCGCCAGACTAAGAGTCACCCTCGTGGCCCTCTCTTAAATGAGAGTACTCAAGGGCGCTTTGCACTGATCATTGCTCAATGAGCTAAATCCGAAAGTGAGACAATGAGACAAGACCTCCCCTCGGCGGATTGTTTTTCAAAGTCAATCTTTTGGACTAAGTGGTTGGTTACACACTTAGACTCAATCCCTAGTAATCCTCACTCGAGGCCCTGCGAAAGGATGTGAGTGATCAAACCAATTTAAAAGGTGGCTAGTCGAAATTGGTGTATTGACATCTTGGCTAAGCATTAATGATGTGTCATTTACTTATAAATGGAGATTTTTGCGGCCTTCCCTCGAAGGAGTAAATTATCGTTTGGTTTATAACACCTTTGGATTTTATAAAGTCTTAAACAAACTTAAATCCTAAACCAAAGACTAATCATAAACTTGTTTCAACTTTTATAGGCAATATGTCTCCCAACTCTCTCTCTTTCGTCCTTTCCTCGAACAAACTCGAAAACGAAAACTACGTAGATTCGAAACATAACCTCGACATAATCCTTACCAAGCACAAATGGGTACTCACCACCCCGTGTCCTCCTCTTACGAATGATGATTCGACTCAAGAGGACAATGACGCCTTAGCGGCCAGGCTTCGATCCGATAAGATTGTGAGGTGCTATATCTTGGCATCTATGAACAATATGCTGAAAGAGCAACATCGTGACATCGAGACCGTTTCCGAAATGCTCTACAATCTCCTTGAGATGTTTGGAGGGCAAGGGCGTCAATCAAGGCAACAAGCAGTCCGACAGTTTATGAACTGTCATATGAAGGCTAGGACTCCTGTTAGAGACTTTATGATACTGATCATTAGTTTTCTAAATAAAATGAAAATCCTAGGATCTGAGACTGATGGGAAGAATGTCATAGATATGATCTTAGAAACTCTCCCCGCATCTCTTGATACCTCCAAGATGAACTACTCCATAAACAAGCTAGAGTACACTGTTACTAAGCTTATGGAGGAACTTCACACTGCTGTAGGTCTCACTAAGAGAAAGAGGAATAAAGGAGAGGCACATGCTACTGAGCACAAAGCCTCCGCCTCTAGAACTGAGAAGGACCTTACAAGGCCGATAAAAAGAACTGTCCCACCTATCTCAAAGCAAAGGAACATAGTATTGTACTATTTACCGAAGCATGCTTAGTAGCTGATAATGTATCAACGTGGATTCTTGACTCCGCTGCTACTAACCATATTTGTGTTGTCAATGGTGCCCACAAGAAGAGTAGTAGTGTCTATTTATGTACATTTGATGTCATATAGTCTTACGAAGACTCTTGCTTGTAATTGCTTATTCATTAATAAAAAGTTGAAACGTTCATTCAATCTTCCTTGTCTGAAGCTTTATGATAAAACCCTGGTCTTTTAGTCCATAAACAAACCTAACAACTTACGAAGAGACAAATGTAGATTTGCATGAACAAACTCTTCGTAGTTTGCTTAAAACGATATATTCGCAATCTTAGGGTCAAAGGACTATTGACCTCAGTATGATTGTTAGAAGAATCTATGATGTCTGGTTATGAGGCATTGAGAGTTGGGGACTCTATAGTTCTTCTAGGTATCTTCCGAAGGTACTGAATTGACCAGTGCACTTCTAGAGACAATATAAGAACAAACCATTTAACCTCTTATGTCTCGAAGTCACTATGTATGAATTGCATCATGCTTACCTTAATCCTGAAATGAGACATGCCATTTCACACCTTAGTATTCTCATTTGAGAAAGTCAGAGTTCGGACTCACTATGTCATTCCGAACAGGGCCTATTGGTGAAATACTAAGTTGTGAGTATGTCATGAGTAACTTTGTGAAGTTCTCATAGATATGGAATTCATGTACAAGATTGCTGAAATGCAATGTATGTCACCTCATGCTTTGTTCCTTGGAGTGTGAATAAATGAACTGGCCAGTGTCCAAATTGAGTCCTGACTCTTTTGGATGAAACAATGTGACTTGTTAGCTCCTCGTCAATACATTGTTTCTAACTTATTCACAAGCGACCAAGGAGTTGAGGAAATAACAGCTAGAAGGGTAAAATGGTAATTTAGTAAATCCCGACTAGCTGATGACATTCATGAAGGGTAAGCATAGATAATATTCAGTGGATCCGCTCATCATAATTAGGTCGAATTCTTGAGTAGAAAATAAATTCATTTGAACCGAGAGATTTTCAGTGTCAGCTCTTAAGTGGAGTCAGTTGGCATTAAGCGAAACTTGGAAAAGGTTTGTGAACTTTTGAGTCCAAGTGTTTAGCTAAAGCTTTGTTCATTTGGGTCCATGAGGTCACTGTCACGAATCACATCGATAGGAATAGTTAAACTGGAAGCTAAGTCAAAACAAGAACGAAAATAGTGAAAAGGGTATTTTTGTCTTTTGAGACAAACAATGAAATGAATGTCAATAAATTTTTGACAAGGTCATTTTATGCAATGTTTCACTCGGCCATGACTTGATCATTGGGCCTTGTGAATTAATTTCATTTCGTAAGAATTTTATTGAAAATTCTTATTGGGCCTTTTTCATGTTGTCATGAACAAATGGAAAAGCTTCTAGAAGCCCATTCTAGAAGGACATAGACTCCCAACATACCCAACCAAGAGAGAATATTTTGTGCATAAATGTATCAAGATACTTGCCAAAAGAAAAAGAGGAAACAAATTTTGCATATGGGATGCATAAAGAATCGGCCATGTTGAGAGAAAAGGCAAGCCTTGAACAAAATAGGAAACAAATCAAGGCTTCTAGAAGCCCTAGCTTGGCCGAGTGTCTCAATAGGAAAGAGAGGAATATGGCTCATGAATATGTGATATTCCATAGAAGAGGAAACTACCTTATTGAAGGTGAGACCTCTCCTATAAATAGGAGCCTCATTTCCTCACAATTCATTCATCCAAGTTTAAGAGATTTGAGAGACTCTCTCTCTAGAACTTGGCCGAAAATCCTCTCTCTCTCTCTCTAGTTTATTTTCGATTATTTCTTGTCTTGGCACCTAGGTCCTCACTCGACCTAGTGTTTAGCTCTGCGACTTCGAGACTCGTTCTCAAGTCGTAGTGTTTAAAAGTGCCCACTCACTGATTCCTTCTTTTCGAGTGATTTAGTGATAGAAACTATCGTGGTTGCTCGAGTTCCCGAGGAAAGAAAAGAGAGACGTGCTGCGAGGGGAGACGAACGTTGCCAACCTTCCAAAGGCTCATCAACGTTCAAGCATCAAAAAGGTTAGTAACTTTAATAGCTCATATTAGTTTTTATTTACATGCACATGCTCTTGTCTAGGTTAGTAAAAACTAGTTTTACTTAAAAAGAAAATTTTTAAAATTCCGCCGCTTAACGAAGCGTTAAACTTTTTCTCAAACCCTAGATCGATTCCAACAATTTGTTGTTCCTTGAATGGTTTCAAGAAAACCAAAAGCTTAGAGGAAGGCGAGTTCTGTTTCAAATGGGGTGATGGGAGCCTGGTGTCCGCGAAGGCTGTGGGATCCGTGACGCTGTCTTTTGAAGACCGCACTTTAAACTTGAATAATGTTTATTTTGTTCCTACCTTTGGGAAGAACTTAATATCCGTTTCTCGTCTTCTTGAGCAAGATTATTGTTTAAAGTTCATAAAGAATGGAATTCGTACTTCGTTTCCTGATAATTCTTTTGTCACTGATGTATGTATGAAGAATGCTCTTTTCTACATCTATCCCACTCAACCTTCTCTTTTAGACACCGAAATAGATAACGATCTAATTAGGGAGCCAAAGAGGATCAAACTTTCTGAATCCTCCGATCTAACAAAATCAACATACCTCTGGCACTTGAGACTTGGTCATATTAGTCTAGATAGGATTAAGAGACTTGTGAGGGACGGTCCACTCCAAGACTCTGCAATAGGTTCACTACCTACTTGTGAATCCTGCATAGAAGGAAAAATGACCAAGTGACCTTTCTCCGATAAGGGTCGAAGAGCCAATGAGTTGCTGGAACTAGTACATTCTGATGTATGTGGTCCGCTCAGCCAACAGGCACGTGGAGGATACGAATACTTCGTTACCTTCACCGATGATTACTCACGATATGGGTTTGTCTATTTGCTCAAACACAAATCCGAGACCTTTAACGTATTTAAGGTCTTTAGGGCTTTAGTGTAAAAGCAAACTGGCAAAGTGATCAAAACCCTTCGATCTGATCGAGGTGGTGAGTATATGTCTGGAGAGTTCGATGACTTTCTTAAAGAAGAAAGTATCGCTTCTCAGCTTACCGCACCTGGCACACCTCAACAAAACGGAGTGTCAGAGAGAAGAAACCGAACGCTTATGGAGATGGTTAGATCAATGATGAGTTACTCATCACTCCCTCTATCCTTTTGGGGATATGCCCTCGAAACAGCCGCTTACATTCTGAACCAAGTTCCGTCTAAAACAGTTCCTGGTACTCCTTATGAACGATGGACTGGCCGTAAAGTGAATCTTGGCCGCATCAGAATTTGGGGTTGCCCTGCACACGTGCTGAGGCAAAAGACTAGCAAGTTGGCTAGTAGGTCAGAATTGTGCCTGTTTGTGGGATATCCAAAGGAAACCAAAGGTTTCATTTTCTATAGTCCCGAGAACGATAAGACTTTCGTTAGCACGAATGCTCGTTTCCTTGAGGAGGACTTCATGAAGGATGCGAAACCTAGAAGCAAAATTGTGCTTGAAGAAAAGTTGGGTGAGGAAGCTTCTACCTCTTCTGTAAGAACTGTTCTTACCCCAACTGAAACACAACCTAACTCATCAGAATCTCGTCAAGTAGTACTTAGACGTAGTGGGAGGGCTACTCAAAAGCCTGACAGGTACATGTCTTATGGAGACTTTCTTGTAGCCGTCTCTGACATGGATGATCCTGTTTCCTATAGCCAAGCGATGGCTTGTTCTGAATCAAACCTTTGGCTTGACGCCATGAAAGTTGAAATGCACTCGATGTATGTCAACAATGTTTGGAAACTTGTAGACCTTCCTGAAGGGATTAAACCCGTAGGGTGTAAGTGGATATATAAGAAGAAAAGGGGTCCTGATGGGAACGTCGAGACGTTCAAAGCACGACTTGTGGCGAAGGGTTATACCCAACAAGAAGGGATTGACTATGAAGAAACCTTCTCGCCAGTCGCGATACTTAAATCCATCCGCATACTCCTATCCATAGCTGCAGCTCTCGACTATGAGATCTGGCAAATGGATGTCAAGACAGCCTTTCTGAATGGCAATCTTGACGAGCGCATTTACATGGCTCAACCAGACGGTTTTGTGGATAAAGGTCAAGAGACCAAGGTTTGTGAGTTGCTTTAATCCATTTATGGACTAAAGCAAGCATCTAGGTCATGGAATATTAGATTCGATGAAACTGTGAAGAGCTTCGGCTTTGAACAGTCAATAGATGAGCCTTGTGTTTACAAGTTAATACACGAAGGCAAATTTGTGTTTCTGGTACTATATGTCGATGATATACTACTCATTGGTAATGACGTGGGTAAGTTATCTAAGGTTAAGGTCTGGCTGGCAAAGCAATTCGATATGAAGGATCTAGGAGAAGCCGCGTACATTCTGGGGATCCAAATCATTCGAGATAGGAAAAACCGGACCCTGTCGCTCTCTCAAGCATCTTATATTGATAAGGTGATGGATCGCTTCTCGATGCAAGACTCCAAGAAGGGCCAAACACCCTTTAGGCATGGAGTTTCACTCTCTAAGGACCAGTCTGCCAAGACTGCACAAGAGATTGAAGACATGAGGAAAATTCCTTACGCCTCTGCCGTAGGAAGCCTCATGTATGCTATGCTTTGCACTAGACCTGATATCTGTTTCGCCGTTGGCGTAGTTAGCCGTTTCCAATCCAACCCTGGACCCGAGCACTGGATTGCTGTTAAGCATGTTCTTAAGTATCTTTGAAGAACTAGGAACTTGATGCTTACATACTCAGGTACTGACCTGACTATGACGGGATATACCGACTCCGATTTTCAAGCGGATAAGGATTCCAGGAAATCCACTTCAGGATCTGTGTTCATCCTTAATTGTGGAGCTGTTGTGTGGAGGAGTATTAAGCAATCTTGCATTGCTGACTCCACAATGGAAGCAGAATATGTGGCTGCTTGTGAAGCATCCAAAGAGGCTGTATGGCTTAGAAAATTCCTTAAGTATTTGGAAGCTGTTCCAAACGTCGACGAGCCCATGACCCTTTATTGTGACAATAGTGGGGCTGTCGCTAACTCAAAGGAACCTAGAAGCCATAAGCGCTTTAAGCATATTAAGAGGAAATACCATATGATTCGAGAGATCGTGCAGCGCGGAGACGTGGAAGTGAAGAAGATCTCAACGGTGGACAACCTCGCAGATCCATTCACCAAGGCCCTAGCGAACAAGGTCTTCGACCAACATCGTGAGGGATTAGGCATGAAAGACTACACACATCTTCTTTGAGTCAAGTGGGAGTTTGTTGTCAATGGCGCCCACAAGAAGAGTTGTAATCTTTATTTTGTACATTTGATGTAATAAAGTCTCATGAAGACTCTTGCTTGTAATTACCTATTCATTTAATAATAAAGTTGAAACGTTCATTCATTCTTTCTTTGTTTGAAGCTTTATGATAAAACCTTAGTCTTTTAGTCCATAAACAAACTTAACAACTTACGAAGAGACAAATGTAGATATGCATGAACAAACTCTTCGTAGTTTACTTAAAACGATATATTCGCAATCTAAGGGTCAAAGGACTATTGACCTCAGTACGATTTTTTTCTTGGCACCTAGGTCCTCATTTGACCTAGAGTTTAGCTCTGCGACTTCAAGACTCGTTCTTAAGTCGTAGTGTTTAAAAGTGCCCACACACTAATTCCTTTTCTCTCGAGTGATTTAGTGATAGAAACTTTCGTGGTTGCTCGAGGTGCCGAGGAAAGAAAGAGAGACGAGCATTGCAACTTTCTAAGAGTTTCTCAAAGATCAAGCTTCAAGAAAGGTTAGTAAACTTCTTAGCTTATAATAGTTTTTAATTACATGTACTTGCTCTTTTGTCTAGGTTAGTAAAAACCGTTTTTACTTGTAAAAGAAAAATTTTAAAATTCCGCCGCTTACCGAAGCGTTAATTATTTTCTTAAACCCTAGATCGGTTCCAACAAATCTATGATGTCTGGTTATGGGACATTGAGAGTTGGAGACTCTATAGTTCTTCTAGGTATCTTCGGAAGGTACTGAATTAACCATTGCAGTTCTAGAGACAAGATGAGAACAAACCATTTAACCTCTTATGTCTCGTAGTCAAAACGTATGAATTGCATCATGCTTACCTCAATCCTGGAATGAGACATGTCATTTCATAGCTTACGTATTCTCATTTGAGAAAGTCAGAGTTCAGATTCAAGAGTAACTTTGTGAAGTTCTCATAGATATGGAATTCGTGTACAAGATTGCTGAAATGCAATGTATATCACCTCATGCTTTGTTCCTTGGAATGTGAATAAATGAACGGGTCAGTGTCCAAATTGAGTCATGACTCTTTTGGATGAATCAATTTGACTTGTTAGCTCCTGGTCAATACATTGTTTCTAACTTATTCACAAGCGACAAAGGAGTTGAGGAAATAACAGCTAGAAGGGTAAAATGGTAATTTTGTAAATCCTGACTAGCTGATGATATTCATGAAGGGTAAACATAGATAATATTTAGTGGATCCACTCATCACAATTAAGTTGGATTCTTGAGTAGAAAATAAATTCATTTGAACCGAGAGATTCTCAGTGTCAACTCTTTAGTGGAGTGAGTTGACATTAAGCTAAACTTGAAAAAGGTTTGTGAACTTTTGAGTCCAAGTATTTTAGACATAGAAGGAAATGAATGTCAATAAATTTTTTGACATTGTCATATGATGACATATATCGCTCAGCCAAGTTAAGTAATTTGGGCCTTGAGGATTAATTTCGTTTCATGGAATTTTACTTGAAAATTCTTAATGGGCTTTTCTTATGTTGTCATGAACAAATAAAGAAAAATCTAGAAGCACCTTCTAGAAGGACTGCACGTCAAACATAGCAAAAGAGAGACCAATTTTATGCATTAATGTATGAAGATACTTGCCAAAAGAAAAAGAGGAAATAAATTTCCTCTAGAAGGAAAGTGAGGTGGGCGTCTCATACAAGGCAAGGGAGAAGCAAACAAAAGAGGAAACAAATCCAAGGTGTCATGAAGACTCCTTGGCCATGTAATGTAAGAGGGAATAAGGGCAATATTTACTCATGAATATGTGATATTTTATAGAAGAGGAAACTACCTTGTTGAAGGTAATCCCTCTCATATAAATAGGGCCCTCATTCTCATTATTTCTTATCCCACATAAGTTAGAGATTGAGAGCTTCTCTCTCTAGACACTGTGGCCGCCCAACTCTCTCTCTCTCTCTCTCTAGTTCTTTTCGTTTTTGTTTTCGCACCTAGGTCCACATTTGACCTAGTGTTTTAGCTCTTCGACTCTTAGACTTGTTCTTGAGTCGTTGTGTTTAAAAGTGCCCACACACTAATTCCTTCTAATCTCATGTGATAGAAAGTTTTGTGGTTACTCGAGTTCCCGAAGAGCGAAGAAAGACGAGCTGCGTGGGGAGACGAACGTTTCAACCTTCCTAAGGCTTTTTGACGTTCAAGCTTCACAAAGGTTAGTAAATGAGTAATGCTTTTAATAGTTTTAAATGAACATGTACTTGCTCTTTGTCTAGGCTAGTAAAATCGTTTTACTTGTTTAAAAGAAAACTTTTAAATTCCGCCGCTTGCTCAAAGCGTTAAATCTTTTCTTCACCCTAGATCAATTCTAACAGCGAGTGGACCCACAGCCGAGAATCCTGGAATAGGACCGTTGGAGGGTGTAGCATTTTCCCATTTCGACAAAGCATGAGTTGTAACAACCCGATTTTTGAGGAGAACAGACCTCCTGAACAGGGGAGAGCAGGTTGCATTTCAGCAGCTCAGAATAAAAAAAAGAGAGAAATAAAAGGAAAAGCAGAAGAGACTGGTGGCGTAGGGCGCGAGGATAAGGAAGAAGTTATGGCTACGGGTCAACTGCTGCAGAAGAAGGAGACTATTCAGAGGGCGGGGCCCACGCGTTCTCTTTCCCCTCATGCTGACGTGGGCAGCCCCTTTTTTATGCTGGGCTTTCCACTGATGCGGCCAATGCCAAAATTGAGCCTATCTTCTATCAGCCAAATCCCTTGGGCCCTCTTGACCAGGGGCTTCTTGCGGAGGGGACCTTCAATGCCGAAGGAAGTGTTGCTAAGGGGCCTGTATATGGAGGACTTATGGGTACCGGTACTAGGATGGGGACGTTGGGAAGCGGCAAAGAAGGATCGGGGAAAAGGAAGTCTAGTGAACGGCTCAGAGTAGGCTATGTGAAAAGAATGGCACGCCTTTTCGAAGCCGGTGGTGAAGCAAAAGGCGGATCGAAGAAGATATTGTACCCTTCCCCGAAAGCCCAGGTAAGTCACTCTTCTCCCTATCCTTGTTTGATTTTTCACGGGGACTGTGGTGAGGGGCAGGGGGTCAGGGACCCGGTTTTGGTGGATTGTATCTCATAATTTTCTGGTTTGGCGGATTCGACTAAGGTGGTTATAGATGAGAGAGCGGCGCCCCTCAAGAACGAGGGCCACCGATCGCAATGATAGGCATTATTTGGAACGTCCAGGGTTGGGAAACCCCAGGATGAAGGGAGCCCTCAAGTCTCACGTTCTTGACTATAGGCCGGATTTTCTATTTCTGTCAGAGGCGGGGCTTAGGAAAGACGGGGCCGAGAGGGTGAGAGTTATGCTTGGTTTCGAGGGTTGCGTGACGGTGGAGTGTCTTGGTAGGAGCGGAGGCTTGATGTTACTTTGGAAAAAGCCAGTGAAGTTTCTACTTGGGACTATGTCGAGGTTTCATATTGAGGGTGACTTGGTCAGCGATGATGGGAGGATGTTGAGGTTTGTGGGGATCTATGATGACCTGGTGACCTCTCAGAGGAGACATACGTGGGAGCTTCTTCGTCGGTTACTTGGGAATCATAGGGGGCCCTGGTTGGTAGGAGGGGACATGAATGAGGTGGTTATGAACGCAGAGAATGGGGGGTCGTGATATCTTGCTGGCACGAGATGGAAAATTGGTGATGGTGAATCGGTTATGGTTATGGGGGATAAGTGGATTCCTAGACCTAGGTCTTTCTCATTGATTGACCCCCCTCTGATTCCTCCTGACATGAGAGTTGTGGAGTTGATGAGACTTTACGGTAGTTGGGATGAGGTGGTTATTCGAGCCATGTTCGTGGAGGAAGACGCGATGGCTATTCTGAGTATTCCTTGGGGTGCTGAAGGGGTCCCTGATAGACGACGATGGCACTATGCAGAGGATGGAGAGTACACGGTCAAGAGTGGGTATCGAGTAACTACGGACTCTATCTATGGCGCCAGCTCGTCAGATAAGTCTTTGATGGAGGAATGGTGGAAAAAATTCTGGAAACTGAAAGTTCCTCCTAAGGTGAAGCTCTTTATTTAGAGAGTGTGTAAGGGGCGGATCCCGACCCGTACCATGCTGGTCAAGAGGAAGGTTATCGCTGACGATCGCTGCCCTATCTGCTCGGGGAAGGCTGAGACCGCCTACCATGCTCTCTGGAGCTACAAGTGGAGCAGAAAAGTTTGGAAAAAGGCTGGCTTTGGTGGGTTCCTTCCGACTCACGGGGAAGGGGAGGCCTTTGTTACCATTATAAGAGCGGCGGACTCTCTCGAGGTTAGTAATTTTGAATTCTATATCACTATCATTTGGGAATTGTGGAATCACAGGAACAATGTCGTCTCGGGGAAGAAAGCTTGGAATCTGACAGAGCTTGTTCAGTGGACGGGGAGATTCCTCGAAGAGTTTAGAGACGCGAACAAGGAAGTCGCTCGGGGTCAGGAGAGGAGGACGACCAAGACTATGTAGACCCCTCCGGCGCAAGGATCAATCTCGGTGACTGTGGATGCTGCTCTAGATCGGTACCAGGAGGGTTCGTTGTAGGATGCATTGCTCGGGTGTTAGCCTTGCAAACACTTTCCCAAGCTAGGGGATTCACCCCCAGCTTGCGGAGGCGTTTGCGGTCCTCCAAGGCATAGTTCTGGCCAGTAGCATCGGCGGTTCGAGATTGGAGCTTCATTTAGATTGCTCGGAGGTGGTCAAGGCGGTGGCCGGGGGGAAGATTCCCACGACTGAGCTCGGGACGATCTTGCATCACATCAAGAGAGAGATAAACAACATGAGTGAGTTTAAAATTATGTTTATTCCTCGTCTCTGTAACATTGCGGCGCACAACTTAGCCCGTTTTGTTGTTACTCAAAATTCTAATTCGAGATGAATGGGGCTTGTCCCTCTTTGCTCCGAAGAGGCTATTAGGGCCAATGATAGAGAGATTTGATCTCGCGTGTCGGGCTAGAGTCTTCCTTGGTTGCTTTGTTTGCTTGGTTGCGTGGTTTTTGTTTGTGAATTTTTTTCATCTCTTGTAACCACCGTTTTCATCCGCCATATGTGAGGGTTTATATGATACTTTCGTGGCACCGCCCACGTTTTCAAAAAAAAAAAAAAAAGCTTTGGATGCTTTCTCACATGTATTGCTTAAGCCTAGTTGGGTCCTATATGGTCTAGAATATTATAAGATATCTACAAAAGCTTTCGATGTTTGTTTGTTTGTTTTTTTTTTTTTTTTTATTTACTTATTTTTGCAGATAAAAAATCTTATATTATGTTACTAACGTAGGAGCGCCTTTTTGGCATATTAACCTCGCAATTCATGATTCCTAAGAATTTTCATATGGATAGATAGGTTTAGCTGCGGATCACCTTATTTTTAAATTTCTATATATTTTTCTTATGAAAATAATTGTGGACACGCGTGAAACAAACCAAAACAAGACATTGAATAACAATAACAAATCCACTATATCTCATACCAATTACCAATCTGACACGCATTGGAGGTGTTATATTTTAGGGAAAATATTCATGTGTTTCTTTTTTATTAAATAAAAATGCGATGTGTATTCTCATAGTTTTTATTAAGTCCATTAACATCATATTATATGCCTTTAAACAGATTTTCTCATCAAAATTCCTCATTTTCATAAGATTTTGTTGACATTTTATTAAATTAAAGTTGATCCGTCAATTTTACCCACATTGAATTTCATCTTATTGTTTTTTATTATATTTTTTATTTATTATTAAATAATTCAGAGTATAAAAAGAGAGAGTTCATTATAAAATAAGATGAAATGACAGTATAAATATCTAATGTTTTTAGAAACATACACTTAAATATATATTTTTTTCCGCAGAAAAAATACTTAATATTGAGTTTTAGTTGCACTATTAAATAGAATCAGTTAAGTTTCATGGAATTACACGTGACAGGCTCAGATTAAACATGATTTAATATTTTTTTTAATATTAATTAAACACTAATAATTCTATTTTTATAACAAAAAATTAGAAACGACTTTTTATAATATAATAAGAGATATGTAAAGAAGTAGTCACTTAATGAGGGATTTTTTAAAATAATAGCCAATGTGTGTGTTTTATCAAGCAATTAACCAAAAAAAAAAAAAAAATTGTGTACCATTTCCCAATTCACCATATCTCATATCAAGCACACTCTGTCTTTTACTATCATCTCAGAGCTTTCATGTAGGAAAACCCTAACCGAGAGAGAGGGAGACCAGACCCAAACCCTCGACACTCTTGCCGGCCTCCAACTCCGCGATGTCCTCTTCGCGTTCCTCATTCGTCTCCAGCGACGACGGATCTCCTGAATCCGTTGACAAAATCCCCATAGAAAGCTCCGATTATGCCTCCATGGAGTCAAAGCTGAGCGTGAGTTAATGAGCGACGAGTTTTGAGAGCTTCGTCGCCGAATGTCAAGACCTCGTTTTTTACAAAGACGAGTGAGACTCCGCCGGAGAATGTAGTGATGTTGGAGGCGATCCGTACTCCAACGACAAAGATTTGACGAAGGCTTTGGCCGGAAAATCGTCAAACGCAAGAGAAGCCTAGGCTGGTGGCGGAAACGAAGAAGCCGCCATGGACCTCGACGAGACGCTTCCTCCTCCGACGAAGCGTTCTGCGGTGGCTTCATCGGAGAATCCCGACAAGCCGATCTTCGGAAAGCCAACTTACGATGACGTGATCGCCGGAAAAGTTTCAAGTCGAAAGTGGAAGCAGGTACGGACTCGGAGAAGATAGAGTTTTCCCAACATTCTCTCTTCACACCATTTCTCGACTACATCATGCCCACACCCTACACCACATACAGTAAAAAAACACTCACTCACACACCATTGTTGTCATCATCTCCTCTACGCATCACTCTTTATCTCATAATCACAAAAAGAGAAGCATCTTCCTTCTTTTCTCTCTAGAATTAGAGGAAGATCAATCTCAAATGCCCTTTTTCTTTACCATTTCTTTCTTTCTTTTACATAGGCTCAATGCCACACAAATGTTCTCTCATGATGACTAAGAGCTTGTGAAAATCCATTCCCTTGTTCTTAATTTAGAGAGACACATCCCTTTTTTCGCTTGTCTAACATCTTTGACACAGGAAAGAAGGTGCCGACCATCATCCTTGGAGAGTCACCGCCAAACAAGACGGTTTCATTCCAAGCCCCCTTGAGAAACATGGTTGTTGTCGCACGAAAATGAACAACTATTTAAAACCTCGGGCGGTTCGATCCAAGGCCGGACCAAGTGATCGCACCCGGGCCAAGAGTGTGAACTCGATAGTCTCGAGCTAGGGTTCTCTCCGATCAACCCGCCTCTCGGGAGAGGTAGGGGGTGAGGAGGATGAGTGACCGTGCCTTGGTTGTCGGCTGCCTACGTACCCGTGCGTGGGATCAGGTCAGAACGTAGTTCAAGCGTGTGTGACGCGGTATGAGGCGTGGAGCCTTGGCGAAGAGGCGTGCTCGACGAAGGAAACGGGGCGCGAGGAGTCCTCGGCAGCGTCTCAGAACTTCGGAGATCGCGTACGCGTCTAGCGTGTTAGACGCGCAAGGGTAGCTCTAGTTGAGAACCCTAGGGGCGTGCTTGAGCACCGGAGAACGTTCGGTCAAAGGGAGCGACGTCCGGGAAGTTCCCGTGAGTGCTTCGGGACCTTTGAGAACGAGGGAGACAGAAGGGAACCTGCTTCAGGCCAAATATGGCATCCAGAGAAGCAGAGAAATCGAGCGTGTCGATAAGAGATGAAGAGAATTATTGGATATTTTGGGATGGCTTTTCCCCTCAATGAGAGAGGGTATTTATAGGTGTTTGGGAGCCTTAGAAGGTCCCTTTCTCGTCCATGTGGGACTAGGATCGCGCATGTCATCAAGTGGAGGCGCACGGCGCGCGCGGCGCACAAAGAGCGGCGCACAACGCGCGGCGCGCGGCGCGCGGCGCAAGGGGCGCGGCGCGCGTGTCACCGGGCGCGGCGCGAGGGTCACCAGGCGCGGCGCAGGTCGCGCGGCGCATGGAGCGCGCGGCGCGCGCCTGTATGGCGCGGCGCGCCGTCTGCTGCACGGTCGGCCGGCGTAGCGCGCTGTGTGCGTGATGGACGGCTCGTCTTGGCCGGGTTCTTGCGGGCCTTCGAATGTCATTCTTCTCACGTGAAATATGAAGCTTTCTACTTGATGAGAGTGACTCGATTCGAGGAGCAAGGCTCGGCCCGGCGAGAGCGACTAGCGACTTGACTCGAGGAGTGTCTCGAGGATGACTCGAGGCTCGACTCGAAAATGACTCGAGGCTCGACTCGAGGAACAATTAAAGGCTCGACTCGAGGAACCATTCAAGGCTCGACTCGAGGAGATTGTCTCAAGGCTCGACTCGAGGGGCGATGCTCGACTCGAGGAGTCAGGAGTTTGCGCGAGGGCTTGAGGATTTGCCGCTTTTCAGGACCTCCGGCCTGACCATCGGCCCTTTGAGCGACGTGCCTTCTTGGCGTCTCGGGTTTTCCGAGTTATCACGGAGTAGTCCATTACTTGGTGATGCGCACACTCATTTGGCCAAGAATCCGAACTCAGAGACTACCCTCGAAGACCCTCGGAAGATTCACCACCAAAGAAGACAGTCTCATTCCAAGGTCCCTTGAGAAACACGGTGTCCGTCTAGTAATTCGTTGCTTGGTGACTGTGAACACTCATTTGGCCTAAGAACCGACTCTGAAGACCATCCTCGAAGACCCTTGGAAGACTCGCACCAAAGAAGATGAATCCGTTCAGAAGCCCATCGAGAAACGTGTCCATGATCGAGTAATCCATTACTTGATCGTCATGTACACTCATTTGGCCTAGGGATCGACCATATCCCTACTGTCGACCTTTTCGAAGGAATCATAAGAGTTTCCGCAGTTATCGAGGATCGATCCCGTAGGCGATATCTCCTTCGCAACCAAAGGAAAGTCTATCATCCATCCACCTCACGACACACGTACCCGGACCTTTCCGTAATGCGAGTGTTGCAAATGTGATGCGAAAAACCGCATCAACATACTTATGATAAAATTCAGAAACTGATTTTGACAATTTAGTAATATTAAGTGAAATTCTTTTTTAGCACACAAGTGACTTTTCAAGTTTGTTTCTAAAAATATACTTGATTCGACACTTGATTGTAATTTCATCTAGTTAATTAAATATGACAAACTTTCTTTTCTAATTTGGAGTGACTTTATGGACCGATATGAACAAAGCTTAAGATCGAATAATTGGGCACAAATGTTCACAAACATTTTCCAATGTTTATTCCTAATGTCGACAATCTTTCGGCTTATGTGTTTTAGTTTTCTACTCTGTGCACTACTACTTTAATGCATTGGGATCCATTGAATATCTTTAAATTTTATTCTTCATTAATATCATCAACTAAATGAAAATTATAAAATAACAATTTTACCCTTATAGTTATTCTTTATGTCAATTCCTTTGTTGTTTGAATACACACAAGTATTCTCAGTGAGATGGTGACAAAATGCTTGATTCAATGAGTAATCTTAATTGAATATCATGCCTAGTTAAGTTATTCACACTATGAAGAACACATCATGAGGTGATATACATTGTGTTTCACCAATCTTGTTCACGAATTCCATATCTATGAGACTCTTAATCTCAATATATGACTAAGTCATTTCACCAACTACCTAATCATAAGTTTTTAATGAAGAACCTTGATGATTGTCTCATCAAATGAAAATCAGTAGCTATAAGTGACTATGTTAGATTACGTATCAGTAGTGTATTAATACATAGTGACTTTAAAACTATAAGATTAAAATGGTTTTAGGTTTAAGTCTTTTAAAACTACTCATATTCAATATCTTCATAAGATATCTAAGAAGAACTATGGAGTCCCAACTTTATATGCTTTAAAACTAAACGTAATGAGTTCTCCAAACAATCATCTATCGGAATCAAATGTGCATTTGATCCTAAGATTTGTGAATATTACATGTTGATGTTGGATTTTCCTTCATTGGTATTGAAGTTATTGGGCCCAAATCTTTAATTTGGTTAAGGCCTATAGACTCGAAGCCCAGATGAAAGCATGTGAAAGGTATTGAGTTAAGATCTCCCTTTAGATTTTAGTTTAATATCACAAAACACTATGTAACTAAGTAAACTTTGTGTTCGTCCAGCCCGCTTGATGACGTGCTCCTTCAATGGCTTCCCTGACGACCAGGACAATGCAGACCATTCAACACACTACGTTCTTAATTGCCCCTCTATCGAGTTAATGACAAAATATGGTCACCAGACAAACTCGAGGACTGCTTCTGGCGTGCAACGTGGCCCTGAAGAACCAGAGCTCGGCCACGTCTTCAACAACTATAAATAAAATATTTGAAGCTTACTTAGACATGTTACTTTTAAATATCAGTCTTTTACCGCGAACAATGTGCCAATGCTTGATTATTCTTACGATTTACATCTATCTTTCGTTATTTATGACGTTTATTAATTACATCACTATTACAATTCCATAAAAAAAGATCAAAGCCACATTTTAATTATTTATTTGCATTATTCTCTATCTTTTATCTATTTTTATTATGCATTGGATTTGATCTAGTTACATAATAAAGGCCCATTCACAAATTTAAATCGATCTTTTCATCATGAACTTTTGCGACTCCTTTTAGGTGATTTTTCAAATCAACATCAATTACAACTATTAGAAGAGTTTGTTATTCGAATATGAATTTAACTCTTCTTGTGTTGTAAGTTATTTCATGACAAAGATCTTTTAATCATAACATAAACTTTGAATAAAGATTGGACGTTTCTTTGTATTGATTTACTTTAATCATTACATCAAGTTGCCTCATAAAAGAATTTATAGTACTAGAAGTAAATCTTAGATCTGAATATCACGGGTAAAAACTCTTACCCATTTACATGGCCGAATCATGTTGAGTGATTAAAAAACATAAATCAATAGCGGAAGCGTACCTGATGAATCCATGACGGTTGGTATTCTAGATCAATATGTATATCTTAGAGAGCCTTTTGTTTCTCTCTTGTTTCACTCTGACGACAACATATCAGAAAGTGACATGTCAGTATGTGTGGCCTAGGGACCAGCCGTATTTATAAGCAACCATTAGGTTAACCTAGCGAGCTTCCTATTTCAGCCCACAAGCCATTAGATAAAATTAAAGCGCAATATTCGTAAACCATATTAGATCACTTTTAACGGGATATCTTTATTGACAGTCCACAATACATAATTATTTAACATACAAGCCTAACGTTGTATTAAGGATCCAACAATCTCCCACTTGGTCCATATGTTAAACCTTATAATTATGCATCGCAAAAATAACGGAAGGAGCTCAACTTTGTTGTCATTACCAAAATGCTCATTACCAATCCGTTCATTTAACCATACAAACATAGGATCAAAGCGGCATTCATTACATCTATCTTAACCATACCCATCAATTGTCACATATATTGATGAGTGCGTTTTATACGTACAAATCCCTTGTTCTGGGACTTGAATCAAAGCGAATCCTCAGGTGTTTTTGATATATTTTTATTTTTTATTTGTTATTATAGGTTTTTATGACTTAAAAGTGTTTTGAGGGAAATGGAGCAACTTTGGGATGATATGAAGACTTTTCGGTCGAGTTGAAGCGAAACAAGAAACACGACGCGGTCTTCTGCAGCATTTTGATATTTTAATTTGCTGAATTTGGGTGTTATAGTTCCAGAATTTGTTATATCTTTTTCTTAGATTTCCAATGCGTATTTATTTGTGAAAATCGGACATCGGAGCAAGAAGTTACGGTCCATTCAAAATCACTGCGCAGCTGTTAAGTTTCTTCGCGGTCCATAAACGTTTCTTTTGTTAATTACCCGATTTTTAGCGTTTTTGAGGCCCATATTGCTCCGATAATCAACCCTAAGCCTATATATCTATTCTTGTAACCTTAAAACATATCATTCATTCACTTTTACTTTTCCTTTATTTTTCTTAGAGTGTTTGTTTCCGTTATTCATTCATTGACAACCCGACGAGTCTCCGAACTTCAACTTCAATCGTTTTTCTTTCTTTTTTTCTTTTATTTATTTTATGTTGGACATAAATTTAGATTAATATGAATTCTTTTTTTTTTTCTTTCATTGTTTATTTTAATGCTTTTAATTATTCTGGTATGTTTAGCGTTGACTATGAACACCATTAGATGCTAAGTTTATTATGGGGTTACGATGTAGCCGGGATTGATAATAGTTGAGGGTTTATTAGGGTTAAATTATGCTTAATTGCTTCGTTATTATGGATTGCTTGATATGAAATATGCTAAATTCTTTCTAGTACTTGATCACCATTAGAATTGTTATCTTGGATTATTTAGCTACTCGAGAGAGAGTAAGTAATCGGACTTTTATTCATGTCTTTATAGTTGATCTTAGATTAGTAGAAAATCTAGACAGTTTATGTAATCGTTTGAACTCAAAGTATTGCGTGTAATTGTTTTAATAGGATTAGATATCTAGTCAATTGCATAGGTTTGCTAGATCACTCAAGAGAGGCTAGTGAATATTTTTGATAGAGTGGATTAGCATTCATAAGAGTAGATTTTGTTGTTCTAACCCTAAACCCCCGACTAAGTTATTTTTGGTGGAATCGCGACCCCTGCTTTCTCTTATTCGCATAACTCGTATCTAATTATCTGCGTTTATCTTGTTTATTTTCGTTCATCATTTCAAAACCTCATCACTTTTATTTGGAATCAATTCGCAACAAGTTATTGTAAATTGTGAAATTGCTAGTCCTCGTTGGATCGATACTCGTACTTCACGTACACTATATTGCTTGGGCGACACGTGCGCTTGCGTGTTATTCGCAACATATATCATTACTGCAGAATGACATGGATCATGAAGTGGATGTGTAGTATGGAAATTTTATGTTATGTAACCTTAACATGGTTATTTTCAAATTGTCCTCCTTAAACATTAATGAGATCAAATAATATACCAGAGAACACAATATAAATAAACCAAAACTTTAACTCTGCAGAAAACCTCAATAATCATAAAACGAAACGTGTCTATAACATAAAAGCACTAAAAATAAAAAGCAAAAAACTCCCACTAGAATGAATTTCACCCATATGAGTAGTATTCTCGTGAAACACTTTGGGTAGTAGTCCCATAGTAAGCGGATCCGCATTCATGGAGTTTGTTCCGATGTACTCGATAGACCACTGTCTACTCTGAATTCTTTCTTTCACAACCAAGAACTTAATGTCGATGTGCTTCGAGTTCGTAGAGCTCTTTTTGTTGTTGGAGTATAGTATGGCAGATTTATTGTCACAAAATAACCTAAGTGAGATTTCAATAGCATCTACTATGTGCAACCTAGTGATCGGCAACCATATCCCCTGATTAGACACCTCATAACAAGCTACAAAATCTTCTGTCATGCTGGAAGATTCTAGAAGAGACTTAACACTCTTCCAGGAGATAGCACATCTAGCAAAACTAGAGTCAGCATAACCGATGATCTCGATATGATATGACCTCCGATATGTTATCATGTAGCTTTTTGTTATTTGTAAGTGCCGCAAGACCTGTTTAGCTGCTTTCCAATGGTCTATTCCTGTGTTTGCTTAAATATCTGCCCAATATTCCTGTAAGATACGCAATATCTGGAGGCGCACAAACCTGATCAGACTTCCTACTGCCAAAGCATAAGGAATCTTTTGCATTTCCTTTTCTTCAAAGTCATTCTTAGGCCACTAATTTAGGCTGAACTTGTCGCCTTTAGCCTCAGGGTATCCCCTGGTTTAATTCTTGCATGTTGTATCTCTTGAGAACCTTTTCCATATAGCTCTTTTGTGATAATCCAAGAATCCCTAAGAGCGATCTCGGAGTATCTGAACTCTTAAAACAAAAGAGACGTCACCAAGATCTTTCATCCCAAAATTCTTGGCTAGAAGTCTCTGTGCTTCGTGTAATAAGCCTATATCGTTGCTGACAAGTAAAATGTCTTCGACATATTAGACCAGAAAAAATACACTTACTCCCACAAAACTTATGATATATACATTCATCTACCAAGTTCATTTCAAAATTAAACAAAATAATCACTTGGTAAGATTTGAAATACCATTGTCGAGATGCTTGTTTGAGTCCATAGACGGATTTCTTAAGTTTGCAGACCAAATCATTTACGTCTTTGGACACATAATTTTCTTGTTGCACCCTAGATAACATTTCATCGATGTCACCATTGAGGAAAATGGTCTTCACATCCATATGATATAACTCAAGGCAAAATACGCCACTAATGCCATTATAATTCTAAAAGAGTCTTTCATAGAAATTAGAGAGACAGTTTTTTTTATAGTTGATGCATTCTTTCTGTGTGAAACCCTTTGTACATTTCCACATCATGTTTCGAATCCTTTTTGGTCTTAAATATCCATTTGTAACCGATGGGTTTTGCACCTTTTTTTTAATGGTACAAGATCCCAAACGTCAGTGTCCTCATTGATTTCATTTATTCATTCATGGAATCGATCCACATTTGAGAATCATAACTTTCCATGGCTTGAGGAAAGTTGATAGGATCATCTTCCTTCACTCCAATATCATCCTCATGTTCTTGTAGAAATACAACGTAATCATCTGGTATTGCATTTCTTCTTTCTCTTGTAAATCTTCTTAATGACGTATGTTCTTGATGCTATAGAGTTTGTTCTTCTGGAAAAATTTATTGAGCAATGGGTTCCATATTATCTTGATTTGTATCTTGAACAAGGTGAGAAGTTAACTCCGGATCATTGTCAATACTACCTGTGAAAATATTATTATATTCCTCTTCCAAGACAAATTGTCTTACTGTATCTCTCCCTCCAAACTCAACATCCTCGAAGAATCGAGCATTTTCTACCTAAAAAATTGACCTAATTGGGGGATCATTAGGCTAAGTAACAAACTAAATTTTTCATTCTCAAATGAACAAGAATAAACAAATTTATCCAAATAAGAAACATAAATAAAATTCCGTCTAAAAGACGGTACCCTAAAAGTTTCATCAAGATCCAAATAAAATATAGTCTTTAATAATAATCTAAATTTCCCGACTGCTTCAATTTCAACCTTCTTGCAATTGCCCATATAGATGCATCTTTCAGCATCATTTGGCCTTCAACAATGGAGGCAAACCCTGCATAGACATATTGATGTGAATGGTTACACTAGAATCTATCCACTATATGTCCTTAGGTACAGAAGTTAAATTAACCTCAAAACAAACAAAATTAAGAAGCGTATCTTTCTTAGCATGCCAAGCATGATAATTACCATTGTTAACGCTCAAAGTCGGATCAACACTAGTGAGCCGTCAGCGGTTCAACTCAGAGCTGGACTCTGAGGTTACAGTAGGCAGGTGTCGTCAAATGCCTGAGGTTTCTCTGAGGTTCAACTCAGAGCCGTCGGGAGTCTGTTCTGTCTGTAACCTGTGAGAGGAAACAAACATGAACTAGAGGGACACATAAGGTTTCTCTTCTTCGCGTACTCCGACGTTCAACACTAGTATTAGTGTAATGCGTGCGTTATGGAGCAAATGCCCATTTAGCTCGGGAGCATTTAGAGTAATTTATGAGAGATTCTAGAGAGTATGGGATTTCTCAGCTTGTGAGTGACTTACAGATTGTGGAGATTGAGCTTATATTTATTAAGAATTTAAATGTCGCCGGATTTCCACGATATTTGTCGGAAAAGTCATTTTCGTCGTGAAAACGGCCAGCGAAGTCAAATAAGTCGTTTTTCCACTTTATATCGTACGAATATCGGAGAAACGATATGTCGTTCGACACCAAAATGACCGCCAATTTTCGGACACGTGTTTGAATAAAAACAAAAAAATGTCGTGGGAAACAGATGAAAATCGAGAGAAACGAATCTCTTTTGGCGACTTTCGGAGAGAAAAATTCAGAGAAGAAGACCACCTTGATTTCGGCAACAATCGGAGAAAATCGGTCCGTTTCCAGTCGTTTCGTCTCGGCCCAATCCAAGTTCGTCACAAATTCGGCGAGAATCGGTGAGGATTTTCCAGGATCTCGTTTTTAGGTTTGAACCTAAAACCCAGTTTTTGTTTTCATGATGTTGTTGATCAATTTGATTTTCTTTCATATAATCGTCTTCTATAATGTTGTTTGTATTGTGATGATATATCATATATATTTTTTCAGATTTTATTGAGGACTCCCGTCGAACCACCACTTTTTTCGGCGAACTACCAACTTTTCCGGCGAGCCACCACTCTCAATACTGTTTGCTTATCTGGGTATGTCTCTATTTATGCTTCTTTTTTTTTAAATGACGAATTTTTTTCGGATGACGAGTTTGTAGTTAAGTTGTATATGGTTCTGAGATTTTTAGTTAAGTTGTATATGCATTTTTTTCATCATCACATAAACTATGGGCTATAATCAATAAATATATTTTCATCATCACATATTTCAGCTGCAAAAGATATTGTTCCAAATCAGTGTTGAATTTTAGGGAGGAAAAGTTTCAAATATATAGATTGATAAGTTCAACTTATGATTGGTTGTGGATTGGATAGTTTGAACTTGTTAATAGGCTTACTAGCAAAGTCTCCCTTTCTATGTTGATTTTATTACAGATCGGAACTAAGCAATGACGTTATCACGATTTCAGCCCAAAAGCAGTTCCTCCACTGATTTGCCTCCGCGGAACAGCAGGAACCCGATGGGACTCGTCATTCTTGCATTTTGGCTTGTAGTTAACCACCACATCGATGACTTTGTCATCTCGAGGCAAAACGGTAAATACACACACTGGCTGTTAAAAACCTCGTGAGAGAGTGACTAAGCCATTGACCGTGTTGTTGTGTTTCTCTTGTGCAGTTACAACCTTTTGGGGTATTTTGAGCCTCTTTTTGCTCTTCGCTTATCTGACTCCCGAATTTCCGACTCCGAGTTTTGAGTATCACACGGCCTCGTTGGTTTGGGAATCGTAAGCCACAATCCGAATAGAAAATTTTCAAAAATAAAATTTGATTTCGCCGGTTCAATTTTATGTAAAATATATATATGTATGATTTGAAGTGTTTCAAATTTGGACTATATTTACAAATATATATATATATATATATATATATATATGTATTGGTTTGTCTTGCCACACTATTTCCTTTCGGTTTTGCATCGGCACGTCGGTTTTCCATCGAAATCGGCATTTCATTTGTCATTTTCCACATTTTTCCGTTCGGGTTTCCATCGGCATGATGGTTTTCCGTAAATCATGAGGCTCGAAACGGCAATTAAAACCTTGATATTTATAGGCATATGGGATGAGGGCGTGCGTGACCCAATATTTGAGGTGCCTCCACGGAGCCTCACATGGAGGGCGCGTGCGGGACCTCTGAGCCTCGCCGTAGAAGGCGAGGATGAGGAGCAGGGGCCGCCAATGTGTGAGCGGGCCTCGGGAGATGATCGACGTAGCACGGCAGTGTTGGGAGAGCCCTGTGGCTGTTGCCCAGCGAAGCCTTTGTCCTGTAAGGCTGAGCCTCGCTCGGAGCCTGCGGGGTCAGAGCCTTTTGCGTTGGGCCCCGCATGTGGCTCGTGAGACTCGTACTGGTGGGTTGGGCCTCGGCTTGGAGGTTGTAGGACCTGCCCTTCGGGCTGGGTCCATTATGGGGCGTCTCTTTATCATGTGGGCCTCGCTTGGAGCTCGTGGGGCCTGCCCTCCGGGTGGGCCTCGCCTTTGGCTCGCGAGGCCTACCTTGGCCTCGCCTGAGGTTTGTCAAAGATTGGTTCTTTGGCGACGAGGAATGATTACATTTCTCGGAATTGGCCGCGGTTTGTCTTTTTTCGAGGATCGATTTTGACCCTATAACAAGCATAATGCTTCTTTACATGCCCTTTAGCTCGACAAAAGAAACAACCGGCTCCTCATGGTTATCTAATTGCTTTTAATATTTCGTTTGAGGTGATGTATTTATAGCTTCCATATCCTTCTTTATTTTCTTTCCATTGTCTCCACACTTAGAGGTTGAGGCTAGGTGAACACTTTCTGTCTTGTCTTGATGTAACCTTTCCTCTTGCTAAACACAGTATGAGATGAGCTCACTCAGAGACCAAGTCTCTTTTTGACGATTGTAGCTCACCTTAAACTGGCTAAACTATGTAGGAAGAGATATCATAATCAGATGCACTAGCAAGTCCTCAGAGAGTTCAAGCTTAAGTGCTTTTAGCTTTGAAGCAAGATCATAAATCTCAACTATGTACTCCTTGATATTGCCTTTATCCTTATACTTCATTGAAATCAAACTTGTTAAGAGCGTACTAATTTTAGACTTGTCGTTCTTGACAAATATTTGTTAGAAATTCTTGCCCACGAGAGATAATAAATAAATGATTACTAAATAGAATATTTGTTTACTTTATTAGCATCCTAGACCGAGCATTTTGGCACCTAGATCCTCATTAGATCTAGCGTTTTGTATTAACTCTTTGGCTCTAAGACTAGTTCTTGAGTCACAGTGTTTAATCGTGCCCACACACTAAATCCTTTCTAAACTCGAAGACTCTAGTGGTAGAAACTTTTGTGGTTGCTCAGGTTTAAGAAGAGATGAAGGAGACGAGCTAAGTGGAGAGACGAGCGATTCAACCTTTCTAAAGGCTTCTCAATGCTAAAGCTTCAAGCAAGGTTGGTACCGAGTGAAAACTCTTTATAGTTATTAATTTTAAATTATATGTTCATGCACTTTGTCTAGGTAATAAAATCGTTTTACGTGTTTTAAAGAATTTTTTATATTCCGCCGCTTGCTAGAAGCGATAAATTATTCTTAATCCTAGATATTTTCCAATAAATAGTATCAGAGCTATGGTTAAAGTTTAAGCATGTGCATGTAATTTAAACTATGAGTTTGAAAATTGTTTCTTAATTTTACTCGAGTAATGAATTTGCTAGAATTGTTTTTAAAAATTTTTTTTTAATTTATTGCTCGGGCCTTTAAATTAAAATACTTGTTGATTTTCTACACCATTGGGATGATATTAAAACACATTAGAATTAGTTCTAATAGTTTCTAATTTTTTCATAATCAAAATCGTGTTTTGAGAAGTTTGAGAATTACGGGTACTTTTATGAAGTAGTAATATTGTCTTGCTTGCTTTATTTATTTACTCGCTTGTTTTATGTTTGTTGTTAATTTCTTTTGTGCTATACTATTACCTTGTTAATACAACACATCAATAAGACTTAACAACTCAATAAAAGATTCTGTTAAACTTAATTCTTTTTCATTTTTGTCCTCAGCCGAATTTCTGTCCAAAATTCATTATACCTCTCGGTAAAACGAGTTCATCTCTCTGCTCGGTACTCGGATTTGAATGATTCTTGAACCAAATTAAAGGCCACTGAGTCTACTTTCCTAATAATTTTGAATTAGCACAATTGGACACAGAAACCGCCGTCTACGGTGATTTTACTCCGAGGTGCTGCAGTTCGGGATTCCAGGATTTCTGAAAAAAAATTTATTCCGAATCCCGGATCCCATTCCGAGAATTCTAGAACTCAAATGGAAAAATTTCATCGAGAAAAAATATTTTTCCAAATATAATAAACATAATGTTTAAGATGGAAAAGTTTTGATTTTTTGAATATTTACTTGACATTGAGTTTTTATAAAAACTAGTTTGAATTTTGAAAAACTGTTTTCACTTTCAAACTTAAAAATGTTTTGTGATCTAAATCAAATATGTTTTCAACATTTTTCAAAACTATATCTATATCAATTATGTTAATAATTTATAGCTCTTGAAAAAATTTAAGTGTGACGTCTCCTCGAAGACTAGTTGGCAAAATGATGCAAGAAGATGTGTAATCTCAAACTTCAAGTGTTCAAGTGAGTTAGAGGTTCACACTTCTCTCATGCACTTTCCCTAGTAGAAAATAGGAAATGTCTATGTATGTACCTTGTGACTTTATGCACTAACACTGCTCTTCCTTGAAACATGTCGATCTAGGAATAAATTTCTAGAATTCCACTCTATCTCTCTATACACTAGGAAATGTGTTTCCGAACATATAAGAGACGATGTGCCAACTCTAAAAACTAAGTGGGAGGGTTATACTTGTTTTTTTACAGCCAACGATCCCCAACCCTAATGAAAAGTGCAATTGTCTCCGGACTAAAAGTCACCCTCGTGGCCCTCTCTTAAATGAGAGTACTCAACGGCGCTTTGCTCTGATCATTGTTCGAAGAGCTACGTCCGAGAGTGAAACGATGAGACAAGGCCTCCCCTTGATGGATTGTTTTTTCAAAGTCAATCTGTTGGACTAAATGGTTGGTTAAACACTTAGATTCAATCCCTAGTAATCCTCCCTCGAGGCCCTGCGAAAGGATGTGAGTGATCAAACTTTTTTACAAGGTGGCTAGTTAAACGAGGCCCTACGAAAGGATGTGAGTGATCAAACTTTTTTACAAGGTGGCTAGTCAAATTTGATGTATTGACATCTTGGCTATGCATTAATGATGAGTAATTTACTTATGAAAGGAGACTCTTTGCGACCTTCCCTCGAAGGAGTAAAGTGTCGTTTCGATCATAACACCTTTGGATTTTTTTTGTCTTGTTCATCCTAAAAACTTAAACAAACTTAAATCCTAAACCAAACGACTAATCATAAACTTGTTTCAACTTAATTTCAGTAAGGTGTCTCTCAACCCTCTCTCAAGCATCCTTTCCTCAAACAAACACGAAGGCGAAAACTGTTGTTGCACGAAAATGAACAACGATTTTATACCTCGGGCGGTTTGATCCAAGGCCGGACTAAGTGATCGCACCCGGGCCAAAAGTGTGAACTCGAAAGTCTCGAGCTAGGTTTTCTCCGATCAACCCACCTCTCAGAGGAGGGAATAGGTGAGGAGGAGGAGCGACCGTGCCTTTTTTGTATAGGCTGCCTACGTACCCGTGTGTGAGATCAGGTCAGAATGTAGTTCATGGCGTGTGTAACGCAGCGTGAGGCGCGGAGCCTGGGGGAGAAGCGTCCTCGACGAAGGAGGCGGAGCGCGGAGGAGTCCTCGGCGACGTCTCGGAACCTCGGAGATCGCGGACACGTCTAATGTGTTAGACGCGTAGGGGATTCTCTGTGGAGAACCCTAGGAGCGTGCCTGAGCACTAGCTTCGGCGTTCGATCAGAGGGAGCGACGTCCAGGAATCCCCGAGAGTGCTTCAGAACCTCTGAGAACGGAAGAAATTTGTAGAAGCGCTTCAGGCCAAAGATGGCATCCAGAGAAGCAGAGGAGAGCGAGAATTCGAGCGTATCGATAGGAAATTATTGGATTGCTTCCCCCTCAATGAGAGGGGGTATTTATAGGTGTTTGAGGGCCTTAAGAGGCTCCTTTATCATCCATGTGGGACTAGGGGCGCGCGTACCGTCAAGCGGAGGCGCGCAGCCTTCGTGAGGCGTACGGCATCACGCGGCGCGCGGGATGTGCCGCAGTACGCGCGGCGCGACCTTAGCCAGGCTGCGCTTTCGTGGGCCTTCGCGGTCTTCGTTCGTTGGGCCGTCTTGGGCTTCGAATATTGCGCTTGTCGTGCAAAATACGAAAGTATCTATTCGACGAGTGAGATTTGATTCGAGGAGCATGACTCGGGGCTCGACTTGAAGAGAATATCCCGTGGTTCCGTTCGAGGAACGAGGCTCGACTCGAGGAGAATGACTCGACTCGAGGAGCGAAGCTCGACTCGAAGGTTAGAGAGTCTCTGCGCGAGGGCTTGCTGGCGACTCGTGAGGGAAAGCTTGCCGCTCTTCAGGACCTCCGGCCTGACCATCGGCACCTTGGGTTGCGCGTCTTCTCGGCGTTCTGGGTTTTTCAAAAACGACCGACAACATTAGCCCCCCAAGTTCGTCGCTCGGGAGGTTCCCGGCGATGAACTTTATGTCTTTTCGGTTGGGTGTTTGAGGAAACTTCATTTCAAAGTCTTCACCGTCACCCACGTTTTTTTTCGAGTGACCACGCGGCGCGCGCCCGAGCCGGCGCGCGCCCCGTGTGCGGGGCTGACACGTTTGCACGGGTAAATCCGACTTTTTGGAGGTTTTTTCCTTCTTTTCCCTCTTGTGGGAGTAGGATTTGGACTCCTACCCCCTCCCCTCCCCAGAGGTCTATAAATAGTGGCTCCCTCCTCTTATTCTCCCACTTTATTTTTTCTCTCTTTCTCTGCAACTTTTCTCTATTCTACACTCTTGCATTATGGATATTCATTCCCCCTTCTCAACTGAGGATCCCGAGATTGATTTCTCTCTCTTGTTTCAGGACTCTGAGCATGTAGAGGATGACCTCTTCGCGGGATTAGGGGAAGTTCCTTTGCACGTGGAGGAGAATCCAAGTGGAGTGGAGCAGTGGCTGGAAGAAGGCGAGCTCGGTGCGACTGCACCCATTCCTCAGCCTCGGGAGGAGCGTGCGCCTACTGGGCGCGGTGCAGATGGGGGCACCGATCACCCTACGTCCGGGGAAGCTGCGCCTCGCCTCGTGATCAACTTGGTCGGCGAGGGGGCGCGCGACAAGCCCCATTCCGACGTGCCAAAGTCCATCTTGGACGTCCATGGCGTGCCGGGAGAAGTTGCTAGCACGGCTGCGGTGACTCCGCTAGAATCGGTCCTCGACGAGATTGACTGCGTGGACGACTTTGGGCCAGAGTTTGAAGATCCCGGAGGCGACTCAGAGACATGTCCGGGGGCCGAGGGCATCGCACCGGAGTGTCCTGAAAGGACACTGGTGATTGCCGCGGCCGTATTGGAGGGTGGAGGCCCTTACTTGGAGCCAGGAGGTGATCAGTCCGAGACCCCTGAAGCGAAGACGATAGTGTCAGCGAGGTCACTTGCTAGGACAGAGTGGTATCCTGAGGAAGGCTTTGCTGCTCCCGAGGGCTTTGATTGTTCGGGGGTCGATGCTTTGAGCTCGCTCACCTACCGAACATTCATCGACCTCAGGGAGGCATACGCCATTCCGTCGTCCGTGGCGCTTCTCCGTCCTTTGCCGGACGATCGTCCTTTTCATCCATGCCGTGGATTTGCCGTAGTTTCGATTGTGAGTCTCAACTGCAGGTTTCGGTTCCCGTTCCAGCCCATCGTCCAGCAGCTCCTCGCGCGATTGGGGGTGCATGCTTGTCAAATGAGCCCGGCGTTTTACCGCATGGTAGCGATGTGTCACATGTCGCATTACCAGACTGAGCGGGCGATGACTGTGAGCGACTTTCGCATTCTTGTCGTGGTCTTTCGCAGCCCGGGCAACCCAGTTTCTTCATGGCCCACGATCGCCAGAACACTAAGCTGATCGTTTGGGGATGCGCCGCTTCGGTTCGGTCCCTTGCCCGAAATTTTTGCCGATGCGGGAGCTGATGATCTCGACTTTGTGAAGGAGATCGGGGGAATGTCGGAGGCTCAGAAAGCTGGTGAGCGATTTCGCTCGCCTGAGCTAATGGCGTCTACCGGGTGGTTCCCGTCTTTTCCTCTCGGCCGTGGCAATAATCAGCGGGCGGAGAGTGCTCCTAGCACCGTGTCATCTCCCTCGAGCGGCGGTCTTCTAGGTACTTTTGGCGTTTGCTCTCTCTATTTTTGTTTTAGTCTAGAGTTTTGACTTTGTTGTTTTTGTAGCTTCCTCGGCTAGGGCGAGGGCTCAGGCGCGCCTAGCGAAGGCTTCTCGAGACCCGAAGTCGTTGGCGGTTGGCCGTTCCCAGATCGCGGCGCGGAATGCCCGAGAGAAATCAGACGTTGGTCACTCGGTGGAGGATGGTCCCCGCGCTTCTTTGAAGCGACCCTCTTCCTCAGCTCTTCATGACACGTCTTCTGATTCAAAGCGCTTGAACTCGATGATCGAGCTGGAGACTGTGGAGGTCAGAGGGGAGTGTTCCCAGGGGCTTGCGCAATCTTCGATGAAGATGTCGAAGGGCATCGTGGCCAGCAGCGATGTGGAATTCTTCCGCCACGGCGTCTCTGACGCACAGAGAGTGAGTTCCCTCTGTTTTTATCCTTTCGCTTTGATTTGCTAGGATCTTGTTTTTTGCTTACTTGCCCTTTCGCACTCTCAGGTACTTGCGCGTGTGACCCGGGGCGAGAAGATTCTCCACGACCTCATTCGACGCATGGGCCTTTCCCAGGAGGAGCTTGCTCAAGAGAAGTCTCAGCTAGCCTATGCTGAGCGAGGTTCTCACTCAAAGGCAGAGTTTGCGAGTCTCCGCGAACAACTCCAAGAGGCTCGCGTAGAGTTGGGAGTTACCCGAGGCAAGTGCGATCGTGCTCAGTCAGCCGTGGTGAAAATGGCTAAGGAGCTAACGACGGAACGTCAAGCTCTCTAAGTGGCGACTCAATCGACGGAAGTTTTCCGGAGCGAGGTACGGGACCTTCGACGCCAGTTGGAGTCGCATACAGAAGAAGTGGGCATTCTTTAGGGTCAGCTTTCATCGAGCGAGGCTGCCCGTGTCCGAGCAGAGCGCGAGTGGAACTCTTTGGCGGAGGAAGTGGCTCGGGTCTCCACGGAAAAGGCTGCGGCGGAACAACTTGCGTCTGACCTACAAGACGACTTCGATGTCCGGATCGAAGAGGCGAGGCACGCGGCGATGGTGGAGAGTCGGGACGCTACTGCTACCGAGAATGTTTCTCGGGGGGTCACCTTCCACTTCTTCGACTCGCAGTTCCCACCGCTCGACGGGGTCGAAACCTTTGGTGACGATCCCGCCAGTGAAAATATTTTTTATTCTTTTATTATTTTTTCGCGCAAGTGTTTAGCGCATGCTTTCTTCTAGGAATTTCCTTTTAGCGCACTTGCTTTAGCGCTTGCTTTCTAGGATTTTTGGGGCAGTTGCCCTCTTTTTTTATAAAACATTATTTTGTTTTATGAACGTGTTTGCTCATTTTTTGTTATGGCATGCTTTGATGGACATGCATCTTCTACCAATGGTTTCGGCAGTTCTTTTGTCTTAACAGGGGTTTCGCCTCAGATACAGACCGTTTGAACGGTTTGCGTTCTATAAGCGTTTCAACTGCTAATTAGCCATGCCATGTAGGTATCTTATGCGCGCTATATAGGCGTCTTAGGTACGCCTATGTAGGTGTCATAAGTGCGCCATGTAGGCGTCTTAGTTGTTCACGTCTCGAGGGACGGCTTAGTTGTGCCATGTAGGCGTCTTAGCTGCGCCATGTGGGCGTCTTAGGTGAATCCCGAATGACGGCTTGGTTGCGCCATGTAGGCGTCTTAGTTGCGCCATGTAGGCGTCTTAGCTGCGCCATGTAGGCGTCCTACGTGCGCCATGTAGGCTTCTTAGGTGCGTCCCTAAGGACGGCTTGGTTGCGCCATGTAGACGTCTTAGTTGCGCCGTGTAGGCGTCTTATTTGCGCCATGTAGGCGTCTTACGTGCGCCATATAGGCGTCTTAGGTGCGTCTCTAAGGACGGCTTGGTTGCGCCATGTAGGCATCTTACGTGCGTCTCTAAGGACGGCTTGGTTGCGCCATGTAGACGTCTTAGTTGCGCCATGTGGGCGTCTTAGGTGCGTCCTGAAGGATGGCTTGGATCCAAAATGTAGGCGTCTTACGTGTGCCATGTAGGCGTCTTAGTTGCGCCATGTAGGCGTCCTACATGCGCCATGTAGGCGTCTTAGGTGCGTCCCTAAGGACGGCTTGGTTGCGCCATGTAGGCGTCTTACGTGTGCCATGTAGGCGTCTTAGTTGCGCCATGTTGGCGTCTTAGGTGCGTCCCTAAGGACGGCTTGGTTGCGCCATGTAGGCGTCTTAGTTGCGCTATGTAGGCGTCTTAGTGTCCTCGTTCCCGTTTGTGTTCGGGTTTGGACTTAAAAATTTTGGTGGAGCGTGTTCTCTTGAGGGTTTCCTTACCGTTGCTAGCCCCCGAGTTTTGGGGTTATAAGTTTCATTTTTGATAACCGGAAAACTTGCATAAAACGAATTTTGAAAGGGAAATCTCAAATTTTATTACGATTGCGAAAAGTTTAAAATCCTAAAACGTAGGCTCGTAGGCCTTATTGAAAATGGGAAATTAAAGCGATAAAATGTTGAAATGCTAGCTACTGATAGTACTGCCCCAAGTGTTCCGCATTCCACGGGTGGCGGATTGGCGTTCCGTCTGTGTGTTCCATGTAGTATGTCCCGTCGTGAATGACTTTGCGGACTCTATAGGGGCCTTCCCAGTTTGGGCCTAGGACGCCGGCACCTTGCACTTGTGTATTCTGAAACATCCGTCTGAGTACGAGGCTTCCGACGACAAAAGTTCGCCTTTTGATATTGGAGTTGTAGTATTTTTCGACCTTGCGTTTCTGTGAAACGAGGCGGTTGAGCGCTTCTGACCTCTTTTCGTCAATTAAGTCCAACTCCAGGCGTATAGCCTTGTCGTTGTTTTCTTCGTTGAATGTCTCGACTAGGAATGTGGGGATCTCGGTTTCGATTGGCACCACGGCTTCCATCCCGTATGCGAGGGAGAATGGCATCTCACCGGTGGCGTTTCGCGCGGTCGTCCGGTAAGCCCACAGGACGAATGGTAGCTCTTCGGCCCAAGCACCTTTTTTGTCTTCGAGCTTCTTTTTAAGATTGCTCTTGATAGTCTTGTTGACTGCTTCGACCTGGCCGTTGGCCTGAGGATGGCGCGGTGAGGAGAATGTATTGCTGATCTTTAGTTGATCGCATATATCTCTTACTCGCGCGTTATCGAATTGTGTGCCATTGTCGGTCATAATCGAGATGGGGATACCGTGCCTGCATATGATGCTTTTCCAGATGAAGTTCGTTGTATTCGCTTCAGTTATTTTGGCGAGCGGCTCGGCCTCTACCCACTTGGTGAAGTAGTCTATGGAAATTATGGCGTACTATTATTGTCTCGGCGCTCTAGGGAGCTTGCCAATAATGTCCACGCCCCATTTAGCAAAGGGCCGCCGGACAATGATACAGCTTAGGTGGGTTGGCGGTTGCCTCGGGATCTCGTAGAAGCGTTGGCACTTGTCGCAGCGCCTCGCCCACTCCCAAGCATCTCTTTTCATGGTAGGCCAGAAGTAGCCTTGCTTAAGTGCTTTGAGCGCGAGGGAAATTCCATCGGCGTGGTTCCCACAGATGCCCTCGTGTATTTCGCGGAGGACCTTGGTCGACTCATTGCTATTGAGGCATCGGAGCAGCGGTGTTGAGTAATCGCGTTTATAGAGTATGTCATCTCGAAGTGTGTACTTGGACTCTAATACTCTCAGCTTATCGGCTTCTTTGCGGTCTTCGGGAAGTTCCCCTTTTCGCAGAAACTCGATAATTGGGTCCATCCAAGTAGGCTGAGATGCAACCTCCACGGTCCCGACTTCATCTCGGGAGACAGATGGCCATGCGAGAAATTCGATGGGTACGGTCCCCAATCCGTCTTCGTCGATGCCAGATCCAAGGCGAGCAAGTGCGTCAGCCTCTTAATTTTGTTCTCTCGATATTTGGTGAATCTCGAACCAAGAGAAAGTATCGAGTTTGGAGTTTGTCGTAGCCAGATATGCAACCATGTTAGGTTCCTTGGCAGTATACTCTCTTTTGACCTGGTTTACGATCAACTGCGAGTCGCAGTGTATTCGCAGGTTTTTTGAGCCGAGCTTCTACGCTAGCTCTATCCCTACAATGAGAGCTTCATATTCGGCCTCATTATTGGAGGCTTGGAACCTGTAGTGAAGGGCGTACCGCAACTTTTCCCCATCGGGGTTAGTTAAAATTATTCCGGCGCCAGCCCCCCGGGCATTAGATGCTCCGTCTACGTACAACTCCAAGATGGGACCCGTTGGGTCAACCTTTCTTTTCCGAGTCATTGCGTTATCGGTTAAGTCATTTTCTACTCTTCCCACATCGGGATGATAGGAGAATTCTGCCACAAAGTCGGCTAAGGCCTGACCCTTTATAGCCGCTCTTGGGTGGAACTCAATCCCGTACTGGCTCAATTCTTGGGACCAGATCGCCATGCGAGTCGATGTTCCCTTTTGAAGATCCTTACCGATTAGATGCTCAGTTCGCACCGCGATTGGGTGAGCTTGGAAATATGGGCGCAGCTTTTTGGCTGCCGTTACGAGAGCCAGAGAAAGTTTCTCTATCTCGGTGTAGCGCGTTTCCGCGTCGAGTAAGGATTTGCTCACGTAGTAGACCGACCATTGGACCTTATCTTCTTCGCGGACAAGAACAGCGCTTACGGCTCTTTCAGAGACGGCGAGATATACGTATAGCATCTCGCCCTCTTTTGGTTTGGAGAGGAATGGAGGGGACCCGAAGTAAGCCTTCATTTCTTGAAAGGCTTGGTCGCATTCGTCGGTCCATTCAAAGCCATCCGCCTTCTTTAGAGCTTTGAAGAATGGTTGACACTTGTCGGTGGCTTTTGACACGAAGCGTGTCAGAGCAGCAATCCGACCGGTTAGGCTCTGCACCTCTTTGACTCGTCTTGGAGACTTCATCTCAAGTAGTGCCTTGATTTTTTCGGGATTCGCCTCTATCCCTCGTCGGCTGACGATGTATCCAAGGAATTTTCCGGATTCAACCTCGAACACGCACTTGTTTGGGTTGAGTTTTATTTTATATCGACGGAGGATTGTGAACATCTCCCTTAGGTCGTGTACATGATTAGTTGCCAGTAGGCTTTTGACGAGCATGTCGTCCACGTACACTTCCATGGTCTTGCCGATCTGATTGGCGAAGATCCGATCAACCAAACGCTTGTAAGTTGCTCCCGCGTTTTTAAGGCCGAAAGACATGACCTTATAACAGTAGAGACCTCGATCGGTGACAAAGGTCGTCTTAATTTGATCGGGCTCATGCATTCGAATCTGATTATAACCCGAATAGGCGTCCATGAAGTGAGGAGTTCATGGCCAGCCGTGGCGTCGACCAGTTGTTCGATGCGCGGGAGTGAGAAGAAATCCTTTGGGCAGGCTTTGTTAAGATCTTTGTAATCTATGCAACTACGCCACTTCCCATTAGGCTTTTTCACAATTACCACATTGGCGACCCACTTGGGGTACTTAGCCTCTCGGATGAAGTTTGCGGTGAGAAGTCTTTCGACCTCTTCATTTATAGCCAGGTATCGCTCGGGATTGAGCGTTCGTCTAGCCTGCGCTTTCTCGGCGATCCTTGGGTCGTCGTTTAATCGGTGCACTATTATCTCGGGATCAATTCCAGGCATGTCCGCATGAGTCCATGCGAACACATCCTTGAATTTTCGGACGAAGGCAACGAGCTGAGTCCTGATGGCGAGTGGAAGTCGAGTACCGATCTTCAAAACCTGGTCGGGCTTAGATTCGTCTAACACGACGGGACAAGATCATCAGAGGTTTCCACTTTGAGTCTCTCGACTTTGTCCTGAGGGTCAAGTTCTCCGAACTTCCTTGCGTCCCTTAGGTCGCATGGGTAATTGTCTTCCAGTTGGAAGATTGTGTTGACCATTTTTCCCGCGGACTTACCATCAACTCCTTGTACGTAGCATATCCTGGCCTGGGATTGGTCTCCGGCCATAATGCCAATTCCCTCTTCAGTGGGGAATTTCACCAGTAGGTGATACGTGGAAGTAATAGCTCTTAGCCGGTTCAGCATGGGTCGCCCGATGATTAAGTTGTAGGGCGACTCCTGATCAACCACTAGGAATGGGACCATTTGAACGACCTCAATGCCTCCGGGGGTCCCTAAGGTGACCGGTAGATCGATGATCCCTTCGGTCATGACCCTCTCCCCAGTGAACCCAAACAAGGGCGTTTGGGTCGGAGTCAGGCGTAGCCCCCCGAGCTTCATGCGCTCTAGGGTGGACTTGAAAATTATGTCGGCAGCACTGCCGTTGTCGATGAGAACCCTTTTCACGAAGTTATTGGCCACCTGGGCTTTGAGCACAATCGCGTCATTGTGTGGATGCACAACTCGCTTGGCTTCTTTGTTGGTGAAATACATCGTCTCGTGAGGCACGGACGTAAAGCTGACGTGCATGGCAGCGTCTTCCTGAGCCACGGGCCTAAGGAATTTCTTCCGTTGTCGGAGTGAATCTCCATCTTGCGGACCTCCCAGTATGGTGGTCACAATGTGGAGTTGCGGATTGGCGTTGGCAGTAGCCGTGGTTCGGTCGGCAGAAGCGAATGTTCTTCCTCCTTTGCCAGACTGTGGTCTGTTTGTGGTGGGGCCCGCAGTGCTGATCATGCGTAACACGAACTCTTTCAGCTCACCCCGTTGGATCAAAGCCTCGATTTGCCTTTTAAGGTTGTAGCATTCGGAGGTCAAGTGACCGTATTCCTGATGGAACTCACAATATCTAGATCGATCGCGAGTCGCGGGATCTTTTTTCATTGGAGCCGGGGGCGTGAACTTGTCACGTGCCAAGGCCAGGATCCGTTCTGGCGTCGTGTTCAACGGTGTGAACGATGAATACCCTTTAAAGTCTTTCGCAAGTCGCGGCTTCTGGGGTGCAGGGGGCTGGTTATTCGAAACCTGATTTCCCTTATTTAATCTTTTACGAGGTTCGCCTTGCTCGTGGTTAGGTTCTTGTTGACGACGAGAGCTTTGATTGTTGCTCTTGCGGCCATCGAGGTAATCTTCGACTTCCATGAAGGTCTTAGCTTGAGTCATCAACTCGGCCATGGTAGAAAGGACACGGCCAACAATCGACTTGAGGAAGTCACTTGTGCGCAAGCCTTCAATGATAGCGGCAATTGCGTCACCGTCGTCAAAGCAGTCAACCTTGTTTGACTCTTCGGTGAATCGGGCGAGGTATCGCCTAAGGGACTCGCCACTTTCCTGCCCGATCGACCACATGTACATCTTAGTCTTCTTTTGGACCATATATGTGGCGAACCGTGCTAGGAACATGTCCTTCAGGTCTTTGAACGAGTGGATGCTTCCCGGCCTTAAGTTCTTGAACCACTCAAAACCGGGTCCGGCGAGGGTAAGACTAAAAGCTTGGCACATGGCGCCAGGAGAGACACCCTGCATCGTCATCCAGGTTTCATAGTGCTGGATGTGGTAAGCAGGAGCTACTTTTCCATCATAGGGAGCGAGGTTCGGGAGTTTGAAATTCCCCGTACAAACCTCAGCCAATATCTGAGCCGTGAAAGGCGATGAATTCTCCTCAACGACTCCATAGGCACTTCTGCCTATTCCGTATTCCCGGAGATATCGTACCTCATTCAGAAGATTGTGGATCATAGTGACCACATCGAGACCGGTTGTCGGAGTAACTCCCTGTTCGGGAGGAGTCATCTCTCGCCTTTCATTAGACCCTTGACCCGTGCGGTGGTTCCCGTTAGTCGGGACTGCCAGCGGGATGTTGGGTCTAGAGCTCAGTCGCTCTCTCAGATCATTGCCACGTCCGATGCGTTGAGCAGTGAGATGGTCCCTGAGATCAGGGCTTGTCGTATGGAGGTGCGGACTTCCTCTTCGACGGCGCATTCTCCGCGTGCCCTGACTTTCCGCAACATTCTCCCTTTGGCCAAGTCAGTCAAGAGTTAAACGTCGGGAGTTCCCCTCTTGGGAAGCCGCAGGTGCGTCACCTGTCCTAGGTAAGGGGTTCGAAGGACCGGCTTCAAACACGGCGGGGAGTCCCCCGTCCTTCATGAGAGAAGTCTCGATATCCTCCGAATCACTAGTACCTGTTGTCGCACGAAAATGAACAACTATTTAAAACCTCGGGCGGTTCGATCCAAGGCCGGACCAAGTGATCGCCCCCGGGCCAAGAGTGGGAACTCGATAGTCTCAAGCTAGGGTCTTCTCCGATCAACCCGCCTCTCGGGAGAGGTAGGGGGTGAGGAGGAGGAGTGACCGTGCCTTGGTTGTCGGCTGCCTACGTACCCGTGCGTGGGATCAGGTCAGAACGTAGTTCAAGCGTGAAAGACGCAGTATGAGGCGCGGGGCCTTGATGGAGAAGCGTGCTCGACAAAGGAGACGGGGCGCGAGGAGTCCTCGGTAGCGTCACGGAACTTCGGAGATCGCGTACGCGTCTAGCGTGTTAGACGCGAGAGGGGAACTCTAGTCGAGAACCCTAGGGGCGTGCTTGAGCACCGGAGAACGTTCGGTCAAAGGGAGCGACGTCCGGGAAGTCCCCGTGAGTGCTTCGAAACCTTTGAGAACGGGAGAGAGAAGAGAGTCTGCTTCAGGCCAAATATGGCATCCAGAGAAGCAGAGGCGAGTAAGAAATCGAGCGTGTCGATCAGAGATGAATAGAAGTATTGGATATTTTTTGATGGCTTTCCCCTCAATGGGAGGGGGTTTATATAGGTGTTTGGGAGCCTTAGAAGGTCCCTTTTTCGTCCATGTGGGACTAGGAACGCGCATGCCATCAAGTGGAGGCGCACGGCGCAGGGGGCGCGGCGCGCGGGTCACCGGTCGCGGCGCAGGTCGCGCGGCGCATAGAGCGCGCGGCGCGCGCCTGCCTGGCGCGGCGCGCCGTCTGCTGCACGGCTGGCCGGCGTAGCGTGTTGTGTGCGTGATGAACGGCTCGTCTTGTCGGGCTCTTGCGGGCCTTCGAATATCATTCTTCCCACGTGAAATATGAAGATTTCCATTTGACGAGAGTGACTCGATTCGAGGAGCAAGGCTCAACTCGACAAGAGCGACTAGCGACTTGACTCGAGGAGTGACTCGAGAATGACTCGAGGCTCGACCCGAGGAACAATTCAAGGCTCGACTCGAGGAGATTGACTCAAGACTCGACTCGAGGAGCGAAGCTCGACTCGAGGAGTCAAGAGTTTGGGCGAGGGCTTGAAGATTTGCCGCTCTTCAGGACCTCCGGCCTGACCATCGGCCCTTTGAGCGACGTGCCTTCTTGGCGTCTCGGGTTTTCTAAAAACGACCGACAACATTAGCCCCCCAAGTTTATCGTTCGGGAGGCGTCCCAGCGATGAACTTTTTGTTCTTCTAGTTGGGTGTTTGAGGAAAATATTTCCCGTGCCTTGTGACCCTGAGGAAAAAAAATTTCCTCTACTTTTTCTTCTCTTTTTTTTTTTTTTTTTTTGGGGGGGCCGCGTGCCGCGCGCCCTGGACGGCGCGGCGCGCGGTTTGGGCAGCGTGGCCTGCGCGGCGCGCGGGCTTGGTGCGCGGGGCTGGTTCGCCTTGCGCGGGAGAACTCCGAATTTTTGGAGCTTTTCCTCCGATTTTGCTCCTTGTGGGAGTAGGATTTCGACTCCTACCCCCCCAGAAGTCTATAAATAGACCTCCCCCCTTCCCTTTATTCCTCACTTTATTTTTTCTCTTTTCTCTACGCTTGTTTTCTTTTTTTACGCTTGCATTATGGATGTCCCTCCCCTTTTCTCAGCTGAGAGTCCCGAGATTGATTTCTCTCTCTTGTTTCAGGGTTCTGAACACGCAGAGGATGATCTCTTCGCGGGATTAAGGGAAGTTCCTTTGCACGTGGAAGAAAATCCAAGCGGAGTAGAGCAGTGGCTGGAGGAAGGCGAGCTGGGTGCGACCGTGCCCGCTGCTCAGCCTCTCGAAAAGTGCGCGCCAAATGGGCGCGATACAGGTGGGGAGTTTGATCCTCCCGCGTCCAGGGAGCCTGCCCCTCGCTTCGTGATCAACTTAGTTGGCGAGGGGGTTCGTGACAAAGTCCGCCTCGACGTGTCGCAGTCCGACTTGGACTTTCAAGGCGTGCCGGGAGATGTTTCGGACGCGGATGCGATGACTCCGCTAGAGTCGGTTCTCGACGAGATAGACTGCGTGGACGACTTTGGTCCCGAGTCTGAAGATCCCGGAGGTGAGTCAGAGACATGTCCGGGGGCCGAAGGCCTCGCATCGGAGCGTCCCGAGGTACCGTCGGCAGCTGCCGCGGTTGTGTCGGAGGGCAGGGACCCTTCCGTGGAGCCAGGGGTTCTCAGCCCGAGACTCCTGACGCAGAGGCATTAGTATCGGCGAGGTCGCTTGCTAGGATGGCGTGGTATCCCGAGGAAGGCCTTGCTGCTCCTGAGGACTTCGATTGTTCGGGGGTCGATGCTTCGAGCTCGCTCACCTACCGGACATTCGTCGGTCTCCGGGAGGCTTTCGCCATTCCGTCGTCCGTGGCGCTTCTCCGTCCCTTACAGGGCGACCGTCCTTTCCGGCCTCGTCGTGGATTTGCCGCAGTTCCAGTTGCAAATCTCAACTGCGGGTTGCGGCTGCCGTTTCAACCCATCATTCGGCAGCTTCTCGCCCGTCTGGGGGTGCACGCATGTCAGATGAGCCCGGCATTCTACCGCATAGTGGCGATGTGTCACATGGAGTGGCATTGCCAGACTGAGCGGGTAATGACCGTGAGTGATTTTCGCATTCTCATCGCGGTCTTCCCTGCGCCCGGGAAACCCAGTTTCTTTGTGGCCCGCGATCGCCGGAATACTAAGCTGATCGTCGACTCAGAGAAGTATAATCGACGACCATGGGTGTGGGTCTCGGCGGAGGCTTTTGGCGACGCGCCGCTCCGGTTCGGCCCCTTGGCCGAGATTTCTGCTAACGTGGGGGCCGATGACCTCGACTTTGTGAAGGAGATCCGGGGAATGTTGGAGGCTCGGAAAGCCGTCGAACGATTTCGTTCCCCTGAGCTGATGGCTTCTACCGGGTGGTTCCCGCCATTTCCACCTAGCCAGCGGACCGAGAGTGCCCCCAGTGCCGCTTCATCTCTCTCGAGTGGCGATCCGCAAGGTATGTCGATGTTTCACACTTCTTGCTTCTTGTTTTTAGCTTAGGTTTTTGACTTTTGTTGCTTTTGTAGTCTCTTCGGCTAGGGCAAGGGCTTGAGCGCGCCTAGCGAAGGCTTCTCGGGACCCGAAGTTGTTGGCGGCGGTCCGTTGTCGGATTGCCGCTCGGAACGGTCGGGAGAAACCCGATACCGATCATCGGACGGGGAGTGGTCCTCGCGCTTCTTTGAAGCGACCCTCCTCCTCGGCTTTACCTGACACGTCTTCGGACTCCAAGCGCGTAAACTCGATGGTTGACGTGGAGGCTGCGGAGGTTAGGGGGGAATGTTCCCTAGGCCTCGCTCAATCTTCGATGAAGATGTGGAAGAGCGCCGTGGCCAGCAGCGACGTGGAGTTCTTTCCTCACGGCGTTTCCGATGCACAGAGAGTAAGTTTCCCTTGCCTCGTTTGTGATGAACCTTTCTTTTGCTAAATTATCTTTTTGCCTTCTCAGGTGCTTGCTCGAGCGACCCGGGGCGAGAAGATCCTTCACGACCTCATCAGGCGGATGAGCCGTGCCCAGGAAGAGCTTGCTCAAGCGAAGTCTCAGCTAGCCCACGCCGAGCAAGGTTCTCACTCAAAGGCGGAGTTCGCGAGTCTCCGCGAGCAGCTTCAGGAGGCTCGCGTGGAATTAGGAGTTACCCGCGGCAAGTGTGACCGTGCTCAGGCGGCGGTGGCGAAGATGGCTGAGGAGCTAACGACGGAACGTCAAGCCCTCGAAGTGGCGACTTGTAAGGACAAGTTTCTGTGTCACTCGTATTTGGAGATAATAAGCGAGTTTTCGTTGTTACAACTAAATTCTCGAGTGGGTTATATTTCAATGGATTTATCGAATTAATTTTAAATATGTTAAGGTTATGGAAATCTCGGAATGAGTAAAGGAATTATCGAGTTTATCTTGATTAATAAATTAATTCCGAGGAAACATTCCGGAAATTAATTTAAGAAATAAATTCTCAAGGATGAGAATTAATTCCGAGAAACCTTAAATATATTTAAATTATTCGAGAACGAACGAGAAAATTCGCGGTTCAAATCATATAATTATAATCCGTTCGGTGATGGATTTAATTAAATAATTATATGAAAAGGACGTGGTTGTAACAATTTTAAGGGACCCATTTGAAAGAAACCAAGAAAAAGAAATTGGTTTGAGAATAAAAGGATAATTCTTAAGCCTTGCCTTGTCATCACACATGTGTCACGCTTCTATCCTTGCCAACCCAACACTTATCTTCATCATTTACTTTGCTATTAAGTTTCTCCAGCCGAAATAAACAAACCCACGGGAAAAAAAAGAGGAAGAACAGAAGAAGAGAAGAGAAATAGTGAGAGACCGAGGGAGAGAGAGAGAGAGCTCGGGGAAGAGAAAGGCCGAGAGAGAGCAGAAGAGAGCTAGAGAGCGAGTGAGCGAGACTGAGAAGGAGAGCGACCGAGGGAGAGGACGCGTGACCACCAGCACCAGCCCGTGACCCCAGCTCCGTGCGCGCGCCATCCAGCCGACCCCTGAGCCTCGCCGCGCGCGCGACCGCCGTGAAGGTTGAGCCGCCGCGAGCTAGAGAGGACGCCGGAGGGTTCAATTCCTCCAGAAACAAGGTGAGATGTTCTTCCCCAATTTCGAATCTGGAAGTTAGGGTTTCGTTTTGGAATTGGGGCTTTTGGTTGTGAGTTAGGATTTCGGTGATGATCCCTCTGATTATGGTGGTGTTCTTGGTTTTGGACGGGTTTGGTTGTGGTTTTGGTCTTGGCCGTGTGGTTTTGGTCTTGGCCGTGTAGAATGGTTCTGGCCGTGTGTTTGATCTTGATTTTTGGGACGTGATTCTGAGCTTGATGTTGTTTTTCTAGTTTGAGAATAGGAGTTAACGGTTGTTTCGTTGTTGTGCTTGTGAGTTATATATGTTGAGAGTCTAGGCTCGTTTTAGGTGGGCTGAACAGGTCTCGGGGCAGCGGCTCGGGATGGCGAAGAGGCTGTCCGAAGGTTGGCGGAGATGTTGCGCGAGTGACGACGGAGTGGGGCTGGTCAGCGAGGTTCATCGGCTCGGTTGGGACGAGCTGTTGGGCCGGGGACGGCAGCGACGCTGTGGCGGCTCTCAGGGGGCTGTTTATGGCAGTCTCTGCCCGGTGTTAGCGAGTCGAAATTTCCCGAGTTCCGACTCGAGTCTAAGACGTAGTGAAGTAGTTTTTCTTTTAGTTAGTTGCGAAGTTTTGATGGATTGTATGAGTGCTCGGAGTTAGTGCGTTATTATATTTTATGTATAGTGTTGTTATGTTTTATTGTTTGACAATGGTTTTATTTTCCAAGTTGGTTTCGTTTGAACCGTTAAAATTAGTACGTTATTCTTATCAAGAATTAATACGTTATAATTAGTATGTTTTATAATCGAGCTCGTTTTATGTAAGTCGTTAAGAAAAAAATAATTAATATGTATCATTATTAAACTCGTTGATTATTCACGTAATTATTTAGTATATTTATCTTAATTATGTATTAAAAATCGAGTGCGACTATAAGCTCGACTCTTTTAATTTTGAAAAAGAATATCAACGAGAAATGTTTTATTTACGTTCTCAAACGTTATAACTTGTCAATAAAAGAGACAAGTCATAAAAGATTTTCTAAACCACATTTGAGAAGTGTCGGTTTGAGTTATTTTCATATAACTTACGTATTCTATAGATTGTTAGTAAGAGTTTCTTTATACGTTCTTTTCTTTTAGTTTCGACCTTCGGGAACCTATCCTAAGCAATGGGCTTTGTCCCGTCAAAAGAATAGGTGGTCGAATAGCGGGGCGTTTCTTAGCCTAGATCAGGGAAGTTGTTAAGGCCTTGTTCTTAGGCGTCGATTCTTTCCCGTCTCTGTTCTGTCATGTATTCCCTGATGTTTGTTTTTTTAGACGCTCTGAGTAGCGTGACTAGGAGGACGTTTTGAATACGTTCATTATGAGCTTTCTTTTAGTAGAAGTGTGTACGTTAGTAGATCAATAGACGAGATACTGAGTATGCTCGATGTTCGATCTTTCTCTTCCATAGATACGTCCAGATTGCTATAAGGATTAGCAAGAGAAGCTTACGAGGACTGGGTTATAGGTGAAGTTAAGAAGAACCCTTTTATCTGGAAGAGAAGATCTCAGGATTCGAAAGAATCGTTATCCGGGTAAGTGGATTATAGGCACCTACAATATCAAGAAATATTATATATATCTTTATATATATACATATATTGTACGTGCATTTTCTATATGCTTTCTAGTAAGCAAGAGTAAGATAAACCAAAAGACAATTCACTATCAAGATTAAGGGCTTTAAGCCGCTAACGAATTGAGAAACGGAATTATTCCGGCTAACAAAAATGGCTAGAGGTAACTAGGAACCCGAGCCTTTGCTATGTGTTTAGTTAGCCACCTTCCAGAGATCCAGTCCTAGTGAACTGGATTATGAGAGACTGAAGCTAAGACTCGTATTCAAAAGCGAGAATATTATGATAGGATCTTTGGGAGTCGCATCTCAAGATCTTATAATTCACGAGTTAATAAGCGAAAAGAATATATGTTAAGATCGGGATTAAACCCGAATTAAGCAGTCTCTCATGTTAAGTTAATTAAAGAGAAAACACAGAATGATACCGCCTCCGACATATACCCCTTGTTAGCAGGTACCTATTATGCTTCGTGCTGGTACCACATGGGGATTAGGCAGGAGACTGTGCACCCTCCTGTCTGGCGCCAATAAGACATGTGTCGTGCGGATATCATTAAGGGATCCCGAGCAGGAAATGTATTGTATGATGGGAATTGCCGGGACCTAAGCTGGCATATTCTCAAGTAAAAGGAGTTACCGGGACCTAAGCTGGTAATTCCATAGTTATGATTAAAGCAAGTATGTTTATGATGTGAATCACCGGGACCTAAGCTGGTGAATTCTTAAGTAAGAGGAATCTCTCGGGACCTAAGCTGAGTGATTCCTAAGCAGGATGAATCTATCGGGACCTAAGCCGATTGATTCTCAAGTAAGGTGGATTTATCGGGACCTAAGCCGATACTTCCGCAGGTTATGAAAAGATATGATCTCATGTTATGTATTGTTTATGTGTTATGTGCATTGTGCATTAGATATGTAGATATCCGCTTACTGAGTCTTTCGACTCACAGTTATTATCTTGATATTGTAGATAAAGGAAAGGCCAAAGAAGACTGAGCAGAGCATCAGCGAAACCGGTAAGTATGTAGGCGTGTGTATGTACGGCTGCCGACCTGTGGCTAAGTCAAGGGCGAATGAGTCTATTTTGTTTTTAAAAGACGAGTCTTTTGTTTGTAAAGTTTTAAATAGTATGTTTTAAGAAAAACGAAAAATTCGCCCATATTTTTGAGACGTTTATGTAAATATTTTAAAAGTTTTTCTAGAGAATGTTTTCTGGAAGCGCTTCCACCAAAGTTTTTATGAATTTTATTTATGTCAGGTAAGATACGAAGATCTCTGCCGCGGCTCGTGGGCGAGCTAAGGCTCGCGGGTCGTGACAGAATTTTTGGTATCAGAGCCCAAGTTGAGCCGTTTCTGTAGACTTGTGGTCGTACATACACTAACTTACTTACTTATAAGTCAGCTGATGTTTAAGATAGCCTTATCTATAATATCTTGTTGAGTCTTTGTGAAAGATAGCGGTTACATTAGGATAACCGTATGCTTACCCAATCCTACTCTTAGGTGAAGTAAGGATTAAGAATGAGACCTAAGAAGCGAACGCAGACGGATCTTTCACAAGAAATGACTGAAATTAGTAGGGCTTTAGAGCGTCAAGCAGAAGATGCTCGTCGAAGAGATGCTCAAATAGAAGAGCAGAACAGGTTGATCACGCAACTTATTGCGCGAATGAACGAGCAGCAACCTCCACAGGGTCAACAAAACCCTGAACCCCAGGCGCATCGACCAGAACAACCTGGAGGACAAGGTGAGCACGTGCCAAATATGAATAGGAATCCAGATGGTCAGAATGTACAAGCGCCACCACAAGCCCAAGCTATGGCGCCAGATGAGGTTCCGCTGTTTTAGATTCCGATAATGGCACCATTTGTCGGAGATCCTGTATATGAGCGCTTTCGTAAGCAGACGCCGCCGACTTTCAATGGAGATGCTGATCTTTCCCTAGCGGAGAATTGGATTAAAAGGATCCAACAGATCTTCACGTACATGCAACTTACAGATGCTGAGAGGGTTGCTTGTGCAGTGAACCAGTTGGAACTTGAAGCTCGAAGCTGGTGGGAGGTAATCGCAGTTTATGATGAAGGGAATTCCTGGTTAGTTATATCTAACCGTTAGCAAGTGACTATTTCAAGTCACCAGTGTAGTTTGAGTATGATACGTGTGTGGACTTTAAGACCAGAATCAGTTTGTTATTCATCAAGCGATGACACGTTTAGAAGAAGGTATATCCTCTCTTGTTTTCCGAACATGGAAAATTATCTGGAAGCTCGATAGTGTGATGCAGAAGGAGTACCCTGCTTTTCTTTAAGTTTCGAGGACGAAACTAACTTAAGGGGGTAGGGATTGTAAGGACAAGTTTCTGCGTCACTCGTATTTGGAGATAATAAGCGAGTTTTCGTTGTTACAACTAAATTCTCGAGTGGGTTATATTTCAATGGATTTATCGAATTAATTTTAAATATGTTAAGGTTATGGAAATCTCGGAATGAGTAAAGGAATTATCGAGTTTATCTTGATTAATAAATTAATTCCGAGGAAACATTCCGGAAATTAATTTAAGAAATAAATTCTCAAGGATGAGAATTAATTCCGAGAAACCTTAAATATATTTAAATTATTCGAGAACGAACGAGAAAATTCTCGGTTCAAATCATATAATTATAATCCGTTCGGTGATGGATTTAATTAAATAATTATATGAAAAGGACGTGGTTGTAACAATTTTAAGGGACCCATTTGAAAGAAAACAAGAAAAAGAAATTGGTTTGAGAATAAAAGGATAATTCTTAAGCCTTGCCTTGTCATCACACATGTGTCACGCTTCTATCCTTGCCAACCCAACACTTATCTTCATCATTTACTTTGCTATTAAGTTTCTCCAGCCAAAATAAACAAACCCACGGGAAAAAAAAGAGGAAGAACAGAAGAAGAGAAGAGAAATAGTGAGAGACCGAGGGAGAGAGAGAGAGAGCTCGGGGAAGAGAAAGGCCGAGAGAGAGCAGAAGAGAGCTAGAGAGCGAGTGAGCGAGACTGAGAAGGAGAGCGACCGAGGGAGAGGACGCGTGACCACCAGCACCAGCCCGTGACCCCAGCTCCGTGCGCGCGCCATCCAGCCGACCCCTGAGCCTCGCCGCGCGCGCGACCGCCGTGAAGGTTGAGCCGCCGCGAGCTAGAGAGGACGCCGGAGGGTTCAATTCCTCCAGAAACAAGGTGAGATGTTCTTCCCCAATTTCGAATCTGGAAGTTAGGGTTTCGTTTTGGAATTGGGGCTTTTGGTTGTGAGTTAGGATTTCGGTGATGATCCCTCTGATTATGGTGGTGTTCTTGGTTTTGGACGGGTTTGGTTGTGGTTTTGGTCTTGGCCGTGTGGTTTTGGTCTTGGCCGTGTAGAATGGTTCTGGCCGTGTGTTTGATCTTGATTTTTGGGACGTGATTCTGAGCTTGATGTTGTTTTTCTAGTTTGAGAATAGGAGTTAACGGTTGTTTCGTTGTTGTGCTTGTGAGTTATATATGTTGAGAGTCTAGGCTCGTTTTAGGTGGGCTGAACAGGTCTCGGGGCAGCGGCTCGGGATGGCGAAGAGGCTGTCCGAAGGTTGGCGGAGATGTTGCGCGAGTGACGACGGAGTGGGGCTGGTCAGCGAGGTTCATCGGCTCGGTTGGGACGAGCTGTTGGGCCGGGGACGGCAGCGACGCTGTGGCGGCTCTCAGGGGGCTGTTTATGGCAGTCTCTGCCCGGTGTTAGCGAGTCGAAATTTCCCGAGTTCCGACTCGAGTCTAAGACGTAGTGAAGTAGTTTTTCTTTTAGTTAGTTGCGAAGTTTTGATGGATTGTATGAGTGCTCGGAGTTAGTGCGTTATTATATTTTATGTATAGTGTTGTTATGTTTTATTGTTTGACAATGGTTTTATTTTCCAAGTTGGTTTCGTTTGAACCGTTAAAATTAGTACGTTATTCTTATCAAGAATTAATACGTTATAATTAGTATGTTTTATAATCGAGCTCGTTTTATGTAAGTCGTTAAGAAAAAAATAATTAATATGTATCATTATTAAACTCGTTGATTATTCACGTAATTATTTAGTATATTTATCTTAATTATGTATTAAAAATCGAGTTCGACTATAAGCTCGACTCTTTTAATTTTGAAAAAGAATATCAACGAGAAATGTTTTATTTACGTTCTCAAACGTTATAACTTGTCAATAAAAAGAGACAAGTCATAAAAGATTTTCTAAACCACATTTGAGAAGTGTCGGTTTGAGTTATTTTCATATAACTTACGTATTCTATAGATTGTTAGTAAGAGTTTCTTTATACGTTCTTTTCTTTTAGTTTCGACCTTCGGGAACCTATCCTAAGCAATGGGCTTTGTCCCGTCAAAAGAATAGGTGGTCGAATAGCGGGGCGTTTCTTAGCCTAGATCAGGGAAGTTGTTATGTAAATATTTTAAAAGTTTTTCTAGAGAATGTTTTCTGGAAGCGCTTCCACCAAAATTTTTATGAATTTTATTTATGTCAAGTAAGATACGAAGATCTCTGCAGCGGCTCGTGGGCGAGCTAAGGCTCGCGGGTCGTGACACGACTCAATCGAAGGAGGTCTTTCGGAGCGAAGCGCGGGACCTTCGACGTTAGTTGGAGTCGCGCACAGAAGAAGTTGGCATTCTCCAAGGCCAGCTTACATCGAGCGAGGCTGGCCGTGTTCGTGCGGAGCATAAGCGCGACTCCTTGGCGGAGGATGTGGCTCGGGTTGCCGAGGAGAAAGCCGCGGCGGAACAGCTTGCGTCCGACCTTCAAGACGACTTTGATGTCGGAGTCGAGGAGGCAAGACATGCGGCGGCGGTGGAGTGTCGGGACGCCACAGCTACCGAGAATGTTTCTCGGGGGGTCACCTTCCACTTTTTCGACTTGCTATTCCCACCACTCGACGGGGCCGATCCTGTAGGCGGCGATCCCGCCGAGTGACTTTTCTTTTCTTTATTTTTCTCGCGCAAGTGTTTAGCGCATGCTTTTTAGGTTTTTCCTTTCAGCGCACCTGTTTTAGCGCTTGCTTACTAGGATTTTTCCTTTTAGCGCACTTGTCTTAGCGCATGCTTTCTAGGATTTGAGGCAGTTGCCCCTTTATTTTATGAGACGTTTATTCATTTATTCTTATGAATGTTTGCGCACAACCATCTTTTATGGCATGCTTAGATGGTCAATTGTTTAGGTCAACGGTTTTGCCCATCCTTTCACCTCAGCAGGATACCTTTTCAAACACGCCAGTCACTTGGATGGTTTGCGTTCTTAAGTATTTTCAACTGCGAGTCAGCCATGCTACGTAGGCGCCTTACGTGTGCCGGATTGTGCCAAGTGGACGTATCAGGCCGTGCCAAGTAGGCGTTTTAAGCGCGCCACGCAGGCGTCTTGGATCGCGCCATGTAGGCGTGTTAGGTTGCGCCATGTAGGCGTCTTAAGTGCGCCATGTAGGCGTCTTAAGTGCGCCATGTAGGCGTCTTAGGTTGCGCCATGTAGGCGTCTTACGTGCGCCATGTAGGCGTCTTAGGTTGCGCCATATAGGCGTTTTACGGGCTGCGCCTTTACGCGTCTTACGTGCGCCATGTAGGCGTCTTAGGTTGCGCCATGTAGGCGTCTTACAGGCTGCGCCTTTACGCGTCTTACGTGCGCCATGTAGGCGTCTTAGGTTGCGCCATGTAGGCGTCTTACGGGCTGCGCCTTTACGCGTCTTACGTGCGCCATGTAGGCGTCTTAGGTTGCGCCATGTAGGCGTCTTACGGGTTGCGCCTTTACGCGTCTTACGTGCGCCATGTAGGCGTCTTAAGTTGCGTCATGTAGGCGTCTTACGGGTTGCGCCTTTACGCGTCTTACGTGCGCCATGTAGGCGTTGTACGTTGCGCCATGTAGGCGTCTTACGGGTTGCGCCTTTACGCGTCTTACGTGCGCCATGTAGGCTTCTTAAGTTGCGCCATGTAGGCGTCTTACGGGTTGCGCCTTTACGCGTCTTACGATTTTTTGGTGGAGCGTGTTCTTTTGAGAGTTTCCTTACCATAGCTAGCCCCCCCAAGTTTTTTTGGGTTATAAGTTAATTGTTGATAACCATAAAACTTGCATATAACGGAATTTGAAAGGGAAAACTCGAGTTTTATTACTTTTGCGAAGAATTTGCGAGAAAATTAAAATCCTAAAACATTGGCTCGTAGGCCTTATTGAAAATGGAAAATGAAAGCGATAAAAAAGCTGGGGATGCTAGCTACTGATAGTACTGCCTCAAGTGCTCTGCGTTCCACGGGTGGCGAATCGGAGTTCCGTCCGTGTGCTCGATGTAGTATGTCCCGTCATGAGTGACTTTGCGGACACTGTAAGGGCCTTCCCAGTTCGGGCCTAGGACGCCGGCGCCTTGGACTTGTGTGTTCTAGAACACTCGTCTGAGGACGAGGCTTCCGACGGCAAAGGTTCGCCTTTTGATCTTGGAGTTGTAGTATCTTTCGACCTTGCGCTTCTGTGCGGCGAGGCGTCTGAATGCTTCCGCCCTCTTTTCATCGATCAGGTCCAACTCAAGGCGCATGGCCTCGTCATTGTCCGCTTCGTCGAATGTATCGACTCGGAATGTGGGTACCTCGGTTTCAATTGGAACCACGGCCTCGACCCCATATGCAAGGGAGAATGGCGTCTCGCCGGTGGCGTTTCGCGCAGTTGTCCTATATGCCCATAGGACGAATGGCAATTCCTCGGCCCAGGCGCCTTTCTTGTCTTCGAGCTTCTTTTTCAGGTTGCTTTTGATAGTCTTGTTGACTGCCTCGACTTGGCCGTTGGCCTGAGGATGACGCGGCGAGGAGAAGGTCTTGCTGATCTTCAGTTGATCGCAGATATCTCTTACTCGCGCGTTGTCAAATTGTGCTCCGTTGTCGGTCACAATCGAGGCGGGGATACCGTGCCTGCATATGATGTTCTTCCAGATGAAGTTTGTCGTGTTTGCTTCAGTTATTCTGGCAAGCGGTTCGGCCTCTACCCACTTAGTGAAGTAGTCGATGGCGATAATGGCGTACTCGTATTGCCTTGGCGCTCTAGGGAGCTTGCCAATGATGTCCACGCCCCACTTAGCAAAGGGACGTGGGACAACGATGCTGCTTAACAGGGTCCGGGGCTGTCGCGGAATTTCCGCGAAGCGCTGGCATTTATCGCAACGCCTTTCCCATTCGCAAGCATCTCGCTTCATAGTAGGCCATAAATAGCCTTGCTTAAGCGCTTTGAGCGCAAGGGAAGTTCCAGCGGCGTTGTTTCCGCAGATGCCCTCATGGATTTCGCGGAGGACCTTGGTCGACTCAACGCTATCGAGGCATCGGAGCAGCGGTGTCGAGTAACCGCGCTTATAGAGTGTGCCCTCACGGAGCGTGTATTTGGATGCTAAGGCCCTCAGTTTATCGGTTTCCTTGCGGTCTTCGGGGAGTTCCCCTCTTCGCAAAAATTCGACAATTGAGTCCATCTAAGTGGGCTGAGATGCCACTTCTATGGCCCCGACTTCGTCTCGGGAGACGGATGGTCGTGGGAGAGATTCAATGGGTACGGTCCCCAATCCGTCTTCGTCGATGCCAGATCCGAGGCGAGCAAGCGCGTCAGCCTCCGAATTTTGTTCTCTCGGGATTTGGTGAATCTCGAACCAAGAGAAGGCATCGAGTTTGGAGTTTTTCTTAGCCAGGTACGCGATCATGTTGGGTTCCTTGGCGATGTAATCTCCTCTAACCTGGTTTACGATCAACTGCGAGTCGCAGTGTATTCGCAGGTTATGGGAGCCGAGTTTCTGTGCCAGCTCTATCCCTACAATGAGCGCCTCATATTCAGCTTCATTGTTGGAGGCTTGGAAGCCGTAGTGAAGGGCGTATCGCAGCTTTTCCCCGTCGGGATTAATCAGGATTATTCCGGCGCCAGCCCCGCGAGCATTAGATGCTCCGTCTACGTATAACTCCCAGATGGGACCCGTTGGGTCTACCTTCCTTTTCCGAGTTAGCGTATCGTCGCTAAGGTCGGCTTCCGCTCTTCCCATATCGGGAGCGTAGGAGAATTCTGCCACGAAGTCGGCTAAGGCCTGCCCCTTTATAGCCGTTCTTGGATGGAACTCAATCCCGTACTCGCTCTATTCTTGGGACCAGATCGCCATGCGAGTCGATGTTCCCTTTTGAAGAGCTTTACCGATTGGATGCTCAGTTCGCACCGCAATTGGGTGAGCTTGGAAGTACGGTCGTAGCTTCTTAGCTGCCGTTACGAGAGCCAGAGAAAGTTTCTCAATCTCGGTGTAGCGCGTTTCCGCGTCGAGTAAGGCTTTGCTCACGTAGTAGATCGGCCACTGGACCTTGTTTTCTTCGCGGACAAGGACAGCACTTACAGCTCTTTCAGAGACGGCGAGATACACGTATAGCGTCTCGCCCTCTCTCGGTTTAGAGAGGAATGGTGGGGACCCAAAGTAAGCCTTCATTTCTTGGAAGGCACTTTCGCATTCGTCCGTCCACTCAAAGCCGTCTGTCTTCTTCAGAGCTTTGAAGAACGGTTGACACTTGTCGGTGGCTTTAGACACGAAGCGTGTCAGAGCGGCAATTCGACCGGTCAGGCTTTGTACCTCTTTAACTCGTCTTGGCGACTTCATTTCAAGGAGTGCCTTGATTTTTTCCGGGTTTGCCTTTATGCCTCGTCGGCTGACGATATAACCGAGGAACTTTCCGGATTCAACCCCGAATACGCATTTATTGGGGTTGAGCTTCATTTTATATCGGCGGAGGATTGTGAACATCTCCCTTAGGTCGCGTACGTGATTGGTTGCCAGTAAGCTTTTAACGAGCATGTCGTCCACGTACACTTCCATCGTCTTGCCGATTTGATCGGCGAAGATCCGATTTACCAAGCGTTGGTACGTTGCTCCCGCGTTCTTAAGGCCGAAAGGCATGACCTTGTAACAGTAGAGACCTCGATCAGTGACAAAGGTCGTCTTAATTTGATCGGGCTCGTGCATTCGAATTTGGCTGTAACCTGAAAAGGCAGCCATGAAGCTTAGAAGTTCATGTCCGGCCGTGGCGTCTACCAGTTGTTCGATGCGCGGGAGTGGAAAGCAGTCCTTAGGGCAGGCTTTGTTAAGATCTTTGTAGTCTATACAAATTCGCCACTTCCCGTTGGGCTTTTTTACCATTACCACGTTGGCGACCCACTTGGGGTACTTAGCCTCTCGAATGAAGTTTGCGGTGAGGAGTTTCTCGACCTCTTCATTTATGGCCAGGTATCGTTCTGGGTTGAACGTTCGTCTAGCCTGCACTTTTTCAGCGACCTTTGGGTCGTCGTTCAATCGGTGCACTATTACCTCGGGATCGATTCCGGGCATGTCCGCATGAGTCCATGCAAAAACATCCTCGAACTCCCTAAGGAAGGCGGTAAGCTGAGTTTTGATGGCGAGTGGAAGTTGGGTGCCGATTTTTACAACCTGATCAGGCTTGGATTCGTCCAGGACGATTGGCACAAGATCATCGGAGGTTTCCACCTTAAGTCTTTCGATTTCATCACGAGGGTCAAGTTCTCCGAACTTCCTTGCATCCCTTGGGTTGCATGGGTAATCGTCTTCCAGTTGGAAGATTGTGTTGACCGCTTTTCCCGCGGACTTGGCATCAACTCCTTGCATGTAGCATATTCTGGCCTGGGATTGGTCTCCCGCCATAATGCCAATTCCCCCTTCGGTGGGGAACTTCACCAGTAGGTGATACGTGGAAGTGATTGCCCTTAGCCGGTTCAACGTGGGTCGCCCGATGATTAAGTTGTAGGGTGACTCTTGATCGACCACTAGGAATGGGACCATGTGAACGGCTTCGATTCCTCCAGGGGTCCCAAAGGTGACCGGCAGGTCGATGACGCCCTCGGTCATAACCTTTTCCCCAGTGAACCAAAATAATGGCGTTTGGGTCGGAGTCGGGCGCAGCCCCCCGAGCTTCATGCGCTCTAGGGTGGACTTGAAAATTATGTCGGCAGCGCTGCCGTTATCGATGAGAACCCTTTTCACCAAGTTATTGGCCACTTGGGCCTTGAGCACGATCGCGTCATTGTGTGGATGCACAACTCGCTTGGCCTCTTCATTGGTGAAATACATCGTCTCGTGAGGCACGGACGGAGGTTCTTCATATGTGAAATTGACGTGCATAGCAGCGTCTTCTTGAGACACGGCCCTAAGGAATTTCTTCCGTTGTCGGGCTGAATCTCCATCTTGTGGACCTCCCAGTATGGTGGTCACCACGTGGAGTTGCGGGTTGGCGTTGGCAGTAGCCGCGGTTCGGTCGGCAGAAGCGGCTGTTCCTCCTCCTTGACTAGACTGTTGTCTGTTCGCGGTGGGGCCCGCAGAGCCAATCATGCGCAACACGAACTCCTTCAGCTCACCCCGTTGGATCAAGCCTCGATTTGCCTTTTGAGGTTGTAGCATTCCGAGGTCAAATGACCATATTCCCGATGGAACTCACAATACCTGGATCGATCGCGAGTTGCGGGATCCTTCTTCATTGGAGACGGGGGCGTGAACTTGTCACGTGCCAGAGCCAAGATCCTTTCCGGCGCTGTGTTCAGCGGCGTGAATGACGAGTACCCTTTGAAGTTTTCCGCAAGTCGCGGTTTCTGAGGTACAGGGGGTTGGTTGCTAGAAACCTGGTTCCCCTTGTTTCGCCTTTTACGAGGTTTGTTCTGCTCGCGGCTAGGTTCTTCTCGACGGCGAGAGCTTTGATTAGTGCTCTTGCGGCCGTCGAGATAGTCTTCGACTCCCATGAAGGTCTTAGCTCGAGTCATTAACTCGGCCATGGTGGAAGGGACACGGCCGACGACAGACTTGAGGAAGTCACTTGTGCGCAAGCCTTCTATGATAGCGGCAATGGCGTCACTGTCGTCAAAGCGGTCGACCTTGTTTGACTCTTCAGTGAATCGGGTGAGGTATCGTCTAAGAGACTCGCCACTCTCTTGCCTGATTGACCACATGTACATCTTGGTCTTCTTTTGGACCATTGACGTAGCGAACCGTGCTAGGAACATGTCCTTCAGGTCTTTGAACGAGTGGATGCTTCCTGGCCTTAAGTTTTTGAACCACTCAAAGCCGGGTCCGGTGAGGGTCAAACTAAAAGCTTGGCACATGGCACCAGGAGAAACACCCTGCATCGTCATCCAGGTTTCATAGTGCTGGATGTGGTAAGCAGGATCTGCTTTCCCATCATAGGGAGCGAGGTTCGGGAGCTTGAAATTCCCCGTACAAACCTCAGCCAGTATCTGAGTAGTGAAAGGCGATGAGTTCTCCTCAACGACTCCGTAGGCACTTCCACCTATTCTGTATTCTCGGAGATCTCGTACCTCATTTCGAAGGTTGTGGATCATAGTGACCACATCGAGACCGGTCGTTGGAGTAACCCCTTGATCGGGAGGAGTCCCCTGCAGCCTCTCGTTAGACCCCTGTCCTGCGCGGCGGTTCCTGTTAGTTGGGGCTGCCAGCGGGATATTGGGTCTAGAGCTTAACCGCTCTCTCAGATCATTGCCACGCCCAATGCGTTGAGCAGTGAGGTGGTCCCTAAGATCAGGGCTGGCCGTACGGAGGCGCCGGCTTTGCTTGCGGCGGTGCGCTCTCCGCGCGCCCTGACTTTCCGCAACATTCTCCCTCGGACCTAGTCGGTCGAGAGCCGAACGTCGGGAATTCCCCTCTTGAGAAGCTGTCGGCGCATCGCCTGTTCGGGGTAAGGGATTCGACGGACCGGCTTCAAACACGGCGGGGAGTCCCCCGTCCTTCGTGAGAGAAGTCTCGATATCCTCCGACTCACCAGTATCCTCGTAATCAGGGTCGCGGCTTTCCTCGTTGAGGTTCTCAGGATCCCCGTTGGGGGTCGTGGTGTCACGCATAGGTTGCTTCGCAGCCAGTCGGCTGTGGTACCTTGCGTTCCTCGCCTTCAGTCGGTGGATACTATCCTCTAACTCCACGATGCGGTTGTCCCTGCTATCAGAAGATGGAGATGGTGAGCGGGTCGAGCTCTCTTCCTGGAGCGACTCTTCGTCACCATGCGCTCGGGAGCGCAAGAAGTATTTCTTGGTCCTAGCGACGTTTTCGGGGTTGTTCACGCCCTCAGAACGTACGGGTGGTTGGCTACTCATCGTTTCTCAAGTTCGAGAAGGTTGAGTTCGCAGAAGAAAAGAAGAAGATGAATAGAAGGGATTTCGGGCTGAATAGGTCGGGAAGTCCCCTCCTTCTAGCGCCAAAATGTTGTCGCACGAAAATGAACAACTATTTAAAACCTCGGGCGGTTCGATCCAAGGCCGGACCAAGTGATCGCACCCGGGCCAAGAGTGGGAACTCGATAGTCTCGAGCTAGGGTCTTCTCCGATCAACCCGCCTCTCGGGAGAGGTAGGGGGTGAGGAGGAGGAGTGACCGTGCCTTGGTTGTCGGCTGCCTACGTACCCGTGCGTGGGATCAGGTCAGAACGTAGTTCAAGCGTGAAAGACGCAGTATGAGGCGCGGGGCCTTGATGGAGAAGCGTGCTCGACGAAGGAGACGGGGCGCGAGGAGTCCTCGGCAGCGTCTCAGAACTTCGGAGATCGCGTACGCGTCTAGCGTGTTAGACGCGAGAGGGGAACTCTAGTCGAGAACCCTAGGGGCGTGCTTGAGCACCGGAGAACGTTCGGTCAAAGGGAGCGAAGTCCGGGAAGTCCCCGTGAGTGCTTCGGAACCTTTGAGAACGGGAGAGAGAAGAGAGTCTGCTTCAGGCCAAATATGGCATCCAGAGAAGCAGAGGCGAGTAAGAAATCGAGCGTGTCGATCAGAGATGAATAGAAGTATTGGATATTTTTTGATGGCTTTCCCCTCAATGGGAGGGGGTTATATAGGCGTTTGGGAGCCTTAGAAGATCCCTTTTTCGTCCATGTGGGACTAGGAACGCGCATGCCATCAAGTGGAGGCGCACGGCGCGTGCGGCGCACAAAGCGCGGCGCACAACGCGCGGCGCACGGCGCGCGGCGCAGGGGGTGCGGCGCTCGGGTCACCGGGCGCGGCGCAGGTCGCGCGGCGCGCCGTCTGCTACACGGCTGGCCGGCGTAGCGTGTTGTGTGCGTGATGAACGGCTCATCTTGCCGGGCTCTTGCGGGCCTTCGAATATCATTCTTCCCACGTGAAATATGAAGATTTCCATTTGACGAGAGTGACTTGATTCGAGGAGCATGGCTCAACTCGACGAGAGCGACTAGCGACTTGACTCGAGGAGTGACTCGAGAATGACTCGAGGCTCGACTCGAGAATGACTCGAGGCTTGACTCGAGGAACAATTCAAGGCTCGACTCGAGGAGCGAAGCTCGACTCGAGGAGATTGACTCAAGACTCGACTCGAAGAGCGAAGCTCGACTCGAGGAGTCAAGAGTTTGGGCGAGGGCTTGAAGATTTGCCGCTCTTCAGGACCTCCGGCGTGACCATCGGCCCTTTGAGCGACGTGCCTTCTTGGCGTCTCGGGTTTTCCGAAAACGACCGACAACAGTACCCTCGTAATCAGGGTCGTGGTCGCGACTTTCCTCGTTGAGGTTCTCAGGATCCCCGTTGGTGGTCACCGTATCATGCGTATGTCGCTTTGCAGCCAGTCGGCTGTGGTAGCTCGCGTTCTTTGCCTACAGTTGGAGGATATTCTCCTCCAACTCCATGATGCGGTCGTCCCTGCTATCTGGAGATGGAGATGGTGAGCGGGTCGAGCTCTCTTCATGGAGCGACTCTTCGTCACCATGAGCTTGGGAGCGTAAGATATATTTTTTGGTCCCAGTGATGTTATCGGGGTTGTTAACGCCCTCAGAAGGTACGGGTGGATGACTACTCATCTTTTCTCAAGTCAGAGAAAGTCGAGTTTTCAGAAGAAAAGAAGAAGTTGGATAGAAGGGATTTCAGACTGAACAGGTCGGGAAGTCCACTCCTTCTAGCGCCAAAATGTTGTCGCACAAAAATGAACAACAATTTTATACCTCGGGCGGTTCGATCCAAGGCCGGACCAAGTGATCGCACCCGGGCCAAAAGTGTGAACTCGAAAGTCTCGAGCTAGGTTTTCTCCGATCAACCCACCTCTCAGAGGAGGGAAGAGGTGAGGAGGAGGAGTGACCGTGCCTTTTTCGTATAGGCTGCCTACGTACCCGTGTGTGGGATCAAGTCAGAACGTAGTTCACTGCGTGTGTAACGCAGCGTGAGGCGCGGAGCCTGGGGGAAAAGCCTCCTTGACGAAGGAGACGGAGCGCGGAGGAGTCCTCGGCGACGTCTCAGAACCTCGGAGATCGCAGACATGCTATTGTGTTAGACGCGTAGGGCATTCTCGGAGGAGAACCCTAGGACCGTGCTTGAGCACTAGCTTCGGCGTTCGATCAGAGGGAGCGACGTCCGGGAGTCCCCGAGAGTGCTTCAGAACCTCTAAGAACGGGAGAAACTTGTAGAAGCGCTTCAGGCCACAGATGCCATCAAGAGAAGCAGAGGAGAGCGAGAATTTGAGCGTATCGATAGGAAATTATTGGATTGCTTCCCCCTCAACGAGAGGGGGTATTTACAGGTGTTTGAGGTGTTGGAATCGATCTAGGGTTTGAGAAAATAATTAACGCTTCGGTAAGCGGCGGAATTTTAAAAATTTTCTTTTACAAGTAAAAACAGTTTTTACTAACCTAGACAAGTGCAAGTACATGTAATTAAAAACCAATATGAGCTAGAAGTTTACTAACCTTTATTTAAGCTTGATCTTTGAGAAGCTCATAGAAAGTTGGCAACGCTCGTCTCCCCTCGCAGCACGTCTCTCTGTTCTTTCCTCGGCACCTCGAGCAACCACGAAAGTTTCTATCACTAAATCACTCGAAAAGAAGGAATCAGTGAGTGGGCACTTTTAAACGCTACGACTTAAGAACGAGTCTCGAAGTCACAGAGCTAAACACTAGGTCGAGTGAGGACCTAGGTGCCAAGACAAGAAAAAATCGAAAATAAACTTAGAGAGAGAGAGAAGAGGGGCGGCAACCACAAGTTCTAGAGAGAGAAGCTCTCAATCTCTAACTTATGTGGAATGAGAAAAATGAGAAGAATGAGGCTCCTATTTATAGGAGAGGTCTCACCTTCAATAAGGTAGTTTCCTCTTCTATAGAATATCACATATTCATGAGCCAATTTCCTCTTTTCCTCTATGATGAACTCGGCCAAGGTAGGCTTCATTAAGCCTTGGATTTGTTTCCTTTTTTGTTCCTTGCCTTGCTTCTTTCTCAACTTGGGCGCCTACCTCTTGTTTCCCTTAGAGGAAATTTGTTTCCTCTTTTTCTTTTGGCAAGTATCTTCATACATTTATGCACAAAATATTCTCTCTATCTTTTAGGTATGTTGGGCGCCTATAGCCTTCTAGAAAAGGCTTCTAGAAGCTTTTCCATTTGTTCATGACAACATGAAAAAGGCCCAATAAGAATTTTCAATAAAATTCTTATGAAATGAAATTAATTCACAAGGCCCAATGATCAAGTCATGGCCTAGTGAAACATGTCATAAAATGACCTTATCAAAAATTTATTGACATTCATTTCATCCTTTGTCTCAAAGGACAAAAATACCCTTTCGACAATTTTCGTTCTTGTTTTGACTTAGCTTCCAGTTTAACAATTCCTATCGATGTGATTCGTGACAGTGATCTCATGGACCCAAATGAACAAAGCTTGAGCTAAACACTTGGACTCAAAAGTTCACAAACCTTTTCCAAGTTTAGCTTAATGCCAACTGACTCCACTAAAGAGCTGACACTGAAAATCTCTCGGTTCAAATGAATTTATTTTCTACTCAAGAATTCGACCTAATTATGATGAGCGGATCCACTGAATATTATCTATGTTTACCCTTCATGAATGTCATCAGCTAGTCGGGATTTACTAAATTACCATTTTACCCTTCTAGCTGTTATTTCCTCAACTCCTTTGTCGCTTGTGAATAAGTTAGAAACAATGTATTGACGAGGAGCTAACAAGTCACATTGTTTCATCCAAAAGAGTCAGGACTCAATTTGGACACTGGCCAGTTCATTTATTCACACTCTAAGGAACAAAGCATGAGGTGACATACATTGCATTTCAGCAATCTTGTACCTGAATTCCATATCTATGAGAACTTCACAAAGTTACTCATGACAGACTCACAACTTAGTACTTCACCAATAGGCCTTGTTCGGAATCACATAGTGAGTCCGAACTTTGACTTTCTCAAATGAGAATACTAAGGTGTGAAATGGCATGTCTCATTTCAGGATTAAGGTAAGCATGATGCAATTCATACATAGTGACTTCGAGACATAAGAGGTTAAATGGTTTGTTCTTATATTGTCTCTAGAAGTGCACTGGTCAATTCAGTACCTTCGGAAGATACCTAGAAGAACTATAGAGTCCCCAACTCTCAATGCCTCATAACCAGACATCATAGATTCTTCTAACAATCATACTGAGGTCAATAGTCCTTTGACCCTTAGATTGCAAATATATCGTTTTAAGCAAACTACGAAGAGTTTGTTCATGCAAATCTACATTTGTCTCTTCGTAAGTTGTTTAGTTTGTTTATGGACTAAAAGACTATGGTTTTATCATAAAGCTTCAGACAAGGAAGAATGAATGAACGTTTCAACTTTATTAATGAATAGATAGGCAATTACAAGCAAGAGTCTTCATAAGACCAGATGACATCAAATGTACATAAATAGACACTACTACTCTTCTTGTGGGCACCATTGACAACAAACTCCCACTTGACTCAAAGAAGATGCGAGTAGTCCTACATGCCTAATCCCTCTCGAAGTTGGTCGAAGACCATGTTCGCTAGGGCCTTGGTGAATGGATCTGCCAGAGATCTACTTTACCTCATCGTCTCCGCGTTGCGCGATCTCTTGAATCAAATGGTATTTCCTCTCAATATGCTTAGAGCGGTTATGGCTTCGAGGTTCCTTTGAGTAAGCGACAGCCCCACTATTATCACCATAAAGGGTCATGGGCTCGTCGACGTTTGGAACAACTTCCAAATACTTAAGGAATTTTCTAAGCCATACAGCCTCTTTGGATGCTTCACAAGCAGCCACATATTCTGCTTCCATTGTGGAGTCAGCAATGCAAGATTGCTTAATACTTCTCCACACAACAGCTCCACCATTAAGGATGAACACAGATCCCGAAGTGGATTTCCTGGAATCCTTATCCGCTTGAAAATCGGAGTCGGTATATCCCGTCATAGTCAGGTCAGTACCTCAGTATGTAAGCATCAAGTTCCTAGTTCTTCGAAGATACTTAAGAACATGCTTAACAGCAATCCAGTGCTCGGGTCCAGGGTTGGATTGGAAACGACTAACTACGTCAACGGCGAAACAGATGTCAGGTCTAGTGCAAAGCATAGCATACATGAGGCTTCCTACGGCAGAGGCGTAAGGAATCTTCCTCATGTCTTCAATCTCTTGTGCAGTCTTGGGAGACTGGTCCTTAGAGAGTGAAACTCCATGCCTAAAGGGTGTTTGACCCCTCTTGCAGTCTTGCATCGAGAAGCGATCCATCACCTTATCAATATAAGATGCTTGAGAGAGCGACAGGGTCCGGTTTTTCCTATCTCGAAAGATTTAGATCCCCAGAATGTACGCGGCCTCTCCTAGATCCTTCATATCGAATTGCTTTGCCAGCCAGACCTTAACCTCAGATAACTTACCCACGTCATTACCAATGAGTAGTATATCATCGACATATAGTACCAGAAACACAACTTTACCTTCGTGTATTAACTTGTAAACACAAGGCTCATCTATCGACTGTTCAAAGCCAAAGCTTTTTACAGTTTCATCGAATCTGATATTCCATGACCTAGATGCTTGCTTTAGTCCATAAATGGATTTAAGCAACTCACAAACCTTGGTCTCTTGACCTTTATCCACGAAACCGTCTGGTTGAGCCATGTAAATGCGCTCGTCAAGATTGCCATTCAGAAAGGCTGTCTTCACATCCATTTGCCAGATCTCATAGTCGAGAGCTGCAGGTATGGATAGGAGTATGCGGATGGATTTAAGCATCGCGACTGGCGAGAAGGTTTCTTCATAGTCAATCCCTTCTTGTTGGGTATAACCCTTTGCCACAAGTCGTGCTTTGAACGTCTCGACGTTCCCATCAGGACCCCTTTTCTTCTTGTATATCCACTTACACCCTACGGGTTTAATCCCTTCAGGAAGGTCTACAAGTTTCCAGACATTGTTGATATACATCGAGTGCATTTTAACTTTCATGGCGTCAAGCCAAAGGTTTGATTCAGAACAAGCCATCGCTTGGCTATAGGAAACAGGGTCATCCATGTCGGAGACGGCTACAAGAGAGTCTCCATAAGACATGTACCTGTCAGGCTTTTGAGTAGCCCTCCCACTACGTCTAAGTACTGCTTGACGAGATTCTGATGAGTTAGGTTGTGTTTCAGTTGGGGTAAGAACAGTTCTTACAGATGAGGTAGAAGCTTCCTCACCCAACTTTTCTTGAAGCACAATTTTGCTTCTAGGTTTTGCATCCTTCATAAAATCCTCCTCAAGGAAACGGGCATTCGTGCTAACGAAAGTCTTATCGTCCTCGGGACTATAGAAAGTAAAACCCTTGGTTTCCTTTGGATATCCCACAAACAGGCACAATTCTGACCTACTAGCCAACTTGCTAGTCTTTTGCCTTAGCACATGTGCAGGGCAACCCCAAATTCGGATGTGGCCCAAACTTACTTTACGGCCAGTCCATCTTTCATAAGGACTACCAGGAACCGTTTTAGACGGAACTTGGTTCAGAATGTAAGCGGCTGCTTCGAGGGCATATCCCCAAAAGGAAAGCGGGAGTGATGAGTAACTCATCATCGATCTAACCATCTCCATAAGAGTTCGGTTTCTTCTCTCTGACACTCCGTTTTGTTGAGGTGTGCCAGGTGCGGTAAGCTGAGAAGCGATACCTTCTTCTTTAAGAAAGTCATCGAACTCTCCAGACATATACTCACCACCTCGATCAGATCGAAGGGTTTTGATCACTTTGCCAGTTTGCTTTTCCACTAAAGCCCTAAAGACCTTAAATACGTTAAAGGTCTCGGATTTGTGTTTGAGCAAATAGACAAACCCATATCGTGAGTAATCATCAGTGAAGGTAACGAAGTATTCGTATCCTCCACGTGCCTGTTGGCTGAGCGGACCACATACATCAGAATGTATTAGTTCCAGCAACTCAGTGGCTCTTCGACCTTTATCAGAGAAAGGTCGCTTAGTCATTTTTCCTTCTATGCAGGATTCACAAGTAGGTAGTGAACCTATTGCAGAGTCTTGGAGTGGACCGTCCCTCACAAGTCTCTTAATCCTATCTAGACTGATATGACCAAGTCTCAAGTGCCAGAGGTATGTTGATTTTGTTAGATCGGAGGATTCAGAAAGTTTGATCCTCTTTGGCTCCCTAATTAGATCATTATCTATTTCGGTGTCTGAAAGAGAAGGTTGAGTGGGATAGATGTAGAAAAGAGCATTCTTCATGCATCAGTGACAAAAGAATTATCAGGAAACGAAATACGAATTCCATTCTTAATGAACTTTAAACAATAATCTTGCTCACGAAGACGAGCAACGGATATTAAGTTCTTCCCAAAGGTAGGAACAAAATAAACATTATTCAAGTTTAAAGTGCGGTCTTCAAAAGACAGCGTCACGGATCCCACAGCCTTCGCAGACACCAGGCTCCCATCACCCCATTTGAAACAGAACTCGCCTTCCTCTAAGCTTTTGGTTTTCTTGAAACCATTCAAGGAACAACAAATATGGTTAGTAGCAGCGGAGTCAAGAATCCACGTTGATACATTATCAGCTACTAAGCATGCTTCGGTAACTAGTACAATACTATGTTCCTTTGCTTTGAGATAGGCAGGACAGTTCTTTTTATCGGCTTTGTAAGGTCTGTTCTTAGTTCCAGAGGCGGAGGCTTTTTGCTCAGTAGCATGTGCCTCTCCTTGATTCCTCTTTCTCTTAGTGAGACCTACAGCAGTGTGAAGTTCCTCCATAAGCTTGGTAACAGTGTACTCTAGCTTGTTAATGGAGTAGTTCATCATGGAGGTATCAAGAGATGCGGGGAGAGTTTCTAAGATCACATCTATGACATTCTTCAAATCAATCTCAGATCCTAGAATTTCCATTTTACTCAGATGACTAATGATCAATATCATAAAGTCTCCAACAGGAGTCCTAGCCTTCATGCGACAGTTCATAAACTGTCGGACTGCTTGTTGCCTTGTTTGACGCCTTTGCCCTCCAAACATCTCAAGGAGATTGTAGAGCATGTCAGCGGCAGTCTCGATGTCACGATGTTGCTCTTTCAGCATATTGTTCATAGATGCCAAGATATAGCACCTCACAATCTCATCGGATCGAAGCCAGGCCGCTAAGGCGTCATTGTCCTCTTGAGTTGAATCATCATTCGTCAGAGGAGGACACGGGGTGGTGAGTACCCATTTGTGCTTGTTAACGGTAGGTATTATGTCGAGGTTACGTTTCGAATCAACGTAGTTTTCGTTTTCGAGTTTGATTGAGGAAAGAAAGATTGAGAGATGGTTGAGAGACATATTGCCTATATAAGTTGAAACAAGTTTATGATTAGTCTTTGGTTTAGGATTTAAGTTTTATTAAGACTTTTATAAAATCCAAAGGTGTTATAAACCAAACGATAATTTACTCCCTCAAGAGAAGGCCGCAAAAAATCTCCTTTTATAAGTAAATGACACATCATTAATGCTTTAGCCAAGATGTCAATACATCAGCTTTGACTAGCCACCTTGTAAATTGGTTTGATCACTCATATCCTTTCGCAGAGCCTCAAGGGAGGATTACTAGGGATTGAGCCTAAGTGTGTAACCAACCACTTAGTCCAAAAGATCAGCTTTGAAAAACAATACCCCAAGGGGAGGCCTTGTCATCATTGCATCACTCTCGGACGTAGCTCATTGAGCAATGATCGAGGCAATAACGCCTTGGAGTACTCACATTTAAGTGAGGGTCGCAAGAGCGGCTCTTAGTCCCACGTTATTGCATCTTTCATTAGTGTTGGGGATCGTGGGTTACAAACAACGAATATAACCCTCCCACTTAGTTTTTGGAGATGGTTCATCGACTCTTATAAGTTCGGAAACAAATTTCCTAGTTAGAGAGCGACAGAGCGGACAACTAGAAGAGAATCCTAGATCGACATGTTCAGAGCAGTATTAGCGCATAAAGGCACAAGGTACATACTCGATGTTTTCCTATATTCTATTTCGGGAAAGTGCGTGAGGGAAGTGTGAACTTCAACTCACTCGAACACTTGAAAGTTTGAGATTACACATCTTTTTATTTTTCGGCTTGTCTACAAGGAGACCTCCCACTCAAATTTTCAAGAGCATATAGACTTTGAGAATCGATCTAGGGTTTGAGAAAATAATTAACGCTTCGGTAAGCGGTGGAATCGATCTAAGGTTTGAGAAAATAATTAACGCTTCGGTAAGCGGCGGAATTTTAAAAATTTTCTTTTACAAGTAAAAACAGTTTTTACTAACCTAGACAAGTGCAAGTACATGTAATTAAAAACCAATATGAGCTAGAAGTTTACTAACCTTTCTTGAAGCTTGATCTTTGAGAAGCTCATAGAAAGTTGGCAACGCTCGTCTCCCCTCGCAGCACGTCTCTCTTTTCTTTCCTCGGCACCTCGAGCAACCACGAAAGTTTCTATCACTAAATCACTCGAAAAGAAGGAATCAGTGAGTGGGCACTTTTAAACGCTACGACTTAAGAACGAGTCTCGAAGTCGCAGAGCTAAACACTAGGTCGAGTGAGGACCTAGGTGCCAAGACAAGAAAAAATCGAAAATAAACTTAGAGAGAGAGAGAAGAGGGGCGGCAACCACAAGTTCTAGAGAGAGAAGCTCTCAATCTCTAACTTATGTGGAATGAGAAAAATGAGAAGAATGAGGCTCCTATTTATAGGAGAGGTCTCACCTTCAATAAGGTAGTTTCCTCTTCTATAGAATATCACATATTCATGAGCCAATTTCCTCTTTTCCTCTATGATGCACTCGGCCAAGGTAGGCTTCATTAAGCCTTGGATTTGTTTCCTTTTTTGTTCCTTGCCTTGCTTCTTTCTCAACTTGGGCGCCTACCTCTTGTTTCCCTTAGAGGAAATTTGTTTCCTCTTTTTCTTTTGGCAAGTATCTTCATACATTTATGCACAAAATATTCTCTCTATCTCTTGGGTATGTTGGGCGCCTATAGCCTTCTAGAAAAGGCTTCTAGAAGCTTTTCCATTTGTTCATGACAACATGAAAAAGGCCCAATAAGAATTTTCAATAAAATTCTTATGAAATGAAATTAATTCACAAGGCCCAATGATCAAGTCATTGCCTAGTGAAACATGTCATAAAATGACCTTGTCAAAAATTTATTGACATTCATTTCATCCTTTGTCTCAAAAGACAAAAATACCCTTTCGACAATTTTCGTTCTTGTTTTGACTTAGCTTCCAGTTTAACAATTCCTATCGATGTGATTCGTGACAGTGACCTCATGGACCCAAATGAACAAAGCTTGAGCTAAACACTTGGACTCAAAAGTTCACAAACCTTTTCCAAGTATAGCTTAATGCCAACTTACTCCACTAAAGAGCTGACACTGAAAATCTCTCGGTTCAAATGAATTTATTTTCTACTCAAGAATTCGACCTAATTATGATGAGCGGATCCACTGAATATTATCTATGTTTACCCTTCATGAATGTCATCAGCTAGTCGGGATTTACTAAATTACCATTTTACCCTTCTAGCTGTTATTTCCTCAACTCCTTTGTCGCTTGTGAATAAGTTAGAAACAATGTATTGACGAGGAGCTAACAAGTCACATTGTTTCATCCAAAAGAGTCAGGACTCAATTTGGACACTGGCCAGTTCATTTATTCACACTCCAAGGAACAAAGCATGAGGTGACATACATTGCATTTCAGCAATCTTGTACATGAATTCCATATCTATGAGAACTTCACAAAGTTACTCATGACAGACTCACAACTTAGTACTTCACCAATAGGCCTTGTTCGGAATCACATAGTGAGTCCGAACTTTGACTTTCTCAAATGAGAATACTAAGGTGTGAAATGGCATGTCTCATTTCAGGATTAAGGTAAGCATGATGCAATTCATACATAGTGACTTCGAGACATAAGAGGTTAAATGGTTTGTTCTTATATTGTCTCTAGAAGTGCACTGGTCAATTCAGTACCTTCGGAAGATACCTAGAAGAACTATAGAGTCCCCAACTCTCAATGCCTCATAACCAGACATCATAGATTCTTCTAACAATCATACTGAGGTCAATAGTCCTTTGACCCTTAGATTGCGAATATATCGTTTTAAGCAAACTACGAAGAGTTTGTTCATGCAAATCTACATTTGTCTCTTCGTAAGTTGTTTAGTTTGTTTATGGACTAAAAGACTATGGTTTTATCATAAAGCTTCAGACAAGGAAGAATGAATGAACGTTTCAACTTTATTAATGAATAGATAGGCAATTACAAGCAAGAGTCTTCATATGACTATATGACATCAAATGTACATAAATAGACACTACTACTCTTCTTGTGGGCACCATTGACAACATGAGGGCCTTAAGAGGCTCATTTATCGTCCATGTGGGACTAGGGGCGCGCGCACCGTCAAGCGGAGGGGCGCAGCCTTTGCGCGGCGCGCCGCACACGGCATCGTGCGCGCGCCGCGCGACCCGCGGCGCGCGGGATGCGCTGCACTGCGCGCGGCGCGACCTTAGCCAGGCGCGGCGCACTAGGCACGGCGCGCGCCTGGCTGCGCTTTCGTGGTCCTTTGCGGTCTTCGTTCGTTGTGCCGTCTTGGGCTTCGAATATTTCGCTTGTAGTGCGAAATACGAAAGTATCTATTCGACGAGCGAGATTTGATTCGAGGAGCGTGACTCGGGGCTCGACTTGAAGAGAATATCCTTGGTTCCGTCCGAGGAACGAGGCTCGACTCGAGGAGAATGACTCGACTCGAGGAGCGAAGCTCGACTCAAGGATAATGACTCGACTCGACGAGCGAAGCTCGACTCGAAGGTTTGAGAGTCTCGGCGCGAGGGCTTGCCGGCGACTCGTGAGGGAAGGCTTGCCGCTCTTCAGGACCTCCGGCCTGACCATCGGCACCTTGGGTGGCGCGTCTTCTCGGTGTTTCGGGTTTTCTGAAAATGACCAACAACAAAAACTACGTTGATTGGAAACGTAACCTCGACGTCATCCTTACAGTTGACAAGCACAAGTGGGTACTCACCACCCCGTGTCATCCTCAGACGAATGATGATTCGACTAAAGAGGACAAGGACGCCTTAGTGGCCCGGCTCCGTTCCAATGAGATTGCGAGGTGCTATATTTTAGCATTTATGAACAATGTGCTCCAGCAACAACATCGTGATATTGAGACAACCGCAAACATGCTCTCTAATCTCCATGAGATGTTTGAAGGGTAAGGGCATCAAGCCAGACAACAAGTAGTCCGACATTTTATGAACTGTCGCATGAAGGCTGGGACTGCTGTCAGAGACCATATGATGCTGATCATTAGTTACCTGAATGAAATGGAAATCCTATGATCGGAGATTGATGGGGAGACTAAAATAGATATGATCTTGGAAACTCTCCCCCATTCTTTCGATACCTTCAAGGTGAACTACTCCATTAACAAGCTAGAGTACAGTGTTACCTAGCTGATGAAGGAGCTTCACACTGCTGAAGGTCTCATTAAGTGAAAGAAGAACCAAGGAGAGGCACATGCTACTGAGCACAAAGCCTCCACCTCTGGATCTAAGAAGAGACGTCGCAAGGTCGAGAAGAAGAACCAAGGCAAGGTTCAGAAGAAGAAGAAGCCCCGGTCAGTCAAGGTGGACAAGTCTAACAACAAATGCCACCACTGCAATGAACCCGGACACTGGCGTAGGAACTGTCCTGTCTACCTCAAAACAAAGGAAAAAGGTATTGTACTTATTACCGAAGCGTGCTTAGTAGCTGATAATGTATCAACGTGGATTCTTGACTACGCGGCTACTAACCATATTTGTTGTTCCTTGACTTGTTTCAGGAAAAGCAACAGCTTAGAGGAAGGTGGCTTCTCCTTCAGCTGGGGTGATGGGAGGTCGGTGTCAGCAAAGGCCGTGGCGATCAGTGACGCTATCTTTTGAAGATCGACTTTAAATTTAAATAATGTTTATTTTGTTCCTTCCTTCGAGAAAAACTTAATATTTATTGCTCTTTTTTGTGAGCAAGATTATTGTTTAAAGTTTATTAAGAATGGAATTCGAATTTCTCTTTCCAATAATTCTTTCATCACTGATGCATGTATGAAGCATGTTCTCTTTTACATTTATCCCACGCAACCTTCGCTCTTAGACACTGAAATATATAATGATCTAGTTAGGGAGCCAAAGAGGATCAAACTTTCTGATTCCTCCGATCTAATAAAATCAACATATCTCTGACACTTAAGGCTTGGTCATATCAGTCTAGACAGGATTAAGAGACTTGTGAGGGACGGTCCACTCCAAACCTCTGCAATAGGTTCATTGCCTACTTGTGAATCTTTTATATAGAAGGAAAAATGACTAAACGACTTTTCTCTACTAAGGGTCGAAGAGCCACTAAGTTGTTGGATCTCATACATTTTGGTGTATATGGTCCCTGTTGTCAATGGTGCCCACAAGAAGAGTTGTAGTCTTTACTTATGTACATTTGATATAATAAAGTCTCACGAATACTCTTGTTTGTAATTGCTTATTTACTAATAAAATTTGAAACATTCATTCATCATTCCTTGTCTGAAGCTTTATGATAAAACATTAGTCTTTAGTCCATAAACAAACCTAACAACATATGAAGAGACAAATGTAGATTTACATGAACAAACTCTTCATGGTTTGCTTAAAACAATACATTCGCAATCTAAGGATCAAAGGACTATTGATCTCAGTACGATTGTTAGGAGAATCTGTGATGTCTGGTTATGGGACATTGAGAGTTGGAGACTCTATAGTTCTTCTAGGTATCTTCCGAAGGTACTGAATTGATCAGTGTACTTCTAGAGACAAGATAAGAACAAACCATTTAACCTCTTATGTCTCGAAGTCACTACGCAAGAATTGCATCATGCTTACCTCAATCCTGGAATGAGAAATGCCATTTCACAGCTTACGTATTCTCATTTGAGAAAGTCAGAGTTCGGACTCACTATGTGATTCTGAACAGGACCTATTGGTGAAGTACTTAGTTGTGAAGATGTCATGAGTAACTTTGTGAAGTTCTCATAGCTATGGAATTCATGTACAAGATTGCTGAAATACAATGTATATCACCTCATGCTTTGTTCCTTGGAATGTGAATAAATGAACTGGCCAATGTCCAAATTGAGTCTTGACTCTTTTGGATGAAGCAATGTGACTGGTTACCTCCTCCTCAATACATTGTTTCTAACTTATTCACAAGCGACAAAAGAGTTGAGGAAATAACAGCTAGAAGGGTAAAATGGTAATTTTGTAAATCCCGACTAGCTGATGATATTCATGAAGGGTAAGCATAGATAATATTCAGTGGATCCACTCATCACAAATTATTTGAATTCTTGAGTAGAAAATAAATTCATTTGAACCGAGAGATTCTCAGTGTCAACTCTTTAGTGGAGTTAGTTGACATTAAGCTAAGCTTGGAAAAGGTTTGTGAACTTCTGAGTCCAAGTATTTTAGCTCAAGCTTTGTTCATTTGAATCCATGAGGTCATTGTCACAAATCATAACGAGTAGGAATAGTTAAACTAGAAGCTAAGTCAAAACAAGAACGAGACAAGTTTTACGAAAATTGTCAGAAGGGTAATTTTGTCATTTTGGGCATAGGATGAAATGAATGTCATTAAATTTTTTGACATTGTCATATGATGACATATTATCACTCGGCCATAACAAGTTTATTGGGCCTTGTGGATTAAATTCATTTCATAAAATTTTACTTGAAAATTCTTAATGGGCCTTTCTTATGTTGTCATGAACAAATGAAGAAACATCTAGAAGCTCTTTCTAGATGCACTATGCCCGTCCAACCCAATAGAAAAAGGAGATATTATTTTGTGCATTGATGTATGAAGATACTTGCCAGAAGAAAAAGAGGAAACAAATTTCCTTTATAAGGAAAGGAGGAATTCAGCCAACAAGCAAGAGGGAAGCAAAAGAGGAAACAAATTTCCTCCATAAGGAAATAGGGTATTCGGCCAACAAGAAAGAGGGAAGCAAAGGTGGAAACAAATCCAAGCCTTCTAGAAGGTCTCTTGGCCATGTGAATGAGGAAGGAAGGAGAGCAAATTTTGCTCATGAATATGTGATATTCTATAGAAAAAGAAACTACCTTGTTGAAGGTAATTCCTCTTCTATAAATTGAGCCCTCATTCCTCTCATTCTATTCATTCCAAAGTTTTAGAGATTGAGAGCTTCTCTCTCTAGAATATTGGCCGCCCCTCTCTCTCTCTCTCTAAGTTTTCTTTCGTTTTTGTTTAGGCACCTAGGTCCACATTTTACCTAGTGTTTTAGCTCTTCGAATTTGAGACTTGTTCTTGAGTCGTCGTGTTTAAAAGTGCCCACACACTAATTCCTTTCTTTCTCGAGTGATTATTGTGATAGAAACTTTCGTGGTTGCTCGAATTCCCGATGATAGAAGAGAGACGAGCTGCGAGGGGAGACGAACGTTTCAACCTTCCTAAGGCTTCTCAACGTTCAAGCTTCTCAAAGGTTAGTAAACATATAATGCTTATTAATAGTTTTAATTTATATGTACTTGCCTTTGTCTAGGTTAGTAAAAACGTTTTACTTGTTTTAAAGAAAATTTTTAAAATTCCGCCGCTTGCTCGAAGCGTTAAATCTTTTCTTAACCCTAGATCAATTCTAAAAGATGGTATCAGAGCTATGGCACAACTAGAAATATGACATTTAGCTACGGAAGTATTAGCGACGACGTAATCGTCGCTAATTTTTCGTCGCTAATCACCCTTTTAGCGACGAATTTCTCGTCGCTAATTATTTGGTGCCAAAATTTCTAAAGTTTCGCTGCACAGATAATTAGCGACGATATTTTCGTCGCTAATTATTTCTATTCGTCGCTAAGTTCACGGGAAAACAATTAGCGACGATATTGTCGTCGCTAATAGTTTGGAATTAATATCGAATTAATTTCGAATTTTAACGAAATTTAAAGAGGGAAATATCCCCCAAAATAATTTAAATGAAATGATGTAGCGACGATTTGATCGTCGCTAAATGTGAAAAAACTATTAGCGACGATGAAATCGTCGCTAAATTCCTGGCTATGAATCGAAAATTTAAGTTCATTTAGCTACGAATTTTAATCATTTAGAGACGAATTAATCGTCGGTAAATGTCTTTAAATACCAGGTCGCGTATCAGTTTCCCCCATTTTGTTCCCCGACCTAAAAATCTTCATTTTTCCAATCTCTCCCAAAAACCCGATTCTCCTCTGACGAACATCCGTCCTCCGCCGTCGTCCGCCGTCCCCGAAGCTCCGGTAAGTCACTCTCTCCTCATGTCTCTCTCTCCTCACATCTCTATCTCCTCACATCTCTCTCTCTCTCCTCAGATTTGTCTCTCCGAAGCTCGTCGAAGTCCATCTCGTCCGCCTCTTCCTCCGCATGCACGGCTCTTCCTCGATCTGCCACCGCCGATAAGCTTATATATATATATATATATATATATATATATATATATATATATATAAGTTATATTTTATATATTTACATAATTTAGTATATAATTAAGGATATAAGTATTTATATAATTAGTTATAATTATATAGGATATAAGTATTTACATAATTAGTTATATATATAATTATTAAGGATATAAGTATTTAGGATATAATTTATTATATAATTTAGTATTTAGGATTTAATTACGATATAATTTAGGATGTTTGATAATTTAAAATTGCAAATTAGGATTAGAGATTAATTCTGTATATAAGTATAGTAGATTAGAGATTAATAAATTAGGAAATGTAATTTTGTTAATTACGATTAGAAAATTTAAAATTGTTTAATTTTGTGTAGTTGGCCTCGACGGTAGGAGATCGATATAGTTTGTCGCTTAATTCGCATCAAATTTCGACCGATTCTCTAAAGGTTACAAACTTAAATTAATGAATTAGTTTAACGAAAATTAGGTAGTTTATGTGAAATTAATTAATTGGTTATGGATTGAAATTGAAATTAAATTTAATTTTTGTTAGAAATTAATAAAAATGTGACATTAATTAATTGGTTATAGATTTAAAAATGAATAAAAATGTGAAATTAATTAGTTGTTTATAGATTTATAAAAGAATAAAAATGTGAAATTAATTAGTTGGTTATGGATTATGTATTTTAATAATCGAACCACCGAGGTTCGATTTATCATTAGTTTTAGGATGTTTCTATGCAGGTTTTAAAGTTAAAGGCTTGATGCCGGGTTGACAGTACGAAATGAGAAACGACCACCACCAGTGAGAAAATGGGCGAGCGACATACTTCGACAATTGCGATTAGTGGGAGATGCAACCCCGGGGAAGCACCCTGACTTCGGCGGGAAGAAACGAAAGCGCGATACGAGTGAGCTAAATTGGACAAAGAAAAGTCTTTTCTTGGAGTTGCCGTATTGGTCGAGTATTACGCTGAAGCATAACCTCGATGTAATGCATATAGAAAAGAATGTATGCGACAATCTACTGGGTACGTTGCTGAACATTGAGGGGAAGACGAAAGACACAGATAAGGCACGGTTGACTCTGGCGGACTGGAACATACGGCACGAGCTTCATTTGTATCAAGAGGGAGATAGATGGATGAAACCTCCGTCGTCATACACTCTGACACCTTCAGAACGGAAGCGGTTTACTGAGTTCTTGAGATCTGTTAGATTTCCTGATGGGTTTGCGGGGAATTTGAAGAAGAATGTTACCGCGGACGGGAGGTTGACGGGTTTGAAGTCTCACGATTGTCACGTGACTATGCAGCGACTATTGGCTCCTTCTATTCGGCCTTTTCTGGATCGAAGCATTCGAGATGCCATAATAGAGCTCTGCAACTTCTTCAGACTTATTTTCTCAAGAACGGTGGTAATTTCAGATATTGAAAAGGCACAGGAGGATGTGAAGCTTATATTGTGCAAGTTGGAGCGAATTTTCCCACCTGATTTCTTCACAATCATGGTTCATTTGGTAATGCATCTACCGGAGGAAATTATTAACAGAGGTCCGGTTCATATGCGGTGGATGTATCCATTTGAGAGATACCTTTGAACGCTCAAGAACTTTGTGCGTAATCGAGCTTGACCAGAGGGTTCAATTGCCGAAGCGTATGTTGTAGACGAAGCATTGACATTCTGCTCAAGGTATCTAGAAGGCGTTGAGAATCGTTTCAACATGCCCCAACGAACAGACGTCGCGTCTAACTTCGAAGGTGTCGAACGGGAGTTATCGGTGTTTCAGTCATCAAGTTGTCGGCCTTACGGGAAGATGACCACGATACGCTTAGATGAGAATATACGTTTGCTCGCTGAGTGGTACATTTTAAGAAATTGTCCCGAAATTGACGATTTCATGAGGTAAATGAGTGAAGTAAATGAACTTCAAAAATTTATACTAAATGATGTATTAAATGAACATGAATTTTATTTCAGTGAACACATAGATCTCATGGAATTAGAAGGTCGGCCGGATGTTGAAGAAGCGCATCGACTCGAGTTCCCAAAATGGTTTTGGAAAAAGGTATTTGACTAACTTAAAGAATATGGTTAAACTATGTATGATTAAACTAAGTTAATGGTTATATGTAGGTGTTTCGTATGACCCAAGACGAATTACCCGTATCCTCTGAATTATACGCATTGGCATTGGGACCACATTTCGCACCAGAGACGTATCCGTGTTGTGTAGTGAACGGAGTTAAATTTATCTCCCGTCAACGTGATAGCAGAAGAACGACTCGGAATAGCGGGGTATGCGTACCAAGTGAAGGAGGCCACGACTTCTACGGTCAAGTAGAAAACGTCATTGTCTTGACTTATCAGAACGATTGTCGTGTCGTCTTATTTCAATGTCAATGGTTCGGTGACCAAGATCCGAGGAAAACGACACGCAACGACAACAACTTGAAAAGCGTGTATGTGGCAAAAGAATGGTACAAAGACGAGCCATTTATTTTGGCAACTCAAGCAAAACAAGTTTTCTACTTGGAAGATAACTTGAATGGTCCTGATTGGCGAATCGTCGAAGAGTGTAATCATCGAAATGTGTGGGATCTTCCTGATATTGACCTCGTTCTTGGTCAATCTTCGTCTTCAGTTCAGTTGTCGGTGGAACCGTCAGATTTAGATTCACTGTCGACGCGTCATCAGTCTGCGAGACCAGAGCCCGTGAGCAACGAAGGACTGGACTTGGAAAATATTGAAGAAGAACAGTTAATCGATGACGAAGAAACTGACAACGAAGATTTGATGGAAGAAGATGATTTGTCAGACGATGATGATTGATCGATAGTATATAACGTTTTTCTTTTAATAACTAAATTAACATATTTAAATTATTACGAATGCATAACTAAATAAAGTTTTTTTTGAATTTCAGATGGTTGCGGCTACAGGAGCCGGAGGCAGCGGAGGCGGGGATGACTACCTATCCCGTCTCCCGAATTATTGCGAGTCGGCGCCCGTACGCCATGGCGTCGAAGAAGCCGACGAGGATATCGAACCCGCCGTGCGTGGGCCGACGCTCGGGAAACGATCTGAGCGTCACGGCGCCCTGGAGTGAAGGAAGTCATTATTTATAACGAGGAGTTTCAGTCAATCTTGCAGCCAGAGCGAGAGATGGATCCGGATCCCGTGACGTTCGCGAACACGCTCGGGTTGGTCGTCCGAGACAATATCTCGCCTACGGTCCCAAGGTGGACGACTGCGAACGTGGGGCTGGCGAAGGAGGTCGAGATCCGATCAGCAATTCGAGACAAGTACGACATTCGAGTCGATGGTGATGCAACCGGGAAGAAGAAGGCGATTGTCGATGCCGAATCATTCGAGACGCAAAGACTCGTCTTCGTGATTGGAAGCATACCTTGCGGTCATGGTTCGACATCGACTGCAAGAGCAGCGTACAGGTGGCGCGGTCGATGAAACCGAGGATCGTTAAGCTCGACACCGAATGGGAGACGCTTATAGAACGATATTCGAGCGATGAGTTTAAGGTAATTAAATCATTTACGTTAAATATGTGTTTACCCTTTTATTATACGATTTGTTATTTACGTGTACGTTTACTTATATTACATGCCATACAAGCAAAGAACAAGGCGAATCGCGCGAAGAAGAAGACGAAGAGTCGACAGGGGACGATTGGATTCTTGACCCATCGCATGAAGAACGTAAGTTTTATGTTTATATGATACTTCAAATCGTTAAAACTATCTAACGCTTGAAATTTTGTTTACATGCAGAAGAGCGCAGAGACAGGCGCTTTCGAGAGCTTGTTTGCGAACTACAAGCGCCAACATCAGTCCGACAAGTCCGAATGGCTGACTCCTGAAGCCTCTGCACGTTATGTAAGTTTACATTTATTTTGTCTTATTTTTCGATTAATATATACTAACTAGTTAATTATATCAGGATCGACTGGTCGATATGTTCAACACGTTGCGAGCGGAGGCTGAGCAACAAGGAGCGGACGTTGATATTTCCGTCCTAGAGAACCAGGCGATCTGCGATATTATGGGTTCGCGGACTGATCACTTGACCGGCGTCGGACGTTTGGTGCCACAGGGAGCACGGATGGCGGCTGACCTCGCCGAAGTCTACGGTAGTTCGGAGGTTGGGACATCGCATCCAAGATATATCTCATAGGAGGTGTTCACCTCGACCTTCGTCTCTTTCGCCGAGGTAATACAGAGTCAGGTGCCCGGCCTCAACCTGAGCTCGTTTATGCCTCAATTTTCGCATAGTTCGCAGCAGGCTCCGTCGACCCACAGCCAGCAGACTCCGACGGCCGGTGTCCAGACTCCTACGCCTGGCGTCCACACTCTGACAGGCGGCCAGCAGAGGACTCCCGATGGTAGCTAGCAGACGACGCCTGGCGGTCCGAGTCAGTCTACTGATCATGAGCACATTGTTCCGCCGCAGCTTGAAGAGTTTCAGCGCCAGCAGAAGAGCGTTTCACGTCGAGGAGGGGGAAACGAGCGGCGGGAAGACAAAGCAAACGTCGCGACTACTGTTTTATTAGATATTTTGTGTATAGTAGATTATTATTTACATATTTCTCGATAATCGAAAACGTAACTGGATTTTATATATAAGTTGATTTGGATAATATAATTTGGTTTTTATTTGATTTTTCATGTTAGAATTTCATAAACGAAAAACAAAATAAAAAATAAATAATTAACGACGATAAAAATTAATAATTTTAAAAATCGAAAAAAAAAGTTTGTAACTAGCGACGACAAAGTCGTCGCTAATTATTTAAAAAAAACTTATTAGCGACGACTTTATCGTCGCTAATTCGTGCGCGAAATTTTCCCGCGCGAATTAGCGACGATTAAGTCGTCTCTAAATAATTAAAAAAAACTCCTCGTTTAAACATTTAGGGACGAAAAAATCATCGCTAATATCGTCGGTAAATATTTAGCGACGACTATTTCGTCGCTAAATATATTTAGGCACGGACATTTAGCAACGATAAAAATCGTCGCTAAATAGATTTAGCGTCGATTATGTGGTTATTAGCGACGAAATAAATCGTCGGTAATGGTGAGATTTGTTGTAGTGTGGTCAAAGATATGCATGTACATGCAATTAAAATTATGAGCTTGAAAATCGTTTTCGAAAGTTTACTAATTTTGTGACAAGTTAGAATTGTTTTCTTATATTTTTTTAATTTAGTGCTCATGGCTTTAAATTAAAAATCATGTTGATTTTCTATGAGTTTGGGATGATATTAAAACACATTAGAATCAGTTCTAAAATTTTTTAATTTTTTATAATGAAAAACGTGTTTTTATGTTTGAGAAAATTTCGAGTAATTTTGTGACTAGTTATTTTATCTTTCAAGTTTCGTTTATTACTCGTTTTGTTTTATGTTTGTTGTTATTTTCTTTTATACCATGTTAATAAAACAGATATAAAAGCTTTAACAACTTCCTAAAACGTTCTGTTACACTCGATTCTCTTTCGCAATCAAAGTCCGAACTTTAATTATTTCCAGTTTTATTCGAGCTCGAGAAAATCCTCAGTAAAAGTCGCATAACTCTTAGCTCAGAATTCGAAATTTAATGATTCTAGAATCAAATTAAAGGTCTGTTTGTCCTTTTTCCAATGAAAATGGTTTTAAGTCAAATGCACATCGGAGCCGCAAGTTATGGCGATTTTACTCCGAGGTGCACGACTGTTCCAAATGTCTAGTTTTTTAGAATTAATGAATTCTGAATTTAGGATCCGACTCCATGTGTTATAGAACTCTAATGAGAAAATTTCCTTGAGAAAAATTGTTTTTTATAAGATAATAAACATAATGTGAGAGATTAAAATGTTTTGATTTTTTAAAGTTTAATTGAAATTGAATTTTTATAAAACCAGTTTGAATTCTGAAAAACCGTTTTCGTTTTCAAACGTGAAAATATTTTGTCATCCAAATCAAATAAGTTTTCAAAATTTTTTCAAAACTATATCTATATCAGATATGTTCAAAATCTATATGTTCTTGAAAATTTTAGTGGGAGGTCTCCTCGTATACGAGCCGAAAAATAAAAGATATGTAATCTCAAACTTTCAAGTGTTCAAGTGAGTTTGAACTTCACACTTCCCTCATGCACTTTCCCGAATAGAAAATAGGAAAATGTCCGAGTATGTACCTTGTGCCTTTATGCACTAACACTGCTCTTCCATGAACATGAAGATCTAGGATTCCTTTCTAGTAGTCCACTTTATCGCTCTATAACTAGGAACTTTGTTTCCAAACTTACAAAGGTAATGTGCCAACTCCAAAAACTAAGTGGGAGGGTTATACTTGTTGTTTTTAACCCACGCTCCCCAACACTAATGAAAGACGCAATTTACGTGAAACTAAGAGTCACTATTGTGGCCCTCTCTTCAATGGGAGTACTCTATGGCGTTTTTGCTTCGATCGTTGCTCAATGAGCTACGTTCGAAAGTGAGACGATGAAGACAAGGCCTCTCTTGGGGGATTGTTTTTTCAAAGTTCACCTTTTGGACTAAGTGGTTGGTTACACACTTAGGCTCAATCACTAGTAATCCTCCCTTGAGGCTCTGCGAAAGGATGTGAGTGATCAAACCAATTTAAAAGGTGGCTAGTCAAAATTGGTGTATTGACATCTTGGCAAGCATTAATGATGTGTCATTTACTTATAAATGGAGATTTTTTGCGGCCTTCTCGTGAGGGAGTAAATTATCATTTGAATTATAACACCTTTGGATTTTATCAAACGTTAAAAACTTAAATCTTAAACAAAAGACTACTCATAAAACACCTCGAAGGAAAAAATTACGTCGACTGGCAACGTAACCTCGACATAGTCCTTACTGTCGACAAGCACAAATGGGTTCTCACCACCCCCTGTCCTCAAACGAATGAAGATTCGAAACAAGTTGAGAAAGACGCCCTAGCTGTTGGAATCGATCTAGGGTTTGAGAAAAAATAATTAACGCTTCGGTAAGCGGCGGAATTTTAAAAATTTTCTTTTACAAGTAAAACAGTTTTTACTAACCTAGACAAAGAGCAAGCACATGTAAATAAAAACTATTATGAGCATAGAAGTTTACTAACCTTTCTTGAAGCTTGAACTTTGAGAAGCTTTTAGAAAGTTGCAACGCTCGTCTCCCTCGCAGCACGTCTCTCTTCCTTTCCTCGGCACCTCGAGCAACCACGAAAGTTTCTATCACTAAATCACTCGAAAGAAAAGGAATTAGTGAGTGGGCACTTTTAAACACGACGACTCGAGAACAAGTCTCAGAGTCGAAGAGCTAAAACCACTAGGTCAAATGAGGACCTAGGTGCCAAAACAAAAACCTTAAATAACTAGAGGGAGAGAGAGAGGATCGGCCACAAGGTCTAGAGAGAGAAGCTCTCAATCTCTAACTTATGTGGGATGACTAGAATGAGAGGAATGAGGCCTCTATTTATAGGGGAGGCATGAGCAAATCTTATTTCCTCTTTTCTACCCATGTTGGACGTTCATGACATGTCATGCATGTCCTTGGATTTGTTTCCTCATTTGTTCTCTCTTAGTTGGCCGAAAAAGCACTTTCCTTCTAAAGGAAATTTGTTTCCTCTTTTTCTTTTGGCAAGTATCTTCATACATCAATGCACAAAATAAACTCTCTTTCCCACTATGGCATGAACGAAATTCAGCCTTATTTTCCTTGGGTTGGACGAAATTTGAGCTTCTAGAAGGAGCTTCTAGATGTTTCTTCAATTGTTCATGACAACATAAGAAAAGCCCATTAAGAATTTTCAAGTAAAATTCTATGAAACGAAATTAATCCTCAAGGCCCAATTACACTAATATGGCTGAGTAATATTTATTTCATTTGTCATCATATGACAATGTCAAAAATAATTTATTGACATTCATTTCGTCCTATGTCCAAAAGGACTAAAATACCCTTTTGACAATTTTCGTAAAACTTGTCTCGTTTTTGTTTTGACTTAGCTTCTAGTTTAACTATTCCTACTCGATGTGATTCATGACAGTGACCTCATGGATCCAAATGAACAAAGCTTGAGCTAACTGACTCCACTAAAGAGTTGACACTGAAAATCTCTCGGTTCAAATGAATTTGTTTTCTACTCAAGAATTCGACCTAATTATGATGAGTGGATCCACTGAATATTATCTATGTTTACCCTTCATGAATGTCATCAGCTAGTCGGGATTTACTAAATTACCATTTTACCCTTCTAGCTGTTATTTCCTCAACTCCTTTGTCGCTTGTGAATAAGTTAGAAACAATGTATTGACGAGGAGCTAACAAGTCACATTGTTTCATCCAAAAGAGTCAGGACTCAATTTGGACACTGGCCAGTTCATTTATTCACACTCCAAGGAACAAAGCATGAGGTGACATACATTGCATTTCAGCAATCTTGTACATGAATTCCATATCTATGAGAACTTCACAAAGTTACTCATGACAGACTCACAACTTAGTACTTCACCAATAGGCCTTGTTCGGAATCACATAGTGAGTCCGAACTTTGACTTTCTCAAATGAGAATACTAAGGTGTGAAATGGCATGTCTCATTTCAGGATTAAGGTAAGCATGATGCAATTCATACATAGTGACTTCGAGACATAAGAGGTTAAATGGTTTGTTCTTATATTGTCTCTAGAAGTGCACTGGTCAATTCAGTACCTTCGAAAGATACCTAGAAGAACTATAGAGTCCCCAACTCTCAATGCCTCATAACCAGACATCATAGATTCTTCTAACAATCGTACTGAGATCAATAGTCCTTTGACCCTAAGATTGCGAATATATCGTTTTAAGCAAACTACGAAGAGTTTGTTCATGCAAATCTACATTTGTCTCTTCGTAAGTTGTTAAGTTTGTTTATGGACTAAAAGACTAAGGTTTTATCATAAAGCTTCAAACAAAGAAAGAATGAATGAACGTTTCAACTTTATTATTAATGAATAAGCAATTACAAGCAAGAGTCTTCGTAAGACTATATGACATCAAATGTACATAAATAGACACTACTACTCTTCTTGTGGGCACCATTGACAACAAACTCCCACTTGACTCAAAGAAGATGTGAGTAGTCCTACATGCCTAATCCCTCTCGAAGTTGGTCGAAGACCATGTTCGCTAGGGCCTTGGTGAATAGATCTGCCAGAGATCTACTTCACCTCCACGTCTCCGCGTTGCGCGATCTCTCGAATCAAATGGTATTTCCTCTCAATATGTGTAGAGCGCTTATGGCTTCGAGGTTCCTTTGAGTCAGCGACAGCCCCACTATTATCACAATAAAGGGTCATGGGCTCGTCGACTTTTGGAACAATTTCCAAATACTTGAGGAATTTTCTAAGCCATACAGCCTCTTTGGATGCTTCACAAGCAGCCACATATTTTGCTTCCATTGTGGAGTCAGCAATGCAAGATTGCTTAATACTTCTCCACACATTAGGTCCACCATTAAGGATGAACACAGATCCTGAAGTGGATTTCCTGGAATCCTTATCCGCTTGAAAATCGGAGTCGATATATCCCGTCATAGTCAGGTCAATACCTGAGTATGTAAGCATCAAGTTCCTAGTTCTTCGAAGATACTTAAGCATATGCTTAACAGCAATCCAGTGCTCGGGTCCAGGGTTGGACTGGAAACGGCTAACTACGCCAACGGTGAAACAGATGTCAGGTCTAGTGCAAAGCATAGCATACATGAGGCTTCCTACGGCAGAGGCGTAAGGAATTTTCCTCATGTCTTCAATCTCTTGTGCAGTCTTGGGAGACTAATCCTTAGAGAGTGAAACTCCATGCCTAAAGGGTGTTTGGCCCTTCTTGGAGTCTTGCATCGAGAAGCGATCCATTACCTTATCAATATAAGATGCTTGAGAGAGCGCCAGGGTCCGGTTTTTCCTATCTCGAAAGATTTGGATCCCCAGAATGTACGCGGCTTCTCGTAGATCCTTCATATCGAATTGCTTTGCCAGCCAGACCTTAACCTCAGATAACTTACCCACGTCATTACCAATGAGTAGTATATCATCGACATATAGTACCAGAAACACAACTTTGCCTTCGTGTATTAACTTGTAAACACAAGGCTCATCTATTGACTGTTCAAAGGCGAAGCTTTTCACAGTTTCATCGAATCTAATATTCCATGACCTAGATGCTTGCTTTAGTCCATAAATGGACTTAAGTAACTCACAAACCTTGGTCTCTTGACCTTTTTCCACGAAACCGTCTGGTTGAGCCATATTAATGCGCTCGTCAAGATTGCCATTCAGGAAGGCCGTCTTGACATCCATTTGCCAGATCTCATAGTCGAGAGCTGCAGCTATGGATAGGAGTATGCGGATAGATTTAAGCATCGCGACTGGCGAGAAGGTTTCTTCATAGTCAATCCCTTCTTGTTGGGTATAACCCTTCGCCACAAGTCGTGCTTTGAACGTCTCGACGTTCCCGTCAGGACCCCTTTCCTTCTTGTATATCCACTTACCCCCTACGGGTTTAATCCCTTCAGGAAGGTCTACAAGTTTCCAGACATTGTTGACATACATCGAGTGCATTTCAACTTTCATGTCGTCAAGCCAAAGGTTTGATTCAGAACAAGCCATCGCTTGGCTATAGGAAACAGGGTCATCCATGTCGGAGACGGCTACAAGAGAGTCTCCATAAGACATGTACCTGTCAGGCTTTTGAGTAGCCCTCCCACTACGTCTAAGTACTACTTGACGAGATTCTGATGAGTTAGGTTGTGTTTCAGTTGGGGTAAGAACAGTTCTTACAGATGAGGTAGAAGCTTCCTCACCCAACTTTTCTTCAAGCACAATTTTGCTTCTAGGTTTTGCATCTTTCATAAAGTCCTCCTCGAGGAAACGAGCATTCGTGCTAACGAAAGTCTTATCGTCCTCGGGACTATAGAAAATGAAACCTTTAGTTTCCTTTGGATATCCTACAAACAGGCACAATTCTGACCTACTAGCCAACTTGCTAGTCTTTTGCCTTAGCACATGTGCATGGCAACCCCAAATTCGGATGTGGCCCAAACTTACTTTACGGCCAGTCCATCTTTCATAAGGAGTACCAGGAACCGTTTTAGACGGAACTTGGTTCAGAATGTAAGCGGCTGCTTCGAGGGCATATCCCCAAAAGGAAAGCGGGAGTGACGAGTAACTCATCATCGATCTAACCATCTCCATAAGAGTTCGGTTTCTTCTCTCTGACACTCCGTTTTGTTGAGGTGTGCCAGGTTCGGTAAGCTGAGAAGCGATACCTTCTTCTTTAAGAAAGTCATCGAACTCTCCAGACATATACTCACCACCTCGATCAGATCGAAGGGTTTTGATCACTTTGCCAGTTTGCTTTTCCACTAAAGCCCTAAAGACCTTAAATACGTTAAAGGTCTCGGATTTGTGTTTAAGCAAATAGACAAACCCATATCGTGAGTAATCATCGGTGAAGGTGACGAAGTATTCGTATCCTCCACGTGCCTGTTGGCTGAGCGGACCACATACATCAGAATGTATTAGTTCCAGCAACTCAGTGGCTCTTAGACCCTTATCGGAGAAAGGTCGCTTAGTCATTTTTCCTTCTATGCAGGATTCACAAGTAGGTAGTGAACCTATTGCAGAGGCTTGGAGTGGACCGTCCCTCACAAGTCTCTTAATCCTTTCTAGACTGATATGACCAAGTCTTAAGTGCCATAGGTGTGTTGATTTTGTTAGATCGGAGGATTCAGAAAGTTTGATCCTCTTTGGCTCCCTAATTAGATCATTATCTATTTCGGTGTCTAAAAGAGAAGGTTGAGTGGGATAGATGTAAAAAAGACCATTCTTCATACATGCATCAGTGACAAAAGAATTAGAAAAAGAAATACGAATTCCATTCTTTATAAACTTTAAACAATAATCTTGCTCTAGAAGACGAGCAACGGATATTAAGTTCTTCCCAAAGGTAGGAACAAAATAAACATTATTCAAGTTTAAAGTGCGGTCTTCAAAAGACAGCGTCACGGATCCCAAAGCCTTCGCAGACACCAGGCTCCCATCACCCAATTTGAAACAGAACTCGCCTTCATCTAAGCTTTTGGTTTTCTTGAAACCATTCAAGGAACAGAAATATGGTTAGTAGCAGCGGAGTCAAGAATCCACGTTGATACATTATCAGCTACTAAGCATGCTTCGGTGACTAGTACAATACTATGTTCCTTTGCTTTGAGATAGGCGGGACAGTTCTTTTTATCGGCCTTGTAAGGTCCCTTCTCAGTTCTAGAGGCGGAGGCTTTGTGCTCAGTAGCATGTGCCTCTCCTTGATTCCTCTTTCTCTTAGTGAGACCTATAGCAGTGTGAAGTTCCTCCATAAGCTTGGTAACAGTGTACTCTAGCTTGTTAATGGAGTAGTTCATCTTGGAGGTATCAAGAGATGCGGGGAGAGTTTCTAAGATCATATCTATGATATTCTTCCCATCAATCTCAGATCCTAGGATTTCCATTTTACTCAGATGACTAATGATCAATATCATAAAGTCTCTAATAGGAGTCCTAGCCTTCATGCGACAGTTCATAAATTGTCGGACTGCTTTTTGCCTTGCTAGACGCCTTTGCCCTACAAACATCTCATGGAGATTGGCGAGCATGTCGGCGGCAGTCTCGATGTCACGATGTTGTTGTTGCAACACATTGTTCATTGATGCTAAGATATAGCACCTCACAATCTCATCGGAGCAGAGCCAGGCCGCCAAGGCGTCTTTGTCCTCTTGAGTTGAATCATCATTCGTCAGAGGAGGACACGGGGTAGTGAGTACCTATTTGTGCTTGTTAACGGTAGGTATTATGTCGAGGTTACGTTTCGAATCTATGTAGTTTTCGTTTTCGAGTTTATTCGAGGAAAGAATTGTAGAGAGAGGGTTGAGAGACATATTGCCTATAAAAGTTGAAACAAGTTTATGATTAGTCTTTGGTTTAGGATTTAAGTTTTATTAAGACTTTTGTAAAATCCAAAGGTGTTATAAACCAAACGATAATTTACTCCCTCAAGAGAAGGCCGCAAAAAATCTCCATTTATAAGTAAATGACACATCATTAATGCTAAGCCAAGATGTCAATACATCTATTTTGACTAGCCACCTTTTAAATTGGTTTGATCACTCACATCCTTTCGCAGGGCCTCGAGGGAGGATTACTAGGGATTGAGTCTAAGTGCGCAACCAACCACTTAGTCCAAAAGGTCAACTTTGAAAAACAATCCCCCAAGGGGAGGCCTTGCCATCATCGTCTCACTCTCGGACGTAGCTCATTGAGCAATGATTAGAGCAAAGCGCCCTTGAGTACTCTCATTTAAGAGAGGGCCACGAGGGTGACTCTTAGTCCGGCGACACTTGCACTTTTCATTAGTGTTGGGAATCGTGGGTTACAAACAACAAGTATAACCCTCCCACTTAGTTTTTGGAGTTGGTTCATCGACTCTTATAAGTTCGGAAACAAATTTCCTAGTTAGAGAGCGACAGAGCGGACAACTAGAAGAGAATCCTAGATCGACATGTTCAGAGCAGTATTAGTGCATAAAGGCACAAGGTACATACTCGATCTTTTCCTATTTTCTATTTTGGGAAAGTGCATGAGGGAAGTTTGAACTTCAACTCACTCGAACACTTGAAAGTTTGAGATTACACATCTTTTTATTTTTCGGCTTGTCTACAAGAAGACCTCCCACTCTAATTTTCAAGAGCATATAGATTTTGAACATATGTGATATAGATATAATTTTGAAAACATTTTGAAAATTTATTTGATTTGGATGACAAAATATTTTTCAAGTTTGAAAGTGAAAACGGTTTTTCAAAATTCAAACTAGTTTTGAAAAAATTCAATTTCAATTAATCTTTCAAAAATCAAAACTTTTAATCTTTACACATCATGTTTATAATCATATGAAAAACATTTTTGCTCAAGAAAATTTTCTCATTAGAGTTCTATAACTCATGGTAGTGGGGTTTGAAAATCCGGATTTCTAAAAAATTGGAGTTTCAGACAGCCGCGCACCTCGGAGTAAAATCGCCATATCTGGCGGCTCCGATGTCGTTTTGAGCCGAAACCGGTGGCATTGGACAGAGGACAGACAGAGCTTTAATTTGATTCAAGAATCATTAAATTTCGATTTCTGAGTAGAGAGTTATGCCACTTTTAATGCGGGTTTACTCCAGCTCGAAGAAAAATAAATAAATTAAAGCTTGGTCCTTTTTAGGTGCGAAAAAGAATCGAGTGTAACGGAACGTTGTATGAAGGTTGTTAAAGCTTTTATTTGTGTTTTATTAGCAAGGTAATAACAAGGCATAAAAGAAATAACAACAAGCATAAAACGATTCAAGTAAAAATAAGAAACTAGCAAGATAACAAAACTAGTCACAAAATTTTACTCGAAATTTCTCAAACCTTTAAAACACGTTTTTCAATATAAAAAATTAAAAACTTTTAGAACTGATTCTAATGTGTTTTAAAAACATCCCAAAATCATAGAAAAACAACATGGTTTTTAATTTAAAGGCATGAGCAATAAATTAAAAAAAAATCTAAGATTACAATTCTAACTTGTCACAAAATTAGTAAACTTTCGAAAACGATTTTCAAGCTCATAATTTTAAAAACATGTACATGCATCTCTTTGACCATAGCTCTGATACCATTTGTTGGAATCGATCTAGGGTTTGAGAAAATAATTAACGCTTCGGTAAGCGGCGGAATTTTAAAAATTTTCTTTTACAAGTAAAACAGTTTTTACTAACCTAGACAAAGAGCAAGCACATGTAAATAAAAACTATTATGAGCATAGAAGTTTACTAACCTTTCTTGAAGCTTGAACTTTGAGAAGCTTTTAGAAAGTTGCAACGCTCGTCTCCCTCGCAGCACGTCTCTCTTCCTTTCCTCGGCACCTCGAGCAACCACGAAAGTTTCTATCACTAAATCACTCGAAAGAAAAGGAATTAGTGAGTGGGCACTTTTAAACACGACGACTCGAGAACAAGTCTCAGAGTCGAAGAGCTAAAACCACTAGGTCAAATGAGGACCTAGGTGCCAAAACAAAAACCTAAAATAACTAGAGGGAGAGAGAGAGGATCGGCCACAAGGTCTAGAGAGAGAAGCTCTCAATCTCTAACTTATGTGGGATGACTAGAATGAGAGGAATGAGGCCTCTATTTATAGGGGAGGCATGAGCAAATCTTATTTCCTCTTTTCTACCTATGTTGGACGTTCATGACATGTCATGCAAGTCCTTGGATTTGTTTCCTCATTTGTTCTCTCTTAGTTGGCCGAAAAAGCACTTTCCTTCTAAAGGAAATTTGTTTCCTCTTTTTCTTTTGGCAAGTATCTTCATACATCAATGCACAAAATAAACTCTCTTTCCCACTATGGCATGAACGAAATTCAGCCTTATTTTCCTTGGGTTGGACGAAATTTGAGCTTCTAGAAGGAGCTTCTAGATGTTTCTTCAATTGTTCATGACAACATAAGAAAAGCCCATTAAGAATTTTCAAGTAAAATTCTATGAAACGAAATTAATCCTCAAGGCCCAATTACACTAATATGGCTGAGTAATATTTATTTCATTTGTCATCATATGACAATGTCAAAAATAATTTATTGACATTCATTTCGTCCTATGTCCAAAAGGACTAAAATACCCTTTTGACAATTTTCGTAAAACTTGTCTCGTTTTTGTTTTGACTTAGCTTCTAGTTTAACTATTCTTACTCGATGTGATTCGTGACAGTGACCTCATGGTTCCAAATGAACAAAGCTTGAGCTAAACACTTGGACTCAAAAGTTCACAAACCTTTTTCAAGTTTAGCTTAATGCCAACTGACTCCACTAAAGAGTTGACACTGAAAATCTCTCAGTTCAAATGAATTTGTTTTCTACTCAAGAATTCGACCTAATTATGATGAGCGGATCCACTGAATATTATCTATGTTTACCCTTCATGAATGTCATCAGCTAGTCGGGATTTACTAAATTACCATTTTACCCTTCTAGCTGTTATTTCCTCAACTCCTTTGTCGCTTGTGAATAAGTTAGAAACAATGTATTGACGAGGAGCTAACAAGTCACATTGTTTCATCCAAAAGAGTCAGGACTCAATTTGGACACTGGCCAGTTCATTTATTCACACTCCAAGGAACAAAGCATGAGGTGACATACATTGCATTTAAGCAATCTTGTACCTGAATTCCATATCTATGAGAACTTCACAAAGTTACTCATGACAGACTCACAACTTAGTACTTCACCAATAGGCCTTGTTCGGAATCACATAGTGAGTCCGAACTTTGACTTTCTCAAATGAGAATACTAAGGTGTGAAATGGCATGTCTCATTTCAGGATTAAGGTAAGCATGATGCAATTCATACATAGTGACTTCGAGACATAAGAGGTTAAATGGTTTGTTCTTATATTGTCTCTAGAAGTGCACTGGTCAATTCAGTACCTTCAGAAGATACCTAGAAGAACTATAGAGTCCCCAACTCTCAATGCCTCATAACCAGACATCATAGATTCTTCTAACAATCGTACTGAGATCAATAGTCCTTTGACCCTAAGATTGCGAATATATCGTTTTAAGCAAACTACGAAGAGTTTGTTCATGCAAATCTACATTTGTCTCTTCGTAAGTTGTTAAGTTTGTTTATGGACTAAAAGACTAAGGTTTTATCATAAAGCTTCAAACAAAGAAAGAATGAATGAACGTTTCAACTTTATTATTAATGAATAAGCAATTACAAGCAAGAGTCTTCGTAAGACTATATGACATCAAATGTACATAAATAGACACTACTACTCTTCTTGTGGGCACCATTGACAACACTAGCGGCCTGGCTTTATGAAGAATGTGTTGCAACAACAACATCGTGACATCGAGACTGCCGCGGATATGCTCTACAATCTCCATGAGATGTTTGGAGGGCAAGGACGTCAAGCTAGGCAACAAGCGGTCCGACAGTTTATGAACTGTCGTATGAAGGTTGGAACTCCCGTTAGAGATCATATGATGCTGATCATTAGTTATCTAAACGAAATGGAGATCCTTGGATCTGAGATTGATGGGGAGACTAAAATAGACATGTTACCAAGGCAAAACCAAGGAAAAATGTATTGTACTTGTTACCAAAGCTTGCTTAGTATCGGATTATTGACTCCGCTGCTACTAACAATATTTGCTGCCCCTTGAGTGGTTTTAGTAAAAGCAAAAGATTAGAGGATTCTGCTTCAAGTGGAGTGATGGGAGCGTGGTGTCTGCGAAGGCTGTGGGATCCATAACGCTGTCTTTTGAAGATCGCACTTTAAATTTGAATAATGTTTATTATGTTGATTCCTTTGGGAAAAACCTAATATCTGTAGCTCAACTTTTCAAGCAAGATTATTATTTAAAGTTTATAAAGAATGGAATTCGTATTTCTTTATCAAATTCTTTAGTCACTGATGCATGCATGAAGAATGGTCATTTTTACATTTATCCCACTCAACCTTCTCTTTTAGACACCGAAATAATAATGATCTAGTTAGAGAGCCAAAGAGGATCAAACTATCTGAATCCTCCGATCTAATAAAATCGACATATCTCTGGCACTTAAGACTTGGTCATATCAGTCTAGACAGGATTAAGAGACTTGTGAGGGACGGTCCACTCCACGCCTCTGCAATAGGTTCATTACCTACTTGTGAATCTTGCATAGAAGGAAAAATGACTAAGCGACCTTTCTTAGATAAGGGTGGAAGAGCCACTGAGTTACTGGAACTAGTACATTCTGATGTATGTGGTCCTCTCAGTCAACAGCCATGTGGAGAATACGAATACTTAGTTACCTTCACTGATGATTACTCAAGATACGGTTTTGCCTATTTGCTCAAACACAAATCCGAGACCTTTAACGTATTTAAGGTCTTTAGGGCTTTAGTGGAAAAGAAAACTGGCAAAGTGATCAAAACCCTTCGATCTGATCGACGAGGTGAGTATATATCTGGACAGTTCGATGACTTTCTTAAAGAAGAAGGTATCGCTTCTCAACTTACCACACCTGGCAGACCTCAAAAAAATGGAGTGTCAAAGAGAAGAAACCGAACTCTTACGGAGATGGTTAGATCAATGATGAGTTATTCATCACTCCCTCTTTCCTTTTGGGGATATGCCCTTGAAACAGCCGCTTACATTCTGAACCAAGTTCCGTCTAAAATTGTTCCTGGTACTCAATATGAACGATGGACTGGCCGTAAAGTAAATCTAGGCCGCATAAAGATTTGGGGTTGCCCTGCACACGCGCTGAGGCAAAAGATTAGCAAGTTGACAAGTAGGTCAGAATTGTGTCTGTTCATTGGATATCCAAAGGAAACCAAAGGTTTTGCATTCTATAGTCCCGAGGACGACAAGACTTTTGTTAGCACGAATGCTCGTTTCCTTAAGGAGGACTTTATGAAAGATGTAAAACATAGAAGCAAAATTGTGCTTGAAGAAAAGTGGGGTGAGGAAGCTTCTACCTCATCTGTAAGAACTGTTCTTACCCCAACTAAAACATAACCTAACTCATCAGAATCACGTCAAGTAGTACTTCGACGAAGTGGGAGGGCTACTCAAAAGCCTGACAGGTACATGTCTTATGGAGACACTCTCGAAGCTGTCTCTGACATGGATGACCTTGTTTCCTATCGCTAAGCGATGGCTTGTTCTGAATCAAACCTTTGGCTTGACGCCATGAAAGTTGAAATGCACTCGATGTATGTCAACAAAGTCTTGAAACTTGTAGACCTATTGGTGAAGTACTAAGTTGTGAAGATGTCACGAGTAACTTTGGGAAGTTCTCATAGATATGGAACTCATGTACAAGATTGCTGAAATGCAATGTATATCACCTCATGTTTTGTTCCTTGGAATGTGAATAAATGAATTGCCCAGTGTCCAAATTGAGTCTTGACCCTTTTGGATGAAACAATGTGACTTGTTACCTCCTCGTCAATACATTGTTTCTAACTTATTCACAAGCGACATAGGAGTTGAGGAAATAACAGCTAGAAGGGTAAAATGGTAATTTTGTAAATCCTGACTAGCTGATGATATTCATGAAGGGTAAACATAAAAAATATTCAGTGGATCCACTCATCACAATTTAGTTGAATTCTTGAGTAGAAAATAAATTCATTTGAACCGAGAGATTCTCAGTGTCAACTCTTTAGTGGAGTCAGTTGACATTAATCTAAACTTGGAAAAGGTTTGTGAAATTTTGAGTCCAAGTATTTTAGGTCAAGCTTTGTTTATTTGGATCCATGAGGTCACAGTCACAAATCGTATCGAGTATGAATAGTTAAACTAGAAGCTAAGTCAAAACAAGGACGAGACAAGTTTTACGAAAATTGTCAAAAGGGTAATTTTGTCCTTTTGGACATAGGATGAAATGAATTTCAATAAATTTTTTGACATTGTCATATGATGACATATTATCACTCGGCCATAACACATTTATTGGGCCTTGTGGATTAGTTTTATTTCATAGAATTTTACTTGAAAATTCTTAATGGGCCCTTCTTATGTTATCATGAACAAATGAAGAAACATCTAGAAGCTCTTTCTAGGTGCACTATGGCCGTCCAACCCAATAGAAAAAGGAGAGATTATTATGTGCATTGATGTATAAAGATACTTTCCAAAAGAAAAAGAGGAAACAAATTTTCTCCATAAGGAAAGATGGAATTCGGCCAACAAGCAAGAGAGAAGCAAAAGAGGAAACAAATCCAAGCCTTCTAGAAGGTCTCTTGGCCGTGTGAATGAGGAAGGAAGGAGAGCAAATTTTGCTCATGAATATGTGATATTCTATAGAAGAGGAAACTACCTTGTTGAAGGTAATTCCTCTCCTATAAATTGAGCCTTCATTCCTCTCATTCTATTCATTTCAAAGTTTTAGAGATTGAGAGCTTCTCTCTCTTGAATATTGGCCGCCCCTCTTTCTCTCTCTCTAAGTTTTTGTTCGTTTTTTTTTGGCACCTACGTCCACATTTGACCTAGTGTTTTAGCTCTTCGAATTTGAGACTTGCTCTTGAGTCGCCGTGTTTAAAAGTGCCCACACACTAATTCCTTTCTTTCTTGAGTGATTATTGTGATAGAAGGTTTCGTGGTTGCTCGAGTTCCCGAGGAAAGAAGAGAGACGAGCTGCGAGGGGAGACAAACGTTTCAACCTTCCTAAGGCTTCTCAACGGTCAAGCTTCTCAAAGGTTAGTAAACATATAATGCTCATTAATAGTTTTAATTTATATGTACTTGCTCTTTGTCAAGGTTAGTAAAAACGTTTTACTTGTTTTAAAGAAAATTTTTAAAATTCCGCCGCTTGCTCGAAGCGTTAAATCTTTTCTTAACCCTAGATCAATTCCAACAGTCTGCTCAGTACAAAGTCAAAGGGAGGATACGAATACTTCAGTACCTTCAGCGATGATTACTCAAGATACAGTTTTGTCTATTTGCTCAAACACAAATCCGAGACCTTTGACGTATTTAAGGTCTTTCGGACTTTAGTGGAAAAGCAAACTGGCAAATAGATCAAAACCCTTCGATCCGATCGAGGTGGTGAGTATATGTCTAGAGAGTTTGATGACTTTCTTATAGACGAAGGTATCGCTTCTCAGCTTACAACACCTGACACACCTCAGCAAAACGGAGTGTCAGAGAGAAGGAATCGAACTCTAATGGAGATGGTTAGATAGATGATGAGTTATTCATCACTCCCTCTTTCCTTTTGGGGATATGCCCTAAAAACAGCAGCTTACATTCTGAACCAAGTCATGTCTAAAACGGTTCCTAGTACTCTTTATGAACGATGGACTGGCCGTAAAGTAAATCTAGGCGAGGGGTTGCCCTGCACATGTGCTAAGGCAAAAGACTAGCAAGTTGACTAGTAGATCAAAATTATGTCTGTTTGTTGGATATCCAAAGGAAACCAAAGGTTTCACATTCTATAGTCCCGGGGACGACAAAATATTCGTTAGCACGAACGCTCGTTTCCTAGAGGAGGACTTTAAGAAAGATGTAAAACCTAGAAGCAAAATTGTGCTTGAAGAAAAGTTGGGTGAGGATGCTTCTACCTCATCTGTAAGAATTGTTCTTACCCCAACTGAAACACAACCTAACTCATCGGAATCTCGTCAGGTAGTACCTCGATGTGATGAGAGAGCTTTCAAAAGCCTAACAGGTACATATCTTACGGAGATACTCTCGTCGCCGTCTCCGACATGGATGACCATGTTTCCTACAACCAAGCAATAACTGGTTCTGAATCAAACCTTTGGCTTGATGCCAGTAAAGTTGAAATGCACTCGATGTACATCAACAAAGTCTGGAAACTTGTAGACCTTCCCGAAAGTTGATCACCTCACGCACAAGATTTCTGAAATGCAATGTATATCACCACATGCTTTGTTTCTTGGAATGTGAATAAATGAACTGGCCAGTGTCCAAATTGAGTTATGACTTTTTTGGATGAATCAATGTGACTTGTTAGCTCCTCGTCAATACATTATTTCTAACTTATTCACACAAGTGACAAAGAAGTTGAGGAAATAACAACTAGAAAGGGAAAATGGTAATTTTTATAAATCCCATCTAGTTGATGATATTCATGAGGGGTAAACATGGATAATATTCAATGGATCCACTGATCACAATTAAGTAGAATTTTGAGTAGAAAACATATTCATTTGAACCGAGAGATTTTCAGTATCAACTCTTTAGTGGAGTCAGTTGACATTAAGCTAGAACGTGGAAAAGGTTTGTGAACTTTTGTGTCCAAGTATGCTAGCTCAAGCTTTGTTCATTTGGATCCATAAGGTCACTACCACAAGTCATTAGAGTAGGTTTTGTTAAAGTTGTAGCTAAGTCAAAACAAGTTCAAGGGTTGAACTAGGCGAATTTTACGAAAATTGTCTAAAGGGTAATTTTGTCCATAAGGATGTTATAAATGTCAAAATAAGATTTTGGACATTGTCATATGATGACAATGTTGATGATCCACACGGCCAACATGGACATTTGGGCCTTGAGGATTTAATCTCATTTTACGGAATTTTATGTGAAAATTCTACATGGGCTTTTCTTATATTTTCATGAACAAGTAAAGAAACATCTAGAAGCTTGTTCTAGATGCTTAAAACCGTCCACCATCATAAGAGAAAGAGGGAATTATTTTTTGCATTGATGTATGAAGATAGTTGTCAAAAAGGAAAAGAGGAAACAAATTATAGCACATGTGCTATATAGCTTGGACGACCAAGGTTAGGAAAAAGGAAAACTATTTCCAACCTTGGTATTTTGATAGGAATGGGAAATAAAATTTTTGCTCATGAATATGTGATATTCAATAGAAAAGAGGAAACTACCTCATCAAGGCAATCCCTCCTCCTATAAATACCACACCTTATTCAAAATGTTGTACACACAAGATTTTGAGATTAATAGCTTCTCTCTCTAGAACTTGGCCGCCCATCCCTCTCCCTCTCTCTCTCTCTCTCTCTCTCTCTCTCTCTCTCTCTCTCGTTTTGCTCTTTTGTTTTGGCACCTAGGTCCTCATTAGACCTAGCATTTTGTTTTAGCTCTTTGGCTCAAAGACAAGTCTTGAGTCATAGTGTTTAAAAGTGCCCACACACTAAATCCTAACCAAACTCGAAAGACTCTAATGGTAGAAACTATCGTGGTTACTCAGGTTAAAGAAGACACGAAAGAGACAAGCTAAGTGGGGAGATGAGCGATTCAACCTTTCTAAAGGCTTCTCAACGCTCAAGCTTCAAGCGAGGTTGGTACCGAGTGAAAACTCTTTGTAGATATTAATTTTAAATTATATGTTCATCCACTTTTTCTAGGTAGTAAAATCGTTTTATGTGTTTTAAAGAATTTGTTATATTATGCCGCTTGCTAGAAGCGATAAATTATTCTTAATCCTATATCTTTTCCAACACCTTGAGTCCTGTGTATATTGAATACGAACACGACCAATAAGGATCTGCTATGTATTAACCAAGTAATGGAAATAGGTCAGTAACAATTCTAAAAAATATGTTCAATGATATCACACTATAGTTAGTTGTGATGAGATTGAAACATGATGTGGTACAACTAGTCTTGGTGGCAAAGAGATGTATAGCTATAAAGTCTGGTGTATGATCTAACTGTAGCGAAGCGTTAATGTGTTGTATGGTAGATTGATTCACTAATGAACGACTTGACTTGACCTTATAAAGGTAAGTCAAGGATCACTTGCAAAGTAGCATGAACTAAAGAATGTTAAAACGAGAAATGCGTTGATGATACAAAATAGATTAAGGTGAGACTCCATATGATGGGAATCTCAATCCTGGTCAGACTTCTAGCTGTCTGTATGACATGGCTAAGAATAAAATGACCAAAAGGAAATACCTTATCTTCTCTGGTCAAAGTGGGAGATTGTTAAGAATTCTTGCCCACGAGAGAAAATAAATAAATGATTACTAAATAGAATAATTGTTTACTTTATTAGCATCATATGATTAGCGGGTTGAGGTCTGAATATGAGAATCAACAACTATCATCCATAGCCTCCGTATTAAACTGAGTCACGTGCTGGTCGATGACTAATACATGCCTAGACAGCTGTATCTAAAGTCATATATGCGGAACATTAGTGAAGGTTGATCACGACGTCCGAGCATTCTACACATGAGGTAAGTATACGACCCGGACAGACTTTGGTTGTAGATGTATCATTTAAGTACCGTTACAACACACTAACCGGGGTCGCTATGATGGTCACAGTGAGACTTGATCTAAATCCTGAAGTGATCATGGACACTGGATCATGTAACTCTTTGACTCATTCACTAAAAGGCTACTATTATGCTAATCACATCTTATGTCTTGGGAGTTTCGCAGCATGATTCGAGTGGGAAGTGCTTGACAGATACGGTAACCAGCCTTCCTGAAAGAAGGTCAATGTTCACTCACCTAAGGGTTGATTTCAAAACCGATAGATTACCGGCAGTTCTAAAGTTTGTACGTTCGGAAGAATCTTTCGCAGGGGAAGCAACAATGCTTAGGGTATATCTGTATCACGAAAGGTATAACAGATAAATTGACCTTTCTCGATACGGATTGAACCTGGAGGATCTTTATCATGTAATGACTAGATCAGTGGACACTCGTCAGGATGAGTAAATACAAATCTAGTATAAAGGAGAGTTAAGTCTTGGCGTATCTAGGTGGAGTTTGACCAAGATTAGACAAATCGATGTGGAAAAGAGGAATGATTTTTTCGTCTTTTCATCAGATTTGTTAAGCTTCTATTACTAGGTCCATAGTCTTTGATTTGGCTTCAATAAGACAAATAAAGAACCTCTTATAATTATGTGTTTCATTACTATAATCTCACAAGCTGTAATTGTGATTGACAACATCAATTATGAAATATTGGTATTTGCAGAATTAAACAATTATTTATGGTAGTATTAGTTATTTATTATTTGATCAAGTAAATTAATAATTAATTTTGCTTTGAGCAATTAGACCTTGCACAAAATGAGGATGTCGAATTTTAGGGTTATGGGCACAAGGATTTGCGCCAAACCCACATGGTCGTGTGCTTTAAATTTCGTTCCTCATATATTTGTAGTTACCATTATTTTCTCTTTAGTTGTTTAAATAAATGAGAGAGAAAAATATTTAAAAAGAAATAAGATATTGTCATTTATTCTCTCTCATGAATATTAGGAGAGAATAATATTTAACAGGAAATAAGATGTTGTCCTTTATTCTCTGTGATGAATATTAAGAGAGGATAATATTTAAAAGAAAATAAGATATTGTCATTTATTATCTTGCATGAATATTAGGAAAGAATAATATTTAAAAGGAAATAAGATATTTCCTTTATTCTCTCATAATTAAATATTCTTTATTTAAACAGGAAATAAAAATCTCATAGATATTGATCTGATGGCTAAGAGAGAAAGTATGATTCATGATATGAGATCTAAGGGCTAAGCGTTGATAAGTAGTGTGGACACAATAAAAGAAAATAATATATTTTGGAAACTAACAAGAATATATCATTTCCACTACTATAAATAGGGGGTTCATGAGAAGAGAAAAACACACTTGTGCATTCAAAAAATTCAACCAAGAGTCTCTACCTCTCTATTGGCCGAATTCTCTCTCTCTCTCTCTCTCTCTCTCTCTCTCTCTCTCTCTCTCTCTCTCTCTCCCCCCCCTTGGAATATTGCTCTATTCCGTTCTAAGAAAATAAGAGTGAGATCGTGAAACAATATTTGTTTCTTGATCGTGCGAGATTAAAGAATGTGGTCCCACGCCGTATTTCTTTATTAGTCCGAAGATTACGTTTCGGAAGACTACGGTGTCATCAAGAGGAGTACGCGGATCAAAAAGCTTGAAAAAGGAGATCAATGCGTTCAACTACGTGGATATGAAAGTTTGAAGAAGGAGATCAAGGTGTTTGAAGACGGATTGTGAAAGCTAGAAGTTTTCGTTCGTGAGCCCAATCCGTGAGTTCTCTATGAACCTTGTTCTTTGTTCTTACTGGTTGCTTGACATGTTTGAATGCTTTCATTATTTAATAAAGTAAATCTAGATCTTGTTAGATAACCATACTTTTAATTAGCTCTTGTTAGTGTAATTAATTTATTCCGCAAGTTATATGGTTATCAAGAAAAGCACATAATACCAATAAGTGATATTAGAGCGATATTGTTCGTGTCTGATATCCTACGTCTTTCACCAACGAGTGGTATCAGAGCGATTCTTCGATCTCTCGGCGGCGCTCGGGAGTCCCCGGGAGCACTTCGGAATCTTTGAGAACGAGAAATCGAGGATAATTCGCTTCAGGCCAAGGATGGCATCCAGAGAAGCAAAGAGAAGTCTCAAGTTTCTTGAGAAGGAATGGGATGGCTTTCCCCTCAATGAGAGGAGGTATTTATAGTAGTAAGAGGGGCCTAGAAGGCTTGTATTTCATCCATGTGGGACTGGAGAGCGCGCTCCGCCAAAATGGTGAGCGTGGCATGGGCGTGTCTTGGCGCGGTGCGTGGCCAGCCTGGCGTGGCGCACCGTGCGCGATGTGCACGCGCGCATCCCTTCCAGGACCGCGTGCGCACGCTCTCCTTGAGGGGCACGCGGCGCGCAGCTTGCTGTGTGCGCCTAGCCGGCGTGGCTTGCTGCGCGCGCGCGCTTTCCTTGAGGGGCGCGCGGTGCACGGCCTGTCATGTCGGACTTTTGTGGACCTAAGTGGTGTTCGTTTATCCGGCCCGTTGGACGTTCGGGACTTGAGATTTCATGAGTTGTGTGGAACATGAAAGTCCATACTCGAGGAATCAAGGTCGACATGACGATTTGTTATTGGACTCGTGTACACGTGACTCAACTTGAGGAGTTATGACTCAACTCGAGGTGCAAGGCCCAACTCGAGGAATGAGGCTCGACTCGAGGAGTGTGACTCGACTTGATGAGCTATGACTCGATTCGAGGAGCATGGCTTGACTCGAGGAGTGAGGCTCGACTCGAGGAGTATGACTCGACTTGAGGAGCTGAAAGTTTGGCACGAGGACTCGCCTGTCGACTCGTGACGGAAGGCTTACAGCTCTTCAGGACCTCCGGCCTGACCATCGACCCTTTGAACGGCGTGTCTTCTCGGTGTCTCGGATTTTTTGAAAATGACCGACAACATTAGCCCCCAGGTACGTCGCTCGAGAGGCTCCGGGTGGTGAACTTTCAGTTGTTTCAGCCGGGTGTTTGAGGAAAATTTATTTCCCAAAGCTTCGCTGTTGCGAAGGTTTTGTGACTATAAAGAATATTCTCACAATTGCATGTGCTCTCTCTCGCTTTTCCGTCTTTCTCAACACGAGCGTGTGATCAACACGTGGAGGAGGATCCAAGCGGATATGAGGCGTAGCTCGACGTGGACGAGGCGGACGCGATTGCATCCGTCGCTATATCCTCAGAGCAAGGGAAGGTGAACGCGCAAGCAGGCGGGGGCGTGTGCAGAGGCGGACTAGCGTGTCACGGCTTGTTGACCTTTGCGCAAAGTCCTGCCAAGTCTTTCTCCGATGGCGTTTTGTTTTATGATATCTTCAAGCCGGAGTCCTGGGACTCGTCGATAACTAGCATGGCAATTATTGTTTAATTGTGACTTGTTAGGGGAAGATCATGGCCTCCATCTCGGCAAGCTTGGAAGGCGACTACACTTTTGCATTTCGCAAAGGCATGCCCATTCCGAGATCTCGGAGACGGAGGTTGATGCTGCGGGCCGATGCTTCGAGGAGATGGAGTGGTATCTAGTGGAAGGCGCTACCGCTCCGGAGGGCTTTGACTGCTCAGGGATCGACGCTAGAAGTTCGATCACGCATCGGGCATAAGTCGGTCTCACGGGGGCATCCACCATTCCGACTTTGGTGGGGCTTCTCCATCTGCATTCGGAAGATCGACCCTTATTCCCCAGTCGTGAGTGTAGGTCTCAGTTGAGGCCTTTAGAGCACTGTCACTCCGATTCTGGCTGAATCTTCTGCCAATGCGGGGGCAGATAGTCACCATTGAAGACGTGAAAGGACATCGTAATGAGTAGCGACGTGGACTTCTTATGTCATGGTGTTTTTGACACCCAGAGGGTAAGTTTCCCTCTGTTTGTCTTTTCACTTTGTTTTGCATACATCTTGCTTTGGCTAACCTGCTTTTCAAATCGCTTTAGGTGCTGGCTCTTGCAACCCGAGGCGAGAAGATTCTACACAAGCTCATTCATCTCATGGGACTCTTCCAGGAGGAGCTTGCTCGAGCGAAGTCTCGGCTAGCCCAGGTTGAGCGAGGTTCTCGCTCAAAGGCGGAGTTTGCGAGTCTTCGAGAGCAGCTTCAATTAGCTCGTGTGGAATGGGGAGTCTCCCAAGGCGAGTGTGATCGTGCTCATTTGGCGGTGGCGAAGATTGCATGAACTACGCCTAGTATGGCGGTTCAGGTACGCCTTGTGGCAGCTTCGAGTGTGTTGCAATTAGTCATCATATGCAGCACCTTGTGGCGACTTAGAGCACGTCATGAGACACGACTTTGTGCGTTGTTTAGGCGTCTTAGGCACATCGCGAGGGATGGCTTAGATGCACCATGTAGGCTTCTTAGGTGCGCCATGTAGGCGTCTTAGATGTGCCATGTAGGCGTCTTTAGTGCGTCATGTAGGCATCTTAAGTGCGTCGTGAGGGACGAGTTGGTTGCGCCATGTAGGCGTCTTAGGTGCATCGCGAGGGACGAGTTGGTTGCGCCATGTAGACGTCTTACGTGCGCCATGTAGGCGTCTTACGTGCGCCATGTAGGCGTCTTAAGTGCGCCATGTAGGCGGCTTAGGTGCGTCGCAAGGGATGACTTGGTTGCGCCATGTAGGTGTCTTACGTGCGCCATGTAGGTGTCTTAGGTGCGCCATGTAGGCATCTTAGGCCTGCATCTCTTGGATGTCTTATGGCGCGCCGCGGAGGCGTCTTTAGCCTGCATCTCATGGATGTCTTATGGCACGCCGCGTATGCGGTTTTAGCTTGCATCTCTTGGATGTCTTAAGACGCGCCGCGGAGGCGTCTTAAGTGCGCCATGTAGGCGGCTTAGGTGCGTCGCGAGGGATGACTTGGTTGCGCCATGTAGGCATCTTACGTGCGCCATGTAGGCGTCTTAGGTGTGCCATGTAGGCATCTTACGTGCCCCATATAGGCGTCTTAGGTGCGCCATGTAGGCATCTTAGGCCTGCATCTCTTGGATGTCTTATGGCGCGCCGCGGAGGCGTCTTTAGCCTGCATCTTTTGGATGTCTTATGGCATGCCGCGTAGGCGTCTTTGGTGCGTTGCGAGGGACGGCTTCGGTGTGCCATGTAGGCGGCTTCAGTGCGCCATGTAGGCGGCTTCGGTGCGCCATGTAGGCGTCTTACGTTCGCCATGTAGGTGTCTTTAGCCTGTATCTCTTGGATGTCTTACGGCGCGTCGCATAGGCGTTTTTAGCTTGCATCTCTTGGATGTCTTAAGGCGCGCCGCGGAGGCGTCTTAAGCCTGCATCTCACGGATGTCTTACGGCGCGCCGCAGAGGCGTCTTTAGCCTGCATCTCATGGATGTCTTACGTCGCGCCGGCGGAGGCCTCTTTAGCTTGTATATCTTGGATGTCTTATGGCTCTTTAGCCTGCATCTCTTGGATGTCTTATGGCGTGCCGCGTAGGCGTCTTTGGTGCGTCGCGAGGGACGGCTTCGGTGCGCCATGTAGGCATCTTAGGTGCGTCATGTAGGCATCTTAGGTGTGCCATGTAGGCAGCTTTGGTGAGCCATGTAGGCGTCTTACGTGCGCCATGTAGGCGTCTTTAGCGTGCATCTCTTGGATGTCTTACGGCGCGCCGCAGAGGCGTCTTTAGCCTGCATCTCATGGATGTCTTACGTCGCGCCGGCGGAGGCCTCTTTAGCTTGTATATCTTGGATGTCTTATGGCTCTTTAGCCTGCATCTCTTGGATGTCTTATGGCGTGCCGCGTAGGCGTCTTTGGTGCGTCGCGAGGGACGGCTTCGGTGCGCCATGTAGGCATCTTAGGTGCCTCATGTAGGCATCTTAGGTGTGCCATGTAGGCAGCTTTGGTGAGCCATGTAGGCGTCTTACGTGCGCCATGTAGGCGTCTTTAGCGTGCATCTCTTGGATGTCTTACGGCGCGCCGTGGAGGCGTCCTTACCCTGCATCTCTTGGATGTCTTATGGGGTGCCGCATAGGCGTCTTTAGTGCACGCTTGTTCCCGTTTATGTTCTGGTGTTTTGTTTTGGTGGAGTGTACTTTCTTGAGGATTTTGATCGTACTTACCGTTGCCTATGTCACTAGCCCTTCGAGTTTTTTGGGTTTACAAGCGTTATCTTGATGACCGAAAAACTTTGATAAAGTGGATTTTGAAAGAAAAACCTCGAACTTTATTAATATTGCAAAAATTTGAAATCCTAAAACATTGGCTCGTAGGCCTTATTGAATGTTGGAAAGCAAAGCAATAAAATGGGGGAAGCGCTGGCTACTGGTAGTACTGCCTCAAGTGTTCCGCATTCCACGAGTGACAGATCGGGGTCCCATCCGTGTATTCGATGTAGTAGGTCCCGTCATGTATGACTAGGCGGACTCTGTAGGTCCCTCCCTGTTTGGGATGAGAACGCCGACACCTTGTACTTGGGTTTCATGCAGATGTCTTTGTTGATTCCGAGGAGGACCTTGGTCGACTCGACGCTATCTCTCAGTTGGGAGATCGTGTTAACCGTCTTTCTAGCGGGCTTTCCATCGATTCCTTGGATGTAGCATATTCTGGCTTGGAATTGATCTCCAGCCATGATGCCGATTCCATCCTCGGTAGGGAACTTCACTAGTAGGTGGGTATGTAGAAGTAATAGCCCTTAGTCGGTTCAGCGTGGGTTGCCCAATGATTACATTGTAGGGCGACTCCTGGTCAACCACTAGGAATGGGACCATGTGAACGACTTCAATGCTTTCGGGAGTTCCGAAGGTGACCGGCAGATCGATGATGCCTTCGGTCATGACTCTCTCCCCAGTGAACCCAAATAAGGGTGTTTAGGTCGGAGTTGGGCGTAGCCCCCCGAGCTTCATGCGCTCTAGGGTGGTCTTGAAGATTATATCGGCAGCACTGCCGTTGTCGTTGAGAACCCTCTTCACCAGGTTATTAGCCACTTGGGCTTTGAGTACTATCGCGTCATTGTGCGGATGCACAACTCGCTTGGCCTCCTCGTTGGTGAAGTACATCGTCGTGAGGCGCGGACGGAGGTTCCCTATAGGTAAGGTTTACGTGCACAGCGGCGTCTTCTTGGGACGCGGCCCTTAGAAACTTCTTTCATTGTCGGGTTGAGTCTCCAACTTGTGGACCACCCAGTATGGTGGTTACAACGTGGAGCTGTGGATTGGCGACAACAGTTGCTGTGGCTCGATCGGCAGTAGCAGTTGCTCCTCCTCCTTTGCTAGACTATGGTCTGCTCAAGGTGGGGCCTGCAACGCTAATCATGCGCAACACGAACTCTTTTAGCTCACCCCGTTAGATCAAAGCGTCGATTTGCCTTTTGAGATTGTGGCACTTAGAGGTCAGGTGACTGTATTCCTGATGGAACTCGCAATATCTAGACCGGTCGCGAGTCGCGGGGTCTTTTTCATTGGAGCCAGGGCGATGAACTTGTGACGTGCCAAAGCTAGGATCCGATCCGGCGTCATGTTCAGTGGTGTGAACGACGAATACCGTTTAAAGTCTTCCACAAGTCGCGGCTTTTGGGGCATCGGAGGTCGGCTATTAGAAGTCTGACCCCCTCTGTTTCGCCTTTTACAGGAGTTACCTTGCTCGTTGCTAGGTTCATCTCGGTGGTGAGGGCTTTGATTATTGCCCTTACGACTATCGAGGTAATCTTCGACTCCCATGAAGGTCTTGGCTCGAGTCATTAACTTGGCCATGGTAGAAGGGACATGGCCGATGATGGACTTAAGGAAGTCACTTGTGCGCAAGCCTTCAATGATGGCAGTGATTGCGTCTTTGTCGTCAAAGCGGTCAATCTTATTTGATTCTTTAGTGAATCGGGCGAGGTATTGTCTAAGAGACTCGTCATTCTCTTGCCTGATTGACCACAGGTACATCGTGGTCTTCTTTTGGACCATAGATGTAGCGAAGCGTGCCAGGAACATGTCCTTCAGGTCTTTGAATGATTGGATGCTTCCCGGCCTTAAGTTCCTTGAATCACGCGAAGCTGGGTCTGGCGAGGGTAAGACTAAAAGCTTGGCACATGGCGCCGGGCGGGATACCCTGCATCGTCATCCAGGTTTCATAATGTTGGATATGGTAAGCGGGATCCGCTTTCCCATCATATGGAGTGAGATTCGGGAGTTCAAAATTTTCCGTCCATACCTCAGCCAATATCTGAGCCGTGAAAGGCGAGGAATTCTCCTCAACGACCCCGTAGGCACTTCCGCCTATTCCGTATTCTCGGATATCTCGTACTTCATTTCAAAGATTGTGGATCATAGTGACTGTTGATGGCGATTTCGGCCAAATAACAATCTAATATTCTCTTAAATATATAAGATTCGAAGTTAAATATATTTCGGTGGATCACGAAAATTCGTCGTAATAAGTTGAGAAATAACTACAACAATACAGGATATAATCGAAATGATATGTTGGATTGATAATCGATGAATGGTACAAATAATCGAAATAATAAGCGGTGAAATACAAGAAGATTTGGATTATCGAATAAAATTGAAATTAGCCCCCTTGTCGGTCTGATCACCCAGTATTTATAGTTGAGCTCGTCTTATCTCCAGCGTCGATCTTCAGGACACGTGTTTGAACTTCAATGCTTCAAGTCGCACGATCATGGCTCGTCACTAAGGGAAATCCGGAGTCAACCTTCTTTTCCGGGTTGACCTGGGATGAGGTCGAAATGGCTGACCGATTCGTCCGTGCTGAGATGAGAATCCTCCTCCCGGGCTGAAGTTTCGTATGCCAGTTGGGCCTTCGAGTTGGAGCCCATTGACGCGAGTTGGGATAGGCTGGGCTGTAGCTCAAACTCTCTTCCTTGGGCTGATGCTTGATTTATACGGGCTTAATCATGACATGGGCTCGTAAAACTCTTCGAATTGAGTTTCAGTGGGATTAATTAAAAAGATTCTAATTAATTTTACTAAATGGGGTAGAATAATTTCTATACCCACAATTAGTCCCCCAAAGTATATTTAATTTATGCGAATATTAAGTATACTTTAAATTTCTAAACTCGAGTTAATCTGAGAATCTTTTTGTGATAAAATTTTTTTATTCCTATTTTTGAACTGAATTCCGAACTCGCGTTTCACGTGTTGTAGTCATGACGTTCATAATGGCAGGTGTCAAACTGACTTTCAATTTTCCAGGCCGAGTCAGTTGAGATTTCTACTTGAGTGGAATTTGGAACGAAATTGACACTCCATCATTATTAATAAATTGGGCCTCTCGTATTCCAATCAATTCATTTGTTTTTAATCCCCCGAAGATTTAAAATCAGGTATTCTTCATTTCATCTCTCTCTCTCTCTCTCTCTCTCTCTTTTCTTATTTCCGTCATAGCTTATCTCTCTAGGTGTTTACTTTGTTAGTTTGCTTCGGCTCTCGACCGGATTACTAAAATTTTTTCTTGAACCCATCTCTTAGACGTCTATCCAAAGCACTCCTGAGAAACTTGATGAAATTTCAAAGGACCTCAGAGGCCCCACCACGGTTTATGAGGATGAACTTGTCGGATTCTTCGACGAGTACGACATTCCTCATAACGTGGCCGTAGCTCTCCCTATCCCCGATTTTACAGCCTCAGACACTTCTGCATGCTATTGTTGTGTGTATGAAATATTTTTCAGGGATTGTGGGCTTAGGCTTCCGATGGACCCTCTATTTTTAGAATACCTAGAAGCCCTAAAAATATCCATTCCCCAAATGTGCCCTAATTTCCTTAGGAAAATCTCTGGGTTGATTACCTTGGCCAAGGAGAATGAGGTCGAGCTCACGGTGGCCGACCTGGTTCGCTTAGGTCATATTAAACGTAACTTCAAACTCACCCTAGTCACATTTTATCTTGCTAATGCTGTGGGTCGAGGTGTTTTAGAAGGGTTACCCGAGAAAGACCCTCACTGGGGTCGGAGAAGGTTTTTCTTTGAGATAAACGAGCATTCTGTCGGCTCATTTCATCAAAGGTTACGCCTTGAATGGGCTACTACTCCGGGTATAGAATTAGAATTTGTCATTCGCTATCGATCCTTTTATGAATGATATGTCAATTCTATTTTAACTTGTGTATATTTCCTGTGTTTTTGCCTTTTTTTGTAGCGAAAATCACAGTGCCCAAGGTCGACGCCGAGTTCCTGGAAAAGCTTGAAGCATTGCGAACTGGGAGTTTGGATTGGAAGTATTTCAACTCGAATCGCTTCATCGAGTCGGGCTATTGGATCCATCCAGAGACAGATCGAGGTGTTCGTGGTGAGTTCAAACCTAAAGCTTGACTAAACTTGCATAATGTGTTATATCAAAACACTTAATATTTTGTTCGTATTGTTTATATATATATATTTTTTTAGGTAGGGATCACGAGGAGGGTGAAATCGATGCCGAGGTTGATTACGTGGTCGAGAAGAAAAAACTTCGTCAGGCCAAGAGGAATGCTTAGAAGGGCGAGGCGTTTCAGGCCAGCGGGAGTTCGACCGCTCCAGAGCAAGCGACGGAGAAGGAGGCTACTCGGAAGGCGAGCTCACCCAACCTGCCTGACGGCGTTGATGCCGAGGGGCGCGTTGAGATGAGTCCTCAACCTGTCCAGGTTGAGTCTAAGGTGGCATTGCGATCGCCTGTGAGTGTCGTGAAGAGGAAAGCCGGAGCGGTTAAGCCGATTCCCGAAGTCGAAGTCACCCCTGTGGCCAAGAAAAGCAAGGGGAAGAAGTCTTCGAAGGAAGGTGTTTTCATCTCGGCCGACGACGTGGAGAAAGAAGAGAGGCGGAGAGAGAAAAAGAGGAAGGAGAAGTTGGGGTGCCAGGAGGCACTGTGGGAAGCGGCAGCGAGGTGACTGCCCAATTGCCGGAATCGGCTGTTCCAGTCGAATCCGCCAAGAGTGTCGGGGTCGTGGACGTTGAAAGGAGCTCGCCCCCGAGGTCGCTACACCAAAGGAGAAGGGCACGGCGATAGGTCCCAATGAGCTGATTGTTGGAATCGATCTAGGGTTTAAGAAAATAATTAACGCTTCGGTAAGCGGCGGAACTATAAAAATTTTCTTTTACAAGTAAAACAGTTTTTACTAACCTAGACAAAGAGCAAGTACATATAAATAAAAACTATTATGAGCTAAGAAGTTTACTAACCTTTCTTGAAGCTTGAACTTTGAGAAGCTTTTGGAAAGTTTGCAACGCTCGTCTCCCCTCGCAGCACGTCTCTCTTTCTTTCCTCGGCATCTCGAGCAACCATGAAAGTTTCTATCACTAAATCACTCGAAATAAAGGAATCAGTGAGTGGGCACTTTTAAACACTACGACTTAAGAACGAGTCTTGAAGTCGCAGAGCTAAACTCTAGGTCAAATGAGGACCTAGGTGCCAAAACAATAAAACGAAATTGACTAGAGAGAGAGAGGAGAGGGGCGGCCACAAGTTCTAGAGAGAGAGACTCTCAATCTCTAACTTATGTGGAATGAATGAAATGAGAAGAATAAGGCTCCTATTTATAGGAGAGGCTTTACCTTCAATAAGGTAGTTTCCTCTTCTTTAGAATATCACATATTCATGAGGAAATAATCCTTATTTCCTTTTCTCATTTTGGGCGTGTAAGCCTTGCCATCTAGAACCAAATTTGTTTCCTATTTTGCTTGCCTTGGCCGCCCATGTCATACTCTCCTAGAGGAAATTTGTTTCCTCTTTTTCTTTTGGCAAGTATCTTCATACATTAATGCACAAAATAAACTCTCTTTCACACTAAGGGCTGCACGAAATTTGGTCTCCCATTCACTTGGGTTGGACGGCCAAAAGCCTTCTAGAAAGGTTTCTAGGTTTTCTTTTAATTGTTCATGACAACATAAGAAAAGCCCATTAAGAATTTTCTAGTAAAATTCTATGAAATGAAATTAATTCACAAGGCCCAATAAACATGTTATCGCCGTGTGATATAATATGTCATCATATGACATTGTAAAAAAATTTATTGACATTCATTTCATGCCATGTCCAAAAAGACAAAATTACCCTTTCGACAATTTTCGTTATTGTTTTGACTTAGCTTCCAGTTTAACTATTCCTAATCGATGTGATTCGTGACAGTGACCTCATGGACCCAAATGAACAAAGCTTGAGCTAAACACTTGGACTCAAAAGTTCACAAACCTTTTCCAAGTTTAGTTAGCTTAATGCCAACTGACTCCACTAAAGAGTTGACACTGAAAATCTCTCTGTTCAAATGAATTTATTTTCTACTCAAGAATTCAACCTAATTATGATGAGCGGATCCACTGAATATTATCTATGTTTACCCTTCATGAATGTCATCAGCTGGTCGGTATTTACTAAATTACCATTTTACCCTTCTAGCTGTTATTTCCTTAACTCCTTTGTCGCTTGTGAATAAGTTAGAAACAATGTATTGACGAGGAGCTAACAAGTAGCATTGTTTCATCCAAAAGAGTCAGGACTCAATTTGGACACTGTCCAGTTCATTTATTCACACTCCAAGGAACAAAGCATGAGGTGACATACATTGCATTTCAGCAATCTTGTACATGAATTCCATATCTATGAGAACTTCACAAAGTTACTCATGACATTCTCACAACTTAGTACTTCACCAATAGGCCCTGTTCGGAATCACATAGTGAGTCCGAACTCTGACTTTCTCAAATGAGAATACGTAAGCTGTTGAATGGCATGTCTCATTTCAGGATTAAGGTAAGCATGATGCAATTCATACATAGTGACTTCGAGACATAAGAGGTTAAATGGTTTGTTCTTATCTTGTCTCTAGAAGTGCACTGGTCAATTCAGTACCTTCGGAAGATACCTAGAAGAACTATAGAGTCTCCAACTCTCAATGCCTAATAACCAGACATCATAGATTCTTCTAACAATCATACTGAGGTCAATAGTCCTCTGACCCTTAGATTGCGAATATATCGTTTTAAGCAAACTACGAAGAGTTTGTTCATGCAAATCTACATTTGTCTCGTCGTAAATTGTTAAGTTTGTTTATGGACTAAAAGACTAAGGTTTTATCATAAAGCTTCAAACAAAGAAAGAATGAACGTTTCAACTTTATTAATGAATAAGCAATTACAAGCAAGAGTCTTCATGAGACTTTATTACATCAAATGTACAAAATAAATATTACAACTCTTCTTGTGGGCACCATTGACAACACTGACTTCTTCAGGTCCCACGTCCCCTGACGAGGTGCCCAGGTCTGACCCGAAGCCGAACAAAGTTGTGATCCACTTCGAGCGTAACCATCCCATCTATGAGGATGGCAGCTCGTCAGCTTTCATGATGAGGCATATCAGGAACCCTACCGCGCCCTTGGGCAAAGTAAGGGCTCTGAGGGGCGCCAACATCTATAGGGGATGTCCATGGCGGCCACCAAGGAATCAATTTCTATTTGAGTGTTTATTGTAGAGTCATCTCTTTTTTTTTATATCATTGTTGTTTTCATCTCGTGTTTGTCTTAATGAAGTACCAAGCCGAGATCAACAAGGGGGTTTATGCTTATGAGCACAAAATTCGGGTGGCGGAGAAGAGGATTTGTGAACTGGAGCGATCTTTGGAGGCGTCGAGGGGGCGGAGTGCCGAGGTGAAAGCTCTGGAAGAAGAGGTCGCTGGGCTTAGGGGCGAGCTGGCAAAGAAAGAAGACGAGCTAAAGCATGATCGGCTTGAAAGATGCTTCGCGACCTCGGAGTTGAGGCCCAGACAGCTCGTTCAGAGCTGAAAGAGAAGGAGCGGCAGCTCAACGTTGCTCAGTCGCAGATCGAGGAGTACCAGCACCGGGTCACTTCGCTGGAATCGAGCAACAAGGATTTAAGTGCCTTTGGCAATCGAGCTTCTGCTGTCTTCAAGCGGGCTAATGCCCACATCGCCCAACTGTAGAAGATCGCCAAAACGATCAAGGTTCAGGCCACTCGGTCTAGCCGGAAGGCAGCCTCTGCGAAGTACCGGAGCGTCATCTCCAAATACCAGGCTCACCTCACAGCTCGTGTGCAGAAGTCTTCGAAGGAAGGTGTTTTCATCTCGGCGGACAAGGTGGAGAAAGAAGAGAGGCAGAGAGAGAAAAAGAGGAAGGAGAAGGTTGGGGTGCCAGGAGGCACTGTGGGAAGCGGCAGCGAGGTGACTGCCCGATTGCCGGAATCGGCTGTTCCATTCGAATCCGCCAAGAGTGTCGGGGTCGTGGACGTTGAAAGGAGCTCGCCCTTGAGGTCGCTACACCAAAGGAGAAGGGCACGGCGATAGGTCCCAATGAGCTGACTTCTTCAGGTCCCACGTCCCCTGACGAGGTGCCCAGGTCTGACCCGAAGCCGAACAAAGTGGTGATCCACTTCGAGCGTAACCATCCCATCTATGAGGATGGCAGCTCGTCAGCTTTCCTGATGAGGCATATCAGGTACCCTACCGCGCCCTTGGGCAAAGTAAGGGCTCTGAGGGGCGCCAACATCTATAGGGGATGTCCATGGCGGCCACCAAGGAATCAATTTCTATTTGAGTGTTTATTGTAGAGTCATCTCTTTTTTTTATATCATTGTTGTTTTCATCTCGTGTTTGTCTTAATGAAGTACCAAGCCGAGATCAACAAGGGGGTTTATGCTTATGAGCACAAAATCCGAGTGGCGGAGAAGAGGATTTGTGAACTGGAGCGATCTTTGGAGGCGTCGAGGGGGCGGAGTGCCGAGGTGAAAGCTCTGGAAGAAGAGGTGGTTGGGCTTAGGGGCGAGCTGGCAAAGAAAGAAGACGAGCTGAAGCATGCTCGGCTTGAAAGATGCTTCGCGACCTCGGAGTTGAGGCCCAGACAGCTCGTTCAGAGCTGAAAGAGAAGGAGCGGCAGCTCAACGTTGCTCAGTCGCAGATCGAGGAGTACCAGCACCGGGTCACTTCGCTGGAATCGAGCAACAAGGATTTAAGTGCCTTTGGCAATCGAGCTTCTGCTGTCTTCAAGCGGGCTAATGCCCACATCGCCCAACTGTAGAAGATCGCCAAAACGATCAAGGTTCAGGCCACTCGGTCTAGCCGGAAGGCAGCCTCTGCGAAGTACCGGAGCGTCATCTCCAAATACCAGGCTCACCTCACAGCTCGTGTGCAGAAGTCTTCGAAGGAAGGTGTTTTCATCTCGGCGGACAAGGTGGAGAAAGAAGAGAGGCAGAGAGAGAAAAAGAGGAAGGAGAAGGTTGGGGTGCCAGGAGGCACTGTGGGAAGCGGCAGCGAGGTGACTGCCCGATTGCCGGAATCGGCTGTTCCATTCGAATCCGCCAAGAGTGTCGGGGTCGTGGACGTTGAAAGGAGCTCGCCCTTGAGGTCGCTACACCAAAGGAGAAGGGCACGGCGATAGGTCCTAATGAGCTGACTTCTTCAGGTCCCACGTCCCCTGACGAGGTGCCCAGGTCTGACCCGAAGCCGAACAAAGTGGTGATCCACTTCGAGCGTAACCATCCCATCTATGAGGATGGCAGCTCGTCAGCTTTCCTGATGAGGCATATCAGGTACCCTACCGCGCCCTTGGGCAAAGTAAGGGCTCTGAGGGGCGCCAACATCTATAGGGGATGTCCATGGCGGCCACCAAGGAATCAATTTCTATTTGAGTGTTTATTGTAGAGTCATCTCTTTTTTTATATCATTGTTGTTTTCATCTCGTGTTTGTCTTAATGAAGTACCAAGCCGAGATCAACAAGGGGGTTTATGCTTATGAGCACAAAATCCGAGTGGCGGAGAAGAGGATTTGTGAACTGGAGCGATCTTTGGAGGCGTCGAGGGGGCGGAGTGCCGAGGTGAAAGCTCTGGAAGAAGAGGTGGTTGGGCTTAGGGGCGAGCTGGCAAAGAAAGAAGACGAGCTGAAGCATGCTCGGCTTGAAAGATGCTTCGCGACCTCGGAGTTGAGGCCCAGACAGCTCGTTCAGAGCTGAAAGAGAAGGAGCGGCAGCTCAACGTTGCTCAGTCGCAGATCGAGGAGTACCAGCACCGGGTCACTTCGCTGGAATCGAGCAACAAGGATTTAAGTGCCTTTGGCAATCGAGCTTCTGCTGTCTTCAAGCGGGCTAATGCCCACATCGCCCAACTGTAGAAGATCGCCAAAACGATCAAGGTTCAGGCCACTCGGTCTAGCCGGAAGGCAGCCTCTGCGAAGTACCGGAGCGTCATCTCCAAATACCAGGCTCACCTCACAGCTCGTGTGCAGAAGTCTTCGAAGGAAGGTGTTTTCATCTCGGCCGACGAGGTGGAGAAAGAAGAGAGGCAGAGAGAGAAAAAGAGGAAGGAGAAGGTTGGGGTGCCAGGAGGCACTGTGGGAAGCGGCAGCGAGGTGACTGCCCGATTGCCGGAATCGGCTGTTCCATTCGAATCCGCCAAGAGTGTCGGGGTCGTGGACGTTGAAAGGAGCTCGCCCTTGAGGTCGCTACACCAAAGGAGAAGGGCACGGCGATAGGTCCCAATGAGCTGACTTCTTCAGGTCCCACGTCCCCTGACGAGGTGCCCAGGTCTGACCCGAAGCCGAACAAAGTGGTGATCCACTTCGAGCGTAACCATCCCATCTATGAGGATGGCAGCTCGTCAGCTTTCCTGATGAGGCATATCAGGTACCCTACCGCGCCCTTGGGCAAAGTAAGGGCTCTGAGGGGCGCCAACATCTATAGGGGATGTCCATGGCGGCCACCAAGGAATCAATTTCTATTTGAGTGTTTATTGTAGAGTCATCTCTTTTTTTTATATCATTGTTGTTTTCATCTCGTGTTTGTCTTAATGAAGTACCAAGCCGAGATCAACAAGGGGGTTTATGCTTATGAGCACAAAATCCGAGTGGCGGAGAAGAGGATTTGTGAACTGGAGCGATCTTTGGAGGCGTCGAGGGGGCGGAGTGCCGAGGTGAAAGCTCTGGAAGAAGAGGTGGCTGGGCTTAGGGGCGAGCTGGCAAAGAAAGAAGACGAGCTGAAGCATGCTCGGCTTGAAAGATGCTTTGCGACCTCGGAGTTGAGGCCCAGACAGCTCGTTCAGAGCTGAAAGAGAAGGAGCGGCAGCTCAACGTTGCTCAGTCGCAGATCGAGGAGTACCAGCACCGGGTCACTTCGCTGGAATCGAGCAACAAGGATTTAAGTGCCTTTGGCAATCGAGCTTCTGCTGTCTTCAAGCGGGCTAATGCCCACATCGCCCAGCTGTAGAAGAGCGCCAAAACGATCAAGGTTCAGGCCACTCGGTCTGGCCGGAAGGCAGCCTCTGCGAAGTACCGGAGCGTCATCTCCAAATACCAGGCTCACCTCGCAGCTCGTGTGAAGAAGGCTGTGATCGTGCGGAAGCTCGATCAGTGTCGCGCTGCGGCCGGGGTGCTGGAAGACGTGGTGGCTGGCGAGCTTGATGATGCCCCCGAGGTTCTTCAAGAGGCGAAGGACGACATCGTTAAATTATCCGTAGACTTATCTACCGAGCCTCTCCCCGACCTCGCAGGTGCGGAGGATGTGATTTTTACTCCGTACTCGGAGCAGGTTTCCCCGAAGGCGGCCTTGAGGATGTCTCGGTTGCGATGGACATTGATCAATATGGCTCAAACGCCGGCTTGACCATGGCGGGAATTCCTGAGGAGACCGAAGTCGTTCGGGACGTCCCTAAGTCCGGAGCCTGATGGGTTTTTTAGCAAATTTCAAATGTTCTTTTTTTTTTAATAATTATAGGCTCACTTGTTTTTTGGGCAAGACTACTACATTTTTATTGTAATAATTATTAGCTCTGACGATTTTGGCCGCGGGGTCGTTTTCATCGAGCTGTACTTTTGTTTGACTCCGGGGTCGGAGTTTTAATTTGACTTTATGCACGTTTATGATTTCTCAAATTTTTGCTAAGTCTTTTGTTCTAACTGTCGTCGTGTAGGATTGGACAATTTCTTGCTTCCGAGCTGAATGGTGGTATGTTTTGTTTTATGAGGTTCGATAAGAGTAGTCTAGATCAGTTCGTTATATATGAGAAACTCCTTCAAATTCGTATATTACTTCAGTTCACTGAAGATGTACTTTCAGTTCGCTCAACTGCCGAGCCGAGTGAATGTTCTGTTGCTTAGTCGGTTAAAATATTTCGCTAAGTCTTAGCTCCATCGACTATGTTGACGAGCTGGATGGTTTATTGTATGAATTCAACTCAATCAACTCTTATTTGTTTGATCCAATGAATAATTTTGCTGAACCCTTTTTTTTGGTGATGCGTTATGAAAATCCAAGTCCTGATTATGCTTCGCCTATCTGTACTGAATTTATGAAGTATGACGCCGTATTTCAGCCTGCTGCTTGATGTTTACCGGACTGAAATGTATCCTGATCATACTCTCGGTTTATCATGTAATGTATTGTTTTGTATCATAGTTTTCAAAAGCTTGTGAATGGTCCTTTAATGAGGTATTCAGATGCTTTGATGGCCTCGATGCCTATGGGAGATGTTTGTGTTTTATTTTTGTCCCATCTTAATTTACACTAATTCAAAGGGATCCCATCTTTTAATCTTAGTGTTACCCAATCATACTGAGAGCCTCGATGCTGTGAGGATGTCAAGGGTCCGTCCTTGATCCTGTGAAGGTTGATGACTCGGTTGGTGGTTCTTTTGAGGGAACACCGTGCGGAGTCAAGAGTCTGTTACTCGTTGTTTGCCGTGTTACAAACCTTGGGTTTAAAAATTTTGATGGGGCTGAGCCTTGAAATCAAGGTTGCCTACGTACCCAAGGAATGGGATCAAGCCGTGACGTAGTGTTGGAATCGATCTAGGGTTTAAGAAAATAATTAACGCTTCGGGAAGCGGCGGAATTTTAAAATTTTCTTTTACATGTAAAAACGGTTTTTACTAACCTAGACAAGTGCAAGTACATGTAATTAAAAACTAATATGAGCTAAGAAGTTTATGTTGTCAATGGTGCCCACAAGAAGAGTAGTAGTGTCTATTTATGTACATTTGATGTCATATAGTCTTACGAAGACTCTTGCTTGTAATTGCTTATTCATTAATAAAAAGTTGAAACGTTCATTCAATCTTCCTTGTCTGAAGCTTTATGATAAAACCCTGGTCTTTTAGTCCATAAACAAACCTAACAACTTACGAAGAGACAAATGTAGATTTGCATGAACAAACTCTTCGTAGTTTGCTTAAAACGATATATTCGCAATCTTAGGGTCAAAGGACTATTGACCTCAGTATGATTGTTAGAAGAATCTATGATGTCTGGTTATGAGGCATTGAGAGTTGGGGACTCTATAGTTCTTCTAGGTATCTTCCGAAGGTACTGAATTGACCAGTGCACTTCTAGAGACAATATAAGAACAAACCATTTAACCTCTTATGTCTCGAAGTCACTATGTATGAATTGCATCATGCTTACCTTAATCCTGAAATGAGACATGCCATTTCACACCTTAGTATTCTCATTTGAGAAAGTCAGAGTTCGGACTCACTATGTCATTCCGAACAGGGCCTATTGGTGAAATACTAAGTTGTGAGTATGTCATGAGTAACTTTGTGAAGTTCTCATAGATATGGAATTCATGTACAAGATTGCTGAAATGCAATGTATGTCACCTCATGCTTTGTTCCTTGGAGTGTGAATAAATGAACTGGCCAGTGTCCAAATTGAGTCCTGACTCTTTTGGATGAAACAATGTGACTTGTTAGCTCCTCGTCAATACATTGTTTCTAACTTATTCACAAGCGACAAAGGAGTTGAGGAAATAACAGCTAGAAGGGTAAAATGGTAATTTAGTAAATCCCGACTAGGTGATGACATTCATGAAGGGTAGCATAGATAATATTCAGTGGATCCGCTCATTATAATTAGGTCGAATTCTTGAGTAGAAAACAAATTCATTTGAACCGAGAGATTTTCAGTGTCAGCTCTTTAGTGGAGTCAGCTGGCATTAAGCTAAACTTGGAAAAGGTTTGTGAACTTTTGAGTCCAAGTGTTTAGCTAAAGCTTTGTTCATTTGGGTCCATGAGGTCACTGTCACGAATCACATCGATAGGAATAGTTAAACTGGTAGCTAAGTCAAAACAAGAACGAAAATAGTCAAAAGGGTATTTTTGTCTTTTGAGACATAAGGATGAAATGGATGTCAATAAATTTTGACAAGTTCATTTGATGACTTAATGTCACTCGGCCATAATATGATTAATTGGGCCTTGTGAATTAATTTCATTTCATAGGAATTTTATTGAAAATTCTTAATGGGCCTTTTTCATGTTGTCATGAACAAAATGGAAAAGCTTCTAGAAGCCCTTTCTAGATGGTGTAGGCGCCCATATTACCCAAGAGGAAAGAGAGTTTATTTTGTGCATAAATGTATTAAGATACTTGCCAAAAGAAAAAGAGGAAACAAATTTCCCCTAAGGGGAAAGCATGGTAGGCGCCCAAAAGGATCAAGAGAGAAGCAAATAAAAGAGGAAACAAATCCAAGGACTTACTTGCTTAGTCTTGGCCGTGTGACTCTTTGAAGGAAAAGGGAAATTGGCTCATGAATATGTGATATTCTATAGAAGAGGAAACTACCTTATTGAAGGTGAGACCTCTCCTATAAATAGGAGCCTCATTCCTCACTTTTCATTCATGCAAAGTTTTAGAGATTGAGAGCTTCTCTCTCTAGCTTGGCCGCCCCTCTCCTCTCTCTCTCTATTCAATTTCGTTTTTTGTTTTGGCACCTAGGTCCTCATTTGACCTAGAGTTTAGCTCTGCGACTTCAAGACTCGTTCTTTAGTCGTAGTGTTTAAAAGTGCCCACTCACTGATTCCTTTATTTCGAGTGATTTAGTGATAGAAACTTTCGTGGTTGCTCGAGGTGCCGAAGAAAGAAAGAGAGACGTGCTGCGAGGGGAGACGAGCGTTGCAAACTTTCCAAAAGCTTCTTCAAAGTTCAAGCTTCAAGAAAGGTTAGTAAACTCTTAGCTCCTATTGTTTTTTAATTACATGTACTTGCACTTGTCTAGGTTAGTAAAAACTGTTTTTACTTGTAAAAGAAAATTTTTAAAATTCCGCCGCTTATCGAAGCGTTAATTATTTTTTTAAACCCTAGATCGATTCCAACAGTTTACTAACCTTTCTTGAAGCTTGATCTTTGAGAAGCTCTTAGAAAGTTGCAACGCTCGTCTCCCCTCGCAGCACGTCTCTCTTCCTTTCCTCGGCACCTCGAGGAACCACGAAAGTTTCTATCACTAAATCACTCGAGAAAAAAGGAATTAGTGAGTGGGCACTTTTAAACACTACGACTTAAGAACGAGTCTTGAAGTCGCAGAGCTAAACACTAGGTCGAATGAGGACCTAGGTGCCAAAACAAAAAATCGAAAATAAACTAGAGAGAGAGAGAGAGAGGAGTCGGCCACAATGTCTAGAGAGAGAGAGTCTCTCAATCTCTAACTTGTGTGGAATGCCTAAAATGAAGGGAATGAGGGTCCTATTTATAGGAGAGAGGTTGGCCTTGGAAAGAAGTAGTTTCCTCTTATTTTCCAAGCCTTTATGAGCAATCTTTTATTACCCATTCCTATCAACATAGGCGCCCACCCCATTCAATCCACAAGGGATTAGTTTCCTCTTTTGTTTCCCTTCTTGGTTGCCTTGGCCGATTCTCCTTGTTTCCTCATAGAGGAAATTTGTTTCCTCATTTTCTTTTGGCAAGTATCTTGATACATTTATGCACAAAATAATCTCTCTTTTGGGCGCCCATTTCACATCTAGAAGGAGCTTCTAGAAGCTTCTTCATTTGTTCATGACAACATGTGAAAGGCCCATTAAGAATTTTCAATAAAATTCTTATGAAATGAAATTAATTCACAAGGCCCAATGATCAAGTCATGGCTGAGTGAAATTAAGTCATCAAATGAACTTGTCAAAAAATTTATTGACATTCATTTCATCATATTTCTCAAAAGACAAAAATACCCTTTTGACTATTTTCGTTCTTGTTTTGACTTAGCTTCCAGTTTAACTATTCTTGTCGATGTGATTCGTGACAATGACCTCATGGACCCAAATGAACAAAGCTTGAGCTAAACACTTGGACTCAAAAGTTCACAAACCTTTTCCCATTTTAGCTTAATGCCAACTGACTCCACTAAAGAGTTGACACTGAAAATCTCTCAGTTCAAATGAATTTATTTTCTACTCAAGAATTCGACCTAATTATGACGAGCGGATCCACTGAATATTATCTATGTTTACCCTTCATGAATGTTACCCTTCTAGCTGTTATTTCCTCAACTCCTTTGTCGCTTGTGAATAAGTTAGAAACAATATATTGACGAGGAGCTAACAAGTCACATTGTTTCATCCAAAAGAGTCAGGACTCAATTTGGACACTGGCCAGTTCATTTATTCACACTCCAAGGAACAAAGCATGAGGTGACATACATTGCATTTCAGCAATCTTGTACATGAATTCCATATCTATGAGAACTTCACAAAGTTACTCATGACATTCTCACAACTTAGTACTTCACCAATAGGCCCTGTTCGGAATCACATAGTGAGTCCGAACTCTGACTTTCTCAAATGAGAATACTAAGGTGTGAAATGGCATGTCTCATTTCAGGATTAAGGTAAGCATGATGCAATTCATACATAGTGACTTCGAGACATAACAGGTTAAATGGTTTGTTCTTATCTTGTCTCTAGAAGTGCACTAGTCAATTCAGTACCTTCGGAAGAAACCTAGAAGAACTATAGAGTCTCCAACTCTCAATGCCCCATAACCAGACATCATAGATTCTTCTAACAATCGTACTGAGGTCAATAGTCCTTTGACCCTAAGATTGCGAATATATCGTTTTAAGCAAACTACGAAGAGTTTGTTCATGCAAATCTACATTTGTCTCTTCGTAAGTTGTTAAGTTTGTTTATGGACTAAAAGACTAAGGTTTTATCATAAAGCTTCAAACAATCAAAGAAAGAATGAATGAACGTTTCAACTTTATTAATGAATAAGCAATTACAATCAAGAGTCTTCGTAAGACTATATTACATCAAATGTACACAAATAGACACTACTACTCTTCTTGTGGGCACCATTGACAACAAACTCCCACTTGACTCAAAGAAGATGTGAGTAGTCATTTATGCCTAATCCCTCTCGATGTTGGTCGAAGACCATGTTCGCTAGGGCCTTGGTGAATGGATCTGCCAGAGATCTACTTCACCTCCACGTCTCCGCGTTGCACGATCTCTCGAATCCAATGGTATTTCCTCTCAATATGTTTAGAGCGCTTATGGCTTCTAGGTTCCTTTGAGTTAGCGACAGCCCCACTATTATCACAATAAAGGGTCATGGGCTCGTCGACGTTTGGAACAACTTCCAAATACTTAAGGAATTTTCTAAGCCATACAGCCTCTTTGGATGCTTCACAAGTAGCCACATATTCTGCTTCCATTGTGGAGTCAGCAATGCAAGATTGCTTAATACTCCTCCACACGACAGCTCCACCATTAAGGATGAACACAGATCCCGAAGTGGATTTCCTGGAATCCTTATCCGCTTGAAAATCGGAGTCGGTATATCCCGTCATAGTCAGGTCAGTACCTCAGTATGTAAGCATCAAGTTCCTAGTTCTTCGAAGATTCTTAAGAACATGCTTAACAGCAATCCAGTGCTCAGGTCCAGGGTTGGATTGGAAACGACTAACTACGCCAACGACGAAACAGATGTCAGGTCTAGTGCAAAGCATAGCATACATAAGGCTTCCTACGGCAGAGGCGTAAGGAATCTTCCTCGTGTCTTCAATCTCTTGTGCAGTCTTGGGAGACTGGTCCTTAGAGAGTGAAACTCCATGCCTAAAGGGTGTTTGGCCCTTCTTGGAGTCTTGCATCGAGAAGCGATCCATAACCTTATCAATATAAGATGCTTGAGAGAGCGACAGAGTCCGGTTCTTCCTATCTCGAAAGATTTGGATCCCCAGAATGTACGCGGCTTCTCCTAGATCCTTCATATCGAATTGGTTTGCTAACTAGACCTTAACCTCAGATAATTTACCCACGTCATTACCAATGAGTAATATATCATCGACATACAGTATCAGAAACACAACTTTGCCTTCGTGTATTAACTTGTAAACACAGGGCTCATCTATTGACTGTTCAAAGCCGAAACTCTTTACATTTTCATCGAATCTAATATTCCATGACCTAGATGCTTGCTTTAGTCCATAAATGGACTTGAGCAACTCACAAACCTTGGTCTCTTGACCTTTTTCCACGAAACCGTCTGGTTGAGCCATATAAATGCGCTCGTCAAGATTGCCATTCAGAAAGGCTGTCTTGACATCCATTTTCCAGATCTCATAGTCGAGAGCTGCAGCTATGGATAAGAGTATGCGGATGGATTTAAGCATCGCGACTGGCGAGAAGGTTTCTTCATAGTCAATCCCTTCTTGTTGGGTATAACCCTTCGCCAGAAGTCGTGCTTTGAACGTCTCGACGTTCCCATCAGGACCCATTTTCTTCTTGTATATCCACTTACACCCTACGGGTTTAATCCCTTCAGGAAGGTGTACAAGTTTCCAGACTTTGTTGACATACATCGAGTGCATTTCAACTTTCAGGGCGTCAAGCCAAAGGTTTGATTCAGAACAAGCCATCGCTTGGCTATAGGAAACAGGATCATCCATGTCAGAGACGGCTACAAGAGAGTCTCCATAAGACATGTACCTGTCAGGCTTTTGAGTAGCCCTCCCACTACGTCGAAGTACTACTTGACGAGATTCTGATGAGTTAGGTTGTGTTTCAGTTGGGGTAAGAACAGTTCTTACAGATGAGGTAGAAGCTTCCTCACCCAACTTTTCTTCAAGCACAATTTTGCTTCTAGGTTTTGCATCCTTCATAAAATCCTCCTCAAGGAAACGGGCATTCGTGCTAACGAAAGTCTTATCGTCCTCGGGACTATAGAAAGTAAAACCCTTGGTTTCCTTTGGATATCCCACAAACAAGCACAATTCTGACCTACTAGCCAACTTGCTAGTCTTTTGCCTTAGCACATGTGCAGGGCAACCCCAAATTCGGATGTGGCCCAAACTTACTTTACGGCCAGTCCATCTTTCATAAGGAGTACCAGGAACCGTTTTGGACGGAACTTGGTTCAGAATATAGGCGGCTGTTTCAAGGACATATCCCCAAAAGGAAAGAGGGAGTGATGAGTAACTCATCATTGATCTAACCATCTCCATAAGAGTTCGGTTACTTCTCTCTGACACTCCGTTTTGTTGAGGCGTGCCAGGTGCGGTAAGCTGAGAAGCGATACCTTCTTCTTTAAGAAAGTCATTGAACTCTCCAGACATATACTCACCACCTCGATCAGATCGAAGGGTTTTGATCATTTTGCCAGTTTGCTTTTCCACTGAAGCCCTATAGACCTTAAATACGTTAAAGGTCTCGGATTTGTGTTTGAGCAAATAGACAAACCCATATCGTGAGTAATCATCGGTGAAGGTAACGAAGTATTTGTATCCTCCACATGCCTGTGGGTTGAGCGGACCACATACATCAGAATGTACTAGCTCCAGCAACTCAGTGGCTCTTCGACCTTTATCGGAGAAAGGTCGCTTAGTCATTTTTCCTTCTATGCAGGATTCACAAGTAGGCAGTGAACCTATTGCAGCGGCTTGGAGTGGACCGTCCCTCACAAGTCTCTTAATCCTATCTAGACTGATATGACCAAGTCTCAAGTGCCAGAGGTATGTTGATTTTGTTAGATCGGAGGATTCAGAAAGTTTGATCCTCTTTGGCTCCCTAATTAGATCATTATCTATTTCGGTGTCTAAAAGAGAAGGTTGAGTGGGATAGATGTAAAAAAGACCATTCTTCATACATGCATCAGTGACAAAAGAATTAGAAAAAGAAATTCGAATTCCATTCTTTATAAACTTTAAATAATAATTTTGCTCTAAAAGACGAGCAACGGATATTAAGTTCTTCCCAAAGGTAGGAACAAAATAAACATTATTCAAATTTAAAGTGCGATCTTCAAAAGATAGCGTCACGGATCCCACAGCCTTCGCAGACACCATGCTCCCATCACCCCATTTGAAACAGAACTCGCCTTCCTCTAAGCTTTTGGTTTTCTTGAAACCATTCAAGGAACAACAAATATGGTTTGTAGCAGCGGAGTCAAGAATCCACGTTGATACATTATCAGCTACTAAGCATGCTTCGGTAACTAGTACAACACTATGTTCTTTTGCTTTGAGATAGGTAGGACAGTTCTTTTTATCGGCCTTGTGAGCTCTCTTCTCAATTCCAGAGGCGGAGGCTTTGTGCTCAGTAGCATGTGCCTCTCCATGATTCCTCTTTCTCTTATTGAGACCTACAGCAGTGTGAAGCTCCTTCATAAGCTCGGTAATAGTGTACTTTAGCTTTGTAATGGAGTAGTTCAGCATGAAGGTATCAAGAGACTCGGGGAGAGTTTCTAAGATCATATCTATGATATTCTTCCCATCAATCTCAGATCCTTGGATTTCCATTTTATTTAGGTAACTAATGATCAGCATCATATGGTCCTTAACAGGAGTCTTAGCCTTCATGCGACAGTTCATAAACTGTCGGACTGCTTGTAGCCTTGTTTGACGCCTTTGCCCTCCTAACATCTCAAGGAGATTGTAGAGCATGTCGGCGGCAGTCTCGATGTCACGATGTTGCCCTTTCAGCATATTCTTCATAGATGCCAAGATATAGCACCTCACAATCTCATCGGATCGAAGCCAGGCCGCCAAGGCGTCTATGTCCTCTTGAGTTGAATCATCATTCGTCAGAGGAGGACACGGGGTGGTGAGTACCCATTTGTGCTTGCTAACGGTAGGTATTATGTCGAGGTTACGTTTCGAATCTACGTAGTTTTCGTTTTCGAGTTTGATCGAGGAAAGAAAGATTGAGAGATGGTTGAGAGACATATTGCCTATAAAAGTTGAAACAAGTTTATGATTTGTCTTTGGTTTAGGATTTAAGTTTGTTTAAGACTTTGATAAAATCCAAAGGTGTTATAAACTAAACGATAATTTACTCCCTCAAGAGAAGCCCGCAAAAAATCTCCATTTATAAGTAAATGACACATCATTAATGCTTAGCCAAGATGTCAATACATCAACTTTGACTAGCCACCTTGTAAATTGGTTTGATCACTCACATCATTTCGTAGGGCCTCGAGGAAGGATTACTAGGGATTGAGTCTAAGTGTGCAACCAACCACTTAGTCCAAAAGGTCAACTTTGAAAAACAATCCCCCAAGGGGAGGCCTTGTCATCATCGTCTCACTCTCGAACGTAGCTCATTGAGCAATGATCAGAGCAAAGCGCCCTTGAGTACTCTCATTTAAGAGAGGGCCACGAGGGTGACTCTTAGTCCGGCGCCACTTGCACTTTTCATTAGTGTTGGGGACCGTGGGTTACAAACAACAAGTATAACCCTCCCACTTAGTTTTTGGAGTTGGTTCATCGACTGTTATAAGTTCGGAAACAAATTTCCTAGTTAGAGAGCGACATAGCGGACAACTAGAAGAGAATCCTAGATCGACATGTTCAGAGTAGTATTAGTGCATAAAGGCACAAGGTACATACTCGATCTTTTCCTATTTTCTATTTCGGGAAAGTGCATGAGGGAAGTGTGAACTTCAACTCACTCGAACACTTGAAAGTTTGAGATTACACATCTTTTTATTTTTCGGCTTGTCTACAAAGAGACCTCCCACTCAAATTTTCAAGAGCATATAGATTTTGAACATATGTGATATAGATATAGTTTTGAAAACATTTTGAAAACTTATTTGATTTAGATGACAAAATATTTTCAAGTTTGAAAGTGAAAACGGTTTTTCAAAATTCAAACTAGTTTTGTAAAAACTCAATTTCAATTAAACTTTCAAAAATCAAAACATTTTAATCTTACACATCATGTTTATAATCATATGAAAAACATTTTTTCTCAAGAAAATTTTCTCATTAGAGTTCTATAACTCATGGTAGTGGGGTTTGAAAATCCAGATTTCTAAAAACTGGAGTTTCAGCACAGCCGCGCACCTCGGAGTAAAATCGCCATATCTGGCGGCTCCTATGTCCTTTTGAGCCGAAACTGGTGGCATTGGACAGAGGACAGACAGAGCTTTAATTTGATTCAAGAATCATTAAATTTAGATTTCTGAGAAGAGAGTTATGCCACTTTTAATGCGGGTTTACTCCAGCTCGAAGAAAAAGAAATAATTAAAGCTTGGTCCTTTTTAGGTGCGAAAAAGAATCGAGTGTAACGGAACGTTTTATGAAGGTTGTTAAAGCGTTTATTTGTGTTTTATTAGCAAGGTAATAACATGATATAAAATAAATAACAACAAGCATAAAACGATTCAAGTAAAAATAAGAAACTAGTAAAACAAGAAAACTAGTCACAAAAAATTACTCGAAATTTCTCAAACCTTTAAAACACGTTTTTCAATATAAAAAATTAAAAACTTTTAGAACTGATTCTAATGTGATTTAAAAACATCCCAAACTCATAGAAAATCAACATGGTTTTTAATTTAAAGGCAAGAGCAATAAATTAAAAAAAAATCTAAGATAACAATTCTAAGTTGTCACAAAATTAGTTAACTTTCGAAAACGATTTTCAAGCTCATATTTTTAAATACATGTACATGCATATCTTTGACCATAGCTCTGATACCATTTGTTGGAATCGATCTAGGGTTTAAGAAAATAATTAACGCTTCGGGAAGCGGCGGAATTTTAAATTTTTCTTTTACATGTAAAAACGGTTTTTACTAACCTAGACAAGTGCAATTACATGTAATTAAAAACTAATATGAGCTAAGAAGTTTACTAACCTTTCTTGAAGCTTGATCTTTGAGAAGCTCTTAGAAAGTTGCAACGCTCGTCTCCCCTCGCAGCACGTCTCTCTTCCTTTCCTCGGCACCTCGAGCAACCACGAAAGTTTCTATCACTAAATCACTCGAGAAAAAAGGAATTAGTGGGTGGGCACTTTTAAACACTACGACTTAAGAACGAGTCTTGAAGTCGCAGAGCTAAACACTAGGTCGAATGAGGACCTAGCTGCCAAAACAAAAAATCGAAAATAAACTAGAGAGAGAGAGAGAGAGGAGTCGGCCACAATGTCTAGAGAGAGAGAGTCTCTCAATCTCTAACTCGTGTGGAATGCCTAAAATGAAGGGAATGAGGGTCCTATTTATAGGAGAGGGGTTGGCCTTGGAAAGAAGTAGTTTCCTCTTATTTTCCAAGCCTTTATGAGCAATCTTTTATTACCCATTCCTATCAACATAGGCGCCGACCCCATTCAATCCACAAGGGATTAGTTTCGTCTTTTGTTTCCCTTCTTGGTTGCCTTGGCCGATTCTCCTTGTTTCCTCATAGAGGAAATTTGTTTCCTCTTTTTCTTTTGGCAAGTATCTTGATACATTTATGCACAAAATAATCTCTCTTTCTCTTGGGTATTTGGGCGCCCATTTCACATCTAGAAGGAGCTTCTAGAAGCTTCTTCATTTGTCCATGACAACATGTGAAAGCCCCATTAAGAATTTTCAATAAAATTCTTATGAAATGAAATTAAGTCACAAGGCCCAATGATCAAGTCATGGCCGAGTGAAATTAAGTCATCAAATGAACTTGTCAAAAAATTTATTGACATTCATTTCATCATATTTCTCAAAAGACAAAAATACCCTTTTGACTATTTTTGTTCTTGTTTTGACTTAGCTTCCAGTTTAACTATTCATATCGATGTGATTCGTGACAGTGACCTCATGGACCCAAATGAACAAAGCTTGAGCTAAACACTTGGACTCAAAAGTTCACAAACCTTTTCCAAGTTTAGCTTAATGCCAACTGACTCCACTAAAGAGTTGACACTGAAAATCTCTCGGTTCAAATGAATTTATTTTCTACTCAAGAATTCGACCTAATTATGATGAGCGGATCCACTGAATATTATTTATGTTTACCCTTCATGAATGTCATCAGCTAGTCGGGATTTACTAAATTACCATTTTACCCTTCTAGCTGTTATTTCCTCAACTCCTTTGTCGCTTGTGAATAAGTTAGAAACAATGTATTGACGAGGAGCTAACAAGTCACATTGTTTCATCCAAAAGAGTCAGGACTCAATTTGGACACTGGCCAGTTCATTTATTCACACTCCAAGGAACAAAGCATGAGGTGACATACATTGCATTTCAGCAATCTTGTACATGAATTCCATATCTATGAGAACTTCACAAAGTTACTCATGACATTCTCACAACTTAGTACTTCACCAATAGGCCCTGTTCGGAATCACATAGTGAGTCCGAACTCTGACTTTCTCAAATGAGAATACTAAGGTGTGAAATGGCATGTCTCATTTCAGGATTAAGGTAAGCATGATGCAATTCATACATAGTGACTTCGAGACATAAGAGGTTAAATGGTTTGTTCTTATCTTGTCTGTAGAAGTGCACTGGTCAATTCAGTACCTTCGGAAGATACCTAGAAGAACTATAGAGTCTCCAACTCTCAATGCCTCATAACCAGACATCATAGATTCTTCTAACAATCGTACTGAGGTCAATAGTCCTTTGACCCTAAGATTGCGAATATATCGTTTTAAGCAAACTACGAAGAGTTTGTTCATGCAAATCTACATTTGTCTCTTCGTAAGTTGTTAAGTTTGTTTATGGACTAAAAGACTAAGGTTTTATCATAAAGCTTCAAACAAACAAAGAAAGAATGAATGAACGTTTCAACTTTATTAATGAATAAGCAATTACAAGCAAGAGTCTTCGTAAGACTATATTACATCAAATGTACACAAATAGACACTACTACTCTTCTTGTGGGCACCATTGACAACACGTAGTTCAATTAGGGGTTCTATGGGCTAGGCGTAGTATTTTTTTAAATTCATGATGTTCCAAGATCTCAGGATGGGTGTTCCGTTCACTGTCTCTAACTCATAAACACCTGGGTGGACTATTTTCGTCACGCGATAGGGTCCTTCCCAATTAGCTCCTAGCTTTCCTGCGTTGGGCTCTGCAGTATTTTGAAATACTTTTCGAAAGAAGAGATCCCCAACGTCGAAATTACGTGGGGACAGGTTTTTGTTATAATATCTGGCGATGCTTTGTCGATACTGCATCATTCTTACAAGGGCTAGTTCTCTCTTTTCCTTGAGTAGGTCAAGGTGATCAGAGAGGGTCATACCGTTTTCTTGCTCATTCCCGTGGGCGTATTTTGTCCTAATTGTTTCGATTTCGTGTTCCACGGGTATTACTTATTCGACGCCATAGACTAGGGAAAACGGAGTCTCTCCTGTTGGCCGTCTCGGGCTGGTACGATAGGCCCAAAGTACTCCAGGGAGTTCGTCGGCCCATCGTCCTTTCTTTACATCAAATCTCCTTTTTAAAGAGTTGAGTATCGTCTTATTGGCTGCTTCTGCATGACCGTTTCCCTACGGATATCGAGGTGTGGACATTCTCAATTCGATGCCTTGGTTTATGCAAAACTACCTGAACCTTTAAGATATGAATTGTGAGCCGTTGTCTGCGACGATCTCAATTGGGATTCCGATGTGACATATGATGTCCTTCCATACGAATGTTTGTACATCGATGTCTTTAATTAATGGGAAAGCTTCCGCTTCTATCCATTTAGAGAAGTAATCGGTGAGGACTAGTAGGAATTTCCGCCCACCAGGAGCGGTGGGCATGGGTCCTACTATTTCCATTGACCATTTCATAAATGGGTAAGGTGCTGAAACCGACGATAGCTCTTCGGCTGGTTTCTTGATATTTGGGGCGTGTTTTTGGCATCTACTACAGTTTCTGGAATGTTTATCGCAGTCCTCCACCATAGTTGGCCAAAAATAACACTGCCGTTTGATTTTTATGGCCAGTGCTTTTCCCCCTGCGTGGTTCCCACATTCCCCTTCGTTTATTTCGGACAAGATGTAGGTGGCCTCGCTCCGGGATACGCATCTTAAGTAGGGGCCATTGAAGCTTCTCTTAAAAAGAACACCATCAAGGACGCAGAACCTAGCGGACACTTGCTTTAGCTTTCGCTTTTCAAGTTTGTCGTTATGGCTTTCTCCTTGTGTGATGTATTTTAAAATATCGTCCCTCCAGTACCCCATTTCTATTGTCATGATTGTGCCGGCATGAATGGCAATAGAAGGTATTTTAATTACTTCAACCGGGATAATTCTTGTTGTTTCTGTTGTCAATGGTGCCCACAAGAAGAGTTGTAGTCTTTATTTTGTACATTTGATGTAATAAAGTCTCATGAAGACTCTTGCTTGTAATTGCTTATTCATTAATAAAAAGTTGAAACGTTCATTCATTCTTCCGTGTCTGTTTGAAGCTTTATGATAAAACATTAGTCTTTAGTCCATAAACAAACTAAACAACTTAGGAAGAGAAAAATGTAGATTTGCATGAACAAACTCTTCGCAGTTTGCTTAAAACGATATATTCTCAATCTAAGGGTCAAAGGACTATTGACCCCAGTATGATTGTTAGAAGAATCTATGATATCTGGTTATGAGGCATTGAGAGTTGGAGACTCTATAGTTCTTCTAGGTATCTTCTAGAGACAAGATAAGAACAACCCATTTAACCTCTTATGTCTCGAAGTCACTACGTATGAATTGCATCGTGCTTACCTTAATCCTGATATAAGACATGTCATTTCACACCTTAGTATTCTCATTTGAGAAAGTCAGAGTTCGGACTCACTATGTGATTCCGAACAAGGCCTATTGGTGAAGTACTAAGTTGTGAGAATGTCATGAGTAACTTTGTGAAGTTCTCATAGATATGGAATTCATGTACAAGATTGCTGAAATGCAATGTATATCACCTCATGCTTTGTTCCTTGGAGTGTGAATAAATGAACTGGCTAGTGTCCAAATTGAGTCCTGACTCTTTTGGATGAAACAATGTGACTTGTTAGCTCCTCGTCAATACATTGTTTCTAACTTATTCACAAGCGACAAAGGAGTTGAGGAAATAACAGCTAGAAGGGTAAAATGGTAATTTTGTAAATCCCGACTAGCTGATGATATTCATGAAGGGTAAACGCTGATAATATTCTGTGGATCCACTCATTACAATTAGGTTGAATTCTTGAGTAGAAAATAAATTCATTTGAACCGAGAGATTTTCAGTGTCAACTCTTTAGTGGAGTCAGTTGACATTAAGCTAAACTTGGAAAAGGTTTGTGAACTTTTGAGTCCAAGTATTTTAGCTCAAGCTTTGTTCATTTGGATCCATGAGGTCACTGTCACGAATCATATCGATTAGGAATAGTTAAACTGGAAGCTAAGTCAAAACAAGAACGAAAATTGTCAAAAGGGTATTTTTTGTCTTTTGAGACATAGGATGAAATGAATGTCAATAAATTTTTTGACACGTTCATTTGATGACTTAATGTCACTCGGCCATAATAAGATTAATTGGGCCTTGTGGATTAATTTCATTTCATAAGAATTTTATTGAAAATTCTTAATGGGCATTTCTCATGTTGTCATGAAGAAATGAAGAAGCTTCTAGAAGCTCCTTCTAGAGATATGTTGGGCGCCTACTACCCAAGGGAAAGAGAGAATATTTTGTGCATAAATGTATCAAGATACTTGCCAAAAGAAAAAGAGGAAACAAATTTCCTCTATGAGGAAAGTAGAATTTCGGCCAAACAAGCAAGGAGAGAGCAAGGAATAAAAGAGGAAACAAATCCAAGGTGTCATAAAGGCACATGTTGGCCGTGTGACTTGGATGGGAATGGGCAATAAATGATTGCTCATAAAGGCTTGGAAAATAAGAGGAAACTACTTCTTTCCAAGGCCAACCCTTCTCATATAAATAGGACCCTCATTCTTCTCATTCTATTCATTCCACATAAGTTAGAGATTGAGAGCCTCTCTCTCTAGAACTTGTGGTTGCCGCCCCTTCCTCTCTCTCTCTAGTTTATTTTCGATTTTTTGTTTTGGCATCTAGGTCCTCATTTGATGTAGTGTTTAGCTCTGCGACTTCAAGACTCGTTCTTAAGTCGTAGTGTTTAAAAGTGCCCACTCACTAATTCCTTTATTTCGAGTGATTTAGTGATAGAAACTTTCGTGGTTGCTCGAGGTGCCGAGGAAAGAAAGAGAGACGTGCTGCGAGGGGAGACGAGCGTTGCAAACTTTCCAAAAGCTTCTCAAAGTTCAAGCTTCAAGAAAGGTTAGTAAACTACTTAGCTCAAAATAGTTTTTATTTATATGTACTTGCTCTTTGTCTAGGTTAGTAAAAAACTGTTTTTACTTGAAAAGAAAATTTTTAAAATTCTGTCTCTTTGTGAAGCGTTAAACTTTTTCTTAAACCCTAGATCAATTCCAACAGTTTCCGGGTTCGATGTTGAAGCTAAGGCTGCTAGAGCGTCTGCGGAGGTGTTATCTCCTCGAGGGATTCGTGTGAGTTCGAAGGTCTCAAAGTAGTTTGATAATTCTCGCAGAACTTCGACGTAGGCCTTCATGCGCTCGTCTTTTGTTTCAAACTCTACGCTAAATTGATTAGTGACGAGTTGTGAATCACAATAGGCGCTCACTTTTTTTGCCCCGCATGCTTTTGCCAATTGCATTCATGCGATTAGGGCTTCATACTCTGCTTCGTTGTTTGATGCGACGAAGTCGAGACGGAAAGATTGTTTGATGATTTCGCCTTGAGGCGAGACCATGTGTATTCCTATTCCAGACGCATGCTTTGAGGATGCACCGTCTACATATAAACTCCATACTCCTTGTATGTCGTTTTTTGTTTCTAGTATCTCCCTAGGCAGTTCTATGAGGAAATCGGCTAGCACTTGTGATTTCGCGCATGTTCTGGCCCGATATTCTATGTCATATTCACTCAACTCTACAACCCATTTTGTCAATATTCCTAATTCATTAGGGCTGTGGAGAAAGGTCTGTAACGGTTGAGTGGTCATTACGATAATTGCATGTGACTGGAAATACGGTCTTAACTTTCTGGCCGAAGTTACTACGGCCAATGCTAATTTTTCCATTGCCGGGTATGTTGGAATTGATCTAGGGTTTAAGAAAAAGTTTAACGCTTCAGTAAGCGGCGGAATTTTAAAAAATTTCTTTTAACTAGTAAAACGTTTTTACTAACCTAGACAAAGAGCAAGCACATGTATATAAAAACTAATATGAGCATTAAAGATTACTAACCTTTTTAGAAGCTTGAACGTTGAGAAGCTTTTGGAAAAGGTTGCAACGTTCGTCTCCCCTCGCAGCACGTCTCTCTTCCTTCCTAGGCAACTCGAGCAACCACGAAAGTTTCTATCACTAAATCACTCGAGAGAAAAAGGAATTAGTGTGTGGGCACTTTTAAACACTACGACTTAAGAACAAGTCTTGAAGTCGAAGAGCTAAAACAACTAGGTCAAATGAGGACCTAGGTGCCAAAACAAAAACGAAAAAATAACTAGAGAGAGAGAGAGGAGTTCAGCCAAGTTCTAGAGAGAGTCTCTCAAATCTCTAAAACTTGGATGAATAAAATGTGTGGAATGAGTCTCTGATTTATAGGAGAGATCTCACCTTCAATAAGGTAGTTTCCGCTTCTATAGAATACCACATATTCATGAGCCAATTTCCCTTTTCCTTCATAGAGTCACACGGCCAAGACTTGCCAAGCAAGACCTTGGATTTGTTTCCT